>NC_091831.1:166330892-168730892 GCF_037783145.1 Equus przewalskii | reverse complement strand
TAATAGACAACTGGGTTCAATTGGCCTGTGTAAGCTGCCTTCTCTGTAGGGTATTACTAGAGAGGCAGTATAGTGTGGTTTCAAACACGGGTCATGAAGTCAGAGCTAGGTCAGCTCCCAGTTCTGCCACTTACTAACTACATAAATTCTAGTAAGTTTTTTAATCTCTATAAGCCACTATTTCCTCATCTGAAAAAAATAGAACTATGCCTATCTCACAAGCAATAATGAGACAATACATGTCAAGTGCTTGGCATATAGTAAGTGGTTGACATTTATGTTATCCTTATTACCAACGGAACAATGAATTGAGGAAAAGGGAGACAGGAAAGTAATTCCTCATCTGTGACTCTGCTTCCCAAGTTGTCTAATAGGCGCATGGTTACCACACTCATTTACCTTAATGGATATTTGAAAGACAAATGAGATGACAGATGTGAACTCCATTGGGAAAGAAATACAAGATGGTGTCATCGACAGAAGGCTGTGGCCTAAGGAAACCAGGACATGGCCTTGAAGTTTGGTGATTCCCTTCTGGGAGTGTCATTCCTGAACTCTACCTTCCTGCTTTCTAGTTCTCCTACCACAAAGGAGAATTCACATTTTCAATTGCCATTGAGTTACAGACTGAGATTTTAAGATTCAGGTAACGTTGAAACCTCATAAGCTCTTTCAGGCAAGAAAATTTAAAAAAAAAAAAAAAATTACCAGGTGATGAAAAATGAAGCTACTGTATGTCCAGGCTTTGCTGAGTTACCAAACAAATCATAGCAAACTTCGACCTGGTCACCTTCAAGGAAAGAGAATTTAAATTGACCTCATTCTATCAGAAATAAGACCGCCTTTTTCCCCCTGGAATAAAACTCATTCTCTTACCAAAATTCTGATTCAAAAGCTAACAATCCTGCAGTGTTTCGTTTTTGTTGAAAAATTTTTTCTACAGTTTATTGCCTTTCCTTGAAAATAATATACACAAAGTCCTAAATATTTACCAGATGATACATATCTGCCAGGCTTTTCAGCCAAGTTTCAAAAGTTTTATGAAATCACTTCTTGGACATATTTCTAACAATCTGGCCCATGAAAATTTCACTGGGGAGGATTTTTCCACCTTTTTCACATGGCCTTTAGGTCACAAGCCTCTGTGTTTGTCCGTATAAAACTCACGCCCTGCAATCCTGAATGTCCTTGCTTGTCCAGAAGCAGTCTTTATCAATAGAAAAATATACAAAAAAGTTTATTCTCTGGGAACATCTATTTCCAATGAAGACACCATGTGTTCTGGCTTCAGTACAAACTTATTTTCCCAGCCTCCACCTACTCAGATCTCAACTATCTGCCCTCTTAACAAAATATCTTCTCAAAAATAAATTTCAATTCAGTTTTTCTACACCGGCAGTTTTCAGTTCAGGTTCCACAGAGCCAAGTACCAAACCTGCCTCAATTAGAGTAGCTTCACTTTTATTTTTTTCTTTAATCTTTTTAATTTTATTTGAATTAGGGCTTTAAAACATTTGGGAAAAAATCATACTCTTCTGTAGTTACAACCCTTAATAAAGTAGAAAGTCAGTTTCATTGCTTCGGTTAGAATCTTTTAACTAATCATAGAGATTAAAATGTCACATTCCCTTTTAAAAGTCTTTCAAAAGTATTGTATCCCTCTGAGAAATTTTAAGAAGAAACAGAAGATTTTAAGAAGAAGGCTAGACCTCCACATCCTGTCCCAGATGCCTTGAGTGTCTGACTGCCAAAAATCTCAATCTTCCCCATGGGAGTTCCACATACACAGTCAGGAAGGTCACATTGCATCCAGAACTCCAGAGGAAGAAAATGATCCAAAGGGGTGCAAAACCAGGCCAAGCATTTACTACAGAGCAAAATTCATCTGTAAAGCAGCGACCCAGTTAGTGAAGAGACAGTATCCTCATTCTACCACACTATTATTTTTGTGTTTCTATGTGGGTCACAGTACAGAAAAGTCCGCAGAGAATTTGCAAGGGAAAATATGGAAGTTGCAATTGAGGATTGTTGACCCCACTTTTCCACTCAATTTGTCACAAGAAGGGAAAGGTGAGACCACAGGGAGTAGCAAACCGCATTTGCCGAGACTTTGGGATTTCACAGACGAAATGTTTTTAAAGAATTAGGGAACTGACAGTAGCTAACTTTGTTTTTTGCCAAACAAATATATGCTTAATGTGATAATTCTCGTTTATTACCATTATTTTGTAAAAGGGCATTTAACACCAAAAAGTAGGAAGATGATAATCCCAGGGAAAAAGGGCACTCATTTCTTGAATAGGTCAGTTGGCCCTCTTATACTGACATCACAATGAAGGCGGCCACCCTGCCCCCTACTTTGGATTTAATGTTCTGTTTAGTTTCCATTTTAAACCAGTGAACAGGACTACAAGGCAATCGCAGTCAACATTCTGGGTCCCCAGAGGAATGAGGCCAGGGGATGTTGTGATCCAGACTCCCAAAGCAGGCTCCTGGGCCTGAGGCAGCTGGCCATGAGCTCAGAGCACTGGTGAGGAAATCCTTGTGGGATAACACTAGTAGTGAATTACGGTAATCCAACAGAAAACCAAGTGCATCATGGCATTTTATGAGCTTTGCTGTACTCTGCCCGGTCCTGGGAGAGGGATGGAGAAGCCAGGAGTGCACACCCTCCTCCACTTTGCCAGTCAGCTTTCCAAGCTTGGTGATCCTTTTCCAGCAGATGGCAGAACAGACACATAAAAAAACCTCCAAAGCCACCCAAGGTTTCTGCCTCTGGCTTGGTCCTTGGTGTTATTTCTTTAAAAGTCAGCCATGTGTAAGAAGAAATTTCGTAAATGAAAAGCCCCACCCACATTCCATCACTGAATCCTGTTTACACAGTACTTTGGTCTTCATGGAGAGGCTGAAACTCTTTGCAAAGAGGACAGCAAAGTAAAGAAAGCCTGACCAGTAAATGCAAAGACCAGGATCAACATCTTCTAGCTGTTAGAGAGCTAGATATAAGTGATGGATTTTGTTCGATTTCTAAACCCAATCAAAGCTTTCATTAATCTTCACCACACGTGCCTATAAAGGTATAGTTATGAATCGTCTTTTCTAAACAGAAAACCCATGAATTTTACGTCGCCTCTTTCCAAGGAGAGAAGTCATATAGTATCCAAAGTTACACAGTGGGTCAGGAGAACAGCCAAGAAAACTGATCCGCTATCTCTCTACTGGAGTGTGTTTTCGCAAAAGCAAAATCACATTTCAAGCTGAAAAACTATTTCCTAAAATATACTCTAATTGAAGATTTCAGGCACAATAGTAAGTAAGTAGGTCACTTGCTCTCTAGGATTCAAAGAAAATCAGCCTGTGGTACTCCATCTCTATCCTGAACAGGAAAGGTAAAAGGAAAACACTCCAGACAACAAGGAAAGCCACAGCACAAAGCTCTCCACTGCAGCAGCTCAGCTCAGGGGTCAGATCTATGACCGTGAGTTTTGTAGATAATTTTCAAAACTCATTTGACGTACAAAAGTATAAATAATTGGGCTTCCCAAAAAATCTGCAACAACCATATCCACACTTCCACCCTCCCTTCTGGGTAATTTCCAGTCAGAAATGAGACCCAGGAATAAATGCCCTAGAAACATTTTTTAAATAGCCCAAATTTGATTGTCAAATCATGCTCCTTCTCCATGTTCTCCTTCTTTTTTTTCGGTGTCTAAACTGGTCCTGTCCCCACCCCCAAACAATTATCCAGTGGTCCCAGGGGCGCCCCGTGCTCTACGCTTTCCTGGCTGCTATCTGTCATGAGAAATTGAATGTTAGAGCTTCGCAAGGACCTGACAGAGGAACTAATCCAGCTGCTTCCGCAGATGAGGAAAGCGTGGCCCTGAAAAATGAACTCCCCAAGGCCACACCTCCACAGTGCCAGAGGTATAACTCTCCCCTCAGGATCCCCATCCCTCTAGGTCTTGTCAGGTTGTTCATTTTCACCAGACAATAAGTGTGGGGCCAAAGTATCTGGCTTCATTGTTACTACTCTCAGAATGAACGAGGGCTTTTGGTTTAGAAATTGCAGGAAAGGCTGGTTAGAGAAGACACGATTTTGAGCAGCAGTACTTTCCATGTCCTCAAATCACATTCTGCCTGTAAATAAACCATCCTTTAAAATGTAAACACGGAGGACTGAGCTGTGGTGACCTGCCCCTTGGCGACGGTAAAGAACGCAGGCTCCATGAGGGCAGGGATGCTGTTTTATTCACATCTGTATCCCCCGTACCCAGAACAGAAGCAGGCACCGTGCAGAGCTCAACAATGAATATTTGTTAGACGGACAAAATGAAGGAAGGAGGCAGCCCTCTTCCCTCCTCGCTGCAGTCCGTCTGGCTCCCCTTTTGGTCCCTGTTGTATTTAAGTCTAGTTCCTTTAATCAAAACTCTGTTCTTAGGGAATATCTACCAGCCATTTATATTTTAGTGACCTTTAAGCCACTGCTTAGAGTGTTGGAAATTTCAGTTTTACCTCTGAAAAAAGGCGTTGGCCCTTTTGCAGGCCCCGTCTCAGTCAGCAAGGGAGGGCCTTTGTGGCCAGGCCCTGTCCATCCTCCTCTTCATACACATGGCCAAGCTTTGATTCTTTGGAAAAGCCATAAATTGTTCATAGTCACAGCTCCCTTCCCCAGCGACCTCCGGATTCCCTCCTGGGGCTCTCCTCAGCTTTCACATCTTTGAAAATAATCTAAAACCCTATCTGCCTGCTGGCTCTATCTTCCTTTCTCAGCTGTCAAAACCTGGAAGACATGCTGTTGTGTATTTAGGGTCAGCTGTACTGTTCAATAAATAAATGCCAGGCCGCCTGTTTCCCACACCTCACTTTGTGAAGCCAGAATACCTCACTTCTGAGTTAACTAGGAGCCCATCCTCACTTTCTCACACACTAGGGGGTGCTGTTGCTATATCCAGACCCCAGGAGGTTGGAGACAGAGAAAAAGAAAGCGACAGAGCTTTCAGGGCACTGGGAGACATTTCTATTTGGGCCCTCTCTGCACCACCCCTCTGCACAGTTTCTCAGCATCAAAGACCATTACACCTCGTCGAGCTACACAGCTCCAGGGTGAAGTTTACACACGGTGCAACAAAGAGGGAGGGCTGAAGATCTCCAGACCAAAGGTTTTACTGCCAGACTCATTTAGGTTCACAGGCTCACACAATAGTATTTATGACGACCGCTGGACATGAATAATTTAGACTCACTCACCGCCAGAGAAGAGAATTCTGTTTAGACAACCAAGTGGCAAACACTGTCAGGCAGAATTAAATGTATCAAAGGCCACCAGAACAGCCGGGAGCCACTTGAGTTTGTCCCTGCTTTTCAGTCATCTTTGCTGGTATGTGATGTCTAAGACGTTGGGAATGAAAGCTTCATACACAAACAAATGACTATCAGCCTCTCTCAGCCCCGGGCTTGGCTCGCACAAAGCTTGCAGGCTGCCAGAGAAGCCTCGGTTAACTCTTTGCTTGAATGACTAGTGGACCTGCACTGCAGGAAAAGCTCTCATTCAGCAGAGACCTTTTCAAATTTCTGAACAAGTCATCATGACAAAGAAAGTATTTTGTTGGGTTTGTGGGGTTTTAAGATACATTGAGAAAAATACGTATTTAAAAAAGTTCTCAAAATGAAACTCTCACCTAACTGTATGAATATCAAACATTCCCATACAGAGAAGAATGGATCCGCACCAAGGAAAATACTTCTTGTATTAATCCCAGGAGAAACAATCCCGCACACCCTCCCCCACCACAAGCCAGGGTTTCACACCCTTTGTTGGTGTGATTTGGGTACTCCACACAAATGCTAATGAGCAACAACTCATTAATGCTAATAATTACAACTCTCTTTGGCTCCAAAAGCAACCCAGCCAAGCTGGAAACTTGAAGAATCCCACAGTGCTTCAAGAGGGACTCAGCCAGCCCGAGGTGCCATTTTAGGGCAAATCTAACACAGAATACATTCCTGTTTGCTCTGAACTCCATTCCTAAAAGGGACAGAATCCCAGAAACAGGTGCATCAAACCTTCAGATGAAATGCAAAGAATTTCCAGTTTCAGGTTTTTTGTAACAACTAGCTTGACATTTGCAAATAAAGCTCTAAAGACAAGGATAAATATACTATACTTAATAGAATGTCAGGGAAACTCTTAAGAAAGTGGCTCTCAGCCTAATCTCTGCCCTCACCTACCCAAAAGATACACTCGCATCTGTTACCAAGGCTGACTACTGTAGTGTAACTGGAGCCCCTAGGGAGCAGATCAGAATGAAGAAGTTGGGGGATGTGTCGTGGGGTGTAGTTTGAAAAAGGCTTACTCTGAAAAAGCTCAGCCTCACTGGAAATCACTAAGGTTGACATGGTCAGATGTCACAGAGAGCACACAGGTGAGTAACACCAATATACTCATGGTTTAAGGTCCTGATAAACGGTGGATGAGCATTTCCAGTCCTAAAACCCTGAAGTTTTATTCTTTAAAATGAGAAACACAAAGACAAAACCCTTTGCCTGTTGCTACCCCAAAACCTCCACATGCAAAGTGCTAATTGGTTTGAAAAGTAAGCAGAAAGCAAGCCTTAATTTAACATTATCAGCTACATTTTAAAAATTTGTTTGACAGTCATTCCTGTGATTTCCTAATCCAAACAGTGAAAATGAAGTCTTGCCTCCTTAGCAGATTCAGCAGTAATCTCAACCATGTTTGCCCATTAGGTTCACCTGAAAAGATTAAAATATCCTTGTCTTGAAACCACCCCAATGGATTGTCCCTGGCTTGGGGTAGGGCCCCGGCATCCTACTTTTTTTAACTCCTCAGGCGTACAGCCTGGTCGAGTACCCCTAAACTGATGTAGCCAGGCCCACCACATGAATGTAATTAACTGCTTTCTTTGAACTTCCCCATATCTGAATTTTATTCTGCAAAATGAAGTTAATCAAGAGTCCTCCCACCTGAACATAGTGGAAAGAAGATTATAATCATAAAGAACTTAGAGATAACGAAAAAAAAAAAGGAAGTGGGTACTTTTATCTTGATATTTGAAACCAGTCGTTGGCACTGCTAACAATGAAGCCACAAGATGCTGATGAGATGTGAGATGATATAGCACACATGTAGCAAAGCTGTAACTCTGAAGCAGAAATTATTCCATCTCCCTACCAAAGGATTTGTTGCATTGAGGAATTTAGCATTAAACTCAAACAAAGAAGTAGTAGAGAGACAGAGAGAAGAAAGGGATATAAGAAGTTTGCATCATGAAAAGTCTAAACTCAGATCCAGATGATATTGCAGGGGAGGTTCAAATCCATAGTCCTGTGGTATGAACACAGCAAAGTCACCTGGGGAAGAAGCTGTCGGTGCCAAGGCCACCCTACCTGCCTCTCTTTAGCTTTTTTCCCCCTCCCACACCTCCCTGAAGGCCAATGGACCTAGTGGGGTTCCTGACTGAAACCACTCAGATCCCTCTGCCCTGAACAGTAGAGAGCAGTCAGCCCCTTACTGCCGGCAGAGGTTAATGAGAAAAGACCTCCTCGGCCCTAAAACATCACTCAGCACAAAATCAGATCTTGGGAATGGGAATCAATAGACTGAACCCTAGAGATTAGGACTCTCTGAGTCCCAACTTGGCTTCAGAAGAAGAGGCCAAGAGGCACCCATCAGATACACAAGCTCTGAACTGGCAGATTTCACCTTCTCGGAAAACGAGAATTACAGACCCGCTTGGCTGACACAGAATGGCATGTCTCCATTCACCCACACCTGCAGCATCACCATGACAGTAACACAGCTAGCTACATAAGAACAAAACACAAGGAACACCTTACATAATCAAAGATACGCATAAAGGTGACATGCACAGACCTGTGTTGGAATTTCACACGGGCAAAAGTCTCTAGCTCTTTCCAATTGTATTTTTAATGACCTAATTTGGTCAGAATTTTGGTGATACAGCTTAGCAACCAGCACGAAGTAACTTCCCTATGCACCCACAACCCCTGTTTCAACTCTTCTCTCAACTCTTCCCAGTCAGGGCAAGCCCCGGGTTTTCAGTTTCCTAAACAGGGCCTGAGCCAATGCAATGATTCTTCATGCAGTCACTTCAAACTCTTGCTTCTGGAAGACTGAGGCAGGCATCTAATAGCCACCAGTTATCAAGCCCCTACTGTGTTCTAGGCTCCTATCTCAATTTCGTCTTCACAACAATTTATAAGGCAGATATATTATCCCTATTTTACAGATAAGGAAGTTGGAGCTCGGAGAAATTGACTAACTTCTGTCTGAGGTCATGTAATTAGTAAGCAGCAGAGCAGGCTTTAAAGTCAGATTTGTCTAATCCTAAACTCATGTTCCTTAAAACAATAACGGTGAGTTCTTCCATAGCACATGTGCCAGGCACTGATCTAAATACTCTCCAAATCTAACTTATTTAATCTTTATAACAACCCTAGGAGAGAGACACCATTTTTACCACTGGCATTATGCAGATGAGGAAACGGAGGAACAGAGAGATTCAACAATTCTTAAAACTGCTGAGCTCATAACTAGCAGCACCAGGATTCAAACCAAGGCAGGCTAGTTCCAGCATCCAGGCCTTAAGCATGGCACACAGGGCCCCTCATTCTCCCTGTAACTTAATTCTTTGTGCATTCATTCATTCAAATACTGCTTAGGTCCGTTCCAGGCACCTAACATCTTACCAGGAATTGTAGAAAGATAACCAGTATTTGATGGATTCCTTCCCTCTGAGAGCAGCAACCTAGATGGGCAAAATCAGCAAAACAATATTCAGAAAGAAGGCAATGTAGGGGATCAGAATTGGCCACCCCAAATGTCTCTTTGGCTTAATTATTTTTAAAAACAAAACACTCAGAAAGAAACTTTGACCTTCCCCCTAACTACCTAAAAGAATGTAAGATAGAAGGCCTGTTCCAGGAAGGAGCTAATACCTTATGATAACTACAGTATAATATGAACTAGGTGTGCTAGACAGGAAGGCACCTAGCAAGGCCCAGTTTTGCCAAAGTTCTCTCTCATTGTCTATGGATGGCCCAGCAAACGTTTGTTTACCAACATTTGCTTTTCCATCTTCATGTAAATTGCCTTCCTCCCCTTTGAAGTCCCAAACCACTACCTCGGACATCCTCCTTTGTCTTTAGCTGAAGATGGTATTTAAGGTGGTGGCTTCAGCCATTTTGGCAAGTTACTCAGTTTTCTTGGGTTTCTCCCATGTAGAAACATTATTAAACTTGGTTTGATTTTCTCCTGTTAATCTGTCTCACGTCAATTTAATTCTTAGACCAGCCAGAAGGACCCAGAGCATAGAGGAACAGTCCCTCTTCCTCCCCTGCAGCAGTCACCAGAATGTGAATCCAGGTAATGTGTGTTTGGGATAGCAGGGGGACTTGAGCACTGGGACAGGCAGGAGGACCTCATTGAGCTCTGAAAGTGAGTTGAATTTGGAGAGGTGGAGAGAAGGGTCCAGGTAGAAGGGAAAGTGCGAGCAAAGGTAAAAGTGCAGAGAAGGACTGGGGTTAGATAACCCCCATACCAGGCTCTGTACTGCTGTTTTATACACAGCATTGCATTTAATCCTCACACAGGCCTATAGGGCATCTTCACTGAACAGATAAAGAAAATGAGGAGTAGAAAGTCCAACAACTCACAGATACACGAGGACCAGGGGACAGAACTGGGTTTGTCTGCCTGCAACACCATTTCTCTAAACTGAGGCCTCTTCACACAGGTGAACATAAACTGAGGAAGCCGAGGAATGGGGCCAAGACTGACAGGGCCAGGTGGAATCTAACCATTCTGATTTCTATCCCTTAGAGCCACTAGCGCTGTTTGTCTTCCTCCCGTTCCCCAGAGGGGTATGTGCATTTTCGATGTAAAGTCTCTTCCGATGGCATTCCAACTCCAAGCAGGTTCCCTCTCTGCAGCCTGACGTATCTTGACTTGCCTTGTTCAAATACAGAGTAGTCCCCTGGAGCCAGTCAAGCTCTCCAGGGAAGGGTTGGCTGAGGGCAAGCTCTCTGCTGGTGGGGACACAGGTTAGGCCTGGGGTGCCCCAAGGGTCCCCTAATCCATACCCTTCTGTTAGGAGGAAAAAACTGAGGCCCAAAGAGGGGAGGGGAGTGAGTCACTGAAGGCATTCCTGCACCCCACAAAAAAAAAATCTGATCTTCAAAAAAGTGCTTTGGCAAGCAGAAGTCTGAAATTCCTGCAACAGCTTGGGGAGGAGGTAACTAAGGATCTGCCTTCCCACAGAGTCTGTCTTTAGACTCCAGTGCTCCTAAGACTAAAAAGAGCAAATCTGTTTTCTTAGCAAGGTTCAAGCTTGACTCAAATTTTGTGTTGTTAGGAAGGAGGTGGGGGTGGAGGGGCATCTAAGTGTGAATCATGAGCTCTTAATCAGCAACCTGCAGAGTGGGATGTTTTGGGCAAGTGTGCCTTCTTGAGACCTTGCATTTGCTCTCTTCCCTCTGCAAGGAAAGAAGGCCCTGATGTTACAGCACCCACTTACAGCCTCTTATAGCATGCCTTTTACAGCCCCCACTGCCTATAACAGGAATACAGGTGTCGTGATTCTTCTGCCATTGTAGCCTTAGGTGGCCCTCTAAATAGACTTGAAGCAGACCCGACCACAGCAAAGAAGAATCTGCTGTACAAAGAGTAAAAGCAGCCCCCATTAAGTCATTGTCAGAATGCTTAAAATGGGTATCAAGATCATTACTCATCAAACTTTCCCTCTGGGAACAGATATAGCCCATTGCTCTTTCTAAGGCCAAAGGACTGTATGCTACCTTCCATTAATATTTCCTGTCATTTTCAGTTCCATTTCCACCAATCATCACATTAGACCATAGCCAAAGACATAACATTCTTAAAAATGTACTTACATTCACGTGCTCAGAGTATTTATAGGTCAGTTTCCCTGCCGGCTACTTTTAGTGTAGTTGTACAGTGGATGCAGAGGATTTCTTCGCATTCTCTTCAGCATTAGGTAAAATCCTCTGCGGCAGCAGAACATAGATAGGTTTAAATAAAATAGACCAATGACCTTGGGTTATATCATTCACATAGTAGGGGTTAGATATGCATTTTTTTTTTCAATCTAGGATTTATTGTCCAAAAGTAATCTGAAATATTTGGGAACCTAGAGATTGGATGACTTCAGGGTAAGGAGCTTGCACCATTCCGACTTTCTCTAAATTCTCTTTCCCCATGCACACCTCTCTGTGTTTGCCTCCTACTTCCCTGACCACTCATGCTTAGGTTTCTTTATGTACCCCTCTCCCTCTGCCAAGCCCTTAAATTTCCCTGAATAAACTCATCTACTCCTATGTCTACATCATATATTCCCAAGTCTGTACTTCAACTGATATCTCTCTTCAGAACTTCAGACCCATTCGCTCAACTGTCAACTACACATCTCTAGGATGTCCCACTAACTCCTCAAACTCAACATGTAGAAAATTGAACTCATCATCTTCACTCTCTACCACATCCCCACACCCATTTCTCCTTCTCTGTTCTCTGACTTGTTGATGGCATCACCTTCTATCATTGCGCAGTCAGAGACCTGGGAGTCATCCTTTACTATTTGTTCTTTCTCACCCAAGGTCCCTCACATCCAATCAATGCTAAGAACTGTCACTTCCTTCTCTTGAGTCCATCTACTTTTCTCCACTCTCACTGCCACCAGGCTAGTGCAGGTAAAAATCATCACTTCCCAAATTTGAGATAAGTCTCCCAACTTGTTCTCCTGTTCCTACTTGAGCTTTTCCAATCCATTCTTTATGTTGTACCCAGGGATCTTCTAATATATATATCTAAACATGTCATACCCCTTGCTAAAAATCTTTCTGTAGCTCCACTCTGCTTTTAAGATGAAGTCCAAATGGCTTAACCAACTGAAGAGACCCTGCATAACTTGGCCTCCACACACCTCTCCAGCCTTGTCTCTCACCAGAATTCCTTCACATTTCATGTCCAAGCCACAATGAATCTCTTTCAGATCTTCAACCTACTGCTTTCTCTCTTGCCTTCTGGCCTTCCTAGAGTCATAGAATTGTACAGAGGAAAGGGACTGAAAAATACCCAAATCAGGACTTTCCAACAGCCAACAGCTTCCTCCTTATCTTCAGAAAACTCAATTCAATTCAATGAATATTTATTGAGTACCCACCAAGTGTAAAAACACTACCTTAGCAGTTGCAAAGACACTTAATAAGTAAAACATAGTCCACGCTTATAGAGCTTGCAATCTCATTGCTTCTCTTAAACCTGAGTTCAAAAGTTCAAGTTCCTGGGTGGAGGACAAGATTGATGGTATTTAAGGGTACATACTTGTATGAGTAGTAAATAAGCCATCTAATGCACAATATAATGAATATGGTTAATAATATTGTTACTATAATGATGTAATATGATAAATATTGCTTCAATGGCAATCATATTACAACATATAAATATATGAAAGTAACACACTGTACACCTTAAACTTAGAAATTATAATATGTCATATTTATCAAATATTATAAAATAAAAACTTCTGAAATTTAGTTCCTTTCCTCAAACAAGTTCGAGGCACACTAAGAAACTATCTGTTCCTGGAGCTGACCCCATGGCCAAGTGGTTAAGTTCGCACGCTCCGCTGTGGCGGCCCAGGGTTTAGCTGGTTCGGATCCTGGGCGCAGACATGGCACCGCTCATCAGGCCACGTTGGAGGCAGCGTCCCACATGCCACAACTAGAAGGACCTGCAACTAAGGTATACAACTATGTACCGGCGTGGGGGACAGGATTTTGGGGAGATAAAGCAGAAAAAAAAAAAAACGATTGGTAACAGTTGTTAGCTCAGGTGCCAATCTTTAAAAAAAAAACAAAAAGAAAGAAACTGTTCCTGACACAACTGGCTAGTGCCTATATTCACTTTTACCAAAATATTTCACCCCCTTTTCTGCTAATCCAGGGCCCACATATTTTCTCCCAATCTCTACACTTCAAAGAAGACCCAGTTGGCTGATTAGGCCTAGATTAGACAACTCTAAATTTCCGTTGGCTTTCTCAGCTGTTGCTTAGGGCACTCCAATTGACATTGATCACCAGGGATTCCCAGGAGCCGGAAACCCTGCATTTAGCAGCTACATGTCGTGCTGCATCAGTCAGGGCTGGAGAGGATTTTCAAGCTGAAAGTACTGGGGCTCAGGAAAGGGGTAGAGGGAAGAACCATCCCAAAGAAATTTAATAACCAACATTCTGGATTGCCCTCAGTCATACACAGAGCAAAATGATGGAGCTAGGTAAAGAACACCTATCTAGAACCAAAAGACTATACTCTATTTCTTCGCTGAGTTAGTAATCTGATTTGATGATGCAGACACGATCTTGGTAATAGTTTTCCTTTGCCTTGGTGGGTAGATGACTAGAAGGCTTAGTATTACTAGAATTGCAAAAAGGTATCCCCTCTGGGCATACAAATGAAAAACGTCACCCCTTCCTCCTGACTGACTGGAGACAGGCTTCATGCACGGCATGCCCTGCATGTCCACACATGGTTCTCCCTGTATGACACCTCTTTGCCTTCCAAATTCATGGCTATCACTACATAAATGGGAGATATGATCTCAGGTTTCTCACCACCCAGCCTTGAACGAGAAGGCAGTCTACTTTCCAAACAGAGAAAGTGACTATAATGCATTTTGCATACTTCTCTACTTGGAAACTGATGTGAAGTTACCTAAAGCCTTGAACTTTCATCATCTGTTCATAATGGCCAATCCTGACCCACTCCCACCACCCCGTCCTCAGTGAGGCAGAAATCTGAATTGTTCTCAAATACAACACAAATAGAATTCTTGGCAGCCAGAGTTTTACCCAGAGGTGGTAATGAAGCATAATCAGTCCTGGATGACCAGAAGCCCGATGATTACTAATAGAGAGAAGCAACATGAAAGTGTCAAATAGGGTGGAGCGCATGCTCCAGCTGTGCTGAAACACTAAATAACTAGCACTAGGATGCAGAGAATCAAGTGGCCATTTGCCCTGTGGCTTATTCCCTTTGGTTTTTTAGGCTGGACTGATTCCTGTCTGTTCAAGGTGGGGCACATAACTAGCCTGATTTGTTTTGGGAGCCAAATGAGGATTCAGGGTGCTCCTTTTAAGGCAGGCCCTGGGCCTTAATTTAGCTGAGTGTTCCTAGGTCTAAGACACCTTTCCTTCCATCTATCGCCAAGGAGACAGTAACAGCAGTAAGCAGGAGAGTCAAAAGATTGGATGTGACATCGACCCCATGTTTCACCTACATCCCTAGAGGCCTGAAGATTCTGTATGTGGGGCAGCAAAACCTCCCCATAGGACTGCACACACAGTGACTTTCATATATTCACACCTTTGGCATGGCCTTATTACTCAAAGGGCATGAACGTCTGCATTTCATCTAAGAACCTTTCAGTGAGTCTTTCAATCTAGAGGAAATGTCAAACAAGGGAATTCTTTTTTTTTTTTAAAAGATTGGCACCTGGGCTAACAACTGTTGCCAATCTTTTTTTTTTTCTTTTCTGCTTTATCTCCCCAAACCCCCCCTGTACACAGTTGTATATCTTAGTTGCAGGTCCTTCTAGTTGTGGCATGTGGGACGCCACCTCAATGTGGCCTGACGAGCGGTGCCATGTCCATGCCCAGGATCCGAACCCTGGGCCGCCACAGCGGAGCGCGTGAACTTAACCGCTCGGCCACGGAGCTGGCCCTGGGAATTCTTGATTTACGAGTCAAAAATATTTATTGAGTTTGGAAACATTTATCAATTACCTTCTCTGTGGAAAAGAACAGACTTAGTACTACAGTGTGGTAGGCTAGGGTGAGCAGGGGCTTGAAAGATGAGAGATACAAGAAGCCTCCCCTCACAGGACCTTAAAAATGGGGAAACTGACAGATGTCAAATAAATAACACAAAAGAGAGACAGAGCCCAGGTGTTTGGGGTTGCACTTACTGAAAGAGAATCAAATTTGGAACTTGCCATGCCATCAACACCTTTTAAATATTTTTCATTCCTCTAGAGTAAAACCTGATCACACCTGCCAAGGAGAGAAACTACAGTAAACAGAAATATTCTCCTGGGGAAGATCTGTCTGTACTCTTCTGCTTTTCCCAGGACAGAGGCCCTGAGGACCATTTTCAAGTTGAGTTGGTTTTGATGCGTACGAATTATTTGGTCAGTAAGACAGTAAAATAGCCAAATAGATCAAAAGGACTAGAAAGGCCCACTGAGGCAAGATTACAATCCATCCACCAGCAGGCATTTGGGCTCTGCAGCAGGGCTGGGACACAGACCTACTGATCCAAGTGGATGCCACCATAACTGTGTGCCCCAAGGGTCTTTTACACCCTGGGGAGACAGTAATTGCAGTCCTAAAATGAAACCAACTGCAGAGCTCCCCACTACACTGCCTTAAAAGCCATCACAATTGGAAGCTTTGCTGAGAAGAGAAGCAGAGCATTAGAGAAACTCAGCATACTGAAAATCCTCAGTCAGACCCACTTCAGCTTGATTGTAATTCTTGACTCCTGGCCTATTCCTGAAAGACATCAAACACAGAAAGAAAAATGCCCGAGAAAAAACGCAGCTTATTCCATTTGGAGGACAGAGCATGAGATATGTAACAGATGGAATGGGGAAGGGCAAGGGGCTTAATAAGATTCACTACAGGATTAGGCGTTCATTTGATTAAAACCAGCATATGCAGGGCAGAGGCAGAACAAAATCTCACCGCTCTGACTCATTCTGCTCCAGGGTGTGCAGCTACCACCATGCGGGTGAGACCAGGTGGAAGCCATATACAGTCATGCATCACTTAACAACGGGGATACACTCTGTGAAATGTGTCGTGAGGCAATTTCGTTGCTGTGGGAACATCATAGGTGTACTAACACAGACCTAGATGTAATAGCTTACTACACACTTAGGCTGTATGGCACTAATCTTATGGGACCACCGTCGTGTATTTAGTCTGTCATCGAACAAAACATTGTTATGTGGTTCATGACTGTACACAGCCCTGCTAAGAAGTACCATAACTGGTGAACCAGACTGTGAAGGTTTTGCCTTGCTCTTTGATGTCATGAAAGTCTTGGCCATGGAAAGAACAACTCATCTGGTACAGAAACAGAAGAGCTCAGCTTTGTATCTTTGTGCCAAGCACAGTGACTGACACATCCCTGTGCTCTGACTTGAGCAAAGGTCTAACCTCTTAGTTCCGTCCATGAAGTCTGCAAGGGTTGTGGGTACAGTCTGTGACCATACATCAGGATTTGCCTGATCATCCCAGTTTACACCTGTGTATCAGCATAATCAGTAATGCCCCCTGTCACTTGCAAAAGGGTGTCAGTTTGGAGAGCAAATTCTATTTTACCTTAGGCATATAGTCTATCACCAAAATGAATATTTTCCCTTGATTAGGTGATCACAACTACACATGGGGCCCTTTGCTTTTTCCATCAAGTCACTCCTCAGTCCTTGCAGAGCCTGTCTTTGGTGGACTTTGTGAGGCCCTTTTCTCTCTGGTCTCCCTTTTTGTCTCTTCGCCCATGTCTCCATTGTTTCTTCCATCCCTGTATTTCCCTCAAGTGTCCTTGCTCTACCCCTGGGGCAGGAGAGTGTGAATCAGCTTCTCTGTGTCCTGTGAGCCCTGATTATTTTAAGTCCTTCAGAGTCTCGGAGGGACACCCCTGCTAACACACATTTCCTTGCTAACATTCGCCACCTCTCATAGCATGACTTCAATATACTTTTGGGCTGAAAAAGTCTCTATCTTTTTTTTCTGACTTAGCAAAGATGACTTGCCCAAGAATGAGTGATAATAAAGAGAAGGAAAGAAGGAAGCAAGAAGAAAATCCTATCTTGCTACAAATGAATGAATGAACAAATAGCTTGAGTGAGGTCCTCTATATGGGCAAGGAGATGGACTTTTAGCCCTGTGGATTTTTCTTACCTACCAGAAAGAAAAGACTGAATTCTGTGCTTGCTTTTTAAGCAAGGAGTCTGACTTATTCCTGGGACTTATATCTATTTCCATTTATTTAGCTTAGCATTCACACCAGCAGGATTCAAGAACAAATTCTCTTTTGTTCAAGATAAATCATCATTCACTCCAGGAAGCCCAAAACCATCACAAAAATAAAGAGAAGTAGGAGGTAAAAAGAATGTTAGTAAGAATTGGATCCATTAATGAGTTTCAGATTTTGATATTTTTTATGTAAAATTTTTCCAACTTTTCTCTCAGAAGATGAGTGGGAGTTTATTATCTGGTGTGTAAACTTCTTATGAGCTTCTGGCATCATTGCTAATAAGGAAATCACTGTCTATAGTCTCTGTCTTCATAAAAGGAAACAAGAGACTCATCTGGCCATTTCAGATGCAGGACTGAATTAGGAAACTTAAAAAATAAATTCAGGGGCTGGCCCCATGGCCGAGTGGTTAAGTTCGCACGCTCCGCTGAAGGAGGCCCAGTGTTTCGTTGGTTCAAATCCTGGGCGCGGACATGGCACTGCTCATCAAACCACGCTGAGGCAGCGTCCCACATGCCACAACTAGAAGGACCCACAACGAAGAATACACAACTATGTACCGGGGGGCTTTGGGGAGAAAAAGGAAAAAAATAAAATCTTTAAAAATAAATAAATAAATAAATAATAAATTCAACTCTACATAGTGCGACGTAAAGTCAGAGTCTGGAGAACGGATTGAAATCCCATTCGATCTGCTATGTGAGCTTAGACAAATCTCTTGGGGCCTCAGTTTTTCATCCGCACAATGAGGGGCTTGTTTGCTAAAGTTCTACCCATCACTCAAACTCTATGAACCTACGACTTGATCATTTGGTCAGGAAGAATTTCTTCCTCCCATCAGCCCCACGTGAAGGGCATCAAATGCTCACTCCATCTCCTACTCCCACAGCCCACTAGTTATCTTCTAATACCCCTAACAGAAGCCTCTGGGATCTCTCTGCTCCCTCACTGCCCCCATCTTTCCCTGAATCAGATGCTTTGAATTACATAACTTCACCAGGGTGATTTCTGTAAACAAAACTGTCTCTGCTCACAGTGCCTGGCTGTGCTTTGACTGTGAGCTCTCTAAGTACAGCAAAACATCTCACATCAAAGGGTCCATCTGTCTTTAGCTGGAAAATAGAGTTTGAATAACCAAGTTTGCTACAAATTGGCCAGCTCAGGTCCACCACAGAGAAATCAATTGCTCAGCCTTCCATGTCTCTCCTGAACAGGTGTATGTTCAGGATTCAACAATACAACAATTTTAACACCTGCTCCTCCTTGGCAGGGAATGTGATTTCATTACACCTGCCTAGAAAGGTACTGACATTCCCCGACTTGCTATTGACACTCATTGATTCAAACCTGACTCCTAGATGTATTTGCTCATTAAAAAGAGCCTAAATGAAGCATGAGTTATTCATTTTCCCTTAGTGAGGGAATATTTTGCAGTATCTTCTCATAACAACCTTTATCAATCCAGGTTAACAATAGTGGTTACGATTCAGTCGTACCCTCCGTTCCTATGAGATGGAAATATCTTTACATAGTCAGGCCTAGGGGTCTTAAACCCCATTTGAAGATTTCCTGAAAGATCCCTCATAATAACTACCTCATGGAATTGCTGGGACTGCGAAATGAGATAATGCATGTGAAGTGCACCGAGCTCAGCACATTTTAGGAACTCTCTTGTTTCCCAGTGGATGAGAAAGATGCCTTAGAGGAGGTGACAAGGCAGGCGCTCTCTTGATGACAGTAGGGAAGGGTTACTGTAAGCAGTACAATGGTAGGGACAGGAGAGAAGGGATGGATGCATAAGCAGATAGAAAAGTGAAACAGATATGAAATAAACCCTAAGCACAGTGTAGGAAAGTTCTCCCAGACTCTGGCTTCTCAGTATCCCATACGGCCATACTCATGGAAACCTGGTTTTCTGGTGGTTCTCAAGTTTGATCCTCATTATAGAGTCTATAATCCACCTGCAAGCTCTCTCTTCTTGCTCTCTGAATGCTGCAATCATCAGAACACACTCTCTGCTCCCTACTTCTTATGTGTAATTCCTACATCTCTCCCCTGGTGCCAATGGCATTTGTATCTCTACATTTGATTTCTCTGGTCAGAGTGGGATACCACCTAAGATTCTATTTTACAGGTAATTTTATAAATTCCATGATGTTGGAACCCATGCCCATTTAATTCTCTAGGAATTGCATCTATCACTGCTCTGCTGTGTTCAAGGGCCCATGACATTTTCTTCATAGCAATCATGAAAGGCATGTACAGGCTTCCAAACGCTCTGAAAACAGCTTCCTACACAAGGAAGAACTGTGCTGCTCCAAACATCAATGCTGCCCTCCTGTCCCCCTGCATTGTTCAATTCTGTCCAGCCTAGTAAAATACTTCCTGGAAAAGGAGTCCATCCAAAGCCTCCAGATTTCTAAATCTTAGCTTTGCTAGGCTGACTGCCCTGCTCCTGCACCCCGGCTGTAAGACAGCTTCCTCGTGGTCCCTGAATCCCATTCTCTTGTCCTTACTAACTGGGTTCAGGGACAGTGGATGGTACAAGGCCTTCTTGAGATTGAGATTCCAACCCAAATCTACCAACCGCCACATGAAACCCTCAGACTGGACTTGTCCCCAGTCTCTTTTCCTTGATTTTCTTTGTCTAGCTTCTTCCATCCTTTCCATAATTACTGTTTTCCTCCTGTTACAAATGAGCCTCTCCTTCCTTCGGTCATCTCCTAAACCTCTCTAAAGGAATTCTCTGGCAATTATAAAAAGTAGTGAGGATGCTGAAGACCAGTCAAACAAACAAAAAAAGAAAAACTAAAGGAAGCATGCACTTGGTTCTGGAAACCACATGCTTCTATGCTATCTTAGGCACTAGTGCAGAAGGGTCCCTTGAAAAGGAGTCAGGCTACAATATTACTTAATATTGAGTATCTCAGCAGAACTGCAAGGTGATATTTACCACAACCTTCCTTGTACCAAGAGGTGGATTTCCAGCCACTCCTTCCCTGGGGTCAGTTTCTCATAACCTTATGGCCAGAAATTACTGCACAACTTGGGGGGTGAGGGGAGGGACCAGTTTTAGATTGAGGCCCAAGGTGTCAATGGCACTGTGCACAAAAAGCTGGCCTTTGGAGGGAATCAAGGTGAGGAACTGCTCTGGCCACTTGGCAGTTTGAGGGTGTCACTAGTTGGAGAAAATGTCTGAGGCTTAATCCAGATAAAAGGGGAAGCTGGTACCTCACCTGCCAGCTCTACACTGAAATAAGGGAGGAAGCCCAGCTCTGGAGCTTCTTCCAGCACCCAGTCGGTGGCACAACAACCTGGTGCCAGGCACGAACACTCCCTTCACCATACCCCAGCAGGGAAGTATCCCTAGTATGGCGTTCAGCAACACTGTCTATAAGGGTGACAAACAAAGGTTTTATGGCCTGAGGTGACCAGAAACCTGGAAAGAGGCTACAAATGCATCCTTGTATGGCCACCACAGTATAACTGACATCTTTGTGTAACTAGAAGACCCCAGCGGTGCCCAGCTTGGGCGGAACGCTGGCATGATTTCAGCCCCCACTGCTTCCTATGTTCAGGGACAATACACGACACATAGCCCCATTCCATAGCTCAGGGACTAGAAATAATTACGTTCAAGGCAGAGTGTCAGAAAAGGCAGCAGGTGTCATGTCTGGGTCAGCCCAAACCAAAGGCAGCCTTCTCACACCCCTCTGCATGCTGGGGCATCTGTCTGTGCCAGACTAGCTGAGGACAGAGGTATTAGGAGGAGCAAGGGTAGGGGAACATGGTGGCCCTCCCAGGACTCACACTCAAGCCAGCCACATCCTAACCTCACTGTGACACAGCCAGAGACCCAACCTACTCCCATCCTCAGGCTCAGTCACCAGCATGTGTCTCTGAGGAAAATTATCAACAACAATTCATGCTTGTTTGCTCTGAGTTTGGGGATCCAACAGTGATGTGAGGTGCGAAAAACGGGCCGAGCAGTATGACAACCAATGAAGGAATCAAAAGGAACAGGGGAAAGCTCTCAAATTAGGGTGGATTGCTTCCTAAAAGAAGAGGAATGGGACCACATCCCTCTCACCACTGCTCCAAACATAAAGTAACAGATAAAATGTAAAAAGAAGATATTAAAAAGGTGGGCTCTAAAGCAAGATGATGCTCTCCTTGGACTCAACTGATTCCTACTCTTGGGTATTCATGGTGCCTAGAGATGCTCCACACCTGGCAGGTGCCCTGAGCCAGGCTCACTGTGGGAAATCAGGGCTGGACTAGTGTCTCCCACCCACCCTACCCATGACAGGAGAGCTGCTGCTGCTGCTGCCTGAAGTTAAGCCTCCTGTGAAGCTGCAAACCTATGGAGACAGGAGAAAACCAGCGAGCATTGAAGCCAAGCTGACTGAGCAAGGACCTGAGCAAGGCTTCTCACGAACACAGGGACTGAACTTCTGACCTTCAGTAGCACACAGGGCAGGACACTCCCCCACCCACAGAATACCTTGCTCTGAACAGAGGTCTCAGGGGGCTTGGGCTAGAGACAACCATTCAGGGAGGGATGAATGAACGGAAAGGGCAAGAGAAAGTGAGAATCTCTCAATAAGTAAAGACAGCCAAAAAAAGTCAGCCAACGTGGCAAATGCAATGAAAATAATAATCTAAAAAGTGTTTATGTGTTTTTAGGATCCTCACAGAGATAAAGGAAGAAATAACATTCATTTAAAAACTGAAATAATGGGGCCAGCCCAATGGCATAGTGGTTAAGTTCACCCTTTCCACTTCAGCAGCCTGGGGTTTGCCAGTTCGGCTCCCAGGTGTGGACCTACACACCGCTCATCAAGCCATGCTGTGGCAGTATCCCACATACAAAATAGAGGAATATTGGCACAGATGTTAGCTCAGTGACAATCTTCCTCAAGCAAAAAGAGGAAGATTGGCAACAGATGTTAGCTCAGGGCCAATCTTCCTCACCAAAACAAAAAAAAAAAAAAAAAGGAAGCAAGGAGATGGAATTATTACATCATCAGGAGAGTATTTCTGTGGTCTAACAAAGAAATCACTTAAAAAAGTTTTTTAAAAAAACTGAAACAAAGACAGGAGGTAGATGAAAAATATAATAAATGAAAAATACAAAAACCGAAAAACTTAATAGATGAGATCACCTCTAGTATGTACACACCCAAAAGAGGATTAGGAAGTGAAAAACTGTGCTGAGAACAAACCACTGAGAAGAATAAAAAAATTATGAAAGAGCAGTTAAGAGATGTGGAGAATACATTGAGAAGCTTCAAAATATATGTAATCAATCTCCAAAGAGCAGGGAGTTAATGGAAGAGGAGCAATATTCAAAGGGTTAGGGGCTAGCAATTTTCAAGAACTGAAGAAATATGAGTCCACAGTTTGAAAATGTACTCTGAGAGGCAAGGTGAATCAATAAAAATAAATCCACAACCATAGTGTGTGGTCAAACTACAGAACACTGTAAAAGTTACTAGAGAGAAAAGACAGATTCCAAGGAAGGAATGACGATTAGACTGACAGATGTATCATCAGCAACAGTCAACGCCAAAAGAAAACGGAGTATTATCTTCCACATACTGAGAGAAAACAACATCCACCTTGACTTCTACACCCAGCTATTCAGGTATAATAAAGTAAGGGAGCTCACCACCCCAAGACTCTCACTGAAAAAAACAAAAGAAACAAGACTGAAGAATGCACTTTAGCAAGAAAGAATCCAGGACAATGAATATAGAAACTGATAAAAATATAACAATGGTATATTTAATCCTTAACCATAAAAATAACTACTTGGGTTTCTTTTTTTAAGTTGAAATAAAACCCTAGACAACAATAAGAAGAAAGATGTGTGGAGTGTCTGTATAGGGGGAGGGGAAGAATAAAGAGACTCTCTTCTTATCCAGAAGAGAAGAGATATACCGAACAAACGTAGGCTTTATGGAAATTTTCAAAATTAAGTATATATGTTAAAACTATAAGGATAACACTAAAATAAGAGAAATACATCACATATAGTCTAAGTAAACAAAGGGAATAGAGGAGAATAGAAAAAAATGTATCAATCCCACAGGAGGCAGAAAAGAAAAAAAAAAGCAGCAAAGAAAAAGAGTGGCTGTAGCAGAAATGTCTAGACGTCTGCCAAAGATTTGTGTTCCTCTACCACAGTGAGCAACTGTTGCTGGGAAGTGGCCATGAAGCCAGGTACTACATTACCCAGGCCCCTCTTGCTTCTAGGTGGGACCATGTGACTAGTTCTCACAAGCAAATGTAAGCAGTAGTGATATAAATGACTTTCAGGCAGCTGTGGTTAGGAGGCAGGTGTGCCTTCTCTCCCCTTTCTTTCCCTCTCTATGGTGATCTTGATGGGAGATCACATGTTGGGAGTGGCAGAGCCACAAGATGGTCCTGAATGACTGTATGGGGCAGACCATCCCCTCTGTGACACTGATTAGATTTTACATGACGAAACATACACTGCTAAGCCACTGAAGTTTCCAGGTTCATCTGTATCTGTAACCTCAGCTAGCAAGGTCCTAAGCAATACAGATGGTAAACAAAAAACACAAAATAAGTCCATATATATATTATCAATCACAAAAATATAAATGGGGTTAAGCCCAGGGATTGGTAAACTACACCTGGCAGGCCAAATCTGGCCGTGTGCCTTTGTTTACGTACTGTCAGTGGCTATTTGTGAGTAGTTATGACAGAGGCTGTATGGCCCAAAGAGTCAAAAATACTTACTCTCTGGTCCTACCCCTGTGTTAAACCCAGTTATTAAAAAATGAGATAACAGAATGTGTCAATTTTTTAAGATCCAAATAAGGCTATTTACAAGAAGAAAAGTTTTAAAAAATCACACCAAAGGTTGGAAAATAAAGAAATGGATAAAGCTATGCCAAGCAAATATTAACCAAAAGAAAGCATACTTAGCAATATTAATACCAGACAACATAAAATCTAATGCAGCAGCATGAACAGAGATAAAGTAGTACACTACTCAAAGATAAAAAGAAACACCCCAGGGCCTGCCCCGTTGCCAAGTGCATCGGCAGCCTGGGATTTCACTGGTTCGGATCCTGGGCACGGACATGGCACCACTCGTCAGGCCATGCTGAGGCAGTGTCCCACATGCCACAACTAGAGGGACCCATGACTAGAATATACAACTACGTACTGAGGGGCTTTGGGAGAAAGAAGAAGGAAAAGGAAAAGAACAAGATTGTTAACAGATGTTACCTCAGGTGCCAATCTTTAAAACAAAAAAAACAAAAACAAAAAGCAGAAACACCCCAAGAAGATACAGCAATCCTGAACTTGTAAGCACCTAATTACATAAAGCAAAAGTGATAGAATTACAATAAAAACTTTTTCAGAACTACAAAGACAGAGGTAAACTTTACCATAAATCCTTCAGAAACTGATAAATCAAGCTGACAAATTTTAATTATATTAAAGAAGGAGCAATTAGGACATCTGAAAGCTGTGACTCCCAGTGGAGAATGGGTGGGTGTTTCAGAACCAACGGAGAAACTTGTCTAAATAACACATGTGTTACCCACCCGACCCAGAGAGGAGAAAAGGGAAAGCCCCTTTGAGAACTGATTTAGCAAACCTCTGTTACTGTCAGAAAGAGTTTCCCTTAGGGGTGTTGTGCTGCGGTGAAAAGAGGTTGAGAACTGTAAGTCTTTCTCAAGGTAGTGGACAGCGGCCAATGTCAACGATAAGTGCTCTGAAAAGAAACCTATGTTGGTTTATCAGATACTTAGACCTCTTCCACATGAGCTTCTCCATGGCTACCAGAGACATCAAAGTACTGGAATAAGAAGAGCAAAAGATCTATTATGATAGCGACCAGCTTGCTCTCCTGAATTTCTGAATAATTGTTTTTAATTTTCAAAACACGTCAGAGTTTTGTCTTAGTAGATTCAGTTTAACTAAATAGACAACAATGCTCAGACAAGAAATATTTTTTAAGATGTTCCAAACAATCTACACATTGACTTAAAATTTTGACAGTCCAGCTTTAGGGAAATTTTACCAATAGACAACATATTAAAAGGTACTCTATTCCCTCTAAAAGTTCAAGGTCAAAGTTCGTTGAGCATGAGGAAGCCAATTTAAGCTAAGGAAACCAGCAAAGGGAAGTTCAACTCTGTGATAAAGTAGAGGAATGTGAAGTCTTCAATCATCCACTTGGTTTCTTCTCTAGCCCTTGCCTATGGGAAGGGATCTATAACAATGTAGTCAATGTACCAAAATTCCCCTTTAACAAAGTAGTTCTATGTCCATGGAGGTTTGTAATGAATATATTTTAAGAAAATATACTCAAAGGCAAAAGTAAAGAAATTGTGTCTAAATAATAGACTGGAGGCACTAGTTCAGAGACTAAAAATACATAATTTTGGAGTAATGAGTGTAGTTGATAAAAAACATAAAATCCTAGGGTGAGAAGTTCAGTTCTGACATGGGAGACAGAGAATCACTATTTATTCTTGAGTAGGTGAGTATGATGTTTGTACAAAATGACAGTCAACTATGTGAAAGAAGGATTAGAGCAGGAAGAGAGAAACTAGAAGACCTTTGGATAGTGCAGGTGCGAGTTGGTGAGGGTGAGGGTTTTAGAGGGTGGCCATGAGAATGAGACGTAGTGTTAATGAAGACTGGGGAGGAGAAGCCAACTGGACTCAGTGAATGACTGGATGAGAGAGAAGTAAAGCAGAAAGGAGGAGGAGGAGGAGGAAAAAGGAGGAAGACGGAAGAACCAAGACTACACTGATTACCTTTACAAAACTGGGGTCCAGGCACAATGACAGGGAAAAGAAAGCTGTATCTATTTGTGGAAGGTTAGTCTTAAGGTCACTAAATTTAAGATAAAAGATAAAAATCAGGCCAGCAGTTGAAGAACACAGTGACTCTCAAAGACTAGCCCACAGAGCCCTGCATCAGAATCCCCTAGGCACCTAGTAAAATGCAGATTCCAAGGCTCCTCTCTAGACCAACTGAATCATAATCCCAGGAATCTGGATTAAATGAGTTCAGAGGACGGAGGTACGGAGCACTGGAGTGTATCCCCCACTGAACCATAGATAAGATTTGCATAGTCTGTAGACCAAACCCCAAGTGGCTGAACTTACCCAAAGTTATTGAAGAGGAAAGCAGGATCCAAGCAGTAAGGCTTCGGGGTATCAACAGTTATGGGTCATAGACAAAGAGTAGCCAAAGAAGGATACAGAAATAAAGAAGTTTGTGAACCTAGCATGAACCAGAATTATACATTGTCACAAGGATGAAGGATTTTCTGGCAAAAACACTGTTGGGTGCTTGGATGCTTTTTTGTTCCTCTGAAGTCCTAGATGATTACATTGGAACTCTTACAGCTGACCAAGAACAGAGTCTGACCTGCTGACAGCATCCTAGACAACAAGAAAAACAAATAGGCTAATAGTAGGTACAAAGTAGATACAAGTAGTATGACTTTTAAGTCTTAACTTTCCCGAAGTGACACCAGATCTTGTCTCTCTCATTTTCATCATGTATTTAACAAGGACAACCCAAATGTACATAGCTTTGGGATTTAAAAAAAAAAAGTGATTAGGGATGTTTAAACAGGTGCCCAATATTTTAAGCTTTAAAAAAAAAAAAGTGATTGGCCCCAAGTGTGCTTTTCCTTCCAGTTACGTTTCCAGTGTTTTTAAATGGTCCTCGTTTCCAAGGTAACAGCCAGTGGATACTGGGTTGTATTCCTCCAAGTTTAAGAGTTGTAGGCAGGTGCTCTTCAGGATGTAGCGAAATCTTAAAGTTGAAAATAGCCCCTCATGGCAACAACAGCAATTTACACACCTGCAGAGCTCTGCAACGCACAAGGCGCTTCCCCAAGAATTTCTCATGACCCTTCTGTCAACCCTCAGAGGCAAGCAGGGCAGACATGATTATTATCCCTATTTCACAAGAGGGTGTCGGTTGTCCAAGAGGTGGAGCTGGAATTTGAACTCTGACCCTCAGACGCAGGGATTCTTCCATGATACCCAAAAATCACAATTAATTAAAAGAGATTTTTTTTTTCGATCTTTAGAAATAAATCTGAGAGGAAGATTTGATTGATAAATGTTTTATTTGCAGTTTACATTATCAAATATTACAGTGAGAGTAGCTTCAGTTTTTCTGAAGCTTAAATTTCCTGGGAAAACAAAAACCTTCAGCCATGTGAATGAACAGAGTTGGTGAGGGAAGTGAAACCACAGTGTGGTAAGGAGATGTGAAATGTAAATGCTTTATGCAGCTGGGTTTGGTATAAGAACCAAACTCCTGATCACCTTACAACCCAGGGATATATAGAGCTACTAGTAGAAACAGTGAGGCTGGCCCCAAGAGTCCGTCTTATATGAGGGCCTGAACAGCCTCCTGAAGGAGTGAGTGGAGGCTCCTTACAGGGGTCCAGGGTGAGGGGCCAGGATCTGGGTGTCTGTCACTCAGACTCACCACTCTGGAATGATTCAGGACTAAATCCTAGCTAGAGGAGAGGCGGCTGAGATACAAAGAACAATCTAAAACAAAGAGTTATCTCACTAATGTCTGAGGCCCTGAGAACCCACAGCAACACTGTTTTGTGGCACTAGTTGTGCAGAAGGGCAGCGGGAGAGCTGGGGTGTAGAAGCTATTTCTGAAATAGCCTTGTGTGAGCAGAGGCCATCTTACCACAGAGCAAATGGGGTAGAGTCATGGAAATATTATGTTCTTCCAGTTGTTGCAGCTTTTTTATATATTATTCAGGCAGAAAGTATTTACTGAGGTCAGACTTTGTGACAGGTAGTTGGGATACAGCAGTGAACAAAACAGATGACATCTTACTCTTTAGAACTTTTATTCTAGTGGGAGAAGATGAAAAACAAACAAATTGTGTGATGGAGATAGTTGCCATGGAAAAAATTAAAGCAGGATAAAGGAGATGTAGTTTTGGTGAAACACAAATTGTGTTTTAATTTTAAATGTTTTTATAAATCATCAAAAATCCATCTGATTAATTTTAGTAGTTGTGATAGTTGGGGAACATTTCATAATGATAACAGGATCAATTCCTCAAGAAGACGTAGCAATTCTAAACGTGTATGTATCTAACAACGGAGTTTCAAAAGACACAAAGCAAAAACTGTTGGAACTGAAACTGAAAGGCCAAACAGAGAACTCCAAAATTATAGCTAGAGATTTCAACAGTCCTCTCTCGATAACTGATGGCGAAGCACCAAAAATCAGTAAGGATATACATGATTTGAACAACATTATCAACTAACTTGACCTATTAACATTTATATAACACTTTAGCCAACAACTGTACATTCTTTTCCTGGGCACATGGAACATTCACTAGGCATACCATATCCTGGGCTATAAAACAGGACTCAGTAAATTTAAAATAATTGAAATGATACCACAATAGAATTAAACTAGAAAAATAACATGAAGATACCTAGGAAATCCCCCAAATATTTGGAAACTAAACATAAGCATCTAAATAATCCATGTGACCAAAAAAAAATAAAGGGGAAAGTAAATATTTTGAACTAAATGAAAATATAAACACAGCACATTAAAATTTGTAGCATACAGTTAAAGTAGCTAAGACTGCCTAGAGGCAAATTTATGGCTTTAAATGCTTCTATTAGAAAAGAAGAAAGGTTTAATCTAAAATTTAAAATCTAAATTTCTACTATAGGAAACGAGAGAAAGAAGAGCCAATTAAACCTAAAGTAAATAGAGGGATGAAAATAGTAAATAGCAGAAATCAATGACATAGAAATGAACAGTAGGAAAAAAATGAAGCCAAAAACTTGTTTTTTGCAAAATACAATAAAATTGATAAAATTCTAGCCAGACAGATCAAGAAAATAAGAGGGAAAACACAAATTACCAACATCAGGAATGAAAGAGGAGACCTCATTATATATACTAGAGAGATTAAAAGAAAAATAAAGTAATATTAAAAACTTCACGATGCTGCTTTAAGGCAAAACTAGTCTTTTCCTTGAAAAAACAGAAGCACATACACAGTTATATTTCTCTGCAACCATTCCTTCTCAGTGTAGTTTCAACCATTTATAACACATAAATGTTAACCAAAATAACTTCTGTTTTGTAGAGAAAACTGGGGGGTGGATAAAGTGAACTGTCACACCCCAGCATGTTATCAGACTAGCAGAGCTCATGAATTCAATAATTCATGAATTAACCCAATTTTCCACAGTTGCTAATGTCCCATATACATCTTCCTAAAGTGGCAAAAATCAACATGTTCATTAACATGACCCACAGACAGAGTCTTTCTATAGTATATAAAAATAAGAAGCAAAGGTATATAAAGTTAAAATTATGCTTATTAATTAATACTTTAGTATTCAATCTTACTTAGAAATGATCTAGGTATCCAATGATTTTCCGTTAATTAACCCAATTTAATACCAATCCAAGATTGTAGGCTACCTAGATCTTCGACATTTATCTTCAAGCTGACACAGTATAGAACATATTACTAATGGAATAATAATTCATCAGAATAAAGATTCAATGGGGTCAAATACAAATTTACATTTTTCATAAGCAAGCATTAAGTAGAAGTAATCCTAGCTTATCAGTAAACCTGTATAATTTAGAAAAAACATACCCAAGTGTAATAAAAATAAACACTTGTGTTACATGTAACACTGATAAATCAGAGAAGAAATAGCTGTTTTTATTAAACCAAATTATTAAACTAGTTTAGTTTGCGAAAGATTTACCTAAATTGTGTAAACTTGAATTCTTAAAATGTTTCTGAGCTAATTTCTTTTAAAATACTTTTTAAACCCAGCACATTTTAAAACTTAGAAGTTCTATTTCCTTACTTTCTGAGAATTGTAGGAATACTACATTTCACTTACAAGCGCTTATAAGCCAGTCAGAACAAGGCTTTTTTAATTTAGGAGATTTGATAATCTAATACCATCCAGATTTAGAAAAACATCATACACTCAGACAATGAGAGGTAGAGACCTTTCTGAATTACAGACATAGAGACATGTAGAGTTTACAGCTTCAATTCTAAAATTTCAGTCATGAGTCAAGAGAAAACACAGAAGCAAAATATTTACTAGTTCAGATATCAAAGAGCTATTCACCTTCTTGGTGGCACACAACAGTCTTGATTGATTTGAGCCCAAATAGATGAACAGGCAAACAAACTAGCTTCTCTGTTGTCTCACCCAACAGACACTGGATCTCTTCAAATGATTCATCCAGTGCAGAGCTCACCAAATGGTCAGACCATAACACCCAATTTCCAGCCATTGCTACCAACAGTAGGCAATGATTTATTGCTGTAAACAAAACAAAGACAAACCACAAAATTAATAGAGAACAATATTAAACTTGAAAAACAAAGAGTTAGCAAAGTTCTATAGTCACTTCTAGAATCAAAAAAGCATGTGTCTGGGCTTTAAGTGGCCCATGAGCTGCACTTCGCTGGTGAAATGTATTCCTGGTTTTGTTGGGTGAACCCATTGGGCATCTCAGTAGAAGACCTCCAAACTGTTAAAAGACAATTTAAAAAAAAAAGATAAAAATCATGCTTCTCATACAGATATAAAATAAGCATGTGTTAAAGATTTTATTGAATGTATTAACTGATGAAGGAACAAGGAAAATGTGACCAACTCAAAGGAGAAATCAAAAATCACAAATTTATATGGACTAAAGCAATGTTGAAATGAATGTCCTCTCTTCTTCCACAGTGGTAGAGAGAAGTCAATTAAACCTCTACTGGTCAGGACAGATTTTGCGTGCCTATAAACAAGAATTATTTTGCTACCAGTTATCTACAATTTACAGAGTTGTATGATAGTTTCCATAGAATTGGAATCAGATAACCCTGGAGGGTATTCTCTAGAGTCTAGACGACGCAGTTCCTCAGTTGGGCACAAGTTTTTCCCCTTCAAGGGACACTTCTCCAATGAAACCAGAAGAGAGGAAATAGGAGTGCGTGTAAATATAGGTAAATTTGTAGTAAGGGCAAGACATAAGGAAGCTCATCTCTGATAGTATGTTGCCCCCCCCCCCCGCCCCGCCCCACCAGGGAATACAACACAAGGTTATCTGCTACAAATTAAGGAAACTGGTGACAAATAAAAATGGCAAGCAATAGGATATATTGGAGTATATGAGGAAGCCATGTGGTATAAACCTAATTCGGCCTGACCTTGTCTTTCCAAAAGGGCCTGACCGAGGCCGTTGAGCATGCATTGTATATCTGCTTTAGAGATTCCCTACGGCAAGAGCAAAGGCCCTTGAGATAAAGGTGCAACCTCCCTCCCCCTCCCAACTTTGGCATCTCCTTAAGGATTAAGCATCTTTCCTTAGGCTAGAAACTGATTGCTGCGCTCACCTGTGACTGCCCAGCTCCAGACAATAGACTTGCCTCCTGCTACGCCCACCAAGATGGCAGACCCACTACCTGCTGTGTCCATCAAGCGCTGTGCCGACAGGGCAATCTTGTGACTATTGTGGGAGGGACATTTCAATCATATGTAAAGCACCCTCTTTGGGGGTATATAACCACTCTGTACACCTCATTTCTTTGGTGCCCTTTCTTCCTTCGGGAAGAAAGGCCCCGGGCCATGGTCCTCAGATTTCAGCTCAGAATAAACTCACCCAAATTTTCATTTATAGATTGGTTATGGATTATTTTGGTCAACACTGGTTGCTGTGAAAGGGCTCCATGCACACAAATATCTCGCACCAGCCTAACCACAGTGACTTTCTCACTTCATTAAAAGTAGTCTGTAAAACACAAGTCATCTGGGAGATATACGGGATCATCCTTTGAACCCCTTGACACAGATCAATCCCGTGGAAACTGTAAGAAATTGGGTCTAGGAATCCATCACCAGGCAAGTTTGGGAAACAGGGCTTTGATTCATTTTAGTTTGTGGGGTTAGCTAGCAGAGCCCTGAAGAAATAAAACCCAGGACCGGTGAACTGTGAAAAATCCTTGGAGTTCTTTAGGTGGGCCATTTAGGAGGAGTCCTGGGGAGTAAATGGTTGCTACATGAGGGAAAGGGGTATGGCCATAAAAGGAAGGGAGTAGCAAAGGAAGGGGCCTGGTGGGGAACTCACACAGGCTTCACCTGATGCGCAGTGTGTCAGATGGAAAAGAAAGGAGATGAGAGGGAAGAAACAAGAGGGTTGACAAGCCTGAAGCAGATCTGTGAAGGCTGAGAGCTCACAGTAAAGACAGACAGAGCAAAGAGAACCTTCAGGGGAGGGCTCTGGCACTGGTATTCTAAAAAGCTTCGTGGTGATTACAACCTACAGCCCACGTGGATAACCTCTGTTCCCCAGGGGCAGTTCACCAATTTCACACCAGGTAAAGCTGGTCATTGATGCTGTGGTTCTATGCAACTCATCTGTTCCTAGCTCAAGAAGATGTAGGGACTTCAGTTGAGCTTCTTCTTCTTTTTAATTAAAGCAAAATTCCTGAAGAGTAAATAACTTGTGGTTTTTGCCTGTTTCAATTGTCACATCATTTAATGTTCCCTTTCTGTGAATAAAAAGAAAAAGCTTAACGTAGACTTTCCACTTATCAGTGTGTGCTATCATGTTGTTGCAGTCAAATGAGCAGAACTCAGAAACGTGTGGTTGTACTAGGTGCCCATCAAGGGATGAGTGGATAAAGATGTGGTATATATATGCAGTGGAATACTACTCAGCCATAAAAACAATGAAATCCAGACATTTATGATGACATGGATGAACCTTGAGGGTATTATGCTAAGTGAAATAAGTTAGAGGGAGAAAGTCAAATACCGTATGATCTCACTCATAAATAGAAGATTAAAACAATGATAAACAATCACATAGAGGCAGAGATTGGATTGATGATTACCAGAGAGGTAAGGGGGGAGGGAGGAGGGGAAAATGGGTGATTAGGTACATGTGTGTGGTGATGGACTGTAATTAGTCTTTGGGTGATAAACATGGTGTAACCTATACAGAAATCAAAATATAATGATATACACCTGAAATTTATATAATATTATAAACCAACGTTACCACAATAAAAAAATTTTTTTAAATAATAAAAAAAGAAACGTGATTGTAAAATGGTAGGCTGGAAGTCTTTATTCTGTTCTTTGTAACCTATGGTGCAACTAGTATGACCTGGTAATATTACAAGTGGTGCAGTTGGAAAGACCAATGGATTTGGCCCCAGAAGATGGTAGGACCAGTGCCAGTACCGCCTAGGGGAAATACTACACCCTTATCTCAGACTCAGCTTCTGTCTCTGAAAAATGAGATACTACATCTCTATATGAATCACAGTTTTATGCACCACTAAGAAAACGTAGATAGTTGTTTTATTCCACTGCTAATGTAAATAGTGGAAATTACTATGACAGCATTTATTGGTAGTAGACTCCAAATCTTCCAGAATATAAAAATAAAACTGCTTTTCTTGTTAAAACATCGGATAAGCTGAGAAAAATCCTTTAAATCAATGTCTCCGAAAGTCAACTTGTTAACAATGCCTTTTGAGACTCTTTCTTCCCATATGAGTCATATCTTAACTCGGAATACAAACGATTGAAAAGCTTCCGATATGACTTCCAAAAGATGTGGTAAAGAACACTATCTCCCCCTCAGAAAGTGACTGGAGATTTACATATCCTTAACTGGTGATAAGAGCAAGAACTGTTTTTGTCAAAATGCAAAGATGGGACTTAAATATTTTTTAGTTTAGCAGAAGCCAATAGAGTTTTAATGTTACGGATGTGTAGCGTGAAGACACGAGCGTGATGACAAAGGCAGAAGGTGAAGTGGGTAAACGCGTTCACTTAGCGAGGTACGCAGTGTAGACAGGGAGCGGCTCAGCATGGAGGAAGAAGAAACTGGAGGAAAAGACTGAAGGATAACACAAGAATTTGGAGGAAAAGACAACTGTGTAACCGAAACGAGAAAAGAGAGTAAGGAAATCCAACACGTGAAATTCGCACACCTCTGGCACGTTGTCCTAATGGATGAGGCAGTACACCTGCCTGACAGAAAACGACGTTCAGAAACCATCCAGAAGAGACACATCAGTCTGCATTCCAACACAGACGAGGGTGGGCGGAGCCATTTTTCAGACGCGACGGCCTCCACCGAAGCGGGGCGGAGGGTGCGGGAGGCGGGGCCCGAGACCCAGCAACCAGGCCCACCCGCGGCGGCTCCAGGAGAGCCTCTCAGCGGCGCAGCGCCGGAAACACAGCTTCAGTTTAGCCTACGTGGGAAAGGTAATTGGTTAGCTCTCGGAGCCAAAGCATGGAGAGGATAGAACGATCCAGAGACTCAAAGAACACTGACATTCTCTCTCTGTGTCTTTTCCTGCTCTTATTCTCTCAGTTTTGTTCCTCGGCGCACGGAATTTGGACACCAAGGGCCTTGGGTTTACATCCTTACAGCTCGTGAGCCAAGGGTTAAAAACAAACAAACGAGACCCGCAGTGTATTCGCAAAGCATTAGGAGGTTTGGTGGGAACCCTTCTAACGGGGGTCGGACTGACGACCTCCGCTGAAGCCCCCGCTTCGCCAGGCGCCTCCACCGGGCTGCCCTCCCGACGAAGCGCGCAGGCTCGAAAAAGCGAGCGCGGCTCTCCTCAGGCCTTTAAAGCGGACTATGAATTTCCGAGAACCATGGAGGACAGAGAAACAGATCAAACGACAACATCAGTAAGGCCTGAGCAGAATGCGAGGGCTCGGGCGTCCCACAGGGCAGAGATCCGGTTTCCTCAATAAATCGCCGGCCCGAGGAGAGGCGGGGGCGGGGCGGCCGAGGATCCTGGAGTCGCAGGGGCGGAGCCGCGGCGCGCAGTGTGCACGGTCCCGCCTGGACGCTCCGCACGCGCCGACGATGCAGACATCCCGAAACTCTCACGGCAGTGCGCACGGAGAGTATTAGGGGATATTAGGGAGCTGCCTTAACTATTCGAGGCGTGATAATGGCTGGGGGACTGCTTTTTTTTTTTTTTAAAGTACTCAGCAGAGGAGCTTTAAGCGGGAAACGACATCTCTGAGCCTCGTTCTCGCCCCGCCCCCGACTCCCGCTCCCAGGGCCTCGAGGACGCCGCGCCGGGCGGCCCCGTGCACGCCGCTCCCGGCATGCTCCGCGGCTCGAGCACCCAGTTACGGGCTCAGGGCTCCCACGGGCCCCTTACCCAGGCTGCCTCGGGCGCTCATTTGCATGTCCCGCCCGACAGGTAAACCCGGCAGGTTCATCGCAGCCTAGCCATCAGAGCACCAAACGTGCGAACCGCGAGACGTGATCCCGTTGCGTCAAGTGTCCCTGACCGTTCCAAGTCGCCGGGAAGGCGGGCAGGCCGGTCACCGTAAGTAGGAGAGGCGAGAGCTCGCCGCGCCTTATATAGCCTGCGGGCGGAGGTGGTGGCGTGCTCGCTTCGGCAGCACATATACTAAAATTGGAACGATACAGAGAAGATTAGCATGGCCCCTGCGCAAGGATGACACGCAAATTCGTGAAGCGTTCCATATTTTGGCCCAGGCCCCGACCTCCTGACCCCGGGCTCATCAGCTCGGAAGAAACAATCTGGATGAGAACACAAGCTGTGACACTCAACAGTGAAATTATGATTTTTCGCTATAGAAATATTCCTGTAGGGCAATCAATGAGATGAAAACGAAGCTGCGTTATATCGGGAAATTTATGTGCAAATATGTCGTTTCTACATATCTTGGCAATGGGAACATGTCAACTTGCATTTTTCTTCAATGAACTTAAAAGTTCTGAAATCGACTTATTTTGGGTCTTGTTTCCCTCAACAAGACAAATTCCAGGGGCCCAGATCGGTTGGCTCTTGTTCACCAGAAGACTGCCTGGCACCTGAACTGCTCGAAGAGTCCTCACCAAATCATTTCTAAAGTGTTCAATTACTAAGTTATTGCTAAATTAATGAATCCTCACTAAAAGAAGTGTGCGACATTAGTGCACATTTCTTGCTCCTCCTTTGTGACATCCTTCGGTCGTTCTGAACCTGAGTGCGTCCGCCCTCTTCTCTGCGAGCTGCACAAAGCCAGGGGCTGTCACCAAGGAGCGTTACACCGGCTGGATCAACGTGCCAGGGCCTCTGGGTCTCAGGGCTCCAGGACCACCTGGAAACTGGCGGGAGGCGGCAGGGCCATCCAGATCTACTCTCACAAGTCCTCCTGAGGCCGGGTTGTAGGCCTGCTGTCATCTGGCCTTTAGGAGCACTCGGAAATGCCGCTTTACCTAAATCGGACCCATTCCGTGATGGGTGATGTAATTAAAAGGTCACTGCCCAAATCAAAAGGAGATGTTAACCAATGAAAACAACCATTAGGTTGCAGACACTAGGATTACTTAGGTAACCGGAAAAGAGAACCCAGACCCGGCGGCCGTGAGGACCCGGTGGGAGGCCCGCAGAACGCCGCAGGTGTCTTCGGCACCCGGGCCACACCAGAGCTACCTCTCCGTAGCCCCCAGTCCTTTGCGTTCATCAGCCCGGGGTCAGGAGGTCGGGGCCTGGGCCAAAATATGGAACGCTTCACGAATTTGCGTGTCATCCTTGCGCAGGGGCCATGCTAATCTTCTCTGTATCGTTCCAATTTTAGTATATGTGCTGCCGAAGCGAGCACGCCACCACCTCCGCCCGCAGGCTATATAAGGCGCGGCGAGCTCTCGCCTCTCCTACTTACGGTGACCGGCCTGCCCGCCTTCCCGGCGACTTGGAACGGTCAGGGACACTTGACGCAACGGGATCACGTCTCGCGGTTCGCACGTTTGGTGCTCTGATGGCTAGGCTGCGATGAACCTGCCGGGTTTACCTGTCGGGCGGGACATGCAAATGAGCGCCCGAGGCGGCCTGGGTAAGGGGCCCGTGGGAGCCCTGAGCCCGTAACTGGGTGCTCGAGCCGCGGAGCATGCCGGGAGCGGCGTGCACGGGGCCGCCCGGCGCGGCGTGCTCGAGGCCCTGGGAGCGGGAGTCGGGGGCGGGGCGAGATCGAGGCTCAGAGATGTCGTTTCCCGCTTAAAGCTCCTCTGCTGAGTACTTTAAAAAAAAAAAAAAAGCAGTCCCCCAGCCATTATCACGCCTCGAATAGTTAAGGCAGCTCCCTAATATCCCCTAATACTCTCCGTGCGCACTGCCGTGAGAGTTTCGGGATGTCTGCATCGTCGGCGCGTGCGGAGCGTCCAGGCGGGACCGTGCACACTGCGCGCCGCGGCTCCGCTTCCTGGGTCTCCAGGATCCTCGACGACCAGGTCGGGCTGGCGCGTCTGAGGCGGGCCCGGCGGCCTGCCTGCAGCAGGCGGCGTCTCCCCCAGGTCTCTCGGAGAGTTTGCGAATAAGCGGGCCTGCTGGGCCACCGGGGCGCTGGGTCGAGCACGCGTCATCCCAGCAAAATATAGAACGTGCCACCCATATTTCATTGGTGCCCTGGGGGCCTTGTGCCAGCTCCAGAAGGCACCGTAGACGTCAGCCCAGCGTGCAGCCCTCCGGGAGACCTCTGGACGACTGGAGCACCCAGCGCCGGCCCGTCGGCTCTACTCTCGAGGCTGCCCGCGGCTAGCATGCGCCCACGTGTCCCGCCCCAGAGTCCGTTCTGCGCAGGAGTTGGTGGGATGGGAGCGCAGGCGCCGGGATGGGGCCCTCGCCCGTGACAGGTGGCCTCCCGCCGCTGGGGCCCCCGGCCCAGGCGCGCAGGCGCAGCCAGTCTGCCGAGAGGGGGACGCGAGGAATTGCATTGTTGGGGTTGGACTGAGACTCGGTCTCGTCCGCCTGTATCCTTGGCGCCGCTGCCCCCGGCCCGGTCACAGCGCGAACAGGCGGGACAGGCCGACTGGCAAGAAATACTGGAATGTTCGCGTTCACTATTCTGATTTCACCTACCGCTAAAACCATGCTGTTCAAGTCACAGCCTGGTGCGTTGTGAAATGAGGGCCCAAGCCTCTGGGATCGAGGTGTTACAGTCCTCCATGTATTTAGTTAAAACGAAGGGCATGGGTTTGCCTGCGTCGTGTTAAAATGGCCCTTTAATAAGGAGTGCGGCATATGCATAGAATAAGTGGAGTTGTGCTTCTTTTTTCTCCTTCCTTTGGTCGTCCTACCCTTTCTCCGAAATTATGACATAATATTTTGAAGTAGAAACCTACGAAAGATCAGTGATTTTGACAAGTTTTTTCATTGGTACCCAATTTTATGATGTACAAAAAGAAAATAGTGTGAAACCATTTAAGCGTTTCTGGTATTGCTGAGACAAAACCAGAGAAAGGAAGAGAAAGCCTTCAAGGATTATGGCTAAAACTATCTTTTTCTCTGTGTTTGTGGTTATAATTCTTTTCTTTCACAGCTTTTGAAAAGTAATAAAAACGCTATGTTCTCCCCCCCAAAAGAAAATCAGGTAAAAGAAAATGACACACCTATTGAGTTAAATTGGCCAATTACAAATAAAATATGTTTTGATATATTTCTTCTAATGGCCTGTCTTTTCAATGATCCATTTCTCACTTCAAAGCTGTTAAATAGTAAATTGATGTTCAATTTTATGATTTGAAGAAATATATTAAAACTCGTTCATGTCCTTGCTCTGTTTAGAAACCTTATAAACAGCTTAGTAAAGGATACGTGGTTAGGAATATATAGTTGGAAGGCCGGTCAGAGTTCAAGGGTCATGAACTTGATGTCTCTACAAGCTGTAAGCTCATTCCATCAGGCTGCACTCCTGGATGACCATGTTTAAACCCTTTGTATTCTGAAAAGAGGAAAACTGTTTACCACATACAGAAAAAAAGTTGAAGGTTTACAAGAGATCAAGTCCTTTGGCGGGGGGAGGGGGGAGCTTTATAATGGCTTTAAATTATCAGATGTGTACAGAAATAGCGAGAAAGCATAACTGTAGAGTTATGCCACTGGGAACAATGTGCTGTTAAAGAGCTAGAGCAGAATTCTCACAGATGTTTTATGTATGACCTCTTTAAAAACAGTAAGTGCTGCCTAGACCTCCAGTATTGCTGAGATTGCTTCTATAATATTGTTATTTAAATTTGTATAAACATAAGACTGGGTATAAACGCCTTATTCTTATAGCTGCTATAAACTCTAAAACCAAAGCAGATTTGTAAATTAAGTACAAAACTACAAATCAATACAATTTAAATTAACGACATTAATTTATTGCGGGAGATGATGTGTTTGGCTGAAACTAAATCACCGTTATTGGGTTTGGTAGTGGGTAGATGGAGCCTTGGGGTCAGTTCCATACTTAATGTGTTTCTGTGTTTTGACTAATGCAGAGAATACCAATTCACATGAGTACGTTCTCAAAAAACTGAACCTTTGTTTACTACCAAATCATGTAGACACCAGAACATCCGCTTTTCCATATTTTAATTTGCCATCAAGACCCAGCGCACAATAGATGGTAACTGGGAGTCCGTGAAATAAGGTGGTTTAGGAGAATCAGACCTCATACGGAACACTCTGCCAGTGAGCAGTCCTTGAATGTCAGTGTCTTTCTTGAGGACTCTGCCATGCTTGTTATTTATTTCAACATGGAGTTAGCATAACAGTATAATTGAAATCAGCAGTAAATACGCATCTGATCAAATTGTGCTGACATTTGGAACAAGAGAAGATTCTCTGAAGTTAGTTTTCGGCTTGTTGGCAAGAGAGAAAAAAATTAATAGACAGTGTATATAATCAAAAATACCCTTTCACCCCCCACCCAAGGCAGATAGCTTCCTACAGGGAAACAAGTCTGACCCTGGCATCCCAGGCCTTTTGGTTTTTCAAATGGCCTCAGCACCGCGTTTGCCATGAATGAGGCTTGAGAATGCAGAATTCCACAGAGGCAATTAGTAGGCACTGAAAGTGACTCATTCACACTGTGTCAAAACTGATCATAAATCAGATTTTATTATTATTGCTTCCACTCTGTTTTCACTTTCAAATATTCAAATTACCATTAGATCTTTATTTGTGTAGAACGTCCTGAAAGCATTTGGCTCTTACTTGGTGCAGATACATCATTTATATTATTCAGTCTGCCTCTGTTCATTTCTCATTAGCCCCATAAAATAGCACATTACTCAGTGGCATGTCATTTTCATGATGTGAAATCAAGGCACTGATTTATTAAAAACCTAAGAAACTAAAGGCTTGGTCAATGAAAATGTTAATCATATGTATATTATCACTAGGAAATAGAAATTTTGCCTTCATAGACAAGATGAGGATAGTGGCAGACACTTGCCATTGCTGTCATTTAGAGAGTAGGACATGCCACCCCAACAGCAGCCAGTTATACACACTGTCCCCTAGGTCTGTAAGATGAAATGGCAAACAAGTGCAAACTCGTGTTGAAATCTCATGGCAATGCTTTGTTATAAGCTAAATATAATTTATTCAGATATTTCAGACTCTGCTTATTTTAATACTTTAAGAGAATCATCCCAATAAAAACAATTTCTTTTAAAAATCCTGTAGAAAACCCTCTGACCCCTAAGAATTTTTCTGAAGACTCCAAGAGGTTCTGGATCCCAGTTTGAGAAACACTGTATAGGCTGATCTAATATCTGGAGTTTATGGAGCTTTATATGTGCTCTTCCCTTGAGAGAATAAGTCAAGAATTAGAAACGGAAAAGATGGGAGGGGTGGGTGATGTTTATTAAGCACCAACTATTTGACAGGCATTTTGTATTTACAATTATTCTGAGAGGTAGGTATTATCCCATTCAACAGCTGAGGAAAGCGATGCTCAAAGGACGTATGTGCCTTGCTTAATTCATATGGGTAATAAAGTTGGGTTGGAGAAGAGACGGCATTCAAACTCGGGATCCCCAGAATCCAAACTGATGCTGCTTCTGTTATTCTGTGATTTAATTTAACATTAGAGATATCCTAACATAACTTTAACCAGGAAAATCTGGGTAAACTATTTTGAAATTCCTGGGTAACCAATACACAGAACATGATAGGATGAAAAACTTCAGTCAGCTCTAGGTGTTCTGTTTCTAGATTATGAAGGAAAACAATTCGGTCTCAGACCAGCTCACTTCTATGTTCCAGAATGCTTCTGGATTACCTTTTTTTAGACTGTTGAAACTTATTTATGAAGTAAAAAGTAATATAATTGTTGTAGTCAGAAAAAAAACAGAGGAAAAAACCTGCGACTATAAAAAACAATAGTAAAATGACCCACGCCAGGACATCTTTGCCCATGTTGTCCTCCATTAAAACAGGTAATTCAGGGGCCGGCCCAGTGGCACAGCAGTTAAGTGTGCACGTTCCGCTTCTGCGGACCAGGGTTCACCAGTCTGGATCCCAGGTGCAGACATGGCACCGCTTGGCACACCATGCTGTGGTAGGCTTCCCACATATAAAGTAGAGGAAGATGGGCACGGATGTTAGCTCAGGGCCAGTCTTCCTCAGCAAAAAGAGGAGGATTGGCTGCAGATGTTAGCTCAGGGCTAATCTTCCTCAAACAAACAAACAAACAAAAAAACAGGTAATTCAGAATTGCCTCTATTGTTCAGTTCTTGAGTAAAATAAAATGAAATAAAACTCAGCTCTTGAAAAATAATTGAATAAAATAAATAATAATTCAATTACTTGAATGTATGTTTTATCAACCAAAATCAGCTTTCTGTTTTGGGTAATAAGCTTTTGTTTTAATCAAATATTTTTCATTAAAGAATCTCAGTAGGGGCCAGCCCTGTGTCTGAGTGGTTAAGCTTTCATGCTCTGCTTCAGTGGCCCAGAGTTTTGCTAGTTCGGATCCTGGGCACAGACCTAGCACTGCTCATCAGACCATGTTGAGGCAGCGTCCCACATGCCCCAACTAGAAGGACCCACAACTGAAATATACAACTAGGTACTGAGGGAGCTTTGGAGAGAAGAAGGAAAAAAAAAATTTTTAAACATCTCAGCAGAGTTACATAGACTGCTAGCATTGTTGAGAGCTCCTACAAAGGTAACCAACTCAGGGGTTTTTTTAAGTAACACAAAAATTAATTAGAGATGGAGATTCTAAAAGAAAACAGGAAAATATTTTTGCAACCTTAGTGTAAGCAAAGATTTCTAAGATAGGACACAGAAAGCGGAAACCATTAAAAAATTGATAACTGGACTTCATCAAAATTTAAAACTACTGCTCATCAAAAGACACCATGTAAAACAAACAAAATAGGCAATCCAAAGACTGGGAGAAAATAGTCAGGAAAATTTCACAAGTATCAGGAAAAAGACCTGTATCTAGAATAAATCAGGAACTCTTACCACTCAACAATAAAAAGAACAACTACTCAAAATATGGGCAAAGACTTGACAGACACTTCATGAAAAAAGATAATACAAATGGCCAATAAGCAAATATAAAGATGCTCAACATCATTAATCATCAGAGAACTGGGAGTTAATACACAATGGATAGTATTTCACACCTACTAGAATGGATAAAATTTAAAAGATTGACAATACCAAATATTGACAATTATGTGGAGTGACAAGAACCCTCAAACATTGTTGGTGGGAGAGTAAAATGGTACAACTTTCAGAGAACCATCTGACAGTTTCTCATAAAGATAAACACACACTGACACCATGACCCATCAATTCCGTTCCTACGTATTTGTCCATGAGAAATCAAGACATATGTCCACAAAGATTCATATAAGAAAGTTTACAACTGCTTTATTCATAATATCTCCAAACTGGAAACAATCTAAATGTTCATCAACAGGAAAATGGATACATTGTGCTACATTAATACTATAATAATGGAATACTAGTCAGCAATAAAAAGGAACACATTACTGATATGCACAAAAACATGAATGAATTTCGCAGGCATATTGCACAAAAGAAGCCAAACATGAAAGAGTACATATTGTATGATTCCATTCACATAAAGTTCAAGAACAAGCAAAGCTAATCTAATAGTGACAGAAATCAGAACAGCAGTTGCTTGGGGGAGTTGGGAGGAAGGGGAATTAACTAAAAGATGGCACGGGGGACTTTCTGGAATGATGTCAATTTCTATATCTTGATCAGTGTGTGGGTTACATGGGTGTATGCATTTGTCAAAACCTATCAAGTATACACTTGAGATGTGTGCATCTCACCATTATAAATTATACTGCAATAAAAAAGCATGCCTCAATAAAAAAGATGAAAGCATCAGGAACAAAAGGACTCTTGCTGAAATCTAATGCTGAAGGGTTTGCTGTTTCTAACCAGTGTATTGTGCTTCCTGGAACTTTATACTCTATCTACACTTATTCACCAAACATATATTGATCCCATCTAATGAAAAGGCACTTAGTAAAGCTGGTAGATACTGCCTTGGCGCAGGCTCCATCAAGTTGAGTTGAGAAATATATACATGTACTTCTGAAGGAGTGCGCTGAATGTTTTTCAATTTATACTAATTCCTGTATTTAATAAATATTTATTGGGTACCTACTATGTGCCAGGTAATGTTCTAAGCACCAGAAGTCTAGCAGTGACTAAGACACGACACTCCTTCTTGGAGTTCACTCATGTGGAAGAGACTGACGATGAAAAAGTATGCAAATAAATAAGAGGGAATTTCAGGTGGTGATAAATGCAATGGAGAAAATGCAATATTCGACCACATTTTCCTCATTTCTGAGAAACGGTAGATGAATCACATATTTGCATGTCAAACCACATGTCACATTTAGCTCCGTTGCAATTTCAAAGGTCAATTCTCGAATACTTTTGTTCTCACTGTATGGTAAAAACACACTTTCAAAACATGAGAACATGAAGCCCTATTTCACCAATGCACATTTATGTACATTTTATTTTCTCACACACTCCTTAAAAGCGACAGATTTGACAATTTACCAGATCATTACACACAAATTAAAAGCATATGGGCTCTGTGTTAAGTAAAGTACGCAACATGGTTAGGATCCACCATCATCCCTCAGTTTCCCTGGGAACCCTCACTTTCTCCTCCAGGCTTGAATACTTAAAGAGTTGTACTATAAAATGGCTGGAGATTTTTAAAACCTACTGGTCTGAAATGACCCATGAAAATCAGACTACATACCAACTCCTCGTCATCATATCATGCATGCTGTAGGAAGTAAAAGTTTCAGACTAAAATCTTTTAGCACCTACCACATTGTTATTGTTTGAAAGTCATGCCATTGAGCCACACAGTTTCAGTAAGTTAAGCATCTGTTACCAGACAGTAGCACTGTTGCTTTTGATCTCTAAAAGTTTATTTCGGTTCTCATCTGTAGAGGAACAGAAAGAGATTCTAGCCATTGGTGTTTTAGCTTTGTTTAACATTGATGAAAAGCTAAAATTGTAGTAGTCTCAGCTACTGGCAGATGGCAGATTGTCCCTTGTCATAAAAGCACTTTCTCAAAGCCAGGTAGACTTGCACAAGCCAAAACGTGGGCGAGATTATTTTCTGTAATTTTAGTTTCTTCAGAGGTTTATACCATTTTGAGAAATAGTGTTATCTTTCATTAGCAAATCCTATCAGCACTTCAGGGAAAGCAATGGATGACAAACATCTTTAGTCGTCACCTGCTTGGAAACGGAGGCCATGACAGGAGGCAGTGTGGTCTGCCCAGTGCTTACTGGCAAAACTGAAATTAAACAAGAGATCACTGAATTGTCCCTTTGGGGCTAATCTCCTAGCCTCCCCTCTATGCCACATGATTCATATAAAAGAAAAGCCTTGTTGACTGTCAGCTGAGTCTACACGTGATGCAAATCCGTATTTATGGTCATCCACCTTGCAAAATAATGATGATAGCAGTGATGGTAAATCTTGAGAAACTGTGGAGCAGGTATTCAAGTGGAGGCAAGCAATTAAAGAGAAGGACAATGAGGGCTGCAGAATCACCTGAACAAAAAGAGACTAAAGAATCAAAATGATTGGGGCTGGCCCCGTGGCCGAGTGGTTAAGTTTGCGCGCTCCGCTGCAGGCGGCCCAGTGTTTCGTTGGTTCGAATCCTGGGCGCGGACATGGCACTGCTCATCAGACCACGCTGAGGCAGCGTCCCACATGCCACAACTAGAAGAACCCACAACGAAGAATACACAACTATGTACCGGAGGGCTTTGGGGAGAAAAAGAAAAAAATAAAATCTTTAAAAAAAAAAAAAAAAAGAATCAAAATGATTGTTTATATATAAATAGATATGTTAATAAGAGTGAAAATGGACTCCTACAATTTACACAACGAGGCTGAGTTTTACTTTTTTCTATTTCATGAAAATGTACCCACAGAGTTGGTACTCACATAAAACTCGATGTGTTTTACCTTTCCAAGGCAGGGTTTGAGGTTGATGGCAGAGGCAGAATGCCTGTTGACTGAATCTTGCTCCATGCCTTCCAGCTCAACTGTTTTACACCCTAGGCTAAGAAAATAATTCCCGATCACCCTCGGATGGCATACATAATGGTGTCTGAAGTCATCCTAAAATGTTTTATCCTCCTGGCTCCTTTTTCATCATTCCAGGACATAAGGTCAGTAAGGACCTCTTCTCTATAGATCCCATAGCACTTAACCTGTGGGGCTGTTAGGAACACATGTTTTGGGGCAAGTATATCTCGATTTGAATCTCAGCTATGCGATCCTGGGTTAGTTCTTTGACTGTGCTTACCCACAGTTCCTTGAATTGGGAATAATACGGACCTCATCACGTCATTGCAAGATTAAAATAAGATGAAGTGTGGGGCCGGCCCCATGGCCGAGTGGTTAAGTTTGTGTGCTCTGCTTCAGCAGCCCAGGGTTTCGCTGGTTTGGATCCTGGGTACCGACATGGCACTGCTCATCAAGCCATGTTGAGGCAGCATCCCACATGCCACAACTAGAACGACCCACAACTAAAAATATACAACTATGTACTGGTGGTCTTTGGGGAGAAGAAGAAGAAAAAATAAATATTGCCAACAGATGTTAGCTCAGGGCCAATCTTTAAAAATAAATAAATAAATAAATAAATAAACAGGATGAAGTATGAAACATGCCTAGCCTATGAAAGATACTCAAATAACTATTGGTTCATTTCCTCTCTGCTTCTTTCTCATGGGTCTTATCACACATCTTAGTTATCTAATTAGCACACCTTGTTGTTTACCTCCCCTTAGACCGCAGCCTCCCTAATAGTGAGGATGGCAGATCATTCATCTTGGTGTCCCCCAGAGCCCACCACATAGTGCCTTAAACAGAGGAGGCACTTGGAAACGATGTATTGAATTTTACTTCTCGTAACTCAGCATACACTCAGCAATTTAATAACATAAAACCACAGCCAAAATGCCCAGTGATGTTTCTTTTCTCCAATAGGCCGGCTGCTTTCATTTTTAGAAGCATCCTTCTGGAGCATTCACTTAGACTGATGGCCTTTCCTTCAGGCGGGCAGAGTCTTCCCTGGTTAGATTGGGCTATCCGTTTTCACAATTCAGCTGAGGCCTTGCTTTCATCCTGAATTAGTTTGTGACATGCGTGTTCAGATGAGATTTCCAGTGAAACAGGAGGAGCCCAAGGAGTGAATCAGCCAAAGTATTCCATCTTTTGTCAACTGAACATCCATTAGTTGCAATTTATAGTATGGTTGACTGTGTGTCTCTCTATATATGCAATACGTTTCTAATAACACTCATAAGAATTTGAGTGAGTCCTAAGTGTGTTCAAAATGCTTTGATCCAGGGAAATTTATTTTTTCAAGTTCTCCACAGATAAAGTAAATGGCAATTATACAAATACTTTAAAGAGGCAAATTCAAATCAGTCACATGGGGCCATGCCTTATACATTTCACCCTGGGAAAAAAATGTAAATAAATTAATATTCTTGAATATTTATGAATTAAGTCCAACTTTTCTTTCCTTTATCTTTCTCTTTTGTTCTTTGACCTTAGACAACCTCAGTTTTCTCATCTCACAGGGCTGTTTCGAGGATTTAATGAGATAAGTACACACAATGCCCACCTCAGTGCCTATGGCACAGTACAGGCTGGAGTCGTGGCAGTGAGGCAGCAGGAACTGCCATTCGAGGCACGGCCTAAGTCTGGCCTCCCTCTCAGGAGAGATGAGAGTTCTCCACAACAATCCAGTAAAGAATTTCCCAATCTCCTTCTCTCTGAGCCCACAGACATTCCAAAGATCTTTGACTCAAAATACTGTAAGAATTCTAGTCACAGTAAATTTCATCAAAAATATTCTCTTGAACAAAAAAAGCAAGGAAGCATATTTGGAGGAGGGGGACCACGCAGGGGTTTCTGGGAGCTGGCAGTGTTCTGGATCTGGGGCGTGGCTACACGGTTTGGCTTTACGGTAATTAAGCTACACATTAATGTTTTATGCACTTTCCTGTATGTGTGTCATATTTCACAATGGAGAGGGTTTAAAATGAGATCATATGTGTGTGTCTCAAACAAACAAAGAAGACTTCCTTGGATTTTTAGTGTTTTATGTTTCTCAGACTGCTTTCAAATAGGTGACACACTGTGGCTCAAATAGGACTTCTCTATTTGATCCAAAGATGCTAAAAGACTTGTTTGAGGTCACAGTCTTGTCTGAGGCTAGTTCCTGATAAAGTCTAGTGCTTAGGACTAAGCTGTCCGACATTGTTTAGTGTTCTTTGTACTTCTCCGAACTTTCTTCCAAACCAGCATGTGCACTTTACACCATGTCAATATTATGCAAACTAAACAAAATCTTAAATAATTTTTTAAATTGTGAAATATTTCAAACATATCAGCAAGTATTGAGCATAATTTAAGAAAATTATTACCTGAACAGACACAAGTAAAATTTTACTTATTTGCCCAATTTGCTTCAAACTTTTCAAAAAATAATAACATAGTATAGATATATTTTAGACCCACTGTGTACTTCTCTCAGCTGGTATTCTTCTTCCTCTCTTCCTAAATTCCAATTTCCATGAATTTTAAAAATAGTTTTCTACACACACACACACACATATATATATGTACACATCCATAAACAATATGTAGTATTCTTTTGCAGGTTTAAATTTTTTATTTAAATTGTATCATACTGTAGGGGCTGGCCCAGTGGCACAGCAGTTAAGTTCTCACCTTTCGCTTCGGTGGCCCAGAGTTTGTCAGTTCAGATCCCAGTTGGGGACCTACACACCACTTGTCAAGCCATGCTGTGGCAGGCGTCCCACATATAAAATAGAAGAAGATGGGCATGGATGTTAGCTCGGGGCCAATCTTCCTCAAAAAAAAATATATATATATATTGCATCATGCTATAATATTGTTCTGCAATTTTTGGTCTTATTTTGGCTTAAAATTATATTTTTGATGTTTACCCATGCTAATACATGTAGCTGCTGGATAGTATTCCTTGCCTGGATATACCACTATTTTTTAATTTACTCACTCTCTAAGTGGTCATAAAGAACACTTAGGTTGTATCGATTATTGTGCTGCTGAAAAAGTTCTTGTAGAACAGAGATTGACCAACTACAACCCATGGGTCAAATCCAGCCCACTACCTATTTTTGTAGGGCCCATGAGCTCAGAATGGTTTTTACAGTTTTTAATAGTTGAAAGAAATCAAAGAAGAGTAATACTTTGTGACCCATGAAAACTGTATAAAATTCAAATTTCAATGTCCATAAATAAACGTTAATTGGAACACAACAATGCCCATTTATTTACATATTATTCAAAGCACACACAGCAGCATTTGAGTAGTTGTGACAGAGATCGTTAGTTCATAAAGCCTAAAATATTTACCATCTGACTGTTTACAGAAAAAATTTGCTGCTCCCTATTATAGAGGTCTCTTCATGTATGCATGTGAGAGTTCCTCTAGGATATATTTCCAGAAGCTGCATTATTGGTTCAGAGAGCACTAGATTTTTCAGTCTTACTAGATACAGCCAGTTTGGTCTCCAGATGATTATTCCCGTTTACGTAACTACAAGCAATGTGTGAGAATTCCTACTGATTTACTCTCCTGATATTATCATACTCTTAAGTTTCTGCCAGTCTGATTGGTGTGAAAGGGTCTCATTATGATTTTTATTTGCATTTTTGTAGTTACTGAGAAAAATAACGATGTTTTGACAGATATTGTGAATTGCTTATTCGCAAACTTTCTCATTTTTCTGTTGGGTTGTTTATCCTTTTCTCATGGATTTCCAGAAATTCTTTAGGTATTCTGGAAACCAAATTTTTCTAAATTATGTTAGTTATTAATACCTTCTTCCTGTCTTTCTGAGTCTTGTCTTTTAATCTTGTTTGTAGTGTCTTGTGTGTATATAAATATATACTTTAACATAACTAAATTTATCCACTTTTCCTTTATGAATTGTGTAGTGTTTTTTCTTATCTAAAGATTCTTCCCTATTCTCTAATTTTCCCTAAGGCTATAAAGATAATCTCCTATATTTTCTTCTAAAACAAAATAATAAAATATTTGAGAAGTGAAAACAAGTACTTATCTAACTAGCCAGGTCAGCATGAATAGGCGACAATTACTAACTCCAACCCAATTCTGCCCATGCCACCAGGAGTCTGATGTAATTCTGGCCGGTGAAGGAGGGCATTTCAAGAGAGAGAAAATAAGATAATAATTTTTTAAAAATACACTGATGACCTTGACAGGAGGAGGGGGATGGGGGTGCAAGCTGGATTACAGCGGGATGCCAAGTTAATAGGAGACATGAAGTGAAAACTAAATTATTCTTTCATAAGCCTGCTGGTAAAGGGAAGGAAAGACATAGAAGCAGATATAAAGTAAAGAAGTGATTTTTTATTAGAGAAATTTCACCATGTTTGTATGCTGATGGGAAAGAGTATAGCAGAGACTGAAGATTTGGGAGTGAGGGGAGATCACTGATGGAGCCAGACTGCTGAGGAGACCAATGAGGTGGGACACAGATGTTGCATGGAAGGGGAAATCCAAGCTCTGTCTTGCTGCACTCACACCTTTCCTACCTGGGATACGTCTCCTGCTCTCCTCTGCCTCTCAGAAAACTAAGCATTCTTAATTATGACCACGTGGTATTAGCACAAAAGATAGACAAATAGCTGATTAGAACCAAAAGAGAGATCCACACTTTTAAGGTCAAAGGTATGCACAACTGTAGAACTGAAGGGCAATGGGTAAAGAAGGATCTGTTCAATGAATAACATTGGGTCAATTGTGTATCTATATGAAAAAAATCTTTATTTCTGTCTCACACCATATGTAAAACAATCATTTCTGTGGAATGTATATCTATATGAAAAGTAAGACAATAAAACTTCTAGATAATAATAACATAAGAGAATATCTTAGTGACTTTGAGGCAGGGAAAGTTTTCTTAATCAGGACACAGAACATAATAATTGATAAGGAAAAGACTGACTATATTAAAATTAGGAATTTATGTTCATCAAAAAAAAATATCCATTAAGAAAATGAAAAGGTAAGCTGCAGAGTAGGAGAAGATATTTCTAATACATATAACCAACAAAGGGTTCATATATAAAGAATTCCTGCAAATCAATAAGAAAGACAGACAACCTAATAGAAAAAATAGGTGCTCAACCTAATAGAGCCCCTGAACTCTAGACACTTTAAAGAGACACTTTACAGAAGAGGATATTCAAAGGACCAGTGAGCATATGAAAAAGCCTCAGTTGGTCATCAGTGAAATACAAATTAAAACCATAATGAAATTCTACTAAATACTTTCCAGAATAGCTAATTATAAAAAGACTGACAATACCATGGTTGGTTATACATTTAGAGATAGATAGATGACAGATAGGTAAATAGATAGATGATAGAGCAATAGATTGATTGATAGATAAATCTTATTAGTCCTGTTTCTCTGGAGAATGCTGATTAATATAGATATTAAAACATATGTAAAATGCTGGAGGCTTGAAGGCCAGGATTGAGGTACTGTCAGGGTTGGTTTTCAGCGAGCTCTCTCTTCCTGGCTTGTATATAGGTGCCTTCTCTCTGTGTCCTCACATAGTCTTTCCTCTGTGCATGTAGAGTGAAGGAAGGAGTGACTTCTGGTCTCTCTTCCTCTTCTTATAAGGACACCAGTCCTATTGGATTAGGACCTCACCCTCATGACCTCATTTAACTTTAATTACCTCTAAAAAGGCCCTATGTCCAAATACAACCAAATTGGGGGTTAAGTCTTCAACGTATGAATTTTGGTGGAACACAGTTGAGTCCATAACAATAGGCAAGACTAGATAGAACAGGGGAAGAGATGCTATTCAAACACATAGTGATTGAGAATATTTAGAATAGATGTTCAGCAAACCTAAATCCAAAGCAGTATAAATGAAAAGAAACGTGCTTAGACATATTAAACTACAGAATACCAAAGACAAAAACAATGTTAAGGGCAGATAGAGAAGAGAGACTATCTACAAAGCAACCTCTTTTAGACTTACAGCTGATTTTTTACCAGCTTCAATGAAAGTAAAAAGATAATGGAATATTAATAGCTTCAAAATCAACTGTGAACCTAGAAATGTATAACTAGTGAAACTATTGTTTAAATAGCAAGTGCAAAATAAAGATATTTTCTGAAAAACTAAAACTGAGAATTTTCACTAAAAGAATTCATACAAAATATATTCCAGGAAGAAAGAAAATGAATCCAGAAAGAAGGTCTGAGATGAAAGAAGCAATGGCAAGCAAAGGAAATGAAAACAAACGTTTACTGTATAAAATAATCATAAGGGGAATTAATTTATATGGTTATAAATTAAAACAAAAATACTGAAAAACAATAACATATGGGTGGGGTGGGGTGATCAGAGTTATAAAGCATTCTAAGCTCCTGTAATGATCAAGAAAAGGATAACTGTATGGACTAACTTTAGGATTTGTTAATAAAGCATGTTAAAATTTTGAGAGTAACACTGAAAGAACAGACATAGAGTGTAAAATTTTCCGATTAGTGGAGGAGGAGAAATAAACCAAAAGATTCAGTCAAAGCCAAAAGAAGGCAAGAAACAAAGAGAGACAAGGGAGGAAGGAGAGAAAGTGGAACAAATGGAAAGCACGGAATAAGATGGTAAAAAGAAATTCAAACATACAAATGATTACAAAAAGTATAAAGAACTTTTCAACTGAAATACAAAAGCTGTGGCCCCAGGTTAAAAAAAAATCCACCTCTATGCCATTTGCATGAGAAATATCTAAAGTTTGAGATGAAGTTTCAACACAATGCTTGAAAGTAAAGGATAAAAAAGACATACTTGGCAAATGCTAACCAAAAGAAAGCAGTAGAGCTGTATTGATAACGAACAAAACAGATGTTAAGGAAAAAGCATAAACAGGGATAAGAGAGACATTATAGGATGATAATATTATCCTCCAAGAAAGTTTAACAATCATGAACTTTTATGCACCTAATAAAAGATCTTTCAATTATGTAAAGCAAAAATTGACAGAACTTAAGGAGAAACTGGCAAATTCTGTATCATATGAAAGATTTTAACACACTTATCTTAGTAATTGAGAGCAATAGACCAAAAGAATCAGTAAAAGTATTAAGGATTGAAGCACCACAGTTTAATAAGCTTTGTATAACGGATGTGTATAGAACATGAATTGTACCCAAGAATTAAAGACTTCACATTCTTTCCAAGTGTGTATGGAAAGAAAATTGACCCATATTCCCCATAAAATAGATCTCAACTAATTTCAAAGAAGTGTTATTAGAAAGACTATGATCTCTTAAAAATTTAAATTAGAGGGGCCGGCCTAGGGGCATAGTGGTTAGGTCCGTGTGCTCCGTTAGGCAGGCCAGGGTTCGTGGGTTCAGATCCCAGGTGCAGACCTACACACCGCTCACCAAACCATGCAGTGGTGGCATCCCACATACGAAATAGAGGAAGACTGGCACAGATGTTAGCTCAGCAACAACTTTCCTCAAGCAAAAAGAGGAAGATTGGCAACAGATGTTAGCTCGGGGCCAATCTTCCTCACTGAAAAAAAATAATTAAATTAGAAACCATACAAAAGCATAACTACAAATCATCTGCATATAAAATATTAAAAATGCTTCTAACAAATTGTAGGAATTAGGAAATATTTCAAAATAAACAATGATACAAACACTATGCACCAAAATTTGTAGACTACAGCTAATGTGCTACCTACAGGAGAAACTTGTAGCTTTACATGCATGTTAAAGAAAAGAGAAAAACTAAAAACTAATGATCTGGGCAACCAACTTGAGAAATTAGAAAAACAACACAATAAACCCAAAGAAGTAGAAGGAAGGAAGTAATAAAGATAAAAGCAGAAATTAATGAGATAGAAAACAAAGAGACGATACAAAGAACCAATAAAGCAAAAAGCTGATTTTTTGGAAAAAACTAATAAAGTTGATAAACTTTTGGCAAGACTAATGAGGACAAAAAGAGAAGAGGTGCAAATAGGCAAAGTATAGAATCTGGGAGTGGGGACATTACAGATACAGGAGGAATTAAAAGGATGATAAAGAAGATATGAACAACTTCCTGTCGATGAATTTGAAAGTTTAGATGAAAGAGACAAATTCATAGAAAAATATTATTAGTCATATCAGATTGATACAATTACAGAATGGTGTAAATTGAAAATTCACTAAGAATTTTCAGGCTTGCACCAAAGAGGAGCAATCCTCCCAAGATTGTTTGGATACCTCCTAACCACAAAAGGGGGGATTGTCTGAATTCTCACATTTCATGCTAAGCCTCGGATGGTACAGTGAAAGACAAAGCAAATATTATTTGAGGGTGGGAGTGGGGTGGAAACAGCCAAACAGCAGACCCTATCCCCAGTGGGAGGTAATAGCTTTACAGGCACACCGGCCACTTCCTGGTGCAGCAAGAACTTACAGCAATGAGGACTTGCTCACGTGATGGACAGCTTCCACCACCTCTGCCCAATGGACCAATCCAATGACTAAGAAGCAGATGAGACTGTGCAGGAATGTAAACTTTGAAGGCAGAACCACCAGGGTTCAAATCCACCCTATGGTTGACACAGTCTTGAGAAAATACTTTTAATATATCTGCATCTCAGTTTCTCCATCTGCAAAATAAAAATAGGATTGTTCATAGAATTACTAAGCCCAGTACAGAAAGTGTTTATAAAGTCGTTATAATATAGTTCTTCTCCCTGCCCCTACTCAGTATTGGTGGGGATATTTCTAAGTGGATATCGCTCACATATGATAAAAATGCTTCTCCTAAGATCTGATGTAGGAAGTTCTAAACATCACATGTTTAATAAACTTATTGTTTGGACCAAAAGGTTCAGTTTCAAGAAATTTTGCATTTTGGGTAGATCATACTTTCCAGGCAGGCTGGTTAGCATTTTTTTAGTCTGTGTTAGTATTATAAAACAGAATGTCCTGCGTTTGAAATGGCTGTGGAAGAAGACAGCGGAAGAAGACATAGGGGCATGGATGAAGTGGCTGCCTGTCCACCCCCAGATGCTGCCCCACTGGTGTCCTGTTCTTGTGAATAAATAGACGGAAAAAACTTTTGTGGACTGGCCTGCTTTCTACCTTTAAAGATATATTCCCCCAGTGAGAAATATATTTTCTGTCAAGACAACTGAATTCCAATTAATAGTTCATATCTGACAAATTAATCTTTGAGTACATATTGATATTGAGCTATGTTTACAGTCTAGAATTTCTAGGCTCTCAAAATCGGTGTTTTGGGGTTTTTTTTTTTTTAACTGTGGGACCTAACCTGTCACTGGGTTGTGAAATCACCTGCTCTGGAGGATTGTGACTATGATTAGTTGGTTATAATCAATACTAAAAAAATATAGAAAATATTAGAGAGACTTCTATATAGTAAGGGAAAGTATTGTTTGGGAAACTTTCACGTCTGTGTTAGACGTGTGAGTGTATGTGTGTGTGCACACACTCAGTGGGTCATGATGTCAAAAGTGTCTCTTACTGTGGGTCTTGGTCACAAGGAGAATGGAAGTGGTGCTCCGTGTGAGCAGGCAGAAAGGTAGGAGGCAGGGGCAGGAGCGAGATGCTCTCGCGGGCTGCCAAGCTCTGAGAGCCCACAACATACCTCACACACATACCCACACACTCAAGAGGCAGTTTCTAGTGTGCGAGTTTGTTTTGTAAGTCAGTTTTTAGGGACTCAGAAGGCACCATGTAAGAGAAAGACTCGTCAAACCAGCCCACAAAATTCTGTTTAACCCATAAAGTACTGTAGCCACAGTACTAAACACCCCAAGAATTGTGTGTAACAATGTTCCATCGGGAAAACGTAATCATTTTCAATTTATGACATGAGACACTCACCAACCTGGAGCAGGAGAGACCTGACTTGGTTGCCGCCAACCTGGAGATGATTTTGGGTAAAGCGATCATGTCTCTGGACTCAGCCGCCTCAGGGATGAAATGTGGAAGATCTTTAAGGTTTCTTCTTGCTCCGTAATAAGATGACCCAACATCTCTCTTACTGTCCCACCTCTCCGCTACAACAATTAGTGGGTGGAGGGAAGAGCACAAACTTGACCATAAGAAGGACCTGCCTTCTCTCTCGCTCTATGACATTGAGCTTGTCACCAAATCCCTCTTGGCCTCCATTTCCTCATCTGTAAAATATAAACAAGATTAACTGCAAGAGCACCTCATATAATAATCACTGTTTCCCTCTTTACTTCTCCGTTCCCTCCCCTTCCCCGCCCGCCCCGCCCGTCTGCAGAGGCTGACCTTTGGTTTGCTCTCCACCTACCTCTGCTTCATCACTGACTCTCTAGCCACACAAGGGGCTTGGTAGACGAGGAAGAGCAAAAAAGAAGGTGGGAGGTAGAGGGGGGTGGCCTGTCCCAGCAGAACTGGGGGAGCCGAGCATCTGGCAGTGGAGTCCCTTCAGGGCCCTGGCCTGGAGCCTTCCCAGGCTCTTCTTGTCTCCTTGAGGACTAGTTCCCGCCCCCCCTACTGCTGCCTCCGAGGGCCCCAGCAACCTTGAAGGAGGGGAAGGAGGCCTCGGTGGAAACAGGAAAGGGAAGGAAGGACCCAAGCTGCAGCTGTGTGGGGATTCCTGGTGTGGATCCCATCCTGCGGTGCTCGGGTCTCTGCGGCAGCCTCTGCTTCCAAAGGACTCAGTGTCTGTCTCTCCTTCCTAGAGCCTCAAACAAGATAAAAGAAAGAAAAGCAAACAAACTCAGCCTCTGCACAAGCACGTGTGAGCAGCAGAGATTTTGACTGGTCTCAGTGAGGGAGACGAGAGAGACGAGTAAGGAGGTTTGCCTCACCGTGTGCATATTACTTACAGGACAAAAGTCCCCACTCAACTTCCAGGTTTTCTGAAAACTCCTCTGAGGCCACTGGCCGCCTGGTCTCTTCCTCTCCCCTGGTCTGCCTCCATTCAGGCCGCCTTTACCTCTCCGGGGCCTCGCGCCACCTCTTTCCTTTTCTGAGGCAAAGCATTTTACTGCCTCCAGTTTTGTCCTCAAACCTATCACTTGACATCATCCTCAGTGAAAGAGCAAATAAACTCAAGCTCCTCCAGTCCTCGTGAATCACCCTCTTCAGAGGGCGGTAGGGAAATTATAAATAATAAGCCATTTTTTTTTCTTACCACGTATATACATGCATGTCTACAAAATCACTTGTTGGTGGTAACTTTGGTTGATACCGCACATCAGAGACACATGCTGGAGGAGAAAAGGGATGTGGGAGAGGAAGAAGCTCCAAGTACCTAAAGTGACTTTGAGCTGACAGCAGTCCCAGATGGCTGCGGTGTGGCTGGTGGGCTGCTGACACAGGAATGATGGAGGAGACCATTACATACGTTCTTCGTAACGGTCTCAACCTCGGTGACTCCTGTGCCCAGGTGACCACCTGAAATTTCAGCGAACTTCCTTTACCAAATTAATCTTCTTACAACATTTATTCCATCAAGTCTTCATCTGCTGAAGGTAAACAATGAATCTCAATTCCCTTTAAAGGGATGGAGAGAGTCGGGCTCAAGACTTAATCTCCTCAGTTGTCTATTTCGTAATAAGGTCTCTAAGGACAGGGCTCCGTGACACTCACTGAGGGGCCTCCCCTTGCAGCTCTATCATGGTGCTCTTCAAACAAAAGGCAGCCAATAAGTGCGTGTTGAACTGAGTAGACTCTAACATTGTGAATATACATGAAAATGCTTTTATAGATAGTTATCTAGATAAACCTAATTTTAATTAAACGTTTTCTTTACTATTTTCTACCAAGTTGTAATTCAGTTTCTAATCTAATCCTAATCGCATGTGATTACAGAACACCATCATTTCACGTTTATGGGACTGGAGGTTAATACAGAGAATGCTGTTTGAAGGGCTTACTCTTGAAACATGGCCCAGATTCAAAAGGAAGCACATTTATACAGCTATGAATGACATTACCTATGAGCCACTTCCTATATCCACTCTCTTTAGTTAGTATGCTTCACTCTTTGCGATCCCAGAAAAATCTTGAAAGAGTTTTCCTATTACCCATATAAAATATATTTCTGACACAAGAGACTATTGCCTATTATAGAGAATCACCAGTTTAGTCACATTATAAAATACCTTTGGATATTGATACTTTAAAACTTCACTTGTAGTTGACTAAAGTCATCATTCTAGACTGGGAAAATGAAAATCAAAGTGCCAACTATCAAGATTTGAAATGTTCTGTTAGCAAGGAGTTGGGAAGGCTAAAAGAGGAGGGTAAGAAGAAAGATGATGAAGGAAAAGTCTGCTCACTCTCCATGCAGCCTGGTTGGTATTTCCTGCTTGGAAAGAGATAGCACAGAGTCGGCTTGGTGGCATAGTGGTTAAGGTTGGCGTGCTCCACTTTGGCAGCCCGGGTTCACAGGTTTGGATCCTGGGCTGCAGGCATACACCACTCATCAAGCCATGCTGTGGTGGCAACCCACATATAAGATAGAGGGAGAGAGGCACAGATGTTAGCTCAGGGCCGATCTTCCTCACCCCCCAAAAAAGAGAAAGAGAGAGCACATGGGTTTGTCACAAGATTGAGAAATCATTCTGATTTGGCGTAGCCTCAGTGTGATAGATGACACACTTGGATTTTTGGTATATACTGTGTTCCTTGCAAACTTGAGTCCTGGATTCCAGACTTTATTCTCTAAGACAGGGTCTCACCTTCCACTCTCGTAGAACAGGTACACAGCATCTCAGGACACCGAAAAAACCAATACTCATCATTAGCAGTTACCATAGCTATCTAAATCCTATAGCCAGGGCCATTTAGCTTTCTCCTGCAGGTTCAGCTTTGCCCCACACTCAAGGATGGATGAATTAAGGAGCCCCCTAACTAACATACAGCAGCTCTGAATTAAGCCTGTCTTACAGATTGCACTACCCCAAACTCTCCACAGATTCTAGAAATTAGGCCCATAGGTAGTTCCTTTTGATTAAGCTGGCGCTCGAATTCTAGTTCCAGTATCTAAATAGCTGTCTTGTGTCCTTTCCTTCACGTCCTGCTCTACTACTCCTTGACAGGGTATTGTCTTACTCTCGCTAATACTCTGGGGTACTAGAATCTTGCCCTCGAATCCCAGGCCCAGGACTGCATCCTTTTTGGAGGCCTATGGCCTGCTTGCCGAGACTACTATCTACAACCAACCCTGGACTCTCCCAATGCATCTTCCCATGCCTGCTGCTGGCGCCATATCTGCCCTGACCAGCACCTCAGTCCAACCCCTAGGTCTAGCCTGCCCTGCTCTAGATGGCCCACTTGTCTCTTGGGTCCCAACCATTCTGGTATGCCTGGGACTGAGGGGCTTCCCGGGACACAAGACCTTCCATGCTAAAACCAGGAAAGTCCCTGGGAAACCAGGACGAGTTGATCATCCTATTTCCTACTAAGTTCTGATTTGAATTTGTGCCTCATTTCTGTGTGAGAGGTTATAGATATAAATTAAAGATCTATTAATACCTGAACACATGTGTTGCAAGTCAGATTCCCCAGGAAGCAGACTCAGACATACCCATTAGCATGTAGGAAGTTTAATAGGGAGCGTTCCGTGATCAACATCTGTGGGCAGTGATGTGCTGGTAAATGCTCACCAACTTGCTCTCTGGGAGGGAAGGGAAAAGCCCTTATCTGTGGGGTTTGCTGATGTCTGTGGTGTACATACTCCCACCATGACTGATTTTAAGCTGCTAGCCTGACATCAACCAGCTTGCAAAATCCCTAGAAATTTAACAATTGGCTCCCATAAACCAGTACAAACCAGCTCCAAGATGCCATTGCCAACGGTGGAAGAGAAAAAAGCAAGGTTGAACAGCGGGAGGAGGTGGGTTATGATACATTCACAACAAGGACCACAGCCAACTGCACTGTGAACTCTGAAATTGACATGGCCCTTCAGTGTTGTCCCAGGTTGGGGTAAGGAGGCTGGGTATTTATGCCCACACACTTACCAGTGAAAAAAAAGGGATTACAACATCCAGCAAAGCCGAGGCAACAGTAATTCCTGGAATCCTCCAGCATCGCTCTCAGAAGTTTATAGATTGACTCTTTCATTGCAGTAGGGGGATCTGGACAGTGTGGCAGAGTACCCACTACGGTCCACCCTTTTCACAGCTTGGAACCACTTCTGATAAATTCTTGGAGAACCCACTTCTCCTTTTTAATAGGCCTCTTTCTCTGGGGAAAACTTATAAGAAGAAGGTTAGTGGAACAAACCATAGTCCTACTGCTGTAGTAGTCCCACAAATAATACTCGCAGACGCTCTACTTTACACTCCCTTCCAGATTACTCTCACCCTAAGTTAGCACCACTGCTCATCTACTGCTTACCAGTGGTGTGACTCAGACCCTTAACCTTGAGCCTCCAGTCACCATGCACTTCTTATGCCATGGCTGTTGCACTTTATTTATTGTCAAATGTGAGCAAGGGAGTATCAAGAGACACCCAAGTGGATCACATGAGTGTTCTACATATTCCTTCCTGGCCCCATTGTATAACAGCAACTCAACTTCTCTCTGAAGATTAAGGTTAATTACCTTCATCAAGATAGTGGTTATTCTTCTTATCTGCTGGATCCCTTGGCATGGAAGCCTGAAGTAACCAGGTGGTAGCTGTAATTTAAATTTCAATAGTGTTCTTTCTTTTTTTTCTTTTTTTTTTGTGCTGAGGAAGATTCACCCTGAGCTAACATCTGCTGCCAATCTTCCTCTTTTTGTATGTGAGCCACCACCACAGCACGGCCACTGACAGACGAGTGGTGTGGGTCTGTGTCCAGGAAGGAAACCTGGTCGCTGAAGTGAAGCAAGCCAAACTTAATCACTATTCCACTGGGGCTGGCTCTCAATAGTATTCTTACTGTGTAAGCATTACCCCTTTGAGAAACATGACCCCTAGTCCACAGAACCCAGACTTGTGGTAGCAGGAAGCACAAATTCCCCAAGAAGTTCCCTGGGACCAACCTATGGTTCCTGAACTCATGTATTCTACCTATTGTTGGTGGTTCAAACACTCATTAGCACTCAGATAGTGAATCCATATCAGAAAATATATCTTTTCCAGGCAAAATAAGTCACTTCCCCCTCAAGAATGGAAGAAGGTGCAAAATAGTCAACATACCACCAAGTGGCTAATTGGTCTCCTTGAGAGATGGTAGTGGGGACTCACAGTTGATCTCTATTGCTGGAAGTTTAGACGGGCTGGACACTTGGAAGTGGCAATAGTTAGATCAGATTGGTAAGTGGGAGCTTGTGTCATTAAGCCCATGCACAGCTCCAGCCCTGCCCATGGTAACTCTGTTTGTGTACTCGTTGTGCTAGCACTGCGTAGCTGATAATAGAGCCCAGTTGATGTTAAGCAGTCAAGTCATTCTGGCTAATAGGTTATTAGTGCCTCTTCCAAGGCATATGCACTCTGGTGGCCTTAACATCCCATACAAAGATTTTGTGCCCACTCCAATAAGTCCATCCACATGTCTCTACCCCAGACATCCTTGTTCCTAATATTCCAATCTTTCTCCTCTCTTCCTCCACAGCTGATTATTTGCCACTGCCCATGAGTCTATATATGTGTTAACCTTGAGTCCCTTCTCTTTCCATGAAAGTGAATGATCAGATACCTTACCTGCATCTCTACCTGCCAAGATTTCCTCTCACTGCGGTCTTTTAAGGCCACTCCTAAGTGAAGCTGAGGTGAAGCTATAGTCCACATTCCAAGACAACCCACTTAGGAAAGAAGCCCAGGTTTTTGGTTTTCCATCAGCTGATCACAAGCAACCCCCCTATGCAGTCTGTGTTAGTTTTGTCCTCTGGGAAGCTGACACCAAGCCAGAGTTGGACATGCAAGATATTTATTGGAGGTAACTCCTGTGAAAGATGGAGAGGGAGCAAGAATAGGCAGAGAAAATCTGTCAGGCCAGTAGCTTCTGGATAGCGTGATACGTGATAAAACCAGTGTATTCCATGGTCCTGGGCCCACTCCTGCACCTCTTTCACTGAGAAGTCGATTTCTTCCTTGGATTCTATATTAGGTGGGATTTTGTGACTCTTGACCAGGTACTCCATAAGTCCCCAGAGTGATGCTTCTGGGGTTCTTGGGATAGGAAAAGGCAAACCCATGCCTGGAACTGATGTCTATTCTGGTGAGAAGGAACTGCTGGCCCTTCCAGGACATAAGAGACCAATGTATTCAACATGCTACCGAGTGGCTGATTGATCCCGTCAAGGAACAGTGGCATAGTGGAGGTCAGCATTACTCTCTCTTACTGGCAAATTGGATACTCAGAGTAGCTGAGTCAGCTGAATCAGTAGCTAGATCAGCTTTGTAAAGTAGGAGTTATGCTATTGGGCACACACATGGCCTCCTCTCTCCACAGTGGCCACTCTGCTCACGAGCTCACTGTGCCACTGGGTGGCTAATGTCAACCGGCCAAGTCATTTTATCTACTTGGTTGTTCAGTGCCTCTTCCATGGTTGATGCTTTCTGATGGACATTACTACGTAATACAAAAAAAATTCATATGTCGTGCCCACTCCCGTATGCCCATCTATATATGCCTCCACCCCAGACCTCCTTATCTCTGATTTTCTAGTCCTTCCTCTTCCAGGCCCCTGACTAGTCAGCCAGACTATTCACCGTTGCCTATAAGTTCATAGATTTTCTCACCTCATTTTACTCCTCCTTCTACGAAAAGTGGATGACCAGGAGCACCACTCAGTTTCAGCCATTTGGAACATTTTCCCTCACCACTGTCTTTCAAGTCCGCTCTTGAGAGCGGTTATAATGTAGCTGCATCTATTTTCAGCTTGCACCCACTTACTGAGCTATTCCATTTATAAACCATGATTACGCGTTTTTTTCCTCCTCCTTTAACTGGTCATAGGAGGCCCCGCATACGGACATAGGTGTGAGCTGAGGGAGGGGAACAGGTGTAACTGTGGGTGATATGAGGATCTGGACTGCTTGCTTAGGTAGCTCACTAGTGTCTTCCAATCCTGCTCAGGTACAACTCCAAAAATACCATTTCTATCTTACAATGGATTGCTGCTGGGCCTGCCCATCTTTATGAATTGATGGCTCTGAAGGAACCCACTCATTATGGGCAGTTCCAGATGCATGGTCAGTTGGTGTCCATGGTCAAATGTTCCTTTCTCTACCAGAGCCCTGTTTTTCAAAAGACATAGGAATTTCCGCTCTAGATGGCATGGCCTTGTTCCAGAACCCCAGGGGCCTGCACTGTAATTGTCCCTTTAGTACTTTCCGTAAACTCTACATTGTCTCTTTCCCACTATTGATACCTCCAACACCATAGGTTCTGCTGGATAGTATGGCCCAAGCAGCAGAATTGCTCATACCAAAGCCTGTGCCTTCTTCAGAGCTCTTCTCTATTCTGGACCACCCTGAAATCTGGCAGTCTTCCCTGTCACTTATGCTATATGGGTCAGAGGAGAATTCCTAGGTATGTAACAATGGTTCTAAATCAGGGATGATTTTGCTCTCCAGGGGACATTTGGCAAAATCTGGAGCCATTTTTTATTTTCATGACTCGAGGAGGGAGAATGCTATTGACATCAACTTGGGTCGAGGCCAGGGATACAGCTAAACATCCTGCAATGCCCAGGACAGCTCCCTTACACAAAGAATTATCTGGTCCAAAACGCCAATAGTGCCAAAGTTGAGAAAGCCTGGTATACAATGTGTTGCCTTCCGAGCCTGAAGAGACCTACCGGGTGCTGATCTTCCTTATTTGTAGTAGGGAACACGAGACGCAGCCAGTTTCTCTTACTTTGGAGAGGATATCCTGACATGTGCCTGACCACTGGACCCCCGAAAACTCTCCTGGAGTGACAGCTCCCTGAGCTTCAGAGGGTGTATCTCCCTCCTCTGGAATGCGTTGTCTTCTCGAGGACTCCAGTCTGCTAGCTAGCTCTCAGTCAACCTGCCTGATCAGCATAACATCAACGTAATGGATCAAAGTGATGTCCTATGGGATGTCCAGACACTCACAGCTCTTCGAAATGTACTATAACAGATGTTAAGAGTTGATATTGTTCTTAGGTAAAACTGTAGATGGATACTGTTGTCTCTTCCACACGAATGCAAACTGTTTCTGATTTTCTTTCCTAATTGGAATATATTCTCATATTGCCAAATCAGTAGCCACATGACATGTACCTGGGACCTTATTAATCTGTTCTGTCAATGGTTTCACGTCTAACATTACATCTGTTATTAGACCTACCACTTGGTTGAGCTTACAATAGTCCGTAGTCATTCTCTGGGAACCATCTGATTTCTTCAGGGGTGAGAGTAGTGAATTAAACAGAGATATGACACAGACTATCACCCTTTGCATTTTTCAGGGTGGCTTGAATATCTGCTGCTTCCACTCCTGGGATGGGACGTTGTATTTGGGTGGAGACTGAAGATAATATCACAGTCTTTGTTTGACTTTCCCCCCAAAAACAGCTCTTCCTCCACAGGCCAAGGACCATTTGGGGATTACTCCAACTATCTCAATCCCAATTATAAACTTAGGACTGGTCAAACAACCACTGGTAGGTCTGTGGAAACAGTGGACCTACCGTAAGTTGGACTTTGGACAGGGTTCCACTTATCACTTGGCCCCCGTATCTTCCCATTCCAACAAAGGGGTGGTAATGATGCTTTGAGTCTCCAGGTATCAGTTGTCAGCTACAAACCCTGTGTGTGATATTCCTCAAAATGTAGTGTCCTTCTCTGTTCCCAGAGTACAATCACCTGAGTAAATGGCCTAGATCATTTTGGAAAAAGACAAGGGTAGTCTTACAGTATATATTTGCTTGGTGATACAGAGTTTTTCCTCCTGGAGACCTGTTCATCTTTTTAGTCAGTTGGTTCTGGGTCTGAACACTGGCTCAGGTCAGAGAACTGAGTGAGGGATTTTAACCTCTATTGGAGTGGCTGCCCTTGGCCTCTTGCTTCTCCATACTTGCTTTTAAAAAAAGTTTTAGATGTTAAACAGCACGATCATTGAATACCCATCTCTTTTGCCCCTAGGGATGCCGTGTTCTATTAACCATCTCCATGATTCACTGGTCAAGCCTTCGTGTCTAACCCTTCAACCTTGCAGGTCATTACGGTGAATTACGGCCTTGAGGCTTCTGGCAGTTTAATCTTCCACCTGGTTTGGGACGCCATCATTCCCATATCTATTAATGAGCTCAATTCTATGACCACCTCTCTTACTATCATCCTCAGCCTGCAGATGAGAGGAGCCACCAATAAACTCCCTAGTGATACTGGTGCCCCTCTCATATGAACATTTCCGATGATCTTGGGGAATTCAGGGCCACAGGGTCTTGGTGAATGTGGAAATGTCTAGATCCTAATATCTGTCCATCCCCACCCACTGCTTGATCATTGGCTATCGGTGCCCAGGGATAGTGTGTCTTGAGTTTAAATGCTGCAGTGGATTCTGAAAGTGATACAGACAAAGACTGTCACCTGACTAAGATCCTAGAGGCAATTCTTTCTTGAAAGATGTGAGCAGTGCATTTCCACGGCTGCCATGTGGACATAGTTTTGAACTGAAAAAGGCACTAGGGCAACAGAGGTTGATGAGATGGGGATCAAGACTACTTGCTTGTGTAACTTAATTGGGTTCTCTGGCACTGCTAATGCCCAATCACAGTTGTACCACTTCCATCTTACGATGGAGATTGCTGCTGGGTCCATCTGACCTTATGACTTGATGGATCCGACAGAACCTGCCTCATCTTAGATAATTCTGGCCACATGGTCACTTGGTAGCCCATGGTCATGCTCTCTTTTCCAGGGCCCAGAAGCATGCCAGGAGCTTTTGTGAAAGGTGTAATTCACTGCTGCAGATGGCACAGATTGCTCCAAAACCCTAAGAATCTATGTTGTGATTCTCCTATTGGAGAATGCCATAAACTCCGCATGTTGTATTTCCCATCACAGATTCCTCGAATACCGCTGACTGTGCTGTCATACGGACCTTTCTAAAAATATAGGCAACTCTGCTTGTCTTTTCAGAGATATGAGTTATGGCTTCACTCTGTACATTTGTTTTTTACTTCATTAGTTTTTACTCTTTTCTCCCTACTTATAATTTTGGCTTCCTACTATATGCATTCAAAGCTATAAATCCTGTTTACGATACATGCATTCAAAGTCCTAAATCTCTAAGCATAGCTATAGCTACCTCCCACAATACAATATCCCACAAGATTTGACGTTATTTTTATATTTTAGTTCAAGATATTTCTATTTTTTTCACCCATGAATGTTTTTAGGAGTATATGCTAATTTCCAAACATTTGGAGATTTTCTTATCTCACTGTTAACTTTTAATTCTAATATAACCAGAAAGTAATCTGTGTGATTTTAATCCTTTGAAATTTGTTGAGATTGCCTTTGTGGTTCAGCATATATTCAACCTTGTAATAGTTTACTGTAAATATCTATAGTTATTGGGTGCAGTGTCTAATCTAGGTCCGTTAAGTCATGTCTGCTTATCATGTTCAAAAATTTGATACCTTTGGGGGCCGGCCCCATGGCCAAGTGGTTAAGTTTGCGTGCTCCGCTACGGTGGCCCAGTGTTTCGCTGGTTCAGATCCTGGGCGCGGACATGGCACCTCTCTTCAGCCCACGGTGAGGCGAGGTCCCACATGCCACAACTAGAAGCACCCACAACTAAAATATACAACTATGTACTGGGGGAATTTGGGGAGAAAAAGCAGAAAGAAAAAAGAAAAAAAGAAGATTGGCAACAGATGTTAGCTCAGGTGCCAATCTTTAAAAGAAAAATTTGATACCTTTACTGATATTTTGTATTTGCTTGTTCTATCAGTTCTGAAAGAGACGTGTTAATCTACTACTTGGGTTGTAGACTTTTCTGTCTCTCCTTGTATTTGGGGTTTTTTTGCTTATTTATTTTAATGCTACATTATTAAGTGCTTACAAGCTTAGAACTGCTCTCTCTTCCTACTGAATTAAACCTTTTATCATTATTAAATGTTCTCTATTTCTAGTAATGCTTTTTGCCTTACATTTTAGTCCGAAAATAGTATGGCAACACCAGCTAGTATTTGCATGATATATCTTTTTTTTTTTGAGGAAGATTAGCCCTAAGCTAACATCTGCCACCAATCCTCCTCTTTTTTCTGAGGGAGACCGGCCCTGAGCTAACATCAGTGCCCATCTTCCTCTACTTACATGTGGGACGCCTGCCACAGCATGGCTTGACAAGCGGTGCGTGGGTCTGCACCCAGCATCTGAACGGGTGAACCCCGGGCCACAGAAGCAGATCATGCAAACTTAACCGCTGTGCCACCGGGCTTGCCCCTGATATATCTTTTTAAAAATGCTTTTCTGTTATCTATTAGCACAGGCATACATTTTTTCTCTTATTCTCTAAATGCAAATTATGACTGATTCTTGAGAGCTGAACCAACTCTGTATTCTCCTTTTAGTATCTTGCTGAATACAAACACTTGAGATTTTTGCATTTTTATTTATGAGATTGCCCTATAATTATGTCCTTGTTGAATTTAGTTATCAAGATTATGCTGGGCCTCATAAAATCAGTTAAAGTGTTTCCTCTTTTTCAATCTGCTAAAGACTTTATATAAGATTTGTGTTATTTCTTCCTTAAATATTTAGTAAAATTCACCAGCAAAGCCATGTGTGAGTGAACTTTGAAGTTACAGTTATTTTATTAGATATCAAACTATTACTATTTCCTACTCTTTTCATGTAAATTTTGATATGTTGTGCTTTTCCAAAATTTTTTTATTTTACTCAAGTTTTTAAATATATTGGCATTCAGTTGTTTATAATACCATCTTTTTCTGTTTATTCTGTATCCTTATGATTTTTGGTGTGGCCCTTACAGATGCTTGTGATTTTGTCATTTTTTTGAATCTGGTCTGACTTCCTGTATTACTTATTTAGAACATTAATTTTTTTTTAAAGATTTTATTTTTTTTCCTTTTTTTCCTCCCCAAAGTCACCCGGTACATAGTTGTATATTCTTAGTTGTGGGTCCTTCCAGTTGTGGCATGTGGGATGCTGCCTCAGCGTGGTTTAGATGAGCAGTGCCATGTCCGCACCCAGGACTCAAACCGATGAAACACCGGGCCGCCTGCAGCAGAGCACACAAACTTAACCACTCGGCCACGGGGCCAGCCCCAGAATATTAATTTTTTTTAATTCAATGTACTTGTTAATATGTTTGGGTCTAAATGTACCACAATACATTTTTGTTCTATTTGTCTCTCTGTTCTATGTTTCTTTTCTCTTTTTTTCCCTTTCTTTTTGATTAAACATTTTTTATTATTCCATTTTTTTCCTTTCTACTGGCTTCAATGTTACGCACTTTTTACTATTATTGTTAACATTAGATTTACCCACATATTTACTATTGCTGTCCCTTTTCACTCTTTCCTACATGTCCACATCCCATCTGGAGATAGTTTTCTTCTGTCTGAAAAATGCTCTTTAGTATTTCTTTTTAAGAGCATTTTCTACTTTGTCTGAAAATGTCTTTTATTTCACCTTTATTCTTAAAGGCTAATTTCTTTTTGGTATTGGATTTTAGGTAAAAATACCATTTCACTGTTGTTTGGTTTTTAATATTTTGATTGAGGAAGCAGCTTTTGGTTTAAGTGGTACTCTTCTGAAGGCAATACTTTTTCTGTGGTTGCTTTTAAGATTTTTTCCTCTAATTTTCAGCAGTTTTATTATGATATGCTTGGGTATGGATTTTCTTTGCTTGAGATTGATTCATAAACTTTGAATCAGTTGTTTGCTGTCCTGATAGCTATGGAAAGATCTCAGCTGTTCTCTCTTCATATATTGCTTCTGCCTCTTTCTTGCTCTGCTCTTTCTGGGAAGTTCAATTAAATTCCTGACAAAACTTATTCTCTTCCTTCTGCATTTTTTATTCTTTCAGTTCTCATTGTTTTATTTCTATTGTCTTCTAACAAGTCTTTCAATTCATGAATTCTATCTTCAGCTGTGTCTAATCTGCTGTAAGCCAATCCTTTGAGTTCTTAAATTCAGCTAATACATTTTTGGGTTCTCTAACTTCCATTTGGAACTTTTCTGTATTTTTCAAGTTATCTGCTGAAATCCTCTATCTTGACTTTTATCTCTTTGGTCTCAGTAAGCATATTTTAGTCTGTGTTGTTTTTGTTAGTTTTGATTCATGTTGTCTTGTCTGTACACATACCTTATTATTTTGTGGTGGACATCAATTTGCAGAACTGTTTGTGGAAATACTTTAAGGTCTTGAACTCTAATTCTTCTCCACCTTTATCTACAGGAGGCCATCACAAGTATTGCTTGGCCTCTCAGTTACCTCCTACAGAAATCTTAAAAAACCCCAAGAGGAAAGTGGTCCCACTTTCCTAGATAGGTAGGTTTGTCTATCTAGGCCTTTTTTCTCTCCCAACTGCTGGCTCTAATGCTTCACTATCTTGTCAGCTTTTTGATGGCCTTCAAGTTGATTTTTTGAAACAATTTTGTCCACTTTTTTTTAGGTGTCCTGTTGGAGGGTTGGTTCAAATTCTTACCTGGCATTATTATAAATAGAAATCCCTTCTTGTTGTTTTAAGCCATTTAAATTCTAATTATATAGGAACTTGACTTTCTGTAAGATAACATTAAGTTTGAGAAGGGTGAAGATATGTGGGACATGTAGTAAAAAAAAAAAAAATAGGGTAACCAAATTTGGCTTCTTTTTAAATTCTGCTTGAGTGATATGTTCACATAAAGTGCTTGATTTTTCTTAGAGGGATAACCCTTGGAGCTACCTACTGTGCTAATTTCACTGATGTCACTCATAGTAATTCATTTTTGAATGTTAAACCAAGCTTGCACCCTTGGTCATATTACCATTTTAATATATTTTTAGTTTCAATTTGGTAAACTATCAGTAAGAATTTTTTGATTTATATTCATGAGATATACTGGTCTGTAGTTTTCTTCTAACATTCTTTTCTAGGTTTGGCATCACGGTAACACTGGCATTACAGTATCAATGACACAATGCTCTTGTTCAATTTTCTGGAAGTGACCATGTAGAATTAACTGGAGAGTTAATGAAATCATGTTTATAGCAGACAAAGAAATGTGCCAGAGGAAACTGTCTAAGATTGTTAGATTTTTGGTGAGAACAGTCACTCAGAGAGTTTATAACATTTGGGTAACAGCAAGTCAATTTTAAAACAATGCAAGTGATTCCAAGGGTTTTCCTTGAGTCTTGAGTTCACAGATTTTTACCAATACTACTCAGTTGCTGTCTATTCAAAGAGTCAGTGTCAAGCTGGAAGTGACTGAATAACCTCTATGGATACTCTGTGTGGAACAACTAAAGGGTGAGTATTTTCAAGCAAGTTGAGAAAGCATTCACTACAACCTGAAATAGCATGTTTTTACAACTGATGGTGGTAAGATATAAGCATGGAAAAGAAAGCAGCTTAGTTGGGAAAATTTGTCAAGCTTTTGCAAAGTAAGATTTAAAATCTGTGGTTATCCATTGTATTATTATTATTATTAATTTTTTTTTTTTGAGGAAGATTAGCCCTGAGCTAACATCTGCTGCCAATCCTCCTCTTTTTGCTGAGGAAGACTGGCCCTGAGCTAACATCCATGCCCATCTTCCTCTACTTTATATGTGGGACCCCTGCCACAGCATGGCTTGCCAAGTGGTGCCACGTCCACACCCAGGATCTGCACCAGCGAACCCTGGGCCGCCAGAGCAGAACGTGCACTTAACCACTGCGCCACCGGGCCAGCCCCTATCCATTGTATTATTGATCAGTAGATCCTTTAAGGAAAATATCTGAATCTGTCATGTGTTATTGAACCAGCAGTATTAATGGTGGACTCGATCAACTCTTATGGAATTATCCATTATAAATTCCATGAATTTGTCAGAAATAGAAGCTGAATGACCTGATATACCCTTCCAAATAGAAGTTCAATTTCTTAACACTAGTAAAGTTTGATTGCAATTTTTTGAGCTCAGGGCCAGAATTGAAATTTTTCTAAATGAGAAGACTCACACTCAACCACCATTATTGAACACAAAATGGCTTTTAAAGTAAGCTTTTTGCTCCAGACTTGATGTTTCTTAATGAATTCAATCTAAAATTACAAGGCAAAGTAGCTCTTACCTGCAAAATCTATGCTGCAGTAAAGTCATTTTGATGACAATTAACATTGTTTGGATCATAAGTAATGTCAAGCTGTTTCATATACACTTTCTGTACTACTAGAAGTTAAAACAAGAAATGAATTCTTGGTTTTCAAATATGCATTGGATATACTTTCCAAGATCATGCTATAATTCCCGCAGCAATTTTTGGACTTGATGAAATTGCAAGGGAAATTCCTATATTCCCAAATCTATTTAACTGTGCAATTGTGGAATTTTCACATAATCTTCAATTGGAAACAATTTGCAATGCAATAACATTTTAAATTTTTGTCAATAAAAATTTTGTGTACATTCGTTTTATCTTAAGTATCTATATAATATCCTTGCTTTTGGCCTCTTGGCCTGCAAAGCTTTCCATTTTCAGGATATTTACATTATTTACCATCTAGCCCTTTATAAAGTTTGCTGGTCCACATCCTAATACTTCAAACTGCTAGGTTTTCCCTCACTATGAATTATAGCTTAAGAAGAATGCAGTAAGATGTCCTTTCCTCAACACATTCTTAGATGTTCTCTTCAGAATTGCTTACAAATATCTTCGTATGGTTTTGGGGCTATGTGAAATTTAGCATATGGAACTTCCTCTGATTCTGTGAGCAGCTTTTTCACTTTGAAGAAACTAATTTTCTTTCATTTATGAATTCTCTGATATACAGTGGGAACTGATTTCAAGGACTTTCCCACAGTCTGTGCATCAACGGTGACTCAGGTATGACTACTCTGGTCACATTCAAACTTAATCTGATGGATAAGGCCTCCCTACACACACACGCAGAGTTTCTCTCTTTTGTAAATCTGCTGATGCTGCTGTGTTATTTCCTAGAGTAGTTACCAGAGTTCATATAAATTTCTTTCTAGTATAGGTTTCCTGATAGTATTTTAAACAGATTTCTCCATGAAGGCTCTCTCTTATTTAATGCGAATATAGTTTCTCACACCAGTGAGTTTTCTGATACCTACTGAAATTTAATCTAGCACTTAGTATTTTCCCACTGGGTAAATATATATGGTTTCACTCTGTCTGGATTTTCTGATATACTTGGGAGCTGTGACTTGGAAGTGAAGGAAATGTACAATCACCAGACTCGCAAAGTATCTCCCCAGTATGAACTTTATGTGCAATTCTACTAGTTATCTAATGCTATGTAAATTACCCCCAAACTCAGCAGCATAAAATACTTATTACACTTCTGAGGGACAGGAATCTGGGAGCGGCTTAGCTGGGTAGGTCTGGTTCAGGTTCTCTTGTGATGTTTCATTCAAGCTGTCAGTCGGGGAAGGAGAATCAGCTTCCAGGCTCATTGACGTGATTGTTGGTAGACCCTAGTTCCTCTAGTTGCCGAGGAGACTTACTCCTCATGTGGGACTCTCCATAGGATACTCACAATGACAAATGCTTCCCTCAGAGCAAGAGATCAGAGAGAAAAAGAATATAGCGGGTGCCCAAGAGGCAGAACCACACTCGTTTATAGTCTAATTGTGGATCTAACACACCATCACTTCTGCTGTTTGCTATTGATCACACAAGACCAATGTTTGTAAAATAAAGTAGAGGACTATGCAAAGATGTCAATACCAGGAGCCAGGACCATTTGGGGCCATCTTAGATGCTGGCTATCATCTAATAAGCAAGTTAGACTCGTGGTTGACAGCCTTTACACACTCAGGACATAATAGATTCTCTCTCCAGTATGAAATTCTGGTGTACATTGAGTTGTGACTTCTGGGCAAAGGCTTTTTCATCGTCACTACATTCATATAGTTTCTTGCCAGCGTGAATCTTCTGAAGTGCAATCAGGACTGACTGAGAGGTGAAGGCCTTTTCAAACCGAATACATTCATAGGTTTCTCTCCAGTGTGAGCATTACATTGTACAAAGATATGTGATCTTTTGGTGAATGCCTCCCCATACTCAATGTGTGTATAAGATTTCTTTCCCGGGGCCAGCCTGGTGGCACAGCAGTTAAGTTCGCACATTCTGCTCCAGTGGCCCGGGGTTCGCTGGTTTGGATCCCGGGTGCAGACATGGCACTGCTTGGCAAGCCATGCTGTGGCAGGGGTCCCACAGATAAAGTAGAGGAAGATGGGCATGGATGTTAGCTCAGGGCCAGTCTTCCTCAGCAAAAAGGAAGATCTTCCTAAAAAAAAAAAAATCTCAAAAAGTCTTCCTCAAAAAAAAAAAAGATAGCTTTCTGGGGCTGGCCTCGTGGCCGAGTGGTTAAGTTCTCGCGCTCCGCTGCAGGCGGCCCAGTGTTTCGTTGGTTCGAATCCTGGGCGCGGACATGGCACTGCTCATCAAACCACGCTGAAGCAGTGTCCCACATGCCACAACTAGAAGGACCCACAATGAAGAATATACAACTACGTACCTGGGGGCTTTGGGGAGAAAAAGGAAAAAAAAAAAAACACTTTCCTGAATGTTTGCAGACTTGGAAGAATTTCCCTTACTGTATTTCTCTCCAACACTAATTCTCACGTTCAAATGGGTCTTCTGATGGAAGGCCTGCTCACATTCAGTACACACATAATTTCTCTTGCATTTGAGTTCTCCAAAGGAACCTAAGTACTAACCAGTAGGCAAAGTCTTTCCTACTTTATTCACCTTAGCTGATATGTTCTCAACTATACCTTCCATAGGAGCCTGAAGGTGATGGGGTTGTCTTTAAGTTCCAATCAGAGTTACTGGAAGAGCCTGGCTAGTCTCAGGAATGCTCTCTCAGCCTGAACCTAAGTGTCTTTACCTGAGGTAACAAACACTCCAAACCTTGTGGGTTTCAGGAGGAACCTGAAAGCATTTAATGCTCAGAGTACCTCAGGAACTAACCTGTTGGAAGTCTCAATGACAACAGTAGTTAAATTGCCTGAGGATCACTTGTTCCTTAGTTTTTATTTACTGCAGGCCTACTGGTGAGGAAGTAACCGTAGCTTTTGTCTGGAACCATCTTTATTCCACAGGACCCTTTCATTGGCAGGTTGTTTTTTGCCCTCCTCTCAGCACTTTAAAGATGTCATTCCATTGCCTTCTTTTACCATTTCTATTGAGGTATTGCTAGTCCTACTGATGATACACTGAAGGTAATGTCTTTTCTCTAGCTGCTTTAAACAAATATCCCTTGATTTCCAGCATTTTTGCTATGGATACCTAGATGTAGTTTTAACACTTAGTTCTGCTTGACTGGAATTAGCTGAACTATAATCTGTGGGTTGTCTTCCATCAATTTTGGAAAATCGTCGGCAATAATCTCGTCAAAAATTGTTTCTGCTTCATTCTCTCTTCTCCAAGATTCCAAATGTTAGACATTTAGACATTTAGAACATATCCTGCTTCACTGGTATATCTATTGATAATCTTGCCTTTCAGTTCACTAATCTTGTTTGCTGGTGCACACAATCTTGTTACCTCATCTAGGGAATTCTCTTTTTTTTTTCAGTTCTAAAATGTCCTTTTAAAACAAAAACATTCTTTGATGAAAATTTTCACTCTTTCATCTGTCAGCCCTTTCCTCCATTTTCTTTTAGATTAAATCACAATTATTTAAAAGTCATTGTCTAACTTCATAATCTAGATCACTCTGATCAACTGTACCTTTTTTCCCCTCTTGGTTATCTGTCATGATCTTGCTGCTTCACATACCTAGTAATTTTTTAATTCTATGCTGGATATTCTGTATAAAAGAACTGCAGAGCTTCCAAAACAATTCCTTCCTCCGAAGAGGGCTCCCTTTTGCTCATGCAGGCAAAGCTAAGAGCTCTGGTAAGAGCCCCACTCCTCCCTGCTCTGAGGGCACAGACCGAGAAGGCTCTCAGTGTAGAACCTGGACCTTTGTTTCCTCAGCCTTGAAAGGCCGCAAGGGTTCAGCTCTGCTTTTCAGAAATTTTCAGCTCAGCTTTCTAGCCTCACTCAGCTTCCACATTTAACAAATACCTTGATGGAGACTGGCTACTCTTTCAAGGCCTTTCAAACCTCCAATTTTGTCACTCCATCCCTATGCAACCACTAAAAGAATAGCTGGTTTCTTTTTCCCTTAACATGGTCCTCTGCCTGGGCCAAATCCAGACCCCCAGACCAAACCCAAATTCTGCAAAGGAAATCAGAGAAAAAACACTTCTGATCTTCCACTAACCTCTGAATAGTTCTCCCCTCCGCGGGATTGAGTCCATCGTAGACTGCATTTTCACACCACACTGATGCCTTTCAAGATACGGCTTTTGAAAGTTACCCTGCTTTTACGTTGTTCAAAGGTGTGTTGACCTACTGTGATCCACTACATCTCATGTGAAAACTGAACCCCTACAGTGTTTGTAAGGCAAATAGTAAAGTGGTAGAAAAATGAAAACGGCGAGTGTGGAAAATTCAGGATGTATAAAGTTGTATTAGAATACTAAAAAACATTCTGAAGTGCAAATTACTCTCATCCTCCAATTCCTTTTATTATCAGTTTCCCCTTTTTCTTTGATACAACACTTTTATTCACAAAGAGTCAGCTGCCGTAAACAGTTGAATTTTCTAGGAAGTAACATTAAAAACTTCCTTATTAATATGCCCAGATCTTAGCCATTAAAAAGCTTGTTTCTGGCTAGCTTATTACCACTTATGATTATAAAACTGCTCAGTAACTACTAAGTCTACATACTGAAATAAAGTTGAGTTTAAATTTGAATGCCAAGGTTTTTTCTATGTAATTAACCCTTATCATATGAATTTTTTCTTCCAGAAACTCCATTTTATCCTCTCCAGATAAAATATACAAGCACATTAACTGGGAATAAATCTCTTATTCTTGCACCTCAGAGATTTTTATAGTTAGATGGCTTCTGGACAGCTTGATTCTTAAAAAGTTCACACAAGTAAGTCTGATGTTTGGAAACCACTGCTATAAACAGAAAAACACTCAAAAGTCAGCACATTCTTAAAACTTCTAAGGTTATTTCTAGCTGAAGGAACTTATTTGAATCTAAGTCTAAATCTGTTAAGATTTGCCATCAATAAGCCTCAAATAGCACTTAAATATAGACTAAAAACAGCCAAAAGGATTTCAGAAGCAGAAACTGATACTTTGAAGAGACCATCCGTTAAATAACAGTCACACAACACTTCTGGATCCATTACAGACATGATTTTGATATTTTAGGGTTAGTTTTAAAATATTAATCACTTCATGATCCATGTCACAACTTATTCAAAAATTTACTGTATGTCTAACTACAGTGTGTGGAGATGCAATTACTGCCCTCAAAAATACTTTAAGTCACCTTAAAAATAGGAATAAGGGTGTGAAAGCAGTTCAGTTCTGATGTATACCAGTCTTGTCTTCCAGATGCAATGTTTTAATAATTTATTATGCTCTTTTAAAAGAACTATTACACACAACTCTCATTTATTATTTGCAACTAAAAAAGATGATTCCCTTTGGAAAAAGAGGTGGCAAGAATAGAAGCCAGTTATCATTATCCTTTGCAAAATTTTACTTTGACCTATATTATTTTCAGTTAATTTATCATAAAGTATTCTACATGCATAAAACTTACACGATTTAATTTTACTAACAACCTAAGCCAGGGATCAGCCAACTATGGTGTGTGGGCCGCATCCAGCTTGCTGTCTCTTTTCTGTCAACACAGTTTTATTGGAATGCAGTCACATTTCTTAATTTCTATATTGTTTATGGCTGTTTTTGCACAACAGCAGCAGAGTTGACTACTGCTAGAAATCATACGGCCTGCAAAGTCTAAGATATTTAAAGTTTGCTCACCTTTAATCTATACCATGAAAATAATTATTTAAGTGGATTTTAAAGCAACTTAGTCATTTTTTCATTAAAGAATTGGATAAAACAAATTTTAGTTTATACTTTAAAAGTACATTGCTGGTAATGGCTTCTCTCTATAAACCAAAAACATTCAGCAACTATAGCTTTGAGAGCCAACAAAGATGAAAAACCTGGAAATGAAATTTCCAAGTAAATCTGAAAAGTTATCTAAAAGAGCACATTCTCTCAGATAACAAGGGCTTTTTAAAATTATCTTTTTACCTACACGTTTAAAATAACTGAAGTCCTATACAAATAATGACAGTAGGGATAGCGTGCACTGCTTCTCATTTTACTTATCATTTTTAGGGTGTCTTTAAAACCTAAGTCGGCTTGAACACCTATCGAGACATTTATTTGGATAAAATGAAATACCAAGAATCTAGAGAAAAGGGAAAACTAAGAGCTCCAAATTTAAAACTCGTAAGATATTTTAAAAATTGGCCAGTACCTAAGACATATTAAATGATTAGGACAGAATATTCAGTTTAAAGTCATAAGAAAATGATCTGCTGGGTAAAGATAGAGAATTAAAACTAATTTGGGTGAATAAGTGAAGCAATAAATAGGTCAACTGCTAAACATACATCACTTATTTAATACAAAATATAAATAAATTTGAAAAAATAGGTCATAAAACTAAGAGTCTTAACTAAAAATCAGGGAAACTATCAGAATAAGAGAGCCATTGTTAAATTGCTTATAATAATTTTTACTACTTGAGGCAAATAAAATCAAATAGAAAATCTGTACTGTAGGAATAAACAAGTATTACATTGTTTCTAAACTACAAATTCCCTGACAACTACTCAGAGTCAAAGTGCATACACTGCAGGTCTTAGTACTCCTAACTATTGGCAAAAACGACTAAAGCAGAACTGGAAGCACTGTACTAATTTAAAGGTTTAAATTTTCATATATTAAACTCAGTAATAACTGAAATCTTTATCACTGATTAGCTTTTCAAAATCATCCCTACTACCTACAAAATTTCTATAAAGTTCTAATATTAAACACTTTAAGATTTCAATGATGTGAGAACTGTGGGTCCCCCTGATACATCCATCCACAAAGAGACAAAACTAATATTGTGTGTGTGTGGGGGGGGGGCAGACACGGAATCATGCTCACAGGATGATGATGAGGTTCAACCGAATAAGTGAATACTCCCAAAGTTCATTAATTAGTAGGTCTTAACTGCTTTAAAAAGATCATGGTACTTGGATCACACCAAATGATATTGGATACGAGATGATAATGCGTGTACAGTCTTCTCCACTACATACAGATGTTACCATAAGAAATCAATTTTGAAGAGTAGTTCCTTCCCTTATTAAATCTTAGGAAATTTTATTTTCAAACATTTGATAAATTGAAAAGGCTGCTGAGAACTTCAAGAGTTCAAATACAATAAAAAATTAAACATGTCCCATAAGTATTGAAACAAATCAGAAATTGTTCAGCCTAAGAATTAAGGAACTTAAAATGATTAAATTCAAGATAACACATACAAGGATTCAAGTCCAACAGACCTCACTAGATCTATAAAATCTAACAACAAAACTCATAAAATTTGGGTTAATATTCATAAACCAGGAAGAAAAAAACAAGAATATATTCTTCAATGTTAGCAGTTCTGCTATAAACTAGAATAGGGGTCAAAACATGTCCAGTGGCCCAAAAGAATAACTAGCTCAAAATTCAGATCCAGGTAACATTTGAGTCTTAGAAATCTGCAATCTTGTTTTCCTGAAAATTTTAAAATTGAGTTTTCATCTGTAAGTATACATCCATAATGAATTTTGGATTTCCTCTCACAGTACAGTAAAAGCTCAATAATACACCTCCCTAAGAAAACTTTCATCATACCGACATAAATTTAAATTATTTTTATTTTTCTATTTTAAGCAAAAAAAAATTAGCTGATTTTTATCAATGAAATGGTAAACTTAGAGGCAACTATAACTTAAAATTACACAGCTTCTTAATGGTTTATTCATAGCATTCTTTATACAGAAGCAGCTTCACTGATATTTAATTTACTGCAGCATCCTGTGGGTGAAGCACAAAATTACATTAATTATAAACAAAGAAACAAAGCACTTTTGACTTTTTAAAACTGTATATGTATATATTTATATCCAGTTGACAAATAGCATCACAATTATTACCGTATAAAAAACTAAAAATCACCATGGAAGCTAAGGCCTACGTTCTTATTCCAATTGTTCCCTTTTGTTAATATCTAAGAGATTAGAAATTAAATTCCAGTACCTCAAAAAAAGGGTCTACATTATTTACATACAACATGGAAAATAAAAGCTGCTTTTCAGCTACGTTAGATTGCTGTTACCTATAGTATTTACATTGTAAATGTTGGGGGGAAAAAAGCACTACTAACAAATACCATTTCAAATGGAAATATATTGTGCCTGGAATTTTGTTCTAAAATTAATTGTATATCCTAATAGGTATCTGCTGAATAGAATTTGACTTTGAATACATCTTCTGAAGTTCAGAACAGAGTACCACTATGCTTCTTTATATTGCTATCTAGATACTGTTAAGTACAATACTGTAATAACTACAAGCACTGAAGCTTAAATAAAACAATGGAAACATGTGTAGATGGAGTTTTATTTAAAACTGTAAAATATAATGCCTTAATGTTTACCCATAATTATGAGACTAGCTAATGTTCTTTCCATGTTTAAGAAGTCTCATATATGGTATGTCTCTAAACAGTGAAACTTTCCAGTAACTTACCAGAAAAAAAAGTTTAATTATATTATTCTGTTCTTAGAATTATTTTTCTAATATTTAAAAACATATCTATACCCTTGGCAAAAACAAACGCAATCAATTCAGTGTAAGAGACTGAGCTTTAAACCATACTTTAATTTTCAATTAACTGTAACCTACTGGTTAATTGAACCAAATGTAGAATTTTAAATGACCCACTATGAAGCCTTTCAAATCAATTATAGAATGCACACAAAAGTGAGGAGAAGTTTTGGGGAAGGTGCAAGGTAGTTAATATGGAAAATGGTAAATGCTAGCTTTAATAACAAAAATGGTACTAAATGCATATGAAAGTTAAATTAACACAGTATAAAACAGAATAGCTTAAATAAACTGGGATTCACATATTACAATAGCAAAGTTATGATCAAATGAACTGAAGACACGAACAGTTCTGAAAATTCTCTTTTCAGCCTACTTTCAAAAGAAACAGTCAGGCTTTTTTCCTGTACATAGTTTTGAGCTTTGTCTATACCATATATAGTAGAAAAATAAATTCTTTAGCAACCTAGAAACAGTTTATAAAACTCTTAAAGTTTAATTTTCTTTGCCAGACATGCCAATGTTAAACTGACAGCTATAAATTAAAGCTATATAGACAATAGGCATAAGTAATATAGAACAAGAATACTACATTTACCGGATTTTTCTTTTTAAAAATTACTGTACTTTCTTAATTCCTGTGTGCTTTGCAATAGGAATAATAGGGACTTTGTTTTCTTAGAAAAGATAATAACATGTAAGAGTATAACACAAATAAGATAATTTGTAATATACATGTACTTCAACAGCAGCCTGGTTCATGTCGACATTTTGATTCTGAAGTTAAAATTAGAAGTATAATACCTAGGACATAACAGTTGGGAAAGACAGTATTTATTTTAAGAAGAAATGGAGCAAATCAAACTCTTAGGAGCCTCAAATCTCAAAATCATCTATTTACTATAATACACATAAGACAACCTTAAAATTGCAGTATGAATGAAGATTACAACATGGACCAAAGAATTTTCTCTTTACTACACAAAACATAACCTAGCAATAAAAACAAACCATTTTTTTCCTTTCCAGAAAATAATGGCACGGTTTGATAATGAACAAAGTTTGAGTAAAGCCTAACAAAATTTACCTATGCCACCTATTTCTGAAAATTTTATCCATAATTTAGTGTTCTGGTTGTATCTTCACTAACAAAATGTTTAACCACAAAAGCAGCAGTCATTTACAGCAAATCTGGTACCAACATCAAAGGAAAAAATTGGTTTAAAAAATGATGTGAAAGCCATTTTGGATTTTAGTATAACATATTTCAGAAAAGAATATGAATACAAGTTTGCAATTTTATATATACACACTCCAAAGAGGCTGTCAGTACCCAAAGTATTTTTATTGCTACATTAGCAATGGATTTTTGGATATGTTTTTAAGGGCCACATAAAAATAGATTCAAGGAACAGATTAAATTTAAGTCCTAGATTAAAATGTTTGGTTCAAAGAATTTCCTACAACAAATTTCATGTTTATGTATGAAAAGTTATATAACCTTATATGAAAATGTCATGAAGTATTTTCTACACTATACTAAATGTATTTCCCAAGAGGGAAAAAATTAAAATATCTAAAATATATTAGATTAAGATTACAAGACCATCATTGATCTTTTGAACATGCATCTGTTTACAGAATTAACAGTATACAAGATGTTTATTTCATTATGGACCATAAAGAAATGAGTTGGTGACAACTATCCTTTGCACAACATTATCAACTCACTTTAGCCACAAGCATGTCCTTGGTATGTGTGTACAAGAAATACGTTCATTTACCCCTCATCAAATCATCCATAGGTTTACTCAGAAGTAAAGATGAAGGTGCAGAAATATGTTAAGTGTATTTTTCTTTCTTTCAAACAACATCCCAAGCATGGCATAAGTAGCCTGAAATTATAAAACACTTAACTGGGCTTTTAGTTATCTACACAGACTGCTAAAATGTAAATTAAGTTGCCCAAATTAGCACATCAAATAACAAAACCAGCCATAAAGCAGGCTGAAAAGCATTAAATGTTTCATATATGTGAGTTTTTAAATCATTAAATTTCTATAGAAAAATTTTATTCACAATATAATGTGACAGAAAATGCCACAGGAATGATATACTGATTGCAATAAGATTGCATGCAACAGCAGCTTTGTATTTTATAGCTATTTTTGCTTATAAAAATTAAACCTCTCCAGTCATGCTTATCACATGGTCTTAGATCTGTAATGTAAATGAATAAGGAATAGCATATAGTTCAATGAGAAAATGTCTCATCATTTTGAATGTGAATTATCTGCAAGAAATATGAAAGCATACTACTGAACCCTGAAACATGCATGTCTAGATTTGCTTCTTCTGTCCTATTTCAGGCTGTCTGCAATCACTTCCTACTTATATAATACCAAGAGGATCCGTCTGTAACTGCGGTTGTATCAGCTGAGGTTGCAATGGTGGTGGTAACTGAAGTGGTACCATTGGTTCCACCAACTGTCCTGGATTGGAAGGTGGCGGAGGAGCCACAGTGTTCCCAGTTTCCACAATTTCTCCATTGTAAAAGAAAAACTGACACTGCTGAATGAACGTTTCAACAACAGATTGATGGATCTTCGTGGTAGACAGAAACTCTCGATTTTCAAAATCAGGTCTCATCAAAGTTGGCCAAAAACAGATGGATAAGTTGTCTGCTGTCATGAGGTTGATTTTATTTTGCTGACTAACCCTGAAATTATATAGGAAAAAACAATTAGAAACCAATCAAAACTCATTACACTTAAAGAATTCTAGAGCTGGAAATGATCTCAGATGATTTAGTTTTACCTTCTATATTTCTTCTTTTTTTTAGGATTGGCACCTGAGCTAACTGCTGCTGCTAATCTTTTTTGTTTGTTTGTTTTATTCTTCTCCCCAAAGGCCCCCGGTACATAGTTGTAGATTCTAGTTGTGGGTGCCTCTGGTTGTACAATGTGGGGCACCGCCTCAGCATGGCCTGATGAGCGGTGCCATGTCCACACCCAGGATCTGAACTGGCGAAACCCTGGGCCACCAAAGCAGAGTGCAGGAACTTAACCACTCAGCCACAGGGCGGGCCCCTCACCTTTTATCTTAACTTCAAATGTAAAACATTTTTCTTCTTGTGCATTCTATGTTCATCTACATTCTAATAACAGGAGACAGCAGTAAAATCCATTCCTTATGAGAATCAAAGATAGTCTTTTAAAAATGTTGTACCCTCAGGTTTTATAATTTACTTATAGAGGCCTCCTTAATTTATATGAAAAAAACCTTTTTCTCAGGGTAAGAACATGTAACAAGTTTTAATGAGTTTCCAGCAACAAAATCAGAAAATTCTAATTGTATATCTCAATTCTTTGACTACTGTGAGAGATGAAAAAACAAACTACGTTATGCCATCTCTTTGAACCTTGGGAAAACTGAACTTTGTAAAAATTACTCTATCATATTCTCCAACCAGGAGACTTTTAAACTTGCAAAAAAAAAACTAGTTTCTAGTATTGTAAAAAAAAAAATCTTTTCCATCATTAAATATCTTGTATGTTGTTACAAATTTAACTTGAAAGACAACAGTCAGTTACAGAAACATATTCCACTTTAAAATTCTTATGATTTAATGATAAATAATTTACAAATGGCCATACATTATTGACTGATTTGCATCCAGTCCTTTAAATATGTGAGCACTCAAGAAATATAAGAGGTAAATCTTGAATTACAACTCAAAATTATTAAATTGGGGAAGAATCTTAGGTATTTTATCCAACCCTCTCATTTCACACATGAAGAAACAGCCCCATCAATATGTAAGGTAGCAGGAAAATCTTATACTTAAATTTCCATATCAAAAAATTTTAAATCTAAACCAAAGGAACACCTGCCAAACACAGGAGTTGCTCATCTGAGGGAAAATATGTGCCCTAAAAACATGTCTTTTGTGGTAAAAGTTGTTACTATTTGGTAAGAGGCTAAATTAGAATATTCATAATAAAATCAATCTTTTGTTAAAATACAGTGGGCTCAGTCAGTTGTTTCCATGTAGTAGGCAAGTGTAGATTCTGAAAATACCTATAAAGCTGAAAGACACATGAGTATGGGCATCAGGTTTACTTGTTAAGCTGAAAGACACATGAGTATGGGCATCAGGTTTACTTGTTAAGCCAAAAAGTGCAAAGGCAAGGTACCAAATCAGTTAGAGATGAAGATGGCCAGGGAAGGCTTCGCTGAAGAGGAAATGTTTGAGGTGAGTTAAGGATGACAGGCACCAGTAAGAGGGTAGGAAGGAAAGGTAATTCAGTCAAAACAGTGGCTCTCAACTTCAGTGTGTATCAGAACCTCTTGGAGGGCTTGTTAAAACACAGGACGATTATATCTGAGGCGAGACCTAATAATCTGCATTCCTAACAAGTTTCCAGGTGATGCTGATGCTGCTGATTTGAGGAGTGCATGTGAGAACTACTGAGGTAGTCACGTTAAGATGTGGTGAGGGACTAGGCACAAACTGATAGTTTTGGTTAAGTGCTATTAGTTTAATATAGCGGCACTTAACTTGGTGTGTGCACGTGAAAAAGGAAAGGCGATTTAACAGAAGTTAGAACTAGACCACTTAATGTTAAACAGTTTGAATTTTTTCTTCAGATTACATAGGGTGTTATTCAATCATTAGTGATCTTTACAAAACGATCTTTTAGAAAGATCATTCTGGCATTAGGATCAAGAAAGGATAAAGAGGAAAAATTGGCAGGGAAAGAGCTCAGTTACAAAGAAACTAGAGTTCCCTAAATGAGAAATGATAAAGTCTAAACTAAAGCAGTAGCAGACGAATAAAAGGAAAAATAATTAGGAGAAAAAATCAATTTGACACAATAACTCACCGAATATGGAGGGTGAAAGAGAATATAACCAAAAAATAACTCCATGGATTAATTTTTGCAATTTGTCAATCACCCATTATATACTTATTTATCATTTATTTCCTATGCTAGAATGTAAGTTCCATAAAATAGGTGACTGTTTTATTCACTGCTATGACTTGAGCACTTTATACGAGTACCTGGTACACAGAGTACCCATTACAGTGAGTTGAGAATTCCTCTTAAAATTTAAGTCTGATGATATTTCTCTGCTCTGCCCTCCAGTGGCTCCCCATACCACTCAGAGTAACAGATATGCAATGCTATTATCACTGAGGAAGTCTTGCTCCCCCCATAAACGTCAGTTGAACTCATAGCACTTAGTGACATACATACATGAAGTAACCTCCTTACCTTGTCAGTAAAACATTTTGAGGACTAAAGCTAGTCACCAGACTACTCTCGAGTAGTACCGACCTATACGATCTGGCACTGTCCCTCTTCCCTTTTGACCTTATCTCTTACTCTGTCCATCCTTCACACTCTGCTCGAATCACACAGGCCTCTTTGCTGTTACTCAACAGATCAAATATGCTTTTGCCTGTGTTGTTTTATCACTGTGAATCTTCGAACATGCTCTTCCTTTGTCCCTTTTCCTTATTCTTTTTAATGGAGTACAATTCTTACTTCAGCACTTTAAATCCCTACACTCCACATTGGGTAAGGTCTCCTATAGTACCCTGTGCACATCTGTCTTCATACCATGAACCACTTGTACGGTAATTTTCAAGAAGAAATTCCATTAAGTTTACTGCAATACTGTGCATGCTGATATTTTCTCAGGGAGACTTCGAGAAGGGTTACTAGAAACGCTAAAATAATTTTATACTACATTGATAACAACAATCTAACTTTAAATGTTGGTTAATATTCTCTTTTAAGAGGTACAGACTGAAATGTACTTGGTTTGCACATTGACATTATTAGTTGAAAGAACTTTATAGTTCATTAGTATGTCAGTAGAAAATATCAAGAGTAGACTTTTGAAAAAATTAGTACAAATACTAACAATTCCACTCGGTCCCAAGAACAACTTTGTGAGGTGTTATTCTCATTTTTATAGTTGAGGAAATTAAAACTTAGTAAGTAATTTGCCCAAGGTCATAGAACTAAAAATGTTTCAAAACCAAGCCTGTCTGACTCTATAGTTTAAGCTATTATACAATACTGCCTCTTTCACTTAACGAATGGCGTTGGGAGGAGTACGTTTTGAGAAAGAAGCATAAACCTGAAACTCAACATATTTAGGGCTACTAATACAGGAGTAATGCCCTGTATTTCAGGTAACAGAATGGATAATAACATGAATTCAAGTTTCTGATAAAATTTCACTGTGTGGAATATCCAAACAAAACCAGCAAGATACACAAAAGCAACACAATGTGATAAAAAAAGCAAACAGAACCTCTTAATAAGACTTGGATTCTACTCATAAGATGTGTCACTTATTAATTATGTGACACTGGGCATATAATTTCCCTCTTTAAAACTCAATTTTTCCAACTTCCAATAGGTTGATTTGGTTACTTAGCTAAGTGTCACTTCATATCTAAAATTCTAAGATCCTAGAAAAGAGAACTGCTAAAGATTAACAATATAAAAAAGAAAACATACTTACCATGCTTACTATTTATATAATCATTACGTGTACTAAAAGAGTCACATATCTTTCTTTAAACAAGTTGACAAAAAATCTATTTTAAAAATCCAGAAATAATTTAGTGAACAAAAATTGAACCGCATGTTTAAATTACTTTGTGTCCCCTTTTTATCTTATAATTATCCAATTTATAAAGCTACAAGCTTGAAATCTGTAGTGCACTTTATTTGCAAAAACAATAAAAATACCTGTTTAGATGCGTTATTATATATCTGAATACATCATAGTTTACAGGATGAAATTTCTTAACAATTTCTTTCAACGCGTGAAGACGTTCTGTTTTATCCGGGATTTCTGTAAAATTAAAGTAGTAAAGAATTTATGTGAAACTCATACATTTAAAAATATTTGATAAAGTTTCTTGCTATACAAGAACGTGTTTGAAGTATATTACGATAGGTAAACAAAAACAAAGAAAATGTTCTAAAGAACCTGCTAAATACATTATCAGCTACTACAATAGCCTTTTTGCAAGTAAATCTAATAACTGAAGATCAAACTGACTCAGAGATGGTAAGTGGGAAATGGTATATCAGCAATTTACTCAAGCAATTTATATAACTATATATTGATTTAGAATTACTTATAAATCTATTAGGCTCTTAACATTCACACAATAGAGTAAATATTTTAGGCTTTGTGGGTACAACTATTCAACCCTGCAGTTGTAGCACAAAAGCAACCACAGATAATACATAACAAATGAGTATGGCTGTGTTGCAATAAAACTTTTGAAATCTGAATTTCATATAAATTTAAAATATCATGAAATTTTCTTTTAATTTTGTTCAACTATTTAAAAATGTAAAACCATTCTGAGTTTGCAAGTCTTCCAAAAGCTGGTGGCAGGCTGAGTCAGGCCCGTAGGCCAGTTTGCCAACACCTGATTTAAAGTATCACCCTATATTTATTTATAATCTACTCTGCTTATCAAAAACCTTTCTTCACAATCAGCAGAAGCATTTAACTCACTATCCAAATTTATGCAAATTATGAAACAGGATAACTGAAATGTGGTTCTGCTGTAAATGGGAGATAAGAAAGTGCTTTATTGCCCTTCATCATTCATTTCATTTTTCCCAAAGGCAACAATGAGTCCCTCTGAAGGAGGCCATCTGCATGCCAATTTATGGTATATATCAACTTATGGTAGTGTAACCAAGTATTAACAAATTCTCATTTGCCATGTATTACTTATAAATCAGTCCTCAAAAATGTAGGAAACTTCTGAGGATATTGTTTATGGTCAAGAAGTAAGAAAATCTAAACTATCAACTGAATCATTTTCCCAGTTTACATATGAGAGTACATATAAGGTAACTATACCTGTGACAACCCAGTGAGGTGGTTTTTAATGAAAAGAAAATTAACTAAGAACTTTAACATAATCAAAATTATAAGCAGCCTCACTTTAAAAAGCCTGAAGACTTGTAATCAAAGGAAACATTAAAGAGAACTATTTAGAAACAACATTCATTTTAGCCATTGAGAACACAAGGCAGATGAAGCAGTAGTTACCCAATACTCGAAATAGACCTTCTGTCTCATTTTTCAGACAACAAATGAGTATTTGTTTAACAGAAACATCTAGATGAGTGATACCAAATCGGGAGTAAACACTAAGTACCCATTTTCCTGCCTTACTTTTTCAAAATATGACTTAGGAGGACAAAGTTAATTTGACTCGAAAAATTTTAAATACACATGTTTACACATCACAGACAGGTTAATATTTTACAAAGCACATTGTAGATACATTTATTTGAAGAGTTTAATTTCCTTACAATGTCTTTGAGTTTGAATTAAAACACAAATCTCAAACTTCTGCTATAATGATCTTCAAACATCTAGGAGCACTGAGTCACCAGGGAGGCTAACTAAATCCAAATATTCCTGGGAGCCACCCCTAGGGATTCCGATTTTATTTATTTAGAGGAAAATACCTTTAAGGAACAGTTCTAGTACGCTGAATTTTTATTAGCTACACATTCCAGTGGATGACTGATTTTAACACATAGCAATCAATATACAAAACTCTCTATTGTTATCCCTGTCAAAAAAAGCAGGCTAATACTTACTTGCTGCTTCCAACAGCTCTGGATGAAGAGAATATGGAATTAAAGGGTCTGGAAGATCTGCAAAGAAAGCTTTAAGGGCTCCAGCCACAGCATTTACTGTTACTTCCATTGATACTAGACTGATGTTATGATCTAAAGACAAAAGTGATAATTTCAATTTGTAATTTTTATAATAAAATTTTAATTTATTATAGAAGTAAGCTAAACAGGTACTTACAGATCCAAAGATATTTAAGGTTCTCGTCAGCCACCTTTCTTTACAGGCTGATTCATCCTTCCTCCATTGTTTGCCTGACATACTATATGGATAAGGCAAACTATAGGTTTGCCTGACAAACTATATAGATAAAGGAAGAGAAAACCAAGCAACAAGCATTTTCTGTTTTAATAAAAAATGCTATTAGGCTTATTAGTATATTGAAGAACATTAACTTTTACTAATATCTATCTATCTTTATTTTTTTGGTGAGGAAGATTTGCTCTGAGCTAACATCTGTGCCAGTCTTCCTCTATTTTGTATGTGGGTTGCTGCCACAGCATGACTTGACGAGTAGTACAGGTCTGTGCCCAGGATCAGAACCCGTGAACCCAGGCCACCAAAGTGGAGTGCACCGTACTTAACCACTTAGCCACGGGGCCAGCCACTATCTTCTAAAATATTTTGTTTACATAAGCTATTTAAAAGAGGACATAAGGAAAGAGAAAGACAGAAGATAGAAATTATGCATATAAATTAGAGTTTTTTTCTATCTTTTATCCACTGTCTCATCCAGAATTTTTACATTTCTAGATAGTCCAGTTTATCACTGTGTTCATGCTTTCTAGGTTTCATATCAAGTTTAGGCCTTTCCCTATCATGAGATTATAAAAATATTCACTCGTTTTTCTCCCTAGTACTTACAAGTTTTCATTTTTTACTTTTAAACCTTTGATATCATATAGAATTTACTTTAATATGAGTAGGGAATTCAGCTTTGTTTTTACTCCTAATAGTTAGTTAGCCCAACATCAGGAAAAAAACAAAAACAAAAAACTTTTAAATTACATCTTTAAATAAGTGCTATCTCTGATATACAAAGATGCTTTCACATCATAAATCAATTTATTGCTTTTCCAATTCTGGCAATGGATTTATAGGTCTCCTGTTTCTTGACTGTAGTAGCTATTCTATTAAATACCTCTAATCTCACTTCAAAACTCTCTCCCCTGAAGATCCATATCTTTAGGAGGTTTTCATAAGAAAATCAACCTTCCCACCACGAAATTTCAGTAAGGAAAATAATAATTTTATTTTATATAATTATCGTCTTACCTTGATCAAACTGTTTTTGAATATTGTCTTGATCAGTTTTGTTCCCACTAACACGGTAGAGTCCTTCAGTACATAATCCTAAAAGAAGAAATATACATATACATCTACAACAAAAAATATACTTAACCTTATGTACATCTTACTGACATAAAAATACAGTGGTAAAGTATTTTTAAGAATTAAACATTTTTGAGCATTTCATTTTAATTAAGTTCTTAATGGACTACTTTTTATTTTAAACCACTTAGGACATGGAGTTCCATACAAAGTGAGAACAGACGTTTCTCTGTATTTCTTCCACTAAATACAGCTAAAATTACTGAATACAATACAAAAAACAAACATCAAAAGACTCTGAATGGTGGAGAGAAAAGGTGGACTGGCCAGCAACCTTGGAACCTGAAAACAACATGACAGTGAGTTCCCTGGGTTTTCTTTTTGCCTCTTACATACTCGGGACCAAGGAACACAGAAGCCTACAACCCAGAAATACCAATGAGCACAGGGAAAAAGTAAAAACACAAAGAAAACCAACAACAAGAAAAACCTGCTCTCTCTAGTGAAAGGATTGAGAAAGCCTAACAAGCAAAACGAAACATTTTTTACTACAACTGCTCTACTCTGGCCAAACACCATGGAACGCACTCCTCTTCACACACATCACTAGTGACCAAGTGGGGAGACTAGAATACCACCTCTGCCCAGCAGTAACAAAGGTGCCCCTTCTACTCCCTGAGTGGAGAAGCCTGAACTTCTGAGGTAAGAGGGACCCTCTCCTCCCCTCCACACCATGGTTCTGTCAGCAGAAGCCTGTGGACACCAAGCGGGGACTCTGGACTTCCACCACAACCTTGCTGCAATGAGGCAGCCCTCCTCCCCTGCTGGTGTAGTGGCAGAGAAGGCCTGAGGAAATAGAAGATTTAAATAAGATCCAAAGTCTAACAGCATACTATCCAAAATGTCTAGGATACAATAATAATAAAACTAAAATCATTCATCATACCAAGAATCAAGAAAATCACAACTTGAAGGAGAAAAGGACAATTAACAGACACCAACACAAAGATGTAAGTTGAGGGATTATCTGACAAGGATTTTAAAGCAGCTGTCATAAAATACTTCAGTGAGTAATTATAAACACACTTGAAACAAATGAAAAATAGAAAGTGTCAGCAAGGAAACAGAAATATAAGGAAGAATTCATTGGAAACTTTAGAACTAAGAAATACAGTAACAGAATCAAAAAAATTCACTAAATGGGCTAAGTAGCAGAATGTGGATGACAGGGTGAACGAACTTGAAGATACATCAATAGAAATTACCCAATCTAAACAACATAAAGAAATTAGACTGAAAAAAAAGAAAAATGAGGGCTGGTCTCATAGCCTCGTGGTGCAGTTTGGTGTCCTCTGCTTCAGTGGCCCAGGTTTGGTTCCTGGGCACAGACCTACACACTAGTCAGTGGCCATGCTGAGGTGGTGTCCCACATGCAAAATAGTGGAAGATTGGAAAGATGTTACCTTAGGGCAAATCTGCTTCAAGCAAAAGGAGGAAGACTGGCAAGAGATGGTGCTCAGGGCGAATCTTCCTCAGCAAAAATAAATAAATAAAAATTTTAAAAGGTGCTGGTTCAAGATGGCGGAATAGGCGGACTCTGAACTCACCTCCTCCCGTGGACACAACAAATTTACAACTACTCTTGGAATAACCATACCTGAGAGAAAACTGAAAACACGATAATAAGAACCCCCGCAACAAGGGACACTTCTGGCTGAGGTGGAAGAGGCAGAAATTCCTTGTAGGAAAGAAAGCAAGCCACCTTCGCAAGACAGGTACTACGGCTGGCCAGGAACAATCCTAAGGTACACAGCCTTCCTGGAGGAGTAGCGGATCTGAAAAGGGGAGCATTACTGCTATAAGCATCTACTGGACTCAGCACAACTGAGATGAGTGTCATAATATCTGGCTTTGCTGGATACTAACAATGGGAAACACCCCTAGCAAAGCTATCGGACATAAGGGGGAAAATAAAAGCCGGCTCTTAGACGGCCCATGCACAAATTCACCCATTTCAGAAAGCAACCTAAAATCACCAGAAAGGGGCACAGTCTTTTGCTGAAAAGAGACTCATCTGATAGGCTCTGGGTGCACCTTAGTGAGAGGTGAGACCTCTCCAGGGACTGATACATTGTCAGCAGCCATTATTGTCACCAGCACAGGCATGCTGACTCAGAACACTGGCATACGCCATTGGAGTGCTTACATTGCTCTGTTAGCCCAGGGTCTGCCCCACCCACTAGAGCACCAATTTAATCCAGCTCAGCCAGGGCAGGCAGGTACCCTAGGGACTAGGCCCACCCAACAGAAAGCCCTTGGGCACCTCATGGGCCTGCATAGGCTGGGTGCCTGGATCCTGTGCAGCCAGGCAAGTGGGTCCATCTCAGAGGTGCAGGGAAGGCACAAGGAGCAGGTGGAGTGTACAGGGCCTCTACAGTGGGAGAGGTGGGTCTGCTTAAGGGAGTCAGGGCATGTGCATGGGGCAGGACTATGCTGACAGTGTGTATGGCCCTCTAGATGGTGGGCTTGTCAGCTGCACAAGACTTGTGCTTCTCAGACAGCCAAATGGGGGATTGGCCCCACCTTACTCAGCTGCAATCCTGAGAGAGCTGAGAACAGCTTTTCAGGCCAGAGGCCTACTGCAATTGTAAGCCCCTCAGCCTAGTAACCAGTCACGCTGGGGGCCTACTCACTTAACAGAAACACTGCAACAGGAATGTGCTATTAGACCTTGCAGCCAACTGTGCTGGGGCTCCCCATGCCTGATAAAGTAACTGAAGGGTCCACAGCAGCCCCACGCAGCTGAGCATTACGACCAGCTGGCCAGGGGGACAGCCTAGCCTCCCTGAGCACAGAGAGCAAGAGCAACTCTGCCACAATAGAAGGACACACGTAGCCCACACAGGGGACACTCCTGGAACATCTGAAACTGGTGATGAGAGGGAAGCACTCTGTTGGGCCTCATAAGGCACCTCTTACATAAGGCCACCTTGCCAAGATTGGAAGACACAAGTGAGCTACCTAATACATAGATGTAAGCACGGAGAAAAAGGCAAAATGAGGAGGCAAAGGAATATGTTCCAAGTAGGGGAACAGGATAAAACCCCAGAAAAAGAACTAAATGAAACAGAAACAATCTACCTGACAAAGAATTCAAACAAGAAGTCATAAGGATGCTCACTGATCTTGGGAGAAGAATGGATGAACTCAGTGAGAACATTAACAAAGAATTGGAAAATATAAGAAAGAACCAATCAGAAACGAAGAACACAATACTGGAAATGAAAAACTCACTAAAGGGACTGAATAGCAGAGTAGATGATACAGAAGAACGTTCAGCAAGTTGGAAGAAAGACTAGAGGAAACCACCCAACCTGAACAGATAAAAGAAAAACGAACTCAAAAGAACAAGAACAGTCTAAGGGACCTCTGGGACAACATCAAGCACACTAACATTCGTATTATAGGTGTCCCAGGAGGAGAAGAGAGAGACAAAGGGGCAGAGAATCTATTTGAAGAAATAATAGCTGAAAACTTTCCTAACCTAAGGAAGGAAACAGACATCCAGGTACAGGAAGCACAGAGAGCACCAAACAAGATAAACCCAAAAAGGCCCAGACCAAGACACATTATAATTAAAATGTCAAGAACTAAGGATAAAGAGAGAATCCTAAAAGCAGTAAGAAAAAGGCAACAAGTTACATACAAAGGAAACCCCATTAAGACTATCAGCTGCCATCTCAGCAGAAACCTTACAGGCTAGAAGGGAGTGGCACAATATATTTAAAGTGCTAAAAAGAAAAACCTACAGCTAAGAATACTCTAGCTGGCAAGCTCAACATTCAGAATGGAAGGAGAGAGAAAGTTTCCCAGATAAGCAAAAACTAAAGGAGTTTATCACCAAGAAACCAGTCTTAGAAGAAATGCTAAAGGGACTTTTTTAAGTGGAACAGAGAAGACCACAAATAGGAATAAGAAAATTATCAAAAAAAAAAAAAGAGCAATAAAATCACTGGTAAAGGCAGTAATACAATAAAGGTAGCAGAACAACCACCTATGAAGGTCAAAAGATAAAAGTACTAAAATTACCTATTTCTCTGATAAGAGGATAACAGATACACACACACACAAAAGAGGTTAGACATGATATCAAAAAACATAAAATGCAGGAGGAGGGGAGTAAAAGAGTAGAGCTTTTAGAAAGAGGTCAAACTAAAGAGACCATCAACTTAAGGTAGATTGCTATATACATAGGTTATTATATATGAACCTCATGGTAATCAAAAGCCAGAAACCTATTATAAATACTTAAGAAATTAAGAGACAGGAACCGAGACATAATACTAAAGAAAGCCATCAAACCACAAGGGAAAAGAACTGAAGAAAAGAAGAAGAGAAAACAGAGAACTACTAAAACACTCAGAAAAAAAAGTAACAAAATGGCAATAAGTACATACGTATCAATAGCTACTTTATGCTCCAAACAAAAGGGCTATTAGGGTGGCTAACTGGATAAAGAAACAAGACCCAATATATATATATATATATATATATATACTTCAGACCTAAAGATGCTCGCAAACTGAAAATGAAGGGATGGAAAAAGAGACTCCATGCAAACAGCAATGGAAAGAAAGCTGGGGTAGCAATACTTAGACAAAATAGACTTTAAAACTAAAACTGTAACAAGAGACAAAGAAGGACACTACATTATGATAAAGGGAACAATCCAACACAAGGATATAACACTTGTAAATATCTACGCACCCAACATATGAACACCTAAATATATATATGAAGCAACTATTAACAGATATAAAAGGAGAAATAGACAGTAACACAATAAGAGCAGGGGACTAACTCTCCACTTACACCAATGGATACATCATCCAAACAGAAGATCAGTAAGGAAACACTGGCCTTAGACAACACATTAGAACAGGTGGACTTAGTAGATATATACAGAACATTCCATCCAAAAATCGCAGAATACAAGTTCTTTTCAAATGCACATGGAACATTCTCCAGGACTGATTACATATAAGGCCACAAAACAAGTCTCAATACATTTAAGAACAGTGAAAAAATACCAAGCATCTTTTCTGAACACAACAGTATAAAACTAATCAACCACATGAAGAAAAGCTACAAATATGTGGAGATTAAACAAAACGCTACTGAACAATTGGGTCAATGAAGAAATAAAAAAATACCTGGAGATAGATGAAAATGAAAATACAACATCCCCAAATTTATGGGATACAGCAAAAGCGGTTCTAAGAGAGAAGTTTATAGCAATACAGGCCTACCTCAACAAACAAGAAAAACCTCAAATAAACAATCTAACAGTGTGCCTAAAGGAACTGGAAAAAGAAGAACTAACAAAGCCCAAAATCAGTAGAAGGAAAGAAATAATAAAAACCAGAGCAGAAATAAATTAAATAGAATCTAAAAAGACAATAGAAATAAATTAGCTAAATCAAGAGCTGATTCTTTGAAAAGATAAACAAAAATGAGAAACCTTTAGCTAGACTCACCGAGAAAAAAAAAGAAGACTCAAATAAGTAAAATCAGAAATGAAAGAGGAGAAATTACAACAGACACTTTAGCAATGCAAAAGATTATAAGAGAATACTACAAAAAGCTATATGCCAACAAACTGGATAAACTCTTAGAATTATACAACCTTCCAAAACGCAATAAAGAAGAAACAGATAATTTGAATAGACCAATCACCAGTAAGGAGATCAAAACAATAATAAAAAATCTCCCCAAAAACAAAAGTCCAGGGTCAGATGGCTTCCCTGGCAAATTCTACCAAGCATTCAAAGAAGACTTAATATCTATCATTCTCAAACTCTCCCAGAAAATTGAAGAGGAGGGGAAGCTCCCAAACTCACTCCACGAAGCTAATATTACCCTGATTCCAAAACCAGACAAGGACAACACAAAAAAAGAAAATTACAGGCCAATATCACTGATTAACATCAATGCAAAAATCCTCAACAAAATACCAGCAAATCAAATATAACAATACATTAAAAAGATCACACACCACGATCAAGTGGGGTTTACTTCAGGGATGCAGGGATGGTTCAACACCCACAAATCAGTCAATGTGATAAATCACATTACCAAAATGAAAAATAAAAATCACATGATTTCAATAGGTGCAGAGAAAGCATCTGACAAGATATAGCATCCACTTATGATAAAAACTCTGAATAAAACAGGTATAGAAGGAAAGTACCTCAAGGTAATAAAAGCCATATACAACAAACCCCACAGCTAATATCCTTCTCAATGGAGAAAAACTGAAAGCTATCCCTCTAAGAAGAGGAACCAGACAAGGATGCCCATTTTCGCCACTCTTATTTAACACAGTATTGGAAGTCCTAGCCAGAGCAATCAAGCAAGAAAAATAAATAAAAGGCAGCCAAATTGCTAAAGAAGAAGTGAAACTGTCCCGATTTGCAGATGACATGATTTTGTATATAGAAAAACCCTAAAGAACCCACAAAACTTATAGAAATAATAAATGAATATGGTAAAGATGCAAGATACAAAATCAACATAAAAAAATCAGTTGTGTTTCTATACACTAACAACAAAGTAGCAGAAAGAGAAATTAAGAATAAAATCCCAAAGGGGCTGGCCGCGTGGTTGAGTGGTTAAGTGCTCATGCTCCGCTGCAGGTGGCCCAGTGTTTTGTTGTTTCAAATCCTGGGCGCGGACATGGCACTGCTCATCAAACCACGCTGAGGCAGCATCCCACATGCCACAACTAGAAGGACCCACAAGAAAGAATATACAACTATGTACCTGGGGGCTTTGGGGAGAAAAAGGAAGAAAATAAAATCTAAAAAACAGAAACAAAAAAGAATAAAATCCCATTTACAATTACAACAAAAATAATAAAATACCTAGGAATAAACTTAACCAAAGAGGTGAAAGATCTGTACACTGAAAACTATAAAACAGTGTTGAGAGAAACCAAAGAAGATACAGAGAAATGGAAAGATATTCTGTGCTCTTGGATTGAAAGAATTAACAGAGTTAAAATGTCCATACTTCCTGGGGGCCAGCCCGTGGCCGAGTGGTTAAGTCCGCACACTCCACTTCAGCATCCCAGGGTTTAGCAAGTTCAGATCCTGGGCATGGACATGGCACCTCTCATCAAGCCATGCTGAGGCAGCATCCCACATACCACAATCAGAGGCACTCACAACTAAAATATACAACTATGTACTGGGGGGTTTTGGGGAGAAGAAGAAGGAAAAAGAAAAAAAGAACCTTCCATACTTCCTAAAGCAATTACAGATTCAATGCAATCCTTATCAAAGTTCCAACATTCTTCACAGAAACAGAACAAAGAATCCTAAAATTTATATAGGAGAATAAAAGATTCTGAACAGCCAAAGGAACCCTGAAAGAAAAGAACAAAGCTGGAGGTATCACACTCCCTGATTTCAAAATAAACTACAAAGCTACAGTAATCAAAACAGCTTGGTACTGGCACAATAACAGACACATAGATCAATGGAACAGAATCAAGAGCCCAGAAACAAACTCACACATCTTTGGGTCACCTAATTTTCGACCAGGGAGCCAAGAACGTACAAGGGAGAAAGGAAAGTCTCTTCAACAAATGGTACTGGGAAAACTGGACAGCCACAAGCAAAAGAATGAAAGTAGACCATTATCTTACACCATACACAAAAACTAACTCAAAATGGATTAAAGGCCTGAATGTAAGACTTGAAACCATGAAACTTCTAGAAGAAAACATAGGCAGTATGCTTTTCGACACTGGTCTTAACAGCATATTTTCAAGTACCATGTCTGAACGGGCAAGCGAAACAATAGAAAAAATAAACAAATGGGACTATATCAAAGTAAAAAGCTTCCGCAGAGCAAAGGAAACCATCAACAAAACAAAAAGACAACCTAACAACTTGGAGAAGATATCTGCAAACCATCTATCTGATAAGGGGTTAAAATCCAAAATACATAAAGAATTCATACATCTCAACAACAAAAAAACTGACAACCCAATTAAAAAATGGGCAACAGATCTGAAGAGACATTTCTCCAAAGATGATATACAGATGGCCACACAGATGAAAGGATGTTCAACATCATTAACTATCAGGGAAATGCAAATCAAAAGTACAATGAGAGATATCATCTCAATCCCATCAGAGTGGCTACAATTAACAAGACAGGAAACAAGTGCTGGAGAGAATGTGGAGAGAAGGGAACTCTCATACACTGCAGGTGGGAGCGCAAACTGGTGCAGCCACTATGGAAAACAGTATGGAGATTCCTCAAATAATTAAGAATAGAACTACCATACATGATCCAGCTATTCCACTGCTGGGTATTTATCCAAAGAACATGAAAACACAAATGCATAAAGAGGCATGCACCCCTACATTCACTGCAGCATTATTCACGATAGCTAAGACTTGGAAGCAACCTAAAGGCCTATCAAGGGGACAAATGGATAAAGACAATGTGGCAAATATACACAATGGAACACCACTCAGCCATAAGAAACAATGACATCAGCCGTTTGTGATAATGTGGATGGACCTTAAGGATATTATGCTAATAAGCGAAGTAAGTCAGAGGGAGAAAGTCAAATACTGTACGATCTCACTCATACGTAGAAGATAAAAACAACAACAAACAATCACATAGATAGAGATTGGATTGATGGTTACCAGAGGGGAAGAAGGAAGGGAGGAGGGTGAAAGGGGTGATTAGGTACACGCGTGTGGTAATGGATTGTAATTAGTCTTCGGGTGGTAAACATGATGTAATCTACACACAAATAGAAACATAATGATGTACACCTAAAAAAGAAATAAAGGACAAGGGTTCTTCTTAGTTTGGAAAACAAAAAATTAATGAAAAGCCTCAAAGACTTGTAGGACAATAACAAAAGATCTAACATTTATGTCACTGGCCAAAAGTCTATACCTATCTCTATGGTTCAATCGGAAATTTCTCAAAGCATTTCTGAAAGAGACTCAATTTCATAAGGCACTGTACTCTCCTGATCAGAGAAGGGAAAAACAAAAAAAGAATCAATTGAAAAGGAGATTCTGTCAACCTTATTCCTGGACCAATGCCAAGGCCTTTGCACAGGACAATGTATTAATTCCTTCTAATTTTTCACCTGGTTAGACTTATTTTATCCTTTACAAAGAATATATAAGTATATGGAAGGGGAACAAAGTGTATCTCATACTGGGGGGAAAAAGTGAATATTCTGAAATCCATGAACACAAAAGGAGCAAAAATCCACTGGCAAAAGTTTCACGGACCAAACTTAGAATTTTGAAAGTTATCAAGTTTTACTACACAGTCAACATAAATTAATCTCTGATTAATGAAAGAAACCAAATACAAAAGAACTTATTTAGTATGATTCCATTTATATGAAGTTCTAAAATAGGCAATATTTATCTATAGTGGGGGGAAAATCAGAAAAGAGGTTCTCTCTGGTAGTTGGAAGAATAAATGGGAAGAGACATAAAGGGTGATGAAAATGTTATGTATCCTGACAGGTACATGGATTAAACGGGTATACATTTGTCATAAGGCATCTAATTGTACCCTTCAGTTTGGTGCACTTGACTCTTATGTAATTGGACCTTAAAAATAAAAAGAACTGTAAGCAAATAATGAACTCTAGTTAGTAGGTTTGCAATCTAGAGTGATATGTATACTTTTTGTGTATTCTAGACTTGAGCAAATGAGTAAATATGTTGAGGATAAAGGGAGTAAGATTCTCGTTCTTGGAGAAGGGCATTACTAATAACAAAAGGGGGACTAAAACTAAAATGTACTTTGTGGTGTTGCAGTGAAATTGGAATTATCAGCATAAACACATGGTTTTTAATAAAGATAACTGTAGAATAAGTAAAAATATACACCCATGTATATACAAATGCACATACATACATTTATTTCCCAGCTTTGTCTGCTGAAAGCGTCCAGAAGCAGCCCCAAATTGGTTTCTAAACGCTATTCTGTATCAAAACAAACCAGAACTCTTTGGAGAGAAGGCTGATTCCAAGGCTAGAGCAGGAAAAGTGTTGGCCAAGCCCAGTACACCTCGCGCCAGAAAGTAAGGCAGTGTATCAAGAATTACGGGGATGTATCTTAAAAGGATGCAGAAGCCATGAAGGAACCTAAGCTAGGACAACCTGAATGTCAAAATATGTAAGGATATTAATGGAGATTAACGTATTGAACAAAATACTAGTAATATATGTGTCTATGCCAGTATAAATTAATAAGTAATAAGTTACTAAATCCAAAGTTTTCACCTTAGTGATGAAGGCTAGCAGACAGCACCAAATGATCGAAGTTAATGTCACCTACATTGGGACAAAATGACATCCTGTCTCAACAGATTGATGGTATTTCTAACAAAAACGCAAAATTCAAATCTAATAATGAGGAAATATGAGTTTGAGACAAACTCAAAATGAGGGAGAAGAAAAGTTCATTTGTTCAGTAAAATATCAACCAATAAACATTGGCGAAATGATAGAGAGAGAAAAAAATCATCAATGGGGGCTAAACCTAGTGGCTGAAACTCTGATGATAGCTCCAAGTACAGAAAGACACAAAAGGCTGAGGAACTGTTCCAAATTAAAGGTGTTGAAAAAGACAAGATCATTAAATGCAATGTACCTAGATTAGATCCTGGATTTTCCCTCTAATAAAGAACTAAATGGCCAAAAATGTTAATAATGCTGAGGTTGAGAAACCCTGACATGGTGATCAGCATTTAATATTATTTGCTAAATGAAAATTATAAGATACGTAATCATCTCTGCTAAAAATCTTGCATTCCATTCAACTAATAATTGAAGTGAAAAAATAAACACACAAAAAACCCCACCAATTCAATTATCTAGGTGTGAATTATCCAAGTTTTACTTGGACTTACATCACTCAAAGTATCTATCCTGGGCCTCCAAGCAATAAAGGTATTTTAAATCTATCCCAATATTCCAAAACTAAATAAAAAACTTAGAAATTTAAAATGATGCTTTTTAACCAAGTATCATCATCTTTTCTTCTTTTATTAGAAAGGTAAACTAATCCTTGTACCACACAGATTCTTGTTATCTGAAGTTCTAAAATGGTCTAAGCTCTATTTGAGTTGTTAACAGATAAAAATGAGGGTTTTGCTGCCTGTTTCTGTATACCTTCAGGTCAAAGTAATTATGTAATAAAATAGATTACAACGGATGAAGAAGTAAGGAGTACAGATAATCCATAAATTAGATAAACACATCCATAGGGAATGGCATCAGCAAAAGTGAGAATTTCAGGGCTTGGTTCTCCCACAAAAGCAACTAATGAGCTGCCAAAGTGTCAGAATCAACTTTTTGCAGAACTCTGGAATCTAGTCAAAAAAATCACAACCACCAGAAGAAGGCTTGGTGAAGAAATAAGCTTTAAATTGCCCACTTACCACTGTCCCACATGCCAGATTAGCAACAACCATGCACTCCTGGTGTAGGTTTCAAGTGTCAGAGGGAGCAATATGGGTCTTATTCTCAAAGAATTGTGGCTATGGATTTTGACCTGTCTAGCAGCTCCCGGAAGGAACAACACGAGTGTCTGCCTATGTTTCACTCAACTTGAAGTGTTCCCAGGGCTGGGGTGGCTTCACCAGCATTTAAAGGCACAGGTATTGGCTGTAGCAATCTGGGGAGAGCAGCAAGTCAGGACCAGGAATAAATAAACTGAGAAGTCTAGGAGGAAGATACTGGGAAAAGAGATAGTGGGGGAATAGGGCTTTCAAAAGCTCCTGCATATACTGGGGAATTGAGAAGCCCAATGTATACCCAGGCTGGATGTATACTCAGAAAACACCTGATGAGATCCTAAACTTTCACCTCTGGCTGGCCACAAGCTCTGCCCAAGCTGGAAGTGAAGGCTTGGGCAGAGTTATAAATGGCTTGGGTAAGTGTTGAAAGAATGCTCCAACACAGAGCTAATCTGCAAAGACTTGGAAAGAATTTTTTTTCCAGTGGCTCCAGGCATTTAAGGGAACTGTCAAAACACTAGCTAACCACTAAGCTAATGGAATACAGACTTCAGTGGCCAGACGACATTGAATACAAACTTTACAAAAATGTTTAGAAAAGTCACCAAACAAGCAAACATTGCCAATAAATAGCAACAGCAAATCCTGGTGAGGGGGGAGAATCTGATTTCTGGAGATACCACATTATAATATACAAGATCTCTTATTTCAACAAAAAATGAGGAGGTATGTGGGAAGAAACAAAACAGTACGGTACATTCAAGGAAAAAAGATTAACAAAAACTGTCCATGAGGAAATCCAATCATTGCAGTTACTAGACAAAGACTGTAAATCAGCTGTTTCAAAAATGCACAAGGAACTAAAGGAAACCAGGAGAACAATGACTTAACAAATAGAGACTACAAATAAATACAAAGAAAATACAAAAAGAACTAAAGAGAAATTCTGGAGCTGAAAAGTATAACAACTAAAATGAAAAATTCACTAGAGAAGTTAACAGCAGATTTTAGCAGTCAGAAGAAACAATCAATTAACTTATAGATCGGTTAATTGAGATTATCCAGTCTAGGAGCAAAAGAGAAAAGAATTAAGAAAAATGAACAGAGCCTAAGAAACTTCTAGGACACCATCAAGTGTACCAACATATGCACAAAGGCTTTCCCAGATGGAAAGGAAAGAAAGGAGATTATTTGAAGAAATAATGGCTGAAAACTTCCTAAATATGGAAAAGAACCCCACAAATCTATGCATCCAATAAGTTCAACCACCTGCAAGCAGAATGAACTCAAAGAGAGCTATGCTGAAAAAACAAGAGAAGTGATTCATCACATCCTAGGAATCCACACTAAAGTTAACAGCCAATTTCTCTTCAGAAACTATGGAGGCTAGAAGACAGTGGGATGGTATAAAGTCCTGAAAGAAACTATCAACCAAGAATTCTACATTTGGCAAAACTATCATTCAAAAATGAAGGAAAAATTAAGCAATCTTTGATGAACAAAAGTTGAGGGAGTTCATCACTAGCAGACACGCCCTACAGGAAACGCTAAAAGGAGTCCTTCAGGCCAAAATAAAACTCCCTCAGACAGTAATGTGAAGCTATACAAAAAATAAATAACAAAGGTAAAAGCACTTAACAAAGATAAGTATATAAGTCAGTAGTAGTAGTGTATTTTTTATTTGTAACATCTTTTTGTTCCTATATGAATTAAAATAAATGCATAAAACAGTAATTTATAAATCTATGTTAATGGGTACACGTACAAAGATGTAATCTGTGACAACAACAACATAAAGGGGTACAAGATGAAGCTGTAAAGGAGCAGAGTTTTTATATGCTATTGAAACAAAGTTCATTTTAATTAGAATCTGATTGCTACAAAATTAAAATGTCAATCGTAATCCCCGGGCTAAGCACTAAGAAAATAATTTAAAAATACACAGAAAAAGAAACAAGAAAGAAATCAAAAGGGGACACTAGAAAGAAAAAAAATCACAAAAGAAATCAGTAATGGAGGAACTGAGAAACAAAAGGTTTAAGACATAAACAAATAGCAAAATAGTAGAAGTCCTCCTTCTCAGTAATTACTTTTTTTTTTTTTTTTTGAGGAAGATTAGCCCTGAGCTAACTACTGGCAATCCTCCTCTTTTCGCTGAGGAAGACTGGCCCTGAGCTAACATCCATGCCCATCTTCCTCTACTTTATACATGGGACGCCTACCACAGCATGGCTTTTTGCCAAGCGGTGCCATGTCCACACCCGGGATCCAAACCAGTGAACTGCGGGCCACTGAAAAGCAGAACGTGTGAACTTAACCACTGCGCCACAAGGCTGGCCCATCAGTAATTACTTTAAAAGTAAATGGATTAAACTCTCCTATTAAAAGATAGATTGGTAGAATGGACTCAAAAAAAAAAGGTCCAACTATATGTAGTTTACAACACACTCCCCTGGGATTCAAAGACAACTGATTAGGCTCAGCATGTGGTTAAAACTGAGACATAAAAATCTAGGATCTGTGAACAGACAAGATGAGTCTAGAGAGAGAAAAGAACACAGAAGAACAGAGATGACAATACTACCTGGGTTCTAGTCCATTCGGATTAGATGCTCTTGGCTTCCATAAGATACCTTTTATTCCAATTAAGTGTACTTTTTGCATTTGTTTCTTGTAACCAAAATAATTTAGATTAAAAAAGTCTTAATTCTGAGGCTATGAAATTTAGATCTATTTTTTCCCTAAGCACTTAATATTTTTAAGCAGGAGAGAGATCTGGGGGTAGGGAGACAACTGCATCAGAAGCAACAACAGTATAAATGTGATGAAATAGATCTTAACATGGTTGTGACACTGGAAAACAGACGCAAGAAAAAATATTAAGGACAAGGGTTAGCATTAATGGTATGTGGGCACAACAGGTAAAAAAGGAGTCAGATTAATGAAACACCTTTGCCCATGTAGCTAGAAGAAAGTGGCATAATTAGAAAAAGCAAAATCAAGAGAAATGTTCAGCAGGCAGTCCAGAATACAGGAAAACACTGGGATGTGAGAAAACGATCTGGGAGTCATTCTCACAGATGTGATGCCCCAAGCCCAAAAATCAAATGTAAAACAATGCATAAATGAGATCAACACCAAATGAGGGGGCTATAACGTTCTGAAATTAATAAAGGTGTACTTACATGCAAAAGAGATACGAACATGTGGAGACATATGTGTTTTGATTTGAAAAAGGATTTAATATTCCTTAATAAAATGCCTATGTTCTGCATATTTGAATATTCATGTGTAATAAGACATAAACTATATTATCCCTGATATGGCATAGTATACAGTTCAACAGCCCAGCTAGTTTAAATCTTAAAACAACAGCTGAAGTAAATATGTTCGTGAATCTCAAGCTGAGTGAAGTAAGAATTTTCACATGCTAAAAAGAAGCTTATAAATCCAGACAAAACCACTGCACAAAAAAGAAAACTACAGTTCAATACCTCACTCATGAACAAAGATGCAAAAATCTTCATCAAAATATTAGCAAACAGAATCAAAAGTATAAAAAGAATTATCCAAGGGATTTATCCCAAGTATGCAAGGCTGGTTCAATATTCAGAAATCAATTAATATAATCCATTAAATCATTAGAACAAAAAAGAAAAATCACAATCATATGAATAGATGCAGAAAAAGCATTTGACAAAATCCAACACTTATTCATGATAAAAACTCTCGATAAACTAGGAATAGAGTGGAACTTCCTTAATTTGATAAAGCTTATCTACAAAAAATCTGTAGTTAAGATCATACTTAATAGTGAGAAACTCAAAGCCTTTCCACTAAGATCAGGTACAAGGCAAGGATGTCCTTACCACACCTTTCAACCAGATATTGGAAGTCCTGGCTAAAGCAGTAAGGCAAGAAAATGAAATCAAAGGTACACAGACTGGGAAGGAGGACATAAAATTATGGTTCCTCATTTATTTTTTTTAACATCACCTTTGCTTTGAGAGAAATATAATAAATAACTGCTATTACTTATTTTTGAGCTTTGCTTATCCAAGAGATTGCTTTCTGCCCACCTCCCATGCCCACCCAAAAACCCTGCTAGGTAGCTTTCCACTGACATAGACTTATCGTTTACATATTGAAAAGGACAAGCTAACGACCATAGCTAGCTCAGTGTGTGACCTTTAGGAAGTCACTTCACTTTTCTAAGTTTGTTTACCATTATCTTATGGTTTACCATTTACTGTTATCTTATGGGAAAGTTCTTAGGAGAGTTGTCTAACATAAAATTAGTAGTATATTTTTTACTAATAAAGGGCACATGCTTCAGAAATTCTGACCTTTTCTGTAATAGCAAGCTATAAGAGGACATTACTGGGACAATGGAGGGAATCTGAATATAGACAGAATATTACATAATAGGATTTTATCAACATTAAATTTCCTGAAGGTGGTTATTTATATAGTGGTTGTGTGGGGAAAATGTCCTTGGTTCTCGAGAGATATATGCTAAAAGATTTAGGAGTGAAGTGTCATGTTGTCTGTAACTTACTCTCCAAGAGTGTGGCTAAAAAAAAAGGTTGGGGGCCTACCCCATGGCCGAGTGGTCAAGTTCACGCACTCCACTTCAGTGGCCCAGGGTTTCGCCAGTTTGGATCCTGAGCATGGACATGGCACCGCTCATCAAGCCATGCTGAGGCGGTGTCCCACATGCCACAACTAGAAGGACTCACAACTAAAAATACACAACTATGTACCAGGGGGCTTTGGGGAGAAAGGAAAAATAAAATCTTAAAAAAGAAAAAAGTTGAAGAAGAAATGTGGCAAAAAGTAAATAACTGGTGAATCTAGGTGAAAGGTATATAGATGCTTAATCATATTCTTGCAACATTTCTAAAGTTTCAAAAATTTTCAAAAATGTGAGGAAAGAAATAAAGAAAAAATGGTATTTAAAAAAGAAATACTCCTTTATGAGAGCAAAAGAATAAACTGGCTAGGGAATTATGGGATGATTACTACAGATTTGTGGTCATATATTTAAAATAAAATGCATGGTTTATGTTTTTCTACAGCCAAGATCCACTTTCTGGTCCAACCACAGAGCAGGCAGAGTAAAGTGAGTTTAACCAAAGTTGAGGTTTTGTTAAGTGGATAACATGGTGGGGGCTGAGGAGGTAGGCAAAGGAATGAACCATAAAAATGGACTGAGAAATATGGGCATGACAAGGACGGACAGAAGACATAAGGTAATGACGTGTAGCAAAAAAGTATTAGTGATAAAAAAAAAGTTCTTCAAAACAGTAAGCGGAAATGCTGACGTTTAAATGAAAAGGATTTACTTAAGAAAGTTATATTTACCTTAGCAATAAAACAAAGATTCACTCATCCACTTCAACTGCTTCATCCATCATTGGTGTCTTGGAATAACACACAATTTTCAGACCAATATTTAAAGAACCTCATTGGCATCTCTCCTTCTAACTCAGTCTTACCAGAAATATAATCTCTAAGCTCTTTTAGAGATAGTCTCTATTTCTTTACAATTCATTTGTAACAGCGGAGGCATTCCAGATTAACTACATGCAAATATAAATTTTGGCAGAGAGGTGAAAAAGTTCCTTACCTATCTGGAACTTGGTCATCTGATCACCTAATCTATCATAACTGAAATAATGGAAACAAAAAGGAATATAAATATACCCAAAAAGATGTCATAAAGCCCTTGCACTAAAATACATTTATAGGAAGAATATCTCCTGTTTTTCCACACATTCTATTTAAGCTAACCAAAAGCACAACTTCAGCTAACTCTGCCATGTTTTCCTGACTCACAGACTAGAAGTTACAAATTAGAAAAGCAAAATAAGATTATCAGCAGCAGGAGGTACACTGACAACAAAACAGGAAATTGAAAACTATTGATATAGAAAAAAATTTAGAAAGTCTTTAACATAGGAATGCCTCCATAGATTCTGAACATAGTAAACTTTTAAAACCAGAGAAAACTTTCATTAAAATACCTATATTCTAAAGGAGGAAACACTTTCTAACTCATTCTATGAGGTGAGTCTTACCCTGATACTAAGGCCTCACAACCACCAAAAGAAAGCTATAGACCTATATCTGTTATGAATACAGATGCAAAAATTTTCAACAAAATACTAGCAAACTGAATCCAACAGCATACTAAAAGGATTATATACCATGACCAAGTGGGATTTATCCCATGAATGCAAGGGTGTTTCAACATAAGAAAAAAAATCAATTACTGTTAACACACCACATTAATAGAATGAAAGGAAAAAAATCACATGCTCATCTAAATTGACACAGAAAATCATTTAACAAAATCCAACACGCTTTCAAGATAAAAAAAGTACTCAACAAACTAGGAATAGAAAGTGTTACAGGTTGAATCTGTCTCCCAAAAACATGTTGAAGTCCTAACCCTCAATACTCCAGATACGATAGGGTCAATGCAGATGTAATTAGTTAAGATAAGATGAGGTCATACTGGAGTAGGGTAAGTCCTTAACCCAATGACTGGTGTCCTTTTAAAACAGACACACACAGGGAGAACCCCAAAGACAGAGACTGGAGATACAGCTGCAAGCCAAGGAACACCACGAGGCAAGGAAGTATTCTACCCAGAGTCTCAGACGGAGCATGACCCAGCTGACATCTTGATTTCAGTGTTCTAGCCTCCAGACTGTGAAGAAATAAATTTCTGTTGTTTTAAGCTACCCAGTTTGTGAGACTTTGTTATGGCAGCCCCAGGAAACTAATACAGAAGGGAACTTCCTCAACATGATAAAGAGCATTTATGAAAAACTCACAGCTAACATCATAATGGCGAAAGAATGAAAGCTTTCCTCTAAAATAAAAAATAAGCTAAGGATACCTGCTTTCACCACAGCTACTCAACATTGCACAAATTCAAGCCAGAGGAATTAGCCAAGACAGAGAAAGAAAAAACACCCAAATTTCAACAGAAGTAGTAAAGCCATCCCTATTCACAGAGGACATGACCTTACATATATAGACAATTCCAAAGAACACAAAAAAATAGAGCTAATAAAAAAGATTCAGCAAAGTTGCAGGACAAAAGATAATCACACAAAAATCAGTTCTATATACCAAGAACAAACATTCTGAAAATTAAATTTAGAAAACAATTCCATTTACGAAAGCATCCAAAAGAATAAAATACCTAGGAATAAACTTAGAAGGTGCAAGATTTGTACAATGAAAACTATAAAATGGTGTTGAGAGAAAATAAAGAAGACCTGGATTGGTAGACTTAATACTGTTAAGATGCCAGTATTACCAAAGAGATCTACAGATCAAAATGCAATCCTATCAAAAGGGATAGGATGACTAGAATTAAAACACACACACACACACACACACACACACACACACAGAGCACATAACAAGTATTGGTGAAGATGTGGACAAATTTGAACTCTTGTATATTGCTGGTGGAAATGTAAAATGGTGCACCAGTGCATCCACTGTAGAAAACAGACTGACAGTTCCTCAAAAAGTTAAACACAGAATTACCATATGACGCACCATTCCACTCCTAGGTATATACCCAAAAGAAATGAATAAAAGGTACTCAAACAAATATTTATATATGAATGTTCATAGCAGCACTGTTTACAACAGCCAAAAGGTAGAAACAAACCAAATGCCCACCAACTGATGAATGAATAAAATGTGGTATATTCATACAATGCATGTTACAACACAGATGAACCTTAAAAACATGCGAAGTGATAGAAGCCAGACAAAAGGTCACGTTGTATGGTTCCATTTAGATGAAATACCCAGAATACATAAATCTGTAGAGACAGAGAGCACGGTGGCAGTTGCCAGACGCTGGGGCAAGGGGGAACAGAGAAGGAAGCAACTGCTTAAAGGGTACAGAGTTCTCTTTGGGATGATGAAAATCTTTGGAACTAGATAAGGTGGTGGTTGCACAATACTGCACATGTGCTACACGCTACTAAACTCTACACTTTAAAATGGTTAATTTTACTTACAGATTTCACCTCAATAAAAATGTAAAAAAAAAGTATCATTCTAAGTCACCTGACCTCTATACATCCAATGCTGTACAATCATGCTTCCTTCTTACTAAAAATTTTCTTCTCCCTTTAGGGCTTCATTTTTTTGCACTGTGAACTTTTCTTCTCACTCTATACATTCACCTTGAATTTCATCAACACATAACTTAAACATTAACATTTATACAATGACAATTACCAAAATCTTATCTAAAGACCACAACCTCTTTTCCAGAGATCCACAGTCATACATTCAATTGAGTCTTGGACATTTATATGGGCACCCTACAGGTACCTTAAGATTTAACATGTACATAATAAGAAGCCATTATCAAAATGTCAAAGCCGCTTTTCATATTTTAATTTCTATTTTATTAATGGTACACCACCTACAGTCACCCTAATATAGCAATCTGAGAGGCATTTTTGAGTCCTCTTTCAAACCTATGTCTATCAGGTTTATCATCCGTAACTAGTTCCTGAGAAAGGCCTACTGTTCCCTTTCTTTTCTATCTCTTTCTTCCACACTACCTCTTTTTGTAATATTTCAAGGGTCATTTTCCAATTGGAACTTAGCACAACTTATTATACAGTATTATCATAAAAACTGCTATAAGGACATCTGATTCCACATGAAGGATTAACTGCTATGGAAATTGCCCTCCTAGAGTAAACAACTAAAAACTGGAAAAATTATATGAAACAACAGTTTTCAGATACTGTTCTATGGGCAGCTCAAAACCGTGATCCATGAGGAAAAAAATTCAAATAAGTTAAACTGTGAATGCCTCAATTTAGTGACTGGAGACAGTTTTTAGTAGTAGTGCGGACAGGTGGAATCCCAATAGAGCACAATGGTCTACCAGAGTTGAAAAGACAGAGAAGGAGTTTCAGAAAGGATGAGAAGGCTAGAATTTGTGGGGAAGAGTACCAAAAAAAGAGAGAGAGATACACAGAAAAAGAGGTTCACAGATGTGTGGAAAAGTCCCAAGATTCTTTGGTTTAATACTGCACATGTAGGAGAGGAAATTTCCTGAGGCCAAGGGCTGAGAATAATCCAAGTTCTAGTCTCAAAAGAACCTTTTTTTTTTTTAAGATTTTTTTTCCCTTGGTGAGGAAGATTGGCCCTGAGCTAACATCTGCTGCCAATCTTCCTCTTTTTGCTTGAAGAATACTGCCGCTGAGCTAAGATCTATGCCCATCTTCCTCTATTTTGTATGCGGGATGCCATCTCAGCATGGCTTGATGAGTGGTGTGTAGGTTTGCACCCAGGATCCGAACCCGGGAACTCTGAGCCACCAAAGCAGTGTGTGTGAACTTAACCACTACACCACCAGGTCAGCTCCTCAAAAGACCTTTTAATATACAGGGCATTGGGTTAAGTCCTCATATCTTATTGTAGGTCTAAATAAATACTAGAATAAAAGCTGCTCTGGATCCACCAAAACAAACTTACAAGCCAGCCTAGAAAGGACCAAACTGATTCACAAAACACTTAACACATGACAAAACAAATTCAACACTCTTTAAAGGAATACTAGAAATTCACCAATCAATAATGCAAAATTCAAAATCTCTGGCATCAAATCAAAACCACCAGACAAAGAAGCAGGAAAATACAACCCACAATCAGGAGAAAACTCAACAGACCCGAAAATGATATGACAGAATTAGTACAATAAGGATATTAAAACATCTTTATAAATTTTGTAAGTATACTCAAAGATGTAAAGAAAAACATCAACATGACAGGTAGAAGAATGAAACACATTAAAAAAAGAGACTTAAATGGAACTTCTAAATTTGACCCAACGGGGAGAAAAAAGTCAGTGAACTAAAAGATACACCAAAAGATATACACTCTAATCAAAACAAAACACAAAAAGAAAAAAAGGTTTAGCCTCAGTGAGCTGTGGGACAATTTCAAGATGTTTAACACACATGCAATTGGAGTCAAGAGGAAGAGGTGTGGGAAACAGAAGAACAGAAAAAAACATTTCAAGAAATAATGGCCCCAAATTTTCCAAATTTGAAAATTATAAACCAAGAGACCCAAGAAGCACCAGAAACATCGAGCTTAAGTTCATTTTTCTTTTTTTTTTAAAGCAAGACACTAAAATACATTTTTAATAAAATTGCTAAAACCCAGAGAGAATAGTCTTAAAAGCAGCTAAGAGTTGAGGCAGAAAGAACACATCACATACAGAGGAACAAATGTAAGAATAATAGCAGATTGCTTGTTAGATACCATGCAGACGACAACAAACAGTCTTTAAAAAGCTGGGGGGGAGGAGGGGCGGCAGAATCCATCAGCATAGAACTAAGTATATACCCAGAAGAACAAAGTTGGAGGACTCAATACTTCTTGACTTCAAAACTTACTACAAAGCTACAGGAATGAAAACAGGGTGGTAGTGGCATACATGGACAAGCATACAGATTAATGGAATATAAGTCAAAGTTGAGAAATATTCACATTTATAGTCAACTGATTTTTTAAAATCTTTTCTTAATTTTATTTTTTCCTTATTTTTTAATTAAAGTATAGTTGACATAAAATATTGTATTAGTTTCAGGTATACAACATAGTGATTTAACATTTATTTACATTACAAAATGATCACCCTGATAAAACTAGTAACGACCTGTGATCAAACAAAGTTATTACGATACTGTTGACTATATTCCCTATGACTTATTTATTTTATGACTGGAAGTTTGTACTTCTTATCCCCCTTCACCTATTTTGCCCTTCCCTCCACCCACCTCCCCTCTGGCAACCACCAATTTGTTCCCTGTATCCCAGTCTGTTTCTGTTTTGTTTGTTCTTTTCTTTTAGATCGCACATGTAAGTGAAATCATACAGAATTCTTCTTTCTCTGTATGGCTTATTTCACTTAGCGTAATACCCTCTAGATCCATCTATGTTGTCACAAATGGGAGAGTCTCATTCTTCTTCATTGCTGAGTAATATTCCATTGCATATGCATGTGCGTCTGTATATATATATATACTATATACATACACATACACACACACTACATCTTCTTTATTCATTTATCTACTGATGGAAACAGGCTGCTTCCAAATCTTGGTTACTGTAAATAATGCTGCAATAAACATAGAGTTGCATACATCTCTTTGAATTATTGTTTTTGTTTTCTTTGAATAAATACCAGGAAGTGGTATTGCTGGATCGTATGGTAGTTCTATTTTTAATTTTTTGAGGAACCTCCATACTGTTTTCCATAGTGGTCACACCAATTTACATTCCCACCAACAGTGCATGAGGGATCCCTTTTCTCTACATCCTCACCAACGTTTATTATTTGTTGTCTTTTTGATAATTGCCATTCTGACAGGTGTGAGGTGATATCCTCATTGTGTTTTGGATTTGCATTTCCCTGATGATAGGTGATGTTGAGCATCTTTTCATGTACCCATTGGCCATCTGTATGTCTTCTTTGGAAAAATATTTATTCAGGCCCTCCGCCCATTTTTTAACCAGATTATTTGTTTTGTTGATATGGGGCTGTATGAGTTACGTATTTTAGATATTAACCCCTTATCAAATCTATCATTTGCAAATATATTCTCCCATTCAGTAGGTTGCCTTTTTGTCTTGTTGATGCTTTCCTTTGCTGTGCAAAAGCTTTTGCATTTGATGTAGTCCCATGTGTTTATTTTTGCTTTTGCTGCCCTTGCCTCAGGAGACATATCCAAAAAAATATTGCTAAGACTGATGTCAAAGAGTTTACTACCTATGTTTTCTTCTAAAGTTTTACAGTTTCAGGTCTTCTATTTAAGCCCTTAATCCATTTTGAGTTTATTTTTGTACATAATTTAAGAACAAATATGGTCCAATTTCATTCTTGTGTGTGCCTCTGTCCAATTTTCCAGACCATTTATTGAAGACTGTCTTTTCCCCACAGTATATTCTTGTCTTCTTTGTCATAGACTAACTGACCAAATAGGTGTGGATTTATTTCTGGGCTCTCTATTCTGTTTCATTGATGTCTATGTCTTTTTTTGTGTACGGTCAACTGATTTTCAAAAAGAATGTCAAGACAGTTCAATAAATGGTGCTTAGACAATGTGCTAGCTACATGCAAAAGAATCAAGCTGGAACCCTTCCTTGCACCATATGCAAAAAATAACTCAAAATGGATCGCATACCTAAATTTAAGAACTAACACCATATAACTCTTCAAAGAATATATAGGAATAAATCTTTGGGATCTTGGATTAGGCAAAACCTTCTTAGATATGATACCTTGCACACAATGACAAAATTTAAAAAACAATAAATTGGACTTGATCAAAATTTACAACTTTTGTGCTTCAAACAATACCATCAAGGAACTGTGAAAGAAAACTCACAGAATGGGAAAAATTCTTTGCAAATCATATTTGAAAGCAACCTGTATCCAGAATATATAAAGAGCTCTTAAACTCAACAGTAAGACAAACAACTCAATTTAAAAATGGGCAAAGGATCTGAATAGATATTTCTCCAAAGAAGATAAACAAATAGCCAATAAACACTTGAAAACATGCTCAACATTTGTCATAACAGAAATGCAAATCAAAGCTATATGAGACACAACTTCACATCCACTGGGATGACTATGAGCAAAAAAGGGCCCAAGGGGCCAGCCCCATGGCCAAGCGGTTAAGTTTGCATGCTCCGTTTCGGTGGCCCAGGGTTTTGCTGGTTCCGATCCTGGGCACAGACATGGCACTGCTCATTCAAGCCATGCAGAGGCAGCATCCCACACAGCACAACCAGAGGCACTCACAACTAGAATATACAACTATGTACTGGGGAGCTTGGGGAGAAGAAGGAGGGAAAAGAAAAAAAGAAGAAGATGGGCAGGGGATATTGATTAGCAAAAGTGGAGAAACTGGAATTCTTGAATATTGCTAGTGGGAATGTAAATTGGTGCAGACACTTTGGAAGAGAGTCTGTTAGTTACTCAAAAAGTTAAACTTAGAGTTACCATATGATCTAGCAATTTCACTCCTAGGTATAAAGTCAAGAGAAGTGAAAAATGTGTCCACAGAAAAACTTGTACAGGAACGTTCAAAGCAGCAATATTAACAAAATTCAAAAAGTAGAAACAACCCAAATGTCCATCAATGGAAAATTAATCAAGAATAAAAATGAAGTATTGACAGATACTACAATAAGGATGAGCCTCAAAAACATTCTGTTAAATGAAAGAAGCAAGTCACGAAAGACCAAAACAGGTAACTCTATAGAGGAAAAAAGTTAAGGGGGGGTGGGTGTGGGGAATAGGGAGTGGCTGCTTAATGGGTATGGGTTTTTTTTTTGAGGTGACTAATGGTGCCAATGGCTGTACTACTCTGTGAATACACTAAAACACCATTGGACTGTACACTTTAAAAGGATGAATTGTAGAGTATGTGAATTACATTTCAATAAAGCTGTTGTATAAAAGACTTACAACCTAAGAAAATTACCTTTCAAAAATAAGGATAATTACCTGTTTAAAGCAAAAATTATAAACATGTACCATGATGTTTAAAACATATTGTAGAACCAAAATGTACAACAACAGAACAAGGAGTAGGAGAGTTAAATATACTGTTACAAGGTTCTGAAACTACACATTATGGTGGTATAATATTCTGTGAAGAGGAACTGTGATTAAAGATGTGTATTTCAAATTCGAGAGTACCATTAAAAAAACCTAAGGGATAGATATAACTAATAACCTGATACTGAAGTTAAAATAGAATAAAAAATATTCAGGGGCCAGCCCAGTGGTGTAGTAGTTAAGTTCGTGTGTTCTGCTTCAGCAGCTCAGGGTTTGTGGGTTCGGATCCTGGGTGCGGACCCATAAACTGCTCATCAAGCCAGGCTGTGGTAGCATCCCACATATAAAATGAAGGAAGATTGGAAAAGATGTTAGCTCAGGGCCACTCTTCCTCAAGCAAAAAGAGGATGATTGGCTATTTCCAATTTTGTGAGAGCCCATCTTCCTCACAAAAAAAAGAAAAAGAAAAAGAAAAATCCAATTAATCCAAATGAAGTCAAGAAAAAAAGAAAAAAGGAATAATGATCACATAGGACAAATAGAAAATAAAAACAAGATGGTAGATTTAAAACCAATTATATTGATAATTACATTAAAAGCCAATGAAAACAAGAGGACTGTCAGACCCAGTGATACACTGTCCCTAAGAAACTACATTAAACATAAAGATACAGATAGATTAAAAGTAAAAGGATGGAAAAGATATACCACATAAACATTACTCAAAAGAAAATACCATTGGCTATATCAATATCACACAAAGCAGACTTCAGAACAAGGAATATTATGAAACATTAAGAGAATGCTTCATAATAATAGGTCAGTTCATAAAGACATAATCCTTATTGTATACATAACTAAAAGAATTTCAAATCATATGAAGTAAAATCTAAAAGAAGTGAAAGGAGAAAGAGACAAACTACAATCATGACTGCAGACTTCAACAGTACTTTTTAAGTAATTAAAAAAAAAGTCAACAAGAAAATCAGTAAGGATATACAAGACTGGACCTATACTCTTAAAGAACTGGACCCAACTAACATAGAATCCTTCAAGCAACAGCTTAATAAACATTGTGTTCAAGGACTCATGAGACATTCTTCAAAATAGACAATATTCTCAATAAACTTACACTAAAATCAAACTATTTGTTTTCCAATGGCAATAGAATTAAACTAAAAATGAATGACAAAGATATCTGGACAATATTTACAAATAAAACACTTCTAATAACCAATGAGTTAAATTTTAAAAAATAAATAGGGAAATTACAAAGTATTCTGAACTCAATGAAAATGGAAACAACACATTAAAATCTGTGGCATGAAGCTAAAACAATGGTCGGAGGAAAATTTTTAACATTAAATATTATGGTAGAAAAGACTGGTTGAAATCATTCATGTAGGCTTCCACTTTAAGAAACAATGAAGAAACCAAATGAAAGCAGAAAGAAGGAAATAAAAAGTAGAATTCAATGAACAAAAAAATGAACAAAAGAGGAAAATCAGTAAAACCAAAAGCTGGTTCTTTGAAAAGATCAATAAAATTGATAAACCTCTAACGAGAGGAAAAAAAGACACAGATAAGTAATACTAAAAGAGAACACACCACTACAGATGCTACAGGCATTAAAAGAATAAGGAATTTTATAAACAACCTTATACCAATTTGGGTGAAATGGGCAAACTCCTCAAAAGATGCAAACAACCAGTGCTTACTCAACATGAAATCGAAAATCTGTATAGCCCTCTATCTATTAAAAGAATTTAATTCATAGTTAAAAACCTCCTCACAAAATTCCAGGTTCAAATAGTTTCACTAGTGAATTTTACCAAAATTTAAGAAAGAAATATTACTAATTTTATACAAACTTTTGCAGAAAATAGACTCTGTCTATGATGCCAGCTTACTCTAATACCAAACCAGACAAACACAAGAAAACTACAGACCAATATCCCTCGGGATGCAGAAATCCTTAACATTTTAGCAAACTGAATCAAGCAATATATAAAAAGGACAAAACGTTATGACCAAGTGGTGTTTGTCCCAGGGATGCAACGTTAGTTTAATATTTGAAGATCAATTAATATAATTCACCATCTAAACAGACAAAAAAGAACCATATGATCAACTCAACAGATGCAGAAAAATCAGATGACAAAATCAATACCCATTTTGGGTAAAAATGAAGCAAATTAGGAATAGAAGGGTACTTCTCTACCTGATAAAGAGCATCTACAAAAAACCAATGGCTAATATTATACTTAATGATGAAACACTGGGTTCTTTTTGAGGTGATGAAAATGTTCTATACCTTAATTGTGGTGATGCTTACATGACTGTAGAGTTATCAAAACTAATAATGTACAATTAAAATTTGTGAATTTTACTGTATGTAAGTTATACCAATAAAGTTGATTTTTAAAACTACCATAATATTTTCTTCAGGGTTGTTTAAAAAAAGGGTTACTCCTTTAAAAAAGGGTGCTAATTATAACAATAAAAGTACTGCTCTTTTATATCACTATGTCTAAGGATCTACAAATAGTGAAGTACAACTTTTAAATCATAGGTATTTGATACATATTTAAATTACTACAAGTTGAACCCTAAAAAGAAGATGGCTGTGCTAAAGTCCATATCGAGAATTCAATATTGAACCCTCAAGTAACTGGGAATTTCTGCTAAAATTGATTAGCATTAGTCAGTAATAAAATCAAACAATACACTACAACAAAAGAACTAGCTTTAATCTTTTATATGACTATTCCTGTAGTCTTATGGTACTTTAGTATATGTCTAACAAAGCACTTAAATATATAAATTACCTGTCAGGTGACTGAAACTGTGCTAAGAAATGGAGTAGAATTTCATTTTATCTTAAACTTGGAATTCATTCATTTTCCTCAAACCAAATCACTTAACTACCATGAAAACATTCAAGAAATGGGAATTTTTTTTTTTTTCTTAAGATTTTATTTTTTCCTTTTTCTCCCCAAAGCCCCCCCCGGTACACAGTTGTGTATTCTTCGTTGTGGGTTCTTCTAGTTGTGCCATGTGGGACGCTGCCTCAGCGTGGTCTGATGAGCAGTGCCATGTCCGCGCCCAGGATTAGAACTAACGAAACACTGGGCCGCCTGCAGCGGAGCGTGCGAACTTAACCACTCGGCCACGGGGCCAGCCCCAAGAAATGGGAATTTTTAATTATAAATGTAAAAAATGCTATCCATTATTACTTTATTTTCTAAGCACTAAAGAAAAGTATTTTCTAACTGCTCAGTCATATCTGTAAGGCCTAATTATATTACTAAAGAAAATGAGAATTCTTTAACCTCAAAGCAGGAAGCTAATACTATAAGAACCTCTGAATTTCTACTATGCTAAAGATAGACCAAAATATAGACAAGAAATTTGCCTAATGCACACCTTGTTGAAGGAAAAAACAAATTTAAGGGCATATCCAAAAGTAGGCTTTATAGTAATCAACACTTATTAAGAAAAGGGGGAAGATACAGGCTATTTCTGATATAATACTTGTGGGTAACAGGTATTGTCCCATATTCCATTCCTTTATTAAAACTCAAAGTCACTACTTGTCACCAGACAACGCAATATGTATAGAACTTAGCTAATAATCAGACTAAAGGGTAAGGCGTACATCTAAATAAAAATGAGCTTGACTTTTTAGATAGGACATGGCATCTTTGTTTGTTTTTTAAACAATGCCTGTTTATCAAAGGAGATCATTAAGAACAAATAAAGCTAAAATGGAATTAACTCGTTTTCAAATCATTAAATTCTGTAGTCCATTCAATCACCAAGATTTCACGATTAAAATGTTCATTTTAAATACACATAAACATGATAATATTCTGCCGTTATTCCCCTTATTCCCCACCTCTGACCAATTCAACCCTCAGATAAGTTTACACTGGACAAAGTAAACACAACAGCAGGCTTGTTTTTAAAATAATAAGGATATCTACACATTCTTTACAAATACAACTCAAACCATATAAACCATATCAAACTAGTGCTGCTGAATAAACAGTAACATCCCAAACAAGCTGCCTTTCATATATTCATAAGTACTGCCATGAATTAATTTTAAAAGAAATTCATGTGTAAATGGGTAGTAAGTAGATTTAAAAAATATTGAAAACTTTCAAATTATTGATTTAAACCATAATTACCTATAATTAAATAGTAGCTTAATTTAATAATCAAGTTATTCTAAATTCCAGAATAAGGTAAGTTTAACAGCATTCGACTTAACCATTTATGAAAGAGAAGTCCAACAAAAGCGCAATTACTGGTCAGCCACAAAACTTCGTTCAAATATCAGATGGTTGCGTCTAGAGATAATACTCAAGACAATCAATTCTATTAATGAGAACTATACACTTTTTTCGAAACTTAGTTTTAACGAATCACGAACATTCCATAGACTGTTAGTGTAGCAAAGGCGAAATTTCCAATCAAATCTCTTGAAATGATACTTCTATCCTACCTGTATCTTCAATAAATTCCACACATTTTTCAACAAATAGTGGTATGGGCTTCTCAGCTGTAACCAGATCCTGGAGAGGCATCCCAAAGTAATTACTTTCCCAATTTCTGCGTGTTGGTGGAGGAATGTTCTTCGCTTTCTTTTTCTGCTATAAGAAAACACATTCAAGTTAAAACCAGTAGAATTAATTTCCTTCAGAATAACATTAGTATTAAGCAATGTAATACATGTTTTTGTATCAAAAGACATATTTAAAAGCCACATCCAACCTAAATGTCCATCAATATGGAACTCACTAAATAAATTCCACTAGAAAGCAGCAACAAGAGCAATGGGAAGAGACAAACGCGAACAGAAAAACTGGCTGACTAGAAGAAAGCGTTCCCTTTGGAAAATAATAAGAAACTGGATACATAGGGAGATTAGAAAAGATCATTTTTCAATGCCAATGCAAAGAAAAAACTAGGAGTGAGCAATGCTCAATTCAGTTTAGGTGTGTCCTGTCAACTTTCTTTGGTCTTTCGGGCAGGTCCAAGTAAGGTTTTTGTGTACAGCTATATTTGTGAGACCGTAATATAGCTTTAATTATTGATTTTATAATGAAGCTATGTAACTCCATAAACTTTTAGTCCCAACATTTGTTCCTTCTGATTTTCCCATTTTCTTCCAATCCAGTGACTCTATTTCCTAAATGTTAAGATAATTTTCATAATGAACAAAACATTTTCACAACTGTAAAAACAAAATTAAATAAGAATTTTCAGAGTTTAACTTCAATCTATCATTGGGAGAAAATGGGTTCTTAACCAGGGAGTGAACTTCTCAAAAACCTAAGGAAGGACTATCTGTATTCAACTGTTACAGAGATTCTGAGTCGGTCTTCATGGAGTAGGGTGTAGTAAGCATCTTTACAGATGATTCTGTTGTGTACCCCTAGTTGAGAACCTCTAAAATACAGGAAGATGAGTAAGTTTTCAGGAATTCAAAGACGTAAGAGCACTTTTATTGACAGCTCTCGTTCCTTCTTCAGTCTAATTTTATCTACAAACTTTTATTTTTCTCCGGTATAAATCACAAACCTATTCATATTCATGATAAGCATCATCGATGACTTACAAATAGGATAACATACCATTTCTAATGAGAAACGGGGAGGTGAGGGAGGGCGCACAGGCAGAGGTTTCAGTGCCTAAAGCAACAATCCTCATCTTAATTTCCCATTTTTTTTTGAAGGCGTCTCCTTTGGATGGATCCTTTGATGTATTCTTCCAAGTCTCCAGATAGCTTGAAAAATTAACTAAGTCCTTTCTTCAGTTTCAGGTTGCTCCACCTAGCAAACTTCCAGAGCTCATGAAATCCAACTTCTAAATCCTCATAAACTATCACTCTCCGGTGATACAGATTACATACAACTCTGGCACGTACAGATTAAATACAATATAACTCAGTGTCTAGAATATTGCCAACAAAGCACTGGAATGTTTGATCTGTCTCAAGACCTAACCCACCAAGTCAATTAGGTGGATCCTTACTTCTTATACAGTTCTCTCACTACCACCACCACCAAAACAAAACAATGTATAAGAAAGTGCAAGTTAAGAGACTAATTTCAAAGCTGAGGGATACAGTGGCTGAGTCCTCATTCTCAGGAGCACTAAGGTGCTTCCTAGCCTGCAAACTACTAGCTTTGGATTAGAAAAGTGAAAAGTGAGGCAAAGATATACGTGTTTTCTTTAGAGACAATACAGTGGTGAAAAAGATTACACGTAGGTCGATTAATGAAAATAGCAAGGCCTAGCCTATGACAGGAGCAACAGGAATGAAGAGATAAAAAAAAATCTGCAATGATACCTAAAGAATACAAAGTTGTAAGAAAAGTAAGTTAGCTAGTCCTAAATGTTCCAACCAACTCTTAAGAAACCCTCTTTTTTAATACTGCCCTTTAGGAACCAACCTAAACTCTCATATGACTCTGAAATCATTCCACCCTTACCCTTGGGGTCACAAGGGAGAGGAAAAAGTAAAGTGTAAACTTTATCTAGGAAGCCCCAGATACTCTACTAAGATTGGTAAGTGGAGACAGGTAAGCAAAATAAGGTAGATTCTCTGGCTTATACTCAGGAAATATCCCCCAAGATCCATAAAGTTACAAGGGCAAATTACTTAATTCTGTAGTTACACCAAGATTCAGGGCTAGTAATCTCGTGTCTGCAAAAACATATCCATGGTAAAATAAACATTTCATTCACAAATAATGTAAACAATGGTGTCCAGCAGATATTAAAAACAATCATTAGTATAAGAGTAAACAGAACCAGGAAAAAGTATATTAACAGCTCTTTCCAGAAACTGCTCTCCCACTTCAGTAATATCAGCGACACAGTAAGGGAGGGCATCAATGCAACATCTTCAAATAAATACTATAATCAATAGCATTAAAAAAGAACACAATACCTCAACTGCTTCATGTGCAACCAACAAACTGAAGAAAACTTAAGTAGCAAAAAGCAGTTGACTAGGGTTTCAAAGAACCAATCCAGGAAAAAAGGAAAATTTGGACTTCTCTATTCTGTTAAATTTAAGATGGGATTCTTGAAATAAAAGATTAAAGAAGAAATGAGACAAGAGAAATGAAATGCGAAAAAACTGAAGAAAAACCCATCAAAGAAATGAAAATCTCTTTAGTAAAAGACTCAATATGATTGAAAAGATCAGAATAAAATGTAAAAAAGATCACCAGTTTCACCAGGCTTAAAAAAGAAGTCTCAATCCTCCTCTCGTTAGGTACCTGCCCCATAATGCTACTCCTTTTGCAGACAGACTGCAGAAGTCATCTCCTTCCATTCCCTCTTACATGTACTCAAATTAGTCTCTCACTCTCATCACTCCACTAAATCTGCTCTTATTAAGGTCATCAATGATCATTTTGCAATAGCTAGTTCTCAGCTCTCATCTTACCAGACCTTTCAGCAGTCACTCTCTTCACTGGACTTACAGGAGACCACCTCTAATACCTCACTCACTCTCCTCTTATTAGTCTCCTTTGCTGGTCCTTCCTTGCCAACCTCGTAATACTGTGAACACCCCAGACCTCAGTCCCTGATTGTCTTTTCTCAACATCTATCCTCACCCTCTTGGTACTATCATCCATACGCTGATGACCCAAATTAATACTTCCAGCTCAGCTCTTGCTCCTGAACTATAGACTCACTTCAAACATTCTGTCACCCTCACCTGAACATCTAAGAGATATTTCTTTCTTACCATGTGCAAAACTAAACTCCCGATGATTTCCTTAAAATGTGCTCTATCCAGAGCTGTCTCATCTCAGCTGCTGGCAACTCCATCCTTTCAGTTGCTCAAGCTAAAAATTTTAGAGTCATCCTTGATCCCTCGTTTTCTCTCTCATTTTACTTCCAATTGCTAAGCAAATGTATTAGATACAGAATCTTAACCGTCCTCACTAACTCCTTGGTCCAAAAAGCTATCACTTCACACATCTAGATTATTGCACTGACTGCTCAATCAACGCCCCCTGTTTCTACCACCATACCCTACAGACCATTCTCGACAAAGCAACCAGAATAATAGTGGTTCCACAAGTAACGGCCTTGCCGTATACAATCTGCATGACTTGAACCCTCCCTCTTTATATTCTGACCTCATTTTCCTCCATTTTCTTAATCACTTACTCTCTCCTTCCAACCATGTGGCTTACTTGCTTTTTTTAACATGCAAGGCATACTCCTGACGTAGGACTTTTGCACTAGTTGTTTCCTTTACTTTCTCAATGAGGCCTACACTAATCACCCTATTAAAAACTGCAATCTTACTGCCTGTCTTCCTCTAGCTCCTGCCTGGTACTCTCAATCTATCTTACAATGTTTTTTCTACCCATAACACTATATAATTTACTCATGTATTATTTTTTTCATGTCCTCCTACCACAATTTAAGCTCCACACAATGACAGGGATTTTCATCTGCTTTGTTTACCAACACACTCCAAAGACCTGAAATACTGTCTGTGAAAAAGAAAAGAACAAAGATATTTGAGGTCTCTTCTGAAATAATGACCTCAATTTATAGATTGAATGATCTCACTATGTACTAGGAAAGATAAACAACAAATAGGAGTGAACCATCAAATTACAGACATATCACACTGAATTCAGTAAGCTTCAAAGAATCTTAAAGGTATCTAGGCAGAAGAAACCAATGACCAAAACTGGAGGGAAAATATCAGGCTAGCTTCAAATTCTCAGGCAAACTGGAAAGTCAGTAGACTCATCTATAGGAATGTTCGTGGAAAAAGGATGTGTCAAGAATTCTACACTTAGCCAGTACATCAATCGTCTGTGTAACAAGCAACTACAGATTTTTTTTTTGAAGTTCTCAAATAAGTAATAATTAACATACAAATTACAACACCCTCAAACTCCTTCTGAAGAATGTTTAAACACATGATGAAACATAAATAATAAAGAACTTATATTTGGAGAACTTGTGCCATGAAAAACATAAGAATGAACACTGTATATGATTAAACATCAAACTAACTCTAAGTTACAGTGGTATGGCTATTAAATAGAATATAACCTACAATTTTGTGGGTAAAGCTACAAACATAATTTCGTAACACGCCAGAACCAAAAGCCTCAACCTCCCCTAAAGGTTGTGGGTGTATATAGGAGATAATGTAATTATGCTAATGAATGACAGGGTATCATGATATACTATGGGGGGAGAGGATGATAAACTGAAATAGGTGTTCAATATAAAGTTAAAGATAAAAATAAGCAACACACAACACACAAATTAATAGTTCCTTCATTTTTCTATTTCTTTGCTACTGATTAATAGAAAATGAGAAAAGCAAACTGAAACTTATAAAAATAAATAGAGGGGTGATGCAGCAGTTAAGTTCACACGTTCCACTTCTCGGCGGCCCAGGGTTCGCCGGTTCAGATCCCGGGTGCAGACACGGCACCACGTGGCACGCCATGCTGTGGTAGGCGTCCCACATATAAAGTAAAGGAAGATGGGCATGGATGTTAGCTCAGGGCCAGGCTTCCTCAGCAAAAAGAGGAGGACTGGCAGTAGTTAGCTCAGGGCTAATCTTGCTCAAAAAAAAAAAAAAAAAGAAATGGAATAAGATTAGCTATAAAATATTCTCCAACTTTGTAAAAACTAAACTTGACTAACCACTTGCCATTTAAACAAAGAGAATCCTAAGAGTTGAAAATAAAAGGATGGGAAAAGTAATGATTTTTTGTGTTTAAAAGAGTAATGTTAACTTTGGAGTTGTCTTCCACGCAAAAAGCTTTGAACTATACAAAGAATTACCCCTATTCCCTATTCCTTTTCTCTTATACCATCAATCTGTCCCTCTCCTGGGTCATTCTTATAAACACATACTCTCTAATATCTCTCATCTTTAAAAACAAACACAAAAACCCTTCTTTGACCCCACACTGACCTCTAGTTACTGCTCCAATTCTTGCTCCCTTTCACAGCAAAACTTCTTAAAGATGTCATCTACATTTATCATCTCTACTTTTTACATCCCATTCCTTCTTCAACTTACTTCCATCTGGCCTTCTCTTCCATTCCATTAAGCTGCTTGTCAAGATCAGATATGTCTACACTATCAAATGAAAAAGAAACTTTTCTCTTCACCCTTCTTGAGCTCCCAGCAACATTCTTTCTTAACTACTTCCTCTTTCAACACTTGCTCTCTTGGCTCAGTTCTACTTCTAGTTTTTCCTCTTTTTTCTCATCAAGGATTCCTTTCTCAGTTTCATCTGCCAACAATTCTTCCCCGGTCTATCCAAACTCAGTTCTGAGCCCTCCCTTCTTCTCTAGCTGTACTCTGCCCTTAGGTGAATTTATCTAATCTCTAAATTCTTTTATGTCCTGATAACTTTTCCTCTGAGTACCAGACTCATACATCTAGCTTTTATACTTCCACTGGGATGTCAACATAGATATTTTAAACGTAACATAAAAAGGACAAAACACGTGTCTTGACTGCTTCTGGTCTAAAACCTTTGACCCTTAGTCTTCAATATCTCAGTAAATCTACCCAGTTGCTTACACCAGAAATCTAGGAAGCAACCTTGATTTTCCCTTTTCCCTTACTCTCCACAGCAAAGGCATAAGACGCCCTGCTGGTATAAACAGGAACCAGGGAAGGACTTTACCATGTTGAGATTTCTGTTACTAAATATACAAAGTACTGTTGGCTTATTTACCAGTTTATGCAAACAGTTTCATTATACCTAATTCTTTATTCCTATACAAGTCACTATATAACTGTGCCTAACCTTAAGCATCTGAACCTAATAAAACCAGGATTCACACAAAATCATGATTACTTATTATAAAATTAAAAGAAACATTAAGAAGCCAACTCTATGTCAATTCCTTTGGACTCAGAACAGTGTGTAAGAACTGAGCACCTACCATGTGCATATATCATGTTAGGTGTTACGCAGGATAGAAAAATCAGTGGAAATTAATGCCCACAAGAAACATACAATCTATTATGAAAAAAGACGTCACTACCATTTAATTAATAGCACATACAGAACAGTATATGATTAAGTGTCAAAATTAGATGTAAGATTTAAACCCAGACTTCAAAAAACAGAACTTACAAAAGAAGAGACGAGGTTGGGGACATTTCTGGAATTTAGAAAGAATCTAGTCTGTAAGTCATTTACTCATCTAAACATTTGGGTGCCTACTCTATGTCAACATATGCACACAGAAATCACTGCAAACTGCCATTTATTCACTGCTTACTATATATTAGGTACTTGGTAATATTATATGCATAATCTTAATCATTACAACAGCTCTGAGATAGCTACTATTTTGCATCTATTTCAACATACCTGGAACTAAAAAGTATGTACAGGACTAATGAGGGGAGAAGGTAGGCAAGGGCCCGAGTGCAAGTGGCTCCAAGGTACCTAACTAAGGAATCTGAACCTTATAAAGAGGCTACAAATATAATTTGTAGGGAGAAAGATTAATCACTTCTATTTTAGTAATATGCCTCAGAAAACAACATAAAAGAATAGTTTGAAGCAGGGGTGAACTGGAGACACAGAAACTTATTAAAAAGCTATTGCACCCCCATGCTGTGAGGACAGAGAGAAATTGGATCCACCACACATTGCTGGTGGGAATTTAAAATGGTACATCCACTCTGAAAAGAAGTTTAGCAAATTCTTATAAGACTAAATATGAAATTACCATAAGACCCAGCAAATCCACTCTTGGGCATTCATCTCAGAAAAATGAAAGCTTACATAAAAATCTGTACTCGATGGTTCATAGCAACTTTATTCATAAAAGCCCCAAACTGGAAACAACACAGATGTCCTTCAACAGGTTAAAAAACTGTGGTAAATCTACACCACAGAATATTAGCAATAAAAAGGAACAAACTATTGATCTATACAACTTGACTGAACCTCAAGGGAATTGTGCTAAACAAAAAAAAGACAATCCCAGAAAGTTACATACTGTATGACCCCATTTATATAACATTCTGAAACTGGCAAAATTATGAAATGAAAAATGGAAAACAAATTAGCAGCTGCCAGGGGTTACAGATGGGAGGGAGTGAGAAGATAGGAAAGTGGGGTTATAAAAGGACAACAGGAGGGATCTGCTGGTGATAGAACTATTTTCCATCTTGAGTGTGGTGGTAGACACAAAAACCTACGCATGTGAAAAATTGCATGGAACTAAATAAATACACACAAATGAGTACAAGTAAAACTGGGGAAATCTAAATAAGATCTGTGGATCATATTAATGTTAATACCCTGGTTGTGATATTGTACTATAGTTTTGCAAGATGTTACCTTTGTGGGAAACTAGGCAAAGGGTGCATGGGATCTCTGCATTATTTCTTACAATGGCATGTCAACCTACAATTATCTAAAATTAAAATGATTTTAAAAAAAGGTCATTAATATAATCCAAGAAGTTACGACAATTTCAACTAAGACTGTGACAATGAAATGGAAACATCAGTCAAACAGGATAAATAGCAATAGCATGAAAGTTTGGCACACAGAAGCTCCTTCCTGAAAACAGGGTGAGGACAGGCAAGTAAAATATGTGACCTATGAGAAAAAACCTGTCTTTCCTAATGAGGAGGTACAAACATGCCTTGTATGTTTCACACAAGACAACTTCATAGGAATCTCCTTAAAGACCACACTCTGCTACAGAGGTTTTCTCAACTTCAGTATCATTGACATTTTGGGCTGTATAATCCTCTGTTGTCAGAGACTGTCAATGAATTGTAGGATGTTTAGTAGTAGCATCCCCGGGCTCTTTCCAATAGGTACCAGTAGCAACTCCTCAACCCAGTTGTGAGAGCCAAAAATGTCTCCAGACATTGCCAGATGCTCCCTGGAAGGCAAAACTGACCCTGGTCAAGAACCGCTGTGCTAGGCTAATAAAATCAAGGCCAAGAACTCAAGTTTGGGAGATGGCTACAGCCATACTCCTGGGAAGTTTGAGAATTTTAACTTTAAAAAAAGGTCAATACATAACTCAAGATTGAGAAACAGTATTCTAGGGTACAGAAAGAAGAATGATAATCATAAATGCTCTCAAAAAGCTGACAATGTAGTAAGAAAAACAAAACTTCTTGAACTCCAAAGCGATAAAACCACTATAAACTGATTACTTTAGGTGGGAGGAATAAGCATTACACCATAGCATAACACATCAGTCTAAGAAAGAAGACTTTAGTGGGAGCCAGGCCTCCATGAAGGTCTTCTTAATCCTTTTTTTTTTTTTAAGTCTATAAAAGCTGTAGGTGCTGGCTGAGAGTCCAAACACACTTTGGAAATCAGGAGTTGTGAAAGCTCTTGCACATCCTTTAAGTTAACACTAGGTGAAAAGAGTGAAAATAACTGAGGGTAAATAAATGTGGTCTGGGTTCTTGTATACACTAACAGACAAACTGGTTCTAGCGTTGATTCATCTCTAAGATGACATCTTCCTACAAAGCATTTCAACATATGTTATCCACCTGGCAGGTATTTTATTAATGCCATTAATAACTTCACTAACAAAAAACAAACCTGGAGTCACCAGGAGAGGGTCCTAGCAAAATATCTAGCTATTCACGCGAATAATGGGTGGATTTCTTCTCAGCTTCTCCAAATACATATGTTTTAAGTGTACTCAGATGAAAATAAGTTTTATACTATACCCAGTATTTCATTCTTAAAACCACTGTTTCTCCCTTTGCTTCCCATATCATCTGGTAGGTACTTTCTGTCAGTTAAATGGTTGCCAACCAGATGCTCAGTAAAGAAGGAAGAAAAATTTCAGTGTCTTCCTCCTCCCTCACATCAACAGAGGTTCTTAAGTTAGGGTCCACAGCTTTAGGAAGTATATGAACCACTTAAAAACTCCAGTAAAACGGGCATCTGCATTTTTCCAGGGAAAATACCCAAACCTTTCCCCAGATATTCAAAGGCTAAGAACAATTTCCAAAAAGCTCAAAACAATTACTTTATACAAAGTATGCAAAGTGGACAGACTTTTATTGGACAAAGTTAGATACAACCACAAGATCACTTTTGTCATAGCCTTATATTTTATTCTAAGAATTAGAAACATCAAAAATTGTTACTTTTTTGAGTCAGCCCTGATGGCCTAGTGGTTAAAGTTCGGTGCACTCCACCTTGGCGGCCTGGGTTCGGTTCTGGTGCACAGAAGCACATCACTCATCTGTCAGTAGCCATGCTGTGGTGGTGGCTCACAAACAACCAGAAGGACTTACAACTAGAATATACAACTATGTACCAGGGATTTGGGGAGGGGGAAAAAAAAGGGAGAGGAAGGTTGACAACAGATGTTACCTCAGAGCAAATGTTTCCCAGCCAAAAAAAAAAAAAAAAAGGGCAAAACTGCTATAAAAAAATTACTACTTTTAAAAAGCAGTCCTCCTTCCACTGGGGTTTCTCTTTACACAGTCATAGGCCAAGTCCTATTTACTTGAGGACTCTCTCACATCAGCTGAGATGATAAGAAAACATTACAGAGCTACAAATCATAAAACTATACCTACTACAGAAATAACTCTTCTACGGTTGAGTGGGATAATGTGTAGTATATCACATTTTGGAGTACAAAAACTTGACAACCTTATAAACTTGCCTATAAGTCTTGCAATAGTAACAATTGTCCATTGACAAAAATTATAATAAGAACACAATATTCTATGTTACAGGAGTTAAGTGCCTTCTCAATATATTAGCTAAATATATTCTAACAATTATAATTAACGTGTGGCAGAAATAAGAGTAATTTTAATAATTTGTGCTATGGCAGTTTTTGCTAAATATTCAATATGCTATGAAAGCTAAGAAAAAATGTTTGAATAGAAAGCCACACTGGCAGCCAGCCCTGTGGCCAAGTGGTTAAGTTCCCACTCTCCGCTTCAGTGGCCCAGGGTTTCGCTGGTTCGGATCCTGGGCATGGACACGGTACCACTCATGAGGCCATCCTGAGGCAGTGTCCCACACAGCACAACCAGAGGCACTCACAACTAGAATAGACAACTATGTACTGGGGGGCTTTGGGGAGAAGAAAAAGATAAAAGAAGATTGGCAACAGTTGTTAGCTCAGGTGCCAATCCTAAAAAAGAGAGAAAGCCACCCTGAAGAAATTTACATTTGCTTTTAAATTAGTGAAAACAAGCAAAACACTGACACAATCATTTAAATTAAGTCTCATTAGAATACATGAATTAGAAATATACTTTAAACATAATTTAAAAATTGACCAAGTAATTACATTTCAATCTGAATTTGAAAAGTAATAAATCATGGCCAAACAGTCTGCACAGAACAAATTCAAAGATACAGCAAATAGTATATATAGGCAAGAAGTACTCACATTACATATCCACACTTACATAATATCATAAATTGATGTAGCCAACACCAGAAATGCTACTAAAGAAACCAGTTTTAACTTTAGGAGAAATTTTTGTAACACCATAAAACTAATTAATCAGAGGTAGACCAATTTAGCCAATGAGCTAGTAAGAAAACAAGAAACGATTACTAAAGAATGCCTCACTAAATGCTTTTCCAAAGAGAGATACAAAAGAACCAGAAGTTTTGCTAACCTTGCTGAAAACATAAAATGTTTAATTTTCAACAAAATCAATTTTACTAGACTGAATTCCACGAGAGCAGAGCCCATTACCAAGTCATCCCTGTATCATCTTTAGCTTCAGACAGTGTTCAGGCATAGTAGGTATTCAGTAAGATGCTTGTTGAATGACAGTTTGAGTCAAAATAAATTGCAATTATTACACAAATACATAAATGGTTCTTTTACTATCACTACAAAAACAACAGAGTCATATATTCATACTAACTTCAAGTGATCACAGTACAACATACTGTGCTAGGCCACACAGATCAACTATAAACAAGATACATATCTTGCCTGTAGTGTAGACATTGTGGTTTCCATCTCTTAGAAATTATCACAATTTGGGGGAAGCCAACTTCATGCAGAGCTCTAAGGATAAAGGCTTGGGCCTACATTCAATAGCATAATTCTATTCCCCTGGCCAGGGTGTACTGCTTAGGAATGGATACAGGACCCAACTCAAGGCAAACAAACTAGAAAAGACGCTGGTTGAGGGGTCTGGGAAAGGAGCTTTCTCATTTTTCTGAACATACTTCCTTTACAAAAGTAACCATCACTCTCTCCCCTAAGGAAGTGTCTGTAAGGCAATAATGGATACCCTGTATCAATGCCAAGAAATCTAACCAAGGTACTGCCCCCAAATAGGTAAAATATAGAAAATCTGAAAGTTTCAAGCACTTCCAAGACTTTGTTAAATGGCCTTGCTTATCAAAGTACAGTCCTACCCTATCTGTATCTGATCTGTAAATACTGCTCTTTCTATAGTAACCTTTATTATCCAATGTTTATTTAGCCTTAATTAAAATTCTTTCAAGCATCTAGTTTCTCTCAGTGAACACTGGCAGTCCATTAAATGACTGTCAAGAGGTTCAGTGACATACACTAAAAACAAAAGCAAACTTACCCTATAACTTATACATTTTGATATAGAAAAAACAACAGTTGCATACAGACATACTTTCATACATTTCATTATTTTTATATCTGCAATGAACAATTTATGGATCAAGAGAAAATTCTGGTCAGCACTGTCTGGTTAACAACATTTTTAAAAGGCATTTTACCTAATAAAGACTCTGAGGTTCTAGAAGTTAGAAGTCAAATAATTCTAAATGAATGGTTTACTACATTCTAAGGGACCTACCATATTAATAGCATGGTATTGATTCACTATTTACTAATACTAAGTTAAATTAACATTTTGTGACTCAATATATGTAGATATCTCTTCAGTTTTTTAAAGAAAACAGACCTATTTCGGTATTCTTCCCCAAACAGGCTCCAAATCCTATTACAAAAGATAAAGCAGCAGAATCTTCTAAGATACTAGCTGATAGTGAGGTTTAACAAGAGGGGAGCAGTAAAATACAAAGAATATGGACTGAAAGGAAGACTTGAAAATAAAACAGGAATTGGTAGCTGCTGATGTAAATAAGAGGATAAAGAGATTCAGGACATGGAAACAAGATAGAAAAAGAATTTAAAAAGAAGTTGAAAACAAAAAATCATCAGAATACCAGCTTACTCTAATGCACCATAAAATTTACCAAGTATTTTACTATCTGAATCAAGCTGACAGCACTGAAACAGATACTTAAGAAAAATTGAACCAGCTTAAATAACAGGTATACCTCACTTTTTGGGATAGATATGTTAAAAACTGGCAGTTTTACCAATACAACTAAAATGTTCTCATTCAGTTCATTCTCTTAAAGCACTATTTTTCAAACACCTGTAGGACATGAAATCAATTCAGTAGGTCACAACCAGCACTTTTTTTCACTGTAAAAGACTAGAAAATCAAAATAATGTATACAGTAGAGGTAAGTATTGTTTTGTGAGATTTCCTTTACGTAAAAATATTTGTGTATAATGGGGCATGATTTCACAAACAATAATTCTCACTGATGATTGTAATCAAGAAATGTCTCAGAGGTTTTGTTCCCATAACTAACACTAAACTCATTTTGAAGTAGAGAATAAAAGACAATCAAGCATAAAGCCTTCTCTGACTGGCAGGAATGACAACTAAGCCCAGTTTAAGAGAAAGAGACCCCTGAGCCTTCCTAAGATGCCACTAATGCCTAAAAGTTATGATTTTCCAGGTGTCAAGGGATCTGAGAAGATTCCGAGACTATGGCTCTCATCTTGGAATCAAAAAACAAAGGTAAACAGAATGATCCTTTCTCTTGGAAGGAAAAAAACCAAACAACAGCAAAGAAGTGCATAAACTCAGGATCGGAAATCACTAGAGTACATATTTAATCTAAAATGAGTCAGGAAACTAAACCAGCAAATGGGACAAAAGACTGTTCTGAAATACACCCAGAGTATACTGGGATATTTCAGGCCTCATGTACACTATAACAGCATTTATTGAGCACTGCTATAGGCCAGGCACTTGAAAAAACACAGTTCCAATTTCTACCACAATTTCAAGAGAAATATTATAATTCCTAATTTAGAGATGAGCGGATCAGCTAAGAAAGGGTAAGTGATTTATTCTTACTGTCTACTTACTGTTCTTAAGGATCATCTCTGCTACTTGGCCATTCGACACTGGCAGTTTTACAAGGCTCTGTTAGGCTACTCCTCTGTATTGGCTCCCTAGGTCATTTCATCTACTGCCATCTCTACTTCATTGTCTCCTAAATATGTATCTCCAACTCAGACCTTTCCTCTGAGGACCTGTACATCTAACTGCCAAAGTGACATCTCCACTCAAACTCTAAAACCAAAGTTATAATTTTCACTCTCCAACTCCAAACCTGGTAAATTTCCAACATCATAACATCATAAACAGTCTCATTACGATGAAGTCACAGAAGCTAGAAACCAAGGAGACATCTTTCCCATCTCATTCACCATCCTTACCCTTTCCCCACATATGCAATATATCATCAAATCTTATAGATTTTAAGCATCTCTCAAATCCATCCCATTCTATCCATTCCCACCATTCTCCTTCCCCACTCCAACTACTCAACTTTCACCATGATTTGTTCAGACTACTGTAACATGCCAACAGGTTTTCCATATCACTCCACACATTCTCCACACCAAAACCAAGTGATTTCAAATCTACTCCCTGTCTAGTTTCAAATTACTCTTAGGCAAAATAACAAAAATTCCTAACACTACTAAAAAGGTCTGAGTCTAGCCCCAACTCTTAAGTCTCTCCTCTTACCATTCTGTCCCACAGAACAGGGGTCAGCAAACTATAGCCTGGGGGCCCAATCCAACCTGCTGCCTGTTTCTGAAAACAGCCACACTCATTCATTTATGTATTGTGTATGGCTGCATTTGCACCGCAACAGCAGATCTGAGCAGTTGTAACAAAGGCAGTATTATCCTTGAAGCCTAAAATATTATCTGGCTCTTTACAGAAAGTATGCCAACACCTGCCTTCAATCAATGACCAGCCACAGTGACCTCCTTTAAGAACATACCATGTTCCCTATTACCACAAGAACATTTTATTCATTCAGCCTTAAATATACTTCCATCCACCCAACAACTCCCCTAGTTAACTCTACTCATCATCAGATCTGACTTAAAACGACACTTCTCAGGGAGGCCTTTCCTCACCCTCTGAACTAGCACATCCCAATTCAAATTAGCCACATTTCAGGTGGTCCACAGCCTCATGTTCATGTGGCTACCATGTTGGAAAGACAGCTCCAAGTGAGAGGTCTGTAGGTTTCAGGGCTCCCTGTTCTATTGGTGAATGTGCCTATCCTTGTGCCAATACCATACTGTCTTAAATACTAAAGTTTTACACTATCTGATACAATAAGCACATACACATCACCACTCCACCTTGCCTTTCTTCTTCAGAAGTATGCTGGCCATTCTAGGTTTATACGGATTAGAATCAGTGTATGATATTTCTTGAAAACCCTTAAGACCTTGAATGAAACAACACTGAATCTGGAAATCAGTCTGAAGAAAAACGACTTCTTTATGGTATGCCATATTCATGGACAGGAAGGCAGTGGGCTCCCCGTTTATTTAGGTCTTCTTTAATGTCTTTCAATAAAGTTTTTTTTTTTTTTTTTTTTTTAAAGATTGGCACCTAAGCTAACATCTATTGCCAATCTTTTTTTTTCCCCTTCTTCTTCTTCTCCCCAAAGCCCCCCAGTACATAGTGTATATTCTAGTTGTAGGTCCTTCTGGTTGTGGCATGTGGGATGTCGCCTCAGCATGGCCTGATGAGTGGTGCCATGTCCGTGCCCAGGATCCAAACCAGCAAAACCCTGCACCGCTGAAGCGGAGAATGCAAACTTAACCACTCAGCCACAGGGCCAGCCCCTCAATAAAGTTTTATACTTTTCCACATAGAGGTTTGCACATAATGTAATAATTACTCCCAGGCACTTGATAACATACCATGCTTTTGTAAATGGTGTCTTCTCTATTTTTTCTAGTTGTTTATTGCTGATGTATAGAGATGCAACTGATTTTTAATTACAGAAGTTGTATCAAGCTATTTTGCTAACTCTTTTATTAATACTAATAACTTATCTGTGGATCCTTTTTGGCTTTTACTTAGACAATCATATCTGCCAGTAATGACAATTTTGTTACCTCCATTCCAATACTCAAGCTTTTAATTTTTTTTCTTATCTTACTGCTTTGACTAGGATCTCCACACAATACTGAATAGAAGTAGTGACAATATGTACCTTTTGTCTTGTTCCTGGTTGAAAAGGGAATCCACTTCCCCATTTAGGATAATGTTTACTGCAGATTTCATTTGTTTGGGTATTTGTTGATATCTTTTTTCAAGTTAAAGTCCTCATCTGTTAATAACAGCTTTTTCATAAATTTGTTAAAGTTTATCAAATATCTTTTACATTCTGTTGGATGCTTTTTGCTATCATACATCCAAAAACTCTTACCTAAAACCACTGGGGCAAAATATGTTTTTAGAATTCAGAAATTTTGGGTCATTATCCATAACGAACAGTACAAAAAATATCTACTATGTAACAATCCCAGTAAATTTTGGGTCAGTACCCTGTATTCAAATACATTAATATTTTTCAGTGAACTGTATGGCTATTCACTCTAAATAAGATAAACAATAATTCTAAGTAGGCTCACATAAGTTCCAGTTAGGTTTTGCCACCAAGAAGAGGTCAAATCAGGTTATGCTGCCAAGTTCTAAAAAAGAAAACTTTTGATTTTCAGAGGTTACCAGACTTCAGCATTGCAGTTAAGGGTCTGAGGACCTGTATTTTATTTAGGATTTGTGCATGTAGAGTCTTAAGTAAAACAGGACTATAATTTTCCTTTCTTATACTGTCCTTGTCTGGATCTGGAATTAAGGATGAACCAGATGACTGCAGAGAAGGAATTAAAGAATGCATTCTCCTGCTTTCTATTTTCTGGAACAGTTTGTAGAACACTGGAATGATCTGTTCCTTGAAAAGTCTCCTGTAAAATTATCTGGGCCTGGTATTTTTGTGGCAAGATGTAACTACTACTTCACAATTTATTTAATAGTTATAGAGGATTATTCAAAGCTTTCTTCTCTATGTAAATTGAACTTCTCTAGGCGTCTGTTAATTTTGACTAAACTTTCAAATTTGTTGACATAAAATTATTGATAGTATTCTCTATCTTTTTAATCTGATCTATCTGTAATTAAATTCCCCTTTTCATTCTTGGTGTTTATTTATCACTTCTTTTTCTGATCAACATTGTCAGACATTTGTCTATTTTTCTAGTCTTCTTAAAGAATCAACTTCTAGCTTTGCTAATTTCTCATTTGGTCCCTGAACCCCTATCACTTTAAAACTGAATGTGTACATCAGCCTCCTAGCTAGATATTCTAACGCTAGTCTATTCCCTACTTGTAACCTAAAGTCCAACACAACTTTCCTCACTGTTCAGCTCCTGCTTAACTAATGGTTTTTGGATTTAAACTAGCTCTTCAGTTTAGTAGACTCATGCAATGCTATTTCACAATACCTTGAATCAGGACAGTTTCCTATGGTATCTCAACTTGCATAGTCACAATTTTATGCTTCTGTACAAATGATTTTCCCCATCTAAAATATCTTTTCTCCTCCTGAAAGCTAACCGAAATACTCAAAACTGATGATGTACCTTTTCCATGAAGTTCTGTGAAACTAACTCCACACACTCTATGGTTATCTTTCATTCTGTATTCTCTTAATATTTATATTTGAACAATACTATCACAAAATAGTGTTCACACTTTTTAATTTAACAAATTTACCATGTGCCAGGCACTGTTCTAAATAAATATAAACTTGTTTCTCATAGCAGACCTAAGAAGTATGGTTATCTCCATTTTCCTAAATGGAGGTACAGAGAGTTTACGTATTGACACAGCTAGTAAGTGGCAGAGCCTGGATTCAAATCCCAGAAGTCTGGCTCTAGACCATGTGCTCCTAACTATTACACTGTGCTTCCTTAAATTGCTGTAGTGATACTTTCCTAACCCTGCCCCAAACACAAGGTACTGTCTCTTAAACTGACATTTAAGCTCTTTCAGGGATGCATGTCTTCAATTTTTTATATCCTTCACCAGCTTTTTGTACAGACTTAAGCATCTAGCAGGTTTTTAGTGAATGCTCACAGAACTGAAGCATAAGACAACTTCAATTACTCAAGTCCAGCTTACATTATAAAAATAATTTTTAGGCAACCTAAGCTGCACTAAAGTGCTCCAGCCATTCTGTAATGCTTAAAGGAAAAATAACACAGATGACAGTTAATTTTATAAATAGTTAGCCTTGGAGCAATCCAAGGCATTTCGCTGTGCACATACAGATATGAAGCCCTAAAATATAACTGTGGCACAAACTATCTATGAAATTGCATTGTAACCTATGGTTATCTTTTTAACACCACAGGTCCAGAAACCAAACATTTAAGGGACACTAGATTAAAAAATTACTTACAAGCAAAGGAAACCAGGAACAAAATGAAAAGACAACCCATCAACTGGGAGAAAATATTTATAAATTATATATCTGATAAGGGGTTAATCTCCAAAATATATAAAGAACTCACACAACTAAACTAGAAAAAAACCAAACAACTCAATCAAAAAGTGGGCAGAGGATACAAAGAGATATTTTTCCAAAGAACACATACAGATGGCCAATAGGCACATAAAAAGATGCTCAACATCACTAATCATCATGGAAATGCAAATCAAAACTACACTAAGATATCACCTACACCCATCAAAATAGCTATAATCACCAAGACAAAAAATAACAAATGTTGGAGAGGATGTGGAGAAAAGGGAATGCTCATACACTGCTGGTGGGAATAGAAACTGCTGCAGCCACTATGGAAAACAGTACGGAGATTTCTCAAAAATTAAAAATGAAAATACCATGTGACCCAGCTATCCCACTACTGGGTACTTATCCAAAGAACTTGAAATCAACAATTCAGAGAGACTTATGGCGCCCCTATGTTCACTGTAGCATTATTCACTGTAGCCAAGAAGTGGAAGCAACCCAAGTGCCACTGACTGATGATTGGATAAAAAAGATGCGGCGTATACACATACGTATACACACACACACACACACACACACACACACACACACGCTGGACTACTACTCAGCCATAAAAAAAGGACAAAATCATCCCACTGGCAACAACATGGATGGACCTTAAGGGTATTATGTCCAATGAAGTGAGCCAGACAGAGAAAGACAAACACTGTATGATTTCACTCACATGTGGAAGATAAACTAACACACAAAGAGAACAGTTTAGCAGTTACCAAAGGGGAAGGGGGTTAGCGGGTGGGTATAAGAGATGGAGTACACTTATATAGTAACTGACAAGTAATAACGTACAACCGAAATTTCATGTTATAAACTATTATTACCTAATAAAAAATTAATTTCAAAAAATTACAGATCTAAAAGCCTCTAAAATGGGGCTGGCCTCGTGGCCGAGTGGTTAAGTTCGCGCGCTCCGCTGCAGGCGGCCCAGTGTTTCGTCAGTTCAAATCCTGGGCGCGGACATGGCACTGCTCATCAGACCACGCTGAGGCAGCGTCCCACATGCCACAACTAGAAGAACCCACAACGAAGAATACACAACTATGTACCTGGGGGCTTTGGGGAGAAAAAGGAAAAAATAAAATCTTAAAAAAAAAAAAAAAAGCCTCTAAAATATAATTTCTCCAACTTTCTTAGAGTTCAACTATCATAATACATGAATCGAAAAACTAAAGCAATGCTATATAAAAGTGCAAGGAAATTCTAAAACATCTCTAAAAGTAAGACAGCTGAGACTACTGTGAGTTAAATCATCTGAAAGTAGATTATAAGGACAACTCAAAACCAACTCACCACTTCAATACAAGCGAGGGAAACACTGACATCAAATGAAAAGAAGTATACTATACCAAGTATTAAGTGGAATCAAATATACGAATCATTTGCAAGTGTGGAGGAAGAAAATCTAGGTCTGATTTTAGTTCCCATTTGTCTCTGTGGCCAGGAATAATAAAAATTAAAGACAAATTACTGTAGCCAGTGAACTTAAGATGCCAGTGACTGTAAACAGCACTATTATTTTATGTACCTCTAAAAGAGAAAAAAAATACATTGTTACTTAAATTATGACATACCATCAATTGTAAAACACATTCAGATTTAAGGGATATAAAAAAGTAAAAAAGAACAAAACATGGATTTTAGAATCAATGAAATACAGTTACATGACTAGCTAGGACAAATTAGGTGTGAAGAGATTTAATCTAATTCAAGGAACAATAACATTCAAGGAACATTATCATTAGTAAACTAACTGGAATCAGGGACCATGCTAAAATTTCAGATTATAAATATATATGTGGCACATTCCTTCCTTTCACAGTGCTCACAGTTAAGAAATTAACACTAAAAGTGCTATAGTAATAATAAATATCGAGTCATTGAAATACTCATGCCTTTTGAATCTAGTGACTCCACCGGTGTATGTTTACCCTAAAGAAATAATCCAAAAGGAACAAACTTTTATGAAAATTGGCCACTGCAATAAAAAACGATAGCAAAATTAAAACTTGGAAGTCTAACAATCTAGTTTTGATAAAATTTGCTAAATGGAAAACTACCTAATGACTAAAAGTATAATTTAAAAGACTATAGGCCATTATGGAAAATTATGACTAAGTGGGAAAAGATATGTATACACTATAATTGCAACTGAATAAAAATTAGATAAAATTGGGAGGGAGATAGAAAGAACATTACTGGGACATATGTTCAAAATGTTCAAAAATCTATCTTTTTAAACACAGATTGTAGATTAAATAATAGTATTGTGCCACTGTTAAATTTCTTGATTTTGGTATCTGTACTGTTGCTATTTAAGAGAATACTCTTGTTCTTAGAAAATATACAATGTATTTAATGGTAAAAAGAGTCCATTATCTCCAAGTTAAATCTCAAAGGGCTCAAAAACAAATAAACCTGAATACACATATAAACACAGCTCAAGCAACTGGGGAAAATGTAAACAGTAGAGAAATCTTGGTAAAGGGTATATCAGACCTCCTTTTACTCTTCCTACAAACATTCTCTCAGTTGAAATTATATCAAAATAAAGTTAACAAAACAATTAAGTAGATTTGTGATCAGAAAACAAAAAAGTAACACAAACCAAAGCAATTAAAATGGAAAGACTGTGGATACTTTATCTTTGTTAATAAGCATTAAGCAGTTTTAATAACATAAGCAAATGAAGAGAAAAATATTGAAGTTTTTTGGCAGTGACAAAATGTGTAGCAAGAACTAGTGCTAACAGGCTGTGTGAAAAGATGCCAGAAATATTTAGTTAGTAGTGTGTTGTGACTTAAGAGTTTGTGCTTTAAGTTTAGATGAGTCTTATTTCAAAGCAGTTTACATGCCTAATACAGAGAATAGTTAATCATAAAATAAGGAAATACTACAGCTTAAACTTAGAAAATAAAATAGTGTCTATCCAACTATAATAGGCAGCAATTACTACATGTAGGAAACTATCTAGAAAAAGCCTACTCAAAATATCCCTATCATTAACTGGGCTTGCTAAACAGCAGTCAGCTGTAGTAAATAAATAGGCATTGATTAAGACTATGGACTTAACTGATGAAGAAATTATCAATATGTAGAATAAAAAGCCTACTGAATGCTGTCTTAAGACCATAAAAATCTTGAATAAAAGTTTGTTTACGCTCAAGTATCAAAACAGTATTAGAAGTGAAGGTGCCAAAGCACCAGTGTGAAAAAGATCTAATAAAAATACAAATTATTAAATACAACTTCAACAGCATACAAATTTTGATTTCTGATGCTTACTACCATGAGGTAAGTTAACATCTACTGAAAATACAAAAGATGAGGAATGATGTCAGCATCAGGGCACAGTGAGCTTCCTCAGTAATCCCTCCCCTCCAACATACAATGAAAAGGACATTCATACTCCCACAGAGGACATCCAAACACAACAGAAAAAATGTTGGAGAAACCCACGCAGTCATACGATGCAGGGCGGAGAGGCTGGAGCCCCCCTCAGAGGAGGTGGAACACGGTAAAAGAAAACTTCTCTCCCTCCCCTAAAGACTGTAATCTGGGACCACAGGAGGCCTCTGAGAGGGAAGGAACAGGGTAGGGGACATTCAGATGCAGGAACATAAAGGATCCCTGATGGGCCCCTGCAGCCTAGAAGGAAGCCTTCTACTGGGGCAGAAGCTTCATGGGGGGTGACCTTATCAAGCCAACAGCCCAGGAGAGCAGATAGCAAGAGTACAGCGAGAAACCCCCGAGAGCATGCAGGAGAAAGCACCCCCACCCTCCACCACAGCCCGGCTCCACTACTTGGGATCTCATGGAAGGAATATGCGGCTCTTGACCCCCACCCAGTGGCAATAAGCAGTAATTGCGACCAAATAACAACAGGATACGAAAAAACAGAACCACTCCCTCTAGCAATATCAAACATTATATTAGATCTCCAGACGAGAGAGAAAACGACAAGTATCCAGAAATCGGTCCTGAGGACACACAAATATGTATCTAAATGACAAAGAATTCAAAATAGCTATCATCAAAAAACTCAACAAGTTAAAACAGAATGTAGAGAAACAATTCAACAAGTTCAGGAGCTACTTCACAAAAGAGATTGAAACTATAAAGAATCAATCAGAAATAGTAGAAATGAAAGACACAATGGAAGAAATAAAACAAAATATGGATTCCCTGAATGCTCAGGCGGACATCATAGAGGAGTGTATCAGCATAATCAAAGACGGAGATGCTCAAATGCTCCAGATAGAGGAGAAAGAGACCTAAGACAAAAAATAAATGAGGAAAGTCTCTAAGAAATAGATGACTCGCAACCTAAGAATTACAATTATTCCAGAAGGCGAAGTGAAGGAAAACGGAGAAAGCTTGTTCAAAGAAATAATAGCAAAGAACTTCCCAAAACTAGGGAAGGAGATGGAAATCCACGTGGAAGAGGCTACCAGATCTCCTAAATATGTCAATGTAAAAAGACTGACTGCAAGGCATATAGCAATGAAACTGGCACAACCAAATGACAAATAAAGAATACTAAGGGCAGCAAGGCAGAAGAAAATAAGCTACAAAGGAACCTCTATCAGGGTTTCAGCAGATTTCTCTGCAGAAACCTTACAGGCTAGGAGAGACTGGAAGGACATATTCAAGTCTTTGAAGGATACAAACTTTCAGCCAAGAATACTCTATCCCATGAAAATATCCTTCAGATATGTTGGAGGACTTTCCCAGACAAACATAAGTTAAGGGAGTTCATAGCCACAAGATAACCCCTACAAGAAATCCTCAAGAAGGCCCTCATACCTGGGAGGCAGGTGGGGAAGAAGGGATTACAAAGCATGGAGTAAGGAGATAAACAGGTAGACAGAATCAGAGCAGGATAGCAAATACTCAATTATAGCATTAAAGACAAACGGAAGGAAAATACCAAAGACAAAGATAATCTTGTCATTTTAACCACAAACTCATAACACAAGATGGAATAAGATGTGAGAAAAACAACTTAGGAGGGAAGAGAAAAGGGACTGAATCAGTTTAGTCTAAGGAAAAAAGACACCATCAGAAAAGGGACTATCTTATCCACAAGATTTTGAACACAAATCTCATGGTAACCACTAAACAAAAAAAGCAGAACACAGACACAAATAATAAATAAGGACAAAACAAAGAAACACAACATAAAAAACCACATAACTTGACTGGTCAACCAAAATACACAGAACAAGAAACAAAGGAAATGCAGGAGAACTGGAAAACGACTGATAAAATGGTAGCATTAAGCCCTCATATATCAATAATCACCCTAAATGTAAATGGACTGAATTCTCCAATAAAAAGACACAGAGTGGAAAGATGGATTAAAGTACAAGAACCAGGGCCAGCCCTGTGGCCCAGTGGTTAAGTTTGTGCGCTCTGCTTTGGCAGCCCAGGGTTTCGCCAGTTCAAATCTTGGACGCAGACATGGCACCGCTCATCGGGCCATGTTGAGGCGGAATCCCACATGCCACAACGAGAAGGACCCACAACTAAAAAATATACAACTATGTACTGGTGGGATTTGGGAAGAAAACGCAAAAAAGAACAAGATGCAACATTATGCTGCCTCCAGGAAACACATCTCAGCTCCAATGACAAACACAGGCTCAGAGTGAAGGGCTGGAAGACGATACTCCAAGCTAACGGCAAATAAAAGAAAGCAAGTGTTGCCATACTTAGACAAAGTAGACTTCAAGATAAGACAGGAAAAGAGAGACAAAGAGGGGCAGTATATAATGATCAACAGGACATTCCATCAAGAAGAAATAACACTTGTAAATATCTATGCATCCAACACAGCAGCATCAAAGTACATAAAGCAACTATTAACAAGGCTAAAATAAGATATTAACAATAACACAATAATAGTAGGGGACCACAACACTCCACTCACATCAATGAATAGATCATCCAGACAGAAAATCAACAAGGAAACAGTGGAATTAAATGAAAAGCCACACAAGTTGGACTTAACAGACATATATACAACACTCCATCCCAAAACAGCAGAATATACGTGCTTCTCAACTGCGCACGGAACATTCTGCAGGACAGACCATATGGTGGGAAACAAGGCAAGCCTCAATAAATTTAAGAAGATTGAAATGATAACAAGCATCTTTTCTGATCACATGCTATAAAGCTAGAAATTAATTACAAGAAAAAAGCTGAGAAAGGTACAAAGAAGTGGAAACTAAACAACATGCTATTGAACAAGCAATGGATCACTGAAGAAATTAAAGGAGAAATCAAAAAACATCTGGAGACAAATGAAAATGAAAACATATCATACCAACTCATATGGGGTGCAGCAAAAGCTGTATTAGGAGGGAAATTTACCACAATAGAGGCTCACCTTAACAAACAAGAAAAATCCCAAATAAGTCATCTCAAACTACAACTAATTGAATTAGAAAAAGAACAACAAACAAAGCCCAAAGTCTGCAGAAGGAGAGAAACAATAAAAATCAGAGCAGAAAAAAATGCTATCGAAACAAAAAAGGCAGTAGAAAGCATCAATGAAACAGCTGGTTCTTTGAGAAGATAAATAAAATTGACAAACCCCTAGCCAGACTTACAAAGAAAATAAGAGAGAAAGGATAGATAAATAAAATTAGAAATGAAGGAAGAGAAATAACAATGGATACCAGAGAAAGACAACGGATTATAAGAGAATACTATGAAAAACTATATGCCAAAACATGGACAAAATGGACAATCTAGAGGAAACGGATAAATTTTTAGAGTCTTACAACCTCCCAAAGCTGAATCAAGAAGAAATAGAGAATGTGAATAGACCAATCACAAGTAAAGAGATTGAAACAGCAATCAAAAGCATCCCAAAGAATAAAAGCACAGGACCAGAGGGCTTCCCTGGGGAATTCTACCAAACATTCAGAGAGGATTTAATACCTATCCTTCTCAAGCTATTCCAAAAAATTAGGGAAGATGGACTGCTTCCTAACACATTCTACAAGGCCAACATCACTCTGATACCAAAGCCTGACAAGGACAACACAAAAAAGGAAAACTACATGCCAATATCGCTGATGAACATAGATGCAAAAATCCTCAACAAAATATTGGCAACCCAAATACAGCAATACATCAAAAAGATCATGGATCAAGTGGGATTAATACCAGGTACACAGGGACTGTTTAACATTCACAAATCAATGAATGTGATACACATTAACAAAATAAGGAATAAAAACCACATGATCATCTCAATAGATGCAGAGAAAGCATTTGACAAGATCCAACTGCCATTTATAATAAAAACTCTTAGCAAAATGGGGATAGAAGGAAATTACCTCAACATAATAAAGGCCATATATGACAAATGCACAGCCAACATCATACTCACTGGGGAAAAACTGAATGCAATCTCTCCAAGAACAGCAACAAGACAAGGATGCCCACTATCTCCACTCTTATTCAACATAGTACTGGAGGTTTAGGCCAGAGCAAATAGGCAAGAGAAAGGAATAAAGGGAATCCAAACAGGTAATGAAGAAGTCAAACTCCGCAGACGACATGATTTTATATACAGAAAACCCTAAAGAATCCATTGGAAAACTATTAGAAATAATTAATAACTACAGTAAAGTGGCGGACTACAAAATCAACTTACCCAAAGCAATCTACAGATTCAATGCAATCCCAATCAGAATCCCAATGACATTCTGCAGGGAAACAGAGCAAAGAATCCTAAAATTCATATGGGGCAACCAAAGACCCCGAATTGCTAAAGCAATACTGAGAAAAAAGAACAAAGCCGGAGGCATCACAACCCCTGACTTCAAAATGTACTACAAAGCCATAGTGATCAAAATGGCATGGTACTAGCACAAAAACAGACCTACAGATTAATAGAACAGAACTGAAAGCCCAGAAATAAAAACTCAAATATATGGACAGGTAACCTTTGACAAAGGTGCCAAGAACATACTATGAAAAAAAACAAGTCTCTTAAAGAAATGACATTGGGACAACTGGACAGCCACATGCAAAAGAATGAAAGGAGATCATTATCTCACACCACACACAAAAATAAATTCAAAATGGATCAAAGACTTGAAGATAAGTCCTGAAACCATAAAACTCCTGTAAGATAATATAGGTAGTACACGCTTTGACATGAAACTTAAAAGGACGTTTTCAAATACCATGTCTTCTCAGACAAGGGAAACAAAAGAAAAAACAAAGAAGTGGGAGTTCATCAGACTAAAGAGCTTCTGCAAGGCAAAAGAAACTAGGATCAAAACAAAAAGACAACCCACCAATTGGGAGAAAATATTTGCAAATCATCTATCTAATAATGGGTTAATCCCCAAAATATACAAGGAACTCACACAACAGAACAACAAAAAAACAAACAGCCTGATCAAAAAATGGACAGACAACATGAAGACATTTTTCCAAAGAAGATATACAGATGGCCAATAAACACATTAAAAGATGTTCAACATCACTAATCATCAGGGAAATGCAAATCAAAACTACACTAAGATACCACCTTTACAACTGTTAAAATGGCTATAATCACTAAGACTAAAAATAACAAATGTTGGAGAGGGTGTGGAGAAAACGGAACCCTCATACACTGCTAGTGGGAATGCAAACTGGTGCAGCCACTACGGAAATCAGTATGCAGATTCCTCAAAAAACTAAAGACAGAACTACCATATGACCCAGCTATCCCACTACTGGGTATCTACCCAAACAACCTGAAATCAACAACCCAAAGTAACATACGTACCCCTATGCTCACTGTAGCACTATTCACAATAGCCAATACATGGAAACAATCCAATTGCCCAGGGACTGATGATTGGATAAAGAAGAGGTGGTATACATATATACGATGGAATACAACTCAACCATAAAAAAAGACAAATTCATTCCATTTGCAACAGCATGGAAGGACCTGGAGGGAATTATGCTAAGCAAAATAAGCCAGACTGAGAAAAAGACAAACACCAGATGATTTCAAACTCATGTAGAATATAAACAAAAACATGGACAAAACAGTTCAGTGGTTACCAGGGGAAGCGGGGTGGGGAGTGGGCATGGGGTGGGGGTGAAGGGGAGCACTTATGTGGTGACAGACAAGAAATAAGGTACAATTGAAATTTCCCAATGACGTAAGCTATTATGAACTCAAATTTTAAAAAAGTTACATAAAAAAATACATATATAAAAGATGAAAACTTGCTATTTGGTCAAATTTCTATCATTCAAACTTCAAAAATCTTTCTGCATGCCTTTACAACAGTATACCACCATCCACAAAAAAGCTGCCTGGAAAAGTTAATACATTTCCAAGACTACAAATTATTACAGTTTTATTGTAGTGTTAATATCCTTGAGTGAGACAGGTATACAAAATTAATATTGGAAAACTAGTAGGTCAGAATGAAAAAACAGACAAATGGAATGCTTACAGACAAACAGAAAAAAAGAAAATCACTTTATCAATCTGGGTTTCTGTAAAAAGAATAAACACATTCACCTAGAATCTTTATGCTGAAGAATATGAAATCAAACTTCTACCCCAAATAAGATAAAGCACAAGTAAACAAAATGCAATAAAATAAGTAACCAAAAAAATTGCCCTCACAAAATATTCAGAAAATTAAAAAGAGCTAATTATATTTACTGAATGACATAAAGCAGCCTAAGTTTTCTGTAATGTCAAATCCATTATCTTTAAAAAAAAAAAATTTTTTTAAAGGCAAACAAATCTTAATAAACATTACTGACCATAAATTAAACTTACCTTCTTATCTTCTTTTACTTTGTGGGTTTTCTTCTTCATCTTCTTATCATCTAACTCCTGGTCGGAAGTGATTGCAGGATTATCAATACCACCTTTCCAAGTTTCCACAGGAGAAAGCAGTGGATCTTCCTCACTTCCTCGATGTCTTCCTTTTCTTTTTGTTTTAGAAGTGGTAAAAGCCTCATCATCACTTGCATCTGAATGTGTTCTTCTATAGTACGACTTGGCTTTACTAAACAAGGTTTTAGATTTATATTTGTATTTTGAAGGCCTTCGTTCTCCATGACTTTTTGAGGTTCTATCTGAAAATCCATTTTCTTCATCTCCTTGGGTGTTATTTACAAATGAGTTTCGAATTTTAATAATGCGATTCTGACTATCATCTGGGACAACATATATCTCATCAGGATAGCCCTTCTGTCTGAAGATTGTGTCAATGGGTTCCGAATAGTTATCTGAAGGATCCATATCTTCAGGATGTGCCAAAGGCACCCGGGAAGTCTGTTTTCTTGGATTTTTACCAATACCAGCTTCAATTGTTTTTAAAAGGTTTGGATCTAGTTTTTTCACATTTGTCTTAGGTACAACTGGTTTAGGTTTAATAGGTGGAGGCACTTTATGGTTGCGTTCATGGTCATGACAGTTTGGGGTACTATGAATAGGATATTCATTTCCTTCCAAATCTAATCTGTATCTGGAACGGTCACTAGGTGTTGGAAGCAACTGTACATCATCCCCAATTGGACTATAAGGAGGTGGCGCTTCTGTATCATCATCTGAATCAGGGTAGTTGTTATAGGGAAAACAGTCTCTGGGAGATGGTAGAAAAACATCTTCGCTTTGATGGGTTGATTCTCTTGTATTATCAGATAAATAAGAATTTTCTATCATATTTTTTTTCTCTAGAACATCACTGAAAAACAGTGTAAAGACCTCAGTTTGCCGATGATATTGAGATAAAGAATACAACGCTGTAAATTTAGCAGTGATCTCAGTTGCAATGTGTTCACCTTCAGTCATTAATTCCTTAATGGCCTCATTTTCAAAAAAATCTGCTTGGCTGTCAGTAACTGCCACAAGCTGTACAGGAATGGTGTCCTGAACTTCTGATAGAAATGCTCGAAGCATTCCCATTGATGCTTTCCGTTTGGCAGAATAAACTAATATATACCCATGAACCAGTTCATCTTTCCGAACTCCAATTGATGAATGGTATGATAAGATTGTGATCTGTATTCGCCTCCTTTTTTCACCAATAATTTTATCAAGCATTAGGGAATTATTCTGTCCAGCTTGAGCAGCACTGCAAGAATGAGAATCAAGGAAGGGTGAAAGAATAAGATCCACACTAAATGGATCACCACACATGGCACACATGACAATTCTCAAGTCAGCTTCCGATACATCCTTATTGGTAGGAACTGGGCTCACCACATCTAAATTATGTTTAACTGATTCTAATACTCCTCTTAGAGCTTGCTTTATCTGGGTTTCATTAAATTTACGAGGATATGTACCAGCAGGTACATCTACAAAAGGACATTGTAACTTGTTTGCCAACTGTTGCCCTTGGTGCCTGAGAATTGGTAGATTCTTACTAATAGAATCTCTCTGATTAGCCAGAATTAATGTAAATGGAAGATTAGCCATATATTTATCTTTTCTGATCTGAGAAGCTTCAGTTCTTATTTTTCCAATAAATTCACCAATAAAATTCAGTGACTCAATGGAATTAAATACACAGAAGCACCCATGTGGTTTAAAGGCGGCAGTCCACAACTGACTTAAAAAGTAAGGCGACTTGGCATCAACTGGCCGAAGATCAAGTTCATAAATTTTTCCATCTAAGGCATACTCATCATCAGTGGATTGTGTCCTTATCTCATTTGCTAGCTCTTGGGCAAGGCCATCCTTCCCTAAAATGAAAAGATTAACTTTATCTATATTGGTACTATCATGATACAACCGTAAGCGGCCATGATCCAACTGCAAAAGGCTACTGGCAAGTAACTGCTCCACTTTAATGTCAGTACAATTTTGGCCACTAAGACATGTTTCTTTAGTGGGATGATAAACAAACCCTATATGCTTAAGTAGAAGAGATTCCCTATCAGGTGCAAGTTTCTGTAAAGCTTTATATCTAGGTTCTTCGCTCAAAACTGTATGAATTTCACTCATTTTATCTGAACTGGGTGTTGCATTAAGATCTAAATCATAAAAAAGTTCAGAATGCTCAAAAAGCATTTCCTGAAACTCTTCTTTGGCTTTTTCAACTATTTCTCGCTGATGCCTACCATACACTTCTTTGCTATCAGCCTCAGTAATATATTTGAAGGCTTCATCCTCCATAACAAAGCACATAACTTCCTCCCACGGCTGCCCAGGTGAAATGAACTGAATTTTTTCCAAAGTCTTTTTGAATTTTTCCTTCATTTCTACCCTCCTCTTCTCTGATATTAGATGTTGTACATGGTTCTGATAGACTTTTTCAGCTTCTAAAGTGCTCAGGAGGTCAAATGGAATCCGTCTATCATTAATTTTGTCTATATGGTCAGTTTCATCCCAAGGTGTTTTCTCTAGCACCACAAAACATAACTGAAAATCTGCTCTCTTTTCCATTAATTTCAAAGCTTCTGACCAATTCAAATGTTCAATCTCTTCTAGATTTGGCAAAAGAGTGTTAAAAGCTCTTGGTAAAGTGTTTATATATTCTTCTCTCCTTTTTCTTATATGTTCCTGTTTAAGTTGTTCTATATGTTTTGAAAACGTATTTCTGGCCTTTCTTGTTCCCTCTAAGTTGATGTATTCTTCATAATCAGGATGATTTTTTAATTTATTACTAACAGTTTTCCAAGTTGCATGATAATCTCTCACAGTCTGCACAAGTTTTTCAAACTTATCTGTTGCTGTGACAACAAGTTGTCTCTGTGTTTTATAAGCATCCAGATAGGGAATAATTTTAGGTTTGCCACGAGTTTTATCCAACATTTGTACCAGTGCAGTGAAACATGTCTCAATGTTGACGTTAAATCGTGCTGATGTTTCCACTACAAGAAGGTTCTTTTTGTTTGAAGCAAATGCCTGAACTTCTCTAAGGTAATGATCCACGCATTCATCACATTTAGTTGCTGCTATTATTACAGGTTTTTTTGATTTTGATAGTTGGACAAAAAGGTTATTCACAAATTTAAGTTGGTCATCAAACTTTCTATTACATCCCTGACTTACGTCAATGCACAATAAAAATCCATCTACGTTGAGCTTCCCTTCAGGCATTTGCTTCTGTTCAAAGTCTTGCTCCAAGCCCAGCTGATCAGTGCAAATGTACATTAGTTTTTCTGCTGACTGCAATTTAGAGGCAGCTGCACGTTTTATATATGGTTGCAAATTCGTACTCCGATGAGGCAAGAAAGTCTGGTCATCAATGAACTCTGTTTGTTCAATGACATGAATTTTGCATTCTACTCCATCTTCACCATTTTGTGTTATGTCACCCCAGTACAAAAAGTGATCATTATTTACTACTCGTCCTCCAAAGTCAATGGTGCTAAGCACAGAAGTATGCTCTGGATAATATTCATCTGCTTTTGAGCGTACAAATCTATTGCACAAACAGGACTTTCCAACTCCACAGTTACCCTTGTCTTTTTCAGTCCCAGAGAGTCCAACTACACTGATAGTATAGGATGGGGGGCGAGGCTCTTTGTTTTTTGCCATCATAACTCTCTTCTCATGTCTCTACATTCATAAAGGTAATCAGATATACTTCTCATTCTGAAAATAAAATTCCCTCAAAATACAGATCCCGAATTTCAGAACTATATTTGGTTCTTTGTATTTCCCTCATTTCTGTGCAGAAAGGTCTTCAAGATCATATGGATCATCTTCCTAGAAAGAGGAGAAAAAGGACAATTCTTAATCATGAATTACACACACTGAATTATATATATATTAAAGATGCTCACAACAAAGCACCATGCAAGTTAACAGCAATGTTACATGTATTCTAAGAAGGCACCAGAAAGAGAGTTTATGATTTACTGTTACAAATGCAAGCTGACCTCAAAATTTAAGGCAAATCTAACAATTAAAATGACTAAATATAAAATGTAATGTAATGTCTCACAAACTTTAAAATAAGCCCCTATTAACCAAATGTGCATTTTCTCTCAACTCCTTCCTGAGTTTGAAGAACCAACTAGTCCTTCCTCTCCCTCAATTTTCCTGCCTTATGTGACAGGAGACTATTTGGTGATAATAAAACGTATTAATTGCCTTAACAATTCCCTCATGACTTTTAAACACAACCTGCTATCTATTACATGGCTCCTCAAAACTTATTCCCTGAAATGGAATTTCATACAAATTTATCAAGATTTGGGGATTAAAAATTTTCCAAGAAGTGTCAAAACAGTCCTGTGAAATTTATAAAATTTTATGCCCAAAACCAATTAAGAATATTTAAATACTTAAACAGGGAAATAGAAGAAAACGGACAGTTAATACAAATAAGTACAATATTTAATTAGATAGATCAATGCTTCTCAAATTATCCAAGGTGAAGGACTAATTTTTTTTTCATATCTGCAAGTCCAATTTTGTAGAAAATAATTTTTTTTTAAAATCCAAGCCCCAATGTCTTATTAAATTCAAGATACATTAAATTACTGTCAAATTGTTTCCAAATGTTCTTGATTTCTACATTTATTTTCTATCAGAGTAGTTATAAAGAACTCATGGATCACATTTTGAGTAACACCAAGCTAAAGAATTTTAAGATTATATACTTGAGATAATCTTTTAGAATTTTTTAATATACCAACATTATGTAACCTTTAAGAATTGCATGTAATTTAATTTAGGTTATTTATTTATGTGGAAACAAGGAATTGGTCTCTTATAAAAGTTTTATTTGGTACGTCACATTCTTTTGAGGTTGAATTAAAAGCAAGACATCATTTCCACATCAAAATTTCACAAGGTGGGGAAAATATCCAGTCATGTACATCAACAGATGTGAAAATTATCTTCAATCCAGATAAAATAAAGAATATATAGAACTTGGAGAGAAAAAAAATAAAAGGTAAGAACCACCAAATACCTGGCTTCTCCACTGACCTCAACTGCAAGTAAACATCTATTCAGATTATACTGCAACTTGCTCTAACAACTAATGGAAAAGAGAAATTGTTCTTGTAATTTAAAATTTTGGCTAATGTTTCTGCTAATATTTAAAAATAAAATTTCAGATTTATTCTTATTCTCTAGAAGTTTATTCTATTAGCCTCAACCAAATATTAACAATATCACCCATGTGATACCCAAACAAAATGTTTAAGGTCACTTTTGTAACGAATAAAACATTACTATGTTGAAGGAGCAACACAAGTAGAAAACCATGAGTAAATAGAACAGATTTCAAATTTGACTCCTATAATTTACTAGTTTATGACAATAATAAAACACCAAACCTCTTGAGACATGGTTCCTCCATCTATAAAATGGGGCCACATATCTATACAAATTTAAGAACTAAATCACTTTTTAAAATGTTAAGTGCCTAGTATACAAAAGGTGCTTAATAAACACTAGTTCTGTTTCTTAATTGATTCTTAGAACCAGGGAAGCTGCCGAAGATTTATAAAAACAATGTGATGAGACTTGTGACTTACAAATATTTATCTGACAGCAGTATACACAATAATTAGAAGTAAGAGGAATTAGGGCAGTCTCATCCGATCCTATTAACTCTTTTCTTATTAGCAAAATTTTTTAAAAATCTTAATCTGGTCAAACTGAGTATTTGTACCCAGCACTAAGTTTTACCATTCCTTATCTAAACTGTGTAAAAGAACAATTGGACTACCTTATGGATATTTACGGAAAAACATACTGAATTAACTGGATAACAAAGTTATATATAGTGATTAAAAAGTGAAATTAGTCTGTGAAAATAGCACAATGATTCCACAGCTAACAAGGAAAAAATTGAAAACATAGTAGAATACAAGGTCTATCCTTCCTTCTTACTGGAAAAGCAAAGACTGCAGATGATATACTTTAAAATGTACATCAAGAAAATATATCTAGTGATTACTCTGGGGAATTTTTATGTTAAACAGTACAAACACTAGAACTACATATAACTCTTTATTAAACTTCTATTCTGAAAACTAAGAGCAATTCAGACACTTGTAAGACTGTCCTCTTCCTTCTAGTTTAAGAGGCACAAGGTTGTTAAAAGAAAAGTAGCAACACAATGTCAATGAATGCACCTGAGTACTGCAGAAAATTTTCAACTACAAACCTAATCCTTGCCATAAGAGTCACATCTTTACTAATATTTCTTATACTTATCCAAACACCTTAAAAGTAAGACTCATTTCTGCTCTTCGATAGCATAAGCCTCAAAATACTGAGATACTTTTCTATCTTAAGTTACAGAGTGTTAAAAACAGAAAGTGAACACTCTATCACAAAATGTATTTTTTTTTTTGAGGAAGATTAGCCCTGAGCTAACTGCTGCCAATCCTCCTCTTTTTGCTGAGGAAGACTGGCCCTGAGCTAACATTCGTGCCCATCTTCCTCTACTTTATATGTGGGATGCCTCCCACAGCATGGCTTGCCAAGCAGTGCCATGTCCACACGCGGGATCCAAACTGGCAAACCCTGGGCCCCCAAAGCGGAACGTGTGAACTTAACCACTGCACCACGGGGCCGGCCACCACAAAATGTATTTTAAAAGTCTCAGGGGCCAGCCCAGTAGTACACAGCAGTTAAGTTTGCACACTCTGCTTCAGCAGCACGGAGTTCGCCGGTTCAAATCCCAGATACAGACCTACGCACTGCTTATCAATCCATGCTGTGGCAGGCATCTCACGTATAAAGTAGAGGAAGATGGGCATACACGTTAGCTCAGGGCCTATTTTCCTCAGCAAAAGAGAGGAGGATTGGCAGTGGATGGATGTTTGCTCAGGACTAATCTTCCTCAAAAACAAAAAAAGTTTCAGGAGGAAAGGGCCTTAAAACTAAACGAAGATGAGTTGAAGGCATGAACTCATCACCCTTTCACTGGTCATTGAAAACTGGAAGGCTTTTTATCTAATAGAGTAATGAAATTCTACTATATTGAAGATAAACTTTAATACTGAGGCTTGAACACATCCTAATTAATTTGATAGTGGCAGTCTCTGAACCGTGATTAAAGTTTAAATTAAAAATAAGATAACTTTGCATGACACTTACAGTTTTCACACCAAATTCACAGTAAACTACCAATGAGACACCGCGAGGAACATCCACGTTCTTCTTTCTAACGCTGCTCTCAGGCAGGTTACCTGCTAGTATTTTGAAGTCAGCTCCAGAGCTTGTCATGGAGTCACTACATAGTGATTTTCAAACTGTGGTGGAAAAATTCTTTCACCTAGAGTTGAGAAAGACGGATACTGGGCAAACAGTTGCTCTCTCCTTCCAAGTGTCTCATCCGAGCAGTGCTTTCTTTATCTGATTTACAGGTTCACTTAACTCAAGCTTTAGTTTAAAAAAAAGTTTTCAGATTTAAAAAAAGTTTGAGAAATGCTAGACTAGAAAAAAATTGTCACATAGCCCTCAAAAAGATTTTGCCATTTATTTCAATGAGTATGGTATTACAACCTCATGGGACAAAGACAGTTTCCATGAGGTTGGCTGTAATAGGTTGTAAGGGAATTTAATTTCAGACACTTGGATAGTTTATATATCCATGAATTACCCAGTGGTCCTCAACATCCATGTCAAAATTGCCCTCCATTAACTAATCAAGGTGGTTTTTCTTCTACGCTGAGAAAAAAAAGAATCCTTTCTGGGTTTTGTGCTCCCAATAATAAACTAATGGCCAATATCTATCTGCAGGCCGTTTAAGTGGAAAATTCCTTTCAAATATGTTTAATGGTAATATTTAATTATGTCAATTCACACATATCTTTTCGATTTTTGACGTTAACTTTATTTTCATGAAACTTGTTCTTGTCTTCTCCTAACATCTAGTATCATGCTTATTCTTACTCATGAAGAAACCAAGACAAAAGTAGCAACGATTTACTACTCAGTTGTAGGGTTAAGTCTCTTGATGACCAAATCTTTACTTTCTTAAGCATTAGTGCTCTTTTAATAGTAGGCAATGCAATTTCTCATTTTGCCTTTAAGATTATCTTATAAACTTATATTTTATTTCAAGGAAATGTTTACATTAAGTATCCTTACAAAAATTAATGACAATATATAATTTGAGTGGAACTGCCTTACAACTGTCTGCTGAAATGAAACTACTACAACTAAGTTTTCTAAGATATTTTACTAAGCCATTCAAAGACAACATGCCCCTTTTAAGAGTTTTAATAACATGAAGTTGCTTTCTGCAAAAAAAAAAAAAAAATTTAAGTTCTACAACGAATCTAGGAAATCAAAAAAATAGCTTCTTAGTAATTCTGAATTTAAAATCTTGCTTTGTACCTTTTCACAAAACATTACATTGATTAATAAAAGGCACAATTTTTAAAATATTTTATACTTCTAAGTTATTATGCCGTGTCAGGAAATTCCTAGTGGCCCTATTTTCAAAATATATCCCAAATTTATCACTTTTCACTACCTTTACTGCTATAACTCTGACCCCACCCATCATCATCTCTGGCCCTAGATTATTCCGAAGGCTTCTAATCTAATATCCCTGCTTCCACTCCTGATCCTCTTTCCCATTCTATTCATATTAGAGCAATCAGAGTGTTCCTTTTAAAATCTAAGTCACAGCCTCCCATTCTTCTGCTCAAAACTCTCTAGTGGCTCCTAAAAGTAAAAGCAAAGTTCTTTCAATGGTTTATGAAAGATCTGCCTTCTCCAACCCTATCTTACTCTCTGACCTACTCTCATACTATTCTCCCCATTCTCATTCGGCGCCAATAACACTGAGAACACGAAGCTGTTCCTCAACATGCTAAGCATGTTCCTGCTTTTGCACTTACTTTTCCCAATAACCCTCCAAACCCCCCTTGCTAACTCCCTATCTCCTAACTTATTATTCAACTTACTTATTACTTGTCATTAACTCTATCCTTCTCTCCACCCCACTGCAGGTTTAATAAAGATCCATAAAGGCACAAATTTTGTTTATTTCATCAATATATCCCAAGACCCTAGAACAGTGCCTCCCACATAGTAGCTACTCAATAAATGCATGAATCCTAATAAATACTAAAATCAAAATGCTTTTAATTATTTGGCAAAAAAAGGTAAAACACTGTTTACTAAATAAGTGCTGAAATTTATTAACCTAAAAGGTTTTCCAAAGCTATTTATGGAGAAAATATACATATATTTCAAGGTCCCAATAATTTAGTCAAAAATTAAGCCGTCAGAATGAAGACTGTGATCTATAATAATGTATTCAACCAGAATCATCATCTAATTTTTAATTCTGACATTCAAACATTTTTTTAAATCACAAATATTTATATAGGAAATTACATTTTGAAGACCTAATTACATAGAAGGAGATTTGTAATCACACGCCTCATCTTCAGCCAAATAAATAAAATATCCTTATATAAACAAATATTTAAAAGAGAAGACAGATCCAAGCCCAAAGATTATCATATATGCCACAATCTTAGGTAAATTATCTAGAGTAGTTTAAGAATAAAAATATCAACTGTATACTAAAAGATGAATATAGCATAATACTGATATATTACTTTTCTTAATGTTGCTCTTTCTCAAAGACAAATTTATCAGTGCTGTGAAATATTAAAAAAGGAAATGAAAAGCCATTTTAACATATATCAGTCAAATACACAATGTAATACTTGTATAAGTATTCTATATTTTCTTTGACCAAGGTTTCCACCACAGAAGCACACAATTTTAAGGTTGAAAGGAACACTAAAAAGTCATCATTCCTATGAATTAGTCTTTGGACAAGACTATAATCCAGTGAATAAAAAGAGATCTATTAAAAATTTGAAGAATTTATGTAATGACTAAATAACCTGGAAGCATATCCTGGTAGGATTCAGGACTAAACTGTTAGGATGGAAATTTTGTTTGTTTTTTTACCGTATTCCCATCATCCAGCACAGTGCCCAACACAGAGTAGTGCTCAAATATATGATGACGAAATGAAGCAATCTCTAGACTCAGATCCTAAACCACTAAGCAATCTTGAAGCCACTTTTGTAGTCACAATTAACAAAAATCACATAGTGCTATGGGCCCATGTCTAGTATAGCAGAATATTCTAACATAAAAAGTTCAGGTTTTTTTCAAGACCTATAGTCTGCTCATTAACACAAATTATGGGTTTATAAACAGTAAGCCTAAAGACTCAATGGAAGTACTTCCAGGAGGGTCCAAGTAGGCAGTACTCTGAGAGTTCCCCAAGCCCTACTCAGCAAAGGTAATGCTGTTTACACCCATTTTACCTTTTGATATTTCAAGCCTCTGCTGTTTGAAAAAAAGTTTCACTGCATAAAATACTCAAAAACCAATGACCCAAACTATTCCCAAACAGATTAACTGCCTACCCTATTATTTAATCTATACTTTCCTCTAACAACATGTTACGTCTCTGAGGCCCTGGTGTGAAAGCTATTCTAACTCTTCCTAGATCACTTCCTTATTCTGTGAACCAAAAGTCACCTCATTTATATCAACCTATGTAAATAACCCCTTAAGTATTTTGCTCTGCTTAGCTACTATATGCTCAGCTTTATGTCAGAGGTTTTGAGGTTACAAATGTAGGTATACGGAAGTCCGCTAAGCCAGTGCTATGAATACGCTCACCTCCCTTCCAGGGTCTCTGAGTCCCTTATCCTCACTTTGGAGAACTGAGAAGGGTAAGGGAAGGGCATAATTTTACATTCAATATTGTAAGGCTATAAATGGAGGGAAACCATTATTTTCATTATACAAACTACTTAGGTAAGGTTTAACAATTTTCTTAATGATAGGAACATTAAGAGGCTGAATAAGAATCTCAGGAAGGGGTAAAGACTAAAACAGACATGGATTTTTAAAAAAAGGCTCAAAAGCACTTTTTCTCACTATTTTTCAGCTTTATAGCACACCACAGCTAAAGAGACAAAAGCAATGTGCTGTACAGTCATGCGTCCCTTAACGACAGGGATACATTCTGAGAAACACATCATTAGGCAATCTCATTGTATGAACATCATAGAGTGTACTTACACAAACTTAGATGGTATAACCTACTACACACCTAGGTTATATGGTATTAATCTTACGGGACCACCAACGTATATTTGGTCCATCATTGACCAAAATGTCCTTATGCAGTGCATGACTGCACTATGGAACTGATAAATGCAACAGGAATTCAAAGAAATGAAAGATCAGTATAAGCTGGAAGAGATCAGGGCCTGCAAAACTTTTTCTGTAAAAGGCCAGACAGCAATTATTTTTAAGCTTCGCATTCCATACAGTGTCTGGTTACAACCATTCAACCGTGCCGTCATAGCACAAAAACAGCCACAGACAATACTTAGACGAATGCCCATGATTGTTTATGGACACTGAACTTTGAATTTCATATAATTTTAACACATCATAAAATACTATTAATTATTTCTTCAACCATTTCAAAATGTAGAAAGCTATTATACAAAAAAGGACAGGAGGCCTGATTTGGCCCAGAGGTCATAATCTGTAGACCCCTTGCAAAAGATTAAGTATCAGTGAATAGAGAGGATTTGAGTGAACTTTGAAAAACAGACCAGATTTGGATTTTAAAAAGACTGCCATTCCTCATGAGTGATTAGGATGGAGTAGTTGAGCACATGTGCCACCTTAGAAAGTAGAGACTCCTTATTTCATTTACTTCTGAAGACATAAGGACAACTATAGAAGGTATTCAAGGGCAAACAAGAGTTAGACCTTGTAATAAATAATAATAAGTCATTACAGACTAGAGGTGGAATACCAGACTAGATTGAGTGGGGCACAAAGCCCAAGAGATGGACAAATATGGAAGGCTTGAAATCACCTGAACTATCACAGAACTGAAAAGAGTAATCCAAGACAAAGAGAGCTTGGTGACTGGGGGCTAGATATAAGAAATAAAGACAAATGAGTCAACGTTTCTTAATGAAAAACTAATCAGTTTCAGCAATAGGCAGTGGTATCACTTGAGTTTCAGGTGACAGTATTTCCAAAGTAAAATGAAAATACAGAAATGATGAGGCAAAGTCAAGATCAGTAACATAAATTTCAAGAGCATAAATTTTAGAAAATTATTTAAGAAACAGTCAAAGAGTTACATACTTAGTTAAGAGAGAAGAGAAGAAATCTGGATCTTTCAATTCCCCAGACCAGAGGAAAGTTAATTTCCCACAGTTCTCTAAACAGTCAACCAAAATAAAAATAAATAAAGATATATCATCTTGGCTCTGAAAAGGTAAGCAAAGAAACAAACATACAATTTTCTATCAGGAAGAGTACATGATCAACAAGGAAGAAAATGAACAAACTATATCAGAAGCCAGGCAGGAGTTCTGCCAAGGCTGTCTGACAATGACAAATACAGCAACAAGGAAAGATAGTAATGCAAACATTATTTATTTCCCCATCACTCTTTTTATTAGCCTTGTGTTAATACTTTTTCCTAAATCTTTCAATCTGGCTCATAAGATACAAACTGACGATCTGACATTTATACCTTCTATCTTCCCCTCACCTGCCAATCTATCCTGCACTTCCTTGTGCTTTTGGTCCACAGTGTCATTAACTTTCCTAAATGTCTTCTTTTCTCATTTATCCCAATCTTAGCAACTCCCAAATGTTATCTCCTTTACCTAAATTCCTTTACATCAACTGTTAAATCAGTATGTACTGCCTTGTATATGGCTTTTCTACTCTGTCTTGAACTGGCGTTTATTCCTAAATTGTCGAGCTCTCTCCCCACCAGAGCTATAAGCTCTTTTAACGCTGGAATATTTTATATTCCCCTGTATCACTGGCAGTGCCTAGCTGCGCAATAAAATATTGGTCAAGGATAATAAAAGAGGCTAAATCTAATACAAAACTAGAAAAACGAAAATTCACTTTAACCAACTCTTGATGACAAAAAGCTGGAGAATCTAACCAAATGACACAAACGAGTCTCATTTTAACCCTAAAATTACAAAGTTATGCATAACTTTTCCCCAAGTACTAGTTCTAATTCCAAGGAGTAAAACACACAGACATGACAAAACATTAACAACCTATTTATTTGACTGCCAATCTCAGGTATCACGGACAATCAACCTACAAAATACAGTAAAAAAAGACCAACCTTGTTTACTGTCTCTTACATTCAAACTCCTACCTGCAGTTAAAACATCCCAATTCAAATGTTTGTTCTTCTGTAAAGGATTCCCAAAGAGGCCCTGATGGAAACAGTTGTTCCTTTTCTATTTACTCTTTTATAGTTACTACCTCTTGAGCTACACCATCACTAATTTATCTTGGTATCCCTAAGGCCAGGTACACAGTAAGTGCTAAATAAAGGTAATATGAATTAATGAGTTACAAATCAGATGCTTTCAATTTTTTTAGCACAGATGATTTTTTCCCAAAAGATTTCTTATATTTACGTACAACACACATAACAGGCAAAAACAGAAGATGCCCTGGTTTGGGAGGGTGGGTTGTCAGAGGAAGTCTCAAGACATCTAGGAAAAATATATAAGGGGTCCAAGAAACAGAATTTGAAACCCAACTAAAGTTCATACTTAAAATTCTTAGCATTGAACTATTTTCCTTAATTTCTAATACGGCTTCTCTTGGTTAGATAAAATGATCGACAACAATCTTCACTTAAACAAATAGAAGCTTGATTATTCGTCACTACACAATGGATCACTTTACCAAAGTTTCTTCACAGTTCTTTTAAAAGCCAAATTCTCCTGGTATACTTTAAATGTATTTTACAAACATTTTTTAGGAATAAAGACATTGCTAAAACAGAACACTACAATGCTTCTTAAGTCAATTATACTACTTGCATACCTTCTTGGTGTGCAAAGAAAAAATCACGGATCTCACAGCCCAAATAAATAGTCTTTAAAATAGTATCTATGGAAACTGAAGTAGTGACAATTAAAACATCCTGTAGCTACCAAGAAAATCTCTATTATGTCATTTCATATTTAAGAAGTTAATATTAAAAGCAACACTTACCTTAAGTCCTGCTAATGTTGAAAAAGTGAAAGTTTAGCACAGTCTTCATGAGACATAACTTTTTCTTCAATTTAAGAGTTACAAAAAAGGAAGGCAAACACAATTTTTATTCCTTAAAAAAAATCTTAACTTTCAAGGTCAAAATAATTTATTTTATTTTCTCCAAAAGAGTAACCGTACTAAATCTGCCATTCAAACAGGAAAATAAGAAAGGGGGGAATGCTTTCAAACCATTTAGGACAAGTACCACGTGACAGTTAACATTAATTTTGCAACCCATTTTTTAAATTGCCAAAGTAATTTAAATGGGGGAGTGTGCTAAAAACTGATAAAGATATCAGAATTCTGTGACAATTCTTTCTTATATCAAAGTGTAACCCACCCCATTCCCCAATGCTCTTATAATTAATGAACAAAGAATGATAAAATAAGACATGCTGAGGTGGTTAAAATATGTACCCTACACATGACAACCAAGTCGACTGTTGACTAGTCACCTGTAACGTTCTAATTTCTGCTTTAAGTCAATCAGATCAATACTGCCATTTCTTACAAGTTAAATAGGTACATCCCGCTTTTCAATCATGTATGTCTACTCATAAAGTGCTCCAAGGCCTACTCAAGTTTTTGGTGATCCACACTTAACCGATCTCTTCCTCTGCTCTGCTATAGGTACAAGAAATGTGGGTCAATTACAAAGAACAGATGAAAGAGCCAAAAATGAGAAAGCAATTTAAAATGCAAGTAAAACCTTAATCTGCAAACTGTCTAGTAGGTTACCAAGATGGTCAGTATGTCTATCCAAAAATACTAAACAAGCGTACAGCTCTATCATATTAAAGTCATTTAACAAACTGGAATTGACAGGAAAACATTTCCAAACACATTTTACTAATATATCTTACTTAACCAAAAATTTTTCCCAATAGTTGCATCTACATCAAATTTTTGTTAAAAGAACCATTTTAAATTGAGATTTAGAGAACTATTCCCCGAAGTGAATGAGAACCTCAATGCAAAGAAACACCCTCCACTACACTGTTTAAATTGAGTACTGGTTTTGGATTGAAATGGAGCCTGCACATTGCCCCCCCCCCACCCCCGCCCAACACCTGTAGAAGGCAGCAAAAGTAAAGACCAGTAAATACAGCGACGTATTTCACTGTTTTACACCTCAACCATTTTTTTTAAATATCGTTTCCTGCCTAACGCAAAGGAAAAAGCAAATCCTCGCTAGGAATTTAAAGTTAAAAAGCGCGTACGCACCATCTGTATGCCTGCTGTGGTCTAGACTTAACACACTTACATTTGCATTTATTAAGCTTGGGCCCAAACTGGATTTCTATCTTATGGTAGAAGTCTAAGCGTCTCCCCTGCAACTTTCTCGGGATTTTACTAAACGTCCTCACAGCTCGCCTGGACTTCGAGCACCTTTCAGCCTCGGCTGCACCCGGAGCCTCCCTCCCTCGCATTTCTAATAACGCGGGCAGGGAGGGAGGGGGGAGCGAGCGAGTGTATTTCTGTGGATAAGTGCGCGCGCGCTCCCGCGCCGCTCCCCGCCCCCACCCCGATACTTTTCTTTAGTGGAAAAAGGGAGAATCTAGAGGTTATTCCCCCGAAAACTCAGGATCCGAGCCTCCCGCGCGGCGCAGTCGGGCGGCAGGACTCCGCGTCTGGGTTGCGCAGCGCAACTTCTCACCCCCTCCCCGGGCTTTAGCAGCAGATGGGAAACTGAAGGCGACGAGGCAGGCGCGGGGAGACGGGGAAAAGTGAAAGGGCCGAGCCCCCCGAAAGGCGCTCAAGTTTGCAAGCGAGGTGGTGTTTCCGCCGAGAGGCGCCCGCCCCCTCTCCCCGGCCAGGTGGAACTCGTTAGCGGCGGCAGCCGAGCCAGCAGACACCGCCACCTTCCCTCCCCGCGCACCACCCGCGACCAGGGCGCGTGCGGGCGGCGGGCGAGCGGTCCCCGGCCGCCCCAGGCCTCCGCCGCGCCGGCCCCGTCACCTGTGGAGAAAGCGCCCCCTGCCCGGCCTCTGCCCTTCACGCCGACCGTGGTCCCCGCGGCGGCGGCGGCCGCTCCCCGCCCGGCCTGCGAGGACGGAGCGCGGGGCCGGGGCCCCAGCCCCTTGAACTGGTTACAACCGGCGGCGGCGAGCGGGGCACCGGGCGGCGGGAGGGTCCCTAGCGCGGCGGGGAGGGGCGGGCGCAGGCCCAGAGGAGCCCGGGGGCGCACGGTCCTACCTAACACCGTCGGTCTCCTCCGTCGCCTCCTCAACGGCAGCGGCCCCGGCGGTGGCGGCGGCAGCGACATTCCTGGGGAGCGCTCCCGCCGCCGCCGCCTCCTCCTCCACTCTCGGCTCGCCTCTCGTCCCCGGCGCGCTCACCGAGCGCCGCGTCCCTCCAGCAGCCTCCCCCCGCCTCCCCGACACACACGCCCCGAAACCTCAAGCCCTCCGGCTCCCGCGGCCGAGAAACCCACCCTCCCTCCCTCCCCGCCACCAGCGGCGGCCCCGTCCCTCCCCCCTTCCCCTGCGCCCGCCGCCGCGCCGGGCTCAGTAATGGCGGCCACTCGGGCTCCCTCGCGCTGACGGATCTCTCCCTCTCTCCCGAACTTTACCTCAGCATCTCTCCCAGCGCGCACCGCCGGAACGCGCGCGCGCGCGCAGCCACACACCCGGCCGGGGGCGGAGCGGCGGGGCAGCCTCGACGGGGCGCGCGCGCGCGCGCGCACCCGTGCAGCCCTCCCCACTATCCCCCGCCCCCGCCGCCCTCACCTCGCGACGCCTCCCGCGCCGCGCGCCCGCTGGGCCCCGCCCCTGCCCTCGTCTCCCGGGAGCCTGGGAAGGCGCGAGCGCCCGAGCCGGAGGGAGGGGAGAGAGCGCGCGGGGCCGCGTCCTCACCGGCGTCCCGGCTCCCCGATTGGCTTCTGCCCCTCCCCCTCCTTCCTCCGCCTCTCCCACCCATTGGTTCCCTCTCCTACTCCATTCCTTCTCACCTTTTCCCTTTTACCCGTTGGCGTGAGTATTTTTCCTCGGCTTTCTCCTTTCTCCGTAGTCGGCTCCTCCTCCGTCCCATCCTCCACGCTTTAGAGGCTGCGGACCGCGCAGCCCTGAGCTCGGCCGTCTCCGACCTTCCCTGCTTTCTCCCTTTCCTTCGGTTCCGGTTTCTGGCCGTAACTGAGAGCAACCCACAATACTGCAAAGGAACCTGATATGTATTGTGTTAGCCGTTGCAAAACATCGCAGGGGCACTGAATGAGTCTCGAAAAATCACCCTATGGTCTCCGCGCATTAAAGAATTCAGGGGAGAACAAAATGCGCCCAAGCTCGTTCGCAGGGACATGCCCGCTTGCATGCCCCGGTGTAGGCAGCCGCTTTTCTGCCTGGGGATCGCTCGCCAACTACAGACATCACCCGCCCGGGACGTGGTGCATGCTCACCCAGAAGGCAAAACTCCATGGGAGCGAGAAGAATATGTTTCTCCGGTGACACTACGCAGGGACGCAGGCAGGCCCTTGATTTAGTCCGGTTTTAGGGAAGTTGAACGAGATGCCAAGACTTGGGGCAGGTTTTAGGGTGGCCCCAAAGACCCCTGCTCACACCACTGCCAGCCCAACCTCAGGAACCACCGGACACCTGGCTTTTATTATACTGCCTTAAATGTATTCAATATTTTTTGAGACTTCTGGACATTTCACGACTTTGGGGGTACACTGGGCTTTCTGTGTGTTTCTCTTCTGGGCATTGGCACTGAATAGTGGAGAAAGGACGATAGAAAAATGCCTTTCCTTTTACCATTGAAGAAACTGAGGTCTTGTGACTTTCCCAAGGTCACCAGAATCTGTCTTACACAGAGGTCTTAAAATAGTTGCCAGCAGATGAAAGCATAAGCAAAAACATAAGTCTACCCCCATTCGTTGTTAAGTCTAAAAGAAAGAGGTAATTTGGGGGAGAATTTCTCTTTGAGGAAAGATTTCTTTCCTGCATTGAAAACAGTTTATCACTGGTTAACATATAAAAGTCTTTTAAAGTTAACATATAAAAAGTATCCTAAATTCAAGTTATTCTTCATTTCTTATGTTACATAAGGTACTGAAATTAGCCAAGGTTGCTCTTCAGTGTTATAATGATGCAGCTGCTGCCAACCAGAAGTACATTTACGGTCTGTTAGTAAAGAAAAACAAAAGCTGCCTTTTGGTAAAAATCTGTTAGAAAATATTTGTCAGTAAATCTGTCACAATATTCCAGCAAAAGTTCTGTTGGTTTGTTCAACACCTCTACCCCTTTACTCTCCATATTTCTCAAAGGTGAACTTAATAGACAAAAGAGAAGAGATGTGATTAATTTCTCTGTATGTCTTACTCCCTAATTTTAAAAAGGCATGACTAAAATTCCTTACTCCAGCCACTCCCTTGCATCGGAATGGTACCAAATACTGTAGGTTAAGTAAGGTCTGTAGGTACTTCTTTCTTTCAGTTACAAACCATAGGCAAGGAAGGACTCTAAGAAAACTTGCAATGAAAGTAAATATGGAGGGGCTAAAAGGAGAGGAGCAAACTGGGGACAGGGAGTGGAACCATCAAAGTGAGGTACTAATGCTTGTATAGGTTGAAAAGTTCATGCATTTAAATGCACTTCTTGACTTGTGTACTAAAAGTCCTTAAAAATACAAGAAGCCAATTCAAAGTCATAACCTTGAAGTACTATAGGGGTCCACCCTAAAGATACTTTAAAAATTATGTCCTAAATAATCAGAAATTTCATAACCATGAACATGCATCAACATAAACCAAAATCAAATAAATCACAGCTTTTAAAGGAAATATTAACGTATACAGAAGTCACCTTTAATGCTTCCTTTAAAACAGGAGTTCATTCTGAAGAAGGAGGACATGATACTGGAGGAAAAAACGACTTGGAATCTCATTGTCTCATAAGGAAGACAGCAGAAAATGTAAAAAAACACAAAAAACAGGGTTTGAAAATGATAATTGTCATAGCTGACATTGTTTTTGGTCCTTCTACATCATCTTTGTTGATCTAAGAGTCTAGAACGTTAGGACTTTGCTCTTTATTAATACGAATAGTCTAAAGCTGCTGCCCAGTACAAATAAGTTAACAAATTTGTATCGTTTTTATGGTTTTTTTGCTCTGCTCAAAAAATCACACAGTTTTCTTTACAAACGAAAATCTGAAAATGGGAATTGGGGGCTAAATGCTCAGATGGTTGAAAATGCTCAGATATCTACAAATAAGAAGCAATAAAGAGCAGAAAATAAAACAAAAACCAAAGGATAGGATGGCATTTTTAACAATTGGTCAGGAGCCATGCCTTCAGAGAAATAGCTTTAAACACCCACCCCCCCCCCCACCCGGAAGAAGACATTTTGAGAATATAAGTAATTTATTCACATACACACACACACACACACACACACACACACACACACACACACGAGAGAGAGAGAGAGAGAGAGAGAGAGAGAGAGAGCGAGAGAGAGAGAGAGAGAGAGAGAGAGAGAGAGATGGAGTCAATATTAGCAAGCCCTTTCAGATCAACTACTCTTATCTGAAATAAAAAAACTTAAGTGCTTGTTCTGCTGTACTGGATAATTAAAATCACCCGAAGCTTTGTTCTTCATTTACTTTGAAAAAATTAGCAGAGTAAGATTTCAGTCAGGCATTTTAGGTTTTGAATTTAAATATTCTCCACAAACTTCTAGGTCTTTAACACATCCTAATAAAGCATTAATATGCATGGTCTTTTTAGGATCAAAAGAGATGGCAGCCATAAAAAATGTTATCAAAATTCCAGCTTCTACCATCAGTGCTTAACACTACAATGTTCAAACGTTTGATGTGATTTGGCTTCAAAAGAACTTACCCTATAGAAGCGGCTACACCCCCTGCTGGAAATCACTGATCATAACCACTTTGTCTTTTGTAGCCTCAACCAAGAACATATGAAAAGCCAAATAAAGGGCCTTTCCATTCACGACAAAATTGACCAATACTTTTTGCCTGTCTGATATAAGGCAGACTTTTGGAGAACAAAGTACCTCAGAACATCACCTTGATTACAGACAAAAAACACAAAGGAGTTGAGGAATAATGAAGGCAAATAACTAAATGACCAAAGCACAGAAAGATTGTTTATTGTCTAATTTCCTCTGGAATTTCACAACTCCTTTCCACTCCCCACCTAACCCCCACTTCCTGCCTAGACTTCTCTCTTTCTCTCAGTCTGGTACAGTTTGGTCTATTGGGAGGAGGCAAGGCAGGGGGAGATGGGAGGTTATTCCCACTCTAGGCAAACCATGATGTACCAGTGACCACAGTAGCTATTTGCTGAGATAAGGTGCTGAAAAGCTTTCGCCAAATTTGTTTTATGGCTACCAATGATATTTTCAGCATGAAGAAAAGGTGCTAATTATGTCTTGGCTGTTACTGTAGAAAATATTTTGACAAGAGTTAAGGTAATTGTGAGCATGGGACTGGAGCACTAGGATAGTAATGCATTGACCTTCCTGGCATTTTGTTCCACAGAGCTATGTTCTGTTGATTTTCCAGAACTGTATTTTCAGACTGAAATCCTAAAGATGGTATCAGAGTCTAGCTTCAAAATGTCATGTTCATGCCGCTCTGGTCCTATGACTTAACTGAAATAGTGAAAGCAGAACTCTATTTCTGAATAATTAGTATTTTATAAAGATTAATTGTAATGCAGACTCCTTTTAGAGGAATAACAATTCATTCAGGCCCCACCAGCACAAATACTTTAATTAGACAAAAATCTTCAAGTTATTTCCTTTCACAAAAGGAGGTATTGTTGGGCCATCTGGACCCTCCATTGAGTTTTTATGAAAGATCGCAGCTTGAATTTAATCAACCCCAATAAGGTTAACCCCATAAAGCTAAAAAATAATTGCTAAGGTTGCAAACTGAATTCTCTTTGAGATTGTTACCACTGTCATTTGTAAATCCTGGGAGACAGGAACTTGTATTGCCTATTTAACCAGAAGAACATAATTTTTGTAAATATCACTTATTCCCACCCTCGTTAGGCCAAATTTAGATTGTAAGCCCCTCTAGATAGGAATAACAAATGAATATTTGGCTTTATACAATAACTAGAATATCATTAGTGGAAAGCTCATGTTTGATGATGATAATGTGAAACATTCTAGGTTTTATGGATTTCTGGGGATTTCTGGCTAACAGAAGGCTTTAAGTTATATTTTGAAGTACAGCTGAGATAATCACATTGGCAAATACAAATCATTTAAAGAAACTGCTGAGTTAGCCCCTGAAAGTTGAGTTAGATGTCCTTCCCCAAGTACAACCCCCACTTCACATAGCATCTCTCTAATAGGTAAATACAAATTACTAGCAACATAACTGTGGAAGTACTGGGGAACATTCTAAAGAACTGGCGCAGCATAAGAGTTTCTGAAATCAGTAATAATGTGTCTAATCACTTCACAATTAAGGCTTTGTCATTTTTCCCTATTGTAAGCTGCGATAGATGGTAAATGTTTGCTTTTCCAATTCATGCTTCTGCATTTTCTTCAAAAAGCTTCTTAAGTAACAATGTGATTTTTCTGATGGATGCACAGCTTCTTTCAAACACATCTGTTACATAACAAGGAATAATAATACTGATCTTCCCCCAAATGGGCTTCCCATCTCTCTTCAGCACAGGGCTGTAGCATATATTTCATTTATTTCCAGCTCTAGTTCCCCTAGGAATAGACATTAAATAACTCCCTTATATTCTTTCCTAAAAAAGTATTTACATTAGGAATTCTGAGATTTTACAAGCATGATAACATGTAAAAGTAAAAGTAAAAGTAGCAAAAAGTTCATGAACAGCTATGAGTCCTATAAATCAAAATTTAGAAAATTAAATTTAAGTGGCAGCAAATATTTAAAATATTTTAAAAGTACATGTTTATTGAGGTATAAAAATATCTACAATATTTTCTGTGGAAAAAAATCAGGCTACAAAGCAAAAAGGTAGTATGATTCCATTTTTGTAAAAAGAAAATGTTCTGAAAACAAGATGACAATATTATTGACCAACGTATTAACAGAGATTTAACCCAGATGGTGTGATTATAGCTAATGTTTATTTTCTTTTGCTTCTTTGTATTTTCTAATTTTTTACAATGAACATATTATTTCTTTGCACAATAAAAATTTGGATTATAGCGGTGTTGAAAACTGAGAAAGAAAGACAATGTATAAAGCAAGATTATGTAAATTGTCTTGAAGCGATTGAACTGCCTACCATATATATCTCCTTATTTTCTCTTTTATTCTTCCCTTCTCTTCTTTTTTCCCTCTTATTCCCACGTTAGATGTTTCTTCTTTCTTCCTTTCTTTTTACTTTTTGATTCTCCTCCTCTTTTCCTTCTCTCTTAATTATCTCTTGGGCCTTTTACAGGCCACCTTGGGCATTGCCTGTTTCTATCTGTAGCAACTTCTGATGTAATGGAATGAAATGGTCTAGGCAAACATATTATTGCCGCCACTGGATTGCATTGTCTTAGAAGACTTTTTTTAAAAAGTTCTTACAGACCAAAACATATCAAGCAAAGAACATAGATTTTATTATCTTTAATGACTCCATGTTTTTACTTATGTAAATCTGCCAATAGTATTGCCTATATTGCTGATGGCCTCAAGGCACAGATTCTCCCCCCACCCCCCCCCCCCTGCTCCCCACCGCCCCAGGAAGATTAGCCCTGAGCTAATATCTGTGCCCATCTTCCTCTATTTCATACGTGGGACGCCTGCCACAGCATGACTTGATAAGCGATGCATAGGTCCAGGCCTGGGATCCAAACTGACAAACCCCGGGCCACCAAAGTGGAGCACGTGAACTTAACCACCGTCCACTGGGCGGGCCCCCACAGATTCTGCTTTTAAGCTCTCTGCACTGACTCTGTTCAAAAGCTTTCAGGTACAGGCAATAGATAGTTTCTCTAATGCTGATAAAGCTGAGCAGATCTTCCCACATGCTCTGGTATTTCCCTTTGGACCACAGGTTTGTGATAAAATAAGTTCCATTTGGTTGGTTTCCCATGTGGATTTGCTGACGCTTAGGTTACCTGTGGTGTCTGTCACCCCAGGGTACTGAGGGTTGCTCTTCTAGGTCGGGGCATTTATCTTGTAGCGCACTCCTCCCCCACTGTATCCTCCTCAGCACAGTACAATCAACTACCAGTTTAAAGAAAAGGTTAAAATGGTCTCCCTACAGTGCAGAGGCATGCTGGGGCACAAATGAGTGGATAGTGGAAAGACCACCAAACTGGGAATCAGGATACCTGAATTTTTATCTCAGGTTCTGCTTGCTGTGCAACTTTCAGAAGTCATCGAATCTCTCTGAGCTGAAGTTTCCACATCCACAAAACAGTCCCTTTGCTACTCTAACATTATTTAGTTTGAAATTATTTTACAATGTTAACCTGTAGTCTAGGCTTCACTTTTTTTGTGGTTCACACTTAACACCCATCCAGACCCACCACTACACCCAAGACAAAGCTGTTGCTCTTAGCTTCCCTGTTGGTTTTGTCTGTCTTTGTCTCCCCACAAAGAGAGAAAAACTTCATCCTGATAAGACCAAGCTAATTTGCATTCCTCTAAAATCTATTTTGTTAGGTTTGAACCTCCAGATTTTCCAGAACAAGCCTGCCCCATGCCTGTTATAAGGTCACCTGCTCTGAACCTTCTTTGCCAAAAGGTTACCTTGTAGTTTCCAAGCCCACAATTCTTTATACTCCCAGAATTTATTCATCACTTTGCACCCTCCAGGCCCTGCCCCACCAGCAGTACAACCCAGAGCATCAAGTAGCCAATCCTGGGTCCTCACAATCCTGCTTAGTAATCTATTCAGGCTGGTCATAGTGTTACCCATGTCTTTTCTTCCTTGTGCCCATTTAATCAGTCCTGTTTCCATCTTCAGGCCCAAATAACCACTAATCTTCTTTATATCTCTAAGGATTTGCCTATTCTGGATGTTTAATATAAATAGAATTATACAATATGTGGTCTTGTGCCTCTGGGTTTTTTTCCTTGTCATAATATTTTTAAGGTTCATCCATACTTCAGCCTGCATCCATAATTCCTTTTCATTGCTGAATAGTATTCTACTGTATGGATATACCACATTTTGTTTATCCATTCACCAGTTAGTTGACATTTAGATTGTTTGTACTTTTTGGCTATTATGAATAATGTTGCAACAAACATACAAATGTTTGTGTGAATATATGTTTCCATTTCTCTTGGATAGATACCAATGGATAAAATTGATGGGTCACATAGTAAATTTATGTTTAACATTAAAACAAAATGGCAAACATCTTCCAGAGTGATTATACCATTTTACACTCCTGTCAGCAATGTAGTTTCTCCACAACCTGGCCAATACTTGTTATTGTCTGTTCTTTTTATTATAGCCTTTGTAGTGGGTATAAAGTGGTATCTTATTGTAGTCTGAATTCACATTTCCCTAATGACAAATGATGTTGAGCATTTTTTTATGTGCTTATTAGTCATTGGTATCTCTTCTTTGATAAGATATCTATTTAAATCTTTGCCCATTTTTTAAATTGGGATGTTAGCCTTTTAATTGAGTTGAGCCTCACTGGATCTTAAATTCTTGGACTGAATTTTCAAAAAAAACTCCTTAAGATTTTTTGGGGGCCGGCCCCATGGCTGAGTGGTTAAGTTCACACGCTCCACTGAGGCGGCCCAGGGTTTCACTGGTTTGGACCCTGGGCGCTGACATGGCACCACTTGGTCAGGCCACATTGAGGAGGCGTCCCACGTGCCACAACTAGAATGACCTGCAACTAAGATATACAACTATGTATCGGGGGGATTTTGGGAGATAAAGCAGAAAAAAAAAAAGATTGGCAACAGTTGTTAGCTCAGGTGCCAATCTTTAAAAAAAAAACGAAAAAAGATTTTTCCTTAATGCAGTGATGACTTGACTTTAATATTTCCCAATACTTCCCAAGAATCACTTCCTTGCGCGTTTGCAATACTTCTTTTTCCCAACTTGCAAAATGTTGTCAAATATACAATATCATTGAGTAAAATAATTTCTCTTCTTGGGCATTCTTACAGCCAGTTTACTTAATTGGCAATACATAGTTTTTGTTTAGACTTTCTTTCTCTGTTTAGACTTTCTTTCCCCATTCCTCCTTGTTCAAACAGATCACTTCATGCCAGTTGTCCTATTTGATTTTGTTGTTAGAAACAGTATACTCATTCTCCCAGGAAATCTGGATGAAGGACTATTAAACAGTGAGCAATACGCTCCCTCATCCACAACAATTGGGATCTCTATCTCAATAACATGAGCCTTGAGCAGGACTTTTGAGGCATTTCAATCAAAGTGAGTAACTACAACTAACCTTCTTCTCCTTGGTACCAATTCATTTTCAGTTAGTAATTATTTTTGAAAGTGAGTTAACTCTTTTAAGCCAAGGGAGTACAATTTTAGAGCACTTCAAAGTGATCGTTTCATTGGATACCTCGAAATACTGCCATGCCTTTTAATATTTTGCAGTGCAAGGCAACTTCCTGGCCCCAAAGAAATCATATGCCACAGTGATTTAGGGATTAGCAAGAAAAGAGGCTACTGCAGTGTGGATACTCACTTCTGATTTACTGTGAGTACATCCTTGGTGTGGCCTGCGGGGTCATGTTACAGTGGTATGCATCCCAAGTGTCATCCTAATTCTAAGGAAAGAGCTCTGGCTTTGACAGTGTTCTGTATGTTTGCCTTGTATTGGAACAGGCTGCTGACAATTCTTTGAATTCACCTGAGGGTAGAACTCTTCACCCTCCCCAATCATCTCATCAGTTAACGTGCTGCAATAGGCTGCCTCAGCCCACCATTCACATGAGTATTTTTAGCTAAATCATCACAATAACAGGTATTTGCAAAGGTATTTTCAGATCAGATGCCACTATGTACACCTGCAGCTTAGAGAGAACACTTGCCTATCAAACTCTCCCAAAAATGGAAAATAAATACTCCGTAAATTGCTAAGATGAAATGTCCTCATTTGAAAATGGAAAAGTCTTCATACAAAGTGGAAACGTTTTAGGAATGCTGACAACCTGGAGATCCGGAAACTCACCTTAGTCTTGCTAGTCATGTTACATTGAGCCAAATCTTATTTAGTTTGACTTTTTAGTTTAATTTTGTTGAGAACTCTTATCACTTGAAAGTGATATATATAAAGTGTAAGCTGGTTGTAGGGTAATTATTTTTAATTTACTCTAGATTATTTTATATATGAAATAAATTTGGAGTTTCACATATTCTGGAGATTCAATATAATCCCAGATTTGTTCAAATATAAAAAAATATGAATACTTAAATAGCCTGGAAAGAAATATATCAAATTTTAACAGTGGCTATTTCTAGGTAATTTCCTGAAAAATATATTCATCATATAAACTTTCTCATATGTATTTTCTAATATATCTATATACTTTCTTAGGATTTTTAAAAAGCATATTTTTTAATACTGCACATACTAATCATATCTTATTTACAACATTCCTTAAAATTACACTGACTGGCAGGATATGAGAACAAGAGTTTTGAAATTTAGGTAGACCATCTCTTTGGAACACTATTTTGATATACTCTCTCTTTTAATGACAATCCATTTGTACCAAGTATGTGCTAAAGACTGCGCTCCAATCAGAAATATAAACGTGAAAGGCATGGTTCCAGCATGCAGTTAGCTCATTTTCATGTCCAAGGAATGGATCTTAACTGAGAAGTAGGCCTATAGATTACATACTTTAATAAAGAGCAAATGAGTCTTTCAATTTCTATTATTCTGTAATAGCTTCATTATTTACAATTTATCATTTTGAACATGACAAGCATAGATGATAGATAGATAGATAGATAGATAGATAAAATCTTCCAAAGAATAACAAATTTGGGCAATAATTTCTTCTTAAGCAAATTAACCGACTAACTTGCTCAAATTACTTTTGTGATTATGGTATCTTCAGACTCACGTTCTGAATGTTACAGGCACTTTGAATCAACTCATTTTTCTCTTCTCTTGTCAAATTAGCAGTCTCATGGATTTGTTTTTTGCAGTATTTAGGTTAGTGCCATACCACCAAATGACACAGAGGCCATTCCAAGACCAAGTGAAGTCTTGTTTTAACTGGCACATAACTGTTTTTATTTGGGTTTCTGTGGAATTTGGAAGTCTGCAACTCATCCAAAATAAGGGCATTCCACAAATTCCATTTCATAAAAGCCATCCCTCCTTCATATACTGTTTCCATTTCCTTCAAGGTAACTCAACTTTTAGCAGGACATTCCAAGAAAAGTGATAAAGGGAGGTGTTAAGACAAAACATAGAATTCTTACTCAGCAAGTGCTCTCCATAGCATTAATAGTAGTAGCAGCAGGAACAGTAGTAATAGCAGTACAGAAAAATAATAATCATAATATAGTTAAACACTTAAAACATCAACCCTTTTAAACAAATTTAGAAAGTCAAAGAATTAAAAATATCAACATTTTGTACATAGATTAGTTGATTCAATACAAATAATAGTCGCAATTCTTTAGCAATGTGTGCTATTTCTCAAATTGTTTAAACAAAAACTAGGTTTTTCTGGGTTGCCAAATTTTTAGCCTAAAAATCTTAGTTTTTCTTTCAAATGCAAAAGTTTATTTGGACTCCAAGCACTTTAAACAGAAGGAGAAACAGGGACAGATTCTGCTATAGAGAGGAGGCCTTAAGAGGACCTTGGCTCTGTTCTGATGTAGGATTACTCCTGTGGCATCTTGTTTCCTGAGAAATACAGCCTATGGCAGCTCCCCACATACATGGGTCAGCCTCTTTGATGTGCGGGTAAAACTCATTAAAGTTAATGGGGATGAGGCGCAGACATCAAGGGGAGCGCGGAACTCACAGAATATAATAGCAGAGGAAGCTCTGAGAACATTCTGACTGGGAATGCGCAGTGGGTTTGTTGAATTGTAATAAGGGCTGTGTTCCGGGTCCTCATTTCATCTGGGAAAGCCTCGGCGTGCCTTCTTGGACCCTGCCTTTGTGCAGACTCATGGCAGAGTGTTTTGTTCCAGTGATGTGCTACTCACAGTCTGCTCACGGAACACAATTTAATACAGACACTTCTGAGCGCGCTAATTTGTGGGAAATATGCTCCATAAACAGCTGAAGTAACCTGGATTTTTTTGCTTGAGAAAAGAAAAACTATTTTTAAGCATATAAAAGATGCAGTGAAGAATGAACAAAAGAGAATGCGCTCACACTGTCATCAGGTCAAAAAGAAGGAAAATCTGACAGTGCTGATTTTAAAAATTAGATACCGTAGGGTTTTGTGGGCTTCTCTAGAGATGTTTAAAAACCAGAGAGAGCCAGGGGGCTGCTGGTAGGTCAGGATAAAGGACTAGATGGATATATCTATGATACTACTCTTGTCAAGTGAAAAATGCCATTAAAATCAAATGTTCTGTGTGTCAACATGCCTGTAAAATAAGGAGATTACCGTTCACTTGATACGAGCACATGGTAAATGATGCACCAGGGGCATGGGGTAGATGCCAATATCAGCATGCTTGATGTCCCATATCATTTCATTGGATTACTTGTCTGAGCTCTTGATCTCAGACTCATCTTTGCATCTATACTACTGGTCCTCTGTTCCTACAGCTTATATTAATAATAATAATAATAGTAACAAATGAATAAATCATTATCCCTTCCCAATATTTGTGACATTTTGAATCATTCAAAATTCTAATAAATAGATAGATGAAAGGATACTGTGTCGTGGTTCCCAAACTTTTCATATTCAGTTCACAGATTTTCAATGGTTTCCATGTGATATTTTATATTTTGAGAATCTATTGATGAGACAAATACAAAATGAACACCACAACAAAAAAGCTACCATGAATTTTCTTATCATGTTAAAATGAGTGTGTTTTGTTAATCCCAGTGGCATTTATGTACATTTGAAGAAATTGTGCCTATGGGACACTATGCATTAATTTCCGGACAATATTTGGTATGCATGTTCAAAGGTCCCAACAAGTTAGCCCTCTGAGAGAAATAACGACAGAGCCGAGCAGATCCGGATCTGCAGTAACTCCTTGAACACGTGAGCAAATGTCTTCTCCTTTCTGAACCTTAATTTCCTCATCTATGAAAAAAGGATGTTGGACTAGCTGCTCTTTAAGAATCCTTTGAGCTCTAAAACTTCTTTGATTATTTCAGATCCTTTATTTAGCAACATATGCAACTGGATTTAAATGTCATATGAGGATGTAAATGTCAACATGTGGCAATATTGATATGCTTTTCATGGTAGGGAAGTTGTTCTTATCAAAAATTTATCAGTATTCCTATGCATTTATGTTTAGTGAACCCGTTATAAATATCCAACATGCCTATTCTTAAACACTGCTTTATTTTTTACTTTTCATTTAGTCAATAGATCTAATTATGTTTCAATATATTTATCATTATATTATAGATGGAAACATTGAAGTCTGTCTAAAGAATCACATACTAAGTCAGCGGCATAGTTTAGAACGGAGCTGTGATCAGGAGATAATTTCTGCAAAGAATGCTACAAGTATCTGTTTATGCTCTCTTCATAGTAATGAGTAAGTTATTGAAGCAATCACTGTAGGTGATTTTCCTCTCCAAAATTATCACTGTCCTAATTGCTGATGACTATTAACTCAGTATTTTTCTAGTTTATGCTATTTGATTGTAATTGATTAAAAGATTGTAATGCTGCTGTATCAGGGTTTGTGTATGTTTTCTAAATGTTGAAGTTGAACTATATGTTACAATATTTAATATTAATATTATTAGTGCTTATGTAAATAGCATTTGCAGGAAAATTTTGAGAGTGAATGAATTAGTGAAATTCTAATATGTGCTGTTCTTAGTAAATTTCAATAAATTATTATACCTTTTAGTTTTAAAATATCATCACATTTAATGTTTATAGACCTGTTTAATATATTTACTTTTCTTCAGTAATATGATTCTAAAGTTATCTTTAGCATTTATTTTACTCTTCTGACCATGTTTTTCCTAAAGTGAGTATATGTACAAAACTACTATGACTTTATACACAACCATACTTATATGATATTTAAATGCCATACACACATCTCTTCCTTTTCTTAGTCATTTGGAACTCTCTGTGGATACTTTAGGTGGTCACAGGAATAACTTTTATTCATAACTGTACCATCACTTTAAAGCCTAATTAAAGGAAACATTTTTCTTTTAAAATACTCGGAGTCTAGAAATAAAGAGATTCCTACTCTAAGAGACTTGGGATAGCCAATGTTTTAAGAGCAACTGAACACCCAATGTACTGAGAAGAAGAGTAGCTTTCAACTTGGAGCAAGAGGGCTACTGTCCAGAATAAACAGGACCAGTTTAACAAGGGTTAATGTGTCACATTTCACCCAGGTATAAAAAATTTTATCGAGTAAAAATCTAAGGAGTCATGTCAAGATAAGCAAGATAAAGTTCCAGGGGTTTAGCTGGCAGAGAAAAGGAGAAAAATAGACCCTAAGACACAAGGAACTACACCCAGAAAACTTCTATAGAGCCAATGAGTATGGCATTGAGGCTTCTGTCACCTCAACTCTTCCTTCTTTTTATCCTTCTCAGTCCTGAATGAAGTAGGATGACCGGGCCACACTGCAGGCCCCTATAAGGGGTTGTCCCCTTCACAGTCACCCTGCAGTGTGGATATAGATGCATTCATGAAAACTGACTCTGCAAGCTGGAGGAAGCTTTGCACCCTGATTAAGCACTTGCAAATTCAAGGCTGCTAAGCCTTCTCTTCATGAAGCTTTCCTAGGATTGCTTCACAGGGTAAAAATTTTCCTCAAAATTGTGCTGATTAATGGGGCCAGCCCAGTGACGTAGTGGTTAAGTTCACGCACTCTGCCTTGGTGGTCCCGGGTTTGCCAGTTTGGATCCTGGGCGTGAACCTATGCACCACTTATCAAGCCATGCTGTGGCAGGTGTCCCACATATAAAGTAGAGGAAGGTGGGCATGGATGTTAGTTGAGGGCCACTCTTCCTCAGCAAAAAAAAAAAAAAAAAAAAGGAGGAGGATTGGCAGCGGATGTTAGCTCAGGGCTAATCTTCCTCCAAAAAAAAAAAATGCTGAATAAGGAATGGTTCATATACAAACTGGAAAGTGCTGCATGAGATAAATTGGGTCAGAAGCAACTAGTCGGAAACTCGCAAGGGTATAAATAGGCCCTTGATTGGCCACTGTGTGATGGGAGGACATGAAATGGGCATCTAGATACAGACACAAAAAGTTGAGAAACACTGCTATAGTTTCAAGGCTAAAAGAAACAGTTCAGAAATTAATTTCAGCTTTACATAATCACACAGGCAGCAATTAAATGAAACAAGACAACCTGCTTGTTCAGAAATTAATTTCTATGCTAATCTTGAACCCTAAATTTTTGCTAATCCTGTTTCAGTTTAATTGCTTTTACAAAAGCACACACCTGCATTTAACCATGTTTCCCAAATGCCACTGTTTAGCAGTTGTCACAGCATATTTTGTTTTGACACAGGTGTTGTCATTCTTGCCCTCATCTAACAAATTAAAAAAAAGGCAATCAAACCTAAACACAATCACACACAAATTTTGGAATATTTCTTGGTACAAATGCCCCTGAAAAATTCCAATTTTTATAGATCAGTTTGGTGCAGTCCAATTGAACTGAGATCTCTACAACAAACCTCTGAAATCACTTCCACAGGCCAAGTAAGGATCCAGTGAATTACCAAATGATGGGTAGACAATCGCTGTAATGATGTCTTTTGCCACATTAACAAACAACGAATTGTGCAGTGGTCATTTTCCAAAGTAACTCTATGCATAGACTTTAAAGAGTCTAAGTAAAACAACCATAGCTTTAATACGAACTCAGAAAGTAGAGAGTGACCTCTAACCCGTCCTTCTTCCTCTAGATTGAAATATCCTTACAACATCTAAGAAACGACTGTTTGTCCAATTGTTTTTTTCAGTCAATTGTTCATTGATCCATTCGTTTAACCAACATTTACTGAGTGCTGGATGTTGTGCTTGGTGCTGAAGACATGAAGATAAAGACAAATCCCCTATCCTCACTGTGAACGGGAGAGACAAACAGGAGAACGAGATCAAATGATAGTGATAAGCATGATAGAAGACAGCTCTCCCCTGGGAGTGAGGGAGTACCAAGGAAGGCTTCCGTCACCCAGGAGGTGATGACTGACCAGAGTCTGAAGGAGGAGGAGGAGGTGCAGTGGTGAACAGAGTAGGGAAGGGTCAAGGAATGGGCACCTGGGCAGAAGGCACGCAGAGAGAGGAGTCAGATTTGATCATTCTGTTCTTATTAGCCATCAATTTTTTTTAAATTTGAAAAAAAAAAGTGAAAGAAACTCAGCGGGAATCATTTGGAAAGACCAGTGACCCGCGATTACTCTAGAATGCAGCTCAGAGTTTTATTGCTTCAGAGCAAGAGAAAGGAGTCAATGGTCTCCAAGGACTCCTTTTCCACTTTAAAATGTTCTCATATTTGAAGCTGTGGCACAAGCTTAACAAGAAAGTGATAAAGGAGATCAAGTTTCATTTGTGCAGTCAGGCTAGGTGGAGGAGGGCCCCGGGAGAACACAGGAGAGAGTCCAGGAGGCAGGGCCCATAAAAGCCACCACCGGCTAGTCTCCCGAAACTCGACGGCCCTCACTCTTCCTAGAATATTATTCTGTAACTTCCCACTTGAGAGGCGGTGATATATCACCATTCTTAGAAATCTCTGTAACCTTTTTAAAAGGATAGCTCAAAACACGACCCGCATAGTTGTAGCCTGTATTTCTCCTTTTTAACATTTAAAAGTTCAGTATCCTTAGATGCTTCTCTTTCTGCAATACAAAGGAAATAAATGGAAGCATTTGTTCCAAACAAACAAACAAAACACAGAAAATGTACATTAAATTCAGCAGCAATCATTTTGTAGGCTTCAACAGAACTGGATGGCAAGTGTCTAATCTACTGAGAAGCACTTCATTCCATATTTGCCTGCCTCCCTCAAATTCATGCTGTGGGCTCATTTTCTTTATGTGACTCTTCATTTAAATAGTTAAACTGTCCTTGGATGTGGTACAAGATAAAACAAATATAAAACTCAAACTGCAGTCGACTTTAAAAAGAATCTTGTGGTGGTGAAAACCAAAATATTAAGACATCATTAAAACTTCCTGATTAAATTAACACAAGGGGCACAATCTTTCCTTTTCTCCCTTCTGTTGAAGAAGCTAAAGCTTCTTTATGCTGACATCTCAATGTATTGTAAGGATCAATCAAACCACAGTGGAATTCCAACCTCTATAAAAAAGGGAAGAATAACCAAATAGCAAGGATTACTAATGTTCCAATAGACTATACTAAGTGGCACTCAAAATAGTGTGCCCTTTAACACAGCAATTCTACTTCTAGAACGCTACCCTGTGGAGAGGTAAATAGACAAGAATGTCCATTGCTTTGCTATTTTTATGGTGAAAAAGGGAAAACAAATTTATTCTCATTAAAAGAGGACTGGATAAATCAAACTTCAATTATGTTAGAACCATGGTTGGAATACAATGTAATCATTAGAAAGAATGAGATCTATTTATATGTACTAACATGAAAAGATCTCCACAACACATTCAGTGAAAAACGCATGTTGTGGGGCAGGCCCGGTGGCACAGCAGTTAAGTTCGTGTGTACCACTGCGGCAGCCCGGGGTTCACCAGTTCAGATCCCGAGTGTAGACCTATGCACTGCTTATCAAGCCATGCTGTGGCAGCTGTCCTACACATAAAGTAGAGGAAGATAGGCACGGATCTTAACTCAGGGGCAATCTTCCTCAGCAAAAAGAGGAGGATTGGCAGCAGATGTTACCTCGGGGCTAATCTTCCTCAAAAAAAAGCATGTTGCTTAGTAATATGTATATAGTTGGATCCCATGTATGTGAAAAATATATGTGCATGTATATGTACATATAGCTGTACATTTAATTTATGGGAAAGGTTTGGAAGGACGCGTACATGAGGAGGAAAGTGGGTGGAGTGCAAGGGAAGGAGGTAAGGAGATGGTAAAAAGCAGTTTGTTTCTTATGCTTTTATGTTTTTTACATATTTATGATTAAAATATTTTTAAGAATTAAAAAGAAGACAGTATGCATCAATTTTTAACCAAGAGAAAAGAACAGTAACAGCAAGAAAAAGCCTAAAATAAAGAAATTAGAGGCTACAGCACACACTAGAGAAGGGGTGTAAGAACTCGACTTCAGAAGATTAAAAACTATCTTGGTAGCAGCTTGTTCTTTTTTTGGTATCAGATAAGGTATTTTCAAACAGTGAATTATGCAACCTCAAAGCATAACATCTCTGATTGGTGTGCACTGCAACGTTATACCATACAGATTGTATCATTTCGTAATATGTGTCAAGTATGTCACTAAAAAGGCATGAAACGTATACTTTTTACCTGTGATAAATCACCTTGACTCAGTCACAGAACGAGTAGGTTGCAGACTGTACAGTTTTCTAAATGCCACATAGGAGCCCTGAAACGTGGTGACACTCCTCTCATTTTGCTGGCATAAATGACACATGCCATCAAAATCAGCCCCATCTCATATTTGTTACATTTTTGACAAGCAATTTTCATTCCATAATGTTTGTTCATGTATATTGGCATAAAATAAAAGGAGACATATCAGTTCTTTTCATTTCAAAAGTGTTAAGAGGTATTTAAGTATATTTTTTTAAATGCTGGCAATTTCTTAGAATTATTAGAATTAATATGGTAAATATTTAAAGCACGATAACGTGAATAATTATAGAGGGATTTTTGTTCCATGGTACTCACTTTACCTAGTATTTAGTTCCTTCCAGCCCTCCTTGTCTCCTCCTTTTCTTTTTTCTTTTTTTCCTCCCATCCTTTCTTCCTGCCTTCCGTAACTACACATTAAATACCCATTACGTGTCAAGCAGTGTGCTGGGTGCCAGGAATCCAAAGATGAGTATAACATAACTCCTGCCTTGGATGACTTTGCAGCATGGTGGGGTAGCCCCATATGTAAACAGGTTAATCTGAATAAAACATGGTGTTGTAAACAAAATCCTGATGAGAAAGAAAATAACACTTATTGGGCATCTACGACATGCAAAGCAACTACATGCAAAGATGTTTTATATACATTATTCATGTAACTTGCACATTTAATCTTTGTACTTTCACATGAGTATTTTTACCTTCTTTTTGCAAATGAGGAACTTGAATTGCAGAAAACTTAAATAGTCTTAAAAAATTTCAAAGCATTCAGCAATAATCAGCAATGCTATTAAGATGGTAAATTATAAACTTGGCTAAGTTAACTGACTTGTCAATACATGCTCCTGAACTAGAACCCAAAAATCTTCCTACCCACTGCCAAAGTTCACTTTTAGACAGACAAAAAGAAATGCTATAGTTCATTACAGTGAAACACAGTGTTTGTTTTTAATAATTGGGCTTTGAATTTCAAGTATAAGAAGATAATATCATTTTATTAACAATTAATTAGAAGAGAAAAGAACTGATAATTGGGCAAGTGAAGTTTCCTGAAAATAAAAGTATTGACACTATATACAGAAAATGGAGGATTCTAGAAATGCTATTGAATGGTTATCTGACCTTTATTTTATCAAGTTTCTTTAATTTCACAGTTTATATGCATTCTTAAATTAGGAGATAATTTTTTTCCCCTTTTTGGGGACAGTATTCGTTCAGTTTCTACAGCTAAGAAGTGTCTAGAAGATTTAAGACTGTGTACTTTTTACATATTATATCTTGTAAGCTTTTGTGGGGGGAGGAGGGAGCAGGCATTTTACAGCTGGTGAAACTGAAGGTCCAAGACTATTAACCAAAGTATGAAAGAAGGGACAGTTCATGAGCCTTCCTCATAAACGTAGTTTAACATTTTCTGTTTTCTTTGCTCATACAGATGAACGGTAGCTTGTTTGCTTCCTTCTCTGCTTCCAACAAACATATATTAAATACCTACTGTGTTCCAGGCTTTGTGCTAGGCACTGGGAGTATAAGAATGAATGGCTCACAGTCTAACACAGATGGACCTGTAAAGACCATGTTCTGAGTGCTGTCCTATGTGCTTTACATGGATTGTCTCGTTTCATACTTAAAACAACTCTGTCAGGTAGGTACTAATATCATATCCACTTTGCAAACGGAGCTAGCAAGGCTAATAGAGGTTAAGTACTCTCCCAAGGTCACACATCCAGAAATTGGCATTGCTGGGTGGGTTTGAATTTTAATTACTATAAACAAAGAGCTTGGGGAGGCAGCGAGGCATAAAGAGGAGTGACTGACTTGGCTTCAGGCAGTCCAGAGATGCTTAACAGAGGCAATAACATCTGAGCTTTACCTCGAAAGAAGAAATAGTGGACATTCACTGGGTGGAGAAGAGTGGAAGGGCATTCTAGGCTAAATAAATAAATAAATAAATAAATAAGCAAAGGCATGGAGATGTAAAAGTTTGAAGAAACCGTTTGGGATCAGCAAGAAATGAGTCCACAGACCTAACACTAGAGGAGGAAGGTTTGCATGCTTCCACAGGAGCTCAGGCTTTGTCCTGTAAGCAGCAGAAAACTAAGAAGGGAGGGGAATTAAAGATCACGTGTATGTGTGTGTATATGTGTGCCTGTATGTGTGTGTGTGATTAAGATAATTCTTGTGGCAATGTAGACAGCGGGCAGGAGAACAATGTCTACTTGTAACTGCAACAGTCTATGAGAGAAAGAAGGGGCTGCCCTGAGGCTCTATATGATAATGTGATTTATAATAAGAAATATATATTTGCTCTTCATCCCCAGTCCCTGGCACAGAGCTCCTAAAACTCTTGTAAATTCCTAAGCGCTAAGAGCACTAGGAGCATCTTTTGTTCTAATGAGGTGACCCAGGCTGGGCTCCTGGATGGCTTCTGGAGGGGTCTGGTCACCAGTAAGACCAAGCCATGATTACAAGCTTGGAATTTTCAGCTCCGCCTCTCAGGTCCCCTCCTCTAGAGAGGCTGGAAATGGAGTTAATGATTCCTATGTGAGGAAACCTCCATGAAATCCCTACAGGATAGGGGTGGGAGAGCTTCCAGGTCGGCGAACACATCCACACTGGAAGGTGATGCACCACAACTCCATGGGGACAGAAGCTCCTGTGCTCAGGACCTTCCCAGACCTCACCCTATGTATCTCTTCATCTGGCTATTTATCTGTATCCTTTGTCATATCCTTTAATACGTTTAGTAAATGTAAGTAAGTGTTTTCCTGAGTTCTGTGAGCTGTCCTAGCAAATTAACTGAACCCGAGGAGGCGGTGGTGGGAACTTCCAATTTGTAGCCAAGTTAGACACAAGCTGTGGGTAACCTGGGGACTACACCTAGCAACTGGCATCTGAAATGGGATGGGAGCTGTCACCCAGGACTGAGCCCTTAACCTGTGGGATGTGACGCTATCTCAAAGTAGATACTATCAGGATTGAATTAAATTGTAGGACACCTAGCTGGTGTCGCAGAGAATTTCTTGTTGTGGGGAAAAATCCCCACACGTTTGGTGACCAGAGATGTCAGAAGTGAAGTTTTCGGGGCCAGCCCTGTGGCAGAGTGGTTGAGTTCACGTGCTCTACTTTGGTGGCCTGGCATTCACTGGTTTGGATCCTGGGTGTGGACCTGCACACGACTCGTCAAGCCACGCTGTGGCAGCGTGCCACACAGAAGAGCTAGAATGACTTACAGCTAGGAGATACAACTATGTACTGGGGCTTTGGGGAGAAAAAAAAAGAGGAAGATTGGCAACCCATGTTAGCTCATGGCAAATCTTCCTCACCAAAAAAAAAAAAAAAAAAAAAAGTGACGTTTTTCTGTGTGAAAGTAAAGGAGAAAGACACAGGAGGAAAAACTGGGGTTTTTTTCTTGATTTGCTCTAGTTCTGGGGATGTCCAAGTATTCAAGCAGTCTATACTGAGCAGGATGCTGAGGAAGTTAATAAGACCAGGTAATAAGGGAAATAACTATGTGCACGCCTTATACATGTCATGTTATTGTGCTCAGCATTTTTGCATACATACTCGATCCTCACAACAGCCCTTAGAGGTTATTTCTTTCTCTATTTTGCAGAGGAGAACTCTGAGCATGAAGAGTTATCTAAGGTCATAGAGGTGATCAATGGCAACTGGAATCCAAACCACCTAAGTCTGTCTTCCTCCAAAGCCCGTGGCCTTTCACAGAGGACACACTCAAGGACACTACAATTTATTTAATGGTTCCGTTCATTCCAGTTCGCCTTTGCTGGATTTAAATAAAGTGTCTTCCGGAGCCAAAGTGTTCAAGCAGCAAACGGTCTCACAGCAGATCTATAGAACACAGGCCCAGTGAGGGGCTCTTTCTAAAGTAGTCTCCATACTTCACCTTTGTTGGCCTATGGCCATTCTCTCAAAAGGGAAATTTCGAGAGATACATGGGTCATTTGCATTTGCAGTTTTGGAAACTTCCCAGAAAACTATGATCTGAATAAAAGGATGTGATATTAAGGTAAAAATTACACTTAGCTTTACCTACCAACCCAACTTCCAGAATGAAGGTTACTACTCAAATGATTTTGAGTAGACTTTGTGCATTTAGATGTATATATATACACACCCAGAAGTGTGCGCACACATACAAGCACACACAGTGTCTTTTTAGAGAAACCAGGCTGGCCTGCTGCCCTTAGGACTTCTTTGTAACATTGCATTCCAGTGACTAAATGGTCTTGAAAGCACATTATATCAGGTTCACACTGCTGCGGCACATTGTGACTGCCACAATACTTGTGTTATCATTCGTTACGTTTTCCATATAGGTTGGAACAGATAACCCACGTAGCGTAAGTGCTATATAAAGCTTAGTTGATGCTGTTACTCATCATTATCATTACTACTATTTTTCCAATCCAACCAGTCCCCAGCATTAGCGCTATCAGAGGTAGCCCCTAAAACTGTGTGCACGGCCTAGCAGGAGCAGGAATCTCATATGCCTTTGACCAAAGTATCTTCTTTTATCAGAAAAGGGTGCTCTTCAGATCAGCTCAACCAAGCCAATCGTCTGTAGATCTTCCTCTTCCATTTTCTCCCTCTTCTTCCTTTCGTTCAATAAACATTTATTAACCCGGATGATTAATTCATCCATTAATTCAACAAATATTTATTGAGTGCCTGCTCTATGCCAGACCTGGTTCTAGGTGCTGGGATGAGAGCAGTGAATAAAGCAAACGAAAACATCCGCCCTCAAGAAGATGCTATTCTAGTGGATCAGTCAGGCCACACATCCCAACCAGACCATCCGTGCACCTGAGGGCCAGCATTAGACACCCTGTCAGGCGTGGCCATAGGTGAAGAGAGAGGAGAAAAGACCAGGCCTCCAGACAACCAACTCCCACCCCGGCCCTCTCCTCCAGGGCCTGGCTACACACCAGCACAGTGAAGAAAAAAATTTCCTGTTGCTCCACTCACCTCTGTGTGATGTTTTGCGTTGTTACCACCTCTGGAGTCTTACAGTTCTTGCAGCTGAGGTTGTGGCTCTCCTTTCCAACCAGCAGATGCTAACACCAAGCACCTGGGATGACAAGCTCTTCATGAGGAAAAACCTGAAGATCTGAAGGAACTGAGGGCATCTTATAAGACTCCTGAGTGCAGGCCCTGCGCAGGCAACTTCTCATTAGGTCTGGGCTGTAGCGAGGAGCTCTGCCATCTAGGAATCTGTCCACACAGTCCACTCTGCCGAGCGACAAACTCCCGTCAGCAACGCCTGAGGGGCATGACCAGGGAGACGGAATTCGACCTATTTCATACTTGGCCTCCTTCTCTGTAGGATCTTAATGAGTTTCCTTAAACTAAGTCTCCTCGGTTTCCCTGAAATATAAGGAAGGAAAAAAGATTCAAAATGACTTATTTAGAAATATCCTTTTATCATGCAATATTAGTTAAAATCACTGGTTTCAAATGAGGGCATGTCAAGTAGACGACTACCACTTATCCATTATAAGAGCAGAAACAGAAACTATCTAAAAAATAGGTAAAATTAAACTCTCACAAAACTAAAAAATGCTGTTTTGGCCAGTGATTCAATCTCTTTCTCTCAAACCAAACCTTTTACTAAAAGTAATAACATATGAGGAAAATGGATGTTTTGAGTTGAATTTCTTCTTTTCCCTTTCCTCCTGGTAGAGGTGAGTAACGACCAGTGAAATGGCCAAGAGGCAGGCAGGAAGCCCCCGAGGAGAAGAGGAGCAGCCAAGGACAGAAATAATCCACAAATGGTAGCCAGGCCTGAAACAACGTGGAATTCGGTGTATTTCCATTTGACAAGGTAAGGGAAGAGGCGTGGAAAATAATAGTTATATTAGCTTAGGTAATGACAGTGATTAATAGTTGCTTGCCTCTACCATGCTAGGCCCAATGCTTGCCAGGCATTTTATATCCGTTATCTCTCAGCAATCCTGCAAGGGTGGCATTATTCTTACATTAAAGAAGGAAAATTGGAGGCTCAGAGAGCAAAGTAACTTGCCCAGGTCCACATAGCAAGGTGGTGGAGACTGGACTGGACCCAAACTCCATGCCCTTCCCTTTCACCACAGGTCTCTGCAGCACTCCTTTGAATCCACTGCAAAACACTACAGGCTTCTCAAATGGGAATATATTATGCTATTATAACACTTTAAAACATGTTAAATAACATTCTAGTGAAACACGTAGGATGTCATTGGCCTGTGAAACACAAACCTTAGCGTACATAAAAATTACCTAGAGAGCTTGTTTAAATTGCATATTCCTGGGTCTCACCCCTGGAAGATTGAATTTCAATAGGTCTGGGGTAAGGTCCAGGAATCTACATTTTTAACAGGCATCCAGGTAATTAATATAGGTGATCCTCAGATCACACTTTGAGAAACGACATCACAGACTTTAGCCAAAATTGCCAATTCTCAATTTACTATTTCCTTGTCTTGTCACTAGCTTTATTCTAAGACATATGGAGCCAGGCCAATGAGATAGTAGTCTGATGTAGTGGGGAAAAAATATATGCTATTGGTGGGGAGAGGCCTAGGTTCTTGGTAGATCTCTGTTGCTAACTAGTTGGGTAAACTCAAACAATTCCTTTAAATGCTGTGTGCCTTTGCTTCTTCATTTTTAAAATGAAGAGTTTCTAAAATCACACATATATGATTTTGTTTGGTTGAAGAAAGCCAATTTTTTTAATGATAATGATCTATAGAACCTAGACATTTCAAAGGTAAAATGTAAGAAACGAAGTCTACTTTCTTCATAAATTTTATAATATCAACACAGTGCCTCCAGATATCATGAGTTTGGGGGAAGGGAATGGGAATCCAAAGATGGAAGCAGGTATAAGTTAACCTATATTTTAAAGAGAATTCAGTTGTTTGCTCAGCAACCGATTTCTTCAATCAGGCAGTTGCATCAATACTAAGAATTCTTCAAGTATATAGTATTTCAAATTTTAGAAAGCAATTTGTTGCACAATCATTCATTCTAATTTTCAGTAGTGTCTTGAAGTCCAAAGCTATTTTGACTTTGTTTTTAAAGAACTAAAGATACTCCTTGATTTACATCAACACACCCTTGGATATTGAAAACACAGGTTGAAAAGTGTTGATTTATATCTTGTTTTAAAATGGCCAAAGTAAGGCTTATTGGATGGTTGGCGTCCATGGAGACAAACTTAACAAGTGAAATGAGTCACACAAAATGAAGTCACAGGTTACAAAAGAGAAGGAAGACCCCTGGTGAAAGAACCATGGTTCTAACTCATGGAGGAAAATCATGAAGCAGACTTGTTACGCTTTCAGAAAATTGTGTACATATTTACCTCCCTTGAAGTAGTCCGCCTTGCTCTGTGACTTACTAACAACTTTCTAGGAGGCACTAATTTGGTTGTTCCAACAGCCTAGTCTAGTGCAGAATTTGGTTACAGAAAGCAACAAGGAAAAGACGTATTATTACACGAGAAATCTGAATCACCAGAAACACAAGAAACAATTCACTCAATTATGAACTAGGTTGAGACGCACTAGTTATAGCAATGTTGAGGGAGACATTAATTTCACATTTACGTAGTGTGTAATATTTTCCCCAGCATTTTGCAGTATAATTTAACAGCTCTTATTTAAAAAGGAACTTTTCAACTCAACTGATGCTAGTTTTCTCTCCAAAGCTTTCAATTATATCGCAGTCCCAAAAGCATCATATTAAGTAAACTCAATGCATTCATAATCTTACATAGCCTATATGGCATAGTAGAGTCATCTAGGGAAGTGTTCTGAGATTATTTTGCATGTATCATAAGGATAAATATACTTTTTCTGCCCATTTTCTAGCTATTTCCTTAGCAAGATCTTGGAGAGTTCATAAATTGACTTTGACTTCTTCAGTTTATGATTTTGCAGCATCCAAGAAAGATAAAATGTTTTCTGCTGCAGCTAAGGAATATAGTATTGCTACAGTCTATTTACTTGTATTGCAAGTTAAGCTCAGAAGTTAAAATGAAAAGGTTACCTTTTTAGGTCAAGAATTCTAAGGAAAACAATTTTTTATATTCCATACTAATCTTTAATAACATTCATGAATTGCTATGACCTAGAAAACTAAAGTAACTTTTTTTTTCTGGCTTAAAAAAAATTCCAGCCAATAACCTCTAATCCACACGTAACACAAAATATGAACTCTAGAACGAAACCACTGATGAGTTATCAAAGACCAGGTGGGCACCAGGCTACGTAAGTGCTCGAGCACCCTCTCCCTTCACATTTTACTGTATCTTCTGAAACGAAAAAACAGTTCTGTGAGCCTGAAAGGTGCGGGAACTAGAGAGTTCTCTCAACTAGGACAAATGAGAAGAGTATGTCCCCAGTGGGCCAAGACTTCTATAATCATGAGTAATTGTGACTTTCAGAATCATTGGAATGCTACTTGGCCTCCAAACTTTGTGTTTATTTACCTAATTTCTTAGAGGCTCTAGGCCCACTTAAATAAGTTTGGGTATAATGATGGTCTAAGGATATCTAGTAATGCTGAGGGAAACACAGAGAGACAACCTTTGTTGGAAATGTGTCTATATTGTATCTAAAAAGTACATAGCTTTTTGGAGAATTGTTTAGGCATTCATAATTTTGGTAGGCTAAATAATCTTAATAATAGTTCTGAATAATCCTGGTGTCTGAAAGGCCAGAAGAAGGAATATCAAAGTAGATGAAATGAATTAATAATAATGGCAGCTAAAATTTATCAAGTATTTGACAGGAATGATCCTGGTTAATCCTCACAGTAGTCCTTTGAGGTCGGTATAATTATATGTTTCATTTTAGAAGTGAGGAAACTGAGACCCACAGAAGTTAGGCAACTTGCTTAAGCATTCATAGCTGGTAATGTCAGAGTAAGAATAGAACCCAGGAAGCTGGGTTCCAGATCTGACAGGTCTAAACAGACGGCCTCTTTTGTTTCCACAAAGTCTAGCTCTGCAACAGTGATCAGCTTGTCTCTGCCTACCTGCCATTAGTTGCCAAGGAAATGAGACGATCTCTAAGGTGAGCAGCATAAAATGTTCAAATGAGATTTAAATAAGAAACCTATGTTTTTATGTATGCTACATTGTGCCACACCAAAGGCAGTTTATTTCATTCAGTACTTCAAAAGCCATACTATTAATTTTGGAATGTGATATTGGTGTGGAAGACTTGCCCTAACCAATATATTATTCTCTTCAATAGGAATTTTTCTGGCATTGAGGATACAACATTTAGGGACATGGAATTATGACCTCTGTGAACACATTCCAAGTTAAAAAAACTTCTCGCAAGAGGTTGGGGAAGATGGGGCAGCCCTTTACCTAGAATTTGTGGCAAGCAGCCATAAGACAGACGGAATTCTCACTCTTATCACTTTTACTGGGAAAATCTCATTGGCTTGAGGCTCATGGAGGAAACTTGTTTCCAACTCTGAGCCTGGGACGTCCTAGCAACACCTCCTCAGCTGTGGACCCTTACAGTCCAACTGTCATCTCTAGGGAGCACCGGGTTCCTCGGCCCCAATACAGATGCTAGGAAATCCCAAGAGCCCTGTGCAATTCCTAACATCTTAGAGTGCACAGCTAAATAGTAGACACTATTTTCTTCCCTAACTTTTCTATTCTGAGTTGTGGGGCTTTTGTGTTATCTGTACCCACACAGATCTCCATGCCTTTGGAAAGTGACAATGGCCAAGTTCTCTTATCATCAATTTATTTAAAGCTTGTAGCCACAATAGACAAAGAAATTACTGGAAAAGATTGGAAAGGCTAAGAAGATTTTACTAAATTACTTAATATATTAAATTGCCTAGAAGTACAAGTGCCTTTCCAAAAGGCAGCATCCTAATTTGTAATTGCACTCTTACTGTTTAGACACAAGTTCATCCTCCATTTCATGAAACATTTTATTATTTCCTTATCTGGCAATGGTTATTCTTGACCCTGTGATCAGATAAGAAGGTTGGGCAGATGGTACTTTCCATTTAAATGGATTTTTATGCCATTAAAAGGAATGTTTGCTCTGTCTAAGAAGAGTATTGACTATAAAAGTCACAGGCTCCAGACCATTTCCTGTGGGATTTTCCCACTATCTTCCCAATTAGTCAGTCAATGTGATGTTACTCTAAACATGATCATTTATTTTTCTCTGGGGGGTTGCCTTCTATCCCACTCAAGAAAGATGATCCTAGAAAATAAATAAAGCTTTCTATGCCCTCAGTGCAATATTTATGATTAATTGCAACCCAACGTAATGAATGACAAAAGAAAAAAGCATTCAGTTTCCTTGCTCTTCTTGTATAAAAAGCATTTGTTGCAGTTTGAGTCCCAGCCAACTTCCATTGTTTAGGAAATAATAAGCCAAATTATACCAATCACCAACAATCATAACAGAAATTACATAATTGTAATTTAGACCAATGACCTTGGACTTATGAAAATAAAATGTGGGGTATTTAATTGTGTAATACGGTACTACTATTCTATACCTATAAACTTGAGGTTTTTATAATAGTTAATAATTTACCGTATCCTCTACCTAAACATTTCTGAAAGTGAAAAAATTATGTAAGTTCCACAAAGTATGCAAATAGCATCCTATTTCAGACAAACTGGTCCATATTAAAAATAAAATAAGACTTCTGCTCTCATATAAATAATGACTTCATATATTTCAGAAATTGGAGTGGACTTTGCCACAAACGTTTAAATTGAACGGTTTCAAGGAATTGGTCTAGTCTAAATTATTAAATGATTTAAAAAAATCAACATCTTTTCTAATCAGACAAATGCCGACTCTGTTCAATACTCACTGTCAGTAGAGCTCACTGTAAGAAACAGAATAGGTTATGCATACAAAAACAAACCTCAAGTTGCATGCTTCGTATCAACAGAACGATGAATAAAAGAATCTTCCAGCACAGTAGGCAAATTTCCCCTTTAATAAGCAGCCAGGAGAAAGCAATATTTCACTGTTTGCTTTCCTTCCTCTGAGGGAGAAGGTTTCACTATGACTTATTTTACTTCCTTTTTATTCTGTCCTTTTCTCTTGGCTCTCACAGACAGCTCCAGTAGCAACATGACAATACCACTTCGCACTTGCCGAAAGCGCCTTTTCTCTAAAACTCTCAGCTGTGGTCTATGCGAGGAGAGTGTAAAACAGGGGAAATGATGCAAACATTGAAGTTCATCTTCTCATGCAAACATTTCAAGAGATCCAGGCTCATTTTAACCCCAGACCGGGAATGAGGGACACCCAGAAAAACTTAACTCCTCCCAAAGTTCATGCCTGGAATCCTTGAGGCCTTTGGCAAGATTTACCATTTATCTTGAGCTCTGTCTTACATATAAAATAAAGCAACGCCATTTTCTTGATGAGGATGTGAAGAGTAACTAGATTGCATTTTCTAAAATAAAACTTGGGAAAAAAGCAGATTCTTGGAATTCTAAAAATAAGCCTAAAGTGGGTACTCAGTGTGTATCAATCTTGAATGCATGTTTCTGGAGTAGAAAACACTCAGATTTCTGTTTTTTCAAAAAATGAAAAACTTACTTGTCTAGGGAAGAAACATCTCAAAATAAAAAATGCTTCAGAATAAAATTTATTGAAAGGTTGTTGACTTTGTCTCTTCATACCTATGTATATTTACATCTGTATCTATCTACACAAGTATTTTTTAATGGAAGGAAGAAAACTTTCTTTACAAACATCAGAGGTCTCTGTTGTATATTAAGGTTATTTAAAGTTACGATCATAAGATATGGATTTTGGACTCCCCGGATTCCTGATGAGTACCCGGATTTCAGGAGTCTATATTCATCCCTTTGTTCTCAGAAGTTATAATGGCTTTCAAAACTTAGAGCAGTTTTCTCTTCACATTTTGTCAAAAATGCAAACAGTTCTTTTCAAAGTTTATCAGCTAATTAGAAGAGTTGGCTTGTGTGGGCTGGAAATTTCTCATCCCAGTTTTTTAATTTAATGAACCTGAAACAAAATATGCATAATAGCTATCTACTTTTCTACCAAGAGAAAACATAGCAAAAAAAAATTAAATCTACTGAAGTAATCAGAAAGAACTTTTTACTTTACAAACATGTATTTCTTTTAGATTAAAGAAAATATAAGTTTTCAAAAAGAGATTGCAAACCAGTATATATGGTACCATCCTGTTTTTGTTTTTAAAAAAAAGATACATACACACACACACAAGCAAATCAAATATAACAACATTTAGAAAGGATAATTTATCATGAGCAAGTGGAATTTATCCTGAGAATGAAAGCCTGTTTCAACATTAGAAACTCAATCCATGTAATTTACCGTATCAGTAGACTAAAGAAGAAACATCATATGATAATCTTAATCTTCACACAAAAGCATTTGAAAAAATTCTACATCGATTTGTGATACTCTTAGCAATTTAGGAGATGAAGGGAAATTCCTTAACCTAATAAAGGGCATCTACAAAAGACCTACAGCCAACATCATACTCAATCGTGAAAGACTGAATGCTTTCTCCCTAAGAACAGGAGCAAGGTAAGGATGTCTGCTCTCACTGCTCTTATCCAACATCACACTGAAGGTCTTAGCCAAAGCAATAAGGCAAGAAAAAGAAACAAAAGGCATGCAGGTGGAAAAGAAGAAATAAAATTTTCTCTATTTGAAGATAAAAAACACATCTAAAGATACTGAATAACATTCAGTTATTAGGGAAATGCAAATTAAAACCACCATTATATACTACTACATACCTATTAGAGTGGCTTTAAAAAAAAACTGATTATACTAAGTGCTGGTCAGGATGTGGGGCCACCAGAGCCTTTACACTTGCTAGTGGAAATGAAAATGTGATATGGCCACTCTGGAAAACAGTTTGGCATTTTCTTATAAAGTTAAACATTTATTTGACATATTATCCAGTCATCCCATTCCTAGGTATTTACCCAAGAGTAATGAAACTTATTTCCAAGTGGCTTTATTCAAATTGCTAAAAACTGGAGACAACTCAAATGTCCTTCTAGTGAATGGAAACAAACTGTGGTACATCTATGCAATGAATTATTACTCAGCAATAAAAAGCAATGAACTACTCATATACACAACAACATGGATGAATCTCAAATGCCTATACGAAGTGAAAGAAGCTGGACTCAAAAGGCTACATCTTGTATAGTTCCATGTAGATGACATTCCAGAAAAGGCAAAATTATAGGAACAGAAATCAGATCAGTGGTCACCAGGGGCTGGAGATGGGAATAAGAGGAGAGATCGACTATAAGAACAACAAGGGACTTTTTTGAGCATGATAGGACTGTTCTGTATCTTGATTGAGTTGGTGGTAACGTGACAGCGTGTGTTTGTTAAAACTCATAGAACAGGACACCAAAAGTGAATTTTACCGTAGGTAAATATGGCATACTTAAAAAGTGAATTAACACACACAAACATGAGGACCTGGAAGAATATATACCAAAATGCTGATAGTGATTATCTCTTAGATGTGGTATTACAGGTGATTTTAATTTTCTTCCTTGGCCTCTGAAATTTTAAAATTATTCCCAATCAATATGTATTACTTTTGTTTCTAGGGGAAAAATAAAACTGAATTCTTTTCATCTGTTGAATGTAAGCCTCCAGACCTAGTTAAGACTGTAGCTGCCTCTTGGAGGCCTCCTTGATTTCAGTCTTTCTTCCTCTTCTCTTCTGTCCTTTGTCCTTTATAACAGTTTCAACATGTTCATCCTCAGCTCAAGAAACTGCAATGGTTGCCTAATGCCTATTCAAGTAAGCCCTAATTTCTTTGCCGCCTCTTCAGTCTATTCTTTGATGTAATAAGATTAGGCAAAGATTCATGGAGGCTTATTATGTGCCAGGAACTCTTAGGTGCTCTACATGCAATATCTCACGTAATCTTCAATTTATAGATGCCCATAGTCCAAGCTAATAGAGACAGAAGTGCTATGATTCCAGAGTTCCAATTCTCAACCACTGAGTGGAGTGAGGTGGTCAAGGAGCATGGCATCTGGAGGAAAGCTGCCTGGGTTCTAAAACTTGGCTCACTACTTTCCAGTTTATGACCTTGGGGAAATTACTTAACTTCCCTGAGTCTTCCTCCTGAGCATAAAATAAGGATAAAAGCAGTAACCATTCGTCAGTTGGTTGTGAGGATTAAATTATGTTATACATGTGAAGTGCCTGGTACATGATAGGTGTTCCCTCCGTGCCCTCCCCCCTCCTCCCACCAGTCTTCTTTCCTCTTCATCTCTAGCAGGAAGCTTCAGCTCCTAACTAGTTGCCATCAAGGTGAGCTCCTAACTGTTCAGTAACAGCACCAGCACCAGGCTCTTCTTGTCCCTAGGTCATTGGTTTATTATTCCTTCTGCCCAGAACATCCGCTCTTCTCTTTTCTACCTTCCATCTTATCCTAGCCTACAAGGCTCAGCTTGAGTTCCCCTCCATCCAAGACAACAATTTCTTTATATACCTCCATGAGTGGTCACTAATGGTTTTATGGGCATTAATTTTGTCTTCGATTAAAATGGCCATCTAGGGGTCCAGCCCTGTGGCCAAGTGGTTAAGTTCTCGCACTCAGAGTCAGCAGCCCAGGGCTTCACCAGTATGGATCTTTGGCGCTGACCCAGCACCACTCATCAAGCCATGCTGAGGTGGCATCCCGCATAGCAGAACTAGAAGGACCTAGAACTAGAGTATATACCTATGTACTGAGGGATTTGGGAAGAAGAAAAAAAAAGAGGAAGATTGGCAGCAGACGCTAGCACAGGGCCAATCTTTAAAAATAAATAAATAAATGAATAAATAAGTAAAATGGCTATCTAATAAGGTAGCCATTAGCCTTATGTGGTTATTTAAACTTAAATTAATTAAAATTAAATAAAATTAAAAATTTTAGTTCCTCAGTTACACTAGCCACATCTCAATTGCTCAGTAGCCATAAGTAGCTGATGTCAACTATATCGGATAGCACTAATATAGAGCATTTCTAACACGATAGAAAGTTCTATTGAAGGGTGCTGGTCAAAAATGTAAATCTTTGGAGGGCAAGGACTATAGGTCAGGCTCTGGAAACCCAGCAGTGCATAACATGGTTATTATATAGGAGGAACTCAGTGGAACTCAGTTGTTTTGCTTTACTGATTCACCAACGGTATTCACATTCGATGGGAATCCTAATACAGCCACGATTATTCGACCCAGGCTACAAAATACTGATTGTTCACACAATTTCAACTTTAGTTTCGAAAGACCAAATTTCCAAAGAGCCCATCCCATCTTTTCATTTTTAGGGAAATGAAATAATTATTCTGCCAGTTACCCCTTCATTTAGGAGCTGATGTCCTCTATGACACATGCAATTTTCATAGAATCTTAGACTGAAATTGCTTGTGTTAAGTAATCTTTTGCAAAACATTATGGAAAATAATTGTCTTAAAGTGAAAAGATTTCCTTGTGCTTGGCAAATACTGCCCGGATAACTTGCAGCATTTCAATAAAAGGAAAATGCACATATTCACCTTATTTTAAAGGTAAAGAATTAAGGTCAAGTGATTTACCCAAGGTCACATTTCAGTGCTACTACTGGATCCAGTTGCTTCAGACCTGAGCCCCTATCTTCCTCTGCCTTCACTGAATCCTAGAGTTCTAAATCACTCCCAAACCCTTAGGGCATTTTGCACCCAGTAATGATGCCACTTATTCTGAGTGCCTACAATTTGTAAGCTTTCTGCAAAGGTGGCAAAAGCTGAGGCGGATGCAACCCCCACCCCAATCATGTAAACATCTTGGCTCTCTCCCAGCTAAGTCACTGCCACAGAGTAAAGGACTCTCAAAAAAGTCAGAGGAGCTTAGACCATTCCACTAAAGCTGCTGCAGAGAAGTAGGTCATTAAGAAATAAAACATAAAATTAGCAAAACAGCATTTTTTCTGCCATATGCTAAGAGGTTTCTCCAAATGATAACACACAAAAATCCATACATCAGACAGGAGGGTGAATTGAGAAAGTGGCTTCAGGGATGTGTTGACTGAAATACTCAGGCAAGATGAATTGCTTTTTGATAATTAGATTTGAGGAAATCTTTTCTTTTTTTTGTCTTCCGTGACTCCGCTGTTTTGAGTATTGCAGAAAGACTTAAAATTCCAAGAAGATAAAAGTCTGTCTCCACACGCTTCATCTCTTTGTGCTTATATCCAAGACACAGTGAGAACTTTCATAAGGTTTATTTCATAAGACTTTTATCAGGCTTATTTGCCAAATATTTTCAACGTTAAAATGATTCAGTATTTCAACCAAACTGTAATTAAGACTTGAAGAAGAAAGTTATTCCAGGGTACATCATCATTAACGTTAAAAAGAATAAAAAGGGGATAGATGTGAGTTTCAACAAATGAAATTAGCAAAATGAACCTGACCTTATATTTTAAGCGTTCCCTGATAGCACAGCTCCTGCAATTTAGCACAAATAATAGCCGCAATTATTAAAACTGAGAAATTCAACAAGGCACAAGATCAAAGTGCATGCACACTGGGTTAACCTCACACTCATTCAGTCACAATTATCAAAAAATGCTTTCAGCTAGCCTTGCACTTTGAATTCAAGAGGATTTCTTAAGTGACAGCAAATTTACAGCCTCTCCTTATTGCAGCAAATTTGCTTGACTTTTGGTCTTTATGCTGACATTTTGATAAACTAGTACTCCAGTCCCATCGAGAAATAGCATGATAATAATCTATGGCAAATTTTTTAAAAAATGGAGCAGAGATAGGATAACATGCAACACTCCAATGTCAGAAAAAGTAATCAGCAGTATCAACAAAAACCTTATTGGCAGCCTCCTTGCTTTTGGCCATACTGAAATCTCCTCCCCACTCACTGCCCCCCCTCCACTCCCATCCCTCCACCCCTGGGAGGTGTGCTGAATCTTTTCATTAAACAGATTGAGATGGGAAGGTAGGGAGAGTGAGAGACAGGACCTGGAGTGTAATGAAGAGATACAGGGAGAGAGAGAGAGACAGAGAGAGCCCAAGACAGATGCCATAGAGAGAGGGGCTGAGAGAGAAACAGGAACCACTAATTTACAGCTGATTGATATTAGGTTAGGCGTCGAGTACAACAATCTATTGGAAAGTCCAAAAAAGAGTGAAACAAAGGTGGATGTATTCAGCTTCAATTGACTTGCTCGGTAGTCCAGTCATTTTCCCTGACCTTTCTACCATGTTGCACCCCCCAGTTCACATTCAGGGCCTCTCTTTTGAGCATCATCTAACTTTGGTATTTTCACTCAGGCTGTTCCAGTCAGCGCAGTCACCAGAAAGTGGAGAATACTAATTTGTAACGTCCCAGGTATTTGAATCAGGAAGTTATTTTTCATTTGAAACTCAATTGTCTGGGCCACTCATCCCCTGATACCATTATGCAGCACAGCTGCCCAGCTTGCTCTCCGATCTTGGCATTTCATTAATTACTGCAAGAGATGATCACCTCCAACACTGGCGTCAGTCAAAGCACCCTCTTCACCAGTGAAGCAGGGGGTAGGAGATATTGTAGTATTGACTGCTCTAGGGGATTAACAACATGAAGCAAGAGTCTGTGATTTGCTATATATCCATTGACATTGGCCTATTTGTTAGACTCAACAGAAGACACTGAGTATTCCGATGAACTTTATTTTAAAATGCAGGCCAATAACATTAACTACGCCAGTGCTTCTCAAACTTTAGCATGCATCAGCATCACCTGGACTGGAGGGTTTGCTAGAACACTCACTGCTGGGCCCTCCCTCTAGAGTTTCGGACTCAGTAGGTCTGGGGACCCACCTTGAGAACCCAGCAATCTTAGGTAATTTAGGAAGGGAAGGCTGTGGAAAATGAATAGGTTTATACACGCAAAGAGTGAAGAAGATGCCTCCTCTAGACCAGTGCTTTTTAAACTTGAACATACCTGTGATGTACCTGGGGATCTTGTGAAAATGCAGATTCTGATTGAGTCGGCCTGGAGTGGGTCCTGAGATTCTGCATCTTTAATAAACTCCGAGGTGATATTGATGCTGCTGGCCCAGGAGCCACGCTGAGTTTCCAGGACAGTGTTTTTCAAAGTATATCCTGAAGACCATCTCTATCAAAATCACAGGGTTGATCGGGGAGGGAGGGTATTGTTATTAGTGCAGATTCCCAGGCTCACCCCTTGACAGACTGTATCAGAAACTCTGAAAGTGGGGACCCAGGAATCTGCAGGTCAAACAAGAGTTTCTGTGGTTCTTACACAGACTAAGAACAATGGACTCAATGGTAGAGTCGGGGAGAAGAGGAGGGCAAGGAGAGGAGAGGCCAACAGGTGGTTACTCAGTGATCAGTATTTCCTGGTGCTGACTACCAGGTCCCCTAGTTATTTTCTCTCTTCTTTACTCTGTTGCCCACCTTTTGATGGCTGTTGGTGACACCATCAGAAAAAGTAGCTAGGATCCTAAAAAAAGGGGTGAAACTTTTAATGGCCTATTTTGTTCTGTATTAGCAAAAACTTAGGGGAAAAAAGGAAATGATAGGCCATATTTTAAATGTTTTCCATAAATTTAAATTATTCCTGCTTTACCTATTCTCTGTTTCCATAGAAAACCACAAATCGTTGTCTAGACTTTTTTGTTAGTAGTAAGTGAAAAATGTTTCCGTAGCGATTACTTAATATGTTTCTAAATCCAGGAGACAGCAACTGTCTGCCAGCAAGTGCCATATTGAAGTTTCCTAAACACTACAAAAAATAGAAATTATTTACAGTTAGTATTCAACATTGGCAAACAAGTCATGCTATTAAAGATGTATTTGCATATGTTATATTAAGAAGCATGCAAATGTATATGCAAAACTGGGCATAATTAATCATTTCCAACAGTGATGAATATCCCATTTCCAATCTTGCGGTCTAATCCCTCCTTTCTTTTGAGCACGGATGCGTGTTTCTAACCTCCTGGGACCCCAGCATTATGTGCAATACCCCTCTCCCTAACCCAGGCTCCTACACCTACATTGAAGGGACTGAACCATGGGCAATGATTCCACCTTCTTATCCAAAGACAAAGAAAATAAAGTTTGAATGGCAATAAATATAGACAGTTGTTTCTAATCCCAGTTCTTATTGTCAGGAATATCTAGGGAGCTTTTCAAAAGTTCAGATTCCCCAACCATCTCAAGATTCATTTTCGGTAGGTTTGGGGTAGGCCAGGAAATTTATAACAGTCTAAAACACCCTAGGCAATTCAGATGACCAGCCAGGATTGGGCACTACTGGCTTACAGAGAAGAGCGTTGGACAGAATCAGGGAACTTCGATTGTATTCTAGTTGTTGTTTTCGTTGTTAATAAAAATTTTGTTAACATTAATTGAGTTCCTCCTACATATCAGGGATGTTACTAAGCACTTTATGTATATTATCACTGAACCATCACAATAATATCTATCTTCCGGATGAGGAAACTAAGACTTGGAGAGGTTAAGTAATTTGCCTAAAGCCGGAGATGGTAAATGGAAAAGGAGGAATTTGGTTTCATCACTAAATAGCACATGAGTCATTTGAGTACTTTTGTGAGTCACTTAAGTCATTAAGTTTTCTCATTTGGAGATGAAGGCTGTCGGACTAGACACTAGGCCACTTTCTTCAAGTTCTGGTATTTACTTGTGGAATTGAGTTGAACTTGAAGACACGGTTTCTGGCCTTCTGGAGCTCAAGATATGTTGTCAGACTCCCTCGTCCTCCTTCCCATTTCAGGTTTAAAGCATCACTTCATCTATGACTCCTCATTTTCTCCAGAGCAAGACTCCTTCACCCTCAGCCCTAATCCCTTTGTTGAGCTTCACCTCCTTGCTCCTCAGGGCAGAACCCAACTCTCCAGCACTGCTGGATAACAGGATTTCCCAGCTCGGTGCCCTTGCTCACGTGTTCTCTCTGTCTCAATGCTCTGCCCTTCTTGGCTGCTTGATGGAATAATCCTGCTCACCTTTCACAGCCAACTCACATATCAACTCCTTTGTGTAGACATTCCTCTTTTCCTGGTCAGAATTATTTTGTTCTTTTAAGATTTTGTTTTGTCTCGTGTTATAGGGAGAGTGAACTTAAGTGTTAGCTCTCTGGCAATCTCAATTTCAAATATTCCATCAGCTTATCCACATAAGCATGCCAATACTTGGCAGTCTTGGTTTAGACAATGTGACAACTCTGGCTATGGCATATATCCCACTAGGGGTGTGAACTGTTTTCCTTTTGATGAGATTCTAGAAGGCAGAGGCATCTGACTGTTCTTCCATCCATTTCCGTCCAACCATCCACTCATTTATCTGCATATATGTCAAGATATATACCCCAAATTTAAGTTGCCTATACTTGGCACATAATAGACATTTAATTTTTTGTTGAACTGATATTAACTGATTTTACGTGAATCTCTGCTTAGATAAATCTTTTGCAATCAGCTTCTTCTCCTCAACCACCCCTGCCACCTTGGATAAAAACTCCTTCTTCTTCTTGGGGCTGGCCCCGTGGCCAAGTGGTTAACTTCGCACGCTCCGCTGCAGGCGGCCCAGTGTTTCGTTGGTTCGAATCCTGGGTGCGGACATGTCACTGCTCATCAGGCCACGCTGAGGCAGCGTCCCACGTGCCACAACTAGAAGGACTCACAACCAAGAATATACAATTATGTACCGGGGGGCTTTGGGGAGAAAAAGGAAAAAAAAATAAAATCTTTAAAAAAAAAAAAAACTCCTTCTTCTGAAGAAGTAAGTAATGGGATATCAAAAGAATGATAGCTATAGAAAATGAATAGAAGGACAAAAATGTTAAACTTGATTCGTGCAGCCTATCAGCATAATAAAAGAGTCAAAGCTGACATTGTGCTTTGGTTAAAAGACAGTGATGAAGGCCAAGCTCTTCAGTTGGCCCTATGCCCAGCACTGCCTTTGCACCAAGCCAGGAAAAGGATTTAGACAGCCCAAAACCAATGTGACCCATAAGACTAAGTGAGGGTGAGCAAGGGGCTGTGTCTTAGTCAGCTCAGGCTGCTATAACAAGATACATAGACTGGGTGGCTTATAAACAACAGGAATTTATTTCTCATAGTTCTGGAAGCTAGAAGTCCCAGATCAGGGTGCCAACATGGTCAGGGTCTGGTGAGAGCTATCTTCCGCGTTGCAGACAGCTGACTTCTTGTCACACATGTCAGAGAAGAAGTAATCTCTCTCATGACTCTTAAAAGGGCACTAATCCTATTCATGAGGGCTCCATTCTTGTGACCTCATCTGATCCTAATAACCTTCGAACGGCCCCACCTCCTAATATCGTCACAACATGGCGTGTGGCTTCAACATATGAATTTCAGGGTATACAAGCATTCATTCCATAACAGGCCACCAACAGGTCCTCAGGGCCAGAGTCATTCAACCCATCATAGCATAGGGTGACAGCATTCAGGGAAAAGTGTATGGTAGGCTTCTAAAAGGGGTTTCTGCATACTTGGACACCAAGAGAACAACATGCGTAAACCGAAATTTTTACTCAATTCTGAATCCCCTTTTCATAGTCATTGTTGCTTGGCAACCTGAGGAAGTTTTCACTGACTTCTTAAGGTCTTCTTAAGCTTCTCTTCTCTGTGCTCACAGATCGTGTATCTCCCTCATTAACTACCATACTACGGTTGGATGTGACTGTACTGTGACAAGGTATAATTCACTTTGGTGTTCCCAAGGCCTAGCAGAGATGTGGAAATTATTCAATATATGTTTGATGAATTAATGAAGGGAAAAATTAGCCACCTGTACTTATCACAGGTAGTTCCTTTTAATGACCACCTCTGGACTTTTAGAGTGGGAGGTGTTCTGTTTGTGTCATTCTGGTACAAAAGTGGGCTGTCTCAGACTAGAGGTAGGCTTTTGACCCTTGGGAGGTCTAAGCTTGGTGACAATGAGGTAGGAAGCATCAAAGTGTAGGAGGCTAGTTGGACTAAATCCCCTCTAAAACAGAGAACACCAGACCTTTACTATCCCAGGAATTTCTAGAAAGCAGTTCTAATTCTGATTTTATTCTAATAGGATAGGCAAAATGTTTCCTTTGCAAGGGTTTGTCCTCTTCTTTCTGACTTTGCATGAGCATCCAAAGAATTCCTCTAGAGGTAGAAAATGGCCTCCTCCTTGTGCAAGATGATAATTGCAACTTTAACATTTACTTCCTCTTAACCAGAGCCCAGGAATCAATAATTTCAAAGACCAAATGAGATGGCCTTTGCTTTATAATGTGTTTTTCTATCTCACTCACCGCACAACCTGCCCTTTTTTTTTTTTGCGATCATCTGCAATTAGTTTTCCATCATGAGCTGTTTAGAACCAGGGATGCATTTCCCTTGATCATCTACTTGAATATTGTATAATTACTTCATGTTGGATGAAACCTTGGTTATTCAAAAAAGGTTGCTCACAGATGACTGTGTTGTCTTGAGGAGAAGCAGAGAACTAGTTTTTGAGGCTGGCCCCAGGGGTTAGTGGCAAGTCATAAGAGTTTTGGGGCTTTCCACATTCTCCCAGCATAGCCTCCAACACGTTCTAAGTCACCCTTACTTGAGTCTTAGTCAGAAATCAAAGCTCCGTGATTCCTGCCTCAGCCCTATTAAAGAAGATTATATATTAAAAAAACACACAGTCTATGGTGAATGGTCAACACATTGACTCTCTTGTTCCCTTTTCACTTCCCATCCCTTTTCCTAACCTGCATCTAAAGAACATGACTCAGCTGAATGGCAATCAGCAGGAGCAGAAGGAATCATTCTGCCATAATTTCCTGATATGGTTTCTTAGATCCCAGTGGGGATGTGGTCCCAAAGGCCTCAGATAATTGGGGTTCCATCTTTCTAAGATTATCTTGTGCTGTTTTCATTGCTTGCAACCTTTTGCTGTGAAAATCTCCAGGAAGAGCAATCTGTTTCCTTTTTCCATTTTTCAAATCTGGTCACTCAGTTTTTAAAACATAACAGTGTGTGTGTGTGTGTGTGATGTTTCCATCTACTGTAGGGACTTTATATAAACTATAACTCTCAAGTTCCTTTTGGCTGGGAAGTTTTATAGTCAGATTAGATCTAGACTGAGATTTAAGAGGGATCTTTTAACGGTAAAAATAGCAAAGCATTTAAGAAAATGTTATCTACATACAAATAGTTCATACCTTCAAAGGATATTTCTCATTGTTTCTAGCATTTCACCATCCTGACCATTTCAATAGGCCATACACAGAAAGTATAATCCTTCTTTCCCTACTTTATTACTTCTGATAGTGATGTCACAGACCGAAGGATCATTAAAATGGGGCCCTGGATTTTTGGTTTTCTTCACAGGAAGCTGTCAAGAAAAAGTACAGGCTTTTAAAATCAGCTTATCACTGACAAGTTACTTCTTACATTATTCAAGTTGCAAGAACTTCCACAAACATCATTTACTGTTTATAGAGAAAAAATGTAATTATTATGGTAAGAAGAGAATAATAATGTAAGTCTGTTCGGAATCGTTGAGAGGCATAACTCACAAGACGTTACGCAGCACTTAGCGATACCGTCACCTCTCGACCGTTTGAGTCCCGATTCTCTGTTGTGTGTATGAGCAAGAGCTTTTGCTGCCGCTGTCTCATTAGCGCCGGAAGATCCTTCCTCCAGACTCTCTGGTGCGTTCTTTCTCAAACCGATTTTTTGCAGAGCACTGGCCTTCAGGATGGTGGAAGAGACGATAGAGCAGAGCAGTTGAGACCGTAGCGGTTATGGGTGTGAGCCGAACGTGGATTGATGACAAGGTATATAATGGACCCAGGATACTGATTAACCCAACTCTGTGCACCTGATGTCAACAACATTTTTACAACAGACTTTAATGCATATATAGTCCTAGCTCTGGCATTTCCACCTCTATCATTTTAAGTAAGTTAAACTCTCTAATCCTCAGTCTCACTATTCATAAAATGGGCATGAGAAAATAGTTCCTGTCTCACTAGCTGTTGTGAGAATAAGGCGAGACGATGCATGCCGGTTTTCTGGTTTGTTGACCTATTTATTGTCTGTCTTCTGTCTACGTCACATCCAAGTAAAATTCAGGGACTTTGTCTTGTTCGTGGAGGCATCCCCATTGCCAGGAACAATGTGGGACACACAGCAGGAGCTCAACAAATATTGTTTTGAAAAGATGAATGAATGAAAGAATACATGAGAAGTCCTTGGCATGATTCCTGGCAAATAGTAAGTGCTCAATAAATACTAGCATAAAAAACAACCTAGTTCTGTGAGATGTTTCTCAAATAAAGGATCTTATGTAAAATACGTTATAAAGATTCTGAGATATCCTTCAGTGAGGAAATTTGTATAACTTTGCTTAGCTCCATTTACCAATCTTATTTGGCCACAAAAGCCTTTCTTCTCAACTATACCTGTTAATTAACATTCTGCAATATTACTGTACCATTTAACACACTTTGGGAAATAATGAATTAGTCCAGTATCCTTATTTTAGAGGTAAGGACACTGAGGTCCGGGTATTCAATGGTTTGCCGAAATCAAGCAGCCAGCAGCAGCGATCCCAGAACTGGAGGCAAATGTCCCAGCTCCCAGGCCTGCAGTGTTTCCCCCAGGCCAGATGAGCAGTGGCGTGAGGCCAGTGACATCATACTTCGGAATTAGAAGGTACTGGATTCGAATCCCACCTGCATTGTCTAGCTGTGAGGTCTGTCTCAGCCACGGCTGGTGCCCCACTTTGTATCCTCTCCTCCCTTAATGGGGCCTCTTTGACACCTGAGCATGGCTCGCCTACTGGACCGGCCCTCACAAATGTGCAATCTAGAAGCGTGGAGGGCTTAACATCCCACAGGGCAACCCTTGACCAACAGCGGATGGTCGCTCATGGGTAAATGCTTTCCCCTCCTATCCCTCAGGCAGATGACTCTGAGGTGCACTCTGTACACCTCCCTTGAGGGTCGCTGTGGGATGGATCCCAGGTGCCCACATCAGTGACATAGTCCATAGCTGGGTAGCAGTCTAGGCACACTCTCCACATTCCTAGCTTTTCTCCTTTCCAGGCATGCTGCCTCTTCCCAGGTGTGTTACTCTTTTGCTTGCTACTGAAAACAGCTGTGTCATTTCTCGTCGGCCCATTAAACAGGCGCCAGGTTTCACACCAAAGGTGGCTGCACTTTGGCAGGCGGAGGTGTAAAATAGGAAGTGACATCTAAATATAAACTGGACTAGAATGGAGGCCGCTAGCAGACGAGAGGTGCTACTAGGCTCAAAGCTCTGTGTTTTTCCTCCTGAGTTTTCAAAGGTTTTGAGAAGGCATAAGAACAATGTGTTCACAAACATACTCCGTGTTTATGACACCTTCTGGTTTGTCTGTTATGCTGAATAAAAAGAGGGAGCTACTCTCGGTGTGGGAAAACAGTGCAATCTGAGAGAGCTATCACAATCCTTTAGCAAAGATGGGTAACCTACCGGGGCACCAGAGATCCAAGCTTAATCTTATTGTTTCTGCTCTTGATCCCCAAGGCAAGGAAGAGAAGCAGCACAGCTGGATTAGACGATGGAAACAGACCCCAAAATCTCGGTTTATTTCCTGCTCGTGTAATAATGCAATACAGGTGTTCCTGCTCAGCACTTTTCTTCCATGTTATGACTCAGGGACCTGGGCTCTTCTACACTGTAGCTCTGTTGTTCCCTGGAGCCTCATCCTCATCATCTGCATTCAGCTAGCAGAAGAGGACAGTATGGAGACAAGCACTCTGCCCACAGACGACACTCAAGACCAAAGTTTGTATTCTGCTGGCAAAAACTAGTCACCTGGCTCTGTCTAGAAGCATGGAGGTTGGTAAATGTAGTGCCCAGCCAGGTGGTGACTTCCCGGTGACAACTGTGTTCTGCGGAAGGTGGAGCATAAATTGGGGTGGGGGGGGACGGGGGAGCAGCTAGCCATCTCTGTCACAAGGGTACAATTGTCAAGAAAGCCAGTTCTAGGGCCCAGTTCTAGGACTTGGATCCAGACCCCAGTTCGGCCACTCACTAGCCGTGCAAACATGGGCATGGTATTTCACCTCTCTGAGACCTTTTCCTCATCTGCAAATGGGGATAATGGAAGAATCTGTCTCACAGGGTTGTCGTGAGGTTTAAGAAAGATCATGCACCTACAGCCCTTGCCACAGTGCCTGGCACATAGTGAGCACTCAGCAAATGGTGTTTTCATTATTAACTATGGAGAAATGCCACCATCTCACTCAGTGGGAAGTATAAGTTTCCTTCAGTTTGCAAGAAACAGATGTATAAGTTATCTCAGTTAATTAGAATTTATAAGAGATATAGGAAATAGGAAGGAGCAGGAAAAAAGTCTGAGCAGCCACACAGGCAGCTCCTTGGCACTAGAACATTGCATAGATGATGGAAAGGGCTCTAATTTGGGGACAGCAGTCCTGGAAGCTCAGGAGCACCTCTCAGGAGGGACCCTGGCTGCCCCATCCACAGGACTCAGCTCCTCACTGGCTCAGCAGCATTCTTTCCTGCTGCTTCTGACCGGCCTCTCCATTCTTCTCAGCACCTCCTGGTTTCTTCTTATTCACGCCTTCCGTGAGCTCTTCTCTATGTATCTTGGCTTCTTTGCCATTGTGTTTGCTGCGAGTCCCTGTGTAGTCTCTGACTCTTAGATAGCCCTTATCCGAAAAAGGGCACCCATCACTGGCCCACCCACTCAGAGCCAGTCCACTCAGTTATTGGTGGCTGTTGTGCTTACCGTGAATTTCTGACTCAGTCAACTGTGCCCGTGGCGGTGGGAATATATCATACAAACATGGTGACCTGGCGTGAGAAAATGCTCCATGTTTCTTTGTTAGGAAAGGAACAGTAGTTGGAGCCAGCACTCAGAATATCAGGAATAGGGCAAATCATTAAAATTGTCACTGGTAAAAATCTTCACATTTATTGTCTGCCTTCAGTTTGCTATGAATTAACTTCGCATGCCAAATCTTATGAATGAGTGCTTAAAAGTGGAGTACCAAGGTCAATTCCCTTAACCAGTATCCGTGGTTGAAGTTTGTCTACCTTTACCCATCTTCCATACTGCCATCAGAGTTCTTGTCCCCAAACAAATCTGATTATTTTACTTTTCTGCTAAAAGTCTAAATTGCTTCCTTTCTACCTATAAGTTAAGCTCCTATTTCTTAGCTTGTCATATTGGGCCCTCCAGATGCTACCACCCCGACTCATCTTCTAGCCTCCCTTCCACCACCCTTCCACTAATGCTCCACCACACTGGATTTTCTCCGTTCTCTTTCTCTTTTATGACCATGTCTATGCTGTTCTCTACTGGGAATTTTGTTCCCTACTCCATTACCGCCTGGCAAATGCCTATTTATCCTCCAAGCCCCAATTCACTTGCTACCTCCTTCTGAAGCTTTTCCTGGATCTCCCAGTCTCTGCCTCCAGTCCTCATCACCACTCCCCTATGCCTGGGTGAAGTCGACTACCCCCTCACCTGACTCCCAAAGCATGTAAACATACCTCTATAGTGGTGTTTATTATTCTACATCCTGGTTGTCCAAGAGTCAGTCTCCCAGGCACAGCTGTGAGCCTCAAAAGCAGAGAATAGGTCTTATTCATTTTTTACATTCCCACGGCCCAAGAGAGCATCTGTCTCATTTAGCACCCAATACCTGTTTGTAGAAGTTTATCAGAAATGAAAAGCCTGACACCACAGAGGAATCTGGAACATGGAAACAAAATCTACTCATTCTCCACGTGTTTTTCTTATTTTGCAGGATCTTTACTTCCCAAGGGTTATTTTATGGTGGATCCATTTAGCCTATTCTATAGAGTATGAAAGAGAAATAAGTCTACATTTTCTACAAAGTTACATGACAAAAGCTTCAATTCTTATTTAAGATCTAGGAAAAGTGTCTGATTTTTTATAAGTCATGTGATTCTCAAACATCTTCTCTTATGCTTTTTCTCTTAATGTGTGTCATCATCCAGGGAGCAATGAAGTCGCCAAGGGACATTAACTGGAGACAGGGGCTGGAGTGATTAAAGCCACATTTCTAAAGATGTGGACACAGACCCTCGTTGGCTTTTGAAAAACTAATGTCTTATTACCAGACCTCCTTTCTGCAGAGGGATGCTTCCGTTTTGGACTTTGTGATCGAAGTTGGCATTTGGAAATGTGTGTGGGCTGGTATAGTTGTCACAATGATCAGAGGGTGCTGCTAGCCCTTAGTGGGTGGGATCCAAGAAAGCTAAACACGTTGCAATGCATGGGTCAGTCTGCAAACTGAACATTGTCCCACCCAATGCCAAACCACGCCCCCTCCGATGATAATCAGTGAGTTAGGGGATATATAAGCCCCCTCGTTGAGAACCATTGAATTAACTATTGATATGCTTAAAGTCTCTTTTTTTTTAAGACAAGATGAGAGCGAACCATAGGAATCCAAAAGGAAGCTCCTGCCTCCGTTTAAAGAATTTTGATTTAAAGAAATTCATAATTTTTTCTTCTGAGTGCAAAATATGGGCTTATATCACATTCAATGGAAACAGGAGACTCCTAAAGGAATCACTAAGACAAAGCATTTAGTATGCCCTCTTGCTCATGAATATGAGAAGAATAGCAGAATAAAATGACCCTTCCTTTGAAATGCATTTAATTTAATAAAATATCAAATTAAAGGTAGGACAGTCTCATCCCAAGTACAAAATCACCTGCAGAGTGAAAACTGAAACACGTACAATTTCATTAGCCTTCCATTCATGAGGCATAATATAGGGAGAATGCCATTGTAGCATCCAACTGAGCAAGGCTATTTCCAGGCCTTGAGAGAGCTTTACATAGTAACCTTATTTGTCAGTGTGGATACAGGAAATGATGTGGAGGAAAAAATCTCAGTCAGACAAAGCATTTAGAAACATTTATCCTTTTTATTTATTTTAACTTTATTTATTTTAATTTTTATTTATTTATTTATTTTTTTTAGGAAGATTGGCCCTGAGCTAACATCTGTGCCAATCTGCCTCTATTTTGTATGTGGGATGCCGCCACAGCATGGCTTGATGAGCCGTGTGTAGGTCTGTGCCCAGGATCTGAACCTGCAAGCCCTGGGCTGCCAAAGCAGAGTGCATGAACTTAACCACTATGCCACCAGGCCAGCCCCTGAAACATTTATCCTTTTAATCACCCATTGTTGGAATGAAGATATTGCCTTTTCAAATAGTGTTTTGTCTGCTTTGTTAAATATTCTTAGCAGTGTATGGAAAAGCATGTCGGTTGTGACTTAGTGATATTTATCAAATTTGGGGATTCTGCTAAATCCTGACTGAGGGTGTGTAGAATCATAGAACTTTAGAACCTCTAGACTTCACAATACTTAGCAATCACGAAGCCCAGTTCCCTATTTGGCAGATGAGGAAACTGAGGCTCAGGGAGATTAGGGACAGCGATGGTGCTGGCTCTCTCCAGGGCCAGGAAGAGACAAAACAGCGGATCTGGGTAGGTTTGCTCTGTAGGAAGAGCTCTCAGCATCTTCCAGTTATAGACTGTCTTTGAGAACCTTTAATTATTTTCTGAATAGATAATGGCAATTCAAAACCTCGCTCATTTTACAGCATTGTTTAGCTGTTAGTACTAATACAATGAGCTCCTGGCCAAAAAAGAGAAAGAAAAATTGGGGCAAAAACAACCAACCATGCAATTTATAAAACTACAAAACATAACCATCTAACACTTGAAAAACATGTCATACTTCATTAAGATACTGTGTTGCATTCAACTACAGTCATTGCAGAAGGATGGAGCATCATTTACCTTCTCTGGCTCTGTGGGGTCTGCACAAGCTCATCCTTAAGCGCCCCCCTCATCCCCACCCCATGTTATTTACAAATGAATTGTACACCTAACATTTGCTTTGTGCAAGTGAATTTTAGACCCAGGAAACAATAGCGCATATTTTAGGATGTTATAGCAATAGGCTTCAAGTTTAATGAGATTTGGATCTAATGTAGCAATTTGGAAGTCTCCTCAAGCTTATTAAAATGAGATTCTACCCAAGTTTACAAGCAGGTACAATAACAGTTGGAATGTGACCATGTCGTGCATACAAGAGGCTTTTCTGGAGTCTATGTAAAGCAAATTGCTTATGTAATATTCTCCTTTCCTTTCCAGAATTGTCTTCTGTGACCACTGACACTAGAACAAAATGTCCCTGTTCGACAGGTATTGTAGGTAATTAGCTTAAAATACAGCTGATTCGTCCTCTGCTGCTTCCCCCCCGAGGCGACCTGTTTCTGAAAGCTTGTTTTAAAGCCATTCAACAAGCAAGAAGAACCACACCTGTTGAATCTGATTGCCTCCCCATTAAATCAGGATGAATAATTTAATAAGAACTGCTTATGCACACACACTCCAGTGACTGGTTGAAAGATAAGACTCTCAGGCTGCTGGCATTTTCGCCATTTCCAGCTGGTCTTAAGCGGAAACTTGTTTTTTTCCTCCAGTGGCAGTAAGCCAAATAGCCCTGTGACCTCGGGCTTCACCTAAGCCCTTAGCATACCAAGACCTTTCCCCTCTGGCAAAGGCCATTGTCTCTTTCGTAACTGTGGCAGACACTGTTGGTTGGCTGCTGAGCTGAGCTTCACAGGCCCCGTCCTCCTACAGGTTGAAATAGGCAGATATTTATATTCCCAGCATCCCTTGCAGCCAAGGTGGTCATGTGACCCAGGTCTATACAGTGAAGCATAAGGTAAAATCTGCTGAGGGGATTCCGGGAAATCTCCTCTTCCCGAATTGAGAAGTGGTTTGGCACTGTAAGGGCTCTGGAGCCAAAAAGCCAGAGTTTGAGTCCAAGCTCTACTGCTTCTTGTCTGTGTGACCCTGATAAAGTTAATTATACTCTCTGTGTATTAGTTTTTCTTATCTGCTCTAGAACTAAATGAGTTTACACATGCAAAGTGCTTAGGATAGTCCCTGATATATACTAAATGCTCAAAAACTGTTAGTTACGATTATAATTAATAAAAGATGGAAGGCATGTGATGAACATTTCTGCTAGCTGCCTTTGGAAATGGCTTTGTGAGGGCATGATGCTTGGAGTTATGGCAACCATTCTGTGACCATGAGGGGAAGGTCTAGAGAATTGCAAAGATTCTGACTCAGTGTCCTTGCGTTGTGAAGATGATGACCCAAACCTGGGACTGCCTAGCTCAAGGTTTTCTTAAGTAAACAATAGATATCCTCATAGTGGATTTTCCGTTACTATCTGCTGACCGATCCCATCTAATAGTGTCATTATTAACTCAGGTGTAAGCCCTGGCCTCTCTGCCTTCAGCTGTCGGCTTTGCTCACCATGTACTGCTTCCTCCTCTGGTGGAAACTTTTTAGGACGTTCCCTTCTAATAGTCTGAGACTGACTTTCTTTAATCTGCTCTGGGACCTCTCTTAAATAAGCCTCGTGGGTGGGCATCAGGGTTTAATGGGGAGAGGGAGTTATTAACCCCTCATCCTACTTCATTTGAGCAAGATCCAGCTGTAAAATAGGCAGGCCCTCCTGGCTCCTGAAGGGCTGGCCGCTGCATGAAACACCCTAATGGGCTGTAGGAGTCCCAATCTGGCAAGCCACAGGCTGTGTCTGAGGTGGCTGTAGGGGTCTCTTCAATCTCCAGGCACTGGGGGATCCCAGGCCACCGCATGCATGGATGGGGAGGAGAATTGAGTACCCCCACCCCCCCGCCCCAACCAAAATATCACATGGTGCTTCTTTGCCAAAATCACTGTACCACCGGCACGTCTCTGTGCCCCTAGAGCACTTATGCTTCTTCTCACAAAGTTTGTTCTCCACACTTCTTTGCTTTCCAGACCACTCCTGGGAAGACTGTTTTGAAAAACATTGAAGGCAATGATCTTGTAGAATGACCGAGGAGGGAAGAAGTACAAAGGGAGAAGCCTGTGGCTCCCTCTTCTCCAGACAACTGGCTTCTCACTGGCGCCTTGTGTCTGTTTCTCTATCCAACTTTGGTGATAAGCTCCCAAGAGTTTCTTTCAGTCTGTTCTTCACTGAAACCGCTGCAAAAATCAGTTAAAAACAAGGATAATGAGAAGGGGTCACTTTGTAGCTCACCTGGGTTCTGGAATTAAATCCAGCTCAGGTCAGAAACAAGCCATGAGACCCAGTGGCTGTCACCTATCAGGAGACCTCAATGAAATGATTGTGAATATTTCCAATGCACTTGTAGACAATTTTTCTATCATATAAAATTCAGAATAAGAAGGAAGTTTCTCTGGGGAAATTTAGAAGAAAGAAAGGCACATTCACCTATTGCCTGGATCTGTTTTCATTTTTTAAGCATATCAGCGTTTTTATTATTTAGCTAACCACTCACAGGTGTCAGAGGTAAGGATCAACACATCACCATGGGCTACACTCTCAGAAGAGACTAGGCCCTCTGGAAGCCGACGTAAAGGATTTAGGTCATTAAGGTGTTGGTTAATGAATTGACCAGTGCTTAGCACCCTATGTCCTGCCGACACCCAGGACCTGCTAGGGGAGGGAACAGTTTGATTCTGTGTACATGACAGACGTACTGCTGCGCACATCACTATGGGACAACCCAGGGCTGGCCCGGGACCTGGGTTTGCAGAACTGCCAGAAACAGAGCAATGGAAGCTCCTTCAAGGCTTTTCCACCCCACAGTGTCAGCCTCACCTAACCCCCCTCTCTTGCTAAACAAGTCGTTTTTTTCCTCCACTGCTTCCCGAGTCCTTAATCCTTTTACTGAGAAGCCAGAAAAAGAGGTCAGTGCAAATGGGTGTTGAAAAGAAAAACCCTGGGTCTCTTTTAACCAAGCAAAGTGGAGCATTTCTGCATTCTGGCTGACACAGAAAAGCCCTGTCTCTAAGTCCCTGCTCATGATGACTGCCTGCGGACTTGCTGGGAAGAATTCTGGCTGATATTAAATGCCATGATCACGTATCCTGCGAGAAACACTTGAAAAGTACCCAGAGCCAGTTTTTTGGGAGCAAGTAGGCCACGCAGTCTACTATACATTAAGTTTAAATGAGAGAATATATATAGAAAGGTTTTAAGATCTGTCAAGCCTTAGGTGTGTGCCTAGCACTCAGCTAAGCCCCCTAGCACCGAACGCAGAAGATCCAGAAGACGCGCTCCTTATCTTCCAAGAACTTAGACACAGGACCATACGGTACAAAATAACTAAACAATTTAAGTGCTTGGCTGTGTGGTAGTAAGTAGAGCTGTGCCAGCTGGGCAAGAGAGAGCACCAGGGCTGAGGTGTCAAGGGACACTTGGTGGAGGAGCTACAAACCCAGTGGCTGGTGCCGTGTAGGAAGATCGCGAATTTACAAAGGACCGAGATGGGGCAACTTACTTATCCACAAACGGTATCTGTGTGGGTCAGGAATGCAATCAGACTACTTTCGTTGGTCTGACTCAAACTCTGTACTTAGTTCAAGGTGTGATTTATAGCTTCAAACACTTTTACCTATAAACACAGAGACGCTGCAAAATGATTTGAGTATTTAAGATAAACAGTTGAGTCCTGGTTTTACTATAGCATGTGGCTGTGTAACAACTAATGTTTGATGACTCTTTCTTACTATGAAGATGACAAGTCAGGACTTTAGTTTCCAGGAAACGAACATTCATGGCTTTATCCCCTCCTTGCTAGGGAGACAATAAAAGGAGGAACTGAATTCATTCCATCCATAAATTTCACTTTGCCTTGATTCCCAAAGAAATGAATGAGTTTTAAGCAGCAGTTGCTGAATGCTTCTTTGCTTTGTCCTGACATGAAGGCTATTTAAAAGGAAAATCAAGCCAGGGAAGTATTTAGGGGGAGGAGTACTGACACCTGCAAGTTACTTTGAAATGCATCAAAAAATAAGCCGGATTACTGGGTGGATAGATATGCAGATAAGTGATAAGGCAAGTATGGTAAAATATTAACGAAAAAAATCTAGGTGGTAGCTATAAGCATAGTCATGTAAAATTATTTTTTTTCCTTTTTTTTTCGGAGGAAGATTAGCTGTGAGCTAACATCTGCTGCCAATCCTCCTCTTTTTGCTGAGGAAGACTGGCCCTGAGCTAACATCCATGCCCATCTTCCTCAGCTTTCTATGTGGAATGCCTACCACAGCATGGGGTGCCAAGCAGTGTCATGTCTGCACCCAGGATCCGAACCGGCAAACCCCAGGCCGCCAAAGCGGAATGTGTGCACTTAACCGCTGCACCACCAGGCAGGCAGGCCCCTCGTGTAAAATTATTTTAACTCGCAACTTTATTATTAAAAATTATATAATAATACGGTGGGGGAAAACTGAGTCAGAGGTTTTTTTCTTGCCCTTTCTTCTAATAGTTAAAGATCGTTATCGGAAAGGATACAGAAAGAAAATAGCTTGGCTTAGGTCCTGGACACAAATGAAAAGTAAGAATTGCGTATGTGATTTTTTTTTTAAGGAACTCTTAAATCTATCTCTACCAGCCAACTGTTGTTTGATGCCAAAAATTCCACCATTAGAAACATGGTCTTTTGAGTTGAGGTTACTCTATAAAAACCTCCTGGGGTCCTTGGTGGACTACCAGATTAAACTCCATTAGTCATTAACGCTCAACAGCAAATAACACTTCCAAATAACATGTGACTAAAAAGCTTGGGATAAGGGAGACAGAAAAGAAAACCTAAGCCCTGAAGGTTTCAGTGGAGGAGTACAAGATGCTGAGAGAATGTCTGCAGAGGCATTAATGATCAACTTCACCTTCTTACAAGGTTACTTTGGGCCAACCCAAAGCCTGATTCATGTTTGCTGTTCTTGATTTCTAGATAAAAATTCTCCTAATCTCCAATGGCGGTGTCCTATTGCAATTTAAAAAGGCTTATGAACTGCCCTGCTATAACTCTTGCCTCTCGATACTAAGGACTCAAACCCAAATCTTGTCCCCAGAGGGGACACTTGGTACCATGGACTGTTCATCTATGGTTAGGCTTAAACTTTGACTTACCTTTCTTCTGTGGAGGGTAATGCTTTTATTTTTGTACAGTTATCTGTTTTTCTATCATCAGAGACACCCTTTTCTTAGCCTGGTTTCTTCAGAAAGCAGAACCTGAGGCAAGAGTTCATATGCTACTATTTTATTAGGGAGGGTACACCAAAGATCAGGAGTGAAGGACAAGGGAAGTGAGACAGAAAAGGAGACAGAACCAACACAAAGAACTGTACTGAGCTGGCCACGACTGAGCACAGCTGATCGTTTGATATCACAGGACCATCTGCCATGGAGCCACGTAAACAGTGTCTCAGGAAAGTCCCTCTATGGGAGAAAAGGGGAAGAATTTATCCCCTGCTCCCAAATCCCGTTGGTCAAAGGTTCACTCTATAGAGTTAATTCTCTTGCACACCCAGGTGTACACGTGTGAGGGTTGCTATGAATGTCTATGTCTTGGTATCAAAGAAATCCCAGAGTAACAGGCGAGTGAGGCACAGCATGGGTGTGAAGCAGAGCTCTGTCAGGTTGTGCCTTTGTGAGCTGCTTGCTGCAGTGACAGCTGGAGCAAGAGACTGAAACATCTAAAGTGGTGGATGAGAACGGTCTAATGTAGGCCACCACGTACCAAGCAGCCTGCTCGTGCCCTCTGTCATCTGACTCACCTAGTACACTCTGGAGCCTCTATTTTTCTGAGAACAAGATGCCCTCACTTTTCCCTGAAGGGGGAGGTCTGAGTGTAATCAGTTACAGAGTTTCCTTCAAGGTGGTGGCAGCTGAAATTTCCAAAAAGACCCAAGGCAAGAGAACTAGTGAAATAAGATGCAGTCCCCCAGGAGTAGCTTGTCCTAAGGACATAATTGACATCCACCACCCCCTCATCCACCTTAAATCCCGTTTAAGATTTCCATCCCTTGGCCAGCACTTTGCCACGGTTCTGCGCTGCCTGCCTAGTGGTACAACCAAGGTCTACATCCCCAAGGGGTCTGAGCTCTTCATTGCTTGGCCCTTGGGCTGTGATTGCTATAATTACCCATTTTCTATGGATGCATCAAAATATATCTTCAAGAACCCTGTGGATTTCAGACATACTTTTCCCTGCTCTCATTGTGCAGTGACCACAGTTCCTCATGGTATTCAGTACAGTAACTCTTTCTTTGCACCGGCACAAGGAGCCCAAAGTGACCCGCTGGGAGCTGCAGTTTCAAGTTCAGTGGAAACCTTACTGTGATCTCTGGACACAAGGCCTCTAAACCTGGAAAATTCTGTTTGTGGGGATAGAAAACACAAATTCTACAAGAAGCTTCCTGGGAATAATGATGAGAGAGGCCACGCCTCCTTCCGAGACCCACGTGTTCTATTCTAACTATTGGGGATATAACGCCATATAGTGGCTGACAGTTCAACAGACATGCTGCGTGCCCGGAGGAGAGGGCTCCGACTCTGCAACGTGTTTTCCCCAGGGTGTGACTCACCTGAGCTTCTCCCAGCCTAGTCCACGTTCTATTAGACTGGCTGCTTCTGGATGACAGGGGACATGGTGGATGCTGCAGTCAGTGCCTGCTGTCACACCTCTTTTGCTGTTGCTGTAAAATGGACCTTTTGGTCTTATGTAATGTTGCGAGGGCTACCACGTCGATATATCAGGCATTCTGAAAGAACTTGGATGGTTATGCTGGTGGAGGCACCACGGGAAGGGAAAGCAAACCCATAAGCAGAGTAGGTATCACTTCCAGTAGAGATGTATTGCTGCCCATCAGGGTAGAAGGGACCCATATAATTGCCCTGCCATGAAGTGACTGGAGGGTCTCATTGAAGAATGGTGCTATATCAAGGAATCAATGTCGCTCTCTGCTCTGGCAGTGCCAGTAGTTACAGCAGCCTTGGTAAGGGGGAGGCCCTACTTTTGGGCCTATGCACAGGCTCCTGCCTTGCTACCTTGGGCACTCTGTTTATGGGATCACTGCACAAACACTGGGGAGCTGAGGAGAGAAGCTGGTTTATATCCACAAGATGAGTCATCTGTCCCCCTGCTTGTTGAAATCCTCCTCTGTGGTGGATACTCTTTGGTGATCATTAATATGAGACACAAAGATCTGGACACTTTGTGCCCAGCCCCATAGGTCAAGCTACATGTGTCTTCTCCACACCTTCTTGCTCCATCTGAAGGGATAATCCTCCAAGAAACTGCATAAACTGCATCTCAAGGATTGTATATTGTATTGGGATGGGAGAAAAATATGGAAGAATTTCTCTACCAGTGGTGGAGAACTCCTGTTTCCCACTGGTCAAAGGTTCAAACCACAGGATTGTTAACTCTCTTGCATTTCTAGGCTGTTGCTCATGCACGGACACCCAGTGGGGTCCCATGCCTTTGTGTTAACAGGGAAGCCCCTGCAAAAAGGTGAACAGCTTGCAGTGAAGTTATGAGGCTAGACAGTGGCAAATGGCAGCTGTGTGAAGTCCACTGGCATCCACACAGAGCTGGTGACCACTGCAGCAGCTGGAACAAGACAAATGAGGCTGAGAATAACTGAAGTAGAAGGTAAGTGTTTGATACGCCTCTCAAAAGCACATTTCCAAAGGAGTATGACCAACTGTCTCCAGGCTACAGGGATCAATGGAGCCATTTTGTCCTTAATATGGAGATTTGCTGGCTCGTAGGACTCCATCTTTATTACTCCCTCTCCACAGCCTCTCATCCTGTAGGTGTTCTTGGAAGTCCAGGGGGATATCTCAAATGTGTTTGGGATGCCTTCTGGGCCCAAGCTCACTGTGACAATGCCTCTGCCCCTGCAGGCTGACAGCCCTGTTATTGCTGAGGCTCTGCTCTGGAGACAGCCTTTCAAAGTGCCTTGGCCAGCTAGCACACGGCCAAACGGAAAGGAAGTGGTGTTCTTCTGGTTATGCTCTCTTGTGGGGGTAGCCTCGTCCTGCAGTGGAGTTGTTTGGGCTTCGTGGTGTTACAGGGTTTGAGGACACTGCTTTTCCAGTTCTATTTATTCTTCTCTCTAGGGCTAGCATATAACACCAAGATAATTGGGCCAGGGTGGCTTCAGATAACAGCCTCCGTGCTGAACCAAGAGTCATTACTCCTTTTGATCCTTAAGTCCTTTGCTAAGCCCAGCTTGCTGTGCCAGAATTTTTCTTCCCTAAGGACAAGTTTTCTCCCAGGGACGGCACAGCTCTTGCAATTTAGTATTTGCTACATCTTTCTTCTCCAAATCCCTTTCCTCCAGTTTGCCAGAGGATTCAATTCAAGTTCTTTGTCCCGGAGGTTCCTGAGGACTCTTGTAAACCAGGACTACAGAGGGATGCAAGGTGCTGTCACCCAATTCCTCCCACCAGTCATGTCGGACCCTCAGCTCTGGCCCAACCCTTAGGGCTCCCTAATCCTTAGGAAAGGAGAACAGAGAAAACATCTCCTCACACACACACACACACACACACACACTATTGGGTTAGTGATTTAAAGATTTAAGTTGGCAGCCATTTTTTAAAAACTGTTAAATGTTTACAAAGCTTGAACCTGCACAGCATCCTTTCCCACTGTGTTCACTTTGATGATCACTTCCTTGTTGGGTTTTGGTACCCCTCAAGTTAAAACATTGGCGCTTTTGCAATACACAGAGACCAGGAGGCCTGATAACAGCCTCAGGGAAGCAGTGAAGTGTTTACAGGAAAACGTGCCATGGACATCCTCCATGCCCAGGGCTCCAGTCACCACCCACTCTCGCCATTTCTCAGGAGATGGAACTCAATGGATGATCCCAACACAAAGGGGATGCCTGTCGTCCCCTGTAAAGTTCTCAGGATCCTGGACCTTGTCTTTTCAGACTTTGGGTGGGAAGCTCCCCGTTATATTTCTGTTGCTCCTTGGACAAAGGAAGTGGAATCTTATGCCAGCCATGATTCAAGTTAGTCAGCACAAACTGGCTGACACAGTATTGAAGAAAGTGTTTTATATGATGTGGCAGGTAGGCACGCCCTGGGCTAGCTGCCTTCAGCTGAAAGACTCATGTAACTGCTCACTTCAAAATGCTTGTGCAGGTCAGATCCCGGGACCAATTCCAGGATGCTGCTAAGGCTGTTTCATTGGGCTGTCATTCTGGGGTGGCTTCTTATGTGCAACAGTCTGTTGTCATCTTCCCTTGGACAGCACTGGGAACACAGTTGGTGTTAAAAATGTTTATTAAATAACTGGGTGAAAGAATTAAGTGTAGAAATCATTACTTGAATTAAATGCCATGAGCTGGGAATCTGTACATTTTTTTTATATAATACAACAATTTTCCTTGTGGGAAACGGTTTTTGAAAGAGACCTGATATATCACCTATTTGAATGTTTGTCTAGCCATTGATCAACGTGGACTAACGCAGGGGCACAACTGCAAAGTGAGAGAATATATAGAGTAGCGTAGTTATGTCTTATTTGCTATTTCATTTGCACATACTTCTGTGCTTTATTTTTTTAATAGAGATATAAAAACTGAGGCCCAAGGAACATGTGACTTGCCCAAGGTCACAATTAGTTAGCAGCAGATCCTAGACCAGGGCCCAAAGGTCCTAACTCCCATTAGACATTGCCTCCTTTTCTCCCCGTTCAGCAACAAGGCCTTCTCCTTAGTGGTCTTTTTGCTCCCACATCACATGACCGTCTCCATCTCTAATTTTGAAGTCCACTGCGCCGGAGGTGAGCCGGTCTTGCTCTTTGAGAAAGGCCATTGAAAGCTTTATTAGACCACCAGATTTTAGCCATTTTCTTTCTTAATGACATCTCTGATGAACTGGTGGAAACATTGCTGTCTGAAAGATTTCCAAGTCAGCAGCCACCTCTTCACGTCACTAGCTATGCTAATTTCAGGAGACGTGACATTATGGAAACAATTTGGTTAGCAATGCCATGATTTTCTCTCCTCTTCCTCTTATCCTCTTATCTGTCTCACACACACATGCACACATACATGCACACACACACCTGATTATTTCCTGTACTCAAAGGGCTGCAAAGGAGCCTGAGAAGTTATCTAGTTTGTTTCCCTTAGACACGACCACACCCGTACGTCCAAGATATTAGGAAACCTGACTCTTTGGACAGATGACTCTGCCCTTAGAAGCGCCCTTTATTTTCTAACACCTCTCACTAAGAGTGAAGCCCATATGAGTACACACGCCACACAGACACAGGGTGGGCAGCCAAGGGAGCCAGAGCACCCCCACTGCCCCTGGAGACCAATGAAAGGCAGTGCAGATGGAGAAGGGTACAAAGGTACCCACAGCTCCATGTCTACACCCTTTATGCTGGGCTCTTTATCAGGGAGCTTTTCCTGGGAGACATGCTCCAATAGTCACCCCCTTCCAAATGGACACACCTGAGGTATGGCAGGCAGCCTGTTTCTGGTGCAAAATTCTCTGGGCTCATCATTGCACCTCCTTAGCAAGAAATCTTTCCTATCCTAACCCCATAGCAAAGGCCATTCCGATCACTTCTCGTTGACCACTGCAAAGATGAAAAGAGTAGGCGACCCCCTCTGTATCCCTCTTTTTTTTTTTTTTTTTTTTTTAAAGATTTTATTTTTTCCTTTTTCTCCCCAAAGCCCCCCGGTAGATAGTTGTGTATTCTCCGTTGTGGGTCCTTCTAGTTGTGGCATGTGGGACGCTGCCTCAGCGTGGTCTGACGAGCAGTGCCATGTCCACACCCAGGATTCGAACCGACGAAACACTGGGCCGCCTGCAGCGGAGCGCGCGAACTTAACCACTCGGCCACGGGGCCAGCCCCCCCTCTGTATCCCTCTTGACCCTTAGCTTTCTCCAGGCTTATTCATCATCCCATGAGAGGCACCTCTAGCCTCTTACTAGACGCTGGCAGCTACTGCTATGAAATCCACTGAACTGACTTTTACTGAGAGCATCCTATGTGCTGAGCTCTTAGTACATAAAGCCTGCACGTGAGAAACTTGTGATCAAAAGAGAAAGATGATATTATTGATGACGATGGTGATAATGATTAGTATATGCCAGGCCCTTTGCTAACTCACTTAATCCCTACATCAACCCTATTAAGTATTATTATCTACAATCTTTATTCATGAGGAAGCTGACACTCAGAGAGGTTAAGTGACTTGCCCAAGGCCACACAGCTAGTGACAGGGCCAGACAGCCTTTCTCCAAAGTCTGTGGTACATCACTGTGGAAAAGTAGACAATTTCAGTAAAAGATGCTAAGAACTCTAAAGGAGTATATACAAGATACCAGGGGAGCACAGAGAAGTCACCCAACAGTCTGAGGAATTACAGAAGACTTCTTGGAAGAGATGTTCTCTGAGTGACCTCAGACCCCCAATCTCTCAGCCAGAGGCAGGGTCACTAACGCAGTCACAAAGGTCGGTCACAGCCCCTGTCTCTGTGGAAGCCCGTTGAGCTTCTTCCCTCGTTTCCCTCCTCCACATCTTGGCTGGACGTGACCTGCCCAAAGTGTTGCTGGACCTGGTACCAGACCCTTATTCAGAGACAGCGTATCCTTCTTCTGCTTCTGCCCCTCCCCCTCCCCCAACTCAGTTGCTCAATTCGTGTACAGTCTAAAGCAAGTAAGAGAACTGGTTGCTGCCTCCCTTTCACCATTAAGTGGACCCGGGTGGCAGGCGAGGAGAATTAATGCATTGAATCCGAATATATCCGGGATGCAGTGACTCCATTACAAACTCATTGTGTCATCCCTGAACAATATACAGATTCTTTCCTTCTCTCCGAGAGCCCACAGCTGTGCTGCTTTGTGGACTCTTATCAGAGTTTTAATGAAGTGTGGTTGGTTTGAAGTACAGTCTGTCGGTTCTCATGAAAAGAATTAAATTTTGGTCTTGCACTGCATATTCAGCTCTAAAATGGGACTCAAGGCTCATTATTCAGAAAACAGTAATTTATTTTCATCCCCAAACATTAATTGTCCTGCTGTATTTTCACCTGATGGGATGATGAGCTCATTATCGAGAAGGGTTTGCCCACAAGAAACGACTGATGACAATGATCTAGAAACAGGTTGCTTAGAAAGAATTTGAAAGGGCCAGACATTGCAATGCTGAAGGGGTCTTTGGCTGGAAAAAAGGAAACTAATTACCATACACAATCCTAGTGACATTCCAAGGCAAAGCAATGCGGCCGCTGGGATGTTTGCAACATTTGTAAAAGGTCTCTGGCTGCATTTTTTTGTAGCAATAATCACTGATTACGAGCACAGGGCTGGGGAACAGCCCAAGGTCTTTTGGTCCCTCTGATCGTCAGTGAACCGGTACGTCAGATGGGCAAGACCACTCTCTCTCAGTTTAAAGATTGCCAATAGTTTTGATCTCAGGGGACTGGCACATAGTAGCTGCTCAATAAATATTTGTTGAATGAATAAACAAGTCTGAACATCAGTTCTGGCTTTCCTGGACCTCCCAGGAGTGATTTTCAGCCAAGCTTTCTATTGTAGCTTGCAAGAAGCAGTCTAATTTTCCCAACCGTGGCTCTGGAAGGTGCAGTGGGCATGGCTTAGAAGGGAAAAGAAAGAAAAGAAAGGAAGAAGGGAAAGAAGGAAGGGAAGGAGCGAGGGAAGGAAGGAAGGAAAAGAAAGAAAGAAAGGAAGGAGTGGACCTACCAGGAGGAGATGAGGAAAAGGGGGAGGAAACGGAGGGTGTAGGGAGGCAGGAGCAACAGAGGAGAACGTCAGAGGAGAGAAGGGTAGTGAGGTGGCCAGGCTGGAGGGAAGAGGAGGCAGCCAGGAGAGCAGGCATCTAGTAAAGCAGTTAATGGCCTGGTAGCAGCTTTAGACAGCTCTGGGTTAGTAAAAAACAAGTGGTACAACCTAGTAGTCTCAGTAAATAGGAGGCAGAAATAGCCCCCTGGGAAGAAACTGTATGTGTGGTGGTTTAGCAGGTTAGAGAGAGAGAGAGAGGGAAAGAGAGAAAGAGAGAAAGAAAGAAAGAAAGAGAGGGCCAGCTCCGTGGCTGAGTAGTAAGTTCATCCACTCCACTTCAGCAGCCTGGGGTTTGTGGGTTTGGATCCTGGACATGGACCTACACACTGCTCATCAAGCCATGTTGTGATGGCATCCCACATAGAACCGGAATGACCTACATCTAGGATATACAATTAAATACCGGGGCTTTGGGGAGAAAAAAAAAGAGGAAGATTGGCAACAGATGTTATCTCAGGGCCAATCTTCCTTACCAAAAAGAATACTTAAAAAAAGAGAGAGAGAGAGAGAAAGAAGGAAGGAAGGAAGAGGGAGAGAGAGAAAAATGGAGAAAAAACTCTCCCAGTTAAAAGAAATCTATAGTCTTCCTAGAACCATTGGTAAGTTCACTCTCACAGTGGTGGGAAAGGCAAAGGGACTTTTCTAGGGTGAGACCCTAAAACTGCCAAGCCCACAGGTCACAGCTGGTCGGGGGGAAATGAAGGCTGCTTATGCCAGAAAGCAGATCTGACTTATTCAGATAATCTAGACTCTTTCCTTGTGGGAAGTTTGGCTTGTTTCATTGCTTCCTATACTGCCCAAGGCCAAGATTATGGTTTTACTTGCCCTGCTTAGCAATTTAAAATGCTCATTATCAGCAAGTTCTTCATTCTGTCTAACCTACATCTTTCTTGCTTCAATACAGCATTCTTTTTTCCTCCCTCTCCAGCCTCAACAGAAGAGATTAATTAGCGCCTGTTTTCTGGACGGTACGTTCCTTCAGACTCTTTACTCTTAAGTCATTCATTAGCCATTTTCTCCCAAGGAAGGCTTTGAAAAATAACTGAATAGATAGTGAGACCGGGTTCTGCTGCCATTTCCTAACACATCCTAACACACAGCGTCATGGACCTGCTACGGGGGAGAATCACGATGAAAAAATTTCAGATTGGGAATTAATTGTGCCTTTCTTCAGCATTTAGCATAGATTATCACCCAACGATTAACTGCATAATCTTCCAACACTTTTTATAAGACTCACATGGGATGGGAATAATCACCTCCACACCAGAGAAGAAACTGGAACATGCCTTTCCCCAGCAGGTTATCAGCACGGCCATGAAAAACCCCCAGGGTCTGGACTTGAACTTTCTTGCCCTGCCCGCAGCCCAAACTATCCTTCATGTCTTCAAGTCAAAAGTCCAGAAAAATCTCAAGGAAAATCCGAGAGCCACAATCACAAAGGGGAGCTTGTTCCTGATCTCCCTGCCATTCGAACGCTGCCCTGGACCTCCCAGTTCATCCCCCCACCACACCAGGCTCCTCACCCTAAAATTCTTTCTCCAGAAAAAAGCCTTGCAGATAATGCTCTGGCCATTGAATTGGTTCATAACGACAACTTTCTCAAAATTTTCCATTAGGCATCAGCTGCTCTTTAAGTTAGAGTGAAGAGAAAGGTCATCATCTTTCTGGCTGCTTAAACTTGAGCATGACTCAGAAGAACAAACAGGGAAGAGATGGCGTTAATCCCCACATCATTTTTTGGTAGCCCGTGTCGTACTGCAAGCCCACATAACAAGATCCAGGACAGAAGTAAGTCTATCTTTCTTCACATGACTGGTTACCTTCTCAGAGACTCCCTAATCTCTCAGGATGTGCAGGTGGCTACAGAAAAGGCACCCATAATGGACAGAAACCCACCAGGCAAGACTGGCTTCCTCTGGGGCCAGGCAAGCAGATGGCCAACCCCATGTCAGAACAGAAGTTGTGGAGCTGAGACTGTGGGCAGGTCTTCTCGTGGTCAGAGAAAGCAGTGGGGACCGAGGGGAGATGACAAGGCCCTGTCCCCAGCCAACTCTCCCTCCCAGGTTCACAGCATCTGTGAAATTCCATCATTAGAGATCCCTTGCCCTTGTCTCCTGGGAGAAGACAGCAAACCACACACGGAATCATTAACAAGCCAGTGGGGATTTGTTCATCAGGTTATTCCTTCTGGAAGCAGGGCTGGAGGCAGCAGGAGCTCCCAGGTGCTCAAACAGACTCTTCCATTAGCAATGTGTCCCGAACCCCACCAAAGAGGATGCAGGTGGGAACTGTGCAAAGAGAGGGACCAGTCTTCTCTCTTGGTCCAGCCAGTGGGTTTAAAGATTCCATGACTCGTTTCTACTCACTGGCCTGCTGGGCTGGCACAGCTTTTGCACGCACACTCAGAACAGTGGTGCTCCAGAATGGACCCTCACAATCTGGATCTGCAGCCCTGGGTTTCCAGACCAGGGTTTTCCTGGGTATGATGTCAAATTAAGTCAATAGAATCCCAGCTTTGGTACCTTGGCAATTCTCTCTGATGACAAAGGTTTGGTTTTAAAAAAGAAAGAAAGGAAAGTTGATACCTGCCCAGCTACCTTTTGGGTGAGTGTTATAAAGCTACTTGTACCATGTTAGGTATTAGGAGAGCCCTGTCCACTCTGTCTTGAGAGGCTGCATGGACTGGGAGCCCCCTTTATACCCTAAATTACTAATAATACGGCATCCCATTGGCAGCATCCAAAACACAGGATGCGAACTCTCTCTTCTTGGTTTTAAGGCTGGAAATTCAGAAGTGATTTCAAATTTGATTGCATTGTTCTCATATTCTACAGATTTGGGGAGGCCAGCCTTCCATGACAGCATTTTCTTCTGTTAGCCCCTACCCTTGCTGGTCCGCGTTTCGAACTGAAGTAATCCCATCCTGAGCCATGGGATGTCTTCCTTCGTTTAAAAGAGCCAGTCTCCCAGCACTTAGCGGCAGGTGAACTCTAGGTTAAAGACAGCCATTTTCCTCCTCTTTGGCAGGTGTTATGATTTCCTTGGGATGTCCCCCACATGAAAATGGATCCTCAGTCTCTTGGTGGAATGCCTCCCAGATTTTGCTGTGTGAGTCAAGTGACATTTCCAACTAGGCAGGAGAAGAATAATGGAATGAGAAACACATGCATGATTCTCTTCATCTGCAACTAAGTTTTTCAAGGAATTGGACCGTTATTCTTCTGGCCATGGTATGTCTCAAACAGCTGCATTCACATTCTTTGTTTGGGGCAAGCTCTCACCATCTCAAGTGCCATGAGACATTAGGGAATTATCTGGGGCATTCTGGCAAAATCTCACTGATGTCTGAATCATCTCGGTTAATTTAGGAACAGGCTAGAATTTTACCTGGATACTCCACATTCTGTTTTACTTTGAAAACCTGTCTTTTTAGATTAAGTGAAGTCTTACAAATCTCTCTCACATAGATAACCTGTGCCAACGTGGTCATATTATGAAGTTGAGAAGGGATTAGATTTTTGGTTCTTTAACTGTACCTTCTTCTCAGTTTCGATCCTATTTTAGGAAAGATGGAAGTCGCATATCTTCTTTTATGCTCATTATTTCCACTCCAAAATGAAAAAGGAATGAGTTAATGACCAAACATTTTTGATCATCTCTGTCTCAGAATATTCTGTGTAGGTCTCTCCAGAGAGGACAGAGGCTGTGTTGATTCTGTCTGCGAAAGACTGAGACAAGTAGCTTTAAATAATGCATAGCTTTTCAATCTATTAAGGAGGCGGCTGTGTGGTTGTTTGTCACACTTCAATGGCTGAGAATTGGTAGGAACTGACATTCAAATGACACCAACATGAGGGCACAGGATGGAAAGGAGTAGCTTGGGTGGTGGCAGTGCCAAAATGATGACTTATTCCACAATTGCGTCCCTGTCCCAGCATATGCAACGTTTCTCTTGGTATTGCCACTCATTTCCATTATGCTCTATTTTTCAAACCAGAACACATGCCTGCCTGCTCCCAAGGACTGCATAGCCACGTGCCCGGTACTGGGAGCCAAGGAATAAGCAAGTCCATCTTCCAGCAATATGAATTTTTTCCCCAAAGATTAGGGGTTTGGAACATATAAAACAATTTAACCAGTAATTTAAATAATTTTATACTAAAAGCAATATATTATGGAGTAGAGTATAATATTCTAATGTATTTTTAACAAAAAAGGGGAGAGTGCAACCAACTTTTCCAACTTCCATGAGCATTCTGCTAAATGCCAGGCTTCCAGGGGGTGGCATATCCTCGCTCCTGCAGGTAGGACACATGGCGGAAACATTTGGGAAGCACGTCGTGTTGTATCTAACAGATTACTTGCCACATCAGTGTCCCTCCTGAGGCTGGCCAGCAGCTGAGGTTTGTTGGACGGGGCTGACCCAGGCACGCTGCTGTATGGCTGCCCGACGCCTTGGCTCAAAGGAGCCATTCCACCCCTCTTGCTCTAAATAAATCCCCACTGTCTGCCCGTTGCTATTGCTTCTCACTTGACAGTAGTTATGAGGCCATTAGTAGAAAACAAGAATCTGCTCTTTCCCCATCTGCATATTGGACAAGTCCTACACTATTTAGCTTGTGAGGCCTGATAAGAAGCCAGCACAATCTGCCCATTGACTGCTGGCCTTCTTTCCAGTCCCAAGTACCAGAGTCTCCTGGCTTAGACTCTTATTTTGCATGTCTCTAGCTGTCCCCAATTGAATGCTTTTCAGTCGCACCTGCATGGCACTTGTAAGAGGAGAGAAAGGGCTCCCTTTGAGCTAATTCCAACTCCCGGCCCTCACACTTGTTTCACTCTTGTGTGTCCCGGGGATCTCTAATTTGAGGCCTAAACATGTTTAAAGAATGCTGTTTTCATGTGCCCACAATGCACTGTTTATTTTGACCCATACTCCTAGGAACAGGCCAAAGAAGAAGGCCAGGCAGCAATGATGGGCTCTTCCTCTTCCTTCTTCATGACGGCTCTGAGGTCAGCGACGCCTGTGTCCAGGCCTTCAGGGAGGGTTCAGAATAATCTCCTCTGGATTTAGCATTTTAAATATCTCTCTGGATCTGGTTCTCCCTTTGTTGGTTTTAAACTTACTTGGGACATGAATAACCCACTGCCATACTCCCATGAGGATCTAACACATTTGAAAATTATTACCATGATGACAGAATATTGGATGCCGTGATAAATTAGGAAGTCCAGATGCCAATTTGTAATGTAGGGAGGTTTATAAAAGCATTACCATCATAACGATTGCTTCCAGAATTCCTTTTGTGAAGAGAACTGACTGCTAAGTTCCACAAGGAAAGGGACCATATCTCTCACTCCTCTTTGAATACCAAGTGCCTATTTGACGTTTAATAGATGCTCAATAAATATTTGTTGAAGAACATGAATGCATAAAAAACATTTTGATGAGCCATTTAAATAGACTAAATGCAGCATCTGGAAGGACAAGAAGGACAAAGGGAAAGCTGAATGGTTATGAATAAGAAAACGGAGGAAATTTGCTCTTAAGAAGGGAGCGAAAGAAGGGTTGGAGGGCTGACCAACGCTTCAGGAGGTGGGAGCAGAGATATTTAAGCTCGGGGGTGTATTAAATTCAGTTTTAAGTTATGTTTAGAGGTATAAAATCCCTCCGTCTTCCTGTGTTTATGTAAAGTCTGCTCTACACACAAAGGTCTCAAGTGAGCGTTTTCTGTTGTTTTACTTGCTGTGAGGCAAACGGTGGAAGGTGCTGAGTTTCATGTGCGGGAAGGTACCACGTGAGGAAGGACCGCACACGTGGATGTCAGATGATCTGTGAACTACTCCGCTGGAAGCAGGAATCAAGAGGTGCCACCTCCTCCTTCGTCCTCTACCCAAATTCCAGGAAGTTCGGATAGTGTCGGGTGAACTCTGCACATGAGGGGTGCATGTCATTTTGATCTCCAGTGGCATCTAATTACAGTAAGAATTGGTATCGTAAGAATATGGTATGACCATTGGGCTACCCACTTCATTGGTATCGGATATGGCTCAAGTTTCGTTCTTTCTTTCAACCTTTGCCATTATCCCCCTCTCCCATTCTTTTTTTTTTTTTAATACACATTTGTGGATGTTGGATCCTAGTTCTTTTTTTTTTTAAAAAAAGATTTTATTTTTTTCCTTTTTCTCCCCAAAGCCCCCAGGTACACAGTTGTATATTCTTCATTGTGGGTCCTTCTAGTTGTGGCATGTGGGATGCTGACTCAGTGTGGTTTGATGAGCAGTGCCATGTCCGCGCCCAGGATTCGAACCAATGAAATACTGGGCCGCCTGCAGCGGAGCGTGTGAACTTAACCACTTGGCCACGGGGCCAGCCCCCCTCCCCCATTCTTTATAGTGCTTTGAGTAGTTTTTGTTATCATGAAGAATGAGAGAAAAGTTCTCATGAGAAGAGAAAAAGAAGCCACAAAATGAGAAATATGTTTATTCCCATAAACATTTAGGCCAGGGATTATCATCTATGAAATCTACTGTTGCTTTTAAAAGAACCAACTTCGTATAGGTAGACCGGCTTTTGAAAAATGCTTGTTATCTTAAATCCAAAGCAATAATTAATTGGTGTGAATCCAAAGGAATAATTAATTAGATATAAGAAATTATGGTAAAATCTAGAACTCCAAAAGAGACTTGTTGAAGGAAAAAAATCTGTCATGTCACTGAAGAAATGTGCTTTTCCCATCTTCAACCATCTCAACTACCATAATAGATTAGTGAGATTGAAACAATAATTCTCCCTCTACCACTGCCTATGATAATAGGCATCCTTTATCATATCTCTATTTAAACTTAAAAAATGAATTTGATTAAATTTGAATTTGTAGGGAACTTGCATAGTTTCCTTATATAAAGACAGTTTAGGGTTAATGTTCTTTGAAATTATTTCAGACTTTTCTCCAAATTCTCTGAAGATTTTCCCTAGAACAATATCCTGGGAAATGAATGGGGAGGGCAGCCCCTTGCATTTGAAGGTTTCACTCCAGCATATTTACAATCTGCAATTTCTACTATTTGTAAGCAACCCTGGAGTCCTACGATATACGGGAATCTGTCATCTTGAACCTCATCTTAATGTGGCTTTGTTCTCTACTGCTCTGGTACTCGATGACTTTCCAGAAGTGATAAACTCTTTCTCTACGAAAAATGAGCAGTAAATTTATTAAAATTGAAAAGGTAGTTAACCTACGATATGAAGGATGGGACAAGAAACAGACTTTTGTTTGAAATGTGGTTCTAGAAAAATCTGGATCCCCCAAAGTAAAGAGAAGGAATCCTTTCAAATATTAAAAAGTTCTCTGCTGGGACTGAGTGAAAGAAAATAAGATTCAGGAAGAATAATTTTCATGACCAGTTCTTAGCTCACACTGTAATAAAGAGGCATAGTATAGAAGTGACATGGTACTCAGATTCTATCTCCCACTCATCCACTAGCCAACTGTGTAAATTTGGGGTAGTTACCTCACCTCTCTGGTCATTGTCATCAACATCACTACTATCATGGCCAGCATTTATTGAGCCCTTACTATGAGTGAGGCACTGTGCTAAGCTCTTCACCTGGATTATCTCATTTAATGCTGGCAACAGCCTCATGCAGTAGACACTATTATTACCTGTAGAAGCCAATAATAGTGGATAACAACAGCTAACGGCTATTGAATGCTTATCGTGGGGGGTATTATGCAAAGTGCTTCCCACGCATCCTCTCATATGATCCTCATAATAATGAGCAGGGTACTATTAAACCTCTATTTAACAGATAGGAAGTTGAGGCTTAGAGAGGTTCATTAACTTGTCCAAGGTGACACAGCTAGTAAGAGATGAAGGAGGATTTTGAATTAAAAATTCTCTGGCTCTGGAATTCAAGATCTTAACCACTAGGCTCTACCGAGTGTATAAAGACACTGATCATACTAAGCGCCAAGTGTTGGCAATATACTGTCATGCAGTCATTATGTCATATAGATCGTATTTCCCATTGGCAGGGCCAGCCTTCTGAGACATTTCCTCCGTAGTCATTTTCATGGAGCCATAGGCACCTCACGTGGCTTCCTATATGTGGCCAACAGCAAACACTGAAAGGACAACTGATGAAGGTTCGAGTGGTAGAAATACTGACCGTGAAGCCGGGTTTCATCTCTGTGCGGCTCTAGGTGGCCATTAAGGGATTGAACCTGTGCCCTGGTTGCATTAGCACAGCATTTCATCCAAAGAAACCAATTGCCCTCATCAAATCCTAAGTGTTATCTTGAGCAATTTCATTTTTTGTACCCTAGTAAACAGATGGCAAGAATCTGTGTTTCTGACACTCGGGCAAACTTTCTTCTTCCCTTCCTTGGCTTGCAAGAAGAAAGACAAAAATGGAAATTCACTGGGACAAACAGAAGGCAGATTTCTAATGTAGATTCTCCAAACCCTACACACACACCCCAACACACCATCACACACACACCAACAGCAGAACAGCAGAGACAGGAGTGACCAGTGATCCATCATGTGGGCAGAGGGGAGATTTGGTAATACTTCATTTTCATAGATTTTCTTTAAGGGATCACTGGTCAACATTTAGACTTTTCACAGAAACAAATACAATCTCTTAGATTGATTATAAATCTGAGGAGCAGTTGTATCCAAATTATAGTTATTAATGTTATTTCTGTCTCTTGGGAAATGATAAATTACATTCAAGTCCTTTACTTAGCAGAGTTATTATGCATTTAGGAACTTAATTTGGGGACAGTTTTGATTTTCTTTGGAAGAGAAAAGGCAGACTCATCTTTTAGCAGAAGCGTGACTATTTTGGGACCTAGTCAGATATCATCTTCTTGAGAGAAGGAGACTGGCCAAGTGTCACTCTTGTCCTCCACGGGTGGCGCAGATGAAAAGGGGAGGCATGTGCAGGAAATTTGTTCTCAGTTTCATAATGATGCTCTTCCTTTTTCCGACATTCACTAAAAATAACATTTGAATGAAGGAATTGGGTCACCTGCTGACATTTTTGGTAGTAGCAGTATGTCGGGGGGAAAGCTGTTATGTTCTGATGCAGAAATGCACAAGTTCACTGTTGGGTTTATAGAAGGCATTGCCAAAGAAAGCTATGGAAATGCCTCATTTGGATCTCTTCAAAGCACAGGAGAGAGGGCTGCATTTCTGGGGCAACCTGGGGACACTCCCTCATGGTGGCAGGGGCTGAAGTAGATAAAGAAAACTTTAAAGTCTCCTTTCAATCCTGCAGTTTTGTATCTTTTTCCATGTGACATACTGGCCCTAAGAAGTAAGCAAATTATTCAATCTCTTTATCTCTCCTAATACATTTGTTTCATTTTCCGAGTATGGAAAATACAAGCTGCAGATTATTTTAGTGTCAGATGGCTGGAGTGAAATTTGGAAGCCTTTAAAGATAGAAGACACTTGTATCCTAATTCCTGATTCCAGGACTTTTGGAAGACCTGGCCCACAGTATAGTTCAATAAAGATTACTGAATGAATAGCAAGCATCTGAAACCTCCTCCAGCCTCTTTGACGCCACTTCTGCTGCTTCAGCCTCACTCGCTCAGCCCAGCCCCACGGGTCCCCTGGCTGATACTCACACACACCAAGCGTACGCCTCCCTTTGCACCCGCTGTTCTTGTGGCCTGGAATGCTTCTCTCATTAGTTTGTGGGCCTCCTAAGGTCTCTACTCAAATGTCATCTTACCAGCGAGGACTTCTGTCACTGCCTCCACCGCCCTCCACTCCTCACACTCTTCCATCGTTTGCAGCAGCGTTTGATCTAGCATACATTCGCTTGCTATTTGTTTAGCATCTTTATCCTCCCGCTAGAATGTGAGCCCCCAGAGGAGCAGCGACTTGGTCTTATTTGTTGCTGGATCGCCAGAGCTTAAAAATAAATATTGACTGAGTAAATGAGCAAATGAATGAACATGTGTTTTAGATATCACTCCTCTGGTTGATAGGAACAGACACTCACTCAAGCAATCTCAAGTAAAGCAGATTTACCTTAACAAGAAGGAATATTACAGAAATCCAAGAATAAGAATGTTGGTAGTTTCCTTGGTAGGGCCGGGTGTCCCGGAGGCAAGAACTGGAGGGAGCCGCCAGGACTTCAGTGGCAGGGCTGGGAAGATCTGGACTCCGGCACTCCGTCATTACCATACTTCTCTTCTTCTGTCTTCTCTTCCCGATTTCCTCATAACTTCAGCTCGTGCCATGCCGTGTGACAGCTCCAGCTCTGTTTACTGCTTCACCTCCGTCAGCTCTCCCAGTCTCAGTTTTCCCACAGAGGAGTCCGATGATCTCAGACCATCTTTTCAGGTCAGTTCCTAAGTTTAGCTTCTTAACTGGTGGAGCCTGTGCCCTCCCAGGTCCACTCACTTATGATGTGATGTAGGCATCATGTGGTCTGCTCCCCATTCAGCAGAAGTCACTCGAGGGGCAACTTCTAGTAGGATCAGGCTATTGACCTCCTAAATACTATCCTCCTTCTTCTCCAGGAATACTTTTTTATCTCCTACATTCTGCTTTAAAGACAATAGGAGGTTCATTGAACCTTTTTATTTGATGTTTTGATCAGTTTTACCCAAAAAATGCCTTAAAAATTATGACATGTGTTAGTTTAAAGACTTACAGTTTATGTGGAACCAAATGTCACACGAGCACTCTTTTTGTCTTGGGCATCACAGGCAGATTCTAGAAGGAATCGGACAAGTGCAGCTGGTGTAGCAGTGTCTGCACCATTCCTGGGCAGAGAAGCCCTCACAGACGCGACTGACCAGAAATGCTGTATCTCGGGAGCTCGCTTCTCTTACCACTTAGGAGGACTGCTTGAGCTCCAGAGAGGGAATATACGGGGATGGTTAAATTCAAAGCAAAGGGACTAAGAGGAGACAATTATTTTGTTTGGCTCCTATGCTGGAAGCTAAGACTCTTGAAAGGTGTGTAATTGATCCCTCACAGGTCCTCTTTACGTCTCCTCTCAAGCCCAGGATTTGTTTTCCTTTCTGGCCTCAAGATTTTACTATTGAGAACCCTAAGCTAAGTAGACTGAGGCCCAGCATGCACCCTGGTGATGTTCCTGGGAGACTGTTGCCCTCAGCATTCTACCTAAAGCAGTGGCCATGCGCGATGGGGAGATGACCCTTGACTGACCCTTATAGAAGCTCAGGAATGCATTCAGTAGACCCGGGGCCAGTCACCACTGCTCTGTGGCCCTCCAAGTAATGGCCCCTGTGGGTCTCAGTTTCCTCAGTTCTAAATCTCAGAGTAAAGAGGATCAAAGTCTAACTGACACATTGTGTGTGGAAAATTCTTAGGTTTAAGATCATAGGTAAGAGACTTTAACTTTTAGAGCAGAAGTCGACAGCTATGGTCCAGGGGCCAAATCCAGCTAGCTGCCTGTTTTTTAACGACCTGTGAGCTAAGAAGGGAGTTGACATTTTTAATTGGTCGAAAAAAAATCAGAAAAGGAATACTATTTAATGACATGAAAACGATAGGAAATTCAGATTTCAGCATCCATGAGGAAAGTTTTCTTGAACACAGCCATGCACAGTCATTTCCCATCGTCCATGGCTGCCTTCCCACTGCAATGGCAGAGTAGTTGTAACAGAGACTTCACGATCCACAAAGCCTGAAATATTTACTTTCTGGCCCTTTATAGAAAAGGTTTGCCAAGCCATTTTAGGTATAGAGGCTAAAAACCACCAGCTGGGTCAGACACAAGTAGGTTGAAATCGTAGCTCATCCCTAACGAGCTGTGTGACCTTGGAAAGTTCTTCAACCTTTCTACGCTCCACTTTCCTTTGCTGTAAAATGGAGATAAGAGTCCTTACCTCAAAGGGTCCTGGGAGGAACTGAATGAGATCACCATGAGGCACTGAGCAGAGGTCCCCACCCGGCTGAGTAAACGAAGGCATGATCGCAAGCCTCTTATCCTCAGTATCTGGCACAGCCACCAGCACAAAACAGGTGCTAATTTGTGTTTGTGGGATAAATGTGTGAATAAACTGCTGAGAGTAAATTTAATATTACTTTGGCTCATCACTCTGAAGGTGTTTGGAGTCGAGTAGCCAATGAAAGAAATGGAAAAAATAAGCTACAAGCCCAGGAGGCATCAGGACCAGGCAAAGCCAAACCAGCCAAGGGTCATTGCTGTTCCTCTCACTCTGCCCCTGCTCCCACAGGGCCAACTGAGGCACAGGGGTGACTCTCACTGGGCACTGAGAGTTTCATTCTGCTCAGGTTTATCACAGTACTTACTCCTGGAACTAGAGGCCACTCACTCATTCCTGCTTTAGAAAATCTTTTGGCTTCACCTTTAAAATATATCCAGAATCCTCCCTTTCTTCCCGCTCCTCCTTCTGCCATTCCTACCGCTCTGGGCTGAGCCACCATCATTTCTTGCCTTGATTATTGCAACAGCCCCCTAACTGGTCTCTCTGCTTCCTCCTCATCCTCTCGCAGTCTATTCTTAGTACAGCAGCCAGAGGAATGCTTTTAAAAGGCCAGATCATGTCACTCCTCTGCTCAAACTGCCCAGTGGCTGCCCATCTCAAGCAGAGTGAAACGCCAAGTCCCTACAATGGCCTACAACTCTCTGCTTGCTCTGTCCCCTCTGTTACCTCTGACCTCCCCTCCTGTTCCTCTCCCCCTTGCTCAGTCTGTTCCTCAAATGCACCAACAGGCTCCTGCCTGAGGGCCTTTGTCCCATCCATCTGTCCCGTCCATCTGGATACTCTTCCTCCGGATATCCCCATGGCCAACTCCCTCATTCCCTTTAACTCTTTCCTCAAATTTCACTTCTCAGTGAGATCTTTCCTGGCCACCCTGGTCAGTTAATATCGTTAAAAACCAGAAGTGCACCCTTCCAAGGCTCCCAATCCCCCTTACCTTTATCACTAACTTATTTATTCTATTTTTATTGGTTTTATTTCCACTAGAATGTCAGCTCCATGAGGGCAGGTATTTTTCTCTTTTTTGTCCAGTGATGTATTCCAAGCATCTAGAACAGTTTCCGGCTCATAGTAGGTACTCAAAATTTGTTGATTGACCCAATTAACAATCTAACATTTTACAATCCAATAGTCTTTCCCCCAGTCTCAGAATCCCCCTCTCGTTGAATCTGCCAAGAACCTGACTACCTTCTGGCAACCTCTGTGCCAGTATCCTAGATTCTATAGAGGAAACTATGGGAGAACTGCCCTCTCCCCAGGGGAATCTGAGGGAGACCCAACCACACCCCAACCTCAGCTGTACCCTCTGGGCCAGGAATGACCTCACCGAGGGCAGAGAATCCAGCATTGGACAGTTCAAACTCTTTTGCTTTTTTCCTTTCCCTTGCTTTGTTTTTGCACCAGCATTATTGACAAGATCTGCAGAACATGAGCAAAGGGGTGGGGGAGACGTAAACCTCCATAGCACTGATTTTGCAGCTTGCATAAAAGATCTGGCAGGAAAAAGAATTTGAAATATTGGCAAGAATTAGGGGTAGAGTCTGTATATTGAGTTATCCCAATTACCTCAGTTAATGGCACGATTATGTCATCATCTCTGAGGAGGATGAGAGGAGAATATGAAAAGGCTACCATCTCCTCAGGTTCTGTACCCTTCCCGCCACACCAGGGGCACACCCCAAGTATCACATCCCAAGGAGACTGTTGCTCATAGATACCCGGTTCCCAGTTGTCACGTCTGAGGAATCCTGTCAATGTTCACAGGAAACGTCCCCAGGGCTCTATCCCTCTGACCCATGTTCCAGGAGAGATGACCGTGGTCAGAGTCGTCGTAAAGTTAAGTATGTGTGAATCATAAATAATGATGAATAACCACACTATAAATCTTGCAAGTCTTGTTTCACAGAGAAGAGATTTATACCCAGAGATACTGGCAGTGAAGCCTGCCTCTATCCTTTAAAGGCCTCAGGATACTTAGCAATAAACAAGGAAAGGAAATGGTCTGAAGAATTTACTGAGGAAAGTCTGTGTGTGACCAGCCACAGCCTGGGGCATTCCGGGTGTTGGCTTCCAGTGTGACACATGGACTCTTTCTTCATCTTCCATGAGTGTTCTTTCGCTTCTCAAGTTGATATCTAAAGGAAAGGGGTGGAAGGAGGAAAATTCTCATGGGAGAGCAGAGTATAGACTACACTTCTGGGCTCCTCTTTAGAACCTGGAGGTTTGAGGTAAAGTTTCAACTCTTCTCTCGAATATTGAGCTATTTACTGATGTAGAACAGGCCTCTACAATTTCTTTTCCAACTGTCAATTTTGTGGGTGTGCTTTTTTCTAAAAAAAGAAGCCAAGCCCTTGCTTCTCTCTGCTCTGGGCCAGTCAGAATGTAAGGAACAAAATCCTAGGTGAAATCTCTGAGCTGACTCTTTAGGCAGTGCCTCCCGCCCCTCACCCTGTGCCAGTGAGTCAATGTGCAAAGTTGATTCAAGACGAAAAGCAAAGTGTAGTGGACAAGCTGTACCCCTGTGCCCTGATGAATATTTTCTTGAGACGTTTGACCAGCCTCAAAATTTTTCACAAATTCAAGAGGAAAAGGCATTAGGCTTCTAGATGGCCTGGATCAGGTTTCCATAGCAGCTTGGTTAGACAACAGACCTTTTCCCAAGAGTTATGCAGATCTTGTCAACGATGCTGGTGCAAAACAAGAAAGCCAACAATGGGGTCTTGTTCATTTTCAGCTGAGTCATGAAAATCATGCACTAAAACCATCCTTGTAGAAAGACCTGACTGGTAAAGCAACAGCCAGTAAACTTGGAAGGAATTTTCAAAAGGAAATGTTACCCTCCGTATTCTGAAAGGCGTTCAATGCAAGGAGAGATTGAAGAAAAATAACTCGACATTGCACTTCTTAACCCCATAAAACATTTTTAAAACTAACTCATTATCATAATTTATAGCAGGAACTAGTCTCTTAAGTCTCAATGGACAGTCTGTCTGACATCATGGTCCCATTTGTATGATTCATTTTTTAAAGGCAATCTTGCCAGACCATTAAAAAGTAAAACAATTAATTACTTTTATGATAGTCGGTTACCTTCTGGCCCCTAGTCTTTCTCTTCCTGGGGAACATTATCATTCATGTACTCTTGCCTGATATTTCTGTCAATGTGTCAGAATGCTGCCTGCACATTAACACGGACCATCCAAAACATGCAAAAATGAGGCCCTCATTTCATTGGCCATTGCAAATTTAATACTGTTCTTGTCTCATGTTGCTTATAGCCCTGCCTTCTACTTCAGGATCCCTTCACAGCAAAGCAATTATTCAACCTGATCTGCACTACCATTACACCAAATGTCACCATTTATCCCAACAAATAGGAAAGGATTCGTTAAGGACAGAGCTGTTTTCACTGGTGCTCTCTCAAAAGGGACAGTGAGAAGGCTGTGGCGATACAGGGTAAAGGATAAGGAAATTATTCCTTCTGAGACTCTCCTTATCTCCATCTACCTCCAAGGGGCAGTGAGATGCCATCTAAGTCAAAGCGAGGCTAGCTTTTATTTCTCTATTCCCTTCTTTTTGCTTTCCAATTTTCTTCACAATTATAGAAAAAGTAGAAAACCACCTCTCTCTTTAGACTCTCTATTGCTTACTGTAATTATTATGGCAACGATTGCTGGGTGGATTTGCAATCTCTGATGCTGTACCACAATGAAGATATTAAATCCTCTTATGAACATGATCTCATTAATTCCCACAATGACACTCTGATATGAAACAAGGACCAAGACCTTCAGCGCTCCTTCTCTTTACAGACAGGGAGAGTGAAGCAAGGTGCCGGGCGGCCACAAGGGAGTTAGCTAAGCTGGAATTAAAGCCTAGTGCCCCGATTCTCATTTAGTGCTAGTGCTAAACACTACATGATCCTACATCTTAGAGGCACAAAATTCAACACAGAAAGGATCAGCAAGGGTGGAGTGAAAATAAGAATACTTCCACTGAGTTTCAATAGCATTTCTGTAACTTTTGACTGCAGCAAAATGAAGGAGAGTAAGACACAGGAGATTGAAACCTTGAGACCTCACAAAGAACTCGATGGTTTAATCTTTTGACATAGGAAGCAAACAGAGGACAAACCATCAATGACTGATGGAAACGTAATGCAAAGTTTAAGCTAGTAGTTTATTTTTAAAGATTGTATAGTACAGAGTACAGACTACAAAGGGAAGTTTTAAGGCATGTGAAGGCCACTCATACTCTATTCCATTCAAATACAGTTTTCCTTTGAGATGAAACTTAAGTTTCATCTCCTTCATGAAATCTTCTTTGAGACTGCCATAGCCCAGAGTAATTTCTATCTTGGCTGAACTCCTACAGCACTTATCGTCTAAAGGACGGTTCTAGTTAGGGCGTATGTCATTACAACGGGGTGGTGGGAGAGCCACTAAAACTCTCTCAAGCAAAAAGGGAATTTACAAAAGGATACAGTGCACTATTATAGAAAATAAATATTAGAAGCATGAAGAGGACTTAGCTGGAAAAATTTTAGATATGAATCTATTTTTCTCTCGGCCTCTGGAATATTTCTATTTCCCTCTCTTGCATCTACTCTAGTCTCTCTGCAGACTGCTCGTCTATGGTTCTTGCTCCTCCAGATCCACAACTTGGCCATGAGCCCACTCCACTGCCAACTCTACATGACCTTACTTGCCAAACATCCACTATCATCTGACTACAATCTCTGAGTCTCTTAATTTAAATTCTTAGAGGGAACTCTCACTGGCTAAGCCCTCTCTATAGATTGGTACCGTCTGGGTTAGGCGTCCGATCCTGGTCCAGCTCCTGTGACTTGGGTGTGGGGGAGGGATCATGTGTGATGCAGAGGTGCTCCTGCAGCTAGAAGGGTAAGTTATTGGATTTGTCTCACCTATTTGCTCCAACAAGTCTTAGCATGTAATTGTATCCTGCCTTGCCTTCGTATTTAACTTGTTTTGTATGTGTGACTTTCATTCCTGGTACAGTAACAGTTTCTTCACATTAGGGCTCTGCTTTATTTTCTTTCTGTCTCTTTCAGGGCCTTGTACATGGGTTATCAAAAATATTGGTTGAACTGATTTTATCCTTCTTTAGTACACACCAAGTACAAAATGTAAATACTTCTTAGCTATTCGATGAGTGAATTAATGATGTTACATTTTCAATTGTAACATCTTTAAAGCTTCATTAAAGAACATAGCAAATAGCCATATTTTTCTTTACAGAAGCATGGTTTTCTCATTGGCAAGCATCACATACAAGCATTTGTTCTTTACTATATTTAAAAATGGTGGTTTTAAGATGATATGTTCAGGGACCTGTGTCCCACAATGACAGACTAATACCTGGCTTGTCTTCCTTCTGAAATAAACTATAACAATGAACAAAATACATGAGGCAACTGTTTTCAGGCAACAACAGATAGCACAGAACTGTAATTCTTGAGAGAAGAGAAGCATGAGATGAGCTCCACAATTGCCCTTGTGTACATTCCCGCCATAACACAGGGCAATGGAGACAAAGCAGAGAGAGCAGATAAGGCAGAGATTGCAGCTCCAGACTGCTAAAACAGTTGGAATTGATGAGATCAGGTGCTAGGGAAGAACCTGTGCAGAAGGGAGGTCCCAAAAGTCTTGTGGGGATTCACCATGGGTCCTTGGCAAGAGCAGGGCCACACTTCCCAGGGCAAGACTCCATGAAGCCTAGCAGAGACTGACTGTCGCAAGGCTGCAAGATGAATGGTCATACCAATGGTAATGCCAGAGGTTGGGTAGCACTGGCAGATACTGGAGTTCCGGTCTAGGATTCAGTTGAGACGCAAGAAAGACTGCACTTTAGGAAAACAGTCCCTACTTTAGAACTAAGAACCTTAGGAGTAAGGACAGTATTATAGAGTAAGGGCTACACCTAGGACTGACTTCAAAACCAAAATAAGCCTCTCCTCACAAAGAATAAAACTGAGCCTGACAGAGCCAAAAAGAATCTACCAGTGATTCAACTGCCCACAAGAACAAAACTCAACACTCTTTAAACTCAAAACTCAACACATAATCCAGAGTCCCTATAATGTCCCATCCATAATGTTCCTTCTGAAATAAACTCAAAACTCAACACATAATCCAGAGTCCCTATAATGTCCCATCCATAATGTTCAGGCTACCATAAAAATTTAGTAGGCATGCAAAAAAAAGGATAAATATGACCCAAAATAAAGAAATAAATAAAAAATTAGAAACAGAACTCAAGATCTTCCAGACATTGAAATTATGAGACAAATACTTTAAAGGAGCTACTACAAATATGTTAAAGGACTTAAAGTAAAAGATGGTCAAAATGAGGGCACAGACGGGGAGTCTCAGCAGAGAAATGGAAAATATAGAGAAGAACAAAATGAAAATTCTAAAACTAAAAAGTACAATATATGAAATAAAAATAAAACTTCATTTAAAAATTAAAATGAAATTTAAACTTGAAGAAAGATAAATAGAAATTATTCCATCTGTAGATGAGAAATAGGTTTCAAAACTGAACAAATCTCAATGATCTATGGGAAAATTATGTGGTCTAATATACTAAAAAGTATTTAATTAATCCAAAAGAAGTCAGGAAAGGAGGAACAAAAACCAGATGAGGCAACTGGAAAAAAAAATAATGAGACAGTAGACTTAAAACTAATAATTATATTACATGTAAATGGACTAAATGTTCCAATTAAAAGGGAGAGATTAAAAAGTGAGACCCTGGAAAATGTTGTCTATGAGAGATCCACTTGAAATATAAAGACAGAGATAGCTTAGAGTGAAAGGATAGAAAAAGATACAAGAAAGATAGCAGAAATCAAAGAAATAGAAAACAAAAAATAGAGATAATTAATAAAGCCAAATTTGTTTCTTAAAAAATATTAATAAAATTTATAATACCCTAGCATGATTGATCGAGAAAAAAATGCAGATTACTCACATCAAGAATGAAAGCTAGGATGTCATTATAGACATCCTACAGACATTAAAATGATAATAAGGCAATATTATGAAATATTCATGCTAGTGAATTTCACAATTTAGAAGTACTGGGAAAACTCCTTGAAAAACTCAAATTGCCAAAACAAAAACAAAAAGAAATAAAAAAATCTGACTAGCTCTACGTCTATTCAAGAAATTGAACTTGTAATTTAAAACATTCCCACAAAGGAAACTGCAGGTCCAGACAGATTTTACAGTGAATTCTCTTAAACGTTTAAGGAAGAAATATTATCACCACTAAGAACTTGAAAGATGCAGGGGTGGTAGTTCCCACCACATCCTCACTCAACTTGCCTATTTGGCCTGTGCAGAAATCAAATGGATCTTAGAGAACGACAGTTGGTTATTGCAAGCTTAACCAGGTCCTGACTCCAATTTCAGCTCCTGTTCCAGATGTAGTTTTATTATTTGATCAAATTAACACTTCCCCTGGTGCCTGATATGAGCTATCAATTTGCCAAATGGCTTCTTCTCAAAGCCTGTTATTAAAGACCACCAGAAGCAGTTTGCTTTCATTTAGTAAGGCCAGCAATACACACACCTTCAGTGTCCTACCTCAGGGGTATTTCAACTCTCCAGCACTATGTCATAATTCAGTCTACAGATAACTTGACCACCTTTCCCTTACAAAAGACAACACACTGGTCTTGCTATGGGCCACCAAGTTACTATGCAGTCTGAGCTTCTCATCATGAACTGGGTGTTGTCTGACCTACCAAGCCATAAAGTTAGGCATGCACACAGGCACTTCATTATCAAATGGAAGTGGTATATCAATACTGGGCTTGAGTAGGCCCTGAAGGCAGGAGTAAGCTACACAAAGAAGTGGCCCATACGCCCATGATCCCTACTCCTGCTACACTACCTTATTTCTCCCAGCCCATACCTATGGCCTCATGGGGAGTTCCCTACAATAAGTTGACTAAGGAAGACAAGACTCATGCTTGGTTTATAGATGGTTCTGCACTATACGCAGGCATCACCCAAAAGGGGAAAGTTGCAACACTACCTCCCCATTCTGGAATATCCCTGAAGGAAAGTGGTGAGGGGAAATCTTTCCAATGGGCAGAACTTCAAGCAGTACACCTTGTTGCTCATTTTTCTTGGAAGGAAAAAATGGTCAGAAGGATGAGTGTCCAGTGATTCATGTGCTGTGGCCAGTGATTTGGCTGGATGGGCATGGACTTGGAAGCAACATGCATGGAAAATTGATGAAGGCTGAGGAAGATGTATGTGGATAGACTTCTCTGAATGGGCAAAGAAAGTGAAGATATTTGTGTCCTATGTGAATGCTCATCAAAGGGTGACCTCAGCAGAGGAAGATTTTAATAATCAAGTGGATAGGATAACCCTGTCTGTGGATACATGTCAGCCTCTTTCCCCAGCCACTCCTGTCATTTTTCCAAAGGGCTCATGAATAAGGTGGCTATGGTAGCAGTGAAGGAGATTATGCACGAGATCAACAACGTGAACTCCCACTCACTAAGGCCAACCCCGATACAGTTACTTTTGAGTCCCAATCTGCCAGCAACAGAAACCAATACTGAGTTCTTGATATGGCATCATTCCCTGGGCTGATTAGCCAGCTTCCTGGTGGCAAGTTGATTACAATGAACGCTTCCATCATGTAAGGGGCAGTGCTTTGTTCTTACTGGAATGAATACTTACTCTGAATATGGATTTGCTTTCCCTGCATGCAATGCTTCTGCCAAAACTGCCATCCAGGGACTTACAGAATTCCTTATCCACCATCAGTGTAGTTCATACAGCATGCTTCTGATCAAGAGACTCACTTAACGGCAACGGGCTATGTGGCAATGGGCCCATGCTCACGGATTTCATCAATCTATGGTGCGATTTCTCCCACAGTCAGAATTCATGAGTCTGAGAATCAAGGGGTGGAAAGAGGAGTAGCACCACTCACTATTACCCCTAGTGATCCGCCAGTAAAATTTTTGCTTCCTATTCCTGTGGTCTCATGCTTTCTTGGTCTGGTGATCTTAGTTCCAAAGGGAGGAATGCTTCCACCAGGTGACACAATAATGATTCCTTTGAACTGGAAGTTATGACTGCCACCCAACCACTTTTGGTTCCTCATGCCTCTGAGTCAACAGACTAAGAAGAGGGTTACTGTACTGGCTAGAGTCATTGATCCTGATTATCAAGGGGAAACTAGGCTGACACTACACAATGGATATAAGGAAGAACATCTGGAATACAAAAATCCCTTAGGGTGTCTCTTAGTACTACCCCACCCTGTGACTGAAGTCCATGGAAAACTAGAACAACTCAATACAAGCTGGACTGCTGATGGCCCAAACCTTTCCGGAATGAAGGTTTGGGTCCCCAACCAGGCAAAGAACGACAACCAGCTGAGGTGCTTCCTGCAGGCAAAAGGAATATGGAAATGCTAGTGTAAGAAGGTAGTTATAAATCCCAGCTATGACCACGTGATCAGTTACAGAAATGAGGACTGTAACTGTTATGAGTATTTCTTACTTATTTTGATATAATCGTTTATGTATATACTTACACAAAATTTAATATTTTGATATTTTTGTTTTCTTCCCTTTCTTATCCCCATATTATCTAACACAAGATATATTAATAATAACTTCACGTCACAGTATTTAAGTTATAAGATATCAAAGGGAAGAGTGAACATTGCCCAAGACCTTTTCATCCTCTTCTGGAGAAAGGGTCAGTGAGTTTTTGGTTATGCACAGGACATTTGTGTCATGTTAGGCAAAAGTAGAGCTTTGTTATTGTCTTTATTTGGAGATTCAGTATGGTTTAAGGAGATGCATGTGGGTCCCAAGTTGACAATAGATAGACTGTGATGGTCACTTTTATGTCAACTCTACTAGGCAATAGTCCCCAGTTATTCAAACACTAATCTAGGTGTTGCTCTGACGGTATTTTGTAGATGTGATTAACATCTACAGTCAGCTGACTTTAAGTAAAGGAGATTATCCTCAGTAATCTGGGTGGGCCTGACCCAATCAGTTAAAAGACCTAAGAGCAGAACTGAGGATTCCCTGAAGAAGCAAAAGTTCTGCCTGTGGATTGAAGCTTCAACTTCCTGCCCAAATGTTTCCAACCTGCCCTTCTTGATGGCCTACAGATTTTGGACTAGCCAGCACTCACAATTGTATAAGCCAATACCTTACAATATAGCCATCTATCTAGCTATCGCTGTACACACACACACACACACTTATGTATATACACAAATATGTGTCCTACTAGATCTTTTCCTGGTGGAACTCTAATGGATACGCTCCTCAATTCCTTTTGTGAAGCCAGAAGAACCCTGATACCAAGACTTGACAATAACATATACGAAAAGAAAATTACAGATCAATATTGCTCATGAATTATAGACACAAAAATTCATAATAAAATGCTACCAAATCAAATGCAGCAATATAAAAAGCATAATACATCAGGACAAAGTGGAGTTTACTCCAGAATGAAAGTTGGCACAATATTTGAAAATCAACCACTGAAAATCATCACTCATAACAGAATAAAAGAGAAAAGCCATATCACCATCTTAATAGAGCAGCAAAAGCATTTGACATTCCACGTTCATTTGTGGTAAAAATTCTCAGTAATGAGAACTAGAAGGGAGCTTTTCAGAGTGTGATAAAGAGCATCTGTAAAAACCTATGGCAAATATTATACTTAGTAGCGAAATATTGGCTGCTTTCCCCCAAAGAATGGGAACAAGTCAAGAATGGCCACTCTTCCCATTTCTGGTCATCACTGAACATAGAGGTCATAACCAGTGCAATAAAGCAAGAAAAAGAAAGGAAAAACATAAGGATCTGAGAGAAAAAGTAAAACTGTCTTTATATACAGATGGCAAGATTGCTTAGGTTGAATGGTGACTCCACCACTTACTAGCTTTGTAATCTTGGGCTGCTTAGTATAAAAAGTCTTATTGTTCTCATTTGTGAGGTGGTGATGCCAAGTTACGAAGATGGGATGAAATAATACACATAAAGTGTTCAGCACCATGTCAGGCTCATGAAATGTTAGTGTTGATCACGATGGCGGTAGTGGTGGTAACTTTTACAATCTAGAACCTTACCCAGAGCTTTAACTTTTCTATGCCTCAATTTCCTCATCTGTTAAACACATGACACTACAGCCTACCACACAGAGCTCTGGGAGGATTACAAGCAAATGCACATAAAGTGCTTTGAACAATGCCTGCCGCAAAATAAGTGTCAATAATTGTTAGCTACTTTTATTATCTAATCATGTGTTCCACATTTAGAATAATCTCATATTTGTAAATCATTCTCTGAGAAGCCACCTTAATAGTAAGCTTTCGGGATTCCATCTTCTTGGTGAGAATCATAGTGGAACTTCTCTGGAATCCTAAAGTGACTTGTAGCCAAACAAATGTAATCAGATTCAATAAGCAGTTTTCGGATGACACTCTATACCGGTCACTACTAGGCACATGTATATATTTTAACCTCCTTTAATCCTTAAACCAACTTTTGAATGGTTACTACCCTCGGTGCCATTTTACGGGAAACTGAGACAGAGAAAGATCAAATAATTTGCCTCAAGTCCCTCTGCTGTTAACTGACCGAGTTAAGATGTCATTTCAAGGCCTGCAAGTCCAAGCACTCCCATTGCTTCCTCGTCATGTACGAGACAAGCAGCTCCCAACCAACCTCAGCAGATTGTGTTGATTCTTTGTGTACAGATAAAATTAGTCAGTCACGAGCATTTACTTTAAATGTCCCAAATTCACACTGCAAGTGCACGTCACACGAATGCAAACTGTTGGTGGGGCCGGGGAGAGCGGGAGGGAAAAGATTTCTCCCCATTCCAATGGATTTGGATCAACCCCAGCATTTCCGCCCCAGCTTTCTAGACTTGAGGCTATGAGAAAGAGAAATCAGGGCGCACGGGAAATAGAGTCTCACCAAACTTCTTGCCAGGAAAAGCAGCAGCAGCTAAAAATGTAAGCTGTGTTGGATCCTTGCACAAAGTCAGCCTCCATTACTTACTGCTACATGTTGGTCTAGAAGAAATTTTTCATTAACTACACTCTTGCTGTAGATTTTATCTAGTTGCCATAGAAACTTTGGAGGAAAAGCTTGTTTTTAACCCTTGGACTAGGTTTGCCACCCAGTTTTATAGCTCCATTTAAAGGGCTCCCTTGTTATTCTAAACTCTTCCCCTGCTACTTGTCTGTTTTCTCCTCCTGTGAGACAGCTGGACAGGACCTGTCCATGACCTTTCATGATCTTCAAACTGCCACTGATTGTGATTTTGAAGGCACAATTCCTGAGGGTCAATGGCAACAGTCAACAGTGTTTTTCTGTGTTTATCTGTGAGACGGACTCCAGTTGCAACAGAATTTTTTTAAGCTGAAGTTTCACTTCATCAAAAATAAAAATGAACTGTCTTGTTTCTATCGCCTCTGCCACGCAAGCTTCCGTACCTAGCCCAAGTCTTTACAGAAGACATCACGAGGCCCACCCAACTCCCCAGACAGCCTCCACATTGGAAGTGTCTGGTTTCTAAACGCCCTGAGTCCTCCATCCTCCCACAGGCCCCTCCTCACTGCTCTCAGACTTTCCGAGCCTGCACAGCTTTCCCTTCCCTGAGGGATGTACACATTGTGTCTCAGAGCAGGAATCGAGGCTCAGTTTACAGCCGGTCGGCTCCCAGGATGTGAACTCCTGCCTGTCTCCATGCTAGATGACATCTTTCCAACACTGCCCCTTTGTTCTCCCGCCTGGGAGCTCACGTGGCACATAGGAAAATTCTCATCTGGTTACAATTGGTTTTGTTCCACAAGGGAGAGTTGGGTGTTGAACAATGTGCTGTATTTAGTGGGGTCATTAAGGGCCTGGCTTTGCTCTGGTTTGAAGGCAAGGCTGAGGGCCAGATGTTGAGCATTTCTGAAAGTTAGAAAATATAACCTGTGGAGGATGGGAAGATTGCTTCCAAGCTCTTCTAATTTTGGTCATAGTTGGGGATGTGGTTGGGTACCAGGGCTGAGAACAGTTTCACATAAATAACACACGGCCCCCACCAAGGCATGTACAGTCTCCCAGAGAGAAAGTGGAGTAGGGGGCCTCATTTGTGGCCAGGTCATGACTCCCACTCAAGGACTTAGCCTCTCAAGGTGAGGATAAAAGCTGGGTGCAATGGCCACCAAGGAGCTTGAAACGGCCAGGCAATTCCACCCTGCAGCAATGCTCCCCCCTCAGGAGGACGTCCTGTTTTAGAGCTCTCATGACCGTATCTCTGATTACGCAGCCCCAGAGAACGGCCTAGATGACTCCCACAAGCGTAGGGCAAGAGAAAGATTCATTGCAAGCTGTTCTGTTCCCGTGATTACTAACGAACGAGTGAGATAAGCCAGCTCATCAGAGAAACACTCCCTGGAGATGAAAGGGCTTCAGGGTTGCCAAGGCTGGCAGCCTTTCCCTTGTAGGAAGTCCAAAGGTGACCACTGTGGCTGGGTGGGTGTCTGCACCTGGCTGTAGGCTGACAAATATTCCAGATGAGCCCTAGATGGGGGCAAGGAGGAGTTTCCTTTTTTTTTTTAGATTTTATTTTTCCTTTTTCTCCCCAAAGCCCCCAGGCACATAGTTGTGTATTTTTAGTTGTGGGTCCTTCTAGTTGTGGCATGTGGGATGCCGCCTCAGCGTGGCCTAATGAGTAGTGCCATAACCTTGCCCAGGATCCAAACTGGTGAAACCCTGGGCCGCCCAAACAGAGCGAGCGAACTTCACCACTCACTCGGCCACGGGGCAGCCGCCCAGACTTTCAATTGCATTTACAGGTTAACTGGGGCTACAAACTCCTTGCCTCATTTCTGAAGGCCTCTCATGCCTCAGACAGAGCTTGGTGCATAGTAGGTGCTGAGCAGATGTTTGTTAAATGTATACCAGGTCAATTTGTTTTCTTTTTTTTTGCTGTAGATCATAGATTTCTTTTTTTAAATAACAGCTTTATTGAGATATACTTCACATACCATGAAATTCATCCTTTTGAAATATATAAATCAGTGGGTTTTTAAGTGAATTCACAGAATTGTGCAATTATCACCACTATCTAATTTTAGAACATTTTCATCACCTCCCCTAAAACTCTGTACTCATTAGCCATCGCTCCCCTCCCTCCAACCCTCCACCCCTGGCCATCACCAGCTTACTTTTTGTCTCTGACCATAGATTCCTAACCACTGCATTCAACAGTTTTATGGATCTCTGCATAAGCACACAAAGCAAAATTTCCACCCAGGTCATGCTCTTCAGAAAGCATTCCTTGTGTTATCCTGGTTCTAGCTAATCCAGTCTCATCCTTTCTATCACTTAAAAAGAACAGATGGCTTCAGCCTTCTCCAGGCCAAGGCTGAGTCTCTGTATTGCCAAACATGTTGATGAGCACTGAAATTCAGCCCAGAATCACAATGAAAGCAAATCTGAAATACCTGGACATTGCCAAAGTGATTCAGGCATCTCCCCATGCTCCAGCGCCATTCAGCAACGACATGGGTGACCCATTCGGGTGCAATGACTCTTAGCAGAAGTGGAATTTGGGACATGCCAGGTCAGTGATGGAAGATCAGGCTTGGTCCGAAAAGGGAGCATTGAGGGTGGGCATGGGTGTCAGCCGTGGGAATTCACAGGAGGAAGCATCAAGAGCTGTTTTAGGGTGAAGCCCCAAATCTGAAGCCCAGGGGTGTGAGGTCGCCCTGGGAGTAGGGGCAGAGCCTGAAGATCTCAAGCCCAGGGCTTGATTCAGCAGCCAGGATGGGCGGCCAAGTACTGAACACAGGACTCTGAGGAGGCTGAACGGGGTGAACAGGGTGGTTCTGAGGATGGTTGCCAAATAGCTTCTTGCTACTTCAGTCAGATTTATTAGCTCAGTTCAGCAGTTTTTGTCTGAGAGCATTTTAAAGGCACGGCAAGATCTCTGACACTGGGAACTGAGAATCCTTGATGGATAAGAATGTGGAGGAGGTTAGCTCTTCCTTCAACAGCTTAACCTCCTTAGAAAATGAAAGTTGGTGAGGACAACTCTCTAGTTCCAAGAACGCCATGGCGGCTTCCCCCGGAGGAAGTGGTCAGACTTTGTGTTACGTCTGGAGCCGGTTGCTAACATGTGGCTTTTCTAGGCTAACACGCATGCTTCTTGCAGGGAGAGTCCACGTCATTTTCATTTTTGTATCCCCAGTGCCTAGAAGTATCTGGCACATAATAACCACTCAATAAAGAGTTATTTAGTGAGGAAATAATTTTCTAGTATCTTTCTCCAAAAAAGATATGTTCCCATTTTTTTTCTAACTTCTCAAGGAGATGGGAGGGAAATTGTAAGATTTTCCACAGAACTCAGTGGCAAAAAGAGTACTTTCCTCTAAAAATCGCTGCATTGAGGAGGGCAATCGTGATGAAATGGAAATGTGTGCTTTTAAATATGCTACTCTTATCAGGGGGAAAAAAATGGTACTGCACATCCAAGGGGAGAATATGTGAGCTGAATAAAGATTTTTTAAAAACCCAAAAAACGCTTGATGTGAGGCCAGGGAAACGAGCTCTTAATTCTGGTGCAGACAGCAGATCCCGGCGTGCACGCTGGCCCTCTTCCTCCCATGCCCGTGGCAGACACTGCCAATCAAGTCTAGGCTACTCTTTCCCACCAAACTGAGGCTTGACTTTAGAAACCTTGTCAACACTGTATTTCCTGTGGTCATTCCTGGGTGGTTGGCGTTGAGAGACATAATATAAGCCATTAGTCATGGCTGAGCCAGGGTGTAGGAAGGATAGGGCCGTGAAGGAGTGTGAGGTCATTTAAGGAAGATGAGAAGGGGAGCTGGGAGGAGGCCCAGTGGACGGCTGAGATCCGTGGTCTGGCTCATCCTTCTACACATGTTGTCGGATGCACACAGCACAGTCTCAGCCTAAGTCAAGGAGCAGCCCTGGGGCTGGAGCTGAGACCCAGACAGAAAATGTCCCATTTTCCAAGAGACCCAAGGAGCAAAGGCAGTGAGGGTCTAGAAGTCAGGTGAGCTGGCAAAGTCAGTTACTCCAAAGCCTGAGTCTAGAGGAGGCCGCGAGGTAACTGCAGGAGAGTGAAGAAGCATTAATTCTGCGCCAGGCTCAGGGAATAATTGAGTCCACCCAGGAGACTCGCCTCAGCTACAAGCTGCCTGTACCCCGGGATGCCCAGCACGGGCGGGATGTCATGAAATCCTGATGTTACACGATTTGATGGAGTGAACTGCACCTGCCCCTGTGTGGAGGGGGACAGGAGGACAAGGAGGGACGGACTTGTTTCAGAAGTGAAGGGGTCCTCTCTGAGTTCCAGGGAAGCTACTTAGAGGAACAACATCTCTTCTCCTATCTTCCTAGGAGGGGACAACAGAAAATTACCTGGAGGATAGCCTTGTTTGGCGGAAGCTGCTTTGTGAACCTGAGATGCCTGCCCCTGGCTCCACAGCACAGCTCTGTGGGCCACGGGGTTCCAGGTTCTCTTCTGAGGTGGAGGGAGTGAAACCTGGACAGGCCGCATGACGAGTTCTCCGACACACAGAGACAGCTGGCATCAGCCTCTAGGCTCTCCTTGTCCAAGGCGGCTTTCCCACTGAACAGCGCTGACTCGTCGGGGCTGACAGCTGAAAGCATCATGCCCAACAGTCCACATCACAAGGTAACCAAAATAGCCCTGAAGAGAAGTGGGCAGGAACTGCTGTGTACCTAATCTGAGTTTTCTACGGCATTTTTCCTCTGAGAAGCTAGAAGCATCTTCTTGCCTGACATTGAAGGGATGCAACAAATAAATTTTTTTGATGTCAATGAAATCCTTCTAATATGCATGTTTGACTATGGATCAGAAAGAGTCAGTGTATGGGCTGACCTATCCTTTCTCAGAGGCAGTGTGGAATAAGAGAAGTTAGGAAGACCTCAATTCCAGCTTCAGTACTTACTAGCTGTGCAGCCTTAGGTAATTACTCTCCCTCTCTGAGCAACGGTAAATTTAGGATGCAACTATTTACTTCTTAAGTGCCATCCGAGGATTAACAGTGTATGTAAATACCTTAACACATAATACACGCTCAGCAGCGCTGGATCCATCCCTCCCAGGGAAGGATGGAGGCTAGTGGTTTTGTTCTCATAAAACAGGCAACGTGGGAGGAGTCAGTGTCAGAGACGATTCCAGACCCCTGGATTTCCAGATGTCCAAGCCCAAGTTCTTTCTTCTTCTCCATCTCTTGCTGTCTTGCTGGCCTGCAGGCTGATGCGGGGGGGGGGGGGGGGGGGAAGAAAGGGGGTGGCGGAGAGAAGGCACCCAGCAATTCAGTAAGCTGAGTGCACCCTGTGGCTCCTGGGCTCTGGCTCCGAAATGAGGCAGGCAGCTGTGCCCTGCCCTCAGGGCTGCTTTTGGGTTCATTTCAAATGAAGCACGATTTGGAGAGAATTACAATCGTTTTGCTGGGAGGTGACAACAGCATGAAAGTCTGAGGGGGGACTTGGAATTAAGGAGAGATGAAGCAAGGAGCCACACCATGATGGTGAGACCCCTGTCACCAGGGAATGCTCTAGAAGAGCGTCTAAGCTGGCTGCTCAGTGAATCCCCTTCAGGCTCAGAAAGCACGAGCAAGCTGTCTGGGAGGCTCTGGACCCCCTCCCTGTCCTCAGGAGCTCGTGCTCTCCTCCGCTGGGCTTGGCCTCTGCCAGCGTCCTCAGCCAAACCCACAGCTTGCCAGGAGGTCAGGTCCAAAACACAATTGCAACAGCAATAGTGAAGGCTGAGCAAACAGCCCCGAAATGATGATGAAAAGCTGAACTGGGGGCGCAGGCAGGCTGTCCGGGAATGGCACCAGAATGACAAATCATGGCCCCAGATTCTCCAGACCAGAAGCTTAGCTGAGAATGCTGGCGCAAGGGAACAGGCCACTCCTCCTGAGCGTGTGCTGGGAAAGCGGCACATTTTCTTTTAAAGTAAAACGTTCACCTGACGGTTGTTAAGACCACGATGAAAAGCCATTGGAGGAAAATGTGAAAGCAGGACCCTGAGGCCTTAGAGAAGGCCGTCAAAGGCTGGCACAGTTTTAAAAAATAACTCTTCCCCAGCAACCACCAGTACGGTCCTGCCCTCAGCCAAGACTCCAGCACAGCCTGGGTGCTTTGTCCTGAGGGACCGAAAGCTCTGCAAGGCAGCAACAGGACAGCTGCCCTAACCCCCCCGCCGGGAACAGAGAACCATGGGCCCGAGACAAGGAGAAGGTCACCCTCCTGGGCTGTGCTTGGGGAGTGAGCAGAAGTCGCACAGGAGCACAGCCCCAGGGAAGGGAGGGTGGGCCTGAAACCTACACAAGGGGCGTCAGGACAGCGTGAAGACCACCAAAGCCATCTCCCTCCTCCTCGTCGGCTGCCCAGTCCCTGGCCACTGGCTCCCAGGGAGCAGCCACCTCTACTTTCAGAGGAACCAGACTTCTCAGGCCTTTCAAGAGCTTCACGCGTCTCTAGCCGAGGCCAGCCTGCTTTTTGTTTCTCCATGTTGTTTTCCTTTTCCTCTCTTCATTCATGCATCACCCTAACTGAGGTCGTGTCATCTCATTCTTGGCTAACTGCCATGGCTACCACGTGGCCTTCTCAGCACTACTCTCTCCCTTTTGGGTTTTCCTTGCCATGACCGTAAGACTTCCTTCCTGAACAACTTTGTTATCATGAAATTCCTTGCTCCGAGTTTTACGTTGATATTCTGTTATTCAGTGTCCAGAGCCCAGACCCCTCTGGGGTCCCAATTCATCCATAATCTAGCCCCAGCTTCCACAGCTCATGGAGAATCTGGACTTTCCATTCCAGCTAAGCCAGGCTCCTCCCTGTTCATTCCAGACTTATCTCCACCTCCGTTTCTTATTCGTCCTTCCTGCAATGCCCTCCTCACCTTCTCTGCCTAATCAAATTCTGCCCCTCCTTCAAGCTCAGCTGCAGTCTCCTTTACTCCTTGCCTTACAAGACTTCTTAGGCCCCCGTGATCTCTCGCTCCTCTGAATTTCAGCTGAAGTCAGTGGCCCAACATGGCTCTTAATGAGTTTCTGATTATCTCATTTGTCTAGCTAGTGTGAAGGGATTTGAGAGCAGGGCCACTGCTTGTATCCTTCAATGGCCTCAAGAGAACCAGGCCAGAATATGGGGTTCGCACATAAAAGGATCACAATTCATACTTGTTGGTTCTACAAAGTTCAGGGTGACCTTGAATTACAGTGAGGTCATTCATTCATTCAACAAATGCCTATTGAATACCTACTACATGCCACATCTCTGGTGGAGAACAAAATGTGAAAAAGGCATGGTCCTTGAGCTCAGGGAACTTATAGACCAGTGGAAAAGATAGTTAAACAGCAGCTACAGCACAGGCTGACACGATGATGCTCTGATAGGAACAAATAGTACGTTATAGGGGTGCAGAATGAGGGCAACTAACCTAGTCTTGGGAGATCGTGGAAGGCTTCCTCGTGTTGGTGTTTCTTAAAATAAGACCTTGAGGGTCCAGCCCCATGGCCGAGTGGTTAAGTTCGCGTGCTCCGCTTTGGCAGCCCAGGGTTTCCCCAGTTCGAATCCTGGGCACGGACACGGCACTGCTTCTCAAGCCATGCTGAGGCGGCGTCCCACATAGCAGAACCAGAAGGGCCTGCAATTAAAATACGCAACTATGTATTGGGAGGGCTTTGGGGAGAAGAAGGGGAAAAAAAAGAAGATTGGTAACAGATGTCAGCTCAGGTGCCAATCTTTAAAAAAAAAAAGAGAGAGAGTGCGTTAGCTGGTTAAGGGTGCTAGAGAGAATGAGAGAAGAGTATTTTAAAAGAACTGAAATTTAATGTAGTTTGGTCATTTCTAGGAATGTCACCTTGGTTTTTCTCTGTTTACCTAAAGGACCTTTATGCCATAAATAGTTTAAATGACAATGTGATTATCTGTCTAAATCTGATCTATACATCCATCTACGTACTCTTAGCCAAGTGTACACAAGTCCTGTGTACTTGCTAGACGTGGTCTGGGTAGGAGTGTGAGGACATGTTTTTTGATAAATCTCTGTAGATTTTCATCCTGAGATGTTTGGGATAGGGTTGCTTACAATGGAGGGGGGGAGGAAGGGGGAGGAGAGAGGGATGGATTGGACTCTCACAGAAACTCCAGGCCATTGGTGCCATAGACTCTATTGCCATTCACAGCATTTCGTTTCCAACCAAAACATGGGACTAATCTGACTGCCAAGCTCTCATGGATAAAATGAAGAGACTGCCCACGTCAAATCCATATCCCCTTTCTGTTCCTGAGAGCCAAAGGGCTGGCCCACCCCACTGGATTTTCACATGTCCAGATTGGCAGGTCAGTTCCTTGAATAGAAAGAAGGCAAGACTTATACATCACCCATTTCTCAGGACAGAGCCACAGCCTGGGTGCACTGGTGTCTTATTATGATACTTCTGAATTATTTATTTAATATCATTTATCATTAAATTTTAAAGAACACAAGTGGCTTCACAAATAAAATATGGAATGCCAGGGTGCAAAAACGGATGGTTAAATTCAACTAATATTTTCAAGTTCCTGAAGAAACTGAAGAAACTGAAATATGATGTCTGTGTGTTAATGCAGGAGAACAGATAATATTTCGTGACTGAAGATCCTTCCGGAGATCATCCTGTGGAGCTGTGAATACAGGGGCATGGTGCTGCCTAGGAAACTGAGCTCTCCCCTGATTTGTCCAAGTCCCACAGCCTTCCATGGCCGTGCAGAGTCATGGCTGGACCTCCGCTTCTCATGCTAAGTATTCAGGGCACAGGCATCAAACTCCTCTTTGTTTTCCCTGGGATGGCAAAAGCCTGTGAAACACACTCAAGGCCCCACAACTCTATTGACTGGTTTGGAAACAGGAAGGCCCTGGCTGCGATATTCAACCACATTAAATCCCCGCCATTATCCAGAGCCTGCACTGCCAGTTCATTGTGCTTGCCTGGCTTTGACGCTGAGCACACTGGAGAGAGGCTGGGCCTAATTAGGAGCGGCCCTGGTGAAAAGGGCTTTGCTCACACCACATGCCCCGTTTTTGTCCTCAGAGAAGGGTGTCAATCTGAGAAATGGTGAGCCCCTAGGGAGATAACGTGAATAAAAAAGAATTTTGAGGCTGCGTGGCTATCTTGTTACGGTGACTTTGGGGTGGAAAGGAGATTCCCTGTCAGAATTTAGATTTAGGCCAGGACACTGCCAGTGATAGAATCTAACAGAACTCTGCTGTTGGCCATCATGCACAGCGAGCTGTGGGCTCTGACGTTGTGGAACTGAGAAGTGTTTTTCTAATAAATTCTTCCCAGTCCGATATGAATCGTTTCCAGGTACTTAAATGACTCAGTGACTTAATATTTCATTTTAAACCATGCTCTGCACAGGAAACAAGGCCGAAGTTATTAGGATTTTCAGACTTTAGATGTCCCTCAGCTGGCTAGGTTGGTTTCAAACCCTGAGATAGCACTATGGAAATATTTCCTATAAACATTGATAAATAACCCACATTGTTCTTTAGAAAAGCAGAATCAGTCATTTCAATGGCTTGAAAAAGCTTTGAAATGAGAAGAACATGGAGGGTTTCAGCACTCTTAACACACAAATACCATCGCTCTGATGGAGGGTCTCCCACTCATACTGCTGGCTTTCATTCGCTGGACCACAAGCTTCCCTTAATTCCTGGACCCTTTAGTTTGTAAGGTTTTAAATAGCCAAATACATTCTCTTTCACGAGGATCCCAATAATCTGAACACGCTAACAAGCCCTCATTCCCCTTCCTTCGCTCCTAGTGCGGTTGTGGATTCCAAGCTGACTCTGGGATCCACCTCAGCAGTTCAGTCCTGCTCCTCCCGGAGCCTGGCTGTGCAGGTGCATGCTCAGAGCCCTGGGCAGGCTTGGCTGGCCTGAGACCAGCTGTTGTGATTTAACCATGAGCAAACTCAGGACCTAGCATTTGAAGAGAACCTCAAAGTTATTTGGGTCAGTGTCCTTCCCCGACTGTCATCTGGTCTCTGGTTGAAATCCTCACTATTTTATAAGACTGTCTATGTAACAGTTGGACATCACTAATGGTCATAAAGGTCTCCTACCCCTCACCCCAGCAGTTCTACTTCAGTCACGCCATTTTCCTTCCACATCCCTGGTACAGCCCTCTCCCTAATGATCATAGCTGGTTGTTTACATATCCTTTCTCAGCTGAATTCTTGAAGGCAGGAGCCCTGTCTTATTCATCTTTGTATGTCCATTTTCCCTGACAGGAGCTTCAAAGAAGTGGGCAATTCTAACTTTCCACTTCAGCACTAATTCATCTCACTCTATCAGTCAACCAAACCAAACTATTTAACTATTCCATAGTTCAACCCCACATTTCTCCAACTTGCCTAAAAAGACATCATGAAAGATCCTGTCAAATAGCCTTCTAAAACCCAAATGTATTCCCTTGATCTTTGGGTTTAATATTTCAATTTAAAACAGGGAAATAAACTTAATTTGTGATGATTTCTTTTTAGTGAATCCATGTTAGAACCTAGTAATCATGTCTCCCCTTTCTACATTTTGACGAACTATTTGTTAGATGACCCATTCTAGAAATCTGCTAGTGGCTAACGTTAAGGAACTACCAGTCTGTAGTTTCCAGAATCCACCTCTGAAATTGGGGGGGTAACAATTTCCCTCTCTGATCTATGGATATTCATCCCTTGGTAATTGTTCAAAGATTGTTAAAAGCTGCTTTTCAATTACATCTTTAAATTATTTTGGTTCCCTAGAAAGTAATTTACCTGGTCTAAGAGAGTTGAAGTGCATTTCAGGTGGCCAGCTGCTCTCAATATCTGTGTCCCCAGTTGGGGCTTCACCCCCGACCCCCTCCACCCAGGATGTATCTTCAGAGATGAAGGGAGACAAAAATCCATTCATTCTTGCCCATTGGGATAGTGTAACTCTGGGATGTGGAGTGTGGTGAGAGTCTGGGAGAGAGCTACTGGAGCACTCCTGCCAGCTGTTGCAGAGGTAGATTTACCATGAAGCTAATAAAGCTTAATCTTCAGAGTCCTTCACTAACTTTGTATTCTTTTCCTTAAAATTGTGCTGCCAAATTCTGTAAACTTCAAAGCACAGACATATGGATCTGCCCTTGGGTCTTGTGTAAACTCACATATTATGCCTCTACTGGAAGAGTTCTTATAGGTAATGCAAATAGCAGGCTATCAAAGCAAGGAATGAAAATATTAGGAGTGTTTTATGGGCTAATCAGGAGGCTTCAAATACTCAGCAGTGACACCACCATTTCACCAAGACTTTAGGAGGTTCACTTAACCTCATTTTTCTTTCATTTCCTTATCCACAACATGAGGGTAATAATCCTTATTTCAGTCTTAGTTGACACTCATTCAATGTTGACCCACTATAGGTATACCCCACCTTACAATAACCTGGTAAGTAAAAATAAATATTTGTTGACACTATACACACAAAACAGAAAAATTAACCTGATAGAATGAGCATTTATTCTTTGAGGGGATTGGCTTAATTAATGAGTACCAAATAAAAAAGAGATAAGATTCGCAGTCAGGAGAACGGACTTCTGAACGCAACCCAGGAAGCAGCAAAAGGCTGAGCATGTCCTTTGATCCCTTCGACTCTTAGTTCCCTTGTCTGGAAAATGGGGATGATGACACTTCCTCACAAAGATGTGAAAATTGATACCATATATACTAAAATGCTTTGTAAACTGTGGAAGTGATTTATAGATGTATGGTGTTAAATCATAACTGATTTATAAAAATTCAACTTAGACAAGTTTTCTGAAGTGCAGACTGTGCATACTGTTGGTAGTCATTAAAAATTTAGTGAATGACATGGGGCCAGCCCAGTAGCATAGTGGTTAGGTTCAGGCTCTGCTTCAGTGGCCCGAGTTTTGTGGGTTTGGATTCCAGGTGTGGACCTACACACCGCTCATCAGCCACGTTGTGGTGGCATCCCACATACAAAATAGAGGAAGATTGGCACAGATGTTGGCTCACACACACACACACACACACACAAAAATTTAGTGAATGACAATGCAAATGTTAAATACAATACAGATAAGTATCAATTTTTAAAAAATCAATAAAATATCCTACCTCAAGAGCAAATCTCTCCAATCCAGACCTCACTTTTTCCATTCAGCACAGTAGAAATGCTAGTGATGTTGGAGTTATATTGAGAATTCAGAATCAGCAGACGTGTATCAGACACCGTCATAAGATACACATTCCTTCAGTTCCTGCTTCCGTGTGTGAGGAAGACTAACCCTGAGCTAACACCCGCCACCAATCCTCTTCTTTTTACTGTGGAAGACTGGCCCTGAGCTAACGCCTGTGCCCATCTTCTTCTATTTTATATGTGGGGCACCTGCCACAGCATGGCTTGACAAGCAGTGCATAGGTCTGTGCCCGGGATCCAAACCAGCAAACCCTGGGCCCCTGAAATAGAGCACATGAACTTAACCACTATGCCACCAGGCCGGCTCCTCAATTCCTGCTTTCAATGTGCTCCTAAGTCGAGGATATTTTCTTGATACTCCCCAGCCCAGGAAAACATCGCTCTAGATTTCCGAGGTGCTTGCACCCAAGGGTTCTGTCTTCTTTAGTTCACTACATAATATCACAAGCTTCTGACCTGAAAATGTCCCTCCATTCAGAAAAAGCCTTGGGCAATAGTAGCAGGTTGCCGTTGAGATGCTTAAGCTCCTACACAGCAGAAGGAATTTTGCACCTGTGTCCTTTCAGAGGTTGCCAGAAGACTTGCAAAGGCTTCAAGCCTCTTAGAGATCGCGGAGCACCTAGCTTGCAGAATTAATCTGCTGAGTTGGAAGGCGATTGCTTGACTTTGCTCAGCTCAGTTTAACAGCAATTTAAACACAGATTCCTCTTTTCACAATCTGTTGTTCTACAAGGAAGGCCTCATTTCACAAAGTTCCATGCAGAGTGGAACTTCTAGGCTCAAGAGAGACAACTGCATTCATTATCCCCAGCCCTGACTTTCAATTCCGAGAGGAATCTTGTTTCAGTTCATTATCTCTCCAAGTTCCGGCTTCATCAGTCTCCATTAGGAGGTTCCTTGCGTTTCTGCCAAGAGGCACTGAAGGTAAGTGGCCCACTTCCCTGCCACAGGTGCCAGCTGCCGGCAGCCTCCTTGCCAATCGCTCCCCCTCCACCTGGAGGCCAGAAAGCCGTCTTCCCTCATTAGGAAGAATATGTCTTTTCTGAACTCACTTTCTGACATGCAGAGCCCAAGCAGCATGCTCTTTCTGTATGCTCCTGTTCCCTTCATTGGGTTAGCTCACCTCAAATGAAATTCTGGCCCCCAAAAGGACACAGACTGAGTGTTCAACCCACCTTTCTCATCATCTCTCCCTTGCTATTAAACCCATAGCCTTCAAAGGAGAAAAAAGGAGAAGAAAATAAAGCAATCAAGGCCAATTTTGGACAGAGAAAGGAAGACAAAGGAAATAAAAAAATAAAGATGTGGGGTGGGAATCTTAGGATACAGGGAGCACCTGACACTGAATCAGGGAAGGAGAGCAATGAGAACAGACACCCTGGGCCCATGGGGTTTAGAAAAATAAATTAAAAAACATATTCTGTGTAGCATAAAACATCAAAGTTTTGCCCAAAGAGACAGTGCCCGTGAGCAAGGGAAAAGTGTGTTTGTTTTGCAGATTCTCTGCTCTGAAGGATGGAAAGTCCCCCTCAGCCCCACTCGGGAGGGACTTCACACACCCCCTTACAGGATGGGTCAGGAACCAGAAGCTCCGGGATCCATCATGCACTCGATGGAACAGGCCCCTGGCCCTCATATCTCTCCACCGCCTTCACACACACCAGCTTCAGCTGTGCCTTCATTCCCAACAGCCAGCACCTGCTTCTCTCACGAAGGCCCACCCTCAGGGCTGCACACAGACAGCTGGAAGTGATCGGGAAGTCCTGAACTGTGGAGGAAGGTAGGGATAAGCCTTAACAACCAGTGACTGTTGATTGCCGGGGTGTAAACTACTCTGGCTCCTTGTCCATCCCTCCTTGATGTAGACAGCTCTGAAGGAAGACCTCCTCTGTTTCCAAGAGCAACTGTGTGGGACTTTGCTTGACACCCCCCTCTACCTCCCTTCCTGATCTCACTGTCCCACTCGCCCACCAGTTTTTCCTGGGAATGCTTCTTAATAAATCGCTTTCACATGATCCTCATTTCAGCAGCAGCCTCTGAGGATCCCAGCCTAAGACATCCTAGAACGGAGCCAAGAAGCTGCAGGGAGGGGAATGAGGGAGAGAACACGTCTCCAATGGGTGGAGGGTAGGAGATGTGGGAGGGAAATGAGAGGGAAGGGCTCAGCATGTGGCCTGAAAGGAGGCTTGATGGGGAAAGGAAAGAAACATTTGTCTCATCTTCCAGATCTCATACGTCTTCTAATAATGAGTGTGTGTGTTCGTGCACTCACATACAGGTGTATGATTTTCCTTTTCCCTTTCCCTTTCTGGTAAAGGACTACACTGCATGCCTTTCGGATTTTATAGGCATAACTAAAGAGTTACATGTTATTTTATCCTAAAATGCATTTTCTTTATACTTTCCTAATTTTGGTAACAACAAAATAGCTTTGACAGGGTATAAAATAAATGAAAACACAGTTTAAAGAAACAGCATCATATGAGCCTCTAGCAAAGTAATTGTAGGGTATGATGGGAAGAGGAGGCAGGAATGGAGAGGCATCTCCTTTCTGGGTTCACAGAGATGCCCATGTGATCCTCTTGCCCCTGAGCCGTGAGGGTCAGCCCTGGCTCTGTAGTGGGCTTGAGAGTCTTGGCTGAGACCCTTAACCTCTGCATCTCCTTTCTCCCTCTATAATATCAATGACAGTAATGAAGAGAGCATCCATCACAACCTGCTTATGGGGTACCAGAGTTTTAAAGTTATTAATGCGTATAAGCCATGCAACACTCCTTTGAGCAGCTATTGCTATCTTCATTTCACAGACAAGGAAACTGAGGTACAAAGAGAAAATGTGACAAAAATATGCACAGGCACGTGAAAAGATGCTCAACATCATGAATCGCCAAGGAAATGCAAATTAAAACCACAATGAGATATCACCTCATACCTGCTAGAATTGCTATCATCAAAAAGACTAGAAATAACAAGTGTTGGCGAGGATGTGGAGAAAATGGAACCCTTATGCACTGCTGGTGGGAATGTAAATTGGTGCAGCCACTATGGAAAACAGTATGGGGGTTTCTCAAAAATTTAAAAATAGAACTACCATAAGATCCAGCAATTTAACTTCTGGGTATTTGTCCGAAGAAAACAAAAACACTAACTTGAGAAGATATATGCACTCCCATGTTCATTGCAGCATTATTTACAATAGCTAAGATGTGAAAATAACTTGTGTCCATCAATGGATGAATGGATAAAATATGAGATATATATTGGAATATTATTCAGTGATAAAAAAGAATGAAATCTTGCCAATTGCAACAACATACTTGGCCCTGGAGGGTATTATGCTAACTGAAAGCCATCAGACAGAAAAAGATAAATACCATATGATCTCACTTGTGTATGGAATCTAAAAAACGAAGAAAAGGCTCATAGATACAAAGAACAGATTGGTGGTTGTTGCCAGAGGCAGGAGGTGGGGAGTGAGCAAAATGAGTAAAGGAGGTCAAAAGGTACAAACTTCCACTTATAAAATAAGCAAGTCATGGGGATGTAAGGTGCAACATGGTGACTAGAGTTAACAATACCGTATTGAATATTTGAAAGTTGCTAAGAGAGTACAGCTTAGAAGTTCTCATCATAAGAAAAAAAATTTGTAACTAAGCGTGGTGTCAGATGTTAACTACACTTATTGTGCTAATCATTTTGCAATATACGCAAATATCAAATCATTACGTTGTACACCTGAAACTAGTATAACGTTATATGTCAATTATTCCTCAATAAAAAATAATAAAACAAAATTTGCTTTTCCTACTTCACATAGTTGTTGTGAGGATCAAACAAAATAATGTGAAAACGCTTTGACAATTCTAATGCACTGCATATGTGATATGCAGTATTATCATTACTATTATAATTTGTATTGCTCACGTTAACAGTTGCTGTCAGAACTATGGACCTATCCATGTTATAAATAATCTTTCCCAATAGGTCTGTCATGACAAAATCAAAAGGCTATATTCCTGGCAAGGGTGCAGTGTGGCACTGTTTACCAGTAGAATATGTTTACTTGGAATTCATGAAGTTCTTTCTGTCTGGGGTGGGGGGCTTCGCTTTGAACCTAACGTCTCTCTATTCTACTGGTTGTGTCTGGAGGCCCAGCAAAGTGGACTCACCAGGGAGCTCCTGAGGAGGCCAAGGAGAGGAACAATAATGGCCCTGGTCTATTGGCCCTGCCCTCAGCCTCTGTTATGGGTTGAATTGTGTCCCCCCAAAAGACATTGAAGTTTCAATCCCCAGTACCCGTGAATGTGACCATTATCGGAAATCAGGTCTTTGTAGATGATCAAGATGAGGTCATTAGTGTGGGTCCTAATTAAATATGACTAGCGTCCTTGTAAAAAGGGAAAACTTAGACCCAGAGACAGACAACTACAGAAGGAAGGTGATGCGAAGACACAGGGAGAATGCCGTCTACAAGCCAAGGAATGCTCAAGGCCACCAGAAGCTAGGAGAATGGAACAGACCCTTCCCTCACAGCCCTCAGAAGGAACTAACCCTACCAACACCTTGATTTCAGACTTTCAGCCTCCAGATCTATAAGACAATAAATTTCTGTTGTTCAAGCCATCCATTTTGTGGTACTTTGATACTAAAACAGCCTTCTTTGTTGCTTTGTTATGGTACTTTGTTACTAACACAGTTAATTTGACAAACTAATGCAGCCTCCCACTGATAAGCTGCCTCCACGCCCAGCCCCCGACAGAGAAGGCAGGACATCCTTATAACCTCCCCTCTTGAGTCAAAGCTCTGGGGAAGAATGTGAGAAAGAGCTCTGAGCCAAGGACGACCAATCCCCAGGCTTGCCAGCACCAGGACTGCTATAGCCTGTCTCAGAGAGATGACTCAGGACCATTCCGTTCTCTCTTGGACAATAGGAAGTTGCAGTGGGCGGCAGGTGCTAAGTAGGAAGCCCATGTAGACCCTGGCACGTGGCTGCCATTTTGGGTTGTGTATAAGATAAGTAAGCAGAGGAAGCTGGTCAAGAGAAAGTAAGGAGAACAGAGACAGGCAAAGCTGATGAGAGAGATCGTAAGAGAAAGAGATGGAGATAGAGTCAGAGACAGAGACACACGCAGTCAGAGACAGAGAGAGACTGGCTGGGCCCTAAAACTGTCTTGTTACTGCCCTTCCTGAAGCCAGATTTCTCTGGCTTCCCTCATGCATATCCTTTAATAAATTCCCCCTTTATTCCTCTCATAACTTGATTGTTCTCTTTCTTGAAAATAAAGTGGCCTAAGTAGGGCAGCTCAGAAAGGAAACTTTGGTCCCTGGAGAAAATGAGGCTTAGTAAAGAAGTGATTTGGACATTTCACTTGGTCCAGCTCCCTATATTATCCTGTCTTAATCTGAGAAATAGCAAAGTAAGTGAGTTAAAAACTAAAAAATTGCTTTACCTAAAAGCCCTAAGATATTAGGCACAAAGTAGAATTGTTCTGGAACCCTGTGACAAAGTATAAACTGACAAGAGGGAGAAAGGTGGGGGTGGGGGTGAGGGGATGAGCATACTGATGAGGCTGAGCCTGGAAGGGTCCTAGGGACCTAGCTGAAGGGCCTTGTGGACCGTCTGAAGCAGTGTGGCCTTTTACCAGAGAAGGAGAGTGGCCCAAGTGATACGCATTTCAGAAAGACAGAGACGTCAGCAGGGTGCAGATTGGGTTAGAGGGGGACAAAACGAGAGGGAGGGAATACTGTTAAGAGGCTGTCACAGGAATCCAGCTAGGAGATGATGGTGGCCTTAGATGAGGAGAGGACTCTGGATGAGGAGAGAAGAAGGATCAAGTTAAGACATATTAAGGGGATAAGGTTGAGCAGACTTGGTCAACATGGAGCTGAGGGGAAGGGGGAAGGGATGAGGACATCCTCAGTGAGGTGACTGGTGGGCAGAGGCAGGCCCTGGGGCCAAGGACCAAGGCAGCAACATCCTAAGCCTTATCACTCCAAGCACCAGGTCCCGACATTCAAGACCCGGTGCCCCCACGCAGCCCCTGTCCCCAGGGCCTGCAAGCATATGCCACCCCCTAAGAGCAGAGATGCTTCTCTTCCTGCTGCTGGCTGCCTGGAACCTCGTGCTGGAGCTGTGTTTACACAGCCGGGAGAATCGAATCTCACATAATCATATATGTGACAAAGGCCTCAGCTATAAGCAACGTTAATGAAGACAAATGAATCAGCCAAACGCTGCAGCTTGCACAGCAGCTCCCCGGGCCTGCCGCGCAGGGAGGCTGCTCCGTGGGCGACGCTCTTGCCTCGCCTGATGGAGATGTATGAGAACGCTCCCACCGAAGGACCCCGCTGCCTGGACAGCCGGGCATGGGGCAGGCAGTCACAGGGGGCTGTAAGGGGATTTGAGTAAGATTCTAAGAGCATGTTTATACATTTTTATGAAAGCTACCTTAGGGGAGACATGCAAGCAGAAATTAGTTGGATATAGTGGTCTATCATGTTAACTAAACAAGCTCCCTGCTCCCTGGTGTTGCTGATTGGGAAAGTAGCTAATTAGAATGGTAATTCCAGCCAGTGAGTAACTACACCCCAAAAGGGTGCCACGGGTCAGTCCTGCATCCGGGATGCGTTGGCTTTTAGCTGATTCCCTTCGGCCCTTTAAGGCCACTTGTGTCTGCTCATCCATTTCTCTTTGTGACAGAACAGAAAACATTCAACTTTGGGACTTTTACTCCAACCTCTCCTGAGGGGATCACAGCCAACAGAAAGGAAGAAGGTATTTAGGAGTCAAGCAGTGTGCAACCGGGGCCGGTGAAGCGGCCGTGCCTCCATCCTGGCCCCGGATGGCAGAGATGGATGGTGAGCAGGCTCCACCCTGCCCAGTGAAGTTTTAGTGCTTAGCACCAGCTCAAAGAACCTCTAGAGGTGGGAAGACAGCAGTCCAATGTGGCTGTGATGAGAGGGCATCAACAGGCAGAACTGCCCATTAACAGGCAGAACTGCGTGTTGCAAGAGCATCCAGACCTGGCAGCCAGGAGAACCTCGCCCTCGTTTCGGCATTTGCTCTGTGGAATTCAGGAGACTGCAGGGAAGACAACCCCCTCCCCAAGGGACGTCTCTGACAGGACAGTACAAAAAAGGCCCCTCATCAGAGTCTAAAGGAAACATTCTCAGAATTTCCTGACACAAATTAAACAAGCCAATTTTATTAGATCAAAATGAAGGGATTTGAAAGAAATTAATCAGTGTAGCAATCAGACCAGCCAGTGACAGTGAGACAATGGAATGAAAACTTGGCAAGTCAGGAAAAGGCCTGCCTGAATTCAGACAGTGAAATAGCACTGGGACTCATCCTTCATGGAAGAAATTCCAATTGCTCAGTAAAAGAAAGTAAGCTGGGTGACAAATCCACCGTCACCAGCAATCTTCTTCAGGGAGTATCCTCTTAATGAGGCTCAGATTGATTTTCCATTCTGGAAGGAAGTAGAAGTGATCAGAAAACATAAATATCTTTTAATAAAGCCAGGCAGGCTGCCGGAAGAATACATGTGTACAGGAGAAATGAACAATAAAAATAACGCACTTGGGAAAATGAGTTTTCAGCACCAACAGAGTAACTATGGGTCCACAAAATTGGGCTGGGAAAGTGTGGAGCATGTCACCACATGGCTTAGCCAGCAGCCACACCCTCTCACCTAAAGATGCTACTATTCATTTATTCCACAGCTGCTCTGAGAGACACCTGCATCAGCATTCACCGAGAACTGGTGATAAAGGTGTCATGGGAGGACACAGAGCAGGGACTCTTAAATCAGGGCTAGACCTGGCCTCCAGCCACTCTCGTCGAGTCATTTATCAGAATCCTCTCAGAATCCAATCAACTGTGTCATTATTCTATACTTGCCTAACATCACACTGGCCATGTGGTACCTCAAAACGTACACATCCCTCATATCTCCTGGAGTGGTGAAAAGCGTTCAGTCTTCGGAGCCAGAAAGAACCAGATTTAAATTCCCACTATACCGCCTGCTGGTTGTGTGATTCTAGACTAGTCACTTCCATACAATGGAATATTAGTCAGTCATTAAGAAGAATGAGATGGCTCTATAGCAACTCACATGGAAAAATGTCCACAATGTATTATTTAAGAGAACATTGGGGCCGGCCCAGTGGCGCAGCGGTTAAGTGGGCATGTTCTGCTTCAGCAGCCCAGGGTTCACCGGTTCCGACCCCGGGTGTGGACATGGCACTGCTTGGCAAGCCATGCTGTGGCAGGCGTCCCACATATAAAGTAGAGGAAGATGGGCATGGATGTTAGCTCAGGGCCAGTCTTCCTCAGCAAAAAGAGGAGGATTGGCGGCAGACGTTAGCTCAGGGCTAATCTTCCTCAAAAAAAAAAAAAAAAAAGAGTACATAGCAGACAATAGCCAAAGGGTGGAAGCAAGCCAAGTGTCCATCAATGGATGAATGGATAAATTAAATGTGGTATATACATACAATGGGATATTATTCAGCCTTTAAAGGAAGAAAATTCTGACACATTCTGTAACATAGATGAACCTTGAAGACATTATGCTAAGTGAAATAAGCCAGACACAAAAGGACAAATACTGTATGATTCCATTTATATGAGGTACCTAGAGGAGTCAAATTCATAAAAATAGAAAGTAGAGTGGTGGTTGCTGGAGGCTGAGGGCAGGGGAGAATGGGGAGTTGTATTTAATGGAGGTGGCATTTCCGTTTTGGAAGATGAAAAGAGTTCTGGAAATGGATGTTGGTGATGGCTACACAACAATGTGAATGTGCTTCATGCCACTGAACTGCACACTTAAAAATGGTTAAAATGGTAAATTTTATGTTATGTATGTTTTCTACCATAAAAAAAGGAAATGGCAGAACAGTGAGTATAACATGATCCAATTTTGGTTAGAATTTTTTAACCTCTCTGCACTGTGCACAGAGGAAGGCCTGGACGGAAACATACCACACTGGTAACAGGCGTTACTCCGGGCAGTGGGATTGGAAGGGGTTGTAATGGATGACATGACTTACAAGTGACACGTGTCTCAAGGCATGAAGGTGTGCGTTCGATTTTGACAGGGCAATGTCAATAAATTCTGACACTCACAACCCTTCTGTTCCAAAAGGAAAAGGTATTCATCATCACTCTTGTCACTCCTTCCTGGAACACTGTCGACGGCTTTCCATTTTTCATCAGTACGGTCCAAACTCCTTAGCCTGGCATTTAAAGCCCTGTACAAACGGGTTGCCACCGGCCCCTTATCATTCCCGTTTAGCTGTCTCCACGCGTCAGTGCAACCACCACTCGATATTCCCTGAGCACAGCTCTTCACCTCTGCGGCTTTGATCGAGCCATGCGCTCTATTAGCCTGTCCTTCCCCTCACTCTCTGCCTGCAGATATCTCGTCCATTCTTCAAGGACATGGTCTCTGAAGCCCTTGGGTGGAAGGGTTTCTCCTTCCTCTCTCAGGCAACCATCACATCTGGCGCATCTCAGATCTGTTTGTGTACACCTCCTCTCTCCCCTCACAGGCCCTATGCTCCTTGAGAGGAAGGCAATGCCTTACGCAGCTCAGTAATTCCCATGGTGCCTTCTACAGCGTCACAATATGCTAGCAACCATGGTGATGGTGGCGAGAGCTCCACAAAGGGCAACTTGAAGGACCCTCAGAGCAAGTGCCTCCTTAAATTTTGCCCCAGGCACCTCGCTCCCCTTCCCTAGTCCCAGCCACTACCACCTCGAGTGCCTGTGTGCCAGGCAGTGAGCTGAGAAATGGCATTTATCACCTCACTTTATCTTCATGAGATCTCTATGGTATAGGTGTTATTATCCCCATTTTGCAAATGAAGAAACTACAGCTTAGAGATTGAATAGCTTGCCTGAGATCATACTGCAAAAGTGGGGATGTGAACTCAGGCCTTACTGATTTCAAAACACATGATCCCAATAACCACAATCTATGACCTCACCAGTATCCTTGCACATGCAGTAGGCACTCAATACTTGCACGTTGAATGACTTGAACTGGAGAGAGGGCAGCATGTCGCAGGGAGAGCATGACTGTTGACCCAGTGCTGCAGAAACCCGCAGCGCTCTCTGGGCTTCTGGGCCAGCGTCAGTGCTAGAAATTTCAGTTCACACCTGCTTGCAGCATTTGAAAGAACTCTCCATCACTGTTCAGTTCACTTCCTCAGTCCACCTCAGACACCCACTTCTCTCCCACAAAAGCCTCATCCTCTCCCACCAACACCCAGGGGCTCTGCTCCTCTCTGTAGATGATAAAGGCAGGGAGGGGGAGGGGCTGGCTGTGAAAACCTCCCAGGACCTGACCTCCGCTGCACAGACTTGAGGAAACAAGCCCCGCAGACCTAATTTGGCCCATTTGACCTTTTGTGCTCTCCAGAAGCGCTGATGGTGAAGAACAGAGGAAAGATGCTCTGACGCTAAGAACAGATTCCAGGGGCTTGAGGAGGGCAGGACAGAGGGGTTGCCTGCTGCTGAGAGAAGCGGGGACCGTTGTGCATCAGCCCCTCCTCAGAGGCAGGTGGCCCCTGGACGTGGTGTATCCAGACCTGCGCTGTCCACATGTGGCCATGGAGAGGTGGCTGGTCTGAACTGAGACGTGCTCTAAGTGTAGAACACACACCTGATTCCAAAGACTGAGCACGAGCAAAAGATGTAAAATACCTCATCAATAATTTTTTACGTTAATGACACGAAATGACAATTAGGTTAAATACATATATGGTTAAAGTTAATCTGTTTCTTTCTAGTTTTTTTAATAAAAGATGTGAAATTATACATGTGACACATTTTCGACTCCCATTGTCTTCTCACTGGACAGAGCTGGTCTAGACCCCCAGACTCTGTTTCAGACCCATGCTGTACCCAGCCAGTGGGGCTCCGGCTGCTGGACTCAGCGCAACCCTACCTGGGTTTTGTGCACAGGGGCAGCTGTGGTGACCCATACCCTGGAACTGAGGGGTGTCCCTGCCTCTGAATCCAACCGTAGAGTTTGAGAATAAGAGATAGCTGGACCTTTGTGCATTCACTCACATTTCCCTCCCCGGCCCGTCGCCCTAGCTTGCCTTCTTTTAGGAACAGTGGTTCTCAAAACGTGGTCCCCGGACCAGCAGCATCACGTCACCTAGGAATTTGTTAGAAATGCACCATCCAGATTATCAGGCACCATCCAGAATCTGTGATTCAGAAACTGTGGGGATGGGGCCCACCAATCTGATTTTTAACTAGCCCCCCACATTATCCTGATGCATGCTAACATTTGGGAACCACTGTCTTAGGGCTTTGTTTCTGGAACTTGATGCCACATATTAAAATCACTTGGGGAGCTTTTAAGACTCCCAATGCCCAGATGACACCGTGTCAAGCAAATCAGAATCTCTAAGGGTGGGACCCAGGCACCAGCATTTGAAAACTCCCCTCTTGATTCCAATGGGCAGCCATGGTTGAGCCCCTTTGTCTCAGGGTAAAGTCCTCAAGAATATAGGCCAGCCATTTCCCCCAGAGCTGGACAGGCTGCAGTGACCATTAGTCAGTCAGTCAGTCAGTCAGTCAGTCAGCAAGGCAGCCTTCCTGTGGGGAGAAAACGGTGCTGAAATGGAGTGAGGCAGGGCTGAGCTGCGCATGCCTAGACCCAGAAGTCCTCTTCCATTCTAGATGGGCTGTTGTACTGAAACAGGGAGTAGCACCTTAGATTTTCTGAGGTTGAAATGACAACGTGGAAAGGGAACAGTTTTTCCCACAGTCTACCAAGAGGAGAGTGGCCAACGGGCCACTCAGAGGTCAAGAGAGGCCTGGATGCTTCCATTCTCTGAGGCTTCAGTTACGTTAAAACAAAGAAATGTCCAAACAGGGTTTCAAAAATTGTGATGTATTTTAGATATTTACATTTAATAAATTAAGGCTTGTAACGTGCACAATCTAAAAGATACACAAGGCAATGTAATCATCCTATTCACAATATAATAAGGATGTATTTTTAAAATTCATGGGTGTGCTACCAAAGTCTGGCAGAAGTTTAAAGCAGATGATCATTTCCTTCTTTTAGTCCCATTAGCATATCTCTGGAGATAAAATTTTAAAAATCCAAATTTGAAGATTTTGGTGAGCGTGGGATCCCTGGATGAAAGGCCCTCCTTTGCTGCCCCTGGAAGAGGTCCAAGAGGACCCCCAGAAAGAGGTCTTAGGTATGGCCCCGGGCAGCTGAGCACAGTCAGGCCACGGGGGTCGGCCAGCACCTGGGAGCCCCGCAGAGGTTGCCCGGGCTGAGTCCACGTACACGGGAGGGAGGTTGGGCTCTGCAGGTGTGTGCAGGGTGGTGCCAGCCTCCCCCACACACAGTCAGTGTCCACTGCTGCTCGCCACCCTCTTGGCTTCTGGAGCCCCCCAGAGCAGGCCCACTTGGCTGCTGGCAACAGAAGGTGGAGCACTGACAGTCCCAAAACACCCTCCTTTCCCCTTAAGGTAACACCTCTAGGGTGAGCCATGGTTGTTGGGGGAGGGGACAAGCTGGGGAGACAGTCCCCTGCACAACGCCTGCAGTATTCTGGGTTTATAAAAGCACAAACTCTTCTGTCCCAGAGGCCAGACTGGGCTCAGGGCTCAGGACTCAGGACTCCACGTGGTGTCATGCTCTAGGAGGAAGAGAAAGCAACCCCAGACTGAACAACAGTCATTGCGCGAGTAGCACGCACAGCAGTGTGGAGCTGCAGAGGGTCCCAGCGGCACAGGCTGTCTTCTCTGGGAGGGGAGCTCAGAGACGTGCCGACGAAAGGGACCACCAGCTGCAGGCCTCAGGTCTCCTAGGAGGCCCCTGGCTGGGTCGGTGGCATCCCAGCAGTGCGGGCAGAGGGCTGGGCTGGGGCGTGAGGCCGGGAGGAACCAGTGGCCCTTGTTCTCGTGGGCTCTGCGCGCATCAATAGCTGCCACAGTCTTCCTCTTTCCTGGAGATACAACCCCAGGCGCTATGCTGTCCTCTCTCCCAAGGAACAAGGCTTCCAGGGAAGAAGGGCCACACCCAGGCAGAGGCAGGTGAGGGCTGCAGCTCAAAGTCCGGGGCGGAGCTCACATTTCCTGGTGTCCTCAGCCAGGGCGGGGCCTCACTCCTCCATCTCATTTGCCTCCTCACCCTCCCTCTGGGTCCATATGTTCCTGAGTTTCTTCAGCCTATAGAAAATAGGAGGATGGGGGGGAGAAAGGCAGGGGCGGGGCGGGGGTGGGGGCCTGAGCACACGGCTGCCCACAGCCCCATGCTACCAGGGTGGTAAACACTTGGAGGGAGGCCAGCTGTCTGGCACCTTGAATCTTCCACATCTCTCTCCCCAGCCAAGATTCAGACCTGGTCATTCTGGGCTCTTTCTGCCCCGTTTCACCTCAGCTTTAAATTACCCAGACTTGGGTCTGGGTTTTTCTGTCTGAAACATTCCTCTGGAAATCTAGATTGCAATGCAAGATGTAATTCTCAGAATCAGATTTCTGAGGCCTGAATGCAGGACAGTGTGGACTTAGCAGTCTGACTGCATCCCATTTCCGTCAGCCCATTGGATGAATACACAACGAGGGGCTCAGCAGACAGCAGCAATTCAGGTTCATCACAAGGACCCAGCCAGAGCTCACCTAGGCCTGGCTATTTAGGGAGAGTAAGGCGGACTGGGAGGGTCTGAGATGACTTGTGGGATCAACCCCAGGTTGCCGAATTGCTCCTCCACTGGCTGGGCAACTACTGGTTCCAAAATCCACCCCTTGATTCTGGAAGACAGAAGACCTTTTTGGAAAGACAACCCCAGCCAAATCCCGGAGTCTTGCAACAAGCACTGTCATGATGACAGCGGCGGTAACACTGATGGCTAACAGGCATCACTCACGATGTGCCGGGGACAGGCTAACGCTTCATGTGGCTTACTCGGAATATGATCTCTGGAGCAAGGCGAGGGCTACCTTCACTCCAAGGTGGCCTCAGGCTCCTCCCGGGAGGATAGTCTCTTTCCCTCTGCTAGTCCTCCGACGCAGACCCATCTTGACTCTTCAGCTTCAACATTCTAGTTCAAGTCTTGGCCAGCCTAGGACATGAGCCTGGTTCTCCTCATCACAAGGAAGGAGGAGCCAGCCCCTGACAGCTGCATTAAATGAGCTAGCCTTCAGGAGAAACACCGGAAGGAGTGACTATCTCCAGGAGGCAAGCACTGTCTGCTCATTGTTATTGTGCCTCTAGGGAGCCATGGGGTGGGGGCTGGGGAGTCTAATTTTGCAAAAATATGATATATAAAAAGCCTAAATTAAAATAATTCAGAAAATTATTATTGTCTTTATAAAGCAACCTGCTCTGGGGTACCTCTCCGTAGTTCCCTAAGTATATTTAAAATATGGTGTTAAAATTAGATCCACTGAAACCTCATCAAACACACATACATTGCCTGGCACACACCTGTGTAAGTGCTCCTAAAACGCTGGTTTGCATGAACCTTGTTTTCCTAAAGGCGTGTGTCCTGTATAGGGCAGGGCAAGAAGGAAGTGGAAACAGTCGCACAGCTGCCGACCATGCGTTGGCCGCATGTGCAGCTGAGCACAGGGTGCTGGTGAACAGCAGCACTTCACATGTCGTCCTCACGACGCACCCATGGAGAAGGTACTATCATCCCAATTCACAGATGAGGAAAGTGAGGCTCGGGAGGTCAAGTGACGTCTTCATTATCACACAGCCATTAATAGCAGGGCATGGTTGGACCCAGGCTTGCCTGACCCCCACTACAACTACAGACAAGGTGCAAGTAAGACAAGGTCCAGCTATTGTCCAGAGTTATGCCCTGTGGCTCCCTAATTACAGATGTGATTGCAGAATCCTGTCATTTCCTTTCTTTTTGGTTTTCCTTGTCTTGTCGATCCAGTCAGAATGAATTTTAGATGTGGCCCAAGTACAGCCTGCCTTCAGCTGCAAAGAGTCACTCAGACACTGAAGCTAGCCCAGCCAGTAGGCCTGGGAATAAACACCCTTTCTGGAACATTCTTCTACAAGCACAGCTTGACTAGAAGGACTCAAATGCCTCAGCTGGTTCAAAAGGGCCATCACCCAAAGCCGCTGGGTCTGAACAAGAGGAGCCCTGGCTGTGGTACCAGTTGCGCCACTGGCTCTGATACCAAGTCTGAGAGCAGCACAACAGGAGGTTCTCCAAGAAGCTTCTCGAAGTTCAGATGAGCTGGTCTCGGGCGGGGGGAGGGATTCAGCATCCTGATGAGCCAACGGCAATCCCAGGCCTGGCATGTCTAGCAAATGCAGCACTCAAGCCCAAGACGCTCAAATTGTTACCTCATGTTAATAAAACCTGAAGCTGCAAGCAATTAGCACTGCGTCTGTGAGCCGAGGGAAGGCAGCAGGGGAACAGGGCTTCAAGTGACTATTTTGGTCCATATGGAAAATCGATATGTTGCGTGAGTGGTAAAATCCTTTCAGATATGTTTTTAAACCTTACATTTTTAAAATTCAGCTTTTAAATGTTATTCTAGGAAAAGCAGCATGATTCCTATACCATCAGGAGATCTGTAAGTAAACTAAAAAGCTGTTGGAAACTTCAGTAAAGGAATTAACGTAATAAATGAACTTGGGCATTAGTACAAATTAATCAAACTGCATAAATTACAATTTTAATCAGTCATGGAACTTCAATACTTGAAGGGACCTTGGAAATCATCTGTTCCAAGAACAAGAGTTATGGAAAATAAATGGTCAGATGGAGGAAAACCTTCTGACTAGAGAAATGCACAAAGAAACAGAGTCAGGAGGCAGCAGGCATGGTGGTTTGAAAGCTCAGCAGTTTGCACAGACAGCCTGGGTTCCAAGCTCAGCTCTGCTTCTTAATGGCAGTACAAACCTTGCTGGGTCGTTTGACCTTCCTCTGTAAAATAGGTAGGTGTAACATAAGGTCACTCTGAGTCTTAAGAGAAACCATCCACAGAAAAGGGTTAGTATGGTGCCCGGGACATCAGCGCTCAGTAAATATTAGCTCCCTAGAAAAGGGACCGCCACAAACAGAATCTAAGTGAGCAGACTGATGCACTATATATCACTGTGGCCTTTCTCTTATCCGTCTCTGAAAGAAAAAATAATATGCAGTAGACCTAAGCACTCAGATTTCTGACCATGAAGCAGGACATGGTCTTTCTGGAATAAATAGTGATCTTCATAGAAGGGATCCACATCTCAGCTGAGAAAGAAGCCAGATCGGATAAGCAAAAGGAGAGGACCTATGACATGGTGAATCTCCTTGTGCGGGTAAGTGAAGGTTTCCTGCAACAGCTCTTGCGGCAAAGCCATATACCTCTGGGCAAATTTCTGGCCAGAAGAGGTTCAAAATGAGCTTCCATGGTGTTCTATTTTAGCCTGGAGATGGAACCAGCACTGCTTTAAGAGTGACTGAGAAGTTAAAGGTTAACAAAAAAGATACGACTCTATGTTTGTGTGTGCCAATCCCCTTCTATTCTACATGTGTGATGCCACCACAGCGTGGCTTGATGAGCAGTGTATAGGTCTGTGCTGGGGATCCAAAGCAGCAAAGCCTGGGCCACTGAAGCAGAGCAAGCACACTTAACTACCATGCCACCAGTCTGGCCCCAAGTAGCTCTATTTTTGAATGGAAAATAGGGCTATGCTTGCCTGACTCAGCTTCCCACACCACTAGGAATCCTAGCTGCTCAGACCAAAACCAAAGAAAGACAGCGCTCTCAATTCAGCAACAACGCTGAATTTCAGACACGGTGTTTGTGAGGGGATTAGCTCTGGAGTATAACTTCCCAAACGTGGCTACAGAAAAGACACTGGGATTTGGAGTAAGAAACAAGGGTCTTCACCCCCATCTCTGCTACACTGGCTAGTTTTTGACTGTAGGCGAGTCATTTAACACTTAACCTGTGTCTCTGGTTCCAGCTCTATAAAATGAGGACTGGACAACACACAAAGTCCCTGAGAGCTCTAAACATTCTGCAGTTGGGTTCACGCTGTTTGTTAAAATGTGTGAGTACGTTCTACTCCAAAAGCCACAGGGCCTTGCTCTCTGTCCTCTTCCCTGGGTCAAGTCATGATTTGTCCCCAAGTTAGTGGCTTCGTATACACAGTAGTTGCACAAACAGAATCCAGGTGAACCGGGGCCAGCCGTCATCACTGGACCTTCTATGACTCTGGAGCTCAGCTAAAGCCGTGAGAGCTGGGAGTGAACAGACTTGCCACAAGAATAGGATTTGACTGTGAAAGTGAGTTTTCTGATGAGTTTAAAGCAGCAAAAATGCTCTGAAGACTGTTTTATACCTGAATGATGACACATGAATTAAAAAACAAAACACAGCTTCCCATATCTCTGCAGGTTTTAGTTTCCTGTGGCTGATAGAAATTTCACCTAACTCCCAACTGACCCCTCCTCCTGAAAAATTTTTTTTCAGAATTCAAAATAAAATGAGGGCACATGCCAATCAGTGGCCTCGATAGTCAGACCAATGGGGGCATGGGCTTTGGTTTTATAGAATGTTAACATCTCACAAAACTCAGTGGTTGCGCATCATTGTAGTCTACAGTTTCCCCGACGCTCAGCAGTGCTTTGCGCCTGCAGGCTGGGAGCTCTGTGAGGCAGAGAGGGTATCTCACTCATATTGAGCACCATGCCCAGGTATATGATAGATGCCTGTATTAGTCTGCCAGGCAACCAAAACCAAGCACCACAGACTAGTGCTTGAACAATAGACCTTTGTGGCTTAAACAACAGAAATTTTTCTCATCATTTTGGAGGCCAGAAGCCTGAGATCAAGGTGTCAGCAGGGCTGGTTTCTCCTGAGGCCTCTCTCCTGGACTTGTAGACGACCATCTTGTGCCTGCATCTTCACACGGCCTTCCCTCTGCATGCCGCTGTCTATATGTCCTCTTCTTCAAAGGACAGCAGTCACCCTGGATGAGGGCCCACCCTAATGACCTCATTGTAACTTAATTACCAGTTTAAAGACTCTATCTGCAAACACAACCATACACTGTGGTACTAGGGGCCAGGACTTCAACATACACATTTTAGGGGGACACAGTTCAGCCCATTACAGTGCTCAGTGAGTGTTCAGTGAGCAAATAGTGGAAGGATGGGTGGATGAATAGAAGGATGAATGGATGTATGCATAGATGGATGGATGAACAACCAGGTGGTGAACAAATACCTAGTGAATCGAGTGCATCTACATAATCATTTGTGGGTTTGGGGTTTTGTTGCAATATCATACCAAAGGTTTTACATTATAAATTTTAATCCAGCTTTACAAGATGTTTTTAAAAAGTACTACTTAAGAAATCCTATAAAGCTGACAAAAAATAGCCACACCCAGACTTATCAACGCCATTTCCCCTGTCCTAACTATTCCCTTTTGTAATGACTTCCTGTACCCAAGAGAATATCAGTATTTGCCTACAACAAATAACTACCACCTCTCCCATTAAATACCTACATAGCTAGAACCTTCACATTAGGGAAACACAAAGAACTAAAAGAATAGTTTTAGTTAGATCTGTTGCCTAATAGTCCATTGTTTGTGCCTGGTTTTGTTTGTTTTTAACTGAACCCAGCCAGTACTTAGTTTCTAGGGTGGCTTAGCACTCTGATTCCATTCAGTAAACTATAGAAATGCCCCTAGAGAATTGTAGGGAACCAGGAAAATGCCCACCTGGGACCTCAGTGACTTTCTCCTCTGATTCACTTGGTCACTTTGAGTCTCTCCCGCATCTCTGATGGCCTGGCAATTCAAGCCCACCCTCCACTGCCAATGCTCGTCCTCTATTTTTCCACCTGGCCGTAGAAGGAACTTGGTCACACGTAACACCATCAAGATGGTTGTAGGTGCATGTCTGGATGGGGTCAGCGAAGTACTTGTGCTCCTTGCCCTGCCCACGATGTCCTGAGTCATGTTGCTGGCTCTTAGTCTGACTCAGAATTCCCCTGGTGCCAGCCTTGGTCACCACGAGAAGCACTGCCAGAGGACACGCCCAACTTAATGAATGAACTGTTGTGACACAGCCAGTATGAGACCAATTCACTGGTATCATGGGATCATGTGGGCACTCATTCATTCATTCACGCCTCACTCATCCATTCATTCATGCCTCACTCATTCACTCCCTACTGGAAATCTTGTTCAGCAGATAAGCCACAGCATATGCTTCCCTTGAAGCAAGTGTGGTAATTTTAAAAGTCTCTATTATGATTTATACCAATTCTGTGCTTAAAAATAAAAATGGAGAGATAAATGGATAGTATGAGTTGTATCTGTATAATACGTGAATTAGGTATTAAAATTTAAAGACAAATTTATTGTAGTCCTTTGCCAATGACAGTGATGAATTATCCCGCTGTGACCCATGGGCAGACTGGCTACTCTACATTAGGATTAACCCACGTGAGCATCCCCTGGGGCTCCCTCAGATGACCTAGTATTAATGAGTATTTCCATGGACACCACTAGGCACGATGCTGTTGACTTTGACTACACGTACAGAATGGGCCCTAAGGTCCCAGGTTCTCCTGTCTGCAGAGTCCTTTCCCCCTTCCCACACACCTAGACAGCTGTGTCAGAAATTGATCAAATACATTCAGGTGCTGTAAAACTTGTCAGGGATTGAAACCACGTGATTTCTGACCTCTCTCTGTTAGCTTCTCTTTTTAAAACGTGTTTTAACCGTCCTGTTTTAGACACATTTTATTGTAAACCACTTCACATTGTTTTTGAGAGTAGGTGGCATGTAAATCAGGCTTGAAGAAAAACCTTCCAACCACTGTAATATTCCCAGAGCACGGAAAGCTCAGCGAGGAGGTGGCGAGATGGAGGGCCATTCCCCCAGGCCGTCCTGGCTGGGTGCACCTGTCATTCCATCATCAGGGCCTATTCCCTGCAGGCTGAGAGATGAGGGGAGAACCATCCAGAGGTCTGTTAGGAGCCCTGCTCTGCCAGAAACAGAGCGTCTAATTCACTTGAGTCTTGTTCTGCTGACAATCTCACGTCACAGAGTGAAGAGAGCTGCTGCTTGGACCTATTTCTGACCAATGAGGGAGAAGTAGATGGATGACAGGGTGAAGGTGACCAGCACTTGGAGAGAAAAGGGACCCTGTCATCATATGATTTGTAAGAGCCAAAGAAGGGAGCAGGAGCGGTTTGTGTTCCTGAGGCTGTGTGAAAGCAGAACTCCGCAAGTCTAGGGAAAAGAAGATCTGATTCAATGGACTTAAACCAACTCAGAGGGCAGCACAGTATGGAGGTTCAAGTGCATGCTCAGGAATCTGGCCAGAGCTCAGTCAGGCTCCCGGCTCTGCCCTCACAGCTGTGCAACGTCACCTCCCTGTACCTCAGGCTCCTCACTGTAATCGTGAATAAAAAGACCTACCTTCGATGCTGGCTGTGAGGATTAAATGAGATGAGGTACATACAGCCCCTAGAGCAGAGCTTGAATCACGGCGAACACTCAACAAAGACCGTCTGTTGTTCCCGTTCCTGCAGGCCTCCTACATGTAAGGCACTGGGCTAGATGCTCTTCGATCGCACCGTCAGAGACCCTGATCATATAGAACTTGACTCCGGAAAGACTGGAGGCTCCACATAATATAATTCTGACTATCTACTCAGACATAATTCCGGAGAGGAGGAAGAGAGGGAGCTATCCAAAGAAATCACTATGTCTCCAGTGAGCTTATATTTTATGAGGACACTTGCAAAGGCAGGAAAGAGGAATGTGCAGCGAAGAGCAGATCCAGAGGAGGGGCAGAAAATGGAAGAATCAAGTTGAGGAAGCGGAAGGCTGGGGCTGGGGATTAAGGCGCACACAGAACAACAATAAGACCCACTGGGGTTTGCTCAGAACAAGACAAGAACAAGAGAAGGGTTGGCCTACCGCTTGGGGCAGATGACACAGTTAACTTAGAGACAAAACAGTGAAAACAGAATTACTCAACTCCTAGTTTGTTTACGTCTTCTCTATCAAGAAGAATGATCTGCAAGCCAGAAAAAAGAGCAAAACATGGCCAAGAGGAAATTAAAGTCTGAGATGGTGAGGAGATAGGAGGACAGCACCTGGCTGCCGGGTTTACGTCTCCAGGCTCCAACGAATTACATCTCGGCACTGTCTGTACGTGCACCCAAGTGCTCGCTGCGACAGGGACAGCAAAAGAAACAGCCCTGGGACCCTAAAAGAACATTAATTCATGACTATAATATCTGAAAAAAATGGCAATATGTTAGTATTTGAGTTTATGAAGCGTGGTAGAACTCCCAGAAACTTGCAGAGAGACAAATGTCTCAAGTTTAGTAACAGAGACTTTTAGCAAAATTCTAGCACAGATTAGATGCCCTGGGTTGACCCAGGAGGATGATCGCTGGTCAGACCAACCTCGTCTCCCTCACAGGGTTCCTCAGATGGTAACCTTGTAGAGTTAGGAAATGGTAACAAACGAGGCTGCACAATCTCTTTGTGACCCAGGTAGAAAAATACAGCCTCCATGATAGGACGGTTAGCACTCAGAGCGGCTCAACTACAATCCCCACAGAGGAGTGGAGACCAGGTCATCGTTGGTGTGTAGAGCGGTTTCAATGGCACATGACTCGGTCTTCAGTGTCTCTCTATTTAGACCGGGGTCTTGACTTGCAGAACAAAGGAAGTTTGCTGATATCTGCTGGGAGAAAGACCAGGAAGCAGCTGGTGGGGGAGGAGGGGTTGAGAGCACAGCTGTGGAAGTGGACAGCCTGTGTGTGGATCCCAGCTCCACCCTTTGCTAGTTGCGTGATGTTAAAGAAGTTACTTACACCCCCTGACTCAACTTCCCCACCTGGAAAATGGGGCTAATAATTGTATCTCCCTCACTAGATGAGGTAGATCAAATTAGTATGCATAAAAGCATTTAGAACAGTACCTGATTATGAAGGTATGAGGATCCCAACCACCGCCGTCAGGCTGAGATGGTAGAATCTTACAAAACGAAAGTGATGAAGATAAAATGTTTACTATAAGTTATAATATCCAATTAGGAAAAGCACCTGAAAGGCTACCAATAGGGGACTGATAGTGCATACATATGATGGGCTATTACAGCCATCAAAATCATGTTACAGAAGAAGAATTAAGGCAATGAAGAATGAATCAGGGTAAGGGAGAGGAGGTGACAGAGGCAGAGGGAGTCTTTGGGGAAGGTGGTCTCTGAAGGATGGGACTGAAATGAGGGGCTGAGCCATGTAGGGCTGGGAAGAGCAAGGGCCCCAAAGCAGGGAAGGGCTTGGACTGGGAGCACGGTGCACAGCGGGGACAGAAGGAAATGAGGCTGGAGCAGCCCCACCATGCAGGGCCCTGCCAGCCTGGGAAGCACTGGGGCTTTATTTTATGTGGCACGGGAAGCCACTGGAGGGTTGTGAGCTGGAGAGAGTTATGATTGTAAAGGATCACACTTGCCCCTTTTTGGAGAATAGACTGTAGGAGGGTAAGAAGGGAAGTAGGGAGACCAATTTTGGGGGACGGTAGTTTAATAATTTTGCAGGGTTTTTTTTCTCCCAAAGATTGGCACCTGAGCTAACAACTGTTGCCAATCTTCTTTTTTCTTTTTTTCTTTCTGCTTTTTCTCCCCAGTACAGAGTTGTATATTTTAGTTGTGGGTCCTTCTAGTTGTGGCATGTGGGACACCGCCTCAACGTGGCCTGATGAGCGGTGCCATGTCCGCGCCCAGGATCTGAACCAGCGAAACCCTGGGCCACCGTAGCGGGGCACGCGAACTTAACCACTCGGCCACGGGGCCGGCCCCAATTTTGCAGTGTTTTAAGAAAGAGATGATAGTGGCTCAGGCTGGGGGAAAATGGTGAAAAGTGGCAGACTCAGAATTTATTTTGAATAGCATGATCCTAATTTTATAAAAAAGAAATACACACAAATATACTAGAAAGATACATATGCAGATATTAACAGTGGTTATCTCTGGATTGGCTACTCAGTGACTTCAATTTCCTTCTTTGTGATCTTCTATATTTTTCAGTTTCCACAACAAACGTAGTATTTAAGAAATGAGGGGGGAAAAGAAGATATTTTTGGAAAAGAAAAAAATCAATTATCCAAGGACAGGCCAAGTGAGGTGTGGATCAGTAACAGCCTAAGTAAAGAGATGTCAAGGTTGAGATGTTGACTGACAGCAATTTCAGTATCTGTTGACAGTGTAAATGACTAACTAAAAAGGTAATGACTGCAGGTAATAGGACATAATTTAGGGACCTCCTTCCCTGTGGGAGGTGACTGTCCCCTTCCATGTGCTTTACTCGAACCTACCTGGCGTATCATATGCCGTTCTGGGCACCACAATCTCAGGTTAACTGAGCTAGAGGAGAACCATCAGGAGTGGGAGGCACTTGGAAGCACACGCTAACAATAGGAGCAGTTACCATCCATGAGCACCTGCTCCACGTCAGGCACTTTAAACATGTGAAGTAGTTAAGATCTGAGATGCTCATTTGAGTAGAAAGAAAAAGGGGGAAAATGAGCATTTTTCTAAGCACTAATGGAGCCAGTGCACTAATCACTTTCTCCTACTTTATCACATCTAATCCTTACCATGATATTCTGAGATAAGTATTATCTCTATTTTACAGACCCACGGTTCTGTGAAATCGAATTAGGGAAGCAGCATTGCATTGCCGTGGGCTCTGGGGCCAGACAGCCTTGACTCCTAGCACCTCAGTGACCTTGGGCATGCTAGTGAGCATTCCTAAGCCTCAGTTTCCTCATCTACTAAAGGGGGCTCTGACGTCTATCTCACGGGGCTGTTAGAAGATTAAGTTAGTTAATGCATTAGAGCACTTAGCATAGTGCCTGGCATGGAGTCAGCTCAATAAGCATCAGCTATTATTGTTAAGAAAACATGCCCAAGATCACCCTGGGAGTAAGGTGGGGAAGCAGTGAAGAAAAGGATCTGAGAGCCCTGGTCAGTTACTTTCCAGTAGAGGAAGGTCTGTCACAGGGAAGAAGAGAGGGGCTTGTAGTGGCTTCCAGAAGTAGAACCAGACCCAGGGAGCAGGGTGTTTGGTAGGGGCAACCTGAAATTAGCTAGGGGATGTCAGTTACTTTTCTGTCTAAGTAGATACAGATCTTCCTCTTTCAGTCATTAAGCTGTCACTCCTACTTGTGGTGCTGTAAGATGCCAGGCCCCAGTGGCCTGGAGGGAGAGCCTAGTAAAGCTACTAGTGGCCTGACAAAGCCTGCCCCTCACAATACCCTTGTTATGCAGAGCTGGTCTCTGAAGGGAGGCAGGACAACTGCATGGAGTTTAAGGAGCCTCCTGGGAGAAAATGGCACTAAAGATCCAAAGGGGAAACTCACCACGAGAAAAGGGGCAGTCTGGACTGACGGTCTCGGGTCACAAGCAGGAAAGCAGGGTAACCCTTGCAAGGGCAGGGGGAGGCAGGTTCCAACGCAGCCCATGACTGAGCCTAAAACCCTTCTGGATGGGGGTGTGATTTGAGAACGATGACTGAGCAGCATGAACTAAAAGGGCTGTAACAGTGGGCCTGAGCACACCTCCCATGCAGGGGCTCTGGGGCAGCGAGGGAAGCCTGCAGCCGTGGGGAGAGGGCAGGCTGCGCAGAGCCAGTTTTCAACATCCCCACACGCTGAGAGGTGGACCACTCAGACTCTCTGTTTTTTCTCTGCCTGTTTGGAACTGGACTGACCCTTTTGGAGTAAATTCAAGACCAGGGTGTTCTTGGATGTTTAGAACAGGCAGGAGTGGTGGGACCCTAAGAGAGGCTTTGGACTTCCTACTAGTGTGAGCAGGAAGATGTTCTGGCAACTAATAGGGGGAGAAAGATATAGCTATTATTTGTACCCCTCAAGCTGGTGAAGTAGATTAAGTCAGTGGTATACATTTAATAAGACTTGATTCAGCTCAGCATTAAGGACCTTCTAAAAATCAGAATTAATAATAATAATAGCTAACATTTATTCAGTGTTTATTATATGACAAACTCTTTACATACCTTAGCTCATTAATCCTCATAAAAACCTGAGAAGGGGACTATTTTTACCACCATTTTACAGATGAGGAAACTGAGGCTGGGAGAAGCTAAAATACCGTGTTGAAGGTCACATAATGGACATCAATGGAACAAGAATGAGACAATAGGGCTGCCTGATCATAGCGCCTATCCTTTTAACCACTGCACCCGTCCAGCTCACTGTAAAGATGGAGAGGGAGGGGCCAGCCCAGTGGTGCAGCCTTAAGTTCGCACATTCCACTTCGGCGGCCTGGGGTTCACAGGCCCGGATCCCAGGTGCAGACATGGCACCTCTTGGCAGGCCATGCTGTGGCAGGCGTCCCACATATAAAGTGGAGAAAGATGGGCACGGCTGTTAGCTCAGGGCCAGTCTTCCTCAGCAAAAAGAGGAGGATTGGCGGATGTTAGCTCAGGGCTAATCTTCCTCAAAAAAAAAAAAAGATGGAGAGGGAGACGCAATGCAACGTGGTGATGCAGCTGATGGGATTAGAATAGATGAGCATTTGGACTAGAATCCTATGACGTCCTTTCCTGTGCTGCAATGCTGGGAGTTTACGCTTCCTTGCAAGCTAAGAATCTGTGTGCTTCATTTTCCTCTACAGAATCGCTATTGAAATGAATTGTTTGTTTTGACTGGACAATAAGCCTAGGAAGTATTGCTAAGGAATATAAAGGAATATGTGGTTTACATATCGAGAAGTATTCTAAGTCTGTAGGTCAAATTTCATGCCACCGACCTTCAGAGGAGCAATATTTGCTCATTCAACAAATATTTATTACGTGCCTTCTGTGTACGTTGTTCTAGGCGCTTGGTATATAGCAGTAAATTAAATGGACAAAGATCCCTGCCTTTGTGGATTTTACAGTCTTGTAGGGGGAGAGAAAATAAACAGTAAACATAACAGCTGAGCAAATTATATAGTACATGAGAAGGCTTTAAGTACTTGACCACAGTTGCAGTTTTAAATTAGGCTGGCAGGGAGACCTCTTTGAGAAGGTGACGTCTAAGCAAAGACGAAGGAGGGAAGAGTCAGCCAGGTAGGTGTGGGAAGGAAAACATCTGAGGCAGAGGTTACATCCAGTGCAAGCCCTGGACTACAGCATGCTTGGCTGGAGGAGCTGCGAGGAGGCCCGAGGGGCTGGGGCAGGGGCAGGGACACGACGAGGAGTTGGAGGTGAGGGCCACACACTGAGGGAGGGGTGGCAGGTCCTCCGGGCCCTTGTAAAGACTTTGGCTTTTATACCAGGTGAGATGAGGAACTGTTGTGGGGTTTAAAGCAGAGAAGTGACATGCTCTGACTTACATTAAATATATTAAAATGCACTGTATTTCATGTTCTTTTGACTTGAAAATGTTCTTTATCACTGAGATCGCTGCTCACAAGGAAAGGGAGCTTACACCTAAACGACGTCAGCACTGGGTGCTCAGAACCGCACCAGTCCTGCGACTGGAGTGCAAGGCGAAAGAGCTGGTGGGCTGACTAAAAATAGTTTTGTCACTTAGTTCAAAGAGCCGCTGGGAGGAATAACTAATAACAATAGCTGTAAAGGTCACTGCAAATATTAAGTGCTATCAAATGCTAACTACTACTTAAAAATGAAAAGCCCGTCATTATTCTTTGGCCCAGGAGTCGGGACCTCTGGCAGCCTGCATGCCTCGGCCAGCCAGTTAATGCTTTGGTGCCTTTAAAGGACTTTTCCTTCAGTCCACGTTATCTGACGGCTGAATCAGCCAGCCACGGTGCTGGTGGAAGGAACTGAGCTGTTTACCACATGTACTCAGCAACAGAACACAATCCTGAGGGTAGGGGTTGATGAATGCTTGTTTAAAAAAAATCATTAATTCTTAAGCTGTCCTTACTATACTCCCTGAAAAGCACTGAGTGCTTAAATGAATGACACGGGGACAGATGTAAAAAGCTCTTGCAATGAGATGTTTACACCAATCCACCGGGTCATGGAAATTTTGCTGGAGATTTGTTTGTGTGGGAGTAACACTGGAATACTAGCTTGCGGTGCCAGCTTTGAAACCGGCACAATGAATAGCTATTGTTCCTGACACAGCATCCGGCCACTCTTGTCTACACACACTGAAGACGACCTTCCTCCTTAGAAATAACTTCCAGCCATTATATATATATTTTCATTGTTATTGGTGTACCCAATGTTCTAGATCCTGGGGAGGCGGGAAACTGTATAAAGACATTTCAGACTCTCTCCTAAAAGGATGCCACAATTTCTCTATTTTGGTAAGTCAGGTCACCAATGTTACTGCATTCCTAGCATAATGAGATATGTTGAAAGAGATAGAAAATAAAGGGAGGAGAAGGAAGGTACGTTAGTAAACACCTATTAACTACCAGATTCTGTTATAATAGCATTTCATTTCACTTCACCATCACAATCCAGTAAAAGTAGATATTTTCTGCTATTTACCGATGAGGAAACTAACTAGAGAGATTAAGTAACTTGCTTAAATTACGTAATAAGTGTCGGAGTTGGGATCTGTACCTAATTCTGTTGACTCCATATCCATGCTCTCGTCCCACAGACCCACCCTCGAGAAGACTGTCATCTAGTGGATGAGGCAGGACTTACAGAGATCAACTGGAGAAAAATACTAGCAGTACATAACCAAATGCTAGTCCACGTGACCAAGAACCAGAATTCAGTTCTACAAACCAGGACAAATGCTGACAAAGAGCAAGACCCCAAGCAAAGTACGTGCAGGGACGTTACTGAAGTGGAAGGTGATTTTTCTATCAATGACACATACGTTTCAGATGATCCAGATGACCTCGAAGACAGGCCTGAGGCCATAGGCCCAAGACAGCACTGCCCACGTTTTGATGTGCCTGGGTCCACTCATGTCTTTTCCCTAAAGTTCTACATCTGCAAGATAATAGACTTGGGGTGGGAGGTGTCAGAGGAAATGCAGAAAGTCCTAAGACATTTAAGAAAACGTGAATTAGAGGTCACAAAGACAGCTAAAAGCACTCGTAGGCAATTATGAAAATAAGCCTTAAAGGTGCTTGATTACGTGCTAATGATTTAGGAAATTTTTAGTTTCCAGGATGTCTGCCCCATTTCCTGTCATCCACTGGTGTCTACTCTGGGGATGGCACTTGTGCTAGTTACTAAGCCGCTGCTCGGCTCCAAACCCACCCTTCTCTGCTCTGCCCGGTGGCTCTGGGCCGGGACTCTGGCCTGCCGCTCCCCGTGGCTCCACCAGGAAGGAGTGCTGGATGGAGGGACGGCCAGGCTGGAGAAGGTGGGGGCCCTGCTTTTTTCTGTTGGCTTGCTGTTCACTCCCCATTTTTCATTGTCTCCCCAGCCTCACTTCTCCCTGCCATGGAGGTTCATTCCAGCAGCAGCAGTTGATTCTCACTTGCAGTTTTTCCAGCACTCAGAGAACCAGCCTCACGGGGCATGACCACCACCTCCCCAAAGTGTTAAGTGTTTGTGATTCTGGCCTCTTCCCTTGTTCCTCTAGGCCTCGGGCTGGTGGCTGCTTCCTGCAGTTACTATTACCACGTACCTTAATGTGCTCTTTCTCTTGTCAGTTCTTCGACACCTAGTTAACAATTCTTTATATTAAATTCTATTAAAATAACTGATGTGGTTTCCGTCTCCTGACAGAACTCTGACTCATATGCAATTAACTTCATTGTTAATTTACATTAAAGCAAATTGGAAAGCCATTTAACATATGCTAAGGTCCAATACAAATGTTTGGAACAGGAATATTTAGTTCATCTCTTGTACCCACATGAGGCTGATGGTTCTAAAATGCCAATCTGACCATGTCCCTGCCTGTTTAAGGCCCTACAATGGCTCCCCACTGCTTGCTGGATAAAGCCCACACTCCTACATCAGGCCCTCCACCAGTCTCTGCTCCCCCTCCAGAGCCATCCCCCCAACTCTGCCTTCTCCAAACCCGCCACGCCATGTTACACCCATGCCTTTGCCTAGGTTGTTTCCTCTGCTTAGAATTTATCCTTCAAAGTCCAGCTCAGACTTCACCTCTTCTAAGAGGCCTTCCCTGTTACTACTCTCCCTCTAGCAGCTAAACACTCCCTATTCTGTACCCCTTGTGCTCCTAAGTCTAAATGTATTCTCCTATCAGGCCACGAACTCCCTGAGGCCGAGGCAGACGTCATATTCAATCATTATTTCAGCACCTGGAACAGTCTTAAGCTTAGTCTTAGTCTTAGGCACTCAGTAGGCCCTTAATAAATGTTTGAACTTAGAATTATCTGTTATTTTTCTATTATCCGAGTTTCTTGATACCCACTTGATGCATATAATTAAAAGAAAATAATCTCAATGTTCACACAATTTTAAAATTCATTTCCTTTCCTCTTCTGTTTGAATGGAACATTTCTTCAAACACAAAGCTGTTCCTATATCTTTGCATTAGATTATATCCTTAGGAAGTGAGGACTTTTTAATTTCCTTGGGTCAGGGCCAAGGAGGGCCAACGTCATCATCAAAGTGACAGTTGACAAAAGAGTAAACATGGCCATCCAAGACTTGGCTGAAAGGAAAATGGTCCTTTGGCCAAGGCAGGCCACCACAGTGCTGAATAGTCCTCATAAAAGTCCTGTGAAGTCAAATATGATCCCTATCGTGCAAGAGGTTAAGCAATTTGCCTAGCTGGAATCTAGAACTCAGCTCTTCTGTGTCACCACAGGTGAGGATAAAGATGTTACTCCTGGGATTAACTGGTTCAGGCATCTTAATGTGGCCAGGGGTCCCTTACAAATTAGGTAGTGGTGATGCTTCCAAGTTGACTATGTCATCAGAGCAATAGGATTTTTGCTGTCCCACACCTTGGAAGCCTTTCTCCCACTGCTAGCTAACTATGCATGTGCTCCACCATCTTGATGCTCCCTCGAAGTCTGAAGATACCAAGGGAGCGGATGTGGCCACGGAAAACTGTGGGAATCTGGAGGCAAGTAGCAGGCAGCACAAATTCAACTCTGACCAAGGCCACTCACTGTGTGCTCGATATTTTGGAGGTAGAGCTGGAAAGAGATAAAGGCAAAAAATAAAAATTTTTTAGAAAGCACAGTTTCTCTTTGTCTTATAATCTATCTTTTGATATTTTAATACATAGATAATAAGCATCTGTTCCTGCATGCGGAAGGAACATGATTCAGTTTGCTCAGAGATAACTGTGACCTCCGTAAGATGGATAGTGTGTTTCACCCACAGAGTTGCTAGGAGAGCTGCACTTTCACACTTGTAGGCATCACGAGGACTCAGCTGGATCCCACGAAGAATCAACGAGTACACTGCGCTACCTCAGGAATCATTACATCTGTCGGAGTTTCTGTCACTTTATTTTCAGGAATCTTTGCTGAACAATTGAACATTTATTTGTTTTTTTATCATTTTAATACTGAAATTTTGTGTAAACCTGATTGATTGTGAAAAATCCATATGCTTATGGTACTAAGCATAACAGGGAGAATGGAGATAGTTAAGAAAACAAAAGAGATCTATTTCCTAATCTAATGTAATAACTTTAAAGAAACAAGCTAAATCTTTTCTATTTTCTCCTTGTTAAGAGCTCTTCATGTGGGATATAAACTATTTTGAAAAATTCCACAGAAGGACACAATTAGACGGTGGGCTGGCAGCCTTTCCTTCACCCCTCCAGATCTGTCCTCCATGCTCTCCACTCTGAGCGCTGCCCCGGGAGGCACAACCTATAGACTATGTCTACGGTCTTGTGCATGGCTTCCCACTGGATTTGCCAATAAGGAACTAGCAGGCAGTGGGCCCCTCTTCAAGCTGTCCCTGGCTAATCAGAATCTCTACCTTCAGGACTGGTTCAGGTTGACTATGTGCTTGATGTCAGGTCACTTCTTTCAAGGCAGCCTTCTCTGTAATACAGCCACCCCTCCTCCATCCCCCAGGACCCAGAGTGAGGGCAGTTTTGCTACTCCTAGCCCTGGGATACTGCACAACCTTTATTGCCCCAACACACACCTACATCTTTGTAAATACTTTCTTTATAAATAGACTCTCAATGGATTGTCTTAATTTGGGTGGGCCATCTCTTTCCTGTTAGTACCCTAACTGGGTAATGTTATACTGCTCAATATGGAGGGGTAGAAACAGTCCAGTCTTACTGGAAGTCTGATGCCCAGAGTTAGGTAATATGCAGAGGTGCTATTCAAAATATTTCACACACTGCCCCAGCAGGGTCCTGGAGGCCCTGATGAACCAGGCATTATCCCTTTAGTTGCTGGATTATAGAAAGGTCTAGAGAGTCCCAGGGGATGGGCTGGGGCAGCCAGGGCAGACAGCCCGTGGGAGTGTCAGGATCATAGCTATTGACCAACAACACGGAAGGGTTTAGTGTTTTAACAGCTGGTGTGTTCCAGCTGAACATTAGCCAGGTAATTTGCCTACCTATGTTTTCACCTTTGGGTTAGCAAATTTCAACCACAGAGTTCATTTCTATTGTTATTTAGCATACTCTGAAGGCAGAAATGTAGACGAAAAAGGAGCAGGGAACAGATGTTGCCTTGTATGTATAATGAATGAGCAACAAATTTTACTTTGCCTCACCCTTACACCAAGTGAATCAAGAAAGGAACCAACTTACGCCTCTGGCAGAAGGGGTAGCGTGTTGACAAGCTCAACATACAAACCAAATTTCAAAGGCTGCCCACCACTATCGGGCGATTTTTAGAACTGTGACATTTGCATCAAAGATCGTGTCTGTGCTAAGCATTTTGTATCTCTTATGACAGTCCTTTTAATCCTGGACTTTGGTTTCTGAACTTACTTGTTTGAGCCCATAAAATAAAGCACTGTTTGATCCTTAGCCACATACAAGAAGTTTCTTGATTCTTTTAGAGTTGATCCTGTGTGATAGAATTGGTTATTCCTCCCCTGAAACATAATTATATCACGTATTTTTATATTTCCTTCTACTGCTTCTATGGTGACACCACTTACATATCTCAAGTGATTAGTCATGAAAAAGGGCCATATGCTTACAACACATACTCTCTGGGTTTACATTCTGTTAGCTTAAGCCATGGACAATTACACAAGTTCCTTTCTTATTCTCTATGCTGCAAATACTGAATAACTAACCTATCCTGCTAAGGTAACACCAGGTTTAAGAAAATGAGACATCTAATGATTTTGCCAGAATTTCAAGGGGATCTTTAGCTATAGGACATAATTAGATGTGAAAGAAAACCCATCCCAGGAGCTGGCATTCAAAATACTGTTATTTCTCCTTTGCTCCACTAATAACTGGAGGTTAACAGGGTGACATAACAGAATTAGGGAGCAGACACGGAATGTGTGCATCTATATACAAGAAGCTAAGGGATATAGGACAGATTAAGCTATAGAAGAAAATATTCTGATGATCACAAATTGTACAGTGCTGTAGGCCAGCCCTGTATTTCGTATGAATGTCAATGTCAGTTGACATCTATAATATAATTCATAAATTATACTTTTGTCTAGTCTTCTGTTCACAAGGCTAACTGATCACGGAGAATAGCCTGTCTTGGTAGGAAGATGTGTTCTTCAAAATTTGTTGAGTTTGTTTCCTTATGTGATACATGAGATATATGAAATCAAACATTTCTACTTATTAAACAAAAATATTTAACTAAACAACTACCTCTGGAAACAGAAAGGTAAAAAAGAAGCATATTAACAAGTTGTGCTAACCAGTCTTGCCTGAGGACATTAGCCAGGACTTCAAAAATTAGAATAATATTAATAAAACAGAATTACCAAGTTACATCTAGTACTTTTCCATCTCACAAAACATTCCTAGAAAAGATAGGCATTTGGTCCAGTTAAGTGAGCAAATTCTTTCAACGTTTCCAAGCATCCTGTGTCAAATTCCCTGAGAACTGCAGACCTGGGGTCACTGTTAGTCTCGCCTGCCGTTATGTTCAAAAACACACCACACAAAAGATTTCAAGGCATGGAAACAATCAGTTATCTTCTCAGTTCCTAGTAAAAAGTTAGTTGTTCTGGGAATAAAATGTACCATTACCCAACCTCCAAGTGGGAAAACTCAATCAAACAGTAATGTATAATAGGCAGCAAAGTAACCCTGGACCTCCAACGCGGCTGACCACCCACAGAGAAAATTACAGAATCCCCACGATCCATTACCTCAGTCAAGTGAATCCCCATTTACTACCAAGGAGCAGAAGCTATAAATTTTCCTCTGAATGTGCTGCCCTAGCAAATCTGTGACCAGAAGATGCCAGGAACACTGCTTCAGTAACGGCATTGGCTCCCCCATCTGACACCACTTCAGTCCCAGGGCGGTCTTTCTAAAATAGCCTTAGTCAGAAACAGGCAGCAACCAATTCAATAATAGAAAAGTATCCAACTCATTCATTTCCAACTAAAAAAAATACTGCTGATATTACAGTCTCCAAAAATCCAGATACCAAGCCATCTGGAATCTCAGCGAGGACCTAAAATTATAACACAAGATCATGGAGGCACAGAAGTTAAAGGGACCAGCAACGTCTTCTAGATGGCCAGCCCCCACTGAGATCACTTATGTGTCATTCACGGCAGATGATTCCACTGTCAGAGAGGCATTCGCAGGGTAGCCAATCACTGCTTAGGTCAAATTGACCACTGTTCATACGGATCTGAAGCTTGCACCTCTGGAGCACTCCCTCCAGTTCTCCTTTCTGTTTCTCTGAGGAAGCAGAAGAAGCCTACCCCTCGCCTCTGCATGAAGTTGGTGACCCCACGATGTCTTCTGTAAGCCTTATCTCCTCAATCCAAATGGACCTGTGCTTACTGGCTGCCTCTGTCTGGTTCAACACAGGGGCCAGAACAATGAGCGGGACACAGGACCAGACAAGCACATAATTACACTTAATTCATTAGGAAGACTGCTATACCCACGGTATAAAGTCCTTTGGAAACTGCCTTTTCAAATATTTTTTTCTTTTTCCATAGCAATGTAAACTTTTTCTCAACGGAGGCTTACATAAAATACAATACATGAATCAGACTGAGCAGAGCTGCCGTGGCTGAAGTGAGATGAGGCTCAGAACCTCAGCTGCCCAGCCTCCCCCTGTTCCCTTCAGAGGCCCTACAAACACCTCCGTGGGGCCCCAGGATGCTGACAGTGCAGTACAAACACCACCACTCGAGAACTTCAGAGAAGGATGGAAGTCATCTGCTGGTCAGAGGTGGAGTGTTGAGGGATAGGGTACAAAGAGCAGGTAATGGAAAACCTCCCTAAAATAAGTGGCACGTGAGCCAGATGGTGCAGGGTGAACAGGATCGGGCAGCCAGAGCAAAGCGAGAAAGCTCGGCAGGCTGCCTGCGCGGAGGGAGTGACTGGCCCGGGCAGTGTGTGAGAGACGGTGTGAACCGACTGTGTGTGGAGGGAGGGGGACCTGGATGCTCTGCTCAGGAATTGCACTTTTCCTGAAGGAAAAGCCATCGGAAGCTTTTAGGCTGGCGAGTGACATGAGATGTGTGCTTTAGAAAATCAGGTGGTGATTTGGAGTTTATACGAGAGAATGGAACAAAGCGGCAGAAATTAGTAATGAGGTTGTTGCCGAACAGGTGGGATGATGAGCACTTGCTGGAAGGACATTTTGGAGATAGAATTAACAGGAACTGCTGACTGGTGGATTAAAGGAGAAGTCGAAGATAATGCTAAAATTTTTTATTCATTCATTCGTTTAACAAACATTTACTGAGAACCTGCTATGGACCAGGCACAATTTAGAGATGAGTAAGAGTAGTTTTTGCCTTCGAGAAAGTGATGGCTTATTCAGATGAGACAGGTCATCAGGCAATGAACAGACCACGAGTGGTAAGTGTTACTGCAGAACTGTGCACATGGTGGTGCGCGAGCAGGAAGGAGCAAGGCAGACACACGTCCTGGCTCCCTCCACTCTGTCCCCTCCTCCTTCTAGCAGGCCTTTCTGCACAGGGTGGGCTGGAAAGGACTACAATCCCCTGTTTCCCCACAGCTCCATTTCCCCACATGGACGTAGCCTCTGCCAAACAGAAGCAAATACTGAAAGACTGGGAACACGGCATAAATACCCCAAGGAAGGGGCCGCCTGTCCCTGCCGCCAGTGCTTATAGCGATGAGCCGAGCGCGGCTGTGGAGGACGTCTGGATTTGTCAGTGGCAGCAGTGCCTGTGTCCAGCCCTCCGTTTCTGGGTGCTGTGCTGACATGACTCTCGGCAGAGGCAGTGTGGACCCAGAGCTAAGAACTGTGGTGGCCCCTCCCTTATTCTCGGGCTTCCTGATCACAGAGGCAGGCCATCCCTCCGTGGGCCAGTTCTTCAGGATTCATCTGGGAGTCATCCTGAAACTCAGCCTACAACCTGCTCCTCTTACTCTCCCAGCCCTGCCCTTTTTAAAGCTAGCTGAATAGATTTGGAGCTGCAACTAATTCCTAAATGAGTCAAAGAGATATTTAACACAGGCTGGAGGGGGTCAGTGAAGGCTTCCAGGAGGCGGTAATGCTTGGGCAATTCAGTCAAATAGAGACCCAGGAAAAGACATTCCAGGCAAAGCCAGGAAGGTAAGGGCGAGAGAGAACGATATGTTCAGAGAACTGCATGGGATTGACAAAGGGGAAGTTAGGAGGTAAAGATGGAAGGGCAGGAGAGCCTTGAGTCAGGCTAAGCAATCTGAGTCTTAGTCATATGAGTTACTGGAAAATGAAAGCAGAGAAATAATGTAAGCAGATGTGTATGTTAAAAAGACATCTCTGCAGAACTGTGAAGTGAAGAGTAAAGTGGGGAGACTTCATCAGGAAGGAACTGCAACAATCCTGACAAAAAATACTGACCAGTGAGAGTAGCTACGAGACCTAGGAGTGAGTGGTGTGGACAGGCAATAAGGAAGCAGAATCTCTGAGACTTCCAGACCATCAGATGTCAGGATAGCATGAGGAAGAAGGTGTTGCCAAGGGTGACCCTCCATTTTATGGCTTTGGCAACAGGTGGATGCTGGTGCCACTTCCTTAGATATGGAATCAGGATATAGGGTGTGATTGTGGGGAAGAGCTCAGTTTTGGCTATGATAAATTAAGGAGCCTGTAGCACAGCTAAGTGAAGTGACAAGCAGGCCTTGGGATAGACGAGTTCAGTTTGAGTCCTTCCACATAAGAGGACACTGCAGGAGACATTTGCAGAAAGTGCAGCCTGAAAAGGAGGCAGGGCTGATGACAGAGTCCTGGGGAAATAACTATGTATAAGACAAGCATGGAAAGAGAGGAAGATTGGGCCAGAAAGATAAGAGAACGAAAAGAAAAGAAAATGGTGTCTTAGAAGGTCATGGGAGAGATCTGAAGAAGGAAGCAGTGGTCCAGCGACAGATGTCACAGAGTGGCCAATACAAGCACACCACAAACACACACACAAATGCATACACACACACGCTGGTTTTTGCGAGGCCTGAGCAAAAGCGGTTTAATGGGAGAGTCGGGCAATGCATTTGACAGAGGGGAAAAGCAGGCACTAGAACAAGGGAGAATATCAAAGTCTATTTTTTTTTCCCAAGAAACTTCAACAGGAAGAGAAGAGAGGTAAGGTCGTTGCCAGAAGAAGACATAAACATGAAAGCTTTATGGAATGACTTAAAATAACATCCAATTATTGAGAACTCGCTGTGTGCCAGGCGCTGCTCTAAGTTGTTCACATGTCTTGCATTCATACGATCCATCCAATCGCCCTATGAGATAGGTACTGTTATTCTCCCCATCACACAGAAGAGGAACTGAGCAAGGGTAGGGTTAAGTACCTTGACCAGGGTCACAGAGTTAGGAAGCAACAACCCCAGGGTCCACACCTGAATATTCCAGGTACAGGGCCACACGCATAACCACCGTGCTTTACTGCGTCCACACCTATAGGATGAGCAGAAACAGCAGAGGAGAGGGAAGGATTAAAGATTTGGAGAGTGTGGCATTCCCAGGGAGCCCAGATGAGACAGAGCCCTTAGGTGGGAGACAAGAGGTGAGGATGAGTATAAATGTAGAAAAGTTATGACTGTGGGGTCTAAACGTAGATGGCGTTTGCACCAGACCTCCATTTTATCCTGTCTGGTAGGAGGTAAGAACATCTGCTTGGTGTGAGAGGAGATGTGGTCAGGGAGGACTCTTCACAGGAGCAGAGAAGAGCTGAGGAAGCTGCTGAGCAAAAGAGAGAGGGCCCTGTGGAGGGACAAGAAAAAGACTAATGGACTGTGCTGTGTCCCAGCTGAGGCTGCAGCCCAACACCCTTCACTGTCCTGCTTTTGCTGGTGTGTGATTTCACCCAACAGAACTCCTGTTGAAGCAGCAGAAACTGGGAGTTTTGAGCGTGAGGGAAAGGTAAGGAAATTAACAATATTAGAAGGAAATAGAAATATTAATTTATTTAACTAACACTAAATAGTAATTGCTATATGCCTGGCACTGTTCTAAACATTTCTAAATATTAACTCACACACAGATGATCATTAATACTCACTGCTTCCCTTTATTGTTCTGTCTACGAGCTCGGGGCATCTTTAAGTCTCATGCAGTCTTCGCAACCTCCCTATGAGGAAGCTACTAGTCTTACATTACAGTCAAGGAAAGTGAGGTTCAGACAGATTAATTAATTTGCCCAAGATCACAAAATTTAGCAGTTGGTGGAGTTAGGATTTGAACCCATGTCTGTGTCTCGAAAACCTGTGCTTTCCTCTACTACCCCACATCTGCTCTGTATAGGATGAGGTACAAATCGGGCGTTTTGGCTGGACAGGGGACACAAAGCCAAAAAGCGGGTAATTGTCTGGCTGAAAATGGAGGAGCATACGATGAGCGTCTCAGTGTGTTTCAAGGGCAAATAGAAGGGGATAAAGTGAAAGAGTTTATAATAATGATTGGGGTCAAACATTGGCATTCCAGAGTTTAGGATCTCAAAGGTAGAGCAAGGGTCCTGGGTCTGAATTGAGGGTGCTGAGCTAAGGTCCTGGATGAATGTGGGACCTGGGAATGACAGCAAGAAAGCAGAAGTATGAACAGGTACCACGAGGCTGAGGGGAGAAAAGATTTTTACAAGACGATGAAGAACCAGTGGGTCAGAAGGGACCGTGGCGGGTTAGGGACACACCAGCCAATCTGTCCTCCAGCCCCTCTTCTGTATCTGTCCTCATCCCCCCTTCCACTTATAACAGAGTTAAATGATGAATTCAACACAATTCAAGGCCTACTATGCAAAAGCTGCCACGCATTCACAAAAGTCCTCTGTACTAGCCACGGGAAGAGCAAGAAGTTGGTATAAGCTGATCAAGGGTACGTATGGATGTATTTAATAAATATTTATTGAGTTCTTATTCCATGCCAATAAATTCTACTGGAGAGACAAAAAATAAATGAACCAGTAAAACAAGGCCAGTGGTAAGTGCTATGGAGAAAAAGAAAAGCCGGTTAAGGGGCGTAGGGAGTAAAGGAGTGGGGAGGGTGTGCCATTGCTATTTTACACAGGGCCTTTGGGGAAGGCCTCACTGAAAGGTGACCTTCACATAGCCTTGCAGATATCTAAGAGAAGACATACCTATGCAAAAGGTCTAAGGTGGGTGCATGCTGGATGTGTTCAAGGAACATCAAGGAGACCAGTGTGGCTGGAGCAGAATCAGCGACGGGGAGAGTAGTAGGCGAAAAGCCCAGGCAGGAGTAGACCACATTGGTCCTCATAGATTTTTTGAGCAAAGGATTAACATGATCTCCAAAATCCTTTCCTACTCCATGGTCAGGAAGATATTTAGAAATATGAATTTGAGGACCATCAGGGTATTGGATAAGGTCACCTATGGCATGACTACAGAAAGAGAAGAAATCTCGACCATAGGCCCAGGGCATGTCAATGCTTAGAAAGTGGAGGGGAATAAGCAAATGAGACTGAAAAAGAGTAGATGGTCAGTAACATAGGAGAAGACCTGAGACAGACTGAAGTTCCAGAAGTTTCCAGGTGAGGTTATTAATGCTGACACACGCTGCTGGTAAGTGGAGAGGGATGAGACTCAGAGTGGACCCCGGGAGCTGGCGGCGCAAAGACCACCAGATAAGCACTATTTTGATGAGGATGTGTGTGTATGTTGGGGGAGAGGGAGCTCCAAAGTCTGATTGCAGCAGAATGGGAGAAGACATGAAGACACGGAAGGATCACTCTTCTGAGGAACTTTCCTGTAGAGGAGAGAAGAAAAATAGGGTGGCAGCTGGAGGCAAATGTGTGATCAAGGAAGAGAATGACTTTCCATGAAAGATATAACAGCATATGTGTGACAGCTAATACATGTACAGTTAGTGAGAAAGAGCCAGCCGAGGAAATAATTGATGAGAGGAGAGAAGTGGTTTAAGTGCTGCAACCATGTCCCTGAGTCGGCAAGAGGAGATGCGATCTGGTGCACAAATGGAGAGGACGGTCACGGATGCAGCAGGCTGGTAGACGCGGCTGCAGAAGCAGGTGGGGGGCCTCTTCTGATTGCTTTGGTTTTCTCAGTGAAGCAAGAATCAAGGTCATCAGCCAAAAGGAAGAGAAGGAAGAAGTTGGTGATCATAATGAAATGTAACGGAGTACTTCAGAGCCCAGACTGTGAGCAAAGCCACTTGGGTTCACATCCCAGCTCTCCCATCTAACAACTATGTGACCTTGGGCAAGTTACTTACTCTCTGTTTCCTCAGCTTCCACGTCTGTGACATGCAGATAACATTGGTACCTACCTCACAGAGTTGCTAGGATGATTAAATGAACTAACACCGAAAAGCAAGATTTTACTTGCATTGCAGACAACATTGAGTTTCTGGACCTGTTACGCTAAGGGACTAGTCACAGACCACAGGGAAGTCACCAAAGTGGTGCCACAGGCATTTAGGACTTTCCTTGGGACACATATTACTTGGTCTCCCATGTGGGTCAGGGGAAAAGGAGGTCTCAAGACAACTTAGCAGGAATGCCCTGTAACTCTTGTGCATCATGATTCTCAACTCTGGCAGGAGTTACAATCTCCTACGGAGCTTAACCAAAATGTCAATTCCTGGCCCCCACTCTCAGAGATTCTGATTCATAGATCTAGGGTGGAACCTATACTGGTACTTTTGAAAAGCTCCCTTCTCCACACCAGTGCCAGTCTAGGTAGGTGGATCCATGCTCTGGAGAAGGGTGGTGGGCCACCAGGTTGTATTCTGCTAAATATTCTATTTATCCGGTAAACTCTGATTCCACATCTACAAGGCAACTCTCTATGTTATTTTGGTTCTCTAAATGGTTTTTCCATAAGAGGAGAGTGTACTGGTCAGGCCAGAGTGTCTAGTCCAAGGGGCAGTCACTTTCTCATTGTAAATGACTAAAGTGACTTTGTGGTCATGTACAGTGGTGTGACTCTTGGGGGAGAGGGCACAGACAAGACTTTCTGGACTTAGAACACAAGGCACTGGCCCTGGATCACAGAGAAGTCACTAAGGCGGTGTCGTCTTCCCAGGCTCATCTGTGGGCACAGGTTACCAGACCTTTCCCTGAAGACACGTCTATCTCTAGGAGGTGAGTAGCCAAACTTGAACACCAAATTTCAGAAGTGAGGTGAGAACGAGAGCAGAGAATGCTGGTTCAGCTCTCATTCCTACGATTTTGGCAGTAACACAACACAATTTCTCTTAGCCTAGAGCCATGATTCTTAATGTACCCACGGACCATCTGCATCAGAACCCCTGCTAAATTATAATTTCTGGAAGTAGGGCCAGAAATCTACACTCTAATAGGCTTTCTGGGAAAATATTATGTATGCTAAATTAAGTGAATTTAGAGAGTTAAACTGATGTTTACTCTCCATGAAGTTAATACATGAACAAGTCTAACAGTGCAGAAGACCTTACAATCTACTGTCCCCTTCTCCATTCCCCAGTGGCACTACCCAAAAGGCAAGCTCTTTTCATATTTTTCTTTTTATTCTTTTGTAAGTTATCTCCTCTGTATAATTTGTTGAAATATTTCTGTTTCTTAATTTATCAACTAAAGCAATTTTCATTGACTCCCTGATGTGAAAGACAAGGATTCTGTTTATACTACCCCATTCCTCTCTTCTCTTCTCAATGATTAATTTTTCTTTTAGTTTTTCTACCAATCATCACTGCAACATTAAATAATATTCAAACCTCTATTTCTTTTTACATAAAAGTTTAAATCCTGTCTTGACCCTCCACTTTCCTATTCCCTACACATTCTACCTTGTGTCAGGTACATTTTGACTTTCACATTAATAGATTCTTCAATAGATAGCCCTTCAGTAGATGTACCCCCCACAAACACACCTGCTCACACTTGCCTTCCACAGGATCTGTTGACTCTCAACTCAAAGCCTCCTTTACCGGGCAGAGGGCTCCCTTGTCCCCTGAGACTGGTGCTAGGTTGTCACCATTCCCTGCTTGTCATCTGTCAACTCACTCTCAATCACATTCCACCTTCCAGAAACGTGTTGAAGTCTCTCATTCTTCTGTGAAGCCTAGTTCCATTCTCTTCCCTGTTATGGGTTTATTCCTTTTGGTTCTTCTCTACTTTCATTTTGGTTGGTTCTTGGGAGTATTGGAAGGCAATTGTGTGCATCTTGTCCATCTCCATGAAACAGATGCCCTGGAACTCATTTTATAGAACAATGATTGTTCTATGTTCATTGTTCATTGCTCATTGTTGTTTTGCATCTCAATTCCAATTCCCTCTTAATTATGTTTGTTCTGCTCTTATTTGAAGACTATTCTTGATAGAATATGTGTTAAGCAATTTTTCATTTCTTTTGTCACCAGTTTATAACATGCTGTTCTTCTTGCATTACATTCTTTAAAAATCTACCTTATTGCCATTGAAAGTGTCATTCACTATCTCAGATCATCCTATCTACAACTCTTGGATGTTTGTCCCACTCTTAGGTATCTGGCCTTGGCCATACGTCAAACTCGCCTTTCAATTTGAATCAAACTTCTAAAAAACAAAGTAAAGCTCCCTTTTCAAAAGTAAGTAAAAACAAAAGGTTGAATATCTCATTTCCAAAGACAGTGACTCTGCTGCTCTATAAGCCTGTGTCTAAGGGAGTCCATTTTTGACCTTTCACTCCTCTGGAGTGTGAATGTAGAGCTTTGTGGTTAAAATGTCCGCTTTGGAAGTGGACTGACTGTATTCAAATCGTGCTCTGCCACTTACTTGGTGTGTGATCTCCAGGAAGATCCCTCACCTGGCAGAAATCAGTGAGCCATCCTTCAAATTTTTTCCCTTTCCTCCTGGGGATGTGACTACACTCTATTTCCTACCCTCCCTTGCAGTTAGGAGAGTTCTGGCCCCTGAAATGAGGGTGGAAAGTCTGACTCACAGAAACTGCAGAGTCTTCCATTATCTCAATCACCCCGGCTGCTTGCCTGATACCAGTGTCCAGGGCAACCTCAGCAGCCCTGTGCTGAAGACAGCAGGGTCTCCATCCACGCAGGGAGTGGAAACCACCCCAACCACCCCACCCCCCCCACAGCTGCTGCTAATGGGATTTTACATGATTAAGAAATAACCTTTACATGACTAAGGAATCCTCTCCCTTTTTGTTAACCCAGTGAGATGTCAGGTTTCAGTCACAGCACTTTGTTTCACCCTAACCAATATACTAACCTCTCTAAACCTCACCTGCCTCTTCGGGATAACTCTGGCACCCACCTTCACCGTGCTGTTAAGAGATTAAAAGAGAAACAATGAATACAAAGTATGCCAATGCATCATGCCTGGGAAATGGTAAGGGCACAATAAAGGTTTGTTATTATTGTTCTAAGAGACCTGGTGCTAATGACCGTTGTCCATTAGGTATGACCTAACAGAAGGCTCACACACATTAAAACGCCCATTCCTGCTGCCTGAAGTTCCACCATCCCTTTCGGTAAATCAATGCCCTCTCCTTTAAAGAGTAGCTTTCCCACCTTTCATTATAAAGTTAACACGTTTATTGCAAAGAAAATCTATAAAACACAGAATTTATAAAGAACTAAATATTGATCATCTATAATCCTATCTTTTGGAGACAATCACTGCTAGATTTTAGTGTACGCCCTCTCAATTCTTTCTCTATTAATATAGGTGTGCCTATATGTAACATACACACATATAAATAATCAAAACGGCAATAATACTAAATATATAGTTGCTTTTTTTACCCAACATTTTTATCTTGAACAGTTTCCTATGTGTTCAAATAGACTTTGAAAAGACGATGTTTGATGGGTGCTTATGGGCGCCTAACAACTGGTTTAACTATTGTACAGATATATCCCACTTTATCTAACCATGCCTTTATTGGAGTCTATTTTTGTTGCTTCTACCAACACAAAAAGTTGTAGAATAAGCCTCCTTGTACATAAATCTTTCCCTCTCTGATTATTTGCCCTTTCTGCTTTCATTTTCCTTTATCTGAGCCCTTAAAAATAATTTTGGCCCCCAAAATGATATAACAGCTGATATTTATTTTGTCTTGATTTATGTTTTATCTTTGCTATTTCTCTCTTTTTTTTTTTTTTTTTTTGCTTCTTGTAGTTTTAAAAACAAAAATGCCCTTGGAAAAGTCCATTGATCTGCTCTCTGAAGGCCTCATGTTAATACATTTATCAGATTGCTTTATTTGCAGAAAGGAAAAACAGGGCTGTATCTAAATCATGGAAGTTAGAGGGAAAAGGAGTTCTGAGAGAGGGAAAGGGACAGGCAGTGGAAGTGGGATTAGAGATAAAATCTCTGCCACTCTCACAACTCTGCAACAAGGAAGTCTCCTTTCCTCCTGTTGTCCCAGCATCACCAGTAGATGAACTACTATATTTCCTCCTTTTACACTCAATCACACGCAGAAAGAACAGGAAGATTAACAAGCTAGGATCTTGCTTAATTGAGTTTTTGCTGGGCATATAGATAGCATTAACAACAAAAGTAGCCAATGGCATCAATGAAACGTAATCCTTGCATTGGACCTCTTGTTTATTGAATGGCTTGAGGCAGTGTCTATAGATAAATTAATAATGATTCTAGCTTCCTCTGTCTCTGGCAGCTAAATCAATGCCCACTCTTCAGGTCAAGGAGAGCCAATATTTCTCCACTACATGTATCTTGGCAAAATGGTTGGAAATGCATAGGAATTCAGTTTGCAGCCTTCTTGGGAGGTTTCTGTGAATCCCAATTTTATATTCCCACTGCTAGAGTGGACCATGTGAGTCTGCAACTGGCTTGGCATGTGCAATAGAGGCGTTATCTAAGGTAAATGCTCTTTTATCTTACTTGCATTTACTTCCGAATTGTTATCTATTCTCTTGGGGGAAGGTCTAGTTACAGATACTTATTGGAATGGCTGTGCAGCTCTGCATTCCCATCAGGCTTTCATTACCGTGTAACATTAAAATGATGGACACACATCTGCCTTTCTAACTGCCTTCACACAAAGGATGGTCACTCACAACAACATCCTCTTCACATAAAAAGGGAAACAATATGAGGTACAATCAGGGTACTGGCAGAAAACGGCACACTCAAATCAGGATAGTTCACGGGGAATTTAATGGAGAGACTATTTACAAAGGTGTGGGCAGGGTGTAGGGAAACCACAAGCGACAGTGTGATACTCCAAGTCTGGTCAACGGTGGGGCAGTGACTAGCCCTAGACCTGAAGGGGCCAGTTAGTGGACCCAGAAAGGACAGAACCATGTGGAGAAGTCTATGTTGACTTACGTTTGATAGAGGGATGCAGCCAGCCCTGGGTGACCCTGTGAGGAAGGAGCCCAAGGAATAAACACCCTGACCTCACTCTCCTCTGTCCCCTGATCACCTGCTGGGATTTATATTGGTAGAACCCAACCAGAAGCCAGAGAGTGGAACAGCCCATCAAGTCAGTCTCCCAGGGCAGACAGCGGGAGAGAGCAGGGAAGGTGGACAGTGAACACGAAGAGCTACATGGAAGATGGCTGGTAAAGGGGAAGAGACCAAGGGTTCAGTTTCGATGTGCCAGTATGAGACATCTATTAGGCGTCAAGAGGAGGAGGCAGGTAGGCAGCTGCATCTATGACTGCAGTGCAGGTCGAGGCCTGAACTGGAGAGACACACTCGGGACTCGGCACACAGATGCTTTTTAAAGCCACGAGATTGAAGGCGATCACTAAGGGGGTTGGGGAGAGATGAGGACCAAGGGCAGAGACCTAAGGATCTCCTAAGAGGACAGAGAGAAGGGAAGACTCAAGAGTGTGGAACATGGAGGGCAGGGGAGCAAAGAGTGAGCAACAGAGGGAGGGACTGAGCGCCAGTGTCACAGGCGGCTCACGGGGTGACTCCGTGAGACACGGCGTCACTGATGACCTCACAGCGTCACTGATGACCTCACGGTGATGCGGTGCGGCCTGAGGGGCCAGAGCCTCCCAAAGAGCACACGGGAGAGGGAGCAGGGGACAGAGACTGCGAGTGTGAGCAGCTCTTTCGAGCAGTGTTGGCTGCAAAGAGGGGAAAGAAACGGGAGGGAGCACTGGCAGGGGAAGCGGAGTCAAGAACAGGCTGACTTTTTTAAGAAGGAGAAATAACGTGAGGTTTGTATGCTGATGGGAATAACCCAAGAGAAAGAGCAAAAATGATGCTGGAGGAGCAAGAGGGGACTATGGCCATGAGGAGCACACGGGCCCCTACGTTGGGGGGCAGGTGCCACTCAGCTCCAGTCAATTGCTGCCAGGTCTTCGGATTCTCAAGAGGAGCCAGAAATTGACCTGTTTTTAAAAACAAAAAAACCATGAGGTGTCCTGATATTTAAATATTGACAACTAACTAAAAAAATTTGTTAACTCTCTGAAATCCAAACCAAACTCATCTGCAGGCTGCCTCTCCTATACGGCGAGTTCAATCCCTTCCAAGGGCACCAGGTGTGGCCCCCTGTTTTAAGGACATCTCAAGGACACTGGCTGTTTAATCTCTAAGATCTATGAAAGTGTAAGTGCCCCTGAGGTGGTGCTGGGCCAGGGCGGCTAAGGATACAGTCATTGTCCCCTTGGTAAAGGGCATAAAGGGCGGCGGAACTGGGGTTGCCAGGGGCGGCTGCACATCCTATACTTAAGTCCTCACAGCTAACACTTAGGCTTCACGTGTGCCCTTTACCTCCCCCCGCGTCCTCCTCACTAAGGAAACTTACTATTACCTGCACCCAATGCAAACAAAGGTCACCAAGAGACACTTTCGAGCCAAACGCCAAATGCTGGGCTGCGGGAGAAGGGCTGATGGTTTGTAGGCTCCCGGCTAATAAAAGAAATGCCAATCAAAGGGGCCTTCCTCCTGGTCTGGAGCTCAGAAGGAGCCCTAGCTGTCAGCGATGGCCCCAAGCAGGACAGCGCTTGGCTTTCCAAGGATGTCCAGCACCTGCACAGAAAAACCGCAGAGCCTGGTGAGCCGATGGTCCTTCACCACCCCGGGGGGCACAGGGCCTGCCAGGCAGGGAGGAGGGAGTGCTGACTTTGTCCAGAGGCAGAGTCAGGAGGAAAGCCGCCTTGGGGGCACTGCTGCGTTTTTATACTCACAAAACTGGTCTTTCTAGTAGGGTTAAAATCCTAGACCTCCAACTTTCACCACATGAGTATAAGCATTAAAATACTTCTCGGGTCACAGTGCTGGTTTCCCCTACTGGTGTGGGTCTCCACCTGGCAGTGTCATATCAGCCCCAGAGAAACCGTATTTTCAATGATTTCCTCTTATTTAAGAATGAATCGCTAAAGCTCCCGGTGGGACAGAAACAGCTTTCCTCTCTGAAACACGCAGCTCTCACTCACCTTTTGGTTCAGTCCTATGGGGAACAAGACGGGGAAAATGTTCCAGGCGTCCTGTCACACTGTTCAACTCCACAGCAAACCTGTTTTCCCCTCCATCCTGCGAAACCCTGCCAGAGAGAGTAGGGGCGGGTAAGGAGGGCTTGAGAGGGCTGAGGCGGAGAGAGAGACTTTTCTACCAAAGACTCTTTCCAATGTCTTCACCAGGGAGGCGAAAATCATGCTCCCTGCTCCAAGTCAGGAGACTGTGGGGACAGTCATCCAGATCCCCTTGGTGGGGGAAGGTTCTGGGAAGGCGGCAGTGCGGCAAGCATAGGTTCTCAATTTCTCCAAATTCCCACACAAAAATAGAACAACAAGACAGCAAAACCAAAAACCCATGGGCAACATTTATAACAAAACTAGATGACAGGGTATCCCCGTGAACCCAAAATATAAGTGGGTAGAGACAAAACAACCCTCATAAGACCTGCGTAGTAGCAGGACCGTCCAGGAGAAGAAGAGCAAAGCAACAGGGCTTCTGACTTATGGACCTGGGAACAGAAAACCACAATGAAGTCGACAGGTATCACTGGAAAATGTGGAGGACCCATTTGAGAACAGCAGCTGAACTGGGAGGTTTCGCCCTTGCCAATAGCAAGTGAGTGCGGGGGCCTGCAGTAAGAAGGGCTGTCGGACCCCTGTGAATCAGGGCTCCCTTCTCGGACGAGCCCTGCACAGGGAGAAGCTGCTGCGAGAGCAACCGAAATGGAGCACAGTTGGGACAACAGAGACCAAAGAAAGAGAAAGTTCAGACCAAAGTAGCGGAGGGAAACAGAGCCAAGAAGGCTGCCACGTATTTGAATGCGACACACAAACAACCAAAGAGGGGGCTCTGTGAAGTCAGGAAAGCTTTACTGAACCCCCGCCCCATTCTAAAATTCAGAAAAACTGATTTCATTCAAAATGAGCTTTAGAAAAATATCAAGATACCATCCAAAGTTACTATGAAGAAAAAGGAAATAAGGAACTGAGAGCATCCCACAGGCAAAGAAAGCATGCCAGAAAGTCGTGTCTACAATACAGAACAAAATTGTAAGCTAATACCTCAAAATGAGTTAAAACACACTAAGAAAATGATAGAAGACTTGAAAAGAAATCAAAATTAGAAAAACTCAGAAATGAGGTGACAGAACTCATACAAATTAGAAAAGAAAAAATCATTTCAGAAATGAAGAATAAGCTAGAAAGAACACAAGAGCAAATAGACACAACAGATAACGCCCTAAGAGAAACAAAACGTGCAAAAGAGAAACATTGTAAAAAGCCAAAAAGAAATGAAGAAATAAGGAATTCAAGAGAAAATGAGGAATATCAAAGATATGCAAAGGAGCTTGAAAGTATTGATAAGAGTCCCATAGAAGAAAAGCCAAAGTTAGGGAACAGAAACATACTAAAAGCCATTAACTCAAGAAAAACTTTTCTAAAATAAAAAAAATATATATATGAAAACTACACGCTGAAAAAAACAGCCTATGTACCTGATAATATCAACCCAGAATGACCAATACCAAGCCATTTCTGGCTAGCAAGGGAAATTGTTTGGGCATCTAGAAAAAGAAATGTGAGTTATAAGAGAAAAAAAATTAGATTGCCATCAGTTTTTTTCCACAGCAGTGCTTTTCCCAAGAAGAAAATGGAAGGAGATATTTAAGATATTCAAAGAAAGAAAGTATAAGCCAAGGATTTAATATCCAGCAAAACTCATTTTCAAGTATAAAGGACACAGACAAACTTATCAACATGCAAGGATTCAGAGAATATTATTCCAAAGAAGCTTTCCTGAGGAACAAGCTTCAGACAAACAAGATGACTAGGGCAAGCAGCACTGACCTAAGGAGTAGTGGTGGACGTTAAATATATGTCCACCAATATAGTCTGTGGAACAAAGACTAAGTGAGGGCTAGGAAACCATGTAGACAGTACAACTATTAAACAATAAGGGAAAGAGCAGATGCAGAATACACGCATATATGCATACATGTGTCTACACGCATATACCTCCTCTGGCTCTGTCCACTGAAAAGGCCCAGAAACAAAGACGGACCCAGTAGCAACGAGCATCCCCAGCACCAGACAGTGATTTTAAAATATAATTTCTCACTAAAAGAACCTGGGGCTTATTAGAGAAATGGTAGATTCCAGGTATGGCACAGGAAGTATACAAGACATGCCCAGAACACCTTGTCAGACCAGACAGCAAGGAAGCTATCAAAGATTACTCGGTCATGTCAAAAGGACTTAGGAGCCACCTTGAAGAGGCTTTTACTAGCTAAAGATGTGATCATTTGAGCTTCAGTAAGAATAATAAATGTAATGTATTTAAACCTATAAATATGTTTAAACCCATGAGTTCTTAAGTGACCTGTTTAAAAAGGAATTGGCCACCTTTGAAGTATGATGGGGAACTAATTCATGAGAATTAGTAAATCAGGGGAAAGAATCAAGCATTTATTCTTCTTGTCCTACATGAATTCTACAGCTGATTAGTCAATAGTCAATGAAGTATCTCTTTATAAATGTTTTCCAGCTAATAAATGGGAAAGAAATGATAGAATTAGTCTAGCATAATTTTGCAATTCTAATGAGTTAAAAGATGTAGATATTAAGCATCAAAGCTGTTCCTGTCATAAAAAAGGAGACAACGAGACATCATGTGCCTCCTACGATCTTGTCAAACACCACCTAGAATTTTGCCAAACGGAATAAACCTGAGTCTGATCCAACGTCTGGATCCAGGTGCCAATTTTCAAGAAATACAGAGGACATGGGAAAGTGTTGTCCTGCACCAAGAGGCTGCAATCAGCAAAACCCAGATTCGGGCTAATTCTAAAGGTCAAATGGCCTCGATTCTTCCATGTAAATTTTAAGGAAAAGAAAGGAATGGAGAGGGATTCTGTAAGTTAAAAGAGACTTAAAGACACAGCAAATTTTTTTAAAGAGCAAGATTAAACTACAGTGCTAAGGATGACATATGCAGGGTAACTATAAAAATGCAGCAAAGTGATTACAATAAAGTCAAGATGTGATTACTTTTGTGGGGAAGATGGGACTTCTGGGTGAGTGTATTAGTCAGGATTCTCCAGGGAAACAGAACCAACAGGATATAGATAGATATATATAAGAGGAAGTTTATCACAGGAATTCGTTCACACGATTGTGGAGGCTGGGAAGGCCCACGATCTGCCATCTGCAAGCTGGAGACCCAGTCTGAGTCTGAAGGCCTGAGAACCAGGCGACGGATGGTGTAAGCCCTGGTGTGAGTCCAATGTCCGAGGGCAGGAGAAGACGGATGCCTCAGCTCAGGCAGAGAGCAAATTCACCCTCCTTCCACCTTTTTGTTCTATTCAGGCCCTGAATGGATCAGATGATGGTGATCTGCACTGGTGAGGGCAATCTTCTTTCTCAGTCTACTGATTCAAATGCTAATCTCTTCCGGAGGCACCCTCACAGACACACCCAGAAATAATGTCTTACCAGCTATCTAGGCAGCCCTTAGCCCAGTCAAGTTGACACATAACATTAACCATCATAGTGGGTAACAAAGTTCTATTTCTTGACTTGGCAGTGGTTTCAAGAATGTTCACCTCAGAAAAATTCATTGTCATACAATTGTTTTGTGTTGTTTTCTGTAACCGTTTTATTTTATAATAATATTATTTCTATAATAATAGCCCACTGAAAGGGCTCCCCACCCTCTGTGGGCTGGAGAAGAGTCTGGTGTCAGGTCAGGAGATGGGAGCAATTTCCTAATAGACAATATGTCCAACCAGAAAGCAAAATGGCCTTTCCCAGGATGAAGATGAACCTCCAGCATATTCTTTGATTTTTCTCACCCTGTGGGGAAGATCATTGGACCCTCTTGAGGGAAATATTGATTAATATATCAGATCACTGCTATTTTTATGTCAGGAGATATGCAAAAAGTAGTTTCACTCACGTCAGGAAAGCTCAAACTAAACTTCACAGGCACCTTTTGAAAAGGCTGTCAGTGGAGGAGGGCTGGAAAGCGGGAGTAAGACCTTCCAGAAAAAGCAGCAGATCTCGTCCCAGCCCTCGCTGTCAAATCCTGTTTCATCCAGAGCTGTGGTCAATTCAGCTGGGTGTACTGTGCTACGGTTATCTAATTCTTGATGATTTAATGGCTTTTAAAAATCTGAAAAACGGAAACATTTTATCCAATTAAAAAGAAAACTTCCCATCACAAAAGGCTTATTAGCCACTAGAATAGATACCAAAGGAAGTTCTGCCGTGTCCTTCCTGTGAGAGCCTAAGAGCCATCTACTCAGAATACCCAAGGTGCAGATGTGCATGGAGACAGGTCCGGCGGATGTCCGTGGTGTCTCCTGTGGAGATGATGATGGCACTGTCCATCACTGACCAGGCAATAGGAGGCAAAAGAGCATGGTGATCAGAGCACAGATGTGTATCAGAAAGATTTCAGTTCAAATCCTGGCCTTTGTCACTTGCTAGCTCTGTGACATTGGGCAAATTCATTAACCTCTCGAATGTTCATTTCCTCACCTGTAGAATGAGGCTAGTAATCACAACCATTTCACTAAGTTGTTGTGAGAATTGAATGCAGTGATGGATGTAAAGGGCAAACACCTGGCACGCCACAAGAGCTCATCAGGAGTGACCATTCTCATCATTAGTGTTAGGAACATCATCATGGCCACCAGAAGGAGGGTCTATTAAGGAACAAAATAATTTAGCCCAGTGGCTCTTCCAAGCGCACTCCCCAACCAGCAGCATCTGCACCACCCAGGGACTCCGCAATACGTCTCCACCCAGCCCCCACCCCTCATCTCCAACCTCAGACCTGCTGAATCAGAACCTCCGGGGCGGGGCCAGCAATCTGTTTTAACAAGCCCTCCAGTGATTCCGGGCATGCTACAGTTTGAAAACCACTGATCTAGAACCATCATTTGTTGAAGCCTCTTGCAAACTTTCACAGCCGGAGACCTTGAATTTTCCAGGAAGGCTGCTAAAATTTTGCTTTTTTATTGACTGAGAACAATGAACTTGAAATCTAGCCTTGATTCTATTAGCCAGTGATGCTGAAGAGAGAGCCCTGTCTGATGCCCCACCAGCCTTAGAGGAGCGCTGAAGGCAGAGATCGTGGTTTGTCATCTGTGGGTTCCTCAGCGTCTCACACACGGTCTGACAGGCACAGACACTCCATAGATATTCACTGCCTGAACAACGAATGAAGAGTTAGGAGAGAGGCTGGAGATGATCATAGCATTCAACCAGCAGATAAAGTCACATCTAAGATAATATAACAGGATTTTGTTTAAAAATACTTGCTTTCTAGAACTCAGGGGACACTCATTTGCTTGGCTTAGTCAGCAACTTAAGCATATCTTATTAAAATGTATGACTTCCAGTTGAAATTGGAAAAAAGGATTAACGGTGATTTTAAAACCTCAAATAACTAAATTCCCAGTGAAATTGAATTTGGGGCAGTACTCAGCCCTTGGGTTAAAGAGGCAATCAAAAGAAAACAAACAGACAAAAAGGATTTTCAGTGTTGTTTTCAATGCAATTCTGAGGCTAGATGCTGGAAATAAAGAGAGAAAAATTACTTTCTCCCTCTAAATATACATATATATTATAGTAGAAGCATAAATGATTATTTATATTCTGAAGCATGACAAAATCCAGATTAATCAAAGGAAGATAGACTATACTGAACATCATTTATTAAGGCAGGGAATTATAAAAATTTTGTTTTAGAAAGGTTTTTAATAATTCTATATTTCAATTAATCTGCATATCACATTCAACACACTTCTCTGTTAAAGTTTAACTAACATATTTAGAAAACACCAGCCATATTATCAAGGTGAAGCACCACATCTTCATATAGAAAAATCTCTTTTCCTTTAAGAATTAGTAGATAAAACTTACACCTGCAATTCCAGCAGGCATTGGAAAGCTAAATGCAGTTTGGCACCCACCCACCCCCACAGACTGTATAGAAAAATATGAAAGTAATAAAAAAAAAGTATCAGAGGCAGTAATGCCAGGATCATCCATATTTATTTTGATTCTTGTATTTGACCATCTACTGATGTGTGAAAAGCCCTCAGTAAAAATGAATGGTTTTATCAATATTCCCCACAAAACATATCGGGGGTCATCAAGGTAAGATCTGCTGCCACCAACCTTGAAAGGTTGGTCTCCTGGCCCAGGGACACCCCCTCTCTTGGAGATCTCAAAGAGAATGGATGAAAAGCATGTACTATCTGGAGCAGCTCTGTACATTAGAGAAAAAGAAAAACTGGGTGACAGACAGCGATCCCTTGGTGGCACTTGATGAAATAATGCAGAGTTAACTAATGAATTTATAGGGACATTGGATCTATCATTTTTTGCTTTTGGCTTAGCCACGATGGGAGACCCTCAGGCACTGAAGGAGCAGCATCCATTAACGTGTAAGTCGGCTGAGGAAGATAAAGGACATCCCAAAGAGTTTAACTTCCCCTCAAGGAGAACTTACTGACTCATTCATTCGTTCATTTAGTTCTCAGTAATTCTGTACTTAGGTGCACCTTTAGATGTACTTGAGCGTTTAAAAAGTAGGACAATTGGCTTGTCCATTTTTCCTTGCATTCTACTGATTATTTTTTGGTGATTGCAAATTCTTGAAGGATTTCATTCTTGCAAGACATTTAGAGGACCTGTCTTCACTCTCCAATCTTTCTGAAATTAGTACAAATAGTTAAAAAGTGTTCCTCTTTTAAAATTTCACAATGTTCCTTCCCTTTATTTTTCCACTAAAGAGGTTGTTTAGACTCTATAGCAGCAGTGTTCACCACTGTCTGGTAACAGGAAAAAATCACAGTCCCTTTTATTTTAGAGAGTCACATGCGTGCTGACCCTTTGTACGGTTAAGGAGAATATACATTTCTAACACTGAAATTAAGGACTTTGGGAGCTGAAGGATGCAAAAGGTACCGAAGAAAGAACAAAATGCTTCAACCTCCACAGCACGTAATGACTCCCAAAGCTCCAGCAGCCGCCCAGCCTCCTTTCTAAGCTTCCAGCTAGACTCAGAGCTGTCTTTCTGATCCTATCACTCTGATGGTACAGGGGTCTGCAAGGCCTGTTTCAGAGGCTCAGCGTTCAAGTGCATGCACACACACACACACACACACACACACTTGGCATCTGCCATCATGAATTCATGAAATAGCCTTTGAAGAGTGAGCCTTTATGTGGGGAAAGAGCCAGGTTCTCAGTCTAGAGACGGACTCAGATGTCTCAGCAGATGTTTTCTTCCATGTCTGTTTCTGATGCCAACAAATGATGCAAATAGCAGCTGACAATTCCAGACGCTCCCAGATGCCTGCAGTAAAGTTAGGAGGTGTCCTCTACCCTCCCCTTGCTGGCTAGCATTTGAAGGCGCAATTACATTATATGCTAAGATGAACTGATGAATAAACAGACAGACGTCTTTTTGAGGAAGCTTATTTAATCGTTCTGCAGAAACTACACACTTGACCCAAACAATAAAACTGGCTGTTGGTAACTTTAGAGGTATATTCCCCTCACTATTAGCTCACCAGCATCTGAGATGAACTTCAGACCATCAACAGGCAAACATGACAAGAGATTACAGTATAGCAACTGGTAGATTGCTGACACTGCCATGAGCTGGAACCTATCTCTGATGTGTGTAAAGTATTTCTGCTGTAACAAGGGTCTTTTGAGTTAGACATAATAAATCCCCTCTTGTTGAAATGACTGGGCTTAGGTGATCAGCACTGTTCCTTCTGTTTTAGCAACTTCTAAGGTGAAAAGCGAACTCACATGGCCTGGAGGGAAGGGGGTAAGTCAGGATGATGATTGAGGCCCTAATAAAAACCCCTCAAGAGGTCACAATGGTTTCACATGTTCCCCAGGCACCTGAGACTTAAAACGGCCAAAAATACTTATCTTCTTCCTCTTAAAACATCCTGCTCCTCTTTCTATTGCCATCTCTCCATGACTGGTACCTTGCATCCAACCACTTCCAGACACCATGTCCTACCATTTCTAGTTCCTATTTGGATTCACCACCCTGACTTGTTAGGTCAGATGTAGGAGTTGAAAGTGGATATTTAGCAGGTGAGGCAAGTTGAATGATGGAATGGTCTACTGATGCCCCCCGACGGAGGGGGCAAGTGAAGTCAGGAGGCAGGTTATCTAGCTGGGCCACAGGTATAGCCACTGAATATTGGCCTCTCCAGCCTCTGCCACTCTCTTCCTCCCTCAGTAGAACATGTGCCCTTGGGGAGTGGAAAGGTCAAAGCCAGCATATTGAGTTCAAACTGAGCCACTGGTGCCACTGGTGCCACTGACATGAGGTGGAAAAGGGAAGGTAGAGAATGGGAAAATGGTCCAAGGAATCCAGACACCAGGAAAGTCAAAACCGACAGGAGGCAGAGTTGCTCTGGATGAATTCTGAAGACAGAGTATAAATGCCTGTTGGGCTTTTTATCTGCTCACAACCGCCTCTTATGTGGGCAATCCAAGATCATTCCAGTGGTTCAGACAGGGAGGAAGAGCAGAGGTCAAGGCGGTTCATGCTCAAACCCGCAATTTTGCTCTGTAGTAACAGCCAAGTTCATCTGCTAAGAGAGAGACTGGGCGGGTAAGGGACTCTCCAGAAGGGCAGAGGTCTGAAACAGGCTCTGTGGGACTGGAGAGGGAGTTGACCAGAGACACACAGCAGCACCCAGCAGCCCTAAGGGCCCCACTGAAGCTGGAGACCACACATTTGTTGTAGCACCATTACACTTGGGTATGTGGTTTTCTTCAGTGTTGCTGAGCAGTTTTAGGAGGAGAGGAAGCAGATTTCAGGAATAATACAAGCTTTGGCATTAACAAAGCAGGTGCAGTGGTTACACAACAAGGTAAGGGAGTGAGGGAGAAACAAATGAAACCATTCTCTGTGTAGGTCTACGTTGGAGAAGACAGGAAGGTGTGATGGTTACTTTTATGTTTCAACTTGGCTGGGCCACAGTGGCCAGATATTTGGTTAAACATTATTCTAGATGTTTCTGTGAGGGTGTTTTTGGATGAGATTAACATTTAAATCAGTGGACTTTTTTTTTTAAGAAGAAGAAGATTAGCCCTGAGCTAATATCCACTACTAATCCTCCTCATTTGTTTTTGCTGAGGAAGACTGGCCCTGAGCTAACATCTGTGCCCATTTTCCTCTACTTTATAAATGAAACACCTACCACAGCATGGCTTGACAAGTGGTGCATAGATCCACACCTGGGATCCAAACCCACAAAGCCTGGGCCACCAAAGCAGAACATGCAAAATTAACTGCTGCACCACTGGGCCAGCCCCTAAATCAGTGGACTCTGAGTAAAGCTGTTTACCCTCTATAATGTGGGTGGGCCTCATCCAATCAGTTGAAGGCCTGAAGAGAACAAAAGACTGACTACCCCAAGCAAGAAGGAATTCTGCTAACAGATAACCTTTGGAACTGAATGACAACATCAGCTCTTCCCTGGTCTCCAGCCAGACAGTCTTTGGACTTGAAACACAACATCAGCTCCTTCTATGAGTCTCCAGCGTGCAAGCCTACCCTGCAGATTTTGGACTCACCAGCCTCCATAAATGCATCAGTAAATCTCTTAAAATAAATCTCTCTCTCTCTCTTATATATATGTATACAGAGAGAGAGAGATCGGTTGATCAATAGATTTAGATCTATCTATCTGTCTACAAATATGCACACACTCTATTGGTTCTCTTTCCCTGGAGAACCTGACTGATACAGAAGGTAAGTCCAGAGAGAGGGAAGGAGTGAGTGATGGGGACATGAAGGCATTGAAGTCCTGAAAGGCGGCTTCAGTAGGGGTAGTGGAATGCGAGCCCAGGAAGGATGGTAAGGTACCACATTCAGAGTTAAGAGAGGTTCAGATTTCAGATGCAGAGTGGATCCAATGAGGACAAAGTCAGAGGAGTGAGGCAGAGAATGTGGAAACTGAGGAAGCCTTTGCGGCCCAGTGCTGCGCCCTGAAGCAGGGCCCTCAGGGAGCGTGGGGCTTGGACTGGAGAGAGAAGTTGCGAGCCAGGGTGTCAGGAGTCAGGGAGGCTGCCTGCTAACATTCTTCAGTGGCTCCTTCTCATCTGCGGGCAAGTCCAGCTCCCTCACAAGCAGGACGCCATTCACGCCCTGGCCCTTTGCGCCTCCCCAGCTCACCTCTGCTCAGTCCCGGGCAGTCCAGCCTCAGCCCCCTGCCGGTCCCTGTGGTCTGGAAGCTGACTAAGCTCTCCACCTTCAAGCCTTTGCACACGCCATTCTTCCTGCCCTTCCTGGAAGGGCAACCCACTCCTCACCCCACCCCTCTCTCCATCCTGGTAGCTTCAAAGGAGGCCAAAAAGAAAAGAATCCTCACCTTGACAAGCACTCCTAACAAATCAGAGAGTCTCTGGGCAACAGCGTCTTAAATGGTCGGGAAAATTCCTCCCTGTACTCAGTGATTAGCTACGCCTTCAGTGAAGCAAACTGCACTTTTCTGTGGAACGGCAGCTTCTGCAAATAATTTACAGAGTTGCAGCCTGCTCAATCTCAATCATCAGGATTCGAGCGTTCTAGTTTTAATTCAGGTAGCATCAGAGAGCTGTATTAATTACTTGCAAAGATGACAATGAGCCGGCAGCAGGTGGCCACAGGTGGACCCGCCTCCAGCTCTTCATTTTTTGCATGTCCTTGTCCGTTGCCATCTCTCTGCCAGACTTACAATCTCGATGTTTAGTACAGACATATGCTTTTTGCATTGATTTCTTTTCCTAGTCTTGATTTCCCCCCTACATCCTCTCCTGAAGTTAACCCTTTATTTAAAAAGTGATAAATAAAACATGAGTCTGGTTTTAACTTTTAAAGCATGAGGTAGTTCACTAAGTAGAAGAGTGGAAGGATGTTAATCAATGTCACGACTCATGGCTTTCTGACTGATGCCTGGATCAGGGACTCTGGCAGTATATTTTAAGGAACCATTTCTTTCCCTGGCCTGAGAAACATTCACCCCTGTGGCTCATTTTCTTCCCTCCATAAAGATGGTACGGGGGTGGGAGAGACTTTGGGGACAGGAATAACTCCACGCCAAGTGGCTACGCTTGAGGATTCGCTCATCTGCCCAAACCATCCTTCACGTTCTCCCTGGGAGGACAGACAGAGCATCACTGTATAGTCACACCCATGGCCAGTCTTCCCCAGGTGACCCTTGTCACAACTAAGCAAGCCGAGGCTCTCAGTGGCAGAAAGCAAGTTTGATTCCTGTCTTCCTTAAACCATACGCTCTCCTTCCTTAATAAACTTGTCCTCACTCACCGTGAAATTGAACACACAGCCTTTTCCTGATGACCAGATGGCCCAGCAGCGCAGCCACTTCAAGCACCCTACACTTCCTCTCCACCAGCCTCCACGGCGGGAATCGAGGGGCACATGCCTTATTCCTCTCAGTTGCCAACCTCTCTTGAGTGCTTCCCCCAATGATTATTTTTAAAACACCAGAGCAATGGAGTTGGGAGTAAGCAAATATTTCTTCAGAGCTATAAAATAAAACACATCTTTCCGAGGAGGGTAATAGTAAATGAACAAAAGAAATGAGTCAAAATTATATTCTTCATTATTATTTAATTCAACAAGGATGCCACTTACATTTATTCTAAGTTATCTGGTATAGTTGTGTGAATTAAAATTTCCCTTCAAGTCATAGCTAGTACTCTGGTGAGTAAAGCAAGGAAATTCTGATGCGTAATGTAGGGCAGTATGAACAGAATCCCACTCACACCAGTTGACATCCGCTTAGTACTCAGACAGTTGCAGCGATGAAAGCCTCTCAGGATTCTTGAGCTTCTTGGGGCATACTTCCCTTTGGCAGTCTTACCTAGACACATTTATTGAACTTTCTAAACCTTTTTCTTCCACCTGAAAAAAATGGGTACCTTAGGCTTACCAATACACAAAAAAATATAGGGAAAGACACTCACGTATGTAAGGTCCTTTCTCAACTACACAAAAGGAAATTCTTGCCACAATTTGGTCTCTCATATCATCAGGAAATCAACTCTCTTCTCCTTCCTCAAACCAATTTTGGAAACGGTGACTAACGCTCTTGTTTACACAGGAATTGATAACTTCATTTATTGCTTAAAATAGTAACAGGTTAGGGTTGCTATGAATTGTCAAGGAAGATTAGTTTGCAACAAGGATTTTTATTAAGAGAGGTGTGAAGTGAAACCAAACTGAAGTGGCAGCACCTACTCTGCTTTCAGAAAATACTCTCTTAGAAAATGTGCAAGCAAGTCACATACATACTTGTTTCTAAAAGCTCAGGACACTGAAGTATTCTAAAAAGCCCGGCAATGAAGCCATCATTCAGAAATAAAAGTGGGTTATACAGGTTCCAGCCAACACACTTAGATGGTATATTTTCCTATTCTTCTAACACTTCATTTTATAAAAAACCAACTTCACTAAACAGCTCCTGCGTCCTATTGCTTACTAACAGGAAGTGATCATTATGAATCTTCATTTTTTATATTCACTGTAAAAAGTAATTAATTGGAAGCCTTAGATAGGTACAGAAAGCTTGTTTACATGAAAATTCCTCCCTAGAAAGGATAAGAAATCTCTGTGATTCAACAGAGAGCAATTACTTGATAATTCAAGACAGTAAAAACTTTCCTCACCATAAAAAGACATAAACTAATAAAAGGTTTTGATATTTTTATTTACTGGCGATTTAATGTGCACCATTTATAAAAACTGGTCAGTGTGGAGGGACACTAAATAGTATAACTGTTTCAAGCAGCAGTCTGAGCACTAACTGAAGAGCGCAGAGACAGAGGGAAAGCAAGGCTTTTTTCCATCAAGCCTGGAATTTGAACTCGAGGGTCACAGAATATTTATTTTAAAACTTCCTAGTCAGTAAAAGAAACATTTTCTTGGTGCAAAGGAGCAAACATCACCCAACCATTCTCTACAATTCTTTAGCAAGGAAAATAGGGAGTAATAGAAAAAAAAAAAAAAAGCACAGATTTCAGTTCCTAAAATAAACTTTATGCAATCACAGGAAACATTGAGATCTCTTTTTCCTCCTCTTGCAGGAAAATGAAGCAATCTCTGGGCCACAGGAAATAACACAAGTTTTAGAAAATGCTTGTGGTATGAGAGAGAAAAGTTCAAGTGGATCTCTTCTGAGTCCCACAAATGACGTAAAGGACGACAGATGTTCAAAGACTGAGATACTGCAACAAGAGGTAATTGATTTGTACTGAGCAGAGAGACGACTCCATCCGAGGTCCAGGAAAACAGGACAGCGGAGACTCACATACACAACATTACAATCAATATGTCTGCACACAACTAGCTTCTGGCTTCATTTTGGCAAAAAGAGCAACTGAAGGAAGAGAAATGACGGCAGGAAGTGCAGAAGAAAGGAGGCGTGAGGGGGAAAGAAGACAAAGTAGATAGGACTAGCTTATTTTAGATTGCCAGCAGATTCTACCAAAAATTGGTAAAAATATGGGCATGTCAATAATTGATGGGACAATTTAAGAAAAATCAACAATCATAACTGTGGATACAACACTTACCTATGCAAAAATTCATATAATGTAATTGATAGAAAAAGGTTTATAATATTTTCATTAAATTTAATTACAGACGTCAAGGGAATAAAGCTTATAACATCTGCTTTTTGCCTTAAAAGTACTGTTTCTTAGAATACCTAGTTAGGAGGGTATCTTTGGCATTGCTACATAGGGCACGTTAGTAGACACATGTTTTACAATCCCACCAAAGACTTATCAATTAAGTCTGGGATGAAAGGTCAAAAAGTAGTTGATGTAGAGTAAATCAGGAAGAATTTCACATTTTGTACAGATTTCTCCCTTTGTGGCTTTAACACAAAAGGAGATTCCACAAAACCTTCTGAAGACCATCTATCTGTGCTGTGACATTCCATGACCACACCTTGAATTTAACAGGTCACAAATAGGATAATCAAATAAAGAGCCTTCAGTAGGTTAAAAATGTAGTTTTACATGACTTTGTAGACTACTGGGTTTGGGGAAGAGCAACCAGGCAGAATGAACTGTTCAGTCATTTGCAGCGTCAAAGGACACGTTCCACTTCCTTATTCTCTTCCGTTTATTCTCCCCCTGCCGTATCCTCTCTCCAGCCTGCTTCCCTCATGGCTGTGTTGCTGTATAGTTTTCCAGCTGATCACCCTGTTTTTCCTCATTTTGTTACTGAATGCTCCTTGCTCACATCCCCATCCCACTACTGCTGCCACCTCATTTCCTACATTGGCTGGATCAATCTTTTAAAAATATGGCTTCTATAAGTCACTTTCAGAGTCAAGAACTTATGAGAGGCACTTTCTTGGTAACCTCACAGCAATAGCTGACACATGCATACACGAATATGCGTGTGTGTGTTTGCTGATGCAAACTGTAGCACTCCCCACATCCTTCTTCTTTAACAATATAACCCAGTGGTCATTCCATTCAGAGCAATTGGAGCTGCTTTACTCTTTTATAATAGCTGCATTATACTCCATTGTATGGATGTTCCACAATTTATTTAATAAGCCTCTGTGGAAGGAAAATGGGTGGTAGAGTGAGTAGAAGAAGGAAACATACTTTTTCTCCAAATGATATGTATATATATATATTTTATTTTATTGAGGTCATAATAGTTTACAACATTGTGAAATTTCAACTGTCAATTGTCATTTTTCAGTCACCATATATGTGTCCCTTTATCCCTTATGCCGACCCCCCAAACTCCTTCTCTTCTGATAACCACTAATCTATTCTCTTTGTCCATGTGTTTATCTTCCACATATGAGTGAAATTATATGGTATTTGTCTTTCTCTGTCTGGCTTATTTCCCTTAACATAATACCCTCAAGGTCCATCCATGTTGTCGCAAATGGGACAATTTTGTCTTTTTTATGGCTGAGTAGTATTCCTGTGTGTGTGTGTGTGTGTGTGTGTGTGTGTACGTGTATATATATATATATATATATATACACCATGTCTTCTTTACCCATTCATCAGTTGATGGGCACCTGGGTTGCTTCCACATCTTAGCTATTGTGAATAATGGTGAAATGAACATAAGGGTGTATAAGTCTCTTTGAATTGTTGATTTCAAGTTCTTGGATAAACATCCAGTAGTGAGATAGCTGGGTCATACGGTATTTCTAGTATTAATTTTTGGAGAAATCTCATATTGTTTTCCATAGTGGCTGCACCAGTTTGCATTCCCACCAGCAGTGTATGAGGATTCCCTTTTCTCCACATCCTCTCCAATATTTGTTATTTTTTGTTTTGGTAATTATAACCATTCTAACAGGTGTAAGGTGATATCTCATTGTAGTTTTGATTTGAATTTCCCTAATAATTAGTGACATTGAACATCTTTCATGTGCTTGTTGGCCATCTGTATGTCTTCAGTGGAAAAATGTCTGTTTGTATCCTCTGCCCTTTTTTGAGGAAGATTAGCCCTGAGCTAACATCCAGCGCCAATCCTCCTCTTTTTGCTGAGGAAGACTGGCCCTGAGCTGACATCTGTGCCCATCTTCTTCTATTTTATATGTGGGATGCCTGCCACAGCATGGCTTGACAAGCAGTGCATAGGTCTGCACCCAGGATCGGAACTGGCGAACCTGGGCTGCTGAAGCAGAGTACGTGAACTTAACTAAGTCTATGCCACCAGGCTGGCCCCTCCTCTGCCCATTTTTTGATCTGGTTATTTGTTTTTTTATTGTTGAGTTATATAAGTTCTTCATATATTTTGAAGATTAACTCTTTGTTGGATATATGATTTGAAAATATTTTCTCCCAGTTGTGGGTTGTCTTTTCATTTTGCTCCTGGTTTCCTTTGCCTTGAAGAAGCTCTTCAGTCTGATGAAGTCCCACTTATGTTTTCTTTTGTCTCCCTTGTCCAAGTAGACACAGTATTCAAAAAGATGCTGCTAAGACTGATGTCAAAGAGTGTACTGCCTATATTTTCTTCTAGGAGTTTTATGGGGTCACATCTTACCTTCAAGTCTTTAATTCATTTTGAGTTAATTTTTGTGTATGGCAAAAGATAATGGTCTGCTTGCACTCTTTTGCATGTGGCTGTCCAGTTTTCCCAACAGCATTTATTGAAGAAGGTTTCCTTTCTCCATTGTATGTTCTCAGCTCCTTCATTGAAGATTAGCTATCGGTAGATGTGTGATTTTATTTCTGGACTTTCAATTCTGTTCCATTGATCTGTGTGTCCATTGTGTACCAGCACCATACTGTTTTGATTATTATAGCTTTGAAATATATTTTGAAGTCAGAGATTGTGATGCCTCCAGCTTTGTTCTTCTTTCTCAGTATTGCTTTAGCTACTCAGGGTCTTTTGTTACCCCATATAAATTTTAGGATTCTTTGTTCTGTTTCCATGAAGAATGTCATTGGGATTCTGATTGGGATTGCGTTGAATCTGTAGATTGCTTTAGGTAGTATAGACATTTTAACCATGTTTATTTTTCCAATCCACGTGCATGGAATATCTTTACATTTCTTTCTGTCATCATCGATTTCTTTCAATAATGTCTTATAGTTTTTATTGTATAGGTCTTTCACCTCCTTGGTTAAATCTATGCCTAGATATTTTATTCTTTTTGTTGCAATTGTAAATGGGATTGTGTTCTTGAGTTCTCTTTCTGTCAGTTTGTTATTAGAGTATAGAAATGCCACTGATTTTTGTAAGTTCATTTTCTACCTTGAAACTTGCTGTAGTTGTTTATTATTTCTAATAGATTTCTCATGGATTCTTTCGGGTTTTCTATATATAAAGTCATGTCGTAGGAAAACAGCAAGAGTTTCACTTCTTCACTGCCAATCTGGATACATTTTCTTTCTTTTTCTTGCCTAATTGTTCTGGCCAAAACCTCCAGTACTATATTGAATAAGAGTGGTGAGAGTGGGCATCTTTGTCTTGTTCTCAGAGGGATGACTTACAGTTTTGTCCCCGTTGAGTATGATGTTGGCTGTGGGTTTGTCATATATGGCCTTTCTTATGTTGAGGTAATTTCCTTCTATACCCATTTTATTGAGTTTTTATCATAAATGGATGTTGGATCTTGTCAAATGCTTTCTCTGCACCTATTGAGATGATCACATGGTTTTCATTTATCATTTTGTTAATGTGGTGTATCGCATTGATAATTTGTGGATGTTGAACCATCCCTGCATCCCTGGTATAAATCACACTTGATCATGGTGAATGACCCTTTTAACGTATTGCTGTATTCCGTTTGCCAATATTTTGTTCAGGATTTTTGCACCTATGTTCATCAGCAATATTGGGCTGTAATTTTCCTTCTTTGTGTTGTGCTTGTCTGACTTTGGGATCAGGGTGATGTTGGCTTCATAAAATGTGTTAGGAATGTGAAAGAAGTTGGAAATGTGTTAGGAAGAAGTTCCATCTTCTTCAATTTTTTGGAATAGGTTGAGAAGGATAGGTATTAAATCTTCTTTAAATGTTTCGTAGAATTCTGCAGAGAAGCTATCTGGTCCTGGACTTTTATTTTTGGGGAGGTTTTTGGTTAGTTTCAATCTCTTTACTTATGATTGGTCTATTCAGATTCTCTATTTCTTCTTGATTCAGTTTTGGGAGATTCTATGAGTCTAAGAATTTATCCATTTCTTCTAGATTGTCAATTTGTTGGCATACAGTTTTTCATAGTATTCTCTTATAATCTTTTGTATTTCTGTGTTATCCACTGTAATTTCTCACCTTTCATTTCTAATCTTATTTATTTGAGCCTTCTCTCTTTTTTCTTAGTGAACCTGGCTAATGATTTGTCAATTTTGTTTATCTTCTTGAAGAACCAGATTTTAGTTTCATTGATCCTTTCTACTGTTTTTTTTGTGTTTGTTTCAATTTCATTTATCTATGCTCTACTTTTTATTATTTCCCTCCTTCTGCTCACTTTGGGCATTGTTTTTTCTTCTTTTTCTAGTTCTGTTAGGTGTGGTTTAAGATTGCTCATTTGAGATTTTTCTTGTTTGTTAAGGTGGGCCTGTATTGCTATGAATTTCCCTCTCAGGACTGCTTTTGCTGCATCCCATATGAGTTGGTAGTATTTGCAATTTGTCTCCAGATATTTTTTGATTTCTCTTTTAATTTCTCCAATGATCCATTGGTTGTTCAGTAGCATGCTGTTTAGTTTCCACATATTTTTCCCTTTCCCAGCTTTTTTCTTGTAGTTGATTTCATAGCATTATGGTCAGAAAAGATGCTTGATATGATTTCAATCTTCTCAAACTTATTGAGGCTTGGCCTTGTTTCCCAACATATGGTCTATGTTTGAGAATGTTCCATGGGCACCTGAGAAGAATGCATATTCTGCTGTTTTGGGATGGAGTGTTGTATATATATCTATTAAGTCCATCTGGTCTAGTCTTTTGTTTAATTCCACTATTTCCTTGTTTACTTTCTGTCTGGATAACCTATCCAGAGATGTAAGACGGATGTTAAGGTCCCCTACTATTATTGTGTACCTGTTAATATCTCCTTTCAGGTCTGCTAATAGTTGCTTTATGTACTTTGATGATCCTGTGTTAGATGCATATATATTTATGTCTTATGCCCTCTTGGTGTAGTGTCCCTTTTATCATTATATACTGGCCCTCTTTGTCCTCATTGTCTTTTTTATCTTGAAGTCTACTTTGTCTGATGTAGGTATGGCAACGCCTGCTTTCTTTCATTTGCCATTTTCTTGGAGTATCACCTTCCATCCCTTCACTCAGCCTGTGTTTGTCTTTAGAGCTGAGATGTGTTTCCTGGAGGCAGCATATTGTTGGGTCTTGTTTTTTAATCCATTCAGCTATTCTGTGTCTTTTGATTGGAGAATTCAATCCATTTACATTTAGAGTGATTATTGATATATGAGGGCTTAATGCTGCCATTTTATCACTTGTTTTCCAGTTTTTCTGTATTTCCCTTGTTTCTCGTCCAGTGTAGTTCAGACTGCCAATTCAATTTGGTGGTTCTTTACAATGGGTTTCTCAGTTTTCTCTTTATCATTTGTGTCTCTGTTCTTATTTTTTGCTGAGTGGTTACTGTGAAGTTTGTATAAAAGATCTCATAGATGAGATAGTCCATTACTGTTAGCCTCTTATTTCCTTAGTCTAAGCAGTTTCAATCCCTTTTCTCTTCCCCTTCTAAGTTATTGTTATCACAAGTTATTCTGTTTGTGTTGTGTGTTTGTGGTTAAAATGAAGTGATTGTAGTTATTCTTGATGCTTTCCTTCCCTTTATCTTTAATGTTATAATTGTTTGCCAATCTGTTCTGATAGACAGCTGCAATTTTCTGATTTTTGTCTGCCTATTTATCTCCTTGCTCAAGGCTTTGTAAACTCTTTCTCTTTTTTTTTTCCCAAGTATGAGAGCCTTCTTGATCATTTCTTGTAGGGAGGGTGTCTTGTGGTGATGAACTTCCTGAGTTTTGGCTTCTCTGGGAAAGTTTTTATTTCACCATCATATCTCAAGGATATTTTTGCTGGATAGAATATTCTTGGCAGAAGGTTTCTGGTCTTTCAGAATTTCAAATACATCATTCCACTCTCTCCTAGCCTGTCAGGTTTCTGCTGCTGAGAAATTCGCTGAAAGCCTGATAAGGGTTCCTTTGTAGGTTATTTTCTTTCACTTTACTGCCCTTAATATTTTTTATTTGTCATTGACGTTTGCCAGTTTTACTAATATATGCCTTGAAGAAGGTCTTTTTATACTGATGTAATTAGGAGTTCTATTGGTTTCATGTACTTGTAATTCCAGCTCCTTTCCGAGGTTTGGGAAGTTCTGAGCTATTATTTCTTTGAACAAGCTCTCTGCTCCTTTATCCCTCTCTTCTCCCTGTGGAATACCTATAGTCCTTATGTTGCATTTTCTAATTAAGTCGAGTATTTCTCAGAGAATTTCTTCATTTCTTTTTAGTCTTAGTTCTCTCTCCTCCTCCATCTGAGGCATTTCTATATTCCTGTCCTCTAAATTGCTAATCCTGTCCTCCATAAATCAGCTCTGTTATTTAAGGACTCCAGATTTTTCTTTATCTCATTCACTGTGTTTTTCATCTCCAACATTTCTGATTTCTTTTTCTTTAGTTTCAATCTCTTTTGTGAAGAATCCCCTCTGTTCATTAATTCTATTCCTGATTTCATTGAACTGTCTTTCTGACTTAATCTAAATGTCTCATTAAGTTATTTTAATGATAGCTATTTTAAATTCCCTGTCATTTGGATTGTAAATTTCTGTGCCTTCAGGGTTGATTTCTGGGTGTTTGTCTTTTTCGTTCTGGTCTGAAGTATTAACATATTGCTTCATACTATTTGATGGGGTGGATTTGTGCTTTCATATAGTGGTAGTATCTGGTTGCAAATTCCACCTGCTGCAACTAGGGGGCACAGGAGCTGTGTATCCTGAGTTCTCCGTGATCCTGGCAGCTGTGCCTGTCTGAGCCTGGGCCACTCCTCAGGACTGCAGTGACACTGTGGGCTCTCCCACCAGATGGAAAGCAGTCATGCAGGGGCTCAGGGCTGCTGCTGCCTGCTCCCACAGTCCCACTGAGACATGCTCCCACCTTTGGGGCTGCAGCAGTACCACAGGCATTCTCAGCAGCCAAGAAGTCATTCACCGGGTCTGCACATCCACCACCGCCTCTTCCTAAGTTGCACTGGCCATTGCATTTGGTGGGTGGGGCCTCCCCACTGGGTCCAAGCCTGGGCCACTCCCTGGGACCACGGCAGCACTATGGGCTCTCCCATCAGACACTTAGGGCACTTAGGGCTACCCTCACTTGTTCCCGCAGTTGTGCCAAGGCATGGTCCCACCCTTGGGGCTGCAGCGGTACTATGGGTGCTCCAGCTGGGAGAGCAGTTGCATGTATGCACAGGGCTACTAGGGGGCCAGAGAGTGCTCACCTATCTCCACCACCTCCTGTGGGGGGGGGGGGGTAGGCCATCCACATTTAGATGCATGGCTGCGTAGTCTCTCAGGCGTCCTGATGTGCTATGTGAATATCCTCTATTGATCAATGAATGTCTATTTAGTTGTAGTTTGAAGGGTGAGAGATAAGGGGAACAGCTTACTCTGACATGTTGCTGACGTCACTCCAAATGATGTTTTTAAGGTTATATTTCATACAAAGAATATGTACAAGTGGTTTAAGAAGCAATATCCATGACCTCACCCACCCTTCTAATTAAAAAAAAAAAACTAGTTTACCAATACTCTATCTACCTTTGCGTTCCTTTCCTGCCTCATCCTCTATCCTTCACTCTAGAAGTAACTCTTATCTGATTTTCATGTTTATCATTCCCATAGGTTTTTAAGAAAATTTTATCACTTATGTATATATGGCTAAATATATTAGCTAGTTTTGCTTGTTTTGGACCTTTATAAAATGGTATACTGTAAATAGTCTTCTGTAACTTGCTATTTTCACAAATTATGTTTCTCAGATTCACCCATTTTTAAAAAGTAGCTGTAGTTCCCTCACTATCACTGCTGCATAATACTCTACTGTGTGACTACACTACAACCAATTCATCCATTCTTTTCTTACCATTTTAGTTATTTGCAGCTTTTTTCTACTCTGAATAGCGCTGCCATGAATATTCCTGTATGTGTCTTCTGGAGCACATGTGCAAGAAATCCTCTAGGAAATTCCCAGAATTGAGGAGTAAATTACGTGACTGCAATATTGTTACAAATTGTTCTCCAAAGTGGTTGTTTACTATTTTACCAGGTTTGTCTAAGATATATCCCTTCCAGTACTTGGTTTTTAAGACTTCTTAATTTTTACAATCCAATGAGTAGAAAATGGTGTCTCATTGGCCTTGATTTGCATTTTCCTGATTACTGCTGGGACTGAGCTTCTTTTCTTATGTTTATTGATCATTCATGTTTCCTCTTCTGTGAAATTCCTATTTTGTTTTTATTGCCTAGTGTTCAATTAAGTTACCTTTTTCCCCCCTTATTGATTTGTAGGAGTTCTTGCATTATTCCAAATAATTATAAATGCTGCAATAGGTTCTCTCAGTTTATGGCTTATCTCCTCACTTTCCATATGATGTCTTTTATTGAACATTCTTAATTTTAACGCAGCCAAATTTATCAATCTTTTATGATTACTGCTGTGTGTATCCTGTTGAAGAGATTCTTCCCTCCTAAGTTCACAAAGGTCCTATATTCTCTTCAAAACTTTATAATTTATAATTTTACCTCTCTAAAGTTTATCTTTATATGGCATAAGGTAGGGATCCAATATAGATGACCAATTGTCCCAGCACTGTTTCCCCAGTGATCTGCAATACACATTTTGTCATAAACCAAGGGTTCAAACATGCAAAGACTGTTTCCAGGGTCTCTATTTTGTCAATTTTCTATCTCTGTATTAACACCAACTTGTCTCCATTACTATAAATTCACAGTAAGTCTTGATATCTGATACAGCAAATTGCCTTCTTCCTCCTCCTCCCCCTCTTCCTTCTTCTTTTTCTTCTCCAGGAGATTCTCAGCTATTCCTGGATCTGTATTCTTCACATAAATATTTAACTCAGTTTGTTAGGCACTATTAAAAGGGAAAGTTATTTTTCATGGAATACTTTTTAAATTTTGCCTGGAACTCATGTATTAGAAATAAAAAATAACTCAAAAAAATCTTATGCCTGCCTAGTGTGTCAAGTTCAAACTGTACTTCATGCCATTCAAGGCCCACTATAATCTAATCAGTTTTTTCCATCCTATTTTCCTATTACCCATTACTTCCAAATAGGAAACTACATCTTAAGTAGGCAGTTTTCCTATAGGTTCCTCATATATACCATATTCGGCCTACTTATACCCCCTCATTTCTTTGCTCATATTATTCCCTTATAGTCATCCACCTATTCTTCAAACCTGTTTCCATATCTTTTTTCTCCAGTCTACTTCCCTAAAATTACTAATGTACTTAAAGTCAGAGTTTGGCTCTTATTAGTTTTAAATTTTACTTTGTGATAGTCTGGCATCCACAATTAAAGGATGATCTCCCTAGGGGCAAGTATGGGCTGGAAAAGAGTTGAATAAATATTTTTGATTGGCTCTTCTCAATGTTAAGTGGATTTTAGACTACTCACTGTTGCCGACCTTTGGGTCCAATCACAATAAGGCCTTTTAGTTTGGATATGTTGGCTTTCTTTTGCACTTGCTCTAAGTGAGTAATTACGATTAGTGAACTATAAGAGAAAGCCAGTGCTTAATGGAATTTATTTGCAAGGGACTTTTACAACATAACTTGAAAATACCTTCAACAGCAGAGACAGAGACAGTCTAATAACATGTTCTTGTGGTGGTTTACAATGTATCTGTGTAGTTTCCATCTGAAGAGACGATAAAGAAACGAATGTGTGAGCCATAATTAAATCCATTAGGCACAGTGTGAGAAATAATGTTTAAACAACAGTTTAGCAGCTGCAACACCCATACTCTTCAAAATGTTTTTTCAATGCTTGAAATAGATATAGTTGATAATTTATTGTTCCTGTCTTACTTCTCAATTAAAATAATAAAATATAAAAATCATTATTGCTTGATACATTCAATTTATAAAAGACAACTGATGTTAGTGTAAAGGCCCAAACTAACCTGCAGTGTGAAAATTACCAAAGGCATATGGTATAAATGAGCTGAAACAAAACTAACAACCATGGCACTTTAAAATATCTAAAAAAGACTAAAAAGAAGAAGAACAGGAAATCGTTCAGAAAACATGTTCAAATACACGGTCACTTTTTGTCTTCTTTTTTTATTAAAGGATATTCTTTTGTATTAAACTTTACGTATTAACCAAGTTATTTGTTGTTATGAACCTTACACTCCCGAGGATAAGAGTCAGCCACTTTTCAATTAATAAGTTGAAAGTATGGCACATCAGGATTTACATAGGTCATCCAATTTCAGAATTTAACAAGGTTTTCAAAGGATTGTTATGCTTTACACCAAAGATTCGGTTTAAATGTTATTTAAATAAGAGTTTCTGATTAGGAAAATGGTCTATGACCAAGTTCTATTGTCACTATATTCTAAGGGAAATTTAAGTCAAATTATTTAAAAATAGTTTTAAATGTGAAAACAATTTGCCGTTTTAGGTCATACAATAAGATGTGGCAGAAGTAAGAAAAGAAAGCAAATAATTGAATTGATTATCCTTCAAGTTCCAAGCTGAACTCCAAATGTCAGTAGTCACTCAAACTACCCAGCCAGCCAGAGAATGCTGATCTAGCTTTTCAACAAGGTATTTTTAGTTAAAAAAAAACTAAATGAGACTTTGAAAAAGGGATCTGAAAACAGCCATATGTAACCAAATTGCAACATGTCAGGCATTTTAAAAGGGTTATCTTCTTATAAAAATACTGTTCTGAAGAGTATAATCCAATATTAGAAAGCAACCCATTAATGCATCATTCTTTTTCATAACTTTATTGAAGTACAACTGATGCACAATAAACCACACATATTTAAAGTGTACAAATTGATGAGTTTGGGCCTATGTATATTCCAGTGAAGCCTTCACCACAACCAAGTTGTTGAACATTTCTATCACTTTCCCAAGTTTCCTCATGTCCTTTTTAATCCAGCTGTCTCTCCATACCCTTTCTCCCCCAGCACCCATCTCCAGGCAACCACTGATTCACCTTCTCAAGTAGTTAAGTATGCATTTTCCAGAATTTATATAAATGGAATTATACAGGTTGTACCCTTTTTTGTCTGCTTCTTTCATTCAGCATTATTAAGATTTATTCATACTATGTATATCAATAATTCATTCCATTTTATTGCTAAGAAGTATTCTATTGTATAGATATAGCAAATTTGGTTTATCCACTCACCTTCTGGTGGACATTTGAGTTGTTTCTAGCTTTGGGATATTATAAACAAAGCTGCTAGGAATATCTGTATATAAGTCTTCATGTGGATATATGCTCTATTTGTGTCGGGTAAGTATCTGGAGCAGAAGAGTTAGATTGTCCAGTAAATGAATCTTTAACTGGAATGTGCTAGAACTTTTTCCAAATGTAAACATACTATTTTACATTCCCACCAACAGTGTGTGAGAGTTCCAGTGGATCCCCGTTGTCACTAACACTTGGTGTGGTCAATATTTTTCATTGTGGCCGTTTTTGTGGCTGTGTAGCGGTATATTGTTGTGGGGTGTTTTTTTTGCATTTCCCTAATGACTAAAGATGTTGAAGATTTTCGTGTTATTTTTCAATGGTACCTCTTCTTTGGTGAAGTTTTTAGTCAAATCCTTTGCCCATTTTAAAACTGAGTTCTTTGTTTTCTTATCAACGGGTTGTAAGTGTTCTTTACATAGTTTAGATACAAATTCTTATCAGACATGTTCTCTCCCAGTCTGTAAATTGCCTTTTCATTTTCTTAACTGTGTTTTGCAAACAGCTGTTTTAATTTTGATGAAGTACAATTTATCGACTTTTTCTTTTATAGTTTTATAGTGATTTTCTGTGTCCTATTTAAGAAATCCTTGCCCAACTCAAGATCACAAAGATTTTCTCCAATGTTTTCTTTCCACAAGTTTCACAGTTTTAAATTTTGCATTTAGGTATAAGATCCATTTTGATTTAATTTTTGTAGATGCATAAGGTATAAAGTGATGTTCATTTCTTTGCAAAACGATTTCTAATCATTAGAGCACAACTGCTGTAAAGATGATCTATTTCTCATTGAATTGCCTTGGCACCTTTTTTGAAAATCAAATGATCATATCTATCTATGCCTATTTCTGAACTTTCTGTTTTGTTCAATGGATCTATACATCTATCTTTACACCAGTACCACACTGTCTTGATCACTGTAGCTTTTTAATAAGTCTTGAAATCAGGTAGTGTAAGTTTAATCTTTTTCAAAACTGTTTTGGCTATTCTAGACACTCTATTTCCATATACATTTTAGAATCAAGTTGTCAGTTTCAACAAGAGTCTCCTGGGATTTTGATTGGGATTGCATTGGATATAGATCAATTTGGGGAGAATAGATATTTTAACAATATTGAGTCTTCCAAAACACGAACATGGTATCTCTCACCATTTATATGTTTTCCTTTCATTAGTTTTTTGTATTTGTCTGCATAAGAGATCTTGCATATATTTTATTAGATTTATATTTAAATATTCATGTTTTTTGTGCTATTATAACTTGTACTTTTTCAATTTCCAGTCATTAGTTGCTAATATACAGAAATAAAATTCATTTCTGTATATTGACCTTGCATACTGCAACTCTGCTAAATTCACACATTAGTTCTAGTTACTTTTTTGTATATTTTGGGGGATTTTCTCCATAGATAATCATGCTGTCTGTGATTGGAGACAGTTTTATAATTCCTTTCCAATCTGTATACTTTTGTTTCTTTTTCAGTTGCACTGATAAGACCTCCAGTATGATATGAATAAAAGCAGTGAGTTTGGACAACATAGCCTTGTTCCCATGAGGAAAGCAGTGTCTTTTACCACTAGTTATGATGTTAGCTGTAGAGTTTTTGTAGATGCCTTTTATCAGATTGAAAAAGTTGTTTTTTATTCCTAATTTGATGAGAATTTTTACCATAAATGCTGATTTTGTCATGTTTTTTCTGCATCTATTGAGATAAACGTATGGTTTTTCTTCTTTAGTCTGTTTCTTCTCTAATTCACTGTTTACGTTGATTTTTAAATGTTGAACCAACTGTGCATTCCCAGGATAATGACCTCTTGGTCATAATGTATTATCCTTTTATATAATCCTGGATTCAATTAAATATTTTGCTGAGGATTTTTGTATCTATGTTCATGAGGAATATTTGTGTGCAGTTTCCGTGTGCTGTCTTTGTCTGGTTTGGATATCAGGATAATGCCAGCTTCAAATAATGAGTTGGAAAGTACTCCCTCCTCTTTTATTTTCTGGAAGAGTCTGTGTAGAACTGGAATTATTCCTTCCTTAAATGTTGGGTAGATTGTGCCAGTGATGGCGTCTGGGGCTGGAGTTTACTTCGTTGATTCTTAACTACACATTATATGTCTTTAAGTGATTCACAACTATTCAGGTTATCTATTTCTTCTTAAGTGAGCTTCAGCAGTTACTGTTTTTCAAAGAATTTGTCTATGTCATCTAAGTTGTCAATTTCATGGGCTAAAGTTGTTGTAATAGTTCCCATTGTACTTTTAATGTCTGTAGGATCTTAGTGATATCCTCTCTTTCGTTCCTGATACTGGTAATGTATGTCTTCTCTCTTTCTCTCTCTCTCTCTCTTCTTAATGTGTCTGGCTAGAGATTTGTCAATTTTGTTCACTTTTTCAAAACACCAGCTTTTGGTTTCACTGATTTTCTCTATTGCTTTTCTTCTCAATTTCATTCATTTCTTCTTTCTTTTGTTTGCTTTGGGTTTAATCTGCTCTTCTATCTCTATCTCTAGATTCTTTTTTTTTTAAGATTTTATTTTTCCTACTTCTCCCAAATCCCCCCAGTACATAGTTGTGTATTTTTAGTTGTGGGTTCTTCTAGTTGTGGCATGTGGGATGCCATCTCAGCATGACTTGAGGAGCAGCGCCATGTCCGTGTCCAGGATTCGAACTGGCGAAACCCTGGGCCTCCGAAGCAGAGCACACGAACTTAACCACTCGGCCATGGGACTGGCCCCTATCTCTAGATTCTTAATGAGGAAGATTATTTCATTCTTCTTTTCTAATATAAGCATTTAATGCTATAAATTTGCCTTTAAGTGTTATGTTAGGTGCATCCCACACATTTCTATATGTTTTGTTTTCACTTCCATTAAGTCAAAATATTTTATAATTTCTTTTGTTCCTTCCTCTTTGACTCACGCATAAATTAGAATTGTTTTGTTTTATTTCCAAATATTTGGGAGTTTCCACATATCTTTTTGTTATTGAGTTCCATTTAATTCTGTTATGGTAAGAGAACATATTTTATATAATTTCAGTTATTTTAAATGTGTTGATATAGGTTTTATGGCCCAGAATATGGTCTATCTTGGTAATTGGGCTTTCTCAGTGATCCCACCCATCTTCTAGTGACAGGATATCTTTATGGCCTAGGGCCAGGATGGCTTCCTGTCCTCACCCAGGAATAGAGAGTTTTTCCATTTCCTCTCCTGCAGTCATAATGAACCTTCATCTGAGGACAACAAGGTTTGCTACTCTCTCTCAATGACTTATGGTGCTTGTTCCGCAGGGAAGGAGGGTCAGGCAGGGCTTTGTGTTTTTCTCAAAGCAGCAGCTGCTCTCCTTCTCCAGGCCTGTGCCACTAAGGAAGGCTTTCTTTCTCCAGTCCCCTGCCCCATGCTCAATTCTTCTCTTAGGTACCCAGTGAGATCCACAGAGAAAAGCCTGTGAGTGCAAACTCCCCTTCTTTTAGCAGCTTCAAGTGGTTCTAGATTCTCCTGTTATCCCACACTCAACTTTCAGCAATTTATTAAAAATTTTCACTGGATTTTTCTTACCTGTTTGTAGGGAGCTTAACATCTCCTTCTTCCGTGTTCTGCCAAAGGTAAGGAAATGCTTGCATCCCATCTCTCCTTGGAGGGGTCTATCTTTCCTTACATTTCAGCCTACTTGGTTGCACTGTAACTTAGGTTCTCTCATGGGTTTAAGAAAAGCTATGATATTTTAGATCATACATTTTTTTCTTGTAAGAGTGGGTATGATGCTCTTTCAAGTCTTCTCCATCTGAGCAAAACTGAAACTCTCCAGTAGTTTGTGGTTGTTTTGAACTTCATAAGCTGGCCCTAAAATTTATATGGAAATGCAAAAAAATCAAGAATAGCCAAAACATTCTCGAAGAACAACAAAGTGATGATAAACAAGATAGGGAGTTATTGGCGCAAAGACCAACATATAAACCAATGGAATAGAATAGAAAGTCCAGAAACAGACCCATAGAAACAGACCCATTTAATTTACAACAAAGGTGGTACTGCAGAATAGTGGAGGAAGACAGTCTCAGTGGTACTGTGACAATTAGACACCCACAAGGGGAAAAAAATGAAACAAAGCCTGCCTCACCTACTAACCAAAAAACAATTCCAGGTGGATTGTAGAACTAAATGAAAAAGGCAAAACAATTCAATAACTTCTACAAGTTAATGCAGGATAGTATCTTCATGACCTTAGAGTACTGCACAAAAATCAATAATCGTAAAGGAAAAGAATGATAAATTTGAATACATTAAAATTAAAATCATTTGTTTATCAAGACTCCCTTAAGAGAGTGAAAGAGAAGTCAGAGTGGGAAAGATATCCGTAACATCTAGAACTGACAAGGGTTCATATCCAGAATTTATAAAGCACTCCGACAACACAATAGAAAAATGGGCAAGAGATCTGACTGGGCACTACACAAAAAAGGAAATATAACTAACCAATAAATGTATGTCAAGGTGCTCAGCTTCAATTGTAATCAGGGAAATGCAAGTTAAAGCCACAATGAGATACCACTAAACAACTACCAGTAATCCCACTCCCAGAAATAACCCAGAAATTCAAGCACATGAACACCAAGAAAATATGTAGAAGAATGTTCAGAGCAGCATTAATTGTAATAGTAAAACACTGAGCCAATCCATAAATCCATCTACAATGCAATGGGTAAGTTGTGTATATTCAAACAATGGAATATTCTACAGCAAAGAACATGAACAAATCACAGCTACATTCAACAATAGACACAGGTCTCAGAAACATAATATGGAGCAAAAGCAGCCAATATAGAGCAAAATAAATGTAACTGATATAGAGTCAAATACTGTATAATTATATTTAATATAAATTTCAAAAAATAAGCAAAACCATAATGTTTATGGGTACAGGCTTAGATGTTAAAACATCACTATGTGGTTAACTTTGTAAGAGAAGGAGAGATTAGTGATTGCGAAGGAAAATACAGGGGCTTCTGGGACGCTGGCAGTGTTCTACTTCCTAACCTGGTTGGCAGTTAGACGGGGGTTCACTTTGTACATATTTGACTGTTTACTTATGTCTTCTGTGCTTTACTGTATATGTAGTATACTTCATAATAATTTTCCCCCACAACCCCCACCAAAAAAGCTTCTGGCCATTGGTGAACATACTTTTTACTCAAGGTGCTTCAAATGGAGTGGTGGAACTACCTGAACTCTAATAAACTCTTCAGTTCCAACTTTCTAGGATTCTAGAAAGACATTTTGTGTTTTCCTGGAGTGTGGTGGGGGGATTCTTTCCCTCTTTGGAACTGAGAGACACAGAACTCAGATATGGTAAAAGAAAAAAAAAATTAGCTTTATTACCGACAAAAAGCTAGATTAGAGGATATGTGACCACAATGGGCTACCAAGTACCCTATTGCTAAATTAGGTGGACTTGCCCACTCAGGTTCGAGGCAGAGATGGACAACTTAGGTAGGCAGACCATTCTAGCCTGCCTCAGAAAGCTCCGGAACTGGCTGAAATCAAGAAACATGGATGGGAAGAGATTTACCCACAAGATGAGTCACTCCTCCTTCCCTGGAATGGAGTGAGGGATGGAGCTTGCCTTTCCCTCCTGGAGAGTGGAATGGAAATTCTCTGCACTCTATGACAATGTAAAGAATACAGAACAAATATTACCCCTAACAACCAGCAGATGAGCTGTGCTTGATGGTCTATCTTTGAAGTCAGCTCTTTGAAGCTTAGCAAAGGCTACCATAGGCAAAATTTTAGAATAAGCTTCATTCTTGCTCTTACAGCTACTTTCCCTTCCTCCACTTCTGAACCTGCGTATTTACTCCAAACACCTTTTCAGTGGCTTTTCTGGAAGCATGTGCAGAGACTAGTAGGTGAGGAAAAGGAGAAGGGAGCAGGTGATTACATATGTGGGTCTTCTCCAAGTCATGCATTTATGAGTAAAGAGTATCTTGCCCATTTCTCCATGAGATGTACTAAATTATGGCATGCAACTTTGCCTCTGGAGCTTATTTAAATCATTCTTTTTCCAGGTAAAGTTAAACTTGGTTCAAGCACTTGCTTTTTGGTATTTAGAAGTACTCAATGATTATACATATTGGCCTCCTCCTCAAAAGACAATAAAAACACAAATATGTATCTATAACTTAAAGTCACCACTTCCTTCTCAGAGTGATGAAGGATGATTACCGTGTGTCCACAAATACTTTTCTTCATGATTTTAATTAGTATGGATAATTTGGTCCAGGAAATTTCAGTTCAGACACAGCAGCAAATGTCTGTTTTACTGAATTAAACTTTTATTTTTATTTTGAGGTACTTGTAGATTCACATGCAGTTGTAAGAAGCAATACAGAGATTCCATTGTGCCCTTTATTCAATTTTCTCCAACAGTAACATCTTGCAAAACTATAACACAATATCGCAACCAAGATACTGACATCAATACACTCATGAAATAGAACATTTCCACCATACCAAGGATCCCTTATGTTCTCCTTTTATAGCCACACACAATTCCCTTCCCCAGAATCCCTGGAAATTACTAATCTGTTCTCCATTTCTATAGTTTTGTCATTTTAAGAATGTTATATAAATGGAATCATACGGCACATAACCTTTTGGAATTGGCCTTCTCATTCAGAATAATTCTCCAGAATTCACCCAGGTTCTTGCATGTATCTATAGCTCATTCTTTTTTATTGCTAAGTAGTATTCCATGGTATGGATATACCAGTTTGTTTAACCATTCACCCATTCAAAAACTCTGGGTTGTTTCTGGCTGTTACAAATAAAGCTGCTACACACATTCATGGACAGTTTTTTATGTGAACACAAGTGTGTGAAAACACATTTATGACGACATGTAACTCTTTGCCTGATTTTCTGCCTGCTTAACTACAGAGCAAAGGACATCAAGGCATTTGCCAAAGGTCATAGACCACTTCCTTATAACTAAGGATTAACTAATGACTCTTAGTAATTGCAGCTTTACAACTATCTTGCTACCTGACCTTGGGAAGCCCTTGAATCTCTCTGAGCCTCAACTAGACAAGATATGTGTTTTCAAAGTGTATTATTTGAAACATGAACTTCATAAAATGCTCCTAAAACAGGTGGGGGCGGGCGGGAACAGGGAGGAAGGAGTTCTTGGTCAAACAAGTTTGAGGAAATGCTGAATATCATATTCTTCTTTTGAAACAAACAAATGTGCTTTGGTGTACAAAAGGAGGGATCCAGTATCCAACTGCCCAAGTTCAAATTCCAGCTCCACCACTGCTAGAATAGTAACCCTCAGCAAGACACTTAACATTCCTATACCTCAGTTTCCTCGTCTATAAAACTGAGGTAACAATGGTACCTCACTCATATGAATGGAAGATTAACTATAGGGACACAAGAAAACACTTGATAAATATTAGCTACTATTATTATGCCATCAGAATCAGAATCATCAAAATCATTATGATCTTGTTAAAAATACACATGTCCAAGCCCCACCCTTGGAGATTCAGATTCATTAAGTCCAGGATAGAATCTGGTCCAGATGAAGTAAAGGTTTATCAATATTAAGAATGAATCTGGGTCAGCATGGCCACCAGGACCAGCAAGAGACAGGAGACCTGAGAGATTTGGCTGTGACCTGCACTGGACAGCTTACTGATAGTAGAATTAATCCCTAAAGAGATTGAAGCAGGTTTCAGGATGGCAGAAGAGGAGTCCCTGAGAATCTCAAAGGACTTGTAGGAGCTGCAGGGTAAGCTGTTTTTGCTGATAGAATCCATCCAGAATAACTCGGAGGTCAGTTTCCAATCAGTACATACAATGGAAAAATCCCAAAATAACACTAGCTTAAACACCTCAGAAAGTTATTTCTCTTTCAAGCAGAAGAAATGTGGAAGTAGGTCAGGAATCTTTCTAGCTTACTACCCTGTCATATCTAAGTTGTGATCTTCAAACTCATTGTCCAAGACGGCTGCTAGAGTACCTGCCATTGTATCCACATTCCAGGCAACAGAATAGAGGAGAGAGGGAAGAAAGACTTGCAAGCCACCTCCAACTTAAGGAGACTTCCTGGAGGTCACACACACAACACTTCCAGTTGCATGACCAGCCCTAGCGGCAAATGCAATTCTTTAGCTCGATATAAAGAGCAGACTCTCAGTCTGTGCCACATATATCTTCCTTTTTTAGTTTTGTTGTTAATTTTGGCTTATTCGTTACCCTGAAAATGAGGGGCCAAAGCCTATTTTAAGATTTGAATCCAATGTTCCTCCAGAAAGGTAGTGTCCAATAGTAAGCCACATAGGTAATTTAAAATTTTCTAGTAGCCACATTTAAAAAGTAAAAAGCAGGGGCCAGCCCCAGGGCCAAGTGGTTAAAGTTCTGTGTACTCTACTTCAGCAGCGCCGGTTCATGGGTTCAGATCCCAGGTGCAGACCTATTCCGCTTGTCAGCCATGCTGTGGAGGTATCCCACATACAAAAAACAGAGGAAGATTGGCATAGGTGTCAGCTCAGGGCTAATCTTCCTCAAGTGAAAAAAGAGGAGGATTGGCAATGGATGTTAGCTCAGGGCAAATCTTCCTCATAAAAAAAAATAAAAAGTAAAAGGCAGGTGAAATTAATTTTAATAATGTATTTAACTTAATAATCTAAAATATTATTTCAATATGTAATCATTATAAAAAATCATTAATTAAAAAAGTTACTGAGATGTTTTACATTCTTTTTTGTACCAAGTCTTTGAAAATCCTGTGTGTATTCTACGCTTACAGTACTCTTCAATGCCACCCAGCCACTTCTCAGGTCTTCAGCAGCCACTCAATGGTGAAGGGACTTGAACTGGTATATTCCGCTTTAACTTGCATATTTCTCTTTATTGCTTTCTTCTCCACGCCTTTCAGCATTTTGTCAGAGAAAAAATAACAGCTGTCAGAGATACTATTATTAACATTTTATTGACTGTCCTTCTACACTTTTTGCCTATGCAATATATCCCTAAAAATACATATTATAGATAACAAAAACAAAAAAAAAGAGAAAAACAAATGTGTCCAAGGTAGCAAGAGAGGTGGGATTTAACCCCAGACCAAACCACCTGAGGGAGAGACGTCACACTTACATCCACACACAAATTTAGTAAATCCTTTAAAAGACCAACTCTGTAGTCCTGCAAAAAGAGCACGGTTCTCTCCTGAATTACAGCTGGGCTGGTAAGAGAAACTCGAGCTTCCTCAAGGGGCACTTCAATAAAATAAAATGCAGTTCTGTGGAGCTGGTACACATCAACTTTCAAAAAAGCTCCTAAATGTAGTAGCTAGCATTGATATATAAAAATTTTATTTGTGAGCTGTTGCTCAGCAAATCAAATGTGAAAAGGACATTATTTCCTCAGAAACACAAGAAGACAACCATGATTGCTCTCCGCTCTGTAGGCTTCACACCACACCGCTGTCTCCAAAGGTCTCCTCCTGTCAAGCCTCAGGCAGACTGCAGGATGCTGGGGGATGGTCTGGAGGTGAGGGCAATCTTTTCACCACTTCTGCAGCAATCCTCAGATAAGCTTTGGCCTGGAAAAGAACAGACTCGTTCACTCTGTATTTCTCCCCAGGAGACATCACAGGACTCGTGTGCTGCTTGCCATAGCTGTGCACTGAATCTAACAGTGCAGGCTCAGTGAGATGATGCAGTTCAGCAGTGAGAAGACTGCTGTGCACATTGCAGGTGAGGCAGGGCAGAGAAGATGTGAGATTTGGAAGGCGACTTTCTGAAAAAATATTTAGTACCAGCAACTAGTTTTTCAAACTCTAATTCCTATGTCAGCAAACTAGCGCCTGATCTAGCTGTAGAAAAACTACACCTTCTTCTGACAAATTGATATCCTGAGTTCGATACTGCCAAAACGTCTTTGCCATAAGAGCTGTTAGTCATTTTAAAGAGGACTATTTATTAACACCCTATGGTTTCTCTTTCAAAAGCATTTTCTTCCTTCTCAGAATGGCATCCAGCACTAGCACCGAACACCTACAGCTTCCTTCACCTGGTGGAGTCTGGGGACCACGCAAGTTTCTGGGATCAGTCGTTGACTCTTCATCTCTGGGACCCCCAGTGCAGCAGACACCAAGAGCAGCTCCCAAGCCTCCGAATGGGCCACAGCTAACCCAACGTCTGCACGGGCCAGGCAGAACAACGGTCATGACATTTGCATTTTAAGAGTTTTAAACAACTGTAATGCAAATATTACTTATTTCCCCTATCTCATCTATAAAAAGTAATTGTAAGACACAATAGTAAGATTTTCTAAAACCACTACTGTATACATTTATACACTTAGAGTTGTGCATATACTACTACTACTACTACTGATAACAGCTAAAATTTACTTGAGTTCTAAAGGTTTGCCAAGTATTACTTCACTTCTTCTCACAGCTACCCTAAGGGGTAAAGTCTGTCAGTATGCCCTCTTTACAGATGAACAAACCAAGCCCCAGAAAGGCGAAGAGTGTTGTCTGAAGCCCTACAGCTAGTAGGAGACAGAGGGGCGTTGAGCCTGGCTGCCCAGTCCCAACTCTGCGCGGGAAAAGGACTGTTTGAGGTCTGCCTACCCTGCCGTGACCAAGTGCTTGAAGCGTGTTTCCCACATCTTCATTTTGAATGACTATGTTTGGGCCTTAACAGCTGAACTATTACCAGCTTTCTTTTACCAGAAAAGTGTTAAAATTTCACTTGAGTCCATTTTCTTAAAAAGAACAGCTCTTAAATCATTTATAGGCCCCTCTTTCTTTATTGAGCACCTACAACACCAAGCACTTTAAGTAATGTCACTTCTGTAAAACAAGCATCATCAATGCAACGTGGACAAAGAAACTGTGAGTCACTCGCTCAAGGTCACAAAGTCCGCAGGCTGGAAGACACTCAAACTGCGTCCCCCTGACCCCAAAGCCCAGCTCCTTCTACTATATCACATATCAAACAGTAAATCCAAAATACAAGTCATTCTAATCGTAACGCTTTGTCTCAAAATGGTTTCACTCTCTTCTACAGTCCTTCACAGAAACAGTAGTTTTTCTTTAAAAATGGAAATAGCATGTACTTTATGAAGAAATATTTCTCTTAAATCTAATGTGCTGATTTTCACCCACCCATCTTTGTAAATACCTTTTATCTCCTAGTAGCTTACCTAGGTATTTAAGCCTAATACTTTGGGGTGAAAAGTTAAAGTTCACTAAGGAAAGCTGAGACAAGGTCATCATTCTATAATCTTTTAGTTCTTGTGTTAAATTAGAGACATACAGCTATCAGACTACACAAAAATACTAAATGACTGCAGAATAATCAAATTTGCTGCATTTAACTTTTGCTTTTTAATGGACTATTTCCAAGCTTAAACTTTCAGTCTATCACACTCAAAGTAATGGTTAGATTGTCATTTGCTGAGAAACCACTAAAAGTGCTTAGATTAACAGTTTCAATTCCTACAAAACTGTTGAGATTGAATTTTTTCAGCCAATGAAGTATCATTTCAACAAATATGTTTTGGTTCTTCTTGTGTGCAAGGCATTGTTTTGGGAAATCTGTGGGATGTAATGATATAAAACGGAAGGAAAATAGCCCACTGGTGAAGAGTGCGGCCCTGAAGTCAGACAGGCATGGTTTAAAATCTTAGCTCTATTACTTATCAGCTGTGAGGCCTTGGGCAAGTTACTTAACACTTCTGGGCCCAGTTTCCATAACTGCAAAATGGTTATACTAATAGTACCTACCTCAAAAGGTTTGGGGGAGTGTTAAGTAAGAATAAAGTATGTGAAGAGCTGGCACAAAAGAAGTAAATAATAAATATTAGTGGCTGCTATTATTACTATTGTGTCCTCAAGTAATGTGCAATTTCAGTGAAAAGGTCATACAAATTAACTTTTGGGCACTTCTCCCACCTGAGGGATAAGTAAATTAAATGTCTCCCTTTTGTTTAGTCCATAACTAGCAAAAAGGCAACACACACACATCACATGTAAAAATTATGATTCGGATTTCTCAAACTATGAATACTCTCCTCTTTCATCAGCTCAACTCTACACAGACTAACCCTCTCTCCTATTCAAGATCGTTTCCTGGGCCATCCAGAGGCACAGAAAATACAGCTGGAGCCTACTTGTCTGCTTTGTCATTAACAAGGAAAAGGAAATGGACGGCAATGAAAGTGCAAGAAGTTTTATGGAGAGCTTTTTTCCTTTGTTTTTAAAGATTTGAAATTCGAATTTATCATACACAGTCATTTCATATCAAGGCTATGAGGTAATAATTTAGAAATTAAAAGATAATAAAGTTTCCACTTATATGTGAAAGTCTTTACCAGGAATATCTTATAGCACACCTTTCTGTATGTCAATATTAAGATTTTTGATAAAAAGGATGAAACCACAAAATTATCAGTCAATCATGGGTCCATTATTTGTGTCCTGGATTTAATCAAAAGCAAAAGGTAGACAGAGTTGAATTAACAATTATAATCAGACAAACACGAGGAAAAGCTACTGAATTTAAGAGTTCTAAGTCCTGAGCGTCTGCTTTCTCGCCTTTCCTCTGGTGGATTCTCCGGCTATTTTGCCCTATTTCTATTTGGGGTTTCCATTCCTCCCCTTTGCTAAGGGTGCACATGTGCAAAAGGTTTGGCCCAATGGCCACGCAGGCAGCAGCTTGCTGGCGTGTTTTAACTGGGACTGTAATCCGTCCCAACTTTCCCAACGACGCCTCACATTCGGCACAATTCATACCTTTAAACAATCACTGTCTCTTCAGTATTTGCCTCTTCTGAAAGTTAAACGTGACTGGGAGCATTAAATCCCCAATGCCTAATTTTAAAAGATTTTATGGGTAGAGAATGGTGTTGGGAGGAGGGAGTGATGGAAGATGGAGAAGAGAAGGTGGAGTGAGAAAAAGCTAAAAACCAGAAAAAACAAAAAACTAAAGATGCAACTTGAACTGATTAATGATTCTACCTGTAGGTCGACCCCTAAAAGCAAACAACAAAAAGTGTCAATCTAAGGAGTTAATGATTAACAAAAAATTTTATAGGTTCTGTCCCACTAACTTTTGCAGAAGTTTATCATGTTGGCAAGTAAACACCCCCTTCATTCTCTAGACGAAGACATGCATGCAGAAGGGGCATTAAGCTCCCATGAATATAAGAGAAGCTGTCGACAGGGCTGGGACCAGCTCCTGAGGCCACAGCTCCACTTGAGCTCACAGGGAAAGGCAAGGGGGTCGTCAGGAGGGGAGGCTCATCACAAGCACAGCCAGGAAGATCCCAATTCCACGACTCAAGAACAACTTCCTCACATGCAGGACTTAATACCTTTAATGTTGAAGCTGAGAGCTCTGCTCTCACCTCATGATCCAAATTCTGCTACTCTGATTTTTAAATGCCATCAAAGAGTGACATTTACTTGATGCTATGTAAGGAGAAGGGCACAAAGAGACTCAACCTTTTGATAAAGGGAAGAGGAAAGACATTTAGTGCCACTACATCTCATATAGGAAATTTCAGAAGGTAATAAATACTCACAGTTGTATTCTACTTGGCATTTTTCAAAGTATTTTCACATCGTCATCTCATTTAATCCTCCTCATTATGACATCAATTTACAGATGGAGAGAAAGGTTCAGAGACATCAGGGAATTTGCCTAAGGTCACTCTTAGAAAGTGGCAGTCTTGGTAATGAAACCCCAAGCTGATACAGATTTATGCTTTTCCTTCCACAAAGAGACCCCTTTGAAAACCTGATAAAGCTGTTGTCCAATTCCCCAGAAAAAGACACATTCATACATCTGGATATAACTTCAGGGGATTCTCAGGTTAAGATCCCCTATGTTAGGCCCTGCTGTTGTGCATGCCAATGGGACGTGAGGGGGAGAGTTTGCTCACTCTCTTCTCTAGATGTCTGTGACAGGAAAAGCAGGTGAACTGAAAGCTAGCCTCAATATACACAACAGACAGACGCTGAACTAATCTTGTAGTTAATTTTGAAGGCAAGCAGGTACTGTGTTGGCAAGAGATTGTATGGACTATGGTGTCAGAGCAGGTGTGGACATGGCCTCTAGTATTATCTTGGACAAGTTCCTTACTGTAAATAAGGAACAGACTTGTCTTTTAATGACATCTTATCATTTATTAGTTGTGTAACCCTAGGAAAATTATTTAATTTCTTGAACCTCAGTTTCTTCATCTGCAAAATGGGAACTATTCACATCTTGCATTAAGTTGTTGGGAGCATAGAAATTATGTAAACAAAATGCCTAACAGCGTCTGGCTTACTTTAATTGCTATTATGCTTAGGAAGATGATTAATAATGATGAATGTCTGCAATCTAAGAGTAGGAAATAATAACATCTATGAAAACAAAATAAATATAAAGCACCAATTTTTTTCCTTTTCATGACCATGTCTAAATCTTAAAACTGTTCAGAAGTCTTCATATTTAAGGTTGACGATGTGGTATGTGAAATTCTCACCATTTTTGCAGAGACCGCACCAAATCAAACCGAGCGCAAACCACAAAAGGTTAAGTTGTTCACATTCTCATACATGTCACTTAGCAACAGTAAAATAGGTCTAATGTTTATACAAATGTAAATGAGATTAAAAGAATATCACTCCCAAAACTCCACGAGCACTGCTGTTTAGAGTTTAAAATTATATTATCTCTTGACGGTTGCTATATGTTCTCCTTTATATGACATTCCTTTAACTTCCTTGAAATGTTCCTTGCTTCTGGAGAATCTCAAAGAAAAAAAGCAATAATGGACAGGTGGGAAAAAAATATTAAAAAATCTAAAATCATAATTGAAATAAACTAGTAAGTAATTATTCTTACTCATAAGGAATCAGCATAGAGTGTCTTTATTCTTGGGAGGAATTTAACAGTGTGTAATTAAGAAAAAACAATTTTCATACAACTTTTCATTCACTGCATAAAGTCAAGTCCAGCTATGGTGGTTAGGATTGCCAGACTTTAATCATGAGTAATAAAGGATTATGTTTTTTGCTTATCTGAAGAATTTCTAAGACAAGACTGAAAAGGAATTTTGACATTTAATACCTAAAAGGTAGAGAAAAGTAAAACAATGATAAATGCTACACTATATTTACTCAGAGATCATACTCCCAGCAACTCAAGCACCTGTGCCATAGGTGCAGACTCTTAAGAACGCGAAAGAACCTCTGGGCCCCTGGAAGAGAGAGCTCAAAATGAATCTGCTCTACTCCTCCAAGATTCCTAACTGTCGACATACTCTGACTTTACTCACAGCTCTAACCGAGCTTGGCTCTTTTTTTGTCCAGTCCACACAAGATTAGAGGAAGCAAACTAGAATGAAAGGGGTAGTGGTTACAAATGGATTAAATAACAGTACTGTAAAGTTACACCCATTAACTAAGGGGAAAAAAAAGGAAAACTATTAGAAGATTGATTGGGACTGTTCAGCAAAGGAGCACAAAAACTACACCAAAACTGACGTCTCAGATGATGGCTTAGTTTCTAACTCTAACAGCAAGTGCTACGTAGGAAAGAAGAGACATATATGATTAATTTTATTTCTATTTAAAAAGAGTAAAATAAAAGACTTTATGCTTAAAGTCGTAAAGCTTTAGCAACCTTGAAAGTCTATCAACTGTATTCCCAAAGATGTCGGCTAATAACATACTACTAGTTTTGCCACCTTACCTCCCCAGTCATATTTATTAAAATAAATGCAATGAAAATCCCACCTCTAATGGATTATACAATTTGCCTACATCCAATTCAATACTTTCGTAGATTGGTCCCTTCTCCCAACAATCAGCTGAACTTCTAATACTGAAATATAATAACCTTGGGCAGTTAGATATTGCTACCCAGCAAGATAAGAACTTTACAAACTCTCATTGTTTGTGTTCTTCATGAGAAAACTGGCTGGGTGATGATTCTTTGTAGGTGAACTTGTTCAGTTGATAAATCAGAGCCAGCACTGGTATATCTACCATATAAAATAGTTACTTAAAGATGCTTTGGATAAGTTAACTAATCTTTGTTTAATATACACATTGCAAACAGATAAACTTGATCTTCTCAACTTTTTTTCTATATACCAAAAAGTATATATTCTGTAAAAAGAAATAAAAATACACATTTACAAATATAACTTACCTCATCACTTTCAGGCTGTGAAAACACAATCGGCTGGCCTGTATCTGAAGCTTCCCTTATATTCAGATGCAAAGGAACTTCTCCTAAAAGAGCCCACCAGATAGCCATTAGCACTACAAAAGTTTATACAGGTATTTGGAATTTCGGTATTTGAACTTCAGAAAGAAACAATATCTAATAAACTAAACTGATTCAAATCAACTTGAGTTATGACTACCCTCAAATTGCTAAATCTCTAATAAAGGAATTTCAAATGAAAATTAGGAGCAAAATATTCCATTTGAGGGTAGCACAGTGATTGCATATGCATAGATGAAAGCTATGTGGCAGTCAATGAAGGGATAAGGCCTCTGATTTATTCTTTGCTGGAGGTCTTCCAGCAAGAAATGGCTTGGAAGACATTTGTAAATTATTTCACCCTATAATATCTGATATAGACACATCATATCACACAATAAGAGGAAATTGAAGAGGAAAGGATGAGGAGGCAAAGTAGTAAAAAAAAAAAAAAAAGTACAACAAAATAATCTTCCCAATGTTGGCAGATGAGTGAGCTAAGACAACCGTTAAAAAGTAGGCCAGACCTATTATCTCAACTACCTGCCTCTTTATCAGATAGAATTATTTTTTTATTATTTATTAATCTATACAGCATTATATATAATTTGTGAGCTTGATGAAATCTCAGGAAATATACAAGAACCTCCAATAAACAGACCTGAGGTCAGAGAGGCTGTGTGCCTTTCCTGAGAATATATTACTATCAGGTGGTAGAATGTAGGGGGGAAATGCTATGATCCATCATCCAATTGACTCCACCATCACAAAGGAAGCCTTTCATAAGGCTGAGATTTAAAATGCAGTAAATGGAGTCTTAAGTAGAAGAGTTGATTTGTCATGGTACTCAGCATTCTTAGAACCACTCCAAATCCATGCAAAGGTAATTGAAACATGTGCATGTGTGTGTTATATAAATAAGTCATTTAGCAACATGAGAGGCAATGTAAATAATGCAGAGGTATATGTTACAAAACTACAAACCTACTACAATTTATAGTATGAAGCACATGGAGGAACAGATATATTTCATGCTTTTCTTGTCAGCACATTTTGAGATCTTAACCAACTCTTTAAGTCTTTCCTAAATGTTCAATAACTAAACAACAAAATACATGAATATTTCAGTAGCCATTTAAAGATTAGCTTTTCAGTACATTTGATGTCTGTTCTATAGATAAGCATAAGACTGCAGAAAGTGTCACGGGGCAGGCAGGGGGAAAAATGTTATAGAAAACTCTTAGAAATCATAAAGTTTTTTCTCTTATGAACTGCCATAATAGTAAGGAATCCTGAATGCTTTCATTTCTATCGCAATAATGGAATAAAAAAAAGTAAATCCTTCTCCTTTATATAGCCACCTACCGACATCGATTCTGCCCTCCAAAGACTCACAATCCTACCTGGAGGCACAGAAGAGTAGAAGAAGAAAGAGGAAAACCTTGGTAGAAAATAGGTGGCCTAGTGAGAGTGGTAATGAGCTAACAGTTGTACACAGAGAAGGATAAAAAGGAATAAAAGTATGGAGAGCGAGTGAGGTGCAGCCTGGCCTTGGAAAGTATCTTGGAGGGGCTAGGTCTGAAGGCAGCGAGAACATGTTTCAGAGACAAAAGTTAAAGGGGTTTCTGTGAGATGATCTGAGGCCTTAACTACTATGCATAAACTGTCCGTGCAGGTAAATATGGATAAAGTTCTGAAGAGCCATTTTACCAAAAAATCATTCAAAAGAGCCCAATGGGTGAAAATAACTTAAGAGGCAGCCAGGGAGTCAGTAAAGGAGAATAAGGGTTCCTGGGAGGTTCAACCAGTCAGGAGACCACAGCTGGGAGAGCTGTTTCCCTGATCTCAGTTCCTCGTTCCCAGTAACAACCCCTTTTTGTTATTGGGGTCCCTCTCCCATTCATGGGAGATCCCCCTCGGCCCCCTGACTGCACTAAAAGGAGGAGATGTACCCCGAGTTCCCATAACACTGTTAGCTATAGCAGTCTACAGCACTATTCTGTTTTTGTGATCAGTAACCACTGTTTCTGATACATTTTTAGGGTAACTATACATTTGTGAGCTGTTGGTTAAAATGTAACTTCCATATGTGAGAATGTTTCTCTAGGAGCTATGTTTCAAATTCTAAATAACTGACTTACAAAATTGTACCACCCATTTAGAAATTAGGGAATTATAATATTGTCAGCATAATTCAATAATGCCATTATAATTACACATTTACTTTATTATATAAGTGAATGTCAATCTGTAATGTTACTATGCAGATTTGGTAAATTGAACTTTCTAGGTTAGTTAAATGAAAAACAGTTGCAGAATATAATTAGTGGCTCTAATTATAGCAATGTATCAAAATATATCATTAGTATTCACCTAGTATTCTGTTGGCTGCTATACTACAAATGCATAACAATAATATTTTTAACATTAACTTTTAGAAACTTAATTATAATAAAGAATGTTTTGAAATTCCTTGATCTCTAAGGGATCTTAATTGTTAACTACCTAAAACTAATAATTCACTCTATGCCTCCCTTATTCAGCATCTAACATCTGCCTTTGCCCAGAACAGAAACTCATTCATAAGTAAAACATTAAAACATGTTTCCTAAAAAGTCCATTAAGTTGATTGTGGGTTTTTAAAAAAATCATGTTTTATCCAAAATCTGTGTTTTGCTCACTTAACATATGATGTTACTTCTTCTCAAAACATTAATTAATCCTTCAATTCAGTAACGTGAACAGTATATACAACATAAATTTCAGATAAGCACGACAAACATATAGATGAAGATTACAGAAATATTGTCTTTCTAGAGCAGAAGGACTGATAAATTCAGAACTGATCAGGAAGGCATTTTTCCATATGTAATGAGAAATGACACTTCCAAAGGTTGCCACAACATACTGAACAGGTATTTTCATGTATCTGTTTATACTGAGAGATGTGTTCCCACTTTAGCAAACAAACTGATGACTACTATTTAAAACAGAAGCTTCAAATCACAGTACTCACCACAAAACTCTCTTCTCAAATTCAAGTTATAAGAAGTTTTTATCTATGACAGAGGTTATCATAATTGGCAGAACAAAACTCCTATTCAAAAAGTCTTCCACTAATGAAGCATTACAAAAAGCCAAAGAAAGGACAGCACACACAACTGCGCTATACTACCTTAATTTAGAACATAAGGCAGAAACAATTCATCATTTTCTGAAACACTCTTCATCACCATGCCTTATCCCCACTTTCCCTTCTGCCATTTCCTCTGCCAAAGAATATCCTACGGTCTTACCGAGAACATCAAGATCAAGGGTCCGTGCCAGTCTCCTTGCACCATCAGCACCAAAAATATGAGTTTTGTGTCTACATTTTGGACACTGGAAAACACTCATATTTTGGACAAGGCCCAGAACCTAGAATAAAAAAAACACATTGAAATCAAAACAAAATTAAACCAAATCTCAATCCATTATTTCAACAAGTTTTCACTGAGTGCCTATTAGGTTCTAGTGATACAATGATGAACAAGTTATGGTCTCTGCTCTCAAGGAACTCACAAGGTGGTAGGAGAGCAAGACCCATGTAATTAACTTTAATAATGCGATCAATGCTAAAGAAATATAAATGACAGGGATCAAAAATTCTGTCTGGGAAGAATAAGAGGAATCTCTGAGTGGCTCATAGAGAACTGTTTCTTCAGGCTGAGGATAAGACGGGTGAGGCCTACAGCAGGAATTCTAGGCAAAAGGAAGAGCACAAGCCAAGACAGAGAAATATAAGTGTGCAGCCTATTGGGGCTGCAGCCTAGTGGGGGGTCAAGGGAAAAGCTGATTTGGTAAGGAAGGTCAGGGTCAGACGGTAAGATGCTAAATGCCATCCATGTGTTTGAGATAATAGAAAACCCCAAAAGGTGTTAAAGTCGAGAAGATGGTATCAAAGAGGTGGTGTTACACACTCATATCTATGTTTTAGAAATTTAACTCTGATGGCAATATGGGAAGAATAAGCGGGAAAAAAACCCAGAAAAATAAGTAGTTAAGAGGCTGTGAGAAGGCCTCATAGTAAATAACAGCTAACATACACTGAATGTGTGCTATATGCCAGGCACTGGGGTAAGTGCTTTAAGTGCATGGACTTAGTTACTCCCCACAAGAACTTTATGAGATGGGTATTTTATCATCCCCATTCTATAGCTGAGAAAACTGACACAGCTAGCAAAAGACTGAGACTCAGCTCTTAGCAGAATGTTGTCATTTGAAACAAAAATTTAAAGTCTTATAGAAAGTGTCCATCTCTTTCTGAGTTTCCCCAACTTTTGGCACAAAATAGATACTTCATAAACATTTTTTGAATAAATAGACAGACTTGGCAAATATACAGTCATGTACCACATAACAACGTTTTAGTCAACAATGTATCACATATATGATGGTGGTCCCATAAGATTAGTATCATATAACGTAGGTGTGTAGTAGGCTATGCCATCTAGGTTCATGTAACTACACTCTGACAGCCACACAATGACGAAATCACCTAATGACGCATTTCTCAGAATTATTCCCACCATTAAGTGATGCACAACTATAATCCTTATTCATGTTCCTTTTAATCCTACCTTCTTACTGATGGGAAGCAGTGGTTCTCTTCTAGAATAAAAATGGGGAACACAACTATCAGAGGCTTAGAGATAACAATGTCTGTATCATCCTATCCATTTCACCAATAAGATTATTATTATAGGAGTTAATTCTATTAGAATATTTTGCATTTTAAATGAAGAATAGCACTGACAGCCCACACTGAAACATACAGACAAGAAGGTGATCAAATTTGTTATTCTTTCTGAAAAGAGAAACAGAAAAGACCGAAGTTTTCCACGACACACATAAATGAAGACAAACAGTGAGGGACATAAATTTGTAGCTAAGCATTTTCCAAGCATCTAATATACGCCCTTTTGCTGATGCGAAGTATCACAAAAAATAAATCACACTGTGTTTTGGTAATTCAGTACCGTCTCCAGAAAGCTATAAGAAAACACAGCTGAATATTACACAGCTTATTTGTTTATTCATCATGTCTATATAACACACTTATTGCTTGGTCAGTTTTACTGCCATTTATGTTAAATGTGATATATTCTTTGACTGTAGGGCTTTCAACTTAAACATAAAAATATCACTCGAGAAACAGGAAAAAGAAAAACACTTAAATAACGTTAAAATCTAGATGAGGGTTATCCCAATCCAGAGAGAATGGGAAAAGCATTCCTACTTGGAATCTCAGACTCCCTAAGACACAGACAGGCATGAAGCAAGAGTGTACGTTCAGTTTGTGTGATTAACTTTTTATCATCAAATTGTTCTCTATGGACTGTATAAATGTCTCAGGCACATTCTCTAGATAGACTACAAAATGTCACAGACATAAAACCACAACCAAACTCAATATTTAATGAGCTCCTATTATATGCAGTCACTGGGCTACACAAGGAGCAGCTCACAGTGGTGAGCAAAACAGACTCGATCCTACCCCCTCGGAGCCTGTGCGCTAACTGAAGAAATAGACTGAACAAATAATAGTGCAAAAATCTCCTTAAACACTGGACCAGCTTCTCTGAAAGCAAAGTACAGAGCACTATGAGAGTGGAGAACAGACAAGACTCTAACTACCCTGGGCGTCACAGAGGATTTCCTTGAGGAAATATTTACCTAAAAGTTAAAGAATAAGCAGGTAAAAACAAGGAGAAAGGGAGGAAAAACACTCAAGACAGAAGTAGGGAGCACATGTCTCCTTCAAGGAATGGCAAGGCCAGCATGGTGGAGGTGCGGTGTGAATGGCACGAGGTGAGGCTGGAAAGGTAGCTTGTGGCCACGTTAGGTGTCTGGGTTATGTAATGAGAGCAAAGAGAAGCCGTTAAAAGGTTTTCAGCAAGAGAGATCACTATGCCTTTACTTGTACTAACCTCATTTCTTAGGACTGTAGGGTTTTAAAAAGAAAATGGAATAGAAAAAACTAAAAGGACTTGTCTTTATGTGTTTATTTTCTTAGACAAACACAAATCCATGGCTGTGTTCTCTGAAATCAGTAATTTCAGCAGTGACAGGTTTTAGTGCTGTCTGAAATATTTCCAGTTCTCCTTCTGGGCACAAGATTAGGATTTTTCTTCTCTGCAATTAGGTGAGGACATGTAACTTTTTTTGGACAATGAAATGTGAGCAGAAGTGACAGGTGTCACACCTAGGCAGAAGATTTAAGGGCTAATTCCCCATTATCTTTTCCTCTGTCCCTGTGACCAGCAAGCTTCCAGAAAGTGGCTGCTCCATCAGTCTGGGTGCCAGAGTAAGAACAATGCAGATGAGCCCTGAAGCCAAACCATAATGGACATGTAGCATGCGAGAAACAAACTGATGCTGTTTTCAGCCACTGAAATTTGAGGGCTGTTAACACACATAACCCAGCCCATCTTGGCTGATATAGGGGTATAGGAAGAAAATATTAGAATTGCTATTTCTGTTTTATTATTTCCTTTTTAATTCCAATTTTGTTTTATAATGAAAATAACATATTAAAGCAGTAGTGCATATATAGTATACATATACTATATATATATATATATACACACACACACATATATACATATATAGGCTCAAACATCATTTACCGATAAAGATGTACACTCAAAAAAAAAGATAAATGCCCTAATACTGCTTCCTAGATTATCTTGAATAAACTAATTCCACTTAACTCTAGAATTCTTATCTTAAGAACTTCCCACATATAAACCACTTTGCTTTAAAAAAAGTTGTAATGGAAAGAGCTCAGAACAGAATTATATATGAAAGTCACTGATTTACAATGGAGACGGCACAGCACTGCATGTTAATTGGCTATCTATATGGAAAATAAGGAAGCTTAACCCCCTATCTCACACAATTACTTAATTCTGGATGGATTACAGAGCTAAATGTGAAAGTTAAAACAAAAATACTTTTAGAGAGAAAACAGGAGAATATACTTATAACCTTAGAGGCGGGCAAAGATTTTTCTAGCAGGACACAAAGAAGCACTAAACATAAAATTTTTTTTTGTTAAATTGGACTACACTAAAATTAATAACTTAATCAGAAGACATAATTAAGAGAGTGGAATGGCAAGCTAGAGAGAAGAGATAGTATCCATAATACACATACATGACAGGAACTTTTATCCGGAATACAAAGGCAAGAAACTTAACAGGCACTCCATAGGATATCCAAAGACCAGCAAAAATGAGAAAAAGTGTTCAACTTCATTTGTCATCAAAGAAATGCAAATTAGAACCATAATGAGACACCACATATCTGTGCTTAAGACCTGATTAGAACAGATGAATGTCCATATGACTACAACAACAACAACCATGACAAAACCAAAAAATACCAAGTGGTGAGCACATGGAGTAACTAAAACTCATAGCTTCAGTTGAGTGTAAACTGGCACAACCATTTTAGAAAACTGCTTGGTAGTTATCTACTTAAACTGATAAATGCTTATTCTACAGCAAGCAATTAAACTCAGTTAACAGAAATGTGAACATAACATTCACTAAAAGATATGCACAAAAATGTTCACATGTAGCACTAATTATCCAAAAATGGAAAACTACCTAAATGCCCATCAACAATAAAATGGACAGATGAATTGTGGTATATTCACATGATGGAATGCTATAGAGCAATGAGAATAAAAGAACCATAGCTACATTCAATAGCATGAGTGACTCTCTCAAACATAATTTTAAGCAAAACAAGCCACACAAAAGTATATACTTATTATTTCATTTATATAAAGTTCAAAAACAGGCAAAACTAATCTATAGTGTTATAATTTGGGTTCTGCTCTAGGGGTAGCAACCGGGAGATGGCACAAAGCAGGAGCTTCTGGGATACTGGTAACGTTCTGTTTCGTGAATACAAATAATGGGGGTGTTTACTTTGTAAAAGTTCATCGAGCTATACACTTAGAATTTGTGCCCTTTTGTGTAGGCATATCATACTTCAATAAAATGTTTGCTTTAAAAAATGGTGGTCATGTAAAGAATGGCTAATAAAGCAATAAGAAAAAATAACAAAAACGGTGGTTGTTGGGCAGCTTGCCAACCTGCACACAAAAACCACCATCTGCTTTAAATAGAAAATATTCTATAAAAACAGAGAAGTAGCAAAACAATTACGATGAGGCCCTTGGGAGGAACAATCCCATATTATTTCCACCTCATACCCCAAGGAAAGCTCTGAAATAAAAGTCTAAATCCAGAGAAGGTCTGAAATAGTGGGGTTCTAGACCTGCAAGGTCTAATCAGGCAGCCACTAGTCACATGTGGCTACGAGCATTTGAAATGCGGCTAATCTGAACTGAGATGTGCTGTAAGTGTAAAATACAAACTGGATATCAAAGATTTAGTATGAGTAAAAGAATGTAAAATATGTCTAAAATTCTTTTAGGCTTACAAACTATTCTTTAAAAGCCTTTTAAGATTTTTTATTGAAGTGTATCATGAAAACACACAAAAAGTACCCAGATCATAAGTGTATGACCAAATGGACTTATCATAAAGTATGCCCATGTTACCATGACCTTGTTAAGAACTAAAACATTGCCAGCACTAGAAGTCTCCTTGTACACTCTCCAAAAAATGCTCCCAAAGGTATAAACTAACCTGATTTCTAACACCATAAATTAATTTTGTCTAGTTTTGAACCTGATACAAACGGAATCATGCAATACATTCTTTTGTGTCTGTGTGATTCACCAGCTAAACCATGCATGTCTGTAGTTTGTGTCCATTGAGTCCTAAGATTCCATGACAATATCAAAATGACTCATTCTCATTTGTGTGTTTCCAGATTTGGGCTATTACCAATAATGCTTCTATGAATGTTTTTATACTGTCCTTTTTTTTGGCTAGATATTAGATTATACATATTTAACTTTAGCAAAAAATGCCCAGGTTTTCCAATAAAGTTCTACCAATTTACACTCACACTAGCAATGTATGAGAATTCCAGCTGTGCCACAGCTTCAGCAACATTGGGTATCATTGGTTTTTTTTCATCTTAGCAAGTGTGGTGAGTGTGTAGTGGTCTCACTGTGCCAGACTGTTCAATTGTCAATCTGTTTAGACTGGGAACTATATTTCCTAGAATCCTCTTCCCTGTATGGCTCCTCATTAACGTTCACCAAAAGTAAAGTGGTGCAAGACGTGGGAGATGGAAGAGAAGCTCTAGGCATCACACTCTACAGGTTTCCTTTGGTTAGAGGTGGTGAAAGCAAGACGAGAGGTGCAGGCGCATTCCAGTCTGTCCTCATTCTTCCTGACTCTGCCCCACTCTCCTTTGCACTGTGGTTTTAATTTGCATGGCCATAATTATCAATGAAGTTGAGCATATTTTTACCTGTTTATTGGTCATTTTATACTTTCTGCAGTGTCTGTTGGGGTCTCTTGTCTATTTTTTCCGTGGATTATATGTTTTTTCTTATTGAACTGCAAAAGGTCCTAGTATTTTTTCATACAATTCCTTTGTTGGTTGAGTCTCAATTTTTATATTGATTTTATGTTGAAATGATAATATCCTGAATATACTGAGCTAAGTATATTATTAAAATTAACTTCATCCCTTTTTTTTCCTACTCTTAAAAAATGGCTACTTTTTAAAATACGGCTACTAAAAACTTTAAAATTACATATGTGGCTTGCATTATATCTCTATTGGACAGTGCTAATGTAGACAATTAATGTAGACTACAGAACTTATTTTGGTAGCTCCCCTACTTAATTTTTTTTAAGGTCATAATGATGCACAAAGACATTTATTAGGGTCTGTATTTTATGAATATTTTAAAAAATTGAACAGAAATGAAACATTTACTTTCAAGACTATGCAGGAAAGATAAACAAGTAAGTTTCTTTGCTTTTAGTTTAAATGACATCCATTGAGTGTGAAAACACTCATGTGGTTATCTCATCCTGTTCGGAAGCTCATACGAGTTTATATATATATATATATGCACACACATATATATTTAATTTAATAAGAGAAAATTGCTTATTAAGATATGCAAACTATGTGGCAGATAACTTTTTCAAAACGTGGATTAGTTGGAAGAAAATTTATAAGAGAGCCTTGAGTATTAAAAATATGAGAACACACTGCCATAATTCATTTAAGAGAAGTCCTCTATTATCAATGAGTTTTGAACAGGGGCAACTAATACAATAAGGAAGAACATTAGACTATCCATATTATAATTTTCATAAAAAATTCTTCTTTTAAATAGGAAAGAATTCACGTCCATATGACCATCCTCTACCCCCACACTCCAAAAAGGTCTTATATGATGTGAACACTTCATATGTTGTTAAGCTGTTTGTGTTTATTGTAGAGCTATTTTGTATATCCTTTGATAGCAGACACATTAGAAAACAGACGCTTTGCCATAGCTTAATTTACATAATGCCACTGAGATGCAGCTGTAAGCATGCTCCATCATTTTTTAATGTCTCATCAAAGTATAAGATCCTTTTTTCTTTTTACTTCAGCTAGTTTTACTGGAAGAAAGCAAATGCTACATGCTGGCCTAACATCAGCCACCACAAACCTTTCAGATGTTATTCTTACGTTATTCCAATCCATCACTGGCTCAGAAGGGTACTTCTTTTATTAACTTTTAAAAAATTGACTCTCTTGAAATATCAACATTGTTCTGAAATATTGGATTTTTGTGTCTAAATGTATTGAATTAAGCAGGCTCAAAAGGCCCCAATTTTAATTTCTTCTTGGCATTTTAAACCCAGATTCAGGTAAGTAACAAGCAAGATTTTCAGGCTACTATATAATCCAATTTCTCAAGGTTAAAATCAGGTTAAGTTCTTGCTGGTTGGAACCTATCACAAGGATTAAAAGCTATGATTTAAGAAAAAGTGAGGAGGAAAAACTCACTGTTAAATAGAGAATGAATAATAACAACTGAAATAGATTAGATTCATAAGTGCTTTTCAGTTCTCCAATAGCCCTGAACCAGTTTTTGGTATAATCCTTGAAGCATGTATACAGATATTATAATTTTAAAAAATGGGATGGGTGTTCTTATGTAAGTTATTTAATCTTCTGTACCACAATTTTCTCATCTGCAAAATGGAGAAAATAATGTTATCTAGATCCTCACAGGGTTGTGGTGAGGGTTAGATAAGTTCAATTCATGTGAATCATATAGAACAGCACTCTAGCATAAAGCTTACCTGGACTTCTGAGAGATTCTGGGAAAACATACAAACAAGCATATATCTTCGGTCTCTGAGATGTAATCAAGACCAAGATGCAGAATGCTACCCAGCCTTATAAAGGTTATCACTGAAGAAAAGTCATTTTTCTAAAAATGGAAAAATTACCCAACTGTGAAGAAGGAAGCCGCATGTGCTATGTCATGTGCAAACCTGTTAATATGTGTTCCAAGAAAGAATTCAAACAGGACTTTGCAAGGTCTCCAAAGCCAATAATGAAAGATTCTTTAAATACATCAAAGGTATTGAACTTTCCTGAGAATCACGTGAGACTACTTGATGATCACAGAGGAAAAACTATGCTCAAGGATGAAAAGGAGATAATAAATGTGTCCTTTGCCTCTATTTTCACAGAAGAGTACCTATTTCTAAATTGTTTTTTAAGGTAGGTAGGCTCAAGGTGTTAAATAAAATAGGACTTTTGGGGTCCAATAGAAACTAGATGCTGAAAAAGCTCCAAGACACATATCATAAACATATGAGTTTTGAAGGTATTCAAGGGTGAAGGTGTGGAACTCCTGTTCCAAATGAATAACACACTACCATAAATGGTTACTCTGCCAGAAAAATAATAAACCACAATTCTGATCCTCATCACTAAGAACAACTGGTAGGGTGTTTGGTAATGAAAATGGAAAACAACGGAAAATGAAAAGAAAACACTGATAAGAATCATCTAGTTTAGGTTCTAAGATCATCTAATTCTCTTTTAGAAGACAATACAATCGTTAACCCTTACAAATAAATATTTTAAAGTTTCAGGCCACAATAGGATTTTTTTCCTTTGTTTTTTGTTTTTAAACAGTAGGAAAAGCAAACCACAGGAAAAGCAAGATTTCTATCCCTCTTTTATAAAATAAACAACTATTTGCAAGGCTGAAATAGAGAATTTTCAGAATTATTTATGGGGGGAAAAAAATAAGTTCAGTCACCAGCATTAGGCTTTAATCTATATTTGTTGCCAGTGAACTGTAGCATAGACAGCAAGCTATTCACCAAAATCCATGGTGTCATCTTCCCTGGCATACAGCTAACTTCCATTTCTTGACTCCCTGAGAAACATGACATGTGATCATGTGACTGAGTTCTTCTAGTGGAATGTGAGTAGAAGTATGTGTGCCTGGTCCACGAAAATCTCCATGTACATGCCTCTGTGCTGTCTTTCCCTTCTGGTTGGCTCAAATGAGGATGGCCCCAACGGTGGCCTTAGAAGTCACATTTGAAAATGGCAGAGGCTCCAACAGTCTAAATGACTTCATGGAAGAAGGTCGTCCTGCTTACTGTTCATCTACTAGTACTGTTACATGAGCAAGAAACAAACTTCTATTGTATTTGCATCATTATGAATTCTGAGGTCTATTCGTGATAGTAATTAGTCTATATTAACGCAAATTTTAAATAATGCAGAATTTTAGACTCTAAATAACTTTAGCAACTTAATAAATCTATATGATGAGAACAGTTTAGGCTCAACTAAAATACTCAAAGAATAAGGAAATCTTAAAGACACTATTCATCTAAATTTTCAAAAATTTCTTGTTATAATTCTTTGTGAGCAAATAAAGGGACTAGTCAAAATACCTAGGCCAAATACCTATGAATTAAAAATTTATCTGTTTCATGATAACATTTTAAAAGTAATTATAATAAGCAACATTAATTATATGACATTATAATGACACTAATCGGGTGTTTAGATTGTGCCAGTGTCTAGACTACGCCAGGGCTGTCCCAAGCCCTTTACGTGCATTATCTCACTTATTTCTCACCTCAACTCTCTGAGGGAAGTACTATAATTCCCATATTATGAATGAGAAAATGGAGGCACAGATTAAGTAACTCGCTCAGGTCATACAGCTACAAAGTGACAGCCATGGGACTTGAACTCTAGCAATCAGAGTCTTGAGCTCATTCTCTTCACAAATACGAAAAAATGCCTCTGTAGCAGTACCTTATTGCCTAAAAAATTATAATTTCTAAAGTAAGTTAATTTGTAACCATAAAAGAGGTTATATACTTAAAGAATATAGCTCTCTCAGTGCCAAAAAAAACATTTGTGTATAGGAGGCTACAAACACACAGATAAACAATAAATCTGGCTCTGTGAGGAGAAAGGATGGTCACATACATCATGTGATGTGAATTGTGCTAAAAAGGTCAACATCAAATAATTTTCTCCACCAGTCTCTTCCTTGCCAACAGGTTTAAATCACAACCCTCACAGAGAACAAGGGCAGGGATTCGCGACTGAGAATCTAACCTCTTATTTCTAGTTCTCTGTCACCTGAGCAAAAAGCAGCTCCTGGCAGATTTATTAATGGCAGCACAACTCTCAAAATCCCTTTGATTTCCTCCTCCTTTTTTTCTAAGCCCACACCCTATGTAATCAATTGCCACGCCTGTCAATTCCTCCCTCAAAATGTCAGTTCCATTTACCCCCCTTTCCATTTTCACTGGCATTATTCTAGATCAGACCCTTACTCTCAATCACCTACACCAGGGTTTTCCCATCTTATTAAAACTGCCTTTTATGATAAGTGAAATATTTTTCATCTTGATCCAATACAAGTGCACACGTGTTACGCGTTATAACTAAGACCAAATGTTTATGAAATAAGACTTCCTCTTCCTAAGAGCAATTTACTCTGATACTGTTTAAAACCTTTGGTTACGTCGCTCGCTGTACTGACTTCCTGGCTCACCGGTGGGTCACAGCCTGCAGTGGGGATAAATTTGACCACTGCAAATGCTTCCTTTCTGCCTCCACTCTCCTGGCTCCTGTCCTTTCCATTTATTTTCACCAGATTAAATACTTTCAAAGCTCCATTCTAATTATGTCTATTTCCTATCCAGCATTCTTTATGGACAACTTTAAAAGTCTGAAGAACATGGGCCGGCCCGGTGGTGCAGCGGTTAAATTCACACATTCCACTTCAGCAGCCCAGGGTTCATCAGTTTGGATCCCAGGTGTGGACATATGCACCACTTGTCAAGCCATGCTGCAGCAGGCATCCCACATATAAAGTAGAGGAAGATGGGCACGGATGTTAGCTCAGGGCCAGACTTCCTCAGCAAAAAGAAGAGGATTAGCAGCAGATCTTAGCTCAGGGCTAATCCTCCTCAAAAAAAAAAGAAAAAAATCTCAAGAACAAACTTCTTAGCCCAGTGTTTAAAGCCCTACCAAACCTGGGCCTAGCATAGACATACCCAAACATATTACTTCAACTATAGACAAACTGAACAACCCCGAACACAACTTGTGATTTCCTGATTCTTTTCAGATTAAATTCTGCCCCTCCCCACTCCCTTGATACGCCTATGAATTTCAGACTCCGCTCATTCATTCAGTTTATGTTTAGTGAGCAGCTATATGTTCTAGGTACAGAGGGAGGTAAGTGGTTCCTGCACCCAGAGCTTACAATATGGCCCTAATACATGTGAAAGTACTGACAAATGCGGAAACAGTTACAAAAGGAGAAACAGAGTGTTACTGCATCACACGAGAAAGAGTTCACCTAGTTAAGAGAGTCAGGGCAAGTCTCCCAGAGAGCGAGCCATTTAATCTAAGTACTGAAAAACAAAAAGGAGCTACCAGGTGAAAAATGAGGGTAAAGGGTTCTCAGGGCTGGGGGGCGGGGCAGTAACAGCACGCTGAGGACCATGAAGACAGAAACTGTGGAAATCGCAAAGAAGTGCAAGACAACCAGTTTGACCGTGGCAGAGAATGCAAGGCAGAGTGGCCTGTGAGCTGGGGACAAGGGGAAGAGCAGATTGTGGGTGGCATTATATCCCAGGTGAAATGTCAGGATAAGGCGTGCTTATCATTTGCCTGCTATCTGCCAGGTAACTGAGCATTTAAGGATCTTTGAGGCATGTCTTCTTGCCCCCCAGGAACTCACGTTCTTCTGTGGAGACTGATAGGTAAACCTGCAGGAGGATAAGAGCCAAGCCAGATATGCTCAAATAGCTCAGAAAAAGAATTATTAACCTTTTCTGGCAGTTTGGGAAAAGCTTCCTAGAGGAAGCAATGCTTGAGCAGGGATTTGAAAAATAAATATGAGTTCCCAGGCTGACAACGGCTTATCAGGCAAGGGACCAGCAGGTGCAAAATTACAGGGACATGAAAAAAATCACGGCTTTTCTAAGAAAGTCCTGCTTGATAGCCCAGAGAAGAAAGTGTTCTTATGTTCCTCAGAATTTAGGGCCCCTGCACTACAATGGAGTCAGTCTACAGGATGAGAAGAGACTTGAAGAAAAAGACTTCATCCTCCTTTTTCTTTCTTTAAATCACCAATGGAGCTTACTTTAAATCACCAATGGAGCTTACTTATCACGGTATTTTGCTTATAGAAGGCACTCAACATCAGTATATATGTATTCGTAGAATAAATAAACTAGTAACTGTTTATTGGATTAAAATTAACTAAGTGATCTCTTATGTACAAAGCAATAAGAGAGGAAATAAACTTTAGTATACTTTCGGGAGCTGGGAAGGGGACTACCTAAGAAGGAAGGGCTGGACAGTGGAATCCCCGTGACTGCAAAAGTTCCCCTGGAAGGGGAAGGGCTCCAAACTGAGGTGCCCGGGCCTCCTTTGTAGAAAAAGCCCACCAAAAATGGGTGAGAATGACACAACACATAAAATACTCACCACTAATAATACATAAGATTGAAAATCTTAAATTACTTTTTTAAAAATAGTCTATCTACAAATACTGAGATAATCAAGGATTTGGCAGAGCTGACATCATTTCAGGCAGAGAACAGAGAATTTAACAGTTCACCTCTTCTTCTCCTTCCCGGATCTGAGCCCTGAGTTTAAGCAATCATTTAAATTAACTTCAAAATGTTCTTGTAGACATTACTAAACTCTGTCCATACCAATGAATTCCAATGATGTCATTGTTTCCATGGTAACTAATGCATTTCAAAAGGGGAAAAAAACAGAGAGCAAGACTAAAAACCAGGAGAAAAATGAAATAAAGTGGCATAAACAAAGCATAACATTTCTCCTTTGCATTTATGGAACACTTTCTGACTTCAAATGCTTTACCATTACTTAGATTTCAAGGCTCGTAAGTGCTAGAAGGATCTCAGAGGTCATCAAACCCACATCCCACTCATAGCCAGGATTCCCTTTACAATGCACCGTGCTTGTCCAACTGCTTACAGAGCTCATTGCTGGAAAGTTCTCACTCATTTACGTGCAAAGATTACTAAGCATCTATCTTATTCTATACGTTTAAGAGATGATTAAGATATTTTACCTCCTTTCAAAGTTTTTGCTGTTTACAGGGCAAATAATGAAAAGTTAGTGGTGAAAAAAAGAGGGCTCTAATAAAGACACAGGATGATGTCAAAAAAGCGAACATGGAGGGATTATGTATTTCCAATGACATTCATTTCCACTCCGTTTCAGCCTCACACACCCAGGACCAACCACGTCCTGGACCCTGTCATGACCCAGAACTGCTCCAACTCTGCAAACAAACTCCAGCATTAATTTTCTGATCACAAACAGCTCTTTCCCTCCCTAACTAATCCTGCACTAGTCCTATGAGCCTTATGAAGCCCAAGATCCTCCACTTGGAATACTGCCTCACAATACTTCCTTGCTGATATCCTCAACTTTTATCCTTCAGTGGTATCCACCTAGCAATAGCCTAACCTGGACTTAGTGACCATCCCTCTTCCCCACTGTTACGTTCCACAACGCTTCTCTGTCCCACGTTCTCTGTCCCAGAGTTGGAGAAAAATCCGTGAGAGCAGTTATGAGATTGTTTGCCTCTTGACTTAGAGGGCAGTAAGGCTCAAGTGCTGCCCTATAAGTCATAATATTTAAAAAAGCCCCTTAAAAGCCCTATAACGGAAGTGACAATAACATAAGGAATGAAAGGTACAGATGCTGCATTTGGCAACTATGGTCATTAGACCCCCAACTAGCAAAGTGCACGCAGGGCCTTCCCCACAGCCACAGCTACCCCAAGTGACAGCATCAGTTGAAATGGTCCCTTGGTGGACAAAATGATAATTTACAGGGAGAAAATGTTCTGGCTTCTGCTCTTTTTAAAACTTTTCCCTCAAAGTTTTCATGATATTTTTGATGAGCTGGACGTGTGCCTCCACCCTCGTCTTATGGGATGAGAAGTTAAGCATTCGCTTACGTGCTGATGGAATGGCTATCGTCCTGACCTTCAAGGGGCAGTAACAGATCATTAGCCCTGGTATCTAATTTCTGCCAGAAAGAAGGATTATGGATTACTTGTTCCCATAATCTTTGGTAGATAGCCCTGTCTCTAACTTTTTCCTGATTTATATTTTAAAATCCATATAAGTAGCTTTATTTAGTTGTCTGGGTGGGCACATCTAGTTGCATCTAGTTTATCTCGGAGGGCACAACAGGAAGTCACACTGATCAAACTAAGTGCTTTATGGAGAGAGTTACCTGTCTGAGGCGGGCATTTGGTTACCATGGCTTTAAAAGTTTTCCAAGCTAAAATTCACAACATGGAACACCACGGGGATTTTGTCACTCTTAATCTACATGTGAAAGCTGGCCCTAGAACACCTTCTGATCACGATTTTACCCCCGCTCATGAGAATACCCTCAGATCAGCCGGAGGGTAAGCACACAGGCCTCATCCTCACCAGGCTCCTCAATTCTCATAGGAGCAGGCTGCTCCGATCCACAGCTCCCGGCTTGCTAGTGCACACACCTCTGCACTAACAGGCAAGGGAGAAGAGGTGCTTGTCCAAGAGGATCGTCTCAACTCCACTACTCCACTATTGTGTACTTTCCAGGAGCTCCTGGGAGAAAACCCCTGGTGAAAGCTCCCCTGAGAGTGCATTCATTCTAACACATCATTGGACCTTATACTATGTCACAGTCTCACTGAAGAATTGAACAAGAGCTATGAATTCTCTCCACATCAAAGCAAACGCAAAGTGAACATACACAATCTGGGAGGAGGGGAGCACAGGTGGCAGAGAATCAGGGAGAGAGAATCATGAGATTCCCCTCCAGCTAAACCATGAGCTGACGTCTAAAAAGCTCTGCTGTATGAACTCTAAAATCTGTCCCCAAATTAAGCCAGGGCCCTGGAGAGCCATGTAGATGGAAGCATCATGTTGGCTTTGCGCTGAAACACTTGTTCCAAACCGTACTCTGGTACAAGTCCCCTTGCTTTTGCTGAGGCACACTAGGAAAAAGGACCTTCTATTTATGGTAAAGAAGGTGATGAGAGTGTGTGCATTATATACAGAGTTTCTTTCTTCTGAGAACTGAAGGGGGACTTATGCCTCCCTAGTCTCAGTTCTGCTCTCTTGAGCAACAAGCTCAAGGGGCTCAAGCATTCACTGTAAATGCTTACAGGCACGTGGACTTTTCGAAACATCTCAGCACCCTTGTGTGCATCCATCAGTGCAATGTCCTGGGGCGTGGAGACAATCACAGCACCTAATGAAAGAACACAAAACAAAAGGACAGCAAAATGAGGCCATCATTTCATTCTTTATGGACAAATTACTTCCAAAATTATGTTGCTTATGTGCTAAAAGGGTCTACTACATTAACTATTTAGGTAATTTGTATAAATTTTACATACATGAATGGGAAAGATGAGGAAATGCCTACTTTGCTCTTGCCTATTTTTGGCTCCTCACTGCTAAAATTACAGCTGGCCGACCAGTGATTCAAGATCACAGCCCTATCATCAGAACCTGCTTTCCCATTCAGACAACATGCTAGTGAGAAGATGCACAAGGCAGACCTTACTTTTAAGAAGCTAACAGTCTACTTGGGGAGACCAAAAAATTAAAGACTACAACATGAAGTGCTAAGAATTATAATAGAGGTATGCATTGGGTGTTACTTATAAAGGAGGAATGAAGGAAAGAGAACTAATTCAACCTAGGGGAGAGGATGGTGAAGGTGATAATGGGGATGGGATGAGAAAGCAGGAGATAAGGAGAAGCAATAGGGGAAAATTTCCAGACAGAGGTGATTCCTAAGCTGAGTCCTGAAAGTTTGTATTATAGAAAAGTCACTAGTGTGGAATACACTGTGGAGAAAAGTTTGGTGGAGGTAAAACTATGGGCTGTGTCAAAAATTCAGATGCAAAACAGTGGTGGCCTGAACTAAGGCAGCACGGAAAGTAGGTGGCGAGGGAAGCCTTCCTGGCTGTCCACTGTTACCCTGCAGAAACCAGATGGTTCTATGATGTAGTGTTTTGAGAGAAAGTGCAGTGCAATTTTTTCTTTAAGTGGAAACACGAGAGGCCTGGTTATGATTTGCAGAGTCTGTGAATTTCTTAAATTTTGCGGTTTCTTCTAGAAAATAACCTGAAAAATAATTGACATAAACATATTCTATATCACCTGGATGGCTATCATCTTATAACTAAATACACACTGCCAAGACATTGCAGAGCCCCAAACCTCAAACTGGCACCAAGTGGCAGAGCTTCATCACAGCTAATGAAAACAGAGGTGGGATTAACAACAAACAACCGATTGCACCAAGTGAAGGTCAAATGATACTACAAAGTATGGTCTGAAGGGATATTTTAAAGGAATCAGAACAGAGAAAATTGGCAGCAGAACCAAGTTATCACAAAGCACGTGGCCATACGGGCTGCTAAACTGAAAAGAACTGCGCCACAGGAGTTAGCTACAAATTGATCTTGCAATCAGTATTTTCACTTGAGCAAAAATTTCATCCCTCACATTAAATTTATATTATTAATTTGAATTTTACTGATTATGTAAGTTTTGCTTCTTTTAATTCATAAGTTTTGTTTTTTAAAGATTGGCACCTGAGCTATCAATTGCTGCAATTTTTTTTTTTTTTTTTTGCTTTTTCTCCCCAAATTCCCCCCAGTTCATAGTTGTATATTTTTAGTTGTGGGTCCTTCTAGTTGTGGCATGTGGGACGCCACCTCAGCGTAGACTGACAAGCAGTATCATGTCCACACCCAGGATCCTAACCAGTGAAACCCTGGGCCGCTGAAGCGGAGCGCGCAAACTTAACCACTCGGCCACAGGGCCGGCCCTAATTCATAATTTTTTAAAGTTCTTTTTGAATTATGTAAGAGCTATGAGCTTAAGGGATTTATGTTTACACCTAGTTAAGTTGTCTTATAATAAAAATAAGTCAACATAGGGTATGGGATAGATTATTTTTCCTATAGAAGGAAGGTCCATTCATGACTCAAGTTTGAGAAACACTAGCTTTGGAATTCAAACAGAATCAGAAATTAAATTTTTACTCCATAGCCAACTACCTGTGTGACTAGAGTAATAACTTAATCTCTCTGAGATTCAGTTTCTTCATCTACAAAATGGTATAGTAATACGTAGGTCACAGTGAGAAATAATTAGATCAACTCATGTCCATAAGACACTTGACATGAAGCCTGGACACAATGTAAACATTCAATAAATGGTAGCTGCTGTTGTTGTTAATATCATCATCATCTTTATTATTGTTATTAATGAAATGTCTTAGAAGTTGCTGGGAAGGTCATTTTCATATTTGCTACCAGGCAGTTCATGCTACTTTTCAAACTGTTCCCTGCATCACTATATCCTTCTATTTTGATGTACTCTGTCCAAGAAACCAAAAACAGTTCTCTTTCCTCTCTTTTAAAGATTGATGGAAATCACATCTCTGCAAAAATTATACTCAACTCTACTCCACACATCCAATATATTTCCACAATTTGCCACCTTCTAGATTCTATTATCAATCTATTTCACTGTTTTTTCATCTCCAAGCATTTGGAAGGGATCTAATTCCAGTTTTGCCCCCATCTAGCTATGTGACTAATCTTGGGCACACAACTCAGAATCACTCTAGGTCTCAGTTTCCTTAGCTGTAAAATTAACGCGTGGACTACATAGCCTCCAAGGTCTCAGCTAAATCTCTGATTATATGATTTAGCATTCCCTCTTAACTGTAACTTCCAAACCACCCCTGTTCAACCTGACTGCCTCAGTAAACTCATTTAAATGAATGGGAAGTGCTACCTCCTGCAAGAACTATGGCCTCAGTCTCAGAGCCATTCTCTTTGCATGTCAACAAAACTCCCTTGGCTATTTCCTCCAAATTCTCTCCTTAACTATATACTAGTATACAGCGGGTTTTCTATTGCATTAGCCCTAAAAAGTATCTTTAGCTTTCATATGATATAAACATTTTATTGTTTTAAATACTCTTTGTCTACTATTTGCATTACCACTACACAATATAGCTTCATGGACAGTTATGATTTTTCTCATTTTTTATCAAAATTAATGACACAAGGCCTTGCACAAAATAGGCACTTAACAAAGGATTGGTGCTTTAAACAATTTTCCTGTATTTTCAAATCATCCATCCTAGACTACTGCTGCATGAACTCTTAGTTGGCAACTCCTTGAACTAGGAGTCAAGAGCTCTGGATTCTGGTTTTGTTCACTATGGTAATATGCTATACAACCTTGAATAGCTCACTAAATCTCAACACATCTCAATTAACGTCTCTATAAAATAAACCTGTTTCCATTGGTCCTATTTAATTTAAAGAGCTGTTCCATTAAAAAAAAAGGATGTAAAAGTGTTATAAAAATGTTCAGCTACAAAATTTTGTTTATAGCTATAAGATCCTAAAGACAGCGATTAAATGACTTGGGGTTCTCTGTATTTAACCCTAACACAGTATCACAAATAAGCATCCATGCCATCTGAGTTTCTTGGTAGAATAATCTAAATAGCACAATTCTCAAATCAATTAAAAACAACTTTTTCACAAGGACAACAACCATCTTCCATGTCCTATCAAATGCTCACAAAACATGGAAACATTCCATTGGAACCACCAGCTTCATTTATAAGATTTTTTGGCACAAGGTATTTTTTGCTGAAATATATGTTCTTAACTAATGAATAAGTCCTTAATCACAATACAATCAGTCTCTAGGACACTGCTCTGAGAAAGAAATTTCTAGCTGTTCATAAAGAATACAAAAACATAACTGGCCCACACATAAATCACTACCTCTTTTCCTGTACCAAATTTCAACATAACTTGTAAGTAACCATTTCAGACAGCCCTACAATCATCTTTAGAATTTGTGATAAGGAAATAAAGCAAAGAAAAAACAAACAAAACCTCCAGTAAAATTAAATTTAACCATTAATCAATCTGTGCATCACAACCCAGATTTTTGAATTTTAAAGGAATTATGTCCATTTTTTCTTGTTAATATATCTCAACTTAAAATATGGTCTCCAAACCTGATATTACATTTTATCTTTTGGTTCTTGGCTTTCTCCTTAATATATTTTAATTTTTCTCAGGGATCATGGAACATGAACCAATAAAACTAGCCTAGATTTTTTCCCCTTTATACCATCACTGATGATGTCACTTCAATTTTGTGATGGAAGGTTGTTAGAAAACTTGTGCTCCCTCTACTGACCATAAGGAATGTCAGTAGCAACAAAGAGAATGTTTACTTTGCAATAAACAGAATTATCTTCTGGAGGTATAAACACAGTATCATAAAACACCTATCTCAAGAACCCTTTGGAGAATTTTCTACTCATTTTCTAGGGTAAATATCTAAGTCCAAACAAATAATATTGTTCAAATGCTATTTCCCAAGTTGCAATCTTTTTAAAAGGCTTTTTATCAGCTGAGATTCTCTATAGAAGGTTAACTGTCTGGCAGATTCTGGAAAATATGTAAACATCCTAAAAAATAATTATTTAGAGTATTGTCTTAATTGCTAATTCTCTTGAGTATTAAGAGGAAAATCTATTTATAACTGCATATCTGAATTTGGATCAGAGTTCAGAGTAGTTAAACATTTCAAACTGATTGTTCCAGATGTTAGGCTGATCATAATTACACCAGTGTGGAACTACTCAACTATGTCATTCTAGGTCTCCAGGGCATAAATTGTATCTAGTTCCCAAGCTTGATTGAGAACTTCAGTGTTGGAACCTAATAAATATGTGCAACAAAATCTGTTTAATCAGACTAGGACGAGTAATTCTATACCTTACAACTCTTGAGCACATCAATGTAAACTCAACTAAGACTTAAAAGAACAAATTAACTGCTATTCTTAATGTTCACAGTGCTTTCATATTTAGTTCTGCTGATTCTCCCTGATTTATTTAAAGATACTTGCAGCAAAAGGGTACAATCATTCAACTTCTGCTAGCTTAACATAAATAACATCAAACATACAATTGTTTATTAACCATAAAGTAGACTGGCTTCAGTATTCTTTTAGTTCTCCCGTCTTTCTCTTCTACAACCCCCGAACTTCCTGAATTACAAACACTACTTGCTGTAAGATCAAGGAATGTCCACCAATATTAGTATCAGATTAAGTACAACATGATTAAAAAGGTAAATTCACCTCAAATGAAGTCACAGACTGTGTTTGAATAGGAAATATAAATAATTCTTTCGTGAATCACTGTTTTGGACTCTATGCTCCATTCCAACAGAATAGAGAATTGACTATAGTCAGAAAGTGGATGTATTTTATTAATTTACAGATCAATCATTATTTTGCCCACTTTAGAAATGACTTTTGTTACAGGAAATTAAGTCAACTGCTGCCAAAAAGAATTATAAAACAAAATAATTAGTGGAAATCACAGTATTTCAAAGTCACTGGTAAGAGACAGCGTGTGCACTATGAAAGTTTAATTAAGAATTCAAGTTCATCAAAGGAATCTGGATGCATATCTGCTGTTTAGGGACAAAGATCAGCTCTTCAATAACAGAGTCAACAGGTAATGGGCTTCCAATCACCTCACCTCAATGATGTTAACAAAACATTCACCAGGGCTATCTGCACTGTGTTCACCGAGGAATCACTGGGCACAAGTGAGGCTTTCAGAGATTTTTAAGAGTCGAGGCTGGAACCAAACAGCTCTCTCATGCTCACACTGGCTCTCTTTTGTGCTCTCTCTCTCTCTCTCTCTCTCTCATTCTCATCCTCCCCCAACTGCTGATGTCTCCAGTAAAGTTAAGATATAATTCTCTCTTCTTTTCAGTCTTGAATCCATCTTTTTTTTTTTTTTTGAGGAAGTATTAGCCCTGAGGTAACATCTGTGGCCAATCCTCCTCTTTTTGCTGAGGGAGACTGGCCCTGAGCTAACATCTGTGCCCATCTTCCTCTACTTTATATGTGGGACGCCTGCCACAGCATGGCTTGCCAAGTGGTGCCATGTCTGCACCCAGGATCTGAACCAGTGAACCCCGGGCCATCGACACAGTACGTGTGAACTTAACCCCTGCGCCACCGGGCCAGCCCCTTGAATCCATCTTTATGCTGATCAGCAAACATCTCGGGGAAGCTACCTGTTGTATAGATACGTTTCTACAACTCAGAAAGCGCTTTTGCTCTTCTGTGAGCGTCTGTTCATGTTGGACTCTTAGATTTGGTATTTTGCATTTCAAATTCTGTTAGATATGCATATAGCTCAGCCTGCCCATGTTTGCAATGAGCCACCACCAAAGGCTATTTGTTTAATAATGGAACACATTGCTTTTTATACACGGTCTTTCTCTAATATAAACTCCAGAGAGGAGACTTGCTACTCCTCGACTGCCCTAACTTTATTTAGCCAGGTATATTTCAGGAAATAGAGACTGAAACTTTAAATGGAAAAGCTCTGCTCCATTCCCAAATACTGTCATACTTAAGATATGAAGAAATTCTTCAGAGTTATACTTCAGATTCTGATCAAATTTCTGATATCTATGAGCAAGTGCAAAAATTTTTAAATGATAGGTTGTGAGACTTCTACTTTTTCTACATACAAATGTTTAATGTATTTAAAAGTAGTTTTTAATAGGAATCTGACTACCCCTTGACCATTATACTATTCACTGAATTTTAAGACATTAAGGATTTCAGCTGTCAGGCATATCACAAAGGAAGTACTCAGAAATGAACCATCTCAGAAGCTTTACCTCCAAACACAGGCTAGATGATGAAGGAATTCAAACATTAGATAAGTTGGTTTAGACAGAGTGATTCTGAAAGCTGACTATATAAGAATCACTTGGGAAAGCTTTTAAAATCCTAGGTCTTCCCACGTCATAGTTCAGAAGGTGTTAATTCTCAGGCTATTTCTTTGAAATGTTAACTTATACACCGTAACTTCTACCTATAATATATGTTGACCCAAATAAATGCAAGAGCCCTAAAAAATTTATTTCTTCTTAAATTTAGATTGGAAACACTGTTGTTCATTAACTAATAGTACCATATTTAGTTTTATTATTTGATTCCCAATCTAACAAGGACTGAAGTTTCAGACTGAACACCAGATATGCCCTAAAACATAAAACCCTGGAATACAGTTTTTAGACTTTAACACTTGGCTACAATTTGTATAACAATAAAACAAATTTATTTTGGAAAGAATTTTTATAACTTGATGAATAAAACAATAATTCTCTTCTACATCATGTAATTCTTGCCAAATATCCATTAATTATAACTCTGCCAACACTAGAATGGAAAGACCGCACCTGGAAGAAGTCCAAAACTGACTGTCTCCTTTAAACTTCCATTCTGCAAATCGAAAACATAAATGAAGACTTAAGATCTCTGAATACCAGGAAAAGCTATGACCAAAAGTCTTCCACCTTAAGGTACAAGCATATTTCTAGCTTTATAGTTTGAGGTCCTTAGAAATTGCAAAATTGTAGGGGAAACACAGCCATAAAATCCATAGTCACCAAATATTTTTCTTTGAGTTTTCAACGGTTTTCCAAAGGATCAGTATTGGATGCCTTTAAAGAATTACTCCTAAATTTGAAAACAATTAGGAAAGGAAAAATATAGTACTTGAAAAAATAAAAGATTTTATTTAGTTTACCTAAGTGAAACCACTATGTTCCTTCTGCTTTGAAAGAGTAAATACATTAAGGAAACAATTTCAAGTGATGGCCTATGGTCATTCATTTCTTTAACAACGGCAACAATAAGCTTCTGATCCTCCAAACCCCAAGAGGTGTTCATATATAAAAACTACTGTCTAAATTGGCAGTGAAAGAGTGTTTTTGTAAAAGAGATCATTGATTACACCAAGCAAACTACTAGTGGAGGGGAAAACACTAGTGTGGACTTGTACAGCTTTTTCTCAAGAATCTTTGATGAGTGAATAGGAGTTCAGCTACTGCAGCAAGAGACCCAATGCCCTTTACAAGCAATAAATGCCATTCACTTTAAACAATGATTGAAATATTAAAATGGCTTAATTTAAAATTCCAACCTCATCTCAATTAAATGAATGAGAGGCAGAAAGGCCTCTGGCTTTCCTTCTACCTGTAGGGTCCAGACAGGAAGGGTCCTAAACAGGAAGAAAGGGTACCACCTCGCTTTCATAATGTAATAATATCAGTCTGCTAGTGCAGCTTCTCTGGACCCCATGGATATTCAGCATATTATCTAGCTGACTACTCTGCCATATACAGTGGCTTCTCCCCCTCTAGGAGAAAGAAATCAAAACGGCCCACACTGGGACTATCTGGCTGTTTTCTGTGCCACTTCTGCCCTTCCCTGGAAGAAAAAGAGAGAGAACAAAGAAGGGACCATGATGGCTCCCCTCTCAACTGCTCAGTCTTTGTCCCTTCTATTATAAGAATAATTTCCAAAAGTTTCATTCCTGTATCAATCTTTACTTAATAAAGTAAAAGGAAACCTTTTTTCATAACTCTATCCTACCAAAATAAACTATTCTATCTGCTACTCCCCACTACATAAAATATACTTATATCACTGATAATCTGCAATATAAACATTTTGTTCATAAATTTGATGACAGTACAATTTTGCCTTGTGATAGGGCGTGTTTTCGTGATTTGACTGTACTACTGGTATCTGTATTAGCTCGCAAACTTTCAGAGGGCAGAAATCTTTGCTTTGTATTTCATCTATTGCAGCCCACTAATTCATGAGTATAACAACCATGAAGAAGAGAAGCTGTTCTGGTTATTTTCCCTTTGCTGCATTCCACTCTCTGCCCCCCTCAAGCTCTGCTTCGTTCTCCAACCCTCTCTGTCCTAATCAGTGCCCAAGCAGCTGACCTCTGCGGACCTGAGTTTCCTTACCAAAAGGGATTCCAATAAGGATCTGCCACCAGGAGGTACCAACAGGATGTGAGACTGCGGGACGAGAAAGAGGTTGGAGCATTATCACCTACCTCATACACTGCTCCCTCCCTGCCTAGCAGGAGTTCTGGCCTTGGCTGTGTTCCTTTGTGGCCTCAGCTCCAACATGCAGCCCCTCTTCCATGGCTCTAGCAGTTACCAGGTTCCACTGACACAGTTCACTCCCTTGCCCCTTCAGGCAGAGGGACAGTAACAACTTCCTACTGTCACTAGTCTCTGGGTACTTCACCATCTCTTGTTGATTTCCTCAATACTGTCCACACCTCTGAACTAGCCCCTTCATTAAACCCTGTTCTGTTAATTCCTTTTAAGGTATGTCATCTGTTTCCTGCCAGGACTCTGACTAATATAGCACCTTAGTATAAATAATAAAACTCTCCAGCCTCTTAAAAAAGAAAATATGCTTCACCTATTTCATGTGAAGCATAAACCCTTCACCTAACTTAAAGAGTTAAAATCAAATTAAGATAGTCCTCAGATAGTCATTATAAAGAACCTCAGTTGAAGCAAAGGAAGAAAGAAAAATATTTTAGGTAACATCTATTAGAATTCAAATACTAGCACAGTGTATATATTTTCAAAATTTTCAAGGAATTTATAATGTTCCTCAAAGAAATACTAATCCTCTTCTATTATGGAAGAGCAGTTAAGTGTTCAATAATACCCAAGAGTTCATCACTATGCATTAACAAACAACCCAGAAGTCAACCCTGGAATTTATCCAATTCAGTATATGGCAACAACTAATTTACAAGCTAAAGAAACAACAAGCAAAAGCCCAGCAAACTGTATCACACACAAAAAAGGGAGTAAGAAAAATAATAAAACCAATACTGGCAACTTTGCCTTTTCCCCTTGGCAAGTTCAACAAGACCAGAGCAAATCCAAAGACTATAATTGGTTATTTTCCATCTTTATCCTGTCTCCTTTCCCTCTAGCAATTGCTACAACTATAGGTATTTGCAGTATATAATGATTCAGTAGTCCATGTAAGCTCAAATTTAAATCATTAGCCACTAACACTGCTGTCAATACATTATCACTGTTATTGCTACACAATGCTTTTAACACAGAGGATGACTATCTTTTTCTTTAAAGTTTCTTCTTATAATGAGCTTGTCATCCATCCCACGGAACAAAATGGAACACACAAAAAGAGGTGCTAATTAGCATTCAGAAAGAGGATCTTTTTGCTTGTACAGGTCTGCCTCCAAGAATTTTCCAAAAGGATATCTCTTTCTAAGTATAAAATTTAATTTCATTCTCAATATGGCTTGGAGAAATGCAAAGTTGATACAAAGGCTCTTTCTAATTCACAACAATTCACCACCACCACCACCCAAAAAAACTCTTTTAAAGTGTTCAAGTAGTTTCTAAAAATACCATACATTTAGAAGGAACTCTCACATTCATTAACTCATTTGATCCTTATAAGTCTGTGGAGTAGGCAGGTGTTCCACAGGTAAGGGAAAAGAGTCACAGAGGGAGCTAGTACCTTGCTAAACAGGTATGAAAGTAAGTAAGAGAATTGATTATTATCTTACAGTGAAGCAATGCTAGTGATTCTCACTAGTACTTTAATACAGAGCCTGCACGTAACCAAATAGCAAGCGCCCACATGCACACTACTACCCCAGACACCAACACAGTTAATACTATAAGGTATCCACTGACCACAGGGATATTATAGAGGACAGAAAAAAGGAGAGCACAAATAAATCCCTAAAATGAAAGGATTTTCCTCTCAAAAAGAGAGCGAAATAAAATGTATGTTTTTAATAAATGCTTTCTTTAACTTATACATAGAAAAACACCCAGGTGAAAGCAGTCGGAGTGGGAAAAGTCACAGGAATAAGTTAGCAGGATGGTAAGAAAGATAAGGAGGCACAAATCTGTTCACATAAACAGTGACAACTAGTCAACTAGCTTTGTTATTTATTCAATCAATATTAATTGCATAAGTCATTGCCCAAGGTACTCGAAGAAACACTATGATGAATAGGAAAAATTCTTGCATTCAAGCAGCTTACAGGCCAGTGGGGAAGATAATACAGACAGACAGATAAAACATTCATTGATTCAAGATTTCCTGAGTGGTTACAGGAAGGCACTAAGTTTGGCACTGTGAGAAATACAAAGATGAATGAAACAGAATCTTAGCCCTCCAGGGAGTAAGAGTCTGGTAGCAAAGACGACACAGTTATGCAGGTTTTGAATGGAGAACATGAGAAGTGCTGCAGGAGTGGTCCAAATAAAAGGCTATGTGAATTCCAAAGGGGGAGAAGTGATTCCCAACTGCGGGTTTGGTGAAAATGGCAAGCAGACATTTGAAATAAAGGAGATGCAGGTTTTGAGTACTCACTGATTGGGGAGGACAGACATTCTAAGTGAGGGTCAAATGTACGTAAAGACAGGGACTCTGGAAAGTAAAGGGAGGAAAGAGGGGACACTGAGTACATGAGGTTTTTTAGGAGGGATCCCAAGTTATGTGAAGGAGTTTAACGGGAAGGAGAGGGAAGACAAAGCACAGGCGGACTCAGATGGGAGCCTAAAGGGTTTATGTGGTTTATGGGATATGAGCCATAACAAAAGATAGAACATAGAGTATCTTAGAAGAGTTCTCAAGTCAATGATAAGAGGAAAGGAAAATTAGGTTCATACAGAACAGTAATTCAGTTAGGCTTAAAAAGGCAGACATGATTCTCACAGGCTGGTCCAGAGTATATAAATTGATGAAAGTCATGATTCAAGCCAGGCCAGCAACTCTTCGGTTGGTACTCTTCCCTCTAAATCCTGGGAGATGCCTCACTTTTCGTATTTTCTGAGATATGCTAGGTGTGAAACGACACTGGCCTGAATAAAATCAAACCTCAGGAACTAAGCCTTTAATAAACACACAGACACACACAGACACAATACATGTACCGCTTCCCCCAAATCCCCTTCGCATCCTGACAGCTGCAATTCTGTACTGAGAACCAGTGTGCCTGGAAACTAGCCAGATAGCCAAGACTAGTAATGATCAGCCCAAAGATAATATTGCTCTTTCCAAGAATCATTTAGGGTTCTACTCCTAAAGGCCAAAGGAGACTGCTTCTAGACTGCCTCCAGACCTTCCTCAGAATGCATGAGTTAAATAGGCCCAAAGCAATCCCTGAGTCAAAAAAATATATATTGAATATAGTACACATCAATATAGACCATTGAATGGATACTCATCAAATAGGGGTGCACAGATTTAGGCATATTCATAGACAAATTTATTTTTATCATAGATCCCCTAGATTAGAATAATTTCAACCTAAATGAGTTTGAATGGATTAGAACTAAACTTAGAAAGTCAATGAGTCAAACACTGTTGGGTTTTGTATTAAGGCAGCTTGGTGTAGAGGTTAATAGCATGAGCCTTAAACTCAATCGGAACTGACATGAACCTCAGTTACGACCCACTGTAACTATGTGACCTTGGGAAAGTTACCTAACCTTTCAAAGATTGCAGAAAATAGGGATAACACCTGTGATAATTAATATAAAATTAATATATGGAAGACTATCACTAAATGGCAGTTTATTAAAAACAGGCAATCATCATGGTACCAATTTATATAGAAGTGTACTGTCCCTAAAGAATCAGTGCTTTCTATTTACTTTTTTAAATTATAAAAATATACATGTTCATTATAGAAAATTTAGAAAATACTGATAAGCAATCCTTTTACTTTCATAGTCCAGAAGTAAATAAGTTTGCGTATTTTCTTTTTTTATTTATTTATTTTTTTATTAATGTTATGATAGATTACAAGCTTGTGAGATATCAGTTGTACATTTTTGTTAGTCATGTTGTGGGTACACCACTTCCCCCTCCGTACCCTCCCCCCACCCCCCCTTTTCCCTGGTAACCACCGATCAGATCTCCTTCTCAATATACTAATTTCCACCTATGAGTGGAGTCATATAGAGATCGTCTTTCTCTGACTGACTTATTTCGCTTAACATAATACCCTCGAGGTCCATCCACGTTGTTGTGAATGGGCCAATTTCGTCTTTTTTTATGGCTGAGTAGTATTCCATTGTGTATATATACCACATCTTCTTTATCCAATCATCAGTTTCTGGGCATGTAGGCTGGTTCCACGTCTTGGCTATTGTAAATAATGCTGCGATGAACATAGGGGTGCAACGGACTCTTGAGATATCTGTTATCAGGTTCTTAGGATAGATACCCAGTAATGGGATGGCTGGGTCATAGGGTATTTCTATTTTTAACTTTTTGAGAAATCTCCATACTGTTTTCCATAGTGGCTGTACCAGTTTGCATTCCCACCAACAGTGTATGAGGGTTCCTCTTTCTCCACAACCTCTCCAACATTTGTCGTTCTTGGTTTTGGATGTTTTTGCCAATCTAACGGGGGTAAGGTGATATCTTAGTGTAGTTTTGATTTGCATTTCCCTGATGATTAGCGATGATGAACATCTTTTCATGTGTCTATTGGCCATATTCATATCTTCTTTTGAGAAATGTCTGTTCATGTCCTCTGCCCATTTTTTGATCGGGTTGTTTGTTTTTTTGTTGTTAAGCAGTGTGAGTTCTTTGTATATTATGGAGATTAACCCTTTGTCGGATAAGTGGCTTGTAAATATTTTTTCCCAATTAGTGAGCTGTTTTTTTGTTTCAATTCTGTTTTCCCTTGCCTTGAAGAAGCTCTTTAGTCTGATGAAGTCCCATTTGTTTATTCTTTCTATTGTTTCCCTCAACTGAGGAGTTACAGTGTCCGAAAAGATTCTTTTGAAACTGATGTCAAAGAGTGTACTGCCTATATTCTCTTCCAAAAGACTTATTGTCTCAGGCCTAATCTTTAGGTCTTTGATCCATTTTGAGTTTATTTTGGTGTGTGGTGAAAAAGAATGGTCAATTTTCAATCTTTTGCATGTGGCTGTCCAGTTTTCCCAGCACCATTTGTTGAAGAGACTTTCTTTTCTCCATTGTAGGCCCTCTGCTCCTTTGTCGAAGATTAGCTGTCCATAGATGTGTGGTTTTATCTCTGGGCTTTCAATTCTGTTCCATTGATCTGTGGACCTGTTTTTGTACCAGTACCATGCTGTTTTGATCACTGTAGCTTTGTAGTATGTTTTGAAATCGGGGATTGTGATTCCGCCGGCTTTGTTTTTCTTGCTCATGATTGCTTTAGCAATTCGCGGTCTTTTGTTCCCCCATATGAATTTTAGGATTGTTTGTTCAATTTCTGTGAAGAATGTTCTTGGGATTCTGATTGGGATAGCATTGAATCTGTATATTGCTTTAGGTAGTATGGACATTTTAACTATGTTTATTCTTCCAATCCATGTACAAGGAATGTTTTTCCATCTCTTTATGTCATCGCCTATTTCTTTCAAGAAAGTCTTGTAGTTTTCATTGTATAGATCCTTCACTTCCTTGGTTAAGTTTATCCCAAGGTATTTTATTCTTTTCGTTGCGATTGTGAATGGGATAGAGTTCTTGAGTTCTTTTTCTGTTAGTTTATTGTTAGTGTATAGAAATGCTACTGATTTATGCACGTTAATTTTATACCCTGCTACTTTGCTGTAGTTGTTGATTATTTCTAATAGTTTTTCTGTGGATTCTTTGGGGTTTTCTATGTATAAGATCATGTCGTCTGCAAACAACGAGAGTTTTACTTCTTCGTTACCTATTTGGATTCCTTTTATTTCTTTTTCCTGCCGAATTGCTCTGGCCAGCACCTCCAGTACTATGTTGAATAGGAGTGGTGAAAGTGGGCACCCTTGTCTTGTTCCTGTCCTCAGAGGGATGGCTTTCAGCTTTTGTCCATTGAGTATGATGTTGGCTGTGGGTCTATCATATATGGCCTTTATTATGTTGAGGTACTTTCCTTCTATACCCATTTTACTGAGGGTTTTTATCATAAATGGGTGTTGGATCTTGTCGAATGCTTTCTCTGCATCTATTGAGATGATCATGTGGTTTTTGTTTTTCATTTTGTTGATGTAGTGTATCACGTTGATTGACTTGCGGATGTTGAACCATCCCTGTGTCCCTGGTATAAATCCCACTTGATCATGGTGTATAATCTTTTTGATGTATTGCTGTAATCGGTTTGCCAAAATTTTGTTGAGGATTTTTGCATCTATGTTCATCAGTGATATCGGCCTGTAGTTCTCCTTCTTTGTGTTGTCCTTGTCAGGTTTGGGGATCAGAGTGATGTTGGCTTCATAGAATGTGTTAGGGAGTTCTCCATCTTTCTCAATTTTCTGGAACAGTTTGAGGAGAATAGGTATTAAGTCTTCTTTGAATGTTTGGTAGAATTCTCCAGAGAAGCCGTCTGGTCCTGGACTCTTGTTTTTGGGGAGGTTTTTGATTACCGTTTCTATTTCCTTACTTGTGATTGGTCTATTCAGATTCTCCATTTCTTCCTGATTCAGTTTGGGGAGATTGTAGGAGTCTAGGAATTTGTCCATTTCTTCCAGGTTGTTCAATTTGTTGGCATATAGTTTTTCATAGTATTCTCTTATGATCTCTTGTATTTCATTGGTATCTGTTGTGATTTCTCCTCTGTCATTCCTGATTTTATTAATTTGCGATTTCTCTCTTCTTTTCTTGGTGAGTCTGGCTAGGGGTTTGTCAATTTTGTTAATTCTTTCGAAGAACCAACTCTTTGTTTCATTGATCCTTTCTATTGTCTTTTTTGTTTCAATATCGTTTATTTCTGCTCTTATTTTTATTATTTCCCTCCTTCTACTGACTCTGGGCTTTGTTTGTTCTTCTTTTTCTAGTTCTGTTAGGTGTCGTTTGAGGTTGCCTACGTGAGCTTTTTCTTGTTTAGTGAGGTGGGCCTGTATTGCGATGAATTTCCCTCTTAGGACTGCTTTTGCTGCATCCCAAATGATTTGGTATGTCGTGTTCTCATTTTCATTTGTCTCCAGATAATATTTGATTTCTTCTTTAATTTCTTCAATGATCCATTGTTTGTTGAGAAGCGTGTTGTTTAGTCTCCACATTTTTGCACCTTTCTCTGCTTTTTTCTTGTAGTTGATTTCTAGTTTAATAGCGTTATGATCAGAAAAGATGCTTGATATTATTTCAACTCTCTTGTATTTATTGATGTTTGCTTTGGTTCCCAAAATATGGTCAATCCTTGAGAATGTTCCATGTGCACTTGAGAAGAATGTGTAACCTGCTGTTTTTGGATGAAGTGTTCTATATATATCTATTAAGTCCATCTGGTCTAATTTTTCATTTAATTCTATTATTTCCTTGTTGATTTTCTGTCTGGATGTTCTGTCCATTGGTGTTAATGGTGTGTTGAGGTCCCCTACTATTATTGTATTGTTGTTGATGTCTTCTTTTAGTTCTATTAAGAGTTGCTTTACAAATTTTGGTGCTCCTGTGTTGGGTGCATATATATTTATAAGTGTTATGTCTTCTTGGTGGAGAGTCCCTTTTATCATTATATACTGTCCCTCTTTATCTTTCTTTATCTGTTTTGCTTTGAAATCTACCTTGTCTGATATTAGTATAGCGACACCTGCTTTCTTTTGTTCATTATTAGCTTGGAGTATTGTTCTCCATCCCTTCACTCTGAGTCTGTGTTTGTCTTTGGGGCTGAGGTGTGTTTCCTGGAGGCAGCATATTGTTGGATCTTGTTCTTTGATCCATCCTGCCACTCTGTGTCTTTTGATTGGGGAGTTCAATCCATTTACATTTAGAGTGATTATTGAGACGTGGGGGCCTACCACTACCATTTTGTGTCTTGTTTTCCGGTTTTCTTCAGTTTCCTTTGTTTCTCGTCCCATGGTTTAATCTGTTCTGATGTAGAGCTGCTACTCTCTGTTGTTGTCCTTCTACTTATCTCCTCTGCTCTTGGTTTTGTAGCCCCTTTCCTTTTTTGGATTTTTCAGGAATGAGGGTTTTCCTGAGGATTTCCTGAAGAGGAGGTTTTGTGGCAATGAACTCCCTTAATTTTTGTTTATCTGGGAAAGTTTTTATTTCTCCATCGTATTTGAAGGATATTTTCGCTGGGTAGAGAATTCTCGGCTGTAGATTTTTGTCCTTCAGATTTTTGAATATATCATTCCACTCTCTTCTAGCCTGTAAAGTTTCTGCTGAGAAATCTGCTGATAGCCTGATGGGGGTTCCTTTGTAGGTTAGTTTCTTTTGCCTGGCTGTCCTTAATATTTTCTCCTTGTCATTGACTTTTGCTAGCTTCACTACTATATGCCGTGGAGTTGGTCTTCTTGCATTGATAAAGTTTGGAGATCTATTGGCTTCTGTCACCTGAAGATCCATCTCCCTCACCAGATTTGGGAAGTTCTCAGCCATTATTTCTTTGAATAGGTTTTCTGCCCCTTTCTCCTTCTCTTCTCCCTCTGGTATACCTATAATCCTTACGTTGCATCTCCTAATTGTGTCTGATAATTCTCGGAGAGTTTCTTCATTTCTTTTAAGTCTTGCTTCTCTCTCCTCCTCTGCCTGCAACAATTCTATATTGCCATCTTCCAAATTGCTAATTCTTTCCTCCATATTATCGGCCCTACTGTTCAGAGCATCTAGATTTTTCTTAATCTCCTCTATTGTGTTCTTCATTTCCAATATTTCTGTTTGGTTCTTCTTTATCATATCAAACTCTTTTGTGACATAGCTCCTGAACTCGTTGAGTTGTCGGTCAGAATTCTCTCTTAACTCATTGAGAATCTTAATGATGGCTGTTTTGAAGTCATCATCATTTAGGTTATATATCTCATTTTCTTTGGGATTGTTTTCTGTGTATTTGTTACTTTCTTTCTGTTCTGGAGATTTAATGTATTTTTTCATATTGCTTGATGTTGTTGATTTGTGCCTCCGCATGGAGATAGAGTTTAGTTGCTCCTTTCACTTGTTTCAGCTGCTGCGGTGGGGGGAGCAGCTGTTTATACTTCACCAACCAGGAACCCTGTCCGTAGTTGCTAACTGGGCCTGGGCCCCTCTTCGTAGCCACAGTGGCCCTTTGGATTCCCTCCTCTGCCGTGGGGGCCGTCACAGGGGGGCTTCAGGCTGCAGGTGCCTACTGTTGTTGCCCACCTAGATGCGCTCTCTCCTTGGGGTCTGCAATGGTGTTATGGGCTTTTCCAGCGGCCAGGGGTGGGATCACTTATATTTGTCGCTCCGTTGCTGTCGGCACCCACCAAATCTCACTTGTCCTCTATGGGTCGCAGGAGAGCTATTGGCATCTTCTACAGTCTGTGGTTAGTACACCTAGCTATGCTGCTTTTGCCCTGGGGTCTTCCAGCCTTGTGGCTGGCGGCTGGGTGCCTTCTACTGGTGCTGTGCAGAGGCTTTCCCTAAGGCTGCTGTGAGCCTGTAGGGTTTCCCCCTAGGCTACTAAGCTGGGTCTCTGGAACTCTCTCCAGCCCCAGTCCTCTCCGAGATCTCCGGCAATCCCTAGCCTCACGGGGTGGGCAACGGCAGCTGGCGGTCGCCCCGCCCTCTGGGATTCTCTCCGGGCCTCTCCCGGAGCCGTGAATGCTCAGCGTGGCCCCTCTGCTAACGGCACACAGAGAGTTTTGTCTGCTGCCCGGGCGGAGCTCCGGCGCTTCCCCTCCGGGTCGCAGAACCGGCCTTTGAAAGTTCCCCCAGCCCCGGTCCTCTCCTCTCCGAGATCTCGGGCAATCCCTAGTCCCACGGGGCGGGCAACGGCAGCTGGGGGTCGCCCCGCCCTCTGGGCTTCTCTCCGGGCCTCTCCTGGGAGCCCTGAATGCTGGGCGTGGCCCCTCTGCTAATGGCAGACAGAGAGTTTTGTCTGCTGCCTGGCGGAACTCTGGCACTTCCCCTCCGGGTCGCAGGACCGACCTTCGAAAGTTCCCCCCACCCCGGTCCTCTCCGAGATCTCTGGCAATCCCTATCCCCACGGGGCGGGCAACGGCAGCTGGGGGTCGCCCTGCCCTCTGGGGTTCTCTCCGGGCCTCTCCCGGAGCTGTGAATGCTCAGCGTGGCCCCTCTGCTAACGGCACACAGAGAGTTTTGTCTGCTGCCCGGGCAGAGCTCCAGCGCTTCCCCTCTGGGTCGCAGAACCGGCCTTTGAAAGTTCCCCCAGCCCCGGTTCTCTCCGAGATCTCCGGCAATCCCTAGCCCCACGGGGGGGGCAATGGCAGCTGGGGGTCGCCCCGCCCTCTGGGCTTCTCTCCGGGCCTCTGCCGGGAAGTTTGCGTATTTTCAAAAGCATCTTTATTACCTGGCCCTATGTTCTTTCAATGGATCAGACTTGAAAAGTGAAATATATAAGTGTCTATAAGAGGATTATAGAACACTAGAAGTTTCATTTTCAGATTTCTTGCCCTTAGGCCAAGAAAAAGCAAAGCAAACAAGGTGTGGTGCTCTCTTGAACGCTCTACAACGTGTCATATTTATCCTTTAAGGCTCGGCTCCAGGAAGTGTTTTACCATTCCCCTCAAACCCGTGATCTCTTCTTCCTTTGATCCCCACATCATGGGTTCAGATCTCTCATCCAGCACTTCTCACACTCCGCATTCTCTCACCCAGGCTTTTTTCGGACCAGCCACTCCCTGCCTTTCCCTGCTCTACCTTCTGGAGCTGGGCTTTTAACCTGAGGACTATGAACCTCCTAAATTATACATAAAAATAGTGTTTCTGCAGGCATAAATACGTTTCGTGGAGAGAATTCACATATTCATCAAATCCTCAGAAAAGGTCTGAGACTCAAAAAAGGTACAGAACTGTAGTCTGGCGAAAAGATCTGTGCCTTTACTATCCTTGGATTCTCTACAGTGCTTCTACCTTAGCATCCACCTTTAAATGGATAAACACCTGTTGATTTAAAATTTTATTAATAAATCATAAAATCAAAGTTAGGTTCTGGTTCAATAAATCTTTTAAAATATATTTTCCTCATCCTCCATTCCCTCATCTTAATATGAAAAGCACTATTTCTGAAAGGAGAATGGTGGTTACCAGGGGCCAGGGGAGGAGGAAATTGAGAGTTATTATTTAATGGGTACAGAGTTTCAGTTTGGGAAGGTGAGAAAGTTCTGGAGATGGATGGTGAGGATGGCTGCACAACAATGTGAATGTACTTAATGCTGCTGAACTGTTATGTATATTTTACCACAATAAAAAAAATATTACTTTTTATTCTCATATAATATTAATTACCTATTACATGGCAGACTCTCCATAAGAGGAAAGGAATAAAGAAATAGACCAGTTAAATTTTAGGATATAAGAAAGAAATCCTCCAAGGAGAAGAAAATCTTAACTCCAATCTACACATTGTTGGGTTGAGTACAAGCACAAATCAAAAGAGGGCGATATAATCACAAACCCTATCCAAACAGAGGGGCTGCTATCTGAGTAAACAAAGGTAAGTTGCTTGGGGACATCAGTTTATTTGTGTGAAGTAAATTAAACTTTTTCAAGGTGCCAAGTCACAACTCAAGGAATAAATGGTAATTTAGCCCAACTTTATCAATGCATTATCCACATGAATAATGTAAGCATCTTGGAAGCCTGCAATAGGCATTTCAAGGTGTGAGGAGCACATTTTATTCAATAACATTTAGTGAGTATTGCTAACATTTAGAAACGTAAAAGTCCCAAAACTACTTAAAAAAAGAAAAAGCAGGCTATATAGTACACTGATTACAAAAAGGAAGAATTATTTTCCTATGTTACTTCCCTTTTTTTTCCCTTACCAAAAAGTTTCAGACTCTTTGAAGGTTACAAATATATTTAAACATCAAAAACACTCATATTAGGGGCCAACTTGGTGGCACAGCAGTTAAGTTTGCACGTTCGACTTTGGCAGCCAAGGGTTCGCCGGTTCGGATCCCAGGTGCGGACCTACGCACCACCTGTCAAGCCATGCTGTGGCAGGCGTCCCACATATAAAGTAGAGGAAGATGGGCACAGATGTTAGCTCAGGGTCAGTCTTCCTCAGCAAAAAAGGGGAAGACAGGTGGCAGATGTTAGCTCAGGGCTACTCTTCCTCAAAAAAAACAAATTCATATTAATGATGCTATATCAATATTTGAAAACAAGGTATATATCTTATCAAAAAGATAGATTCTAAACCTTGTGATGATTAAATGTCAGTGATATCTCTTAGTTACTTATTACCAATGAATAATTGATTTGCAAAACATTACAAAATTCCATTGTTTTCCCCAAATTCCTTATATTTAAGAGAGATTTACAAATATTTCTCCAGTGGAACCTAGGAAAAATCCTTACAAACAGATTCAACATAAAAGCTAACTAATAATATTTGAGTTCCAAATCATAAAAAAGATATCCACTACCATATTGAAGTATTGTATATTTGATGTAAGCTAATATGCTTATTGATCTCTTGACTTTAATGTAAAACAATTAGCAGAATATAAAATTTTCCCATAGTAGTATTTACCAAAAAGCCAAATTTTCCTAACATTTACTCTTATTTAGTATTTACTCAATAAACATTTACTGAGTGCCTGCCATATATCAGGCACTAGGCTGTAACTGCTGGACAGCTGTGACCCAAACAGTCATGTTCTATCTAGATAATTCTTAAATGCTACTGCTTTTCTAGAACTCAGATTTACATCACCATCTTTTCAAACTGTCTTTAGTTTTTGTAAACATACTAGTTCTGGTAACATTTTGAAAAATTCAACTTACGAATCTGATCTCTAAAGGGAAATTTATAAATGGTTGTTTTCTCAGACATAAAAATGCTTGCCTCTCGTGGAGTCTGTTTTTCTGTATGGCGATAGCAAAACATCAAAGACAGCACAAATTACCTTAAACTTTAAGATTTACCTGAAATGGGAATATTCTGTGAGACTGATAACTGCACATCTCCAGTTCCTGGTGGCATGTCAACAACTAAATAGTCCAGTTGACCCCAATCTACCTGAAAACCAAGATGACACAAACATCATTGTGTAACGACTGCAGTGAACAGTGACGTAAACAAACTAAATTGTGAAGCACAAACCCAACAGGCCACACTGGGCATGACTCAGGGCCAGGCTGTGCGGAGGGCTAGGGCAAGGGAGGGTTAGGGCAAGGGAGGGTTAGGGTAAGGGAGGGAGAGGGTAAGGGAGGGCTAGGGTTAGGGAGGGTTAGGGCAAGGGAGGGAAAGGGCAAGGGAGGGTTAGGGCAAGGGAGGGTTAGGGTAAGGGAGGGAGAGGGTAAGGGAGGGCTAGGGTTAGGGAGGGTTAGGGCAAGGGAGGGTTAGGGCAAGGGAGGGTTAGGGCAAGGGAGGGTTAGGGTAAGGGAGGGAGAGGGTAAGGGAGGGCTAGGGTTAGGGAGGGTTAGGGCAAGGGAGGGTTAGGGCAAGGGAGGGTTAGGGCAAGGGAGGGTTAGGGTAAGGGAGGGCTAGGGTTAGGGAGGGCTAGGGCAAGGGAGGGAAAGGCGCAGCCCAGCCTCCAGCAGACCTTCTCCGACGACCAGGCTGCATTTCCAAATGCACCCGCCGCCCGCCCGCACACTCACAGTGACCCATTTCACAATGGCTTCCATTCAGGACTAACCATTATTCTCACCGGGAATAGCCCATATTTTACCTAAAAAGGCCTCAGCTTTTTGTCCTTTGGGTTTTTTGGTACAGCATTTCCCACAGCAGATCCTAATATAATTTTTCAGTTTATTATTTTTCCTTCAGGAAACACACTAATAATGAAAACCAATACTTAATAATAAGAAAATGTTAGAACTATCACTAGAGTTTCAATACAATTAACATTTTGATATTTCTTTTCAGGCATTTTTCTAAGTATCTATACCTAGAAAATTCAGCTATCTAACCAACTCCTTAATGCTCAGCCTCGATTTAGATGGGTCTCAAGGGTACCTCAGATGGTTCCTCCCTCTGAGCCCCCAGTCTCCGGGAAAGGCTCCAGAACCCTCTCAGCTGCCAAAGGCAGAAACTTGAAATGAAACTTAACTCTTTCCCTTCCCTCACTATCCTAGTCACTTATTCTGCCTTCTAAAAGTCTCCCGAAAGTATCCACTTGTCTCTTTCCCCACTGCCGAGAACCCAACAAAGGCCACAACTATCTATCACCAAAGCCTCCCAACCAATCTCTCTGCTCCGGTGTTGCCCATCCAGTCCAATTCTAACACCGCTGAAAAATGGTCCATCTAAAATGCAAGTCTCATAATGCCACTTTTTTGTTTAAAACTCTTTTATTGCTTTTTATAAAGTCTGAGCTTAAGCTCTAGAACATTCTGCCTGGTCTTCTTCACTTGCTAATTTCTCCTCATTCTTCAGATCCCAGCTTGAAATGTACTTCCCCTAACTTCCAGTAGATTAGATATTGTGTTCCTACTATGCACTTCTCTTAAGCATTCATTCATTCATTCACCCAACAAATGTTTATTGAGACCTATTATGTATTAGGCATTGAGCTAGGTATTGATAATTAAATGGTATCATGGTCCCCCAGCCTCACAGAACTTACAATATAGAGGGAGACAGGTATTAAGCACATAATGAAATAACCTGTGCAAAGGAAGGAAATTATTAAGAGTGAGAAACTGAAAGAAGATCAACATAGCCAGAGAGCAGGGGGGGGGGGGGGGGGGTGGCCCTCATTTACTGCTGTTTCATGATCTGTCTTCTCATGAAACTGTATCTGAGTTAGAACACCTAGCACAGAATGGACACACAGGAGATGCTTAATAAGTTGTCTTTCAAGAAATGAATGAATAAATGAACACATGCAAAGATTCAAGGTGTTTTTTTAACCTAAGTGGAAATCAACTGTGTATATAATTCCATATCCTGCTTCTTAAAACTTAATAATGTGAAATAACCCTTTTCCATACAATCATATATTTTTTAAAATTAAAGTTTAGATGATGCTGGGTCAAATGGATTCATTCATGTATATACAAATTTATTCAACAGGTATTTATTGAGAATTGATTAGGTGTGAGGTACTGTTCCAAGTGACGGAGATGGAACAGTGAACAAAACAAAGTCCCAGCCCCCACAGAGCTAACATTTTAGTGAGGGAGAAGGCAGAAAAACAGATAGAAAGACAAATCAGAGAGCAAAAAGTGCGATGAAGAAAACAAGTATCAGAGTCAGCCCAGTGGCATAGTGGTTGAGTGTACATGCTCCCCTTCAGCAGCCCAGGGTTCTTGAGTTCGGATCCCAGGTGTGGACCTGCACACCACTCATCAAGCCATGCTATGATGGTGTCCCACACACAAAAAAAGAAAGGAAGACTGGCTTGGATGTTAGCCCAGCAACAATCTTCCTCAAGTAAAAAACAAGAGGAAGATTGGCAACAGATGTTAGCTCAGGGCCAATCTTCCTCACCAAAAAAAAAAGGGAAAACAAGTATCCCCACCATACAAAATTATTTGGTTCCTGATTTGGATATTCAGATCAAAGAGCAAGCGATATTTTTAAAATCTCTTCAATTCCTGAATTTCAGAGAGCAAGTAGCGAGAGTCCAGACAGCAAAAGGTTTATCAAAGAATTGCTTTGAATCTCTTCGGTTCCCAAGGTCAGATGGTGAGAATACTTGAAGAACAGGGAAAAAGAATAGACTAGCGGGAGGTGCTACTTCAGACAGGGTGGTCGAGCCCTGAGGGAAGTGAGAAGAGAAGTGAGCAGTTGTCTAAGGAGAGCATTCCAGGCACAAGAGGCAGCAAATGCTAAGGCCCTATGATAGGACATGCTTGGCACACTCAAGGACTAGCTGGGGAGGCAGCACAGACTTTCTAAAATAGCACCCCCAACCATCAATCTCTCTCCTCTCACTTTGTTTTTCTTCAAAACATTTACCAGTATCTGACACTACATATTGACTTGTCTTTTAGGAATTCTATATTTCTCAAACACAAGTCCTTGATACTGATTTAATGACACATTTTAAGAGAACAATGAAATGAACATAAAGTAGTTCATTTTCAATATAGGGTTCCTTGGTTTGGAAAATACTTACTCCAAAGTTACCCAGGTCCACTATCTACATGAAATATCTACAGAAAAGATAAAGGATACTTTCCATTTTATTCCCTCTGCACTGAGACTCCTAGCACTGGCAGAGTGACAAGTTTCTTTGTTTCAGAGAACATCAAATGACTGGTGCCAACAATTTATCATTATTGTTCCTTGGCATTTAATCATATTTATCATGTTGGCTCCAATTTCTCATTTCTTTAAGGAGAACTGCTATTAAGGTTCCAAGGAACTAAAAATACTTCACTGTTAAGGCAATTAATTTCAAATGATCTTAAATTGAATTTAAACTATCTGAAAAAAAGAACCTGGCCCAGCACCTCCCTCACTCACAGCAGGCACCCACAAAGGCTTGCTGACTTGAACTGAGCTGGACTGAAATCAGTATCTGAGTTTCAGTTTTGTAGCATTCACCAATACTAACATTGAAATATAGTGGCTGCCAGGAAGTTCTAGTTCTCTTGTAAAAGAGTTGTTAAAGCATTGATTTTAGAATGATTTGGGGATTCTCTAGATTATACTTAGTGTTTGTTTACTTGTATAAATTAAGTGTAACTACATGTAGGGAAATAAGTAGTATCAAAACACCCAGGTATCTCATTTAGTAAAATCCAGGGGCAGATCCAGATTTTGTGTGGCCTGAAGCATATCCAATTTGAGTGGTCCTAAGAGTATAAAATCTTGAGAAAGAAGAACAAAGCTGTAGGCATCACGCGCCCTGATTTTAAGCTCTATTTCAAAGCTACAGTAATTAAAACAGGATGGTATTGGCCTAAAAACAGAAACATAAATCAATGGAACAGAACAGAGAGCCCAGAAACAAACCCATGCATATATGGTCAATTACTTTATGACAAAGGACCCAAGAATATACAATGGGAAAAGGACAGTCTCTTCAATAAATGGTGTTGGAAAAACTGAACAGCCATATGCAAAAAGATGAAATTCGATTAGTACCCTACACTATACACAAAAATTAACTCAAAATGGATTAAAGACTTGAACATAAGACCAGAAACCATAAAACTCCTAGAAGAAAACATAGGCAGTAAGCTCTTTAACACAGATCTTAGCAATGGTTTTTCAAATCTGACACCAAAAACAAAAGTAACAAAAGCAAAAATAAATAAGTGGGACTACACCATACTAAAAAGCTTCTGCACAGCAAAGGAAACCAACAAAAAAATAAAAAGGCAACCTACTGAATGGGAGAAAATATTTGCAAATCATGTATCTGATAAGAGACTAATATCCAACATATATAAAGAACTCATATAACTCAATAGCAAAAAAACAAATAATCCCATTAAAAAATGGGCAGAAGATCTGAATACACCTTTTTTTTAGAGAAGACCCAGGCAAACAGGTACATGAAAAGATGCTCAACATCATTAATCATCAGGGAAATGCAAATAAAAACCACAATGAGATATCATGTCAGAATGGCTATTACGAAAAAGACAACAAACAACAAATGTTGGCAAGGATGTGGAGAAAAGAGAACCCTTGTACACTGTTAGTGGGAATGTAATTTGGTGTAGCCACTACAAAAACAGTACAGAAATTTCTCAAAAAACTAAAAATACAACTACCATATGATCCAGCAATTCTACTTTTGGGTATCTATACAAAGAAAATGAAAACACTGACCCAAAAATACACAGGCACCCCCATGTTCATTGTAGCATATTTACAATAGCCAAATATGGAAACAACTGAAGTGTACATCAATGGATGAATGGATAAACAAATTGTGGTAAATACATACAATGGAATATTATCCAGTCATAAAAAAGAATGAAATCTTGCCATTTGAGACATTATGGATGAACCTCGAGAGCATTATGCTAAGTGAAATAAGTCAGACAGAGAAAGACAAACATTATATGAGCTCTCTTACGTGTGGAAACATAAAATTAAAAAAAAAAAGCAAGGTCATAAATACAGAGAACAGATTGGTGGTTGCCAGAGGCAGAGGGTAGGGGGTAAGAGAAACGGGTGAAGGGGGTATAAATTTATTAAAAAGCAAAAAATTTGAAAAAAATCTAACTGTGTTACAGATGGATGACATAACTTCATTGAAGGGAATGGGGAAAAAAATTTACCTAAGTCACTTAGGAAATGAGTAGAGACATGAGACCGAGGACTAAAGAACTATACATAAGCAATGTACTGTAGTTAATAAAGTTGTTCACCATGAGAGTACAGGTTAACAATTCTGATACCACTATACGCATATACTGGGATTAAGGGGAAAAAGAAGGAAGCTGATCAAAGCAGCAGCAATCAGGCCTCACTCCAGAGGATGCTGGGAGCACAAGTGCAAATAGGCTGAGTTGTTGAAAAGAAAGGGCCCATAGATGCATCCCATTTTTGGCTTCTCAGCTGGCTCAAGCAGTTTACCACAGTCAGCCTCCAAGGATAGTAGTTTCCATCATCAGCACTACACACGCCACATTTAAGTATCACAGGGTCAACAGATGCTTCTCCAAGCAAAGGTAGAGCGTTCCAGCCATCACAGGTCTGCTAGCAAGGCCAAAGTGAACCAGGTGAAAATGACATGAGCAGGGGTGGACCCTGGGCCCTGTGAAGTCAGGGAGGAAAATCACCACCAACAAAGAGAGGCAGAGCTGTAGTCTGCTGGAGACAAAGTAGTAGCCAAAAAGAACTAAACTGCTATAGACAAGAAAATTGTAACTAAAGAACAAATAGAGAAATCATGAAGTAGGAGAAATGGGACAAAATCTAGATTAATTTAAAAGTGGCTGTGTCCAGACAGCCCATTCAGATGGTGCTTGGAACATTCCATAAGTGATAGGGCAAATTCTTAAACGAAGTTGGGCTGGGCCAGACATTGCCTCTTTCCTTCCTATCTGCTCTTAATTACTGACCGAATAGTTGGCTTTGATTCTTATGCCTACTTGACTCAAAAATTAGTAGATCTCAAGGCAGTGTCCTTGTGTCTGACTCTGGCCATACATCTGTTGCTATTTCTATCCTATACTTAACTTCTGCCATGTCCCTGATTTCCTGGTTCTCCAACCCCAGTTAGGCATAGTCATAACCTAACAGCAGCAGAACAGTACTTCTGCTTTGCTCAGAATCCCACACATGAAACTATGCCACTATTGGCATAGAAGATGCAGCTAACCTTGTCTCAGACCCGTGGACAAATCTGTCAGGCAAATTACTCCTAGGATTTTTGATTCAACTAACTTCCAGGATTTGAATGGGTCTTCAAGCTCTAAGAATTCTAGGATAATTATTTTTATACATAACTATCTCCCCAACTTCAATGTAAGCTCCCTCTCAGAAGAGACCACTCTTTACGTATCTCTGGACTCCCTCTCCACATCCAATCCCCTCCACAATGCCTAACCACTGTTCAATCAATACCCACTGAGTGATTCTAGGAGTCAAGTTGCCCCTTACGATTTTATTATACTACTAAAATTAAACATTTTGCCATGTGAGGCACCTTTTGTATACAATATAAATCTAAAAATAACAGAAAGTGTTTTTCTTCAAGTCTGAACCATAGTTTTTGCTCTGTCCAGTGCCCTATTATAAAACCGTCACATTTTATTTTGGTTTCAAGAACAAAATTGTTACAAAGGTGAAATTATTTAAATATAAATACCACAATAAAAATCTGAATAACAAAAAGATTTCTAGTTGAGTTGACAGCCTACTGACTTGTGGAAATAAATGATACAACAAAATATAATAAACTTATCCTTGGGATTGTTTCGATAAGAGCTGACCCGGTTATAAAATGAGAACACATTATTCAAGTTACAACAATGATATGTGTCCTTCCCTACTATTTTCATTTTTTCAGATGATAAAGTTCTCCAATCCATTTTCAAATGTCTTCCTTTCTATAGAAAAAGTAGGGGGAGGGAGGGAACTACTTGAATAAATCCCTCCAAAGGCACTACCAGCCCAAGTGATAGTAGAAACGTCTGAGAGAGAAAAGAAGAGAAACTTTACTCTTTATGTTTCCCTTTATCATCATTTCCCATTTCCTTGTTGTTCTAGCAGAGGTATATAGAGCATACTGGCACTGACAACCTGGAGACAGCATCAATTCACAGAGGACTTCTTATCCAATGTTGACACATGGGTCAATCTTTGGTAACTCGGTACCTAGTTTCTGAAATGATATTTAAAAGATTATCCAATTTCCAGGCTAGCCCACAGATGCCCGTGTAAATCCACAGTACAGCTGAAACTAAAACCTCACAATATAAAAATAATGATGCTACCACAAAAGTAAGAGTATTTCAGTTAATTATGGGAACATCTTTCTAAGGTCTCTAGAGTCCTGCGTTAGGCCAACTGCTTACACGTACAGATGTTCACAACCTAGGAAGTAGATGTTAGTGAAGGACACGACTGCTACCAAAAAGACCTAAAATATTACAAACCCGCCTGAGAATCAAGATATTTTTATTTTTAAAAAAATACTGAAATAAATTAAAAAATAAAAACTCTCCCTATATTACTACAGCCTGAGGCTTCAGATTTTTTTTTTCAGTACGAGTAACAAATCACTTTATTAACCAAATCTGGAACAGTTTATAAAATCTATTTAGATGTGTAGTACTCTCTTTAATAAGGAAAACTCTAATATTCTTTTTAAAAAATCCTTAGAAAAAATATTGTATTTGGGAGGATTCAAGGTCCTGAAGGGACAGGATCATAGGTGCCATAGAAGCCTCATGGAGCTCAGTGAGAGAATTCATAGCCACTGTCCATTGGTTTTGGTGGTTCTTAAGGACATTATAGAACTTGAAGGACACTATTGCTCCAGGAGGCCAGTCTACCCAATGTACTACGTGCTAGGGACGATCTGCAGAACTGGCCTCGTGGAGTTGATTTCTTTAGTTCTAGTTACCTGCCATCTGGGGTCCTGCTTTTGAGCCTTAGGGTCTATCAGGTAGAACTGGGCTAGTGAATAGGGAAGAGGTGGGGGCCGGTCTGTGGGTAACAGGTAGAGGAGAGCAGAAGAAAATGAATAGTTATTGAGAGCCTATTGTAAGGTAGGCACTAAATACTTTTTACATACATGATTATGTAACACTGTAAAACAGACATTATAATTTCTCTTTTACAGATAAGAATATTGAGGATTAAAGAAGTTAAGAAAGTTGCCCAAAGTCAGGCTGCTGGTGAGTGATGGAGCTGGGATGTGACTCCCGGTCTGTGCGACTCAGGCCATGTTACCAGTCTCCCACAGAATGGAGTACGGCACCCCTCTTCTCCAAGCCTGAGAGTTCTGCTCGCACAACCTCTTACCCCAAGAATGTATGAGCTTTACTGTATTACTTTTTCAGTGTATGATAAAATAGATACATGAAAGAGAGTCTGTAGCCTACAGAAAATTATTTACTTAGATAATAGAAGAATTATTATAGTTTCCTTTATTTCTTTTTCCTTTTCTGGTTAATTATAATGAGTTTCTTTTATTTCTGAGTACTTTTTTATGTGACGTCATAGTATTCTCTCCTTACATGATCCTTGAAGAGTCTTTTATATAATAAAGCAAGGGTCCTAGTAACCATGGAAATATTGAATGTAAATTTCCTGACTTTGTGCTGTTAAAGAATATTCTAGCTTTCAACAGTTAACCATTAAATTCTGGTTTTGTTTTAAATCAATAAGCATCCTTCTACCAACCATCTACACAAGAAAATTACGTGGAGTAATTGTTTAATCAAAGCAAATAACCTATAAAGACTAAGAACAGGAAAAAAATAAAGATTTTTTTAAATACCTACAGCTTTTGAACATGATAATTTTGAAACCAGCTCAGTAAACCTTAGTTTAAAAATTTAAAGATCTAAATCATATCAAATAGGAAACCAACTGTGAGAACTTGCAGCTCCATATGCAGTTATATTTTAAGTATGAGCTATTATAATGCAGCTTTTGGATTTTAAATTCTGATTCAGACATTAATTACTATGGTTTTTTTTTAAAAAGCACCGGAAAGGGAGAGTTCAGCAAAACTCAAGACTATAAATCTAGCTGGGTGTACACAAGAATCCAGATATCTATTCAACAAATAGAGTTTTAGTCTGGGAAACTGGCATATCTAAATTCCAATCATTTTTGTCACTAATTAGTTATACGACCATGGGTCAGCCAATAAACCTCTCTGGACCTCAGTCTTCTCATCTGTAAAAAAAGTGTTGTGGGGGCAGGCCCAGTGGCGCAGTGGTAAAGTTTGCGTGTTCCGCTTCATCGGCCTGGGGTTCGCTGGTTTGGATCCCAGGTGTGGATCTATACACCACTCATCAAGTCATGCTGTGATGGCATCCCACGTACAAAACAGAGGAGGACTCGCACAGACGTTAGCTCAGGCACAACCTTCCTCACTAAAAAACATAAATAAACTGTTTTAGATTAGATGATCACTAAGCTCCCTTCCAACTACTTAAAAAAAGAAAGTGTGACTATGATCTGTTTGTGTAAATTGAAAAATATTTGTGAGAGATTTGCTTAGAGGAAAATGTGAATAAAAGGTATTTTTGTCTGAAAGCACCAAAATGACAAAACAAGTTGGTTTCTTTGGTTTTTTTTTTTTAAAGGGAACACATTATTTAAGTACAAGAAAGCTAAAAGGTACTTGGTGCGTTTAAGAAATTTATTTTATAGAATGATCACATTTCCTTTGGAAAATTTAGCTGAATTTTGCAAAGAACTCAGATTTAAATTTGTACTGAACTGCAATCTACTCTGGCTGCCATCCTAAAATACCTCAGTCTGGCTCATATAGGGATTAATGTGTTATACTGATATAAAATGTCATAATTCACCAAATAGATGCGTTCCTGAAAAGTCGCTGAAGCACTGCCACTGAGGTGAGGAGTGTGAAGAGGATTCAGTCACAAACCCTGAAAGGTTGCGAGGCCTCAGCCAACTTCCCAATTAATACAAAACTCCTTTCCGTGAACATTGACGACAGAGGCTCACTCAGCCAACAACAGAAAGCTCACACCATTCCAACGCTTACTACACAAACACAAATTTTGGATCAATAAAAGGATGGAAGAAAATCGTCACTTAACAATCATTCCCATTTTTTCTTTTCTCACTTGTGAGCTTGGTTTACTTCTGACTATTACTCAGACTACATAACTTCAGATACGCTCTGTTTGTCTTTAGCTGCTAGGAGAACTGCTATTTATAACACCGCCCCCTGTTTTAATATGAATAAGCATCTACTAAACTACAAGACTTTAACTTGAGACTGTAGAAATATATTTGAGTTTTTAAAAAGATAAAAAGGGTTATATCTGTAGCATAATTTTTCTACACTGCTGTATTTTCAATAAGGAAAGCAATCTTCAAAGTTTCAATAACAGACATAAGGGTTGTGTGGAAGTGTCAATGAACAGGTTAACCAGAAAGTCAGATATTGAGATTTTATTATGAATTCATTGTTTGAACCCAGCTAAGCGCTTAACTTTTCTGTGCTTGTTTCCTCATCTTACAATGGTATAAACAGAGAATTTCAGATCTAGAAAAGACCCTAGAGATTTGCCCAATGTCCTTATTTTACAGCTAAAGAAACTGAAACTCAGAAATCAAATTATTTGCCCAAAACTTACTCTGCAAAATAGGAACAATAAAAACAACCTTTGTTTGCTTTATACAGTTTTTTCTCTCAAGAGGAAATGAGATCATGGATTTTAATAATTAAGTAGTAGCATTACACTGAAAAAAGCTACTTTAAAGAGAAGCTTGTCACATCATGCAAGTCAAAACTAAAATTTCTCTCAACAAGCATCCTATGTTTATTCTTCCAACCAAATGCTAAGAAAATATTTGTCCATGTCTGAGGTCACCACATTCTAAAATGATCTGAACAAGTAATTTTAAAATATCTTTTCCATATGCCTAGATGATATAAGCAGAGTTAAGTTGCTTTTTTTGCAAATTAAAAGGAAATTTCTCATAAGTAAAACTAAGCATGAAAACATTTGGTAAAAATACAATTTTAAAATATGTAAATGACTATAAATAAGGTCTAAGAAAAGAAGATAAGAAGTCATATCTGTTGTTTGAAATATATTAATTAAATTTCTACATTTGAGTGACCCTGTTGCCCCTGTTAAGCAGAGCTGCCACGTACAAAGCTGAAGAGAAAACAACAAATTTACTGTCATAAGTGACTTCCTCATGAGAATGAAATAATGCAGCAGCTTTCGGCTATAACTACTTTTAACACAAAGGATTTTGAGAAAGATTAAAGAATACACACATGAGCACAGAGATGGAGATGATACAGATATAGGTAGGAAACAGGTTTGAGGATTGGGGAAAAATAAACACGTAAAACAACCGAATTCCCATCTCATCAACTTCAGCATTTTCCAACTTCTTAAACTACATAATTACTTCAGAAGCACCCAAAAGACATTTAAGAAACCTGAGATCACTAAATTGCAAAGAAATAGGAAAATGGACTGAATTTTACGCATCTCATTAAAAGACCATTAAACGAGCAGATGTTCCTTTGTTCTCACTTAAGCACATTGGTCATTATATCCAGGCTTGTTCACAATAATCTTGTACCCTGATGAGGAAGTGAATATGGCAATGTATCTAGAAGTGTTCTTGCCTAAATAGGTTTCTGGTATCTTCATATTTACCTTAATAATATGGATCACATATTAATAGGCATGCTTAAAGCCAATGGATAAATAAGTGGATACAGAGGATAATCATTATGGAATTTAACCCTAACTCAGAAATTAATACCAACATTTACATGTGCCAAGCACTGTCCTAGACACTAGGGATACAGCAATGAACAAGATACTTGAAGTCCCTGCCCTCATGAAGCACAGACAGGAAGACCATAAGCAAACCAATTAGTACAGCACTTGTGATCTTGATGAAAGTCATCTTTATAGAGCTCAGTTTTCTATCTATAAAACTGGAAAACTAATATTACTTAGGTAAATATCATCATATCCTTCTCAAACAAAAACTATGCCAAAAACCATAAATCAATAAGACTAGTACTCCAATTTTCCCTGATCTATCCCTGCCTCCAGTGGCACATCCACAACAGAACATAGGCCAGAGCAGGGGGTGTAAGCCAGGCTATGAAATAGAAGAAAGATAACTAGATCATGGTGAGACTCAACACAAACCTGCGTTCTATATAGAAACTAACTCTAGTTAGTAAGCTATGGTTTCTCAAATAAGATGATGATAAATATACGCTATGTGGAACATATTTTCTCTGCCTTTGTTTCAAGACCAATGTCCAGATAAGCCATTTTTATATCAAATATCATGGCTGTCAGTTTAAAAATCTTTGTTATCAATTAGTCTAATGTTAACCAGATTATGAATTTCTTTCTTTCTTTCTCTTTTTTTTGGTAAGGAAGATCAGCCCTGAGCTAACATCTGTTGCCAATCTTCCTCTTTTTGCTTGAGGAAGATGGTCTCTGAGCTAACATCTGTGCCAATCTTCCTCTACTTTGTATACAGGACGCCACCACAGCATGGCTTGATGAGCAGTGCCCAGGTCTGCGCCCAGGACCCAAACCCGCGAACCCCGGGCTGCCAAAGCAAAGTGCGTAAACTTAACCACTACACCACCAGCCAGCCCCCAGATTATGAATTTCAAGTCACATTTTAACATGAGAATTCTTTATTCTCTTCCAGTTGAAGAAATGATTTTATTTGATATGATAAATGTATACTTTTGCAAAATTGCATCAAAATAGGCATATGGTCTGTAGTTTCATTACTGTATTTAAAACAGCAAACTAGCTATGAATGAAGAAATAAAGTTAAAGGTTGAAGTTCTGACCAAGCTACTTGGTCACCAGAAAGCAAGACTATCTGGATGTAAGGTATTAACTCCTTGACTCAAGTATACTCTTAGTAATTCTGAAATATTAATCTACAGGACAATAAATCAGAGTAAAAAAATACATTCAGATTCCCAACATAAAATTTAAGTTAGCTAATGGCCTGAATCAATCAATATGCCCCCCTCCCAATTCTCCAATCAATGACACACAAAAAAATAGAAACAGGGGGGAAAAAAAGACCTACATTGAGAAAACTAAGGCTAAAACTGGGGCACAAACCAAAAATTGGAATAAATGTGTGCTAACAATAGAGCCACATTGCCGTCTTCCTATTACAGAGTGAATCTCTCTTCTAAGGACAGAGGTCAAGTCTTACTCATTCTTTTATCTTCAGACCAAGCAGTGCCAGGTACATATGGACCCAATAAATGTCTTATTTTGTTGAAAACACAGAAATAATCAAAAGAGCCCTTCCACATCCTCCCACCACCAAAGCTACTAACGTTCTGGCACCACAGCCCACATTCTTTCCATATAATGTACTGCCTTTCAATAACAGTTACCTCCATCCCCACTGTCCCATTCCACTTCCATCATCTTCCAAAAAAGAAGTAGAAGCATAGTCATTTCTTACACAGACTCTTGATGAAAGCTCAGAGTATAACATTTTCGTGCTTTTGTGAAGAGGAGCTACACAAGCGATCTTAGAAGAAAACTCAGGAATGACTGGTTAACGTTCCTCAGTTAGGCTCTTTCAATCAGCAGTCATCTTAAGCTTGTGATAGATATTTGGCCAAACATTATAACCTAAGCTCAGCAGCAATGTCTGTGAATCAGTCATGTGCTCTAAAATCAGATGTTCAAATGCAAAACGGTTTGTTGTAAAGATAAAAGCCTGACTGGTATTCTTGACTTCATGGAGGGCTACTCCACACCCATTAGCAGCGTGAGCCACAGAAGTCCCTATACGTAGGATAAATACGTCTCCCCAAAACTGGATCTGGATGCATTTAAACTGCCAAATAATTGTGACAGCAAAGTTCTGCACATGAAACTTTCATCAATACTCCTAAATTTGTCTTCTGCTTTTCATAACAATCGAGATCACAGAAATATGAAGCACCTAAAATCAATACTGACAGTTACTGGGTATTGCAGGCCCTGGGTTCTACACTAGGAGGTACTATAGGCATGATCATCATAGGGGAACCAGACTTGCCTACTGATGGCCGTCAAACTGAAGGAAAAACCAAATACCCATGAAGCCACAAGTAAAGCATCTGGCTCTCTCAAGAACTACTCATTTTAGGGTTTTTTAATACTCAATTTCATAAGTCTGCCACATCTTAAAACCATTGAGAGCTCAGAAGTAAGAAATCAACTTGCTGAGATGATTCAGCAGTATTATCCTTGCCCAAAGGTCTATGCATAACACATATGCTCCAATACAGCTAAAAAGATTTTTTAAAGATACCCTCACTCTGGATTTTGAAAACACAGGGCCTCTGTCCTCTTCCCAAAAAACTATCTGTCGCAACAATTCAATTTCATTATGGGTAATTATAGCATGTCTAAACTTTCTGATATATTTCTGCTAAAAAAAAATTTAGGAAACTGGTTCCCCAAGAATATACTATGGGGAAAGGATAGTCTCTTCAGTAAAAGGCATTGGGAAAGCTGGACAGCCACACGCAAAAAAAATGAACTTGGACCCATATCTTATACCATACACAAAAATAAACTCAAAATGGATTAAAGAATTGAAAGTAGACCTGAAATTGTAAAACTCCTAGAAGAAAACAGGGGGTAAGCTCCTTAACACTGGTCTTGGCAATGATTTTCTGGATTTAACACTAAAAGCAAAGGAAACCAAAGCAAAAACAAACAAGTGGGACTACATCAAACTAAAAAAGCTTCTGCTCAGCAAAGGAAACCATTAACAAAATGAAAAGGCAACCGACTGAGTGGGGAAAAAAAAATCTGCAAATCATATATCTGATAAGGGGTTAAAATCCAAAATATACAAAGAACTCACATAACTGAATAGCAAAAAACAAAAAAGTCTGATTTAAAAAGGGACAGAGGAGCCAAAAAGACATTTTTCCAAAGAAGACATAAATGACCAACAGGTACAAGAAAAAGTGCTCAGTATCACTCACTAATCATCAGGGAAATGCAAATCAAAACCACAGTGAGACACCATCTCACACCTGTAAGAATGTCTATCATCAAAAAGACAACAGTAACAAGTGTTGGCGAGGATGTGGAGAAGGGAAAGCCTTGTGCACTGGCGGTGGGAATGTACATCTGTGCAGCCACTCCAGAAAACCGTATGGAGGTTCCTTAAGAAATTAAAAATAGAACTACTGTATGATCCAGCAACCCTACTTCTGGGTATACATCCAAAGAAAATGAAAACAGGGTATTGAAGAGATATCTGCACTCCCATGTTTATTGTGGCATTATTCACAATAGCCAAAATATGAAAACAACCTAAGTGTCTGTTAGCAGATGAACGGATAAAGAAGATGTGCTATATATATACATATACATACACACACACACAAACACACACACTGCAATGTTGCTGAGCCATGAGAAAGAAAGAAATGCTGCCATTTGCAACAAGAAGGATGGACCTTGAGGGTATTACGCTAAGTAAATAACCCATATAGACAAAGACAAATACTGCATGGTATTATTTTTTTGTGGAATTTTTTTAAAAAGTCAAACTCACATAAAAACAGAGTAGAAAACTGGTTGTCAGGGGCTGGGAAGTGGGAGAAATAAGGAGAGGTTGTTAAAAGAGTACAAACTTTCAGCTGTATGATGAATAGGTCTAAGGATCTATTGTAAAACGTGGTAATCATAATTGATAACACTGTACTGTATAATTGAAATTTGCTAAGAGAGTAGAGAAGGAAAGAAGGAGGGAAGGAAGGGAGGGAGGGAAGAAAGAAGGAAGGAAAGGAGAAAGGGAAGAAGGAAGGAAGTGGGGAGGGAGGAGGGAAGGAAGGAAGGAAAGAAAAAAACTGGTTCTCAAGAAACATAGTATAATGTAAAAGCACCTAGGAAAACATCAAATTCACAAACACAAAATTTGGTTCACTTAGCCCACACACATATATACATGCACACTCATAATCCATGCTTTATTAAATTCTTTAATAAACACAGAAATTGTGTATCCAAAAACAGTGCTATCTCATATACAAAGAAGCTCAGTGCAACATTTTTTTAAGTAGAGAAAACGTGACTCAAACTTGAATGTCCTTTAATGGGAGAATAACTAAATAAATTATCACCAGTCAACAAACTGGAGGAATTGCTGTGAACTCAAAGGTGGAACTGGGGCCCAGCATCCTCTCCTCACCAGGCCAGGCCCATACCCACCCTATTCCTCTTGGTTGAGACGGGCTCAGCCAAGAGCATCCCAGTCACTCCAGTGCGACCCCCACTGCACAACAAGCAGCTGGCTCGAGTGGCAGATCCCCAGTCACTTGGTGTAGGCACTCTGCACACTCCCACTCAGGTGTAAACCACGCAGCCCAACCAACCTGCAGAGGAGCAGCTGGAAGGTCCTAACGAGGGCCAGGACTCAGATCTCCTCTCCTACCCTTGGCATTGCACGGATACCTATGAAGACGAGCAGCAGAGACCCCTCAAACCCCTCAGGAAACAGCTGAGTGAAGTATTTGAGACTGAAACCCCCAAATCAAATCTGTTCTGCCTGGAGAGGTACCTTCATCTGAATTGGACTTGCCTCTGGCACCCAGTTATTCTTTGAGGACCAGATGCCACCTTGGAGCTAGACTGAGCTTCCCTCCAAGCAAGTGTTTTCCAAGGAGGAAACAGGACCGCTTACAGAAACCCCTATAACCAGCCAGGGCTCAGACAAGCCCTTGCGAGACCCTGAGACTCCCTGATCTTCGAGTTCTAAGCAAAGCAGATGAAAACCAAATGTATAAAGTAAAAGCACCTAGGAAACCAAATGGCAAGGTACTAGGGAGATCTCCCCTCACCATCTTGCAGGATGACAGCTCCCTCGGGACCCTGACACCACAACAGGGTAAGTGGCCTTCTCCCCTGAGTGAAAATGTTAGGGAACTAAAGGAAGGGGGCATTCTGGGAACTGGACAACTTCTAAAAACTGGAAGACAAGCACAGAAGCAAGCCCAGGACCACGACAAGGAAAAGGAGCACTTTCCCTGGGTAGAGAACTAGGCCATGCTGGCCCCAGCAGTGGGTTCACCTGGGGCCTAGCACTTTTGTGTCCTCTCATCCCTTCTTCCCCTGGGAGACTGAGGAAAGGTTGTTTTCTCTGACTCCCCCTAAACTAAAATAGACTATAAATGTGTGGGCATATATGTAACTTAAAACCTCATCCTAAAGGCAATACCAAAAGAGAAGTTTCAAAAGTGAAACTACCAAAGTCCACATTCCTGGAATAAAGAAGTATACTATGCTATGTTCATCTCTATATTATTCGCTACAGTCTCGAAGCTAGTGTTTTCCACAGGACGAGCCAAAATAAACCTCTACTGAATAGAGAAATAAATGAAGAAATGAGCAAAAGAACAAACAAGCAAATCCAGTTAGAATAAAATATGTCTTGGCAGAGAGCCAAATCTGAAGAAGTTTCTAGATCTGTAGCATTTAATAGGAGAGAGTGGAGAAGAGAAGCCGATAGTGGCATGTTTCTGGTGGAAAGGCCATGATCTAAGACTCCCAGATACCATACATGGAGGACAATGAAGGGAACCACCTCGGCCATGGCAACATGAGCCCAACTCTGCAGCCCATATTGCATCGTGAAGGGAAAGCTACTCAAGGACACAAGGAGGAGGGAATCCACCAGCCTTTGCATCATATATGTATCTCTAATAACAAATATGAGGATGAAAGTTATTTCATCAGTGAAACACATCATTTTATTTAATAACTATGGTGAACAAATTCCCTAAGCAGTTATTTTGAATGACAACACTTACTTAGAGATATATATTGTTTGTTTGTTTATAAAAAGTATATTGTTTTCTATAGCTTTTTTAAAGAGGTCTCATAATTTTACAATCTCATCTCGTCTATGCATTTATCTATAAAGTATTTCCCAGTTCCTTCCTGATGAAAGATATAATTATAAGGGTTTCATTATTATTCATGTGAGCCAAGAAACATTTGCCAAATTTTCATATCACACATAAACACATATCACAAAACTTAACCTCTACTTATCTAGATATAAAAAATAGCTTTTAGATAAGATGTGACATTAATTACCCAAAATACAAATATTTTTAAATAAATACTAAGAGAAAATATGACATTTTGTGAATTTTTAAAAATCTTTCTGAAGCTTTGCTCAGAGCTAATTCTCCTACACATGAGCCTTTGAAAACATTAATAACGAAAATGCCAGTGGAATTTTAAGTAGTTTCACTAGGCAACAATTGTATATACTGTTGATATTCCAAATGTAAAAGATTAACAATATTGATAGAATTCAACAGCTTCACCAACATTTAATTGATTCACTCTACAAACATTTATTGAGGACCAACCATATTTGCCAGGTATTTGTCTGAAGTGCTGGGAATTTAAAAGGCAAGATCTTACCACCATCCACATGGAGCGTACATTCTAAAGGGCAGAAACCGTCAATAAACAAATAAATATAAAAGAAAAGTCAAATCATGATAAGTGTTCTGAGGAAAATAAAACAAGATGAGATGATTGTCACAGCCGTTCCTCTGGGGTGACATTAAAATGAGACCTGAAAAAAAAATAAAAATAAAATAAGACCTGAATGTCAAGAGGGGAGAGACACTAAAGATCTGGGGAAAGAGGGTTCCAGCGAGAGAACAACAAGTTCAAGGACCCTAGGTGGGACTGAAGTTGGAGCATCTGAGGAAAAGGAAGAAATACATGTACTCTGAGCAAGGGTGAGCATGGCAGAGATGAGGTAAGCAGAGGTCAAATTAGGTAGAACATGCTAAAATAAAGAGTTTGGATTATCATCTAAGCTTTTTGTTTTAAATGTAATTATAGGAAATTTAAACATATATGGGAAAAAAGAAAAGAGCAAATTGGATACCTATATGTGAATCATCTAGTTTCAACAATTATCAATTCATGGCCAGTCTTGCTTAATCTGTACTTTTACTCATTCCCATCTACCCCTCAGACATCATATCATTTCATCTATACACATTTAGTACATTATCTCTAAGAGATAAGAACACTTCTTGAATATAACGACTATCAATATTACCATCATTATACCATTATTTTCAGTAATAATTTATTATAATCATCAACTATCTAGCCTATGTTCAAATTTCTCTGTGTGTAATTTTTTTAAAAGCTTATTGGTTCAAATCAGAATCCAAATAAGGTCCAGATATTGGATTAATAAGATTCTTGGTCATTTTAATCTATAGATTATCGTTCCTTCATTTTTTTTTCTTGCAATTTATTTGTTGAAAAGACTAGGTTATTTGTCCTACAGGATTTTCCACATTCTGGATTTCCGACGCATCCTTATAGTGGCATTTAACAAGCAGCTCTGTTTCCTGTATTTCATATAAATTGGTAGTTAGAGCTAGAGGTTTAATCAGAATCAGGTTCAAATTTCTAGCAAGACTACTCCATAATTTACCTTATGTACTCTAATCAGGAGGTAGATAACGTATGGAATTCTCTCTATATACATATATATTAGCAGTCAGTGATAATTACTGCCTTAGATCTATTATAATATTTCACTAGGGGTCACAAAATGCTGATACTATAATTCTATTATTCCTTCTTTATTTATCAGCTGAAATACTTCTGTAAAGAAAAAATTTCCTTCATCAACTATGTGGTTAACAGTATGGAAAAATAGAATAAATACTTGATTCTACTTATTTTCAAGTTTTCCAAACAATTAATTGGTTGCCTAGCACACTGGAAGGTTTTCAGCATGAAAGTTTTTAAAGAACATCCTGAATATCATTTGAAGAATATAATGATACATAAAAAAGCATGAATAAAAGCAGAGATAACACTTATGAAGCTCTTGCAGTATTCTAAATAAATGATTATGGGTTGTACTAGGATGGTAGAGAGGATGAAGAGAAGTAGACAGATTTAAGATATATTTGGGGGGCCAGCCCTGTGGCTGAGGGGTTAGTTCACATGCTCCGCTTTGGCAGCCCAGGGTTTCGCTAGTTCGGATCCTGGGCATGGACCTAGCACCACTCACCAAGCCATGCTGAGGTGGTATCCCACACAGCACAACCAGAAGGACCTACAACTAGAATATACAACAATGTACTGGGGGCTTTGGGGAGAAGGAGGAGAAGAGCAGAAGATTGGCAACAGGTGTTAACTCAGGCGCCAATCTTTAAAAAAGAAAACAAAAAGACATATTTGGAATGTAAAGTCTAGAGGACTTGCTGATAGACTACATATATCGGGTAAGAGAAAGAAAGAAATCAAGAATGAGTCCTAGATTTTTGGCCTGAACAACTTGGTTTATGGGAAACACTAAAAGAGAAGCAGATTCAGGAAACAAAATCATCTAGGTAATGATATGGATGAAATTAAATCAGTACTTGCCAAATCTCTATTACTGGTTTTGTTTTTCTTTATTCTGACTGAAAATAATTAAAAATTTCAGCAAGTACAAATAAAATAGTTTTACAATATTTTTCTATAAACAATGCTTTTTGATGAAATAACAACAACACCAAATAAGATAATCTTTTTTTCCTCAGATAATTTTCTCATCTTTCCTCCCATATATATTAACAAAGGATATGCTGGGTTAAAAATTTTAAAGGATTGTAATAAATATTATTTTAACCAAGATTGATTATCAATCTGCCATATCAGCTAATAGATCACCATAAATACAAGGGATTTACAAACAGCTAAGATAGAAAAAAAGGAGAAACAGAGCTCAAAAACTTTAACCAGTTAATTAGTATTAGCCAATTAATCTCGGGGGAAGATAGGAACTCCAATTCATTGTTTAGAAGCTAATTTTCCATTCTCCCATTTCTAAATGAGTACTAATAATTCACATTGTTCTGTTGAGTTTCCCTTGCCTCTCCCTACAAAGTAAGAGGGAAAATAGGGGCAATTTAAGAGAAAAGGGAAAGAAGAGAGCCTAACCACAACATATCATCAACAGCAACAAAAATAATTAACACTACTTTCTAAATGACGAGATTTCTAAAGATATATTACCTAAATTTTCATACAGGAAAGGAATATCAGATTTGTCACAAATAATTTCTGCATATAAAAAAAATTTTAGAATGCTACCCTATTTTGATAATATACATTTACAGAATACCTGAACTTTTGAGATAAAAATGACAAGTGAATCAATTCTGTGTAAGGAATCATTCATATATGTATGATACTTACGGATAACAGTTGAACAAGTGCTACTGATCTCCATTAGTCTTATAACAATACTTACGTGTAAATATAGCTCATTTAATAGTAACTGGGTTCTGGGTATCCTTTTTTCATTACGCAAACAGCCCCTGTTAATTACACTCTACTGAACTACTCAGAAGAAGTAAAAGAAACAGTTCTGCCAGCTAAAAAATAAACTACAAAGTGAGAAAATATGATAAGCACAAAGATAATTCCAAAAATTACAAATGCAGATCAAATATCTCAATAATTAGAAAGAGAGGTATCCTAGACCTACAGGGAACTGTTGAAAGAAAGGAGTCTGAGTTCATTCACAAAGCTTAAAAACTAGTATTCCTGAAGAATACAAAGGAAAAGACTCCATAATATCTTCAACATAATATGTACATTAAAATATATAAAATAATTTTATTATCCCATGTATTGTTATAAAATATCTTGAATTCTGAGATATAATTCTTTAAGTACTACATTTTATCCTACTTTTAAATGCTTTTCTTAATTATTTTTAAAGAAACATAATTAAATTCTTTGTGCTTCTGCGTATTTTTCTTACTCAGAATCATCGTGAATGTTTTAATGCAAATCAATTCCATCAAACATTTAATAGATAACAAAATGTATTCTGAATATCAATTATTCAAAAATGCATAGTCAGAAGATTTTTAAAGTGCTTGTTTAAACACAGAATGTACAGTTCTCAGACAATTTATCTAGTCACATTATCTGTCATACAAAATAGGTCCTTTATATTCACGTATATGACACAAGGCTGCCAGACTCTTACTTAGCCTTAAATTCCTTCGCTGATCAACCTTCTCCACCTAAAAGATCACATTTTTTTCCTCATTTCCACTTCATTCCCACTGCCTCTCTCTTCATAAAATTTTCCCTGTTTCTTCTTTTTCATTCTCCCTATCTAGATGCTAGCCTTCCCCAAAACAAGTAAGTTTGTTTCTTCATCAGTCTTTTAATACATTAGCCTTAACCTGGCCAAGGTGAGAAACACAGAGCTGTGGCCTAGCCTGACAAGAACAAGGAACGTGTTTTCATTCCTTTAACCTCTCTGATTGCTAACTCTTTGACTTCCTCTCAAAAATATTCTGCTTATCCTACACTCAACCATAAGAATTAACGTAATACAGTTTCTAAGGGGTTGGTTAGAATGTCACCCTAATTACTTTAAATGAGTAGAGAAATGCAGACTCAGAATTTCAAAGGCTTATCTGATGCTAGGAAAACTGTTCTGGCCACTTTAGGTTGATTCGTACCAGGACAAGAATGTATGACCACAAGATACATGCTTTCTAAGCAAACCAGACATTTCATCAACAAATCAGGATAGTCACTCACTAGAAGTATTTAAGAATATTGAATCGTATAGTGAATTCGAAATTGAAACAAAGGAGCTGACTGATAGAGAAGATCACCAGAACCGTAGTAAGGAATATGTAGACTAACCTGCTTCCAAGAGCCATATAAAACATCCATCAACTAATTACTTAGGCCACAGGCCACTCTAGAGAATCACCAAAAATGTCACTCTCCAAATCTCCTTTTAGAAGGCATTAATACCTTCTGTTTTTACTTTATTCAATATATTTTCACAATAGCTTATAATTTCCAAACACAGACATTAAATTGTATCAATTATACTTCAAAGTATCAATTTCTTGATGACACTTAGAGAGATATTACTGTAATCAGTAAAATATGTGCAAATTAGATTTTAGGATGGGAAGGCATACAATTCTCACTTAAAGAATGTAGTCTTATTAAATTTAAGACAATGATTTTTCTTCCTTTTCTTTCTTCTACCCTTTTCCCCTTCTTAATGTCAAAGCAATGAAGGGAGGTTATCAACCATTGGAAGATCCTGGAGCAATCAGAAAGAAATGGAATTATGAAAATAAACAAAAATAGAGCTTTGAATAGGAAAAGGAACAAGGAATTGAGAACTGGTGCAGATTCGTAGGAAAGTGTTGAAGGGGGTGGGGGAAACTAAGAATTTCCTGCCATGCTAACTCTTGCTGCTTTGGGCATCGTAAGGAACAGTATCACAGAGGCACTTGAGGAGTCTGGGTTCTTTCATTTGTTAACTGCTGTGACACACTAGATAGCAGTTTCTATTCTCAGGAAAACTTCACCCTTATTTCTATATGGATTCTCACGCAAAAATTCTCTCCCAGTTCCTCAAAGGTGTTTTCTCTCTAAACTTTGCAGACCCAGGCAAAAGAATGCCTTCCTCATCTAGGAAATCTTTGGGTCAAAAACAGCAGCAATAAGAGCCCAGATGAAAACAGTTACCATAAATTCAAAATGGCACCAATCTGGACAACGTGTAATTTCCTCCAGGTATATTCAGCACAGCCAGCCCTAACGGTCTAGTGGTTAAGATTCAGTGCTCTCACTGCCACGGTCCAGTTCATTTCCCAATCAAGGAACCACACCACCCATCTGCTGACTGTTATACTACGGCGACTTATGGTTGCCTTAATGCTGAAAGCTATGCCACTGGTATTTCAAATATCAGCAGGGTCACCCATGGTGGACAGGTTTCAGTGGAGCTTCCAGACTAAGCAGACTGGGAAGAAGGACCTGGTCACCCACTAATGAAAAACTGGCTGTAAAAACCCTATGAATAGCAGTGGAGCACTGTCTGGTAGAGTGCCAGAAGGTGAGAGGATGGCGCAAGAAGCCCACTCAGGGTTCCACCCTGCTGTACACAGGATCACTAGGAGTCAGAATTGACTCAATGGCACTAACAACAAATATTCAGCAATCCAATCATGGAAACGGAGAAGCTAAACTGCAATTCTGATACAGGGATGGGCATCTGGAAGATGAGGACAATGGTGAGAAGGTCGTATAAAGGGTGATAATGAACTTCAGGTTCAGCAAAGAAGGACATACTATAAGTAGGAGACTGATGGACTGAGAGAAAGTAAAAATGTCAGGATCTAGAGGTCTCAATGAGGTTAAACAGAGCAAGGTCCGTTAAGTGAGACAGTGAGAAAGCTAGATGGTTAAAGTCAAAGTAGGACCCTGAAACGTAAGATTTAGAGGTAGGAAAGTTCTAATGATAACAAAATCTAGGGTGAGATTATGGGAACGGACTGCTGGAAGTGGACAGAATCAAAACAAAATTTACAGAAGTTGAGATGGAAGAATTAAAAGAGATGACCCAGGATGACAGCACAAGTTTGGAAAGACTGTAAGCCAAAGCTCTTGATAAGTATCAAGGACTGGTCTAAATCCTTGGTGGTACTTACTATGTGGTTCAATAGCATCCCCGGGGAGCTTGTTAAGAATGCAGACTCTAGGGCACCACCACAGGTCTACTGAATCAGAATTTGCATTTTAACAACAACTCCAGGTGAGCCAAGTTTGAGAGCTTAATAGATATAGGTATATAGCTAATAGATAAAAGAAAAGACAAAGGTGGGATGTGGATGGTCCCATGGCAAGAGCTTTGAAAGAGAAGTGGATTTTTTTTTATTCAACGGTTAAAGAACATTGGTTTCATAGTGCCAGTGGAGAATTAGGCAAATTCTAACAGTGCTTCTGGAGAAGTTAGAATAAATAAGGTCCACAACTATTCTTTTAATATTTTTATATGGTTTTCCTATCAACTTTCTTTACATTTCTTCAGGCTTATCTTCTGTCTTAGGATTGCTTTTGTTTATTTGTTTTGTGTGTGTGTTTTGAGTTTTTTTCTTTTTGGTTTTTATGTTTTTATTTTAGGTTGCCTCCTATTTCTCCTATAAAGATAGGGGATATTTTAAAAATCAATTCAAACAACATTCATATATATATACACACACATATACTCATGCTCATGTACATCCCATTCTCTAACCTAATTTTCTGACCAACAGATTATTTTCAAAAACTCTACATATGTCTATCCAATCCTGTCAACATATCAGCCCCATGTATAATAGAAATCCTCTTTACCTAGCCTCCAAAATCTTGAGACTGAATATAAATGATCACATATTATATAAGACTTTTCCCCCATTTTCTCCCTGAAACCCTACTTTATGGGACAGGGAATGAATACATCTATTTAACAAAACACAATTTTGAAGAATATCTATTCAGAAATCACTACTAGAAAGACTCCAATGAAACAGAAAAATTGGAAAGGTTAGTTCATTTTAGAGACATTTCTTCACACTCAACTAAGAAATGCCTTCATTGCTACCAGAGATGTTGGAATCTGAAGCTGATTCCTCTCCTCAGACATGAGGGGACACATTCTTGCCTGGGACTCTCTGGACTATCACTGTCTTTTGGGGAGGACAACAATGTATGGAGAGAGAATATTTAAATCTATTCTTCAAAGTACCCAGGAGCCTACGAAATAACAAAGCATAAAATAAAGACAGGAGTGGGAAGAGGAACTGTTGAGGGCCCCGACTCCAATCACCTGAATCCGAGATGCAGGCTCACAAAGTTTAGCCTGTAACAAAGCAAAGCTCACATGACAAAAGCACTGATCGCGGCTCTGTAAAGTTGTAGCCTCTGCTGAAAAAATTCCCAGTGATTCTCTTACCTCAGACCTCTAAATAATTTGACTTTCAAATTATTTTCTTTCCTCAGTAATTGACAGAGCTCCCACTGCATTTGTGATATAGCCTGAAGGTAAAACAAGTCAAAGTAATTTAGGTGAAACTAAACATATTAAACATCTTGTTCAGAATATGTGAGTTATAACATAAGTAGTGACAGCTATTTTTAAAGTTGGTTATTGAAAACTTAAAAACACCCAAATTCTCAAGTGTCATATTTGAATATAATGGTAGTCATGCAGAATTTGTAGAAAGCAAGCACTGAACCAATACTTTTATTTCTTAAGTAAAAAGTGAGATTGCAAATGAAAAATGAAGAGCATTTTCAAAGAAAGAATAAATAAACAAAAAAAGTCAGAGATGGAAGGCTCATGGATTCAAATTGCCTACACTCTTCTGTAGAAGGGAAGAAGTGATTCAACTATAAGTTCAACTAGCATGAAGAGAATAATTTAATCATCATTGCAGTGAGTGCTGAGTATATCCTAATGAAAAGGTGTCTAAGTGGGAGGCTTATAGAGACTACTGTCAAAGACTAGAGTAGTGATCATACATATGGTGACTTGATTTACAATCAAGGAGCCATTGTAATTAAGTGTTGGAACAACTGGATATCCATATGGAAAATATAATTAGCTTTTATCCTTATTTCACACTATTTACAAAATTTTTTGAGAGGAATCATAGACCTGAATGTGAAAGGTGAAATAATCAAGCTTCTAGAAGAAAATATATGGAATATTTTTGTGCATAGGGTAGGGAAAGACTTCTTAAATAATACACATAAATTTAAAAGAAAAAAATTTGATAAACTGAACTTAGTTAAAACAAAGAACATTTTATATAAAAAAGACACCATTAAGGGAGTAAAAATACAAGCCACAGATTAAGAGAAGATATTCACAACACTCTGGCAAAGGGCTCATATGTAAAACATACAATGAATTCCTACAAATCAATAAGAAAAAGACAGTGCAATTTAAAAATGAACAAAAACATAACAGGCACTTCACAAGGAAGGATATCCAAACAGCCAATAAGCATTACTCAACAGGGAAATGCATACTAAAACCACAACGAGATACCACAACATACCCAACAGAATCTCAAAGAGAGAGACCATACCAAGTGTTGACAAGGATGTGGAACAACTAGAGCTCCCCTATAGTAACTGTTGAAGACGAAATTGGAACAACCACTCTATAAAACTTCTGGGCAGAAAAAAATAAAACTAAATACGCACTTACTCCAAAACCCAGCAATCCCACTTTTAGGTATATACCAAAAAGAAATGAATGCATCTGTATACCATAAAGCATGTACAAAAATGTTTATAGTAGAGTTACTCATAATAGCCCCAAATTAGAAACAACCAAACATCAACAGGACAAAGGATACAGTGTAGTATATAATGTAACAGAATACTATACAGCAACAAAAAAGAACAAACCAAGGAGGGACCAAGATGGTAACACAGGAGACCCCTGAATTTCCCTCCTCCCGTGGACAGACTGAAGGTATGGCCACATGAAAAAACAATTTCCTCTAACTGAAATCCAGAAACTAGCTGGGTGACTCCTACACATTAGGTGAATGAGAAAATACCCATATTGAAATGGGTAGGAAAGGCTGAGACACACTCTCAGAATAAACTCCACCCCCAGCACAGTGCCATATGATTGGGAAAGAATTGCCAACTCCCAGCTTCTCTCTGAGGAGCAAAGTGAACTGCACATCTAGTGCCCTACCTTTTGCAACTGCTACACAAAGGATGGACCCCCAGATCATCTGATTCTGATAACCATTGGGCTTGCATTCACACATCACAGAGGATGTGTGATCCTCATGCTCATCCTCACCCATCACAAACATAGCAAAGAATTAGTTCTCATAGGTATGCATCTGAGCACTTGCAACAGCCATCCCCCCAGGCCACAGTGTAGAGGGAACAGGCAAAAACACCCAACTCCCAGTCTTTCATTGGAAGGGGTTTGACTGCATACTTTACAAGTTGCTGCCTGAGGGTTCAGCCTCTAATTAGCACAGATCTAGAGGCTAGCTGAGGTCTTCCTCGGAACCTGGGAAAGCCAGTGGGCACTTCCCCTAACTTCTCCCTCCACCTCAACTGAACAGTAAAACCAGGTCACCTACATCTCTCTGGAAGGAGCCTGTACATATGTCTAGTGTCCCAGCTCTTACAGCTGCCACCTGGAGGACAAGCCCGCAAAACAGTCAACAGGGCTTGCAACCATAATCCCATAGGGGGGCTCTTTATAGAGAACAAATAAGTAGGGTTTTTTGGGTTGTTTTTGGTTCTTGTTTTTTTGTTTGTTTTGGTGAGGAAGATTCGCCCTGAGCTAACATCCATGCCTATCTTCCTCTATTTTGTATGTGGGATGCCTCCACAGCATGACTGATGAGTGGATTAGGTCTGCACCCAGGATCCCAATCTGTGAACCTGGGCTACTGAAGAAGAGCATGCAGAACTTTAACCACTTGGCCACAGGGCCAGCCCCTAAATAGGTAGTTTTTAAACAGGTTCATAAACACCTCTCCATCCTTACCCCACTCCCCACCCCCCAGAGCTATACATCCAGGCTCAGCAAAGAGAAAGCAGGCAGAAATGCCCATCTCCCAGTTTCTCCCTGGAAGAGGCTTAAGTACATACTTTCCCAGCTGATGCCTGAGGGGCCAGCTTCTAATGAGCCTCCAGCTAGGTGCCGACTGTGATCCTCCCCTTTGGGACACTCATGGATGTTGGCACATCCTCAACTACTAGAAGCCACTAAAAACAAAGAAAATCAGTTTGGAAAATCACAAAAGTTTGAGAAACACCCAGGAGTTTGGGCTGGGCTGATTGATGAGGTTCATCCCCTACACAAGACCAATTTGTCGAGACTGGAAGATGTGGCTGTTTTATCTAATGCACAGAAACCAACACAAAAAGGTAAGGAAAATGAAAAACTAGGAAATGTGTTCCAAAGAAAAGAAGAAGATAAATCTTCAGAAAATGATCTTAAAGAAACTGAGAAAAGTGATTCACTCAATAGAAAGTTCAAAATAATGGTCATAAACATGCTAACTAGGGTCAATGCATGATCAAAGTAAGAATTTAAAAAAGAAATAGAAAATATTAACAAGTGCCAAACAGATCACAGACCTGAAGAATACAATAACTAACTGAAAAATTAAATACAGGGGTTCAACAACAGACCAGATCAAGTGAAACAAAGGATCAACAAACTCGAAGACAGGGCAGTGGAATTCATCCAATCAGAGTAGCAAAAAAGAAAAAAGAATGGGGGCCATCCCAGTATGCAGCGGTTAAGTTCACACGTTCTGCTTCAGCGGTCTTGGTTTGTCAGTTTGAATCCCGGTGCAAACCTACACACTGCTTGTCAAGCCATGCCGTGGCAGGCGTCCCACATATAAAGTGGAGGAAGACGAACATGGATGTTAGCTCAGGGTCAGTCTTCCTCAGAAAAAAGAGGAGGACCGGTGGCAGATGTTAGCTCAGGGCTAATCCTCCTCAAAAAAAAAAAAAAAGAAAAAAAGAAAGAAAAAGTGAAGATAGCTTAAGCAACTTATAGGAAACCATAAAATGACCAATATATGCATTATAAGATCCCAGAAAGAGAAGAGAAAGAGAAAGGAGCAGAAAGCTATGCAAAGAAATAATGGCTGAAAACCTCTCTAACCTGGGGAAAGAAACAGATGTCCAAATCCAGGAATCCCAAAGAGTACCAAAGTGACCCACACAAAGACGCATTACAATTACATTGTCAAAAGTTACAGACAGAGAATCATGAAGGCATCAAGAGAAAAGCAACTTGTTAGGTACAAGGGAACCCCCATGAGACTAAGAGTGGATTTTTCAGAAGAAACTTTAAGGGCCAGAAGGGAGTGGGATGATATATTCAAAGTAGCGAAGAAAAAAACTGCTGACCAAGACTACTCTACCCAGCAAAGTTGTCCTTCAGAATGGAAATAGAGATAAAGAGTCTTCCAGGCAAACAAAAGCTGAAGGAGCTCATCACTACTAGACCAGTCTTACAAGAAATGTTTAAGGGAGTTCTTCAAGCTGAAATGAAAGGACAATAATTCGTAACATGAAAATCTATGAAAGTAGAAATCTCACTGGTAAAGGTAAATATACAGTTAAATTCAGAATTCTCTAATATTGTAATAATGGTGGATAAATCACTTACAACTCTAGTATAAAGATTAAAAGACAAAAGTATTAAAAATTAACTATTACTACAATAATTTGTTAATGGATATACAATATAAAGAGATGTAAATTGTGACATCAAAACCATAAAATGTGAGGGAGTGTAAAAATATAGAGTTTTTGCATGCATTTTGAAGTTAAGTAATCAGCTTACAATAGACTTATAAATATGTTTTATGAAAGCCTCATGGTAATCACAAAGCAAAAACCTAAAGTAAGTACACAAAAGAAAAAGAGAAAGGAATCTAAGCATACCACTACAGAAAATCATCAAATCACAAAGGAAGAGAAGAAAGAAACAAAGGAATTACAAAACAGCCAGAAAATAACTTACAAAACAGAAATAAGTGCATATCTATCAATAATTACTTTGCCTATAAATGGACTAAATTCTCCAATCAAAAGACATAGAGTGGCTGAGTGCATAAAAAAACAAGATCCAGCTATATGCTGGGTACAAGAGGCTCACTTTGGCTTTAAGGACACACAAAGACTGAGAGTGAAGGGATGGGAAGAGACACTCAATAAAAATGAAGACCAAAAGAAAGCAGGAGCAGCTATACTTATATCAGACAAATAGACTTGAAGCCAAAAACTGTAACAAGAGAAAAAGAAGATCAGTATATAATGATAAAGGGGTCAATTCATCAAGAGGTTATAACAACTATAAATATTCATGCACACTACATTGAAGCACCTAAATACATAAAGCAAATATTAACAAATCTGAAGGGATAAATAGAGAGGAATAAAATAATAGTAGGGGACTTCAGTATCTCTCTTTCAACAATGGATAGATCATCTAGACAGAAAATCAGTAAGAAAACATTGCGCTTAAACTACACGTTAGATCAGATGGACCTGACATATACAAAACATTCCATCTAACAGGAGCAGAACACAGATTCTTCTCTAGCATACATATAACATTCTCCAGGATAGATCATATGTTAGGCCACCAAACAAGTCTTAATAAATTTAAGAAGAATGAACGGGTCAGCCCTACAGCCAAGTGGTTAAGTTTGCATGCTCTGCTTCAGTGGCCCAGGGTTTTGCCAGTTCGAATCCTGGGCACAGACAAGGATGGCACTGCTCATCAAACCATGGTGAGGCGGCATCCCACATGCCACAACTAGAAGGACCCACAACTAAAAATACACAACTATGTATCAGGGGGCTTTGGGAGAAAAAGGAAAAATAAAATCTTTAAAAAAAAAAAGAAGAAGAAGAAGACTGAAATCATATCAAGTATCTTTTCCAAACACTAGGGTATAAAACTACAAATCAATTATAAGAGGAAAACTAGAAAATTCACAAATATGAGATTAAACAATATACTTCTGAACAACCAATGGGTCTAAGACAAAATCAAAAGGGAAAGCAAAAAATATTTTGAAACAAATGAAAATGGAAACAAACATATCAAAACATAGGGTTCAGAAAAAGCAGTTCTAAGAGGGAAGTTTACAATAATAAATAACTACAGTAAGAAAAAGAAAGGTGTCAAATAAACAATCTAACTTTATACCTCAAGAAACTGGGGGAAAAAAAGAACAAACTAAGTCCAAAGATAGCAGAAGGAAGGAAATAACAAAGACCAGAGTAGAAATAAATGAAATAGAGACTAGAAAGACAACACAAAAGATCAATGAAACTAACAGCTAGTTTTTTGAAAAGATAGAAGTGGCTAAGCAAAAAAGAGAGAACACTCAAATAAATAAAATCGGAAATGAAGAGAAGACATTACAACTGATAACAGAAAAAATAAGGATCATAAGAAATAACTATGAACAATTATATGCCAACATTAGACAAACTAGAACAAATGGATAAATTCCTAGAAATATACAACCTACCAAGACTGAATCTTGAAGAAAAAGAAAATCCAATCAGACCAATTACTAGTAAGAAGATTGAAACAGTAATCTAAATCTCCCAACAAAAAAAATTCCAGGACCAGATGGCTTCACTGGTGAATTCTACCAAACATTTAAAGAAGAATTATTACCAACACTTCTCAAACTCTTTTAAAAAATAAAAGAAGAGGGAACACTTCCAAACTCATTTCACAAGGTCAGCATTACCCTGATACCAAAACCAGACGAGGACACTACACACAAAAAATTTACAAGGACAATATCCCTGATGAACATAGATGCAAAAGTCAACAAAATATTAGCAAACCAAATTCAACAGTACATTAAAAGGATCATACACCATGATCAAGTCAAATTTATTCCTAGACGTAAGGATGGTTCAACATATGCAAATAAATCAATGTGATACACCACATTCTTTAGTTGTCTTTAGCAGGAGTGTTGGTCCAAATTTCCTAGACTGCCATTATACAAAGAGAGTCTTGTTTGTTCTATATCATTAAATCTCTGCAAACTGGGAATAGAAGTAAATGTCCTTAACTTGCTAAAAGGATCTACTAGAAACATAAAGCAAACACCATACTTAATAGTGAAAGAGGAGAAACATCACTATCAATATCATAAAAGAGACATGGATGCCTACTATCACTGTTACTATTTAAAGTTCAACTGGAGATGCTAGACAATGCAATAAGAAAAGTAAAACAATTAAGAAATACAAACACGACAAAAGAAAGGACCACCTACCTAGAAATTGTAATGAAAAGCTATTAGAATAAATAACATTGTTAAGATGGCCAAGTACAAGAAAAATATACAAAAATCAAGTTCCTAAACAATAGCAATTACTAATTAAAATATATATATAAGCAAAAAGATTCCATTAATGTGGAAATAGAGTTTAGGTGCAACCTATGTAACATGATGTTTTAATCTTTACATTCCAATAAACATAAAACATCTGCACATTTAAATATAGGTTTTTGTGTTATGGATCATTTATATAAGGGTAAGCCTTCGAAATATTATTAAACTTGACCAAAATAAATCAGTGCTATTTTACTTTTGTTTGTTTTTTTGGTGAGGAAGACTAGCCCTGAGCTAAGATCTATTGCCAATCTTCCTCTTTTTTTCCCTGAGGAAGACAGTCACTGAGCTAACTTCTGTACCAATCTCTCTATCTCCCTCTATTTTGTATGTGGGATGCCACCACAGCATGGGTTGATGAGCAGTGTTTAGGTCCACTCCTGGAATCCAAACCAGCAAACTCTGGGCCTCTGAAGCAGAGCACACAAACTTAACCACTAGGCCACTGGGCCAGCCCCAGTGCTATTTTACTTTTTTTTTTTTACTTGCATATTATCTAAATCCCTTACTAGATTATACAAGAGGTTTGGAACTGTGCCTATCTCATTCATCATTATAAAGGCTGCATATAGGTCCTGGTACATAGGAGGTAGGATATACATATTTGTTGAATAATTATAGGTGAATGAGCTCATTCAACTTCTGATCCTTAAATTCCTTAATGCTTTTAATTTTGTATAAAGTTCTACATGAATGTTCACCTTACATATAGGTAATTCATTTCATAAGAGGACACCAAAATCTCAGGTTCAGAATCAGATAATAAATAATAACTCAGGCTTTCAAGTGGTTTTAAAAGCAATTTGAAAGAATGATATCATAGAAGCATCTACTGAAAGCAACAATAACATCTCACAAAAAAGAGGGAGGGACAGGGGGCCGGCCTGGTGGCACAGTGGTTAAGTTCGCATGTTCCGCTTCTCAGTAGCCCAGGGTTCGCTGGTTCAGATCCCGGGTGCAGACATGGCACCGCTTGGTACACCATGCTGTGGTAGGTGTCCCACAAATAAAGCAGAGGAAGATGGGCATGATGTTAGCTCAGGACCAGGCTTCCTCAGCAAAAATAGGAGGATTGGCAGTAGTTAGCTCAGGGCTAATCTTCCTTAAAAAAAAAAAAAAAAAGGAGGGAGGGACAGAAATCAACCAGGTTAGTGATTGCAAAGTAATACCATTCAAGGAGGGAGAAGCAGAGTAAGAACTCCAGCTCTTGATCACTAAACAGTTATTCACTTTCTCATCCATTTAACTATCTCTAGAATCTTATTATAGCTGATTCTTTTCAAGTTTCTCTGTTCACAGTGGATCTGATTTCCTGTGGGCTTTATAAAGACACTTTCATGTTCTAAGGTGGTTCTAACAAAATACTTAATGCATCTACTTGGTAAATACTTTTCAAAGAAAACTATCAAAAATTTTACAGCACAACACAGGAAAGAAACAAACCCATTTAAGTGGCTGTCACTTTCCATTTCCTCACTTGGGTTTATGGGAAATAAATAAATATCAAGTAAAAGGCACCTGAATACACTAAAAATATGAGTGTTTTAAATGCTGTGACACAAAGTAGTCAAAAAGACTCGCTTCAATTTTTCCCTCTATAACATCACAAAATTTGGATTTCAGCTGACAACTTCTATACTAGCTTTCAGCCCAAAGCAATTTAGAAACAGACAAGTCAGAAACTCCTTAAAAATAAATGAGGGTTTATAATGGAAATGCTGACAGATGCTTCTTTATAATAATGCCTGGTGAGACTACTATATTTTAGAAATGACTACATCATAATATGTATGCAAGTGTTGTATATTAAAATGCAACAATGTCTAAGCTTATAATTAAATCAGGACCATGAATAGTTGAGTAAAATAGGTTATAAAGAAAGTGTGATGCGACAAAAAAATATACTAAGTTAAAATACAATGCACGCAAGGATTTAATAGAACTTGCCATTTAGAAGATTTAAACAAGAGCAAATATCAACATAAATACTAGGGAGAGAAGTCAAGAAGTACAAACTCAGTCAAGTCTAAAAATAATTGACTTTCAAAGTGACTGGTACATACCCACAATTACTTATGAAACTATATCCATCATGAGACGATCATACCCCTAGACAAAAACCAAAATATAAATTTAAAAATATATATATATATAACTTAACAAAAAAAAAGAAAAACACCTTAGTATTCCTGCTTCTAGAATCTTTGATCAGCTGCAGCTTCTGCTGCTGCTACCTTTGCTGCTGTTACACCCCATGCTATCTTTGTCTTTGATGGTTACAAGCCATCATTTCCATCAACCCCTGCCTTTGAACTCTCCACACTTGTACTGTAACATATAATGGTTGTCAAAGCAATTTACGGCTAAAAACCCAGCATAAACAATTCTACCACCATCAAAGAAATATGGTAAGCCTTCCTTTACTGAAGAGCTAAAACTAAAGAATCAACTTCGTGTTTCAAAGGAAAGTAGAAACCCAGGAACATTACATAGACAACTTCTTCATTACAAAAGTATACACAGGCATCAACATACATCTCATACCACTGCATAATTCATCTTGAAACAAATAATTTACAATGAGCTTTCTTAAATGACATCATTTTCTCTAGTTACATCTAATGAAAATACTGGATTTATCCACTTGCATAGATGTGTCCTAGGGGGTTATTCACTAACTCAGTGGTTCTCAACAAGGGACAATTTGCTCCCCAAGGGACATTTGGCAATATCCAGAGACATTTTTCATTGTCACGAATGAGAGGAGAGGGGCTACTGGCATCTGATGAGTATTTAGCAGCCAGAGATGCTGGTAAAAATCCTACAATGTACAAGACAGCCCCTCCCAAAACAATCAACTAACCCAAAATATTGATGGCACAGCTGTTGAGAAATCCTCCACTAACTCCTTTGTTTTCTTACCAAGCAGCAATTCCCCATAGTTTACCTTATCTTTAACCCAAATAAACACTCAAATCATCAACCAAAATCAGAAGTGAACCTAAGGCAAAGAGGAGGAGTGAAGTATGCAGATAACCTCCAAGAACAACTGACATTCATTCACTCAACAAATGTAACAGGCACAGTCCTAGGCAGTGAGGATACCATGGCACTCAAGAAACATGAGATCTCTGCTTTCACATGGCTGGCATTCTAGCAATTCTCTAGTTGAAGAAATCTTCAACTAAATTAAAAAACCTTCGATACTGACACATCCTGGAAAACTGATGTAGCTATGCACAAACAGTTCCCACTGATAGAGCATTCATTCTATTTCTGGAAATGTCTTTACTTTAATGAGCCAAAATAACCTTCCCTGTAGTTTTCACCCTCTGATCACAGTTCTGCTCTCTTGAGTCACAAAGCACAAATCCCTGTTCCACAGGACAGCTCCGCACACATTTGAAGACAGCTGTCCTGCATCTCTGAATTTTGCCTCCTGAAGACTAAAACGATTCCACCAGTGCCTGACAGCTCTTCATGAGACACAGTACTTCAGACTGGAAGGAAATGAGTAAAAATACTAAGGTTTTGTAAGAATTTAGGCTATTAATTAGTAATTGCTAACTTTTCTTGAACAATTCTTCTCGAACCTACAATATTCATTCAAATAAGAAAGAATAAAACATTTACTAACTCCTGTGTACAAAGCAATATAGTTGACACTTTAGATGCATTATCACACTTAATCATCACAACAGTCCAATGAAGTAGATAATATTATCTTGACTAGACATGAAGAAATCAGGTTCAGAAAGGTTAAAGGAATTTTTCCAAGATCATATTCTTTTCCTAAGCCCATTCTCCTTTAACTATACCATGTTATCTGAAAATGGTGCCAGTTTTCACATTTTAATTCAATCACTGAGCTTCCATTATTTCCATGAACCAGTTTTACAACAAAGCTGAATCGTGGAGTGGTTAACACTTGCATAAAGAAGAAATTTGCTCTAATGAAAAAGCACTCTAACATGAAGTGCCTTTTAGTAAGAATATACATACTCTTGTCCTACCTACACGACTCTCCATATAGATACACTGAATTCTGTTTGATTAACAAATTCTATTTAATACATGCTCTCACAAGTTGCTATCTATTAAGAAAACAATCTGATTAAGAAAGACAACATACATTTGAAATTTATATAGTATTAGCTATATTGGAATAACATACAATGCCAAAAATTCTTAAAACTCATTCATGGGAGACAGGCAATATAATAAAATGGCAGGGATTAATATTACAGACTAGATTTCTAGCATTGAACAGCCTCTTAACCTCTCTGGGCCTCTGTGTTCAAACCTAAAATTGGAGAAAATAATAGAACCTGTCTCACAGGGTTGTTGGAAAACTGTAAAAGGCTCTTAATTGATCTCCCTCCTTCCATTCTTCTCACCCCTTCCTTCTCACTCCACCTACTTCTATTCTCTACACAAGTCGCCGAATTGATTCTTTTAAGACAAAAATCAGATCATGCCACTCTACTGCTCAAAAACCTCCAATAGCCTTCATCATATATGAGGTGAAATCCAAAATCCAAACCCTTACCAGAGCCTCTAACATCGTAGCTGATCTAGTCCCAGGCTTCCTTGCTCACTTTGCACTTGTTCCCTCCACTCTGAATCTTCTTCCTTCAAATACCTGGATGGTTCACTCTCTCTCCTTCCATTCAAGTCTGCTTTAAATGTCACCTCCTCAGATAAGCCTTCCCTGATCATTCTCTATCTTTTTCCATAGAATTGATCACTAACGAATATTACCTTACGCTTTTATTTATTTTTTTATTTCTATCTCTCCCACAAAAAAGTATGACCCATGAGAGCATGGTCTCTGTTTCACCACTGTATTTCCAGCTCCAAGCATGGTGCCTAGCACATTGTAGGTGCTCCACAGTCAATCAATGAATAAAGTGAAACAATGCAAGTAAAGAGCTTATTAGTACAATGCTTGGCAAAGAGAAAACAATCAATGTTAGCTATTATTACTACCAATATCTGTATTTCTATTATTTTTCATACATTCATGAAACAAACCATCACTGAACACTAACTTTGTGCCATGCATTGTACTGTTTGATTTTTTTAAATGTTGACATTGGGCTTTGGGAAGTTTTTGCAAACTAGCTAGAGAGCCAGTGGCATAAGATGGTAATTGCAATTCATAAAGTAATTAAGTGCCTCCAAAAGGCTTCTGGAATTCTACTCCTTACAGAACTTATGATTTTTCTTTTAACTTGATCTTTTTAGATCCCATTAGCCCAGGCAGAGTACCAGGTCATAGCAGTCAATCACAAAACGTTCACAGTGGGGCATTATAATTTCCTTTTTTAATATTTTTTTCAGGCTGTTGGTTTTTCTTAAAACCAAAAACCAAGACATACTCTGGCCATTAACAATTACAAAATAAATGAATTGCCAAGGCTACCCAGAGCTATTGAGTGTATTAACAATTCAAATGCAGTTACATGAGCGGCAGCTGAGGTGTAATAGAAAGAGTCCCTTCCCAGCTAAGTGTGACCTTATGCAAGCAACTTAGCTTCTCAGTGCTTCTGCTTCCTTATCTGCAAAGCAGAAAAAAAAATTTCTCTACCCTATAAAAATATTATGAAAAAGGAACAAAATATAGGAGGTGAGAATTCCAGGCACAAACAAAGCCACCCTAAATGTGTGCTCTCTCAGGTCATGGAATATAAACTCAGGCCATAGTGCAGTATCTACTCGAAATGCTTTATACTTTTGCGTAATGTCCACAATATCTGGCAAGCTTCATGCTCAATTATATAGCGGATACATACCTAATTCCCTAACATTTAGATAAAAAAAAGAATCAGAGAAACTGAGCGATTTGTCTAAGGCTTTGTGAGTCACTGATGAAGTGAAACTGATAACCATGCACTTTACAAAAGGGAATCAGCATTTCTCTAGACTTGAAAGACCCCTAACATTTTCATTATTCATATGACTTCCAAAAACTCGTCATTTTTCACTCGTTTGTTCATTCAGTCAACACATCTTGAAATTCAACTACATGCCACACACCATTCCAGGTGCTAGAGATGAAAAGAACAAGGCTTGGTCCCTGACCTACCCATAAAGGAATTCAAGAGCTTTTTAAAATAGCTAATCTTAAGGGTTATGGAAGCTCTGAGGAGGAAATCAATTATTTTAAGAAAGGCTTTATAGCAGTGCTGTCCAATAAAATTTTCTGCAATGATGAAAATGTTCTTTAACATGTGCTGTCCAATACAATAGCCACTAACCATATGTGGCTATTGAGCACTTAAAATATGGCTAATATGACTGAGAAACTGAATTTTAAATTTTAATTAATTTTAATAGCCACATGTAACTAGTGGTTACTGTATTAGCAGAGCTTTACAGGATAGGTAATATTTGAACTGAAGTCTTGAAAGAAGGGAGTAAGGGATTACTGGGGGTGGGGGATAGCACATTCTAGGCAATGGAAAGGGCACCAACTATGCGAAGGGCTGCAAGAACACCTGAATGTGTTCCAGGAAGGCTGTCTGGGATATGAGGAATGTGGAAAGGAGAAGAGAGAAATGAGGTTAAAAGGGTTCGACAGGGCCAAAATACGAATGCCCTCGAATGCCAGGCTAAGGAATTAAACTTTATGCAGCAGACAATGGGAAAACATCAAAGACTTTAAAGCCAGGGAATATATGACCACATCCATGCTCTAGAAAGACAATGTTGACCATAAGATGAATAATCTATCGAAGGAAGAGACCAGAGGTAGGAAGATGAGCTAGGTATGAGACCACTGCAGTACTCTAAGTTAGATGAGGAGGACTCCGACCACTGCCATCACAGTGAAAACAGAGATGAAAGAATGAATTCAAGAGACCTTTTGGAGATAAAATTAGTGGGATTTAGAGACCTATGAGATGTGGTAGACAAGAATAAATCAAAATAAAAACTAGTGAGGTACCAGCCTGGAAAACCAGATAATTAAGGCACTTCCCACATTGACTAAAGGGATCAAGAAAGTGTAAAGGCTCCTGCTCAAAGTTGTTTGTAAGAAAACAATCTAAATATCCATTAATAGCTTAAAAGTTACATAAATTATGAAATCATTTAAGACAGTATATATTTATTAAAATCATTTTTAAAGACTACATAATACCAAGGTAAAATGTTCATGATATGGTAAATGAAATAAGTAGGCTAAGCAACACACATAGCATTACCCCAATTTTGTTGTATATATTAGTAGAAATTTTTTTAATTGAAGGAATATGCCAAAAAGTCAACAGTGGCTTACTTAGATAGTGGGGTAATGGGCCATTATAATTTCTTTCTTGAACATTTTTTTTCTGATTGTCTAATTATACTAAAATAACTATAGAATATTCTTTATTTAAAAATAGACTTTCAGGGCCAGCCCAGTGGCATAGTGGTTAAGTTCACATGCTCCACTTCGGTGGCCCAGGGTTCAAGGATTCGGATCCCAGGCATGGACCTACACACGGCTCATCAAGCCATGCTGTGATGGCGTTCCACAACCAAAACAGAGGAAGATTGGCACAGATGTTAGCTCAGGGCTCATATTCCTCAAGCTAAAAAAAGAGGAAGACTGGCAACAGATGTTAGCTCAGGGCCAATCTTCCTCACCAAAAAGTAAAAAGTAAACTTTGGCTCTGTACCTTGAAGCACTGGGGCCTGTGGTAAATCTACTGAAGCCTGCGGCTGTGTCACAAACAGGGGGAGTCTGACATGACCAGACCCTAAGTCTACTGCAGGTTCATTACGGGAGACTAAATTCATAGCAAGTTGAAGATGGCAGTTTTTTTCCTTTGAAAAATTTACCACAATTACAAAGTACAAAATGGATTATTTCCCATTTAATTTATCTATAATGTCTTCTCATGTATGATTTATATCTATAAACATGCAACTACAAGTGGGAGTTTGATATAAACCTATATTTTATTCTGTGTAGTCATGCAAAAAGACATTTATTCTACTCATACTCAATTTCAATTACTCAGGTTCACTTGATATAGAGCAGACACGATATGCTGAAGAAGCAGCTCAGCAAATACTAATCTTTTTTTTATATGGACATGCCAGTCCCTTTTTTGTGCTTAACAAAACCTGGCTTTCCGAGTTCTAAATTTAGATTTACAAGGAAATCCTGACCTGGTATAGATAAGCCTACTATAGAGGCATTTGGCTACGGCAAATCCTCCTACATCCTCGATGTGACTAAGATACAAATTAGATAAGCAATGGAATAACTTCCTTGACTAAAGAGAAAATGAACAGAACTTTTCAACTATAATTTTAATCACTTTATTTTACCATAAGATAGGTTGTATTTGTCTTGGAAAACCACATGTACATTAAAAAGAGAATGTTAACCTAAAATTCCTAGCCAAATGACAAACCTTATTCTGATCATTTTACAGAAGGAGAAAATAAAAGGCTGGAATTGAAAGCATTTTTCCATCTTAGATGTTTAGAAACCTGGCTTGATTTCCTTAACCAAAATTAGTTGCATATCTTATTTCTATGTTTTCTATTAAAACACACTGGTAGAAAAGCAGTCTTTTCTCTGGAACGCTTGTAAATAAGCGCCAGGGCTAAGTAGTAGCAACCGGCTCATTCAAGAAATATAACGAAATTGACCGAGGTCAAACAGTGAGACAGCAGCAGATCTGGGACCAGGGCTAGACCTCTGGGTTGAAATCTAATGCTCCTCTCTGACAAGATTACAGTTCTTAAATTAAAATATATTTTCCCTGAGAGTTGAAACAGGGAATACATTTCAGGATACTAGTTAGTGACACTTGAGAAACATCAGCTGGCTCTCAAACCCAGAAACGGCCTTAGACATTTTGCCTAACTACAACATACTAACAGTGGCAGGAGTCACTAAAATAATCATTCCACAAGCAAAGAGAATTCAGAAACCTGCAACAGCAATTAGCCACCAGTATCTTACTATGTTTCTGTGATCTAATGTCCATTTCCATGGAAACAGAAAAAGAAGTGAGAAGCAGCCAAGAGAAGAGATGTCAGAACTTGTCAGGTTCAGTGGCTGGAGCTGAAAGCTGCAAACGCTATTTTTTTTTTTTTTTTTTCACAAACAGCATCAGCTGACTTCTGGCACATAATCGATTCTCAACTTAGGCAACGTCAGCTTGCTTAAAGGAGCATAAATCTACAGAACCAGCTTAGGTTTTTGTTTTGTTTTTGAAGGCTTGGATTAAGGGGGAAAGAGATACAAATTAAAAGCAAATTGTTCAAAATTCTAAATTTCTAAAACATAGGAATACAACAGAATTGTTTCAAATTCCACAAAGTAAACAGAAGGATTTCTTAGCTGTGATGACGGAAAATGTAGGACCACCACAGAGCATTATGTAGAATGAATAGCAATAGGGTGGAGGCAGGGAAGAGACAGAAAGCAGAAGCAGCAGCATGTACAAAGGTCCTGAGACAAGAGAGTGTGGCCCTTTCAAGGCACTGCAAGCACACAAGAACTCTTAGTGTGGGGCAAGGGGTTATTACAAAAGGCTTTCCCAAAGGAGATGACATCTAAGCTAAGACCTGAAGGATGATATGGAGTTATAGAAGAGAGTATTCCAGGAAGAAGGAAGAGCATGAGGGAAGTCCTAGAGGCAAGAGAGAGCAAAATGAATCTATGAATAGCAAATAGTTTAGGACAGCTGGAGCAGAGAGTGGGAGTGGGGAGTGAGCTGTGACCAGATCAAGAAGGACCTTATTTCCCAAGTTACAGTCTGAACTTTTGCCAGAAAACTACAAGTTGTCACTAAAGAGTCTAAATCAGGAAGGTAGCATTATAAAATCCGGATTTAAGAAAGATTAGTTAGACTATCTCAGATTACATAGGATATAGATGTGGCGTCTGTAACAACTTTCCTAGGGGAAAGATAACGGTGGACTGCACTGGGGGAGGGGTAGCAGCAGAGATAGGAGAATAGGACACAATCAATATGAGCAATTGGAGAAGAAGAAGGATGAGTCAAGGATGACACCCAAGATTTTGGCCTGAACAGCTACATGGATGATAGTGCCAATCATTGAGTCTCTGTCAAAGCAAAGAAGGAGGGGTTTTAGGTGTGTGTGGGACAGTGATGAGTTCTAATCTGGACTTCATGACTTTTAGGTATCCAAGGGATAGTCAAGCAGAGCTATCCAATAGGAAGTTGCACATGTGATGGGTGTATCTACCACTCAGGAGAGATATCTGGGATGAACATACGTGTCTGGGCTTCAGGACAGGATGACATGGCCAAGAGAAAGCACGAGATCAGAGGCGATTCCAAGAGAGGAAGTGTAAAGGCTTTAGACTGTTCAAATGTTGGCTGCACCATTTACTAATTACATGACCTAGGATTATTTAGTCTCTAAGGCTATAAAATTGGGAGGATTATACCTGTGTTGAGGACTAATATTTTTAAAAAATGAGTGGAGGAAAAGGAAACTATAAAGTAGAATGAGAAAGAGAAGATAAAAAGTAGATACCACAGGATAATGCAGCATTATGGAAACTAATGGAAAAGAGAATTTCAAAATTAAGGTCAATATATCAATAATAATAATAATACCTGTGTTAGGAAAGAAATGAAAGGTATGAAAAGGCAGAAAGAGTGAGATAGTCAAGGAACCCGAGGTGCAGTGGCCACAGTAAGAAGGCTGAAAGGATGAAAATCTGTGGTAAGACAGTAAAATGAGTACTCCCAGGGGACAAGATTGAGGGTGTACCATGAGGATGGATGGCTAAAGTAGAATGAAGGTTGAGGGCACTCATGTTAAGAAGATGAAGAAATTAAAAGGCTAGGATGTTAACTGGATTGTCTACATGGACTCTGAAGTCCTCCAAGATGGTGGCTAGAAGTGAAGTGAAAACAAAATGTCAATGTCTTTAACAAACGAAAAAAAGGTGACCAAAGAAGAGAGGGAGAAGATGATCATACTTTTAATAACCATGACATCAAAAAGAGTATAAGTACGGAGTACTGAAGCAGATGCAGAACCAGTCCCAGCAGCCTCTCTGGCTGGAAAACTCTACAACCCAGACCAATTATACTTTCAAGGAATTTCCATTCTGAATTACAATGCCTAAAAATTCTCAATAACAGTATTTCCAACATATTAAGGTTAATAACCAAATTTAGCTTTGGACATACATTCATTCTGGAATCAGTATTATTCACATTATATCTGTAGAGTAAAGAATTTAACTGTGTTCAAAAAGGCCCCAGAAAACCGGCCCTTGACTTCGGCCGCTGGGAAGTAATCTCTAAGGTCTTTCCCTGGGGCCATGGGCTGGCCAGATAGTAACAACATGATATAGGCTGGGGGCTTTGGGTCATGCTCAGAGGGGCTGGAGACTAGACACTGAGATCAGTCACATGGACAATCAATCACGACCATGTCACAAAATCCCAATAAAAACTCTGAATACCAAGGCTCAGGTGAGCTTCCTTATGTGGCAAGACTCCATCCATAGTGTCAAACATCAATGCCAGGAAAGTAATGTCTCCTGATTCCATGGGGAGAAGCAATGGAAGCTCCATATTTGGTAATTCCCCAGACACTGCCCTATGTGGTTCTCCCCTTGGCTGATTTTAATCTGTTTCTTTTCCCTATAATAAACCATACCCATGAGTATATTAGCTTTCAGTGAGTTTTCTGAGTCCTTCTAGCAAATTATTGAATCTATGGGTGGTCTTGGGAACCCTTGAATTTGCAACTGGTATAGGAAGTGAGGGTAATCTTGTGGGGACTATGCCCTCTTAAATTCACATTTGATCTAAACTCTTCACAATATCTGTTCTCCCTAAATCAATTTGTTCACAAGGAAAAAAAAATGATTTGAGGGGCTGGCCTGGTGACACAGTGGTTAAGTTCACACGTCCCGCTTCTCAGTGGCCTGGGGTTTACCAGTGCAGACATGGCACCACTTGGCAAAAGCCATGCTGTGGTAGGCATCTCACATATAAAGTAGAGGAAGATGGGCATGGATGTTAGCTCAGGGCCAGTCTTCCTCAGCAAAAAGAGGAGGATTGGCAGTAGTTAGCTCAGGGCTAATCTTCCTCAAAAAAAAAAAAATTTGAAAAGAACTCAATACCTGAGGTTAGTTGAAATTGTCACTGAACAGTAACTAGTCTACTGAACCACTAATGGGCTATTACCCATGACTAATGGTCATCTACTCCCAGAAATTCCTCTGAGCAGTGAAGATATCCCAACAGCTAACCACGAAGAAAAGTACTATTGAGTTTTAATCTGGATATCATAGACCCTCACTATATTACTGAGACAGAAAGCCATTTCCCTTTACTGAATTACAGCTTGTTCTAGGTAACTGGGAAATGCCACCATACCTCAGTGAAGTGTGATCAAGTCCAAATAATGCATACCTGTAACAATTTAAATTCAATTTTTTAATTTGCACAAAGAAGCATTTTATTGCTACCACAGTTTATAAATGAATTATATTACTGCAGGTACTGCCATCATAATATAGAAGGGTTTGTCAAACTTCTCATTGCCAAATACTGCTAAAAAGACTTGATAACTTGCCCCTACATAAAAACTGTACCAAAATAACACATTATCTATATTAACAAAAAATGCACTTGAGGTGAAATGAAAAAGGGGCATTTAAATAATGAGTGTCAAAGTAAAGAGATTTACAAAGAAATCCTCTCAGATATGCCTTATAATGTACCAAGTACGAAATACAAAATCTGCAGCCAAATGACAAAGCAAAAGTCTTAATATATTAATATCAATTAGCATTTCAGAAATGATATTAAAGAGTATGCTCCCACTCTTTTAAATGGAAACTTAAACCTTTTAAAACTTCAGGTGTACAGTTTAGTTAAAAGCTCAGCCTAGGGAATAAGAGAGTTTACTTGTGGGACCCTGCCCAACTCATTTGATCTCTTTATGCCTGTTTTCCTCAGTTACAAAATAAGAATAATAACAGTACCTATTATAAAGAATTGCATGGGACAGGTGAGAGGGGGCAGGACCAAGATGGCGGAGTGAGTGGTCTTCTTTGTCTCTCCCCCATCGAATCTACAACTAATTGGACATTCACCGATTAACAAAGGATATCCAGATAGCATCTCAAGATGCCTAAAAGTCTCGTGCTACTACACATCGGAAGGCAGACAGACGTCCCCCCAAGAGGAGGTGGAAATAGGTGAAAACTCTCTGACCCCAGACCCCCGGACAACCTAGTTCCTGCAGGAGGCTCTCTTCCAGCAGACTCCCCCATAGCATCGTCACACACCAACGGCAGGAGTATGCACTCACCAGTGGAGCAACAGTGGAAACAGGTGACAAGAGCCCTACCCAAGCCCCCCGCGATCACACCCTAAGCCCAGGGGGAATTCCCCAGGGTCCCGCACCCACCGGCAGGGAAGGCCTCCACTCGCCATTAGCAGGGAGGCCCTGCCCAGAAGCCAGAACAAAGAGAAGCTCCTGGCGGGCCCGGCATGGCACCAGACCACAAGCTGCTGCTGGACTCACGGTCTCCGGTGCATGGCTCGGTGCAGGGGTACCCGGACTTCCCGTAGACATGCTTGGGGACACGGTGGGAGCTCCAGTGCCTGGCTCTGCGGCGCGGGGGAAGGCTCCGGGGTCCCACATCTCCCCGGCAGGGAAAGCCTCTGCTCGCCATTAGCAGGGAGGCCACACCCAGAATCCAGGACAAAGGGAAGCTCCTGGTGGGCAGATTGCCCAGGGCAGCTCCAGACCGCAAGCTGCCGCTGGGCTCACAGTCTCTGGTGCATGGGTCGATGCAGGGGGTGCCCAGACTTCCCATGGATGCGCTTGGGGACTGGGTGGAGCTCCAACAGCCAGCTCTGTGGCCCGGGGGGTCGGTCCAGAGTCCCGCACCCCCCCAGCAGGGAGGGCCTCTGCTCGCCATTGGCAGGGAGGCGCCGCCCAGCATTCGGAACACCAGGAAGCTCCCTAGAGCAGAATTCCCCACAAGGCAGCAGCTTACAAGCCACCACCAGGCCCACAGACTCTGGCCATGTCCCAGATGAGGCGAGGGGCTCCCAGAGATCCCGTGAGAGTGGAGTGGGGCAGAGTAGAGCTCTGGTGAAACGGCTACATAGCCCGGGGGGAACTCCAGGTTCTTACAGCAGCCTCAGCGAAAGCCTCTGCACAGCACTAGTGGAGAGGTCCTGACTGGCAATCGCAAGGCAGAAAGGCCCTGGGGCAAAAGTAGCACAGCTAGGTGAGCTAACGACAGACTGCAGAAGATACCCATAGCTCTGCTGGGACCTATAGTGGACAAGCGTGATCTGGTGGGCTCTGCTAGGGACAAATCAGCGATTATAGGTGATCCTGCTCCTGGCTGATGGGAAAGCCCACAACACTGTTGCAGACCACAAGGAGGGAGCGCGTCTAAGTGGGCTGCAGCTAAGTGGTGCAGTAGGCACCAGCAGCCTGAGGCCCCGTTGCGATTGCCCCCACAACTGACAAGGGACCCCACAGGACCACTGTGACTATGAGGAGGGGTCCAGGCCCAGTCAGTAACAGCTGACAGGGTTCCTGGTTGGGACAGTCTAAACAGCGGCCCCCCCTCCCCCACACCAGTCGCAACAAGTGGAAGCAGCGACTAAACTCTATCTCTATGCGGAGGCACAAATCCACGACATCACGCAGTAGGAAAAAATATATCAAATCTCCAGAACAGAAGGAAAATGATAAGCACCCAGAAAACAATCCCAAAGACAATGAAATCTATAACCCAAATGACGATGATTTCAAAACTGCCATTATGAAAAAACTCAAAGAGCTAAAAGAGAATTCAGATAGACAAGTCAATGAGTTCAGGAGCTATGTCACAAAAGAGCTTGACACTATAAAGAAGAACCAATTAGAAATACTGGAGATGAAGAACACAATGGAGGAGATTAAGAAAAATCTGGACTCTCTGAACAGTAGGGTCGATAATATGGAGGACAGAATTAGCAATTTGGAGGATAGGAACATAGAAATGCTGCAGACAGAGGAGGAGAGAGAACTAAGACTAAAAAGAAATGAAGAAACTCTCCAAGAATTATCCGACTCAATTAGGAGATGCAACATAAGGATTATAGGTATACCAGAGGGAGAAGAGAGGGAGAAGGGGGCAGAAGGCCTGTTCAAAGAAATAATAGCTGAGAACTTTCCAAACTTGGGAAGAGAGATGGAACTTCATGTGACAGAAGCCAATAGATCTCCAAACTTTATTAACACAAGAAGACCAACCCCAAGGCATATAGTAGTGAAACTAGCAAAAGTCAACAACAAAGAGAAAATACTAAGGGCAGCCAGGCAGAAGAAAATTACTTACAAAGGAAACCCCATAAGGCTATCAGCAGATTTCTCAGGAGAGACCTTACAGGCTAGAAGAGATTGGAATGAAATATTCAAAACTCTGAAGGACAAAAACCTGCAGCCAAGAATACTCTACCCAGCGAAAATATCCTTCAAATACGATGGAGAAATAAAAACGTTCCCAGATAAACAAAAGTTAAAGGAGTTCATCACCACAAAACCTCCTCTTCAAGAATTGCTCAGGAAGAAACTCATTCCTGAAAAATCAAAAAAAGGAAAGGGGTTACAAAATCCAGAACAAAGGAGATAAGCAGAAGGACAATAACACAAAATAACAGCTCTCCATCAGGACAAAATGCAAAAGAACCAGAAAACAAGTGATAAAATTGCAACAGTAGGCACCCACGTTTCAATAATCACACTAAATGTGAATGGATTGAACTCTCCAATCAAAAGGCACAGAGTGGCAGGACGGATCAAAGAACAAGATCCAACAATATGCTGCCTCCAGGAAACAAACCTCAGCCCCAAAGACAAACACAGACTCAGAGTGAAGGGATGGAAGACAATACTCCAAGCCAATAATGAACAAAAGAAAGCAGGTGTTGCCATACTTATATCAGACAAAGTAGACTTCAAAGCAAAACAGATAAAGAAAGACAAAGAGGGGCAGTATATAATGATGAAAGGGACGTTCCACCAAGATGACATAACAGTTATAAATACATACGCACCTAACACAGGAGCACCAAAATTCGTAAAGAAACTATTAACAAAACTAAAAGGAGACATCAACAGCAATACAATAATGGTAGGGGACCTCAACACCCCATTAACACCAATGGACAGATCATCCAGACAGAAAATCAACAAGGAAATTATAGAATTACATGAAAAATTAGAGCAGATGAACCTAATAGATATATATAGGACACTTCATCCAAAAACAGCAGGTTACACATTCTTCTCAAGCGCGCATGGAACATTCTCAAGGATAGACCATATCTTGGGAAACAAAGCAAGCATCAATAAGTTCAAGGGGGCTGAAATAATATCAAGCATCTTTTCTGATCACAATGCTATGAAACTAGAAATCAACTACAAGAATAAAGCTGGGAAAGGGCCAAAAATGTGGAGACTAAACAACATGCTACTGAACAAACAATGGATTACTGAAGAAATTAAAGAAGAAATCAAATATTATCTGGAGACAAATGAAAATGAAAACACACCGTACCAAATTATTTGGGACACAGCAAAGGCAGTCCTAAGAGGGGAATTCATTGCAATACAGGCTCACCTCAATAAGCAAGAAAAATCTTACATAAACAACCTCAAACGACACCTAACGGAATTAGAAAAAGAAGAACAAACAAAGCCCAAAGACAGTACAAGGAGGGAAATAATAAAAATTAGAGCAGAAATAAATGATATTGAAACAAAAAAGACAGTAGAAAGAATCAATGAAACAAAGAGTTGGTTCTTCAAAAAAATTAACAAAATCGACAAACCCTTAGCCAGACTCACTAAAAAAAAAGAGAGAAGTCTCAAATAAATAAAATTAGAAACGAGAGAGGAGAAATCACAACAGATACCGAAGAAATACAAAGGATCATAAGAGAATACTATGAAAAACTATATGCCAACAAATTGAACAACCTAGAAGAAATGGATAAATTCCTAGAATCATACAACCTACCCAAACTGAATCAGGAAGAAATAGAGAATCTGAATAGACCAATCACAAGTAAAGAAATAGAAACAGTAATCAAAAACCTCCCCAAAAATAAGAGTCCAGGACCAGACGGCTTCTCTGGAGAATTCTACCAAACATTCAAAGAAGATTTAATATCTATCCTTCTCAAACTGTTCCAGAAAATAGAGGAAGATGGAGCACTCCCTAATACATTCTATGAAGCCAACATCACCCTGATCCCCAAACCTGACAAGGATAACACAAAGAAGGAAAACTACAGGCCAACATCACTGATGAACATAGATGCAAAAATCCTCAACAAAATTTTGGCAAACCGAATACAACAATATATCAAAAAGATTATCCACTATGATCAAGTGGGATTTATACCAGGGACACAGGGATGGTTTAATATCTGCAAGTCAATCAACGTGATTCACTACATTAACAAAATGAGAAACAAAAACTACATGATTATCTCAATAGATGCCGAGAAAGCATTTGACAAGATCCGACATCCATTTATGATAAAAACCCTCAATAAAATAGGTATAGAAGGAAAGTACCTCAACATAATAAAGGCCATATATGACAAACCCACAGCCAACATCATACTCAACGGACAAAAACTGAAACCCATCCCTCTCAGAACAGGAACAAGACAAGGGTGCCCACTTTTACCACTCTTATTCAACAAAGTACTGGAGGTGTTGGCCAGAGCTATGCGGCAGGAAAAAGAAATAAAAGGAATCCAAATAGGCAAGGAAGAAGTAAAACTCTCGCTGTTTGCAGATGACATGATCTTATATATAGAAAAACCCCAAAGAATCCATAGGAAAACTATTGAAACAATCAACAACTACAGCAAAGTTGCAGGGTATAAAATCAACATACATAAATCAGTAGCATTTCTATATGCTAACAATGAACTAACAGAAAAAGATCTCAAGAACTCAATCCCATTCATGATCGCAACAAAAAGAATAAAATACCTTGGGATAAAGGTATTTAACTAAGGAAGTGAAAGATCTATACAACGAAAACTACACGACTTTCTTGAAAGAAATCAACGATGACATAAAGAGATGGAAAGAAATTCCATGCACATGGATTGGAAGAATAAACATAGTTAAAATGTCCATACTACCTAAAGCAATCTATAGATTCAACACTATCCCAATCAGAATTCCAATGTCATTCTTTACAGAAATTGAACAAAGAATCCAAAAATTCATATGGGGCAACAAAAGACCCCGAATTGCTAAAGCAATCCTGAGAAAGAAGAACAAAGCTGGAGGCATCACAATCCCTGACTTCAAAACATACTACAAAGCCACAGTAATCAAATCAGCATGGTACTGGTACAAAAACAGATGCACAGATCAATGGAACAGAACTGAAAGCCCAGAGATAAAACCACACATCTATGGACAGCTAATCTTTGACAAAGGAGCTGAGGGCCTACAATGGAGGAAACAAAGTCTCTTCAACAAATGGTGCTGGGAAAACTGGACAGCCACATGTAAAAGAACGAAAATCAACCATTCTTTTTCACCATTTACTAAAATAAACTCAAAATGGATCAAACACCTAAAGATTAGGCCTGAAACAATAAGTCTTCTAGAAGAGAATATCGGCAGCACACTCTTTGACATCAGCTTCAAAAGAATCTTTTCGGACACCATAACCCCTCACATGAGGGAAACAATAGAAAGAATAAACAAATGGGACTTCATCAGGCTAAAGAGCTTCTTCAAGGCAAGGGAAAACAGGATTAAAACAAAAAAAACAGCCCAGTAATTGGGAAAAAATATTCACAAGTTATTTATCCGACAAAGGGTTAATCTCCATAATATACAAAGAACCCACACAACTCAACAATAAAAAATCAAATAACCCAATTACAAAGTGGGCAGGGGACATGAACAGACATTTCTCCAAAGAAGATATACAGATGGCCAATAGACACATGAAAAGATGCTCATCATCACTAATCATCAGGGAAATGCAAATCAAAACTACACTAAGATATCACCTTACACCTGTTAGAATGGCAAAAACATCCAAAACCAAGAGTGGTAAATGTTGGAGAGGCTGTGGAGAAAAGGGAACCCTCATACACTGTTGGTGGGAATGCAAACTGGTGCAGCCACTATGGAAAACAGTATGGAGATTCCTCAAAAAGTTAAGAATAGTAATACCTTATGACCCAGCCATCCCACTATTGGGTATCTATCCTAAGAACCTGAAATCAGCAATTCCAGAAGTTCCATGCACCCCTATCTTCACTGCAGCATTATTCACAATAGCCAAGTCATGGAACCAACCTAAGTGCCCAGCAACTGATGATTGGATAAAGAAGTTGTGGTACATATATACAATGGAATACTACTCAGCCATAAAAAAGGACAAAGTCGTCCCATTCACAACTACAGGGATAGACCTTGAGAGTATTATGTTGAGTGAAATAAGCCAGACAGAGAAAGACGAACTCTGTATGACTCCACTCATAGGTGGTAGTTAACATATGGACAAAGAGAAGTGATCGGTGGTTGCCAGGGGAAAGGCGGGTGGGGGGAGGGCACTAGGGGTGAAGTGGTGTACCTAAAACATGACTAATAACGATGTATAACAGCAATTTCACAAGGATGTTAACTTTTACAACCTTAATTAAAAAAAAAAAAGAATTGCATGGATTAAATGAGATAATACAGGTAAACAGTATAAGGCTTAATAGAGTAAATACTCAATAATAGGTAGCTGTTTTAGTAGTATAGAATTGTCTAAGGATAACATTAATTCAACCTATTTAATCTGATGTCTTCTACATTCAGGTAACTAATACACCAGACTTAGACTCTACTAAAATAAACTAATTATAAAGGTCTAACATATTTGTTTTTATGGACATATGTACAGGCTTGGAATAAATACAAAAAAGAAACACAAGAAAAAAAAGGACGTTTTAATTCACCATGAATCATTTCTTTTGGTGGACTTTTTATTAACATAAAATTAACTAATATTACATAAAACAAGTATTAAACACACACAAACACCTACGAATGTAAATTAGTATAGCATTATTTTCCAACTATAAACGATCACATAGCATTAACAATTTTTTTAAAAATCAATAAGTAAAAGTGCACAGGAAATAAAAGAATCTACAGGAGTAGGTTTCATGCTTTCTTTCTCTAAACTCTAACCACTGAAAGAATGAATAAAGTCAGAGTGTAGGTTGCTTTAAAAAGCAATAGGGAGACACTGATAGTCTCCAAAATGACAGACATCACAGGAGTTACATGTTGGGAAGAATAATCTAGCAGCCTCTGTGTGAGTAACAAGGGGGAAAATTAAATTAGTGACGGGGGTATGAAAGAGGATGAACAGGTTGCCAAAACTGCCACCAGCAGTTTAAAACCATCTTTCAACAATAAAATACCTGACCAAAATGAATAACATGGAATCACTCTGCAGTGATTGTGAAAAAAGTGAAAATACAATTCAGTTAAAGTAATCACAATAAAAATAATTACTGTATCTCATCAAATAGAAAACCCCATAGGTTATAAGATACATCATTATTTTATACACCACCAAAGAGAAAAAAATTTTAATAATTAAATTGACATGATGCCAAGATGTTATTAATCGTAAAATATACTCCAATTCCAGAGATAGGAAAATTTGAAATATATGGATCTTAAAATTAACTAAATATAGTATCTGCCTAAATAATAAAAAGGGATCAGGGATCACAATCCTATGAAATCCCCAGTAATAGCCATAATTCTTTCCCATTGCCTGCTTGGGATCTGTTCAAATCTTGGAACTTGAACAGCTCCAGCAGCTTCTCACATCTGCTCTGACCCACGATTCCCCATCCGCACCCGAGGAGATAGGGTAAGCCCTCACCCATCTGACTGGGGCCAGCTCTGAGAAGCTCTCGCAAGGGCCCAGTAAGTAATCTTATGTGACCTTTATTAAGACTCCTTAATTATGACCACAGAAGACAAGGCCCTACCTTTTATAATTACTCTCATCCTAGACTCTGTTCAAAACATTGTAAGTTATTCTTTAAAGTCCATAAAGTGAACAACACAAAGGAGTGAAAAGTTAGGAATTCTTCTGAAGTATTCAAGGTAGAAATGGAATATTACAAGGGCTTGGTAATGAGCCTCCTTTTAATTTATTCATTTAGTAAGGCAAATTATTTCAGCCTGACTAGTTTTTGCTGCTAATGAATTGTGTCTGACATCATTCTATCCCCTTTGACCAATATATTTCTCTGGCTTGGCACATTTTTCTATTAGTGCTTCCTTTTGCACTAATTTTGATTGCTGACTTCAAGTGAATGAAACAGTGCATTTTATCAATTCTCTTTATAATCAAGGCAGCATTCTGCATGCTTCCCACTTTTGTCAGAGGTACAGTTAGAGCCCGTCCTTACAGGAACTGACTGTCCCAGGACCTCTACTGCCTCCCCCTCGTAGAAACTTCTCCCTGGTAGACACACAAAGAAGGAAATGGGAAGAGTTTCCCTGCGTCATCAGACACAAAAGAATACTTAAGCATCTTTGTTTTATCAGTGAGACACTGGCCAAGTTAAATTACAACAATGACTTCAATTTCCTCCTACCTGTCTCTCCTTTCTCTTTCTTGCTACTTCCTTTCTTGCTCTCTTTCCAGATTCAGGCCTGGAGTTAAACCAGATGCTCTGTTTTTCTCTAATTGTCCTCACTTCTTTATTTGGATACCAGAAAAATCGTAAATGAAATCTGTTGTTTCACTCCATTTGGATTGAACAGCCAAACTGTGCCCTCCCCCGATTCTGTGTTCTGAAAGTAAGAATTCTGATTCTCAATGTTCACTGCTGAGAATGAAAATTAATGTGAAGGGACAAAAACAGGACAAGGTCCCACCCCTCTCCTTAGGAAGCACTTGAGCCAATGACAGGGAAGTAAAACTGGCAACCTAAGCCCACAGCGTCAATCATTCCTAGAGCGTGGGTTAGCCTACAAATGGGCTGTAACATGTTTTTCACTCAGATGAAAAGATCCATCCAAAGTAAACAAAGGCTTTGAACTGGGAAGAAAGGCGAAGGTCAGAGATGAGAAACCTAATACTGTACTGAAAAGTTCTAGGGAAGAAGGACATGTAACTAGATAGGTGAAGAAGCCTAATCTTGCCAAAGGGGAGATCCAGGGTGAAGAAATAGCTAATGATACACCAAACGGGAGAAGGGGAGGTGACATGCTAGTTCCTGCATCTAGGACAGAGCAAGAAGTGACTGAAAGGCCTAAAACCTAAGGAAGGAATTCATGGCCAAGAATAGTAAAATACCTTCATCTTACAAAGGTACCAGACTAGGGCTGATCCAAGAAGGCCTATCACCGATGTAGAGCAGAAGAGAATCTGGCCCAGCTATACACAATCAGAGGGCTGCGGCAGGAGCTCTTCCCTGGGTGTCAGGTTAGAAACGAAGCTCCGAGAATCAGGGCCCTCCCAGCCTTACCAATTGTTCCATCCTCAAACTACACAGAACAGGAAGTGAGAAATTCAGTGGTTGACACTGGGGAACAATAACTCTCCTTTTTTTATACTGTTGTTGCTTTGCTTTATTTCTATTGTTTTCTTGACAAAATTACCAATTTAAACCTTCAGGTCACTAAGCAGTTTTATCAGGTGAAAAGTATCTTTACACTTGTATTTATAGGCACCAGAACACAAGAGTAAATTGGTAAGGTAATGACACTGACCAAATCTACTCTAACACTTGAGAAATTTGGCATAAATAACAAATTTATGGGGGTGAGAGACCGGGACAGTTGGTGGCAGTCTAAAAATCTGTAATAGCTTTCTGTCTTAGATATCTACAATAGCAACATGTAAAAAAAGAACATTACAATATTCAAAGCTGCATTTATAAGCACTCAGTCACAGTGAGTTGAAGGTACTCATGTAAGTCATCTCTGATAATTAGCAGAAAAAGAAGGGCATTTTTGTAGGAGGAAATAACAAGCAATTAATATTAACAAGCTGTTTCTAACTCCCTCTGAGAACTTATTCTCTTTCAATGCTGACCACAGGGCTCCTTCCAAGACATGGAACCTCAATGAATCTGTGAAATCTAATATCCTATAACAATACCACCAACTTGAACAGTCAACACTACATATACTCAGCCTTGTTCTCTAAGTTCCAACTTTGACTGCCTTAAATAAAACACTGTAAAACTGTGTTATTTTATAATTTTGAACTACACCTTACACATCCTTTTGTCCTCAGCATCTAACCAATGCCCCAAACATAGTAAGTAGCCACTAAATGTCTGCAGCTGAAGATGACAAAAAGTCCAATGACATTTTAAAAGTACAGCAATAATTATCTGATGCCAGCTCAATAAATAATTGTTAAATGAATGAATACATTTATAGCGATCAAAAGAAACCCCTGCTAGACGAATGGATAAAGAAGATGTGGTACATATATACAATGGAATACTACTCAGCTGCAAAACAGAACAAAATCATTCCATTTGCAATAACATGGATGGACCTTGAGAGAATTATGTTAAGTGAAATAAGCCAGCAAGAGAAAGATAATCTGTGTACGACTCCACTCATATGAGGAATTTAAAACTATGGATCAAGAACAGTTTAGTGGATACCAGGGGAAAGGTGGGGTGGGGGGTGGGCACAAAGGGTGAAGTGGTGCACCTACAACATGACTGACAAACATTAATGTACAATTGAAATTTCACAAGATTGTAACCTATCAATAACTCAATAAAAAAATAAAAACTGGAAAAAAAAAAAAAGAAACCCCTGCTATAGATTAATCAAACTGAACTATTTTACTAGATAATACTGCCTCAGAAAAATATTTCAAAGAACTGGCTTTAGTTATATTTTCTCTTTATTTCCTTGTTCACTAATCTATTGTTTTAAAAAGAGAAAGGAGAATTCAAAACTAGGCTTAACATACTTGACTCATTAGCCTCAGATTAAGGTTCCAAAGAAATCTAAGAGTAATAACTGAATTATAGTATATAGAAACTTTGCTTCATTTTTAAAGGGTTTTTAAGAAAAAAATTATGTCTTAGGTGCCTGAAAGACTACTGTCCTGTCCAACTGAATTAATTAGTGTGCTTCGTTTCTTAATACTTCACGGAGGCCTAATAAAGTATTTTTAAACATGAGAACTGCTAAGTACCTGATGATGCAAAAATCATGAGAGGCATGAATAAGAAGGTCAGATGCCCACAACTGACCATGAAGACATTCAATAACTTCATCTATGGTTAATGCATAGTCTGTGAACCTTCTCCACGCAAGGCAATAAATTTCTTTGGTATATTTAGATATGGCTAACTTAATTATCTTAAGAACATCATTTAATATTTTATCTCTTTGCCTAAGTGTCTGGGCACCTCTGGAACTTAATATATCATACTATAAATCTGGATAAGGAAGGTAATTTATATTAGTTATATAATGTCAAAGGAAGAAAAATGGATAATTTCCTTAGAAACTGTTTAAAGTATGAATGACTAAAAGAAGGTCGTTTGAAGTAATTTTCTCATGCCTCCATGTATCTTAAGAGTCAGAAAACCTCTGGATCTAGTACCAATGCCAAAGAAGAAGGACTTAGATGTGACTCAGCTAAGTACAGATGCTTTACAACTACTAATATTCAGAGTTAAACATTAAATTGTTCAACAGTCTAAAGTGAATTATAGTGATAATTGGTATAACAATATTTTTTTTGTAGAGCATACTGTTTGAAATTAAGTAGGTTATAGATTTTAAAATACATTTTCTTATATTGACTTTATACTGAAATGGTACTGGTTATAAAACTTCTCATATATTTTTTATGCAACACATTGTCCAAAACTTAATAGATCTCTGTTCCCTCAAACATTAAATACAGAAAAGAATTTCGTTGTTAATTATCCTGTTAAATACTGGGAAAAAGACAGCTATTATAGCTTTTTGTATAATCACATGCCATTTGAGAAATGATGTATCAAACTCCTTTGGCTCTTCCCATGAGAGGTGCTTAGCGGACTCAAAAGTTTTTCTTCATTTTCATTACAGCATTAAGGAGAGTTTAGCCCACACTCAAAAGCAAAATTCTTTAGGAAACCAAAGGCTGAGAACATTCCTTATTCAGAAGTGAAATTCCATTGTCAGGGAAATCACTAATACCAACTATCAAGGGAAAATGTCTCATTCCTATTGCAGGATCAGCTAAAGTGAAACTGCTTCTTTAGTTGCTAGGAAACAACCAACTCATTATATGCCATTATGAGAACCCTAGAGAAGAAAACTGGCATCTGCTTCACATTTGGGGATACTGGAGATTGAACTAAAAGCACTGAAACTGCTGCCAAAACCCCTGGTCTCCAGGGTTTACATCGGGACCACAGCAGGTGCTGACACGAGACTAGCCTTTGAAGTTTTCCTTTCTGTAGCTCTTTTTCTAATAACTAGAATTTTTTCTTAATATTCCACATTTTCAAACTCAAAGACAAGACTTCCTCATTTGAGTTACACTAATTACATCTATGTTGAGCACAACTTAGAAGAAAAAAAATACTACTCAGGAATCCTAATAACAGAAAAATTTAAAACTAATATTAGTTATTCATTGAGTGAAATGTACTAGATGCTTATGTCTTTAATTATTTAAAGTCAAAATGGAAAATAAAACTGTTTCAAAAATCAGGAGAATAAAAAAGAAGACATACTGATAAATCCAGTACTCAAAATGACATTCTAGCATTTATCTGTCTAGTTTTCCTAATTGATCATAAAGTTTAACTTCTCTTTTTACAGCCTGGCATGCTTTTTCACAATGCATCACAAAATGCATTCATGAACATATACTATAGTTACTCACCAGTCTCTTCCCTTTCTTTTAGCAGAGGAGGTTGGAAGGAGGTGGGGTGAAACTACGCAGATAAATTACTAGACATTGACAAGCTGAAACCATGAGACTCCCTAGAGTACTGCTTCTGTATCCAGAAAAATAAGTTATCCTTCAGAAGAAGCTGCAGAGGTTGGCAGAAGAAGTTGACAGACCATCTTCCTTCACCAAATTACCAAGAATGATCCTGGTAGGGCTCCCACACCCTAATACAATCTTTGCCCCACCTCCCACTCTAATGCACGCCTCATTTCAATTACACCTGCCACTCTCGGCTAACTAATGTTCCCTCGATATTACTTCATACTTTTATTCTCAAACAACTCAGCTCCGCTCCACCACCATACCTACCTTCTCCCGACCTGACTCTTACCCACCTTCCTCTGTGTCTTATGAAACATCACTTCCACTTAGGGTTGCCAGATTTAGCAAATAAACGTAAAGGACCCTCACTCAGTTAGTTTGAATATCAGATACACGACGAATAAATTTTTAGTGTGAGTATGTCCCAAGCAATACTTGGGACATACCTGTACTGAAAAATTATTCACTGTGTATCTGATATTCCAACTTAACTAAGTACATCCTGCACTTTTATCTGGCAACTCTATTACCTCCCCTCTGTGAGAAACCTTGGTCCTGGACAATTTTCTCACTTTAGTAGAAACCTGCCTTTCCTCAATAATATCTCATTTCCAAATTCCATCTATTAAAAAGAAAGAAAGAAAGAAAGAAAAGCCTAACTTTTCTACTGTCCCTCCTTCTCTGAACAAAATCAATTTATCTGTCACTTTTTACCCCTGTTCTTCTCACAGCTACTGAATCGCCTCTTCCCCATCACAGGTGATTTTCAATTATTTGATGCCTCCAATTTTTCCCAGCTTCCTGGTCCCTCCTGACAACCTGTCTTCCTGGAAATCAAGCCTTGACTTCAAGGTTTCCCTCATTAATGGAAGTTTTTCCCCTTTGGACTTTCTGCCATGCTAATCCTGTATCCAACGATGGGTTTGCCCATGTCGGCTTTCATGCTTCAGAGAGTTGCGAAAGACAGACAAAAAAACTTGGCAAAACTAAAAAACTATGATATTTAGCATCCAGTGGGGCTTTCCTGCTACACAGCAATCCTTCATTTCAATCTTCATCTCTTTTTTATTTTTATTTTTTTTTAGGAAGATTAGCCCTGAGCTAACATCTGACACCAATCCTCCTCTTTTTGCCAAGGAAGATTGTCCCTGAGCTAACTAACATCTGTGCCAACCTTCCTCTATTTTATACATGGGATGCCTGCCACAGCATGGCTTGATAAGCAGTGCATAGGTCCATGCCTAGGATCCAAACTGGCGAACCCCAGGCCACTGAAGCAGAGTGCCCAAACTTAACCACTACACCACCAGGCTGGCCCCTCGAATCTTCATCTCTTTTTTTTAATTCCTCTGACAGCAACTAAAAAGCACTGCCTCTGGATCATCATTTGCCTGAACCTGATTTCAGAACCACCAGAATTAGTGAGAGTCACTTACCAGGGATAATCTGTGAAAACTGCAAACTCCTTGGCCCTCCCCTCAGACCTACTGAACAAAAATCTTCAACTGGGGAATGGAACAGGTAGGCTATAAATCTGAATTTTCAACTAGCTCCTCAGATAATTTTTATGAATACTGAAATGTGTGAATCAAATTGGCTCTATCGAGTAAACTCACTATCTTTCTCCTTCCACTGAGAAAAGCAAAGAAATAATAACTTTTTTCAACCTCTTTTTAGTGCCAGGTTCAATGGGGTTCCCTCATCTGATCTTCTTTCCATTCTACTCACCAAATTTGGAACCACAGATTTATTTTCCAAAAATAACTCATTTATATAATCTTTTAATCCAATTCCCTTTGCCTCTTTCATATTTCTCTTTAAATAATCTTCTCATTTTCTAGAATCTTCAGTCTCTCTTCATTGTATTCTATACCCCGAAAAAGATATGGCTGTCCCTTTTGGAAAACAAATGAAAGGGCTTTCAGCAGCCAGCCCCGTGGCCTAGTGGTTAAGTTCAGCATGCTCCACTTCAGTGGCCCAGGTTCAGTTCCTGGGCACAGACCTACACCACTCGGTGGCAGCCCTGTTGTGGTGGCTACCCTCATACAAAATAGAGGAAGACTTATTGGCACAGATGTTAGCTCAGGGTGAATCTTCCTCAGCAAAAAAAATTAAAAAGAAAAGAAAAGGGCTTTCATTTGATCCATCCTAGTTTCCTTTCCTTTTCCCCACCTCCCAAGCCCCAGCCCCCTGCATGGCCTATTTTATCTAATAAGCAGAATACACCTTTACCCTCATGGCCTCACCATAAATCCATTTTTAAATCCCTATAATCTGACTTTTTTCATTCACGTTCTAAAGGATCACAAATGGCCACTGAACATCTTTTATCTCCTTGCCCTTTTTTAATCTTCATTCTCACTGATCTTCATTCTTAACACTCTGCAAACCAGTGGTTCCCAAACTTGTCTACACTGTGGAATCAGCGGGACTGCTCCAAAAAGGCTGGTGCCTGGGTCACACACCAAGAGTTTGTGATGTAATTGGTCTAGAGAAGGACCCAAAATTTGAAATTTTTAAAAGATCCCCAGATGATTATAATATGTTGGATAACATTGCTCCAAACACCTGATCTTCATGACATTAGTATCCTTAGTTCTTTTCCTATTTCTTGAACTATTTCTTTTCCTCTTTACTAACTCCTTTTCCTCCCACAAAATCACCCATCCCAAAGTAGGAATGCTAACCAAAGAGAAGTCCCCAACCCATTACTCTTCTCTTATAATTAATATAATTCAAGCCTGAAAATATAAAAGATGTCTTGGGAGGATAGCGGTGATGACGATAATAATGATGATACCTAATATCAACAAATCTAATATTCCACTGATCATAAGATGTATCATTATTTTATGAAGCACTAAAACAGAAAAAACACGTAAGATGAGGAAGAATCTAATAGGAGAACCCTTCATAAAGCTGAGACCCCAAAGGACTATGCTCTCTTAACCTGAAAGTAAATGAATTACAAATCCACAATGTAGAAATAAATTTCAAAGAAATGTGCATCTCTCTACTTGGGCCCTGGTAGAAAGCAGAAAAATATCTTCTTAAAAAGATGAATCACAAGTTGGTACCCATGCAGATTTCCAATCTGAATACATACCATCAGAGTGGTCCCAAACTCCAACAGAGAAGTCAATTTAAAGTTGCCTTAGGTTGAAAGTGATTGGAGAAACAACACAAAACCTCTCTGAAAGAAGCTGCCTTTAAGCCAGGGATAAAGGAATTCTAAAAAGCCGTCACTTGTAAGATGTATCCTGATTAGAGAAATGTTAAAATAAATATTTTTAAAAACCAGCTAATTTGTATTCAGATTGACCATCCAATAACAACAGGGCACACTTACATGACACATACCATAGTTTCTAAACATATTGCACATATTAACTTGTTTAATCTTCACAAGGAGGTAGCCACCATTGGCCCTATTCTATGGGTGAGGAAACTAAAGTCCACAGAGGTTTCGCCCCAGGACATACAGCTATTAGATGTGCAGTAGAGACTGGACTTAGGCAGATGTGGCTCCAGCGTCCATGGCCATAGCTACCAAGCTATGGACATAGTTCTGGAGAATATCAATAGTTAAGGGGTAGACAGAGAAAAAGAACCCAAAGATCTAAAGGAAATTATGCAAGCTGCCAGAGAAAATAGACACATCACTCACAGAGGAATAATTACAGAAATTATGGCAGATTTTTCATTGGAAATATTGAAAGGCAGGAGACAATGGAACAGCATCTTTAAAGTGCTTAAGAAAAAAATGACAACACAGGATTCTATACGCAATGAAAGTAAAAAGGAAAAATAAAGACATTTCCAATAAATGAAAGTTGAGAAAATTCTTCACCAGTAGACCCACATCACAAAAAAGACTAAAGAAAGTTCTTCGAGATAAAGAAAAATAACAGATGAAACTCAAATCTAAAGAAATGAAAAGCACAGAAATAGCAAATTTGTGGGTAAATACAAAAGCTTGTTTTTCTTAATTTCTTCAAAAAATAACTGTTTAAATAAATTCATAACATTATATTGTGAGAATTATAATGTATATATATTTAAAATATATCACAATACATAAAGGACGGAAGGTAGTAAACAGAATTATACTGTAATAAGGTAATTGATTTTATATAAAGCAGCACAATATAAACCTTAAGAAGACTGTGAAAAGTCAAGAAATCATATTGTAATCCCTAAAGTAGCTACAGAATAATAACATGAAGAGGTATGGCTAAAAAGCCAATCGAAGGGTTTAAATGGAGTGCAAGAAATATTTCATTTATCCAAAATAATACAGGAAAAGAAAAACAAAGGAAGAAAGAAACAGACGGAACAAATGGGAAAAAACTCAAAATGGTAGACTTAAACCCAACCAACCATACCAATGTTACAGTAAATGTAAATGGACTAAGCACTCTAATTAAAAGGCAAAGATTATCACACTGGGTAAAAGAGCACAATACACATAAATATTGTATATGAGAGATCCACTTTAAATATAACAAAATAGAAGGTTAAAAGTAAAAGGATAAAAAAGATATTTCATGGAAACAGTATGTACCAGAAACCAATGTGGCTATATTAATAACAGATAAAGTAAACTTCAAAATTTTTTTAACAAGAGAGTTTACCCGAGATAAAGAGGCACATTTACAACAATAAAAAGGTCAATTCACCAGGAAGACATAACCATTCTAATTGTGTATCAAGAGCTTCAAAATGTATGAAGCAAAAACCAAAATAAAGGGAGAAATGAACAGTCCCACAACCAGAGTTGAAGATTTTAACACTCCTCTCTCAGTAATTGATAGAATAATAGACAAAAAAATCAATAAAGATATAAAAGCTTTGAAAAACACTGTCAACCTGACTTAAATGATATTTATAGAAGATTAACCACAACAACTACAAAATACACATTCTTCCTAAAAGCACATGGAACAACTGCAAAGATGGACCATATGGTCCATAAAGTAAGTCTCAAAAGAATTTTTTCCAGTAGTTTTAATGAGATCATAGTGATTTATAACATCATGTAATTTCGTGTTTACATTATTATTTATCAATTTCTGAATAGACTTCACTGTGCTCACCAGCAGTAGTCTAATTTTTGTCTGTCACAGTACATATGTGCTCATTTACCCCTTTCGCCCCACCTCTAACACCCTTCCCCTCTGGTAATCACTAATCTGTTCTCTTTCCAAAAAAAATTTTTTAAGGATTGGTACCTGAGCTAACATCTGTTGCCAGTGTGTTTTTCTTCTTCTTCTTCTTTTCACCAAAGCCTCCCAGTACATAGTTGTATATTCTACGTGTGAGTGCTTCTGGTTGTGATATTTGGGACACCGCCTCAGCACATCCTGATGAGTGGTGCTAGGTTGATGCCCAGGATCCGAACTGGTGAAACTCCAGGCCACCAAAGCAGAGCGTGTGAACTTAACCACTTGGCCACGGGGCCGGACCCTCAAAAACTTTTAAAGATTGACATTTTATGGGGTAAATTCTCTAACCAAAACAAAACTACACTAAAATAAATGCCATTAAGTTATTAAAAAGATTCTTGAATGTTTGTAAAATAAAAAACATACTATAAATATCCATAGGTAAAATAAAAAGAAATTATAAATTATTCCAAGTTGAATGATAATGAAAACACAACAAACCACAATTGGCAGGATTCTAGGCAATGACTAGGGATAAATTATAGCCTTAACTATTTATAATAAAAAATAAGAAATGTTTGAAATTAATTATCTAAGTTACTACCTTAAGAAGCTAGAAAAAGAAGAGCAAATTAAGCCTGAAGTAAATAAAAAAGTAAAAAGAAACAAAAGAAAGAAAAAATAAAAGAAAATAATGATACAGGAGAAAACAATGAAATAAGAAATAAATATAAAATAGAGAATTTAAAACACCAAAAGTTGATCTTTTGAAAAAATTAATAAAATTGATAAGTCCTTAGCGAGAAAAACCAAGAATAAAAGAGAGAAAAAACATATTACCAATAGTAGGAATAAAGAGGGAATATTGCTAGATTTTATATCCTATTTAACAAGGTAATAAGGCAATATTATGAACAAACTTCACGTATATATTCTGCAACTCAGGTGAAATGAACAAGTTCCTCTACAACACAGCAAAAGTAAAACAAGATGAAATTACAGATCTGAGTAGAATTAGCCCTCAGAAATGTTCTCTCTACCCAGGAGAGAAAATAAAAAGACACTCCAGCCCCAGATTTCCTTGGTAAATTCCATCAAATACAAACTTTAAACCAAAGCTAATAATTTTACTCCAACTCTTTCACAAAACAGAAGAGGAGGGAAGTACTTCTGAACTCATTTTTTGAGGCCAAGATAGCTGTCATACAACACCTGAAAAAAACATTACAGGAATAATAAATTACAAACCAGTATGCCTCATAAATATTGGTGTAGAACTCCTTCATAAAATATTACCAAACTGAATCCAGCAATATATTAAAAATAATTACAATATTATTTATTGTAATTAAAGTGTCATGACCAGGAAGAATTTATCTCAGGAATGCAAGGTTGGTCTAACACCAGAAAATCAATCAATGTAAAGCACCACAATAATAGAATAAAGGAGAAAAACCACATGATCACTTCAATAAATGGACAAAAAAAGCAACTGAAAAAATTCAATGCCCATTCACAATAAAATTGTTGCTGACAGCAGCAAACAAAGAAACAGGAAGGAACTTCCAAAACCTGAGAGAGGGCATCAATGAAAACCTACTGCTATCATCATTCTCAATGATGAAATATTTAATGTTACCTACTCCCTAAATCCAGATGAAGACAAGGATGTCTGCTCTCATCTTTCTTGTTCAACATTATACTGGCAGTACTAGCCAATGCAATAATAAGACAAGAAAATGGAATAAAAGGCATATAATGGAAATGAAGCAATGAAACTGTTTTACTTGAAGACAACATCATGTGTGTAGAAGGCACCAAGAAAGCTACTAAACCACTACTTAAAAACAGAAATTTAGCAAAGTCACAGAATACAAGGTTAATAAACAAAACTAAATAGTATAAATTTTATGTGCTAACAGCAAACAATCTGAAATTAAAGATAAAAAATATTCTATTCACAGTATCATCAAAAACCACAAAATACTTAGAATAAATCTAACAAAAGACATACAAGACCCATACAATGAAAATTACATATTACTCCAAGAAATTAAAGAAAATCTAAATAAATGTAGAAACATACCAAGCTCATGAATTAGAACACTCAATGTTCTCAGTATCTCAACGCACCTAAAACCGCTCTATACGTTGAATACCATCCTAATGAAAATGCCAACATGCTTTTCTGCACAAAATAAGTTGAATCCAAAATTTATATGGAAATGTAAAAGAACCTAGAGTAGCCAAAACAATCTTGAAAAAGAAAAAAGTTGGAGGACTCACACTTTCTGATTTTAAACATTCTATACAGCTATAATCATCAAGACAGTATAGTTTTACTCTAAGGATCAAACTAGATCATGGAACACAATAGGGTGTATAGAGACAGAGCCATACACCTATGCTCAACTGATTTTCATCTAACATATCTAGTCAATTCAACAGGGCAAGCGAAGTCTTTTAAACAAATAATGCTGGAACAAACAGATAAACTATTACAATGTGTGTTTTCCAACAACCAAGCAATCAACTCAATTCAGACATTACCAAGAGATAGCATCAGATCCCACAGGTTAAGGAGTTAGTCCAACAAGACTGCTCCCACTTCAGAGATCAACTGCAAGTCTAGATTGTTACCTGTGCTTCTAGACTGACTGGCTATAAATCTGAGGTTTTCATCACCTGCTTCTCAGGTTCAATTAATTTGCTACAGCACCTCACAGAACTCATAGAAACATTTACTTATATTTACCAGTTTATTATAAAGGGTATTATAAAGGATACACAATTGTCCCATTTGCAACAACATGGATGGACCTTGAGGGTATTATGAAATAATCCAGAGAAAGACAATCCCCATATGATTTCACTCATATGTGGAAGATAAACAAACACATGGATAAACAGCCAGATGAAGGGGTACACAGGCAAGGTCCAGAAAGACCCTGAGCACAGGAATTTCGGTACACATGGAGCTAGGGTGTAAAACCCACCCAGCATGTGGATGTGTTCACCAACCCAGCAGCTCATCAAATAATGTTCAAGAGGTGTTTGGGGGGTTTTTTTCTCTTAGATTTTTTTTCAATTATATTATTGAGGTCATATTGGTTTATAACATTGTGTAATTTCAGGTGTACATTATTATATATCAGTTTCTGTATAGACTGCATTGTGCTCACCACCAATAGTCTAGTTTTTATCCATCACCATACATATTTGCCCCTTTACCCCTTTTGCTCACCGCCCCTAACCCCTTCTCCTTCTGGTAACTACTAATCTGTTCTCTTTATCCATGTGTTTGTTTATCTTCCACATATGAGTGAAATCATATGGGGATTGTCTTTCTCTGGATTATTTCACTTAACATAATACCCTCAAGGTCCATCCATGTTGTTGCAAATGGGACAACTGTGTATTTTTTATGGCTAAGCAGTATTTCATTGTATATATACAGCACATCTTCTTTATCCATTCTTCCTTAGAAGGGCACTTGGGTTGCTTCCACATCTTGGCTATTGTGAATAATACTGCAATGAACACAGGGGTGTATAAATCTCTTTGAATTGTTGATTTGATGTTCTTGGATAAATACCCAGTAGTAGGACAGCTGGATAGAATGGTATTTCTAATTTTTTGAGAAATTTCCATAGTGTTTTCCATAGTGGCTGTACCAGTTTGCATTCCCATCAGCATTCTCCATACCCTCTCCAACATTTGCTATTTTTCGTCTTGGTAATGATTACAGCCATTCTGATAGGTGTAAGGTGATATCTCATTGTAGTTTTGATTTGCATTTCCCTAATAATTAGTGACGTAATTAGTGACATTGAACTTCTTTTCAAGTGCCTGTTGGCCATCAGTATATCTACTTTGGAAAAATGTATGTTCATATCCTACACCCATTTTTGGTTCAGGTTGTTTTTTTGTTATTGAGTTGTATGAGTTCTTTATATATTTTGGAAAATGTCTATTCGTATCCTCCACCTATTTTCAGATCAGGCTGTTTGTTGTTGTTGAGCTGGATGAGTTCTTTACATATTATGGAAATTAACCCCTTGTTGGATATATGATTTGAATATATTTTCACCCAGTTGGTGGGTTGTCTTTTCATTTTGTTCACGATTTCCTGTGCCTTGCAGAAGCTCTTTAGTCTAAGGTAGTCCCATTTGCTTATTTTTTCTTTTGTTTCCCTTGCCTGAGTAGACACAGTATTTGAAAAGATATACCTAAGACCAATGTCAAAGACTGTACTATCTATATTTTCTTCTAAGAGTTTTATGGTCTCAGGTCTTACATTAAAGTCTTTTATCCATTTTGAGTTAATTTTTGTGTATCGCACAAGATAATGGTCTATTTTCATTCTGTCGCATGTGGCTGTCCAGTTCTCCCAACACCATTTGTTGAAGAGACTTTCCTTTCTCCATTGTATGTTCTTGGCTCCTTTCTTGAAGATTAGAGGCCTATAGATATGTGGTTTTATTTCTGGGCTTTCGATTCTGTTCCATTGATCTATGTGTCTGTTTTTGTACCAGTATCATGCTGTTTTGATTACTATAGCTTTGTAGTATAGTGTGAAGTCAGGGATTGTGATGCCTCCAGCTTTCTTATTTTTTCTCAGAATTGCCTGGGCTATTCGGAGTCTTTTGTTGTTCCATATAAATTTTAGGATTCTTTGTTCTATTTCCATGAAAAATGTCATCGGGATTCTGATTGGGATTGCATTGAATCTGTAGAATGCTTTCAGTCATATGGACATTTTAACTATGTTTATTCTTCTAATCCATGTGCATGGAATATCTTTCCATTTCTCTATGTCATCTTCAATTTTTTCAATAAGATCTTAGAGTTTTCAGTGTATAGGTTTTTCACCTCCTAGGTTAAACTTATTCCTATATATTTTATTTTGTTGTTCTTGTTGTGATTGTAAATGGGATTGTATTCTTGGCTTCTCTTTCCACTAGGTCATTATAGTGTATAGAAATGCAACTGATTTTTGCAAGTTGATTTTGTGTCCTGAAACTTTGCTGTAGTTGTTGATGTTTCCTGACAATTCTTTAGGGTTTTCTATACATAAAGTCATGACATCTGCAAACAGCGAGAGTTTCGCTTCTTCCTTGCCAATTTGGATATCTTTTGTTTCTTTTTCTTGTCTAATTGCTCTGGCCAAAACTTTCAGTACTATGTTGAATAGGAGCAGCAAGAATAGGCACTCTTGTCTTGTTCTTGTTCTCAGAGGGATAGCTTTCAGGTTTTCACTGTTACGTACGACGTTGGCTGTGGGTTTGTCATATATGGCCTTTATTATATTGAGGTGCTTTCCTTTTTTTTTTTCTTTTTAAAGATTGGCACCTGGGCTAACAACTGTTGCCAATCTTTTTTTTTTTTTTCCTGCTTTATCTCCCCAAACGCCCCCTGTACATAGTTGTATATCTTAGTTGCAGGTTCTTCTAGTTGTGGGATATGGGATGCCGCCTCAATGTGGCCTGACGAGTGGTGCCATGTCCGCACCCAGGATTTGAACCCTGGGCCACCGCAGCGCAGCGCGCGAACTTAACCACTTGCCCACAGAGCCGGCCCCAGTGCTTTCCTTCTATACCCATTTTATTCAGAGTTTTTTTTTAATCATAAATAGATGTTGGAGCTTGTCAAATGCTTTCTCTGCATCTATTGAGATGATCAGGCGACTTTTATTCCTCATTTTGCTAATGTGGTGTATCATATTGATTTATTTGAGGATGCTGAACCATCCCCATATCCCTGATATAAACCCCACTTGATGATGGTGTATGATCCTTTTAATGTATTGCTGTATTCAGTTTGCCAATATTTTGTTGAGGATTTTTGCATCTATGTTCTTCAGCAATACTGACCTGTAATTTTCCTTCTTTGTGTTGTCCTTGTCTGGTTTTGGTATCAGGGTAATGGCACCCTCATAGAATGAGTTAGGAAGTATTCCATCTTCTTCAATTTTTTGGATGAGTTTGAGAAGGACAAGTATTAAATCTTCTCTGAATGGTTGGCAGAATTCTCCAGAGAAGCCATCTGGTCATGGACTTTTGTTTTTTGGAAGATTTTTGATTACTGTTTCAATTTCTTTACTGGTGATTAGTCTATTCAGATTCTCTATGTCTTCTCAATTCAGTTTTGTGAGGCTGTATGAGTCTAAGAATTTATCCATTTCTTTTGGGTTATCCAATTCATTGGCATATAGTTTCTCACGGTATTCTCCTATAATCCTTTGCATTTCTGTGGTATCTGGTGTAATTTCTGCTCTTTTATTTTTAATTTCATTTATTTGAGACTTCTCTTTTTTTCTTAGTGAGTCTGGCTAAGGGTTGTCACTTTTGTTTACCTTCTCAAAGAATCAGCTCTTAGTTTCACTGATCCTTATTTCTGTTTTTTTTTTTAGTCTCTATTTCATTTATTTCTGCTCTAATTTTTATTATTTTCCTCCTTCAGTTGACTTTGGGTTTTGTTCTTCTTTTTCCTAGTTCTATTAGGTGTAGTTTAAGGTTACTTATTTGAGATTTCTCTTGTTGAGGTGGGCCTGTATCACTATAAGTTTCCCTCTTAGAACCACTTTTGTTGCATCCCATAAGAGTTGGTATGTTGTATTTTCATTTATATTTGTCTCAAGGTATTTTTTATTTCTCCTTTGATTTCTTCATTGGCGAAATGACTGTTCAGTAGAATGTTGTTTAGTCTCTACATATTTGTGGCTTACTCAGCTTTTTTCTTATAGTTGATTTCTAGTTTCATAGCATTATGATCGGAAAAGATGCTTGATATGATTTTTATCTTCTTAAATTTATTGAGGCTTACCTTCTTTCCCAACATATGGTCTACCTTGGAGAATGTTACATGTGCACTTGAGAATAATAAATATTCTGCTGTTTGGGGATAGAATTTCTATATATATCTATTAAGTCCATCTGATCTAATGTTACATTTAAGGCCACTGTTTCCTTGTTGACTTTCTGTCTGGATGATCTATCCATTGATGTAAGTGGGGTGTTGAGGTTCCCTAATATTATTCTACTGTTGTCAATTTCTCCCTTTAGGTCTGTTACTAGCTGCTTTATATACTTTGGTGTTCCTGTGTTATGTGCATATATATTCAGAAGTGTTATTTCCTCTTGGTGGAATGTCCATTTTATCATTATATACTGCCCCTCTTTGTCTCTCATTGTCTTTTATATCTTGAAGTCTATTTTGTCTGTTATAAGTGTGGCAACACCTGCTTTATTTTGTTTGCCATTTGCTTGGAGTATTGTCTTTCATCCCTTCACTCTGAGCCTATGTTTGTCGTTAGAGCTGAGACACGTTTCCTGGAGGCAGCATATTGTTGGGTCTTGTTTTTCAATCCATCTAGCCACTCTGTGTCATTTGATTGGAGAATTCAATCTATTTACATTTAGAGAGATTATTGATATATGAGGGCTCAATACTACCATTTTATCTCTTGTTTTCCAGGTGTTCTATATTTCCATTGTTTCTCTTCCCTTGTATTTCTGACTGACATTTCAGTTTGGTGGTTTTCTGTGATCGTTTTCTCCTTATTTATGATTTCTGGCTCTATTCTGATTCTTTGTTTAGAGGTTACCATGATGTTTGTATAAAATATCTCATAGATGAGATAGTCCATTTTCTGATAGCCTCTTATCTCCATTAGCCTAAGGAGGTTCCATCCTTTTCCTCTTCCCCTTCAGAGTTATTGTTGTTACAAATTCTTCTTTGTTCTGTTGTGGGTTTGTGACTAAACTGAAGTGTTTATAGTTATTTTTGATGTTTTCCTTCCCTTTATCTTTTATGTTATAATTAAGTGTTTGCCAGCCTGTTCTGATAGAGAGCTGAATTTTTCTGATTTTTTTCTATTTATCTCCTTGCTCCAAGCTTTGTAAACCTTTGCCTTTTTGCTTCAGGTATGAGGGCTTCCTTCATTATTTCTTGTAAGGGAGGTCTAGTGGCAATGAACTCTCTCAGCTTTTGTTTATCTGGGAAAGCTTTTATTTTCCCATCAAACCTGAAGATAGTTTTGTTGGATAATGTATTCTTGGCTGAAAGACTTTGTCTTTCAGTATTTTGAGTATATCATCCCATTCTCTCCGAGCCTATGAGGTTTCTGCCAAGAAATCCACTGAAAGCCTGATAGAGGTTCCTTTGTAGGTTATTTTCTTCTGCTTTGCTGCCCTTAATATTTTTTCTTTGTCATTGACTTTTGCCATTTTTAATATTATAGGCCATGGAGAAGGTCTTTTTGCATTGATGAAATTAAGAGTTCCATTGGTTTCATTTACTTGTAAGTCCAGTTCCTTCCCAAGGTTTGGGAAGTTCTCAGCTATTATTCCTTTGAATAAGCACTCTGCTCCTTTCTCCATCTCTTCTCCCTCTCTAATACCTATAATCCTTATATTGCTTTTCCTAATTGAGGCAGATATTTCTTGAAGAATTTCTTCACTTTTTAAAAATCTTAGTTCTCTTTCCTCTTCTACCTGAAGCACTTCTATATTTCTGTCCTCTAATTTACTAATTCTGTCCTCCATAACATAAGCTTTACTTTTTATGGATTCTACATTATTTTCTAATCTCATTGTGTTCTTTATATCTAGAATTTGTTTGGCATTTCTTTACAGTTTCAATCTCTTTGGTGATTTCAATCCTTCTGCTCATTAATTTTATTCCTGAGTTCACTGAACTGTGTTTCTGAATTTTACTGTAACTCCTTGAATTTCTTTATGATAACTATTTTGAATTCTCTTTCACTTAGATTGTAAATTTCTGTGACCTCAGGATTGGTTTCTGGAGACTTGTCATTTTCTTTCCGCTCTGAAGCGTTACTGTAGTTCTTCATGTTATTTGATGACTTGATCCTTTGCTGGCACATCTGTGGTAGTATCAGGTCACTGAATCCACCTGCCACCAATGCAGGAGAGCAGAAGCTGTGTTTTCTGATCCTGCCCAGTCTGCTGGAAGTTTTGCAGGTAGGGCTACTCTGCATTTCCCTGGACCAGCCCCAGCCACTCTGCAGGTTGTGTTTATGTGGGCAGGGCCTCTGCACCAGGGAGGTTAGTCAGCACCATAGAAAGGGCTTCTGTGCTCCACAGGGGACTGGCTCAGCTGCTGTGCACTAAGTGGAAGGGAAACCTATGCAGGGGCTGAGCCACCACTTGGTGGGCCTTGTGGGCTGCTGTGCTTTGCAAACAGAGCACCTTCTGAGCAGGCAGAATGCCTTCTCACTTGCACTGTGCTCAGTGGGTGGGTGCCTTTGTAGGGGCTGAGCCACTGCCACTTGGTGTAGAGAGTTCCCTCAGCAGGGCCACCACAGCACAGTGCGTGTTCCCACGGGCTGGGCTACCCCTCCAAAAGCATTCATGTGCAGGCCAAGCTGTCCCCACATCCTCTTTCAGTCACATCAGATGCTGTGTGAGGATCCACAACCTGGCTCACTGGTGTCAGGCAGGAGGGTGGTACTTACCTAGTTCCACTGCCTCCTGGGAATCCAGTCCACCCACCTTCAGATGCACAGCTGGGTGGATCTGTCAGGTGTCCTGTTGTGCCTGTGGGAATTCTCTGCTGTTTAATAAATGTCCATTTAGTTGCAACTTAGAGGGGAGAGACAAAAGGAACAACTCACTCTGCCATGATGTTGATGGCACCCTTGTTAAGAGTTTTTATAGAGCTTAATCTGCAGCCCACTCCCCTTCCCCTTCCCAGAGGTCAATGGGTGGGGCTGAAAATTTCAACCCTCCAAACACTTGGTCTTTATGGTGACCAGCCTCAGGCTGAGGCTATCTAGGGGCCCCACCCTAAGTACCTCACTAGCATAAACTCATATGTGCTCAAAAAGGGGCTCAATATGAATGTAAAAGACATTCCTGTCACTCAGGAAATGCCAAGGGTTTTAGGAGCTTTGTGCCAGGACCTGGGGACAAAGAACAAATATATTGCCTATTATACCACAACCATGAAAAAATAAAAATCTTGACCCTTATCTCACTTCACACACAAAAATTAATTCAAGATGTATAAGTCAGAACTATAAAACTTTGAGATAAAAATACATAAGGATAGCTTTACAACCTTGGGGTAGACGGACAAAGACTGAGAGAGGGCACAAAAAGCACTAAGCATTAAAAAATTTTTCTTGATAAGTCGGATTTTATGAAAATTTAAAACACCAGCTCACCAAAAGGCAAGCCAAAGACTGGGGGTAATAGTCCCAAGACATATATCTGACAATGGACTTACATCCAGAATATATTAAAACTCTTGCAACTCAGTTACAAGAAGAAAAATTAACCCCCCTCCCAAAAAATGAGTAAACAATTTAAACAGACACTTCACAAAAGAAGATACAACAATATCTAATATGCAAATGAAAAGGGACTCAACATCGATTCCCAGGGAAGCACAAATTAAAACCATAAGAAGATACCATTTTACACCCACTAGTTAAGAGACTGACAACACCAAATGTTGACAAAGATGTGAAGCAAATGGAACTCTCATGAACATCTGTACAGGTATCTATAGTAGCATTATTCATAACAGCCAAAAACTGTAGACTACCCAAATGTCCATCAATAGAGAAATAAACAAACAATACTTTGTCATATTCATGCAGTGGAATACTACTCAGCAATAAAAAGGACTCAACTGCTTATATGCAACAAGGATGACTTTCAAAAGCATTAGGCTAAGAGAAAGAAATCAGATACAAAAGGCTACATCCTGTAGGGTTCCATTTACATGAAGTATAAGAACATGCAAAACTCATTTATGGTGATAGAAATGACAACAGTGATGGCCTACAGTGGGGGACTGAACAGAAGGTAGCCAAGGAAACTTTCTAGGGGGATGAAAATGTTCTCTATCTTCACGAGCGTATGGTTACATAGGTATATATACATTACATTAATGAAAAATCATTGACCTATACATATAAGATCTGTGCATCCCACTGTATGTATAAGTTTAACTCAACAAAATATTGTAAGGAAGAGGGAAAAAAACTTTAAACCAAACTTCCAGTTCAAGATGGCAGACTGGTAAGTATTCATCTTCTCCTCCAAAATAGCAACTGGAAAGGGACATAAGAAGAACTGCTAGAATACTGGTATTCTATTTATCTTATCCCAAATGATGACTATATAGCTGTTTCATTTTGAGACAATCCATCTATCTGTACACTTACAATTTGTTACACTCTTCAGTATTTAAGTTACACTCCCTTGTTTTTAAATCTGCCAATGAATCAGGTACCCTCCACAATCCACTGCTGTAGAGAGCATCTATCCAGCTACTAAATTTTCACAAAGGATGTTAAATGCTCATCTGCTTTCTAAAGCAAAACAGAAAATAAAAACAAACCACTCCTTAATTAGCAGCTTAGGTGGTTGGCATGGGTCACAGTGTAGTCCAAAAATATCTGCTTTTCAGTTACCATTAAAATGTGCAAATAATAGAAGTGACTTTACAAAAAGACTCTAAGGTAAATATGCAGTCTCATATCCTAGAGGATATTCTAGGTATCCTCTAAGTATCCCAATAAAATAAGTTACGGATCCATTTTCTCACCTCATCTTTCACCCTGATATTTTGTCCTATGTTTGCTGAAAATATATCTTCAGCATTTATTAGAGTAAACTGACTTTTATATAATTTATGTGTCAGAGAGCCAAATCTCCAAATCTCCACTAGGTCCTCTGCCAGACTACCAAATTCTCCAAATATTTTTTAAGCTGAGCATTTGATAAACATTGAGAAAAAAAATGAATAACATTAGATGCCTAAAGTGTTCAGAGCATGGCTGAATTTGGAAATCAAAAATGTATAATGCTGGCAATTAACAAACTTATTCTATATCCTCCAACAACGTTCAGCAGTAGGTAAAAGAGGCTGGGTTATGGCAGGACATCTGAGAATGTGGAATGGGGAGTCTATCGCTCCTCTCTTCCCAATGTCCCACAAAATAAAAAAATAATATATTCTAGCTCCTTTAGACTTTTGATCTTTTCATCTCTGGTTTCAAAAAGTTTTCTTCATTTATAAAAGCACGTACTAAATCTAAGAGTGAGCTTCTGGTGCAATCTTTTCGCAGACTGATTAATTCCCACAGTTGGTTTAATCTCCCTTATTTTGTGGAAGACTTGCTCTGTGCCTCTCCTGAGGGCATGTGCACACTCGCTCTCTCTCTTCCACCCTCAGGGGCTCAAATGCAGGGCTGCTTTCCTCATCTGTTGGAATTTGAGATTTAAAAGAGTCCCTGAGATTCAAAAAGGACACTTAGGAACAGGAAGGAGAACAGGCACACACCTTGCTGGGGATGGGCTATGGGGATCCTGCATCCCTGAGCTGGGAGCACGGATGCTCACCCAGGACCTCTGGATCTCCTATCACCGACTTGGATCTCTAAGTCTCGGATCACGTGGAAGGAGGAAGTATTTCCACCTTCTTGTGGCCATTCATAAAGGCTCAGGAAGAATCTGAATCATTTCCTCTTCAGAATCATAACACTAACATAGGAGCGGGAAAACAAATATTTAAAATATTCTCGCAAGATCAGAACTTTCCTTTTGGTGTTTCCAAATTTCTACCAACTAACTTTAATTATAAACTGAACAAAGATAGTTTAGAATTTCCTAAAAAAAAAAAAAAAAGTCAACAAAAAGAGGCTGTGTTAATCCACACAAATAAAGGTCAAGGTCACAAAGGAGTTGGTAGGGAAGGGGTATTGTTGGGAGTATAACTGAAATAACCCACTATGGGATCTGAGTGTAAAAGAGTAGAAAATGCAACCAAGAGACTTAAAAGCACTAGGAAAATAGAAAGATTCTGGGACCAGAGATCAAAGAGCACATTTATCAGAACTGAAGCAGCAGAAGAAACATAAGATGTTACAATGAAAAAAGAAGAGTTTCAGAGTTCAAGACATTTCATCTATGCATTTTCTCTGGAAATGAATATTGAAATATCTATGAGTAAAACTGTCAACCTCTAACATGGTGCCTGACCCAAAGTAAAATCTGAATAAATAAGGGGTAATCACTCTAAGTTGGTAGAGAAAATCCAAATTACTTATAATATTTACCTAGAACATAATTAATGCTAAATTCACAGCTACTAAGCAAAAACTAAAATTTATTCCTATAAATAACATATATCCCACCTGATATTTTTAGATTATCCAATCAACTGTTCTCTTCTTTAAGGATAAATTAAAGTTGATTGGACATATATATATAAACATATACCCATATGTACTCAGAGTAAACCAAAGTTTCATTTTGTTCTGAAGCAATTTTAAATCACAAGCAACATGGTTTATATAAGTTTTTTCTACATCAGAGGAATTTCTACACTGCCCTTATGACTCAGTATTGGCCACAATGATATTAACCATAAATCTAAAGAAAGCAGATTACTTATAAAATAGATTTCCTTGTCTTGCTGCAGACTCCACAGAGCAACAGAACAATATAAAATAAGACATTAGGATTTTTAGTAATCATAAGCAATGGGAAAGACTAAATCATGTAAGAGTGAAATTTGGTCTTGGCTCCACATAACTCATTATATGTTCAGTCTATCAACTGGATTCTTTTGTAAAATATCTCAAATCTGAATGCAAATTTTAACAACTCTCCAATCAGCAAATGCATTTACCACAGTGTGCCCATAAAAAAAGGATATTTAATGCAATTTTCTTACCTGCCTCAATAGTTTCTCAATGGCTGACATTACCATAAGGCCTCTCCAAACAACTGGTGCAGTCTCTTCAACCAGGAAGCCCATAGACATACTGTAACAGTAAACCAAAAATACAACTAATTTACATAAGTTAGTCAATATTATTCTGAAAAGCAACATAAGTAAAAAAGATATGCTCACCAAGCAACACCATAATTCAAAAGGGGCCTCATTAGGTTGCCTGAAATAAGAAAAAAAATCTTTCTTTTAGAAGAGTAACTCATCATATATAACATACTGACTTGTTTTCTTATCATAGAGTGTCAAATTAAAAATATAAATAGGCTACTGCTACTCTTTAACTTCCAAATGCTTCACCTCAATTTGCAACAGTTTAAACACTATACAAGCATACAACTAATACTGCCAATAGATGCAACATCTAAAAATAGTTGGAATATAGTTTTGTTAAGAAACAATTCATCTGTAATTTTCAAATATGTTTCTAAAATAGCCTCAATAAGTAATTTTCTCTACCAATTTTATTCATATATATAGATATATAAACGACATACATGTGCTTATCTTGCATGTGTATACATGTATATTTGCACACGCACACACACATCTAATAAGTTTTTTTTAAAGATTGGCACCTGAGCTAACATCTGTTGCCAATCTTTTCTCTCCCCGTTCCCCTTCCCCTTCTCCTTCCCCTCCCCAAAGTTCCCCAGTGTATACTTGTATATTGTCGTTGTAGGTCCTTCTAGTTCTGCCACATGAGATGCCATGTCAGCAAAGTTTGATGAGCAGTGCCATGTCCACACCCAGGATCCGAACCCACAAAACCCCGGGCAGCCAAAGCAGAGTGTGCGAACTTAACCACGCAGCCACGGAGCGGGCCCCCAAGTTCTTTTTTTTTTTTTTTTTACTTTACTTGAAGAATTTGAAAAGTACAAAGATCCAAAGAAGTAGGAAAACTCTATTTTGTACCTCAACATAGTAAAAGCCATATGTGAAAAACCCAGAGCAAGCATCATACTCATTGGTAAAAGATTAAAGGTTTTTCCTCTAAGATCAGGAACAAGAAAGGATGCCCATTTTTTTCCCCTTCTATGCAGCATAATACTGAAAGTTACAGCAAGAGCAATTAGGCAAGGAAAAGAAATAAATGGCATCCAAATTGACAAGGAAGAAGTAAAATTTTCTCTACTAGCAGAAGTTATGACCTTATCTATACAAAATCCTGAAGATTCCACAAAAAATTGTTAGGGCTAATAAATGAATTCATAGCAAGAATACAGGATTCAAAGTCAACACATAAAAATCAGTTGCATGTCTATACACTAACAATGAACAGTATGAAAAGGAAATTATGAAAGCAATTCCATGTATAACAGCATAAAAAAGAATCAAATACTTAGGAATTAATTTAACCAAGGAGGTTGAAAGACTTGTACAATGAAAACTACAAAACATGCCTGAAAGAAATTAGAGAACACACAAAAAAAAGGAAACACATCTCATGTTCATTGACTGGAACACCCAATATTGTTAAGATGTCAATATTATCCAAAGCAATCTAGAGATTCAATGTAATCCCTATCAAAATCCCAATTACATTTTTTGCAGAAATAGAAAAATCTACCCTAAAATTCAAATGGAATCTCTAGGAACCCGAAAAGACAAATCAATCTTGAAAAAGAAGAAAGCTGGGGGGCTCACACTTCCTGATTTCAAAACTTACTACAAAGCTATGGTAATCAAAACTGTGATATTCGCATAAAGGCAGATATAGATAAATGGAATAAAACAGAGAGCCCAGAAATAAACCCTCACATATATAGTCAAATGATTTTTGACACGGGGGTGCCTAGACCATTCAATGGGGAAAGGACAATCTTTTCAACAAATGATACTGGGAGAACGGGATATACACATGCAAAAGAATAAAGTTGGACCCTTACCTAACACAATATACAAAAATAAACTGAAAATAGATCAAAGACCTAAATGTAAGAGCTAAAATTATAAAACTCTTAGAAGAAAACATAGGGCAAAAGCTTCATGTCACTAGATTTGGCAAGGTTTTCTTGGATATGATACCAAAAGCACACACAACAAAAGAAACATTAGGTAAATTGGATTTCACAAAAATTTTTAAAATGTAGTGCATCTGTGACATTGTGATTTATAAGAAATATATATATTTGGTCATTCAGATGACTGAAATAGAATGTTGCTCAGATGTATTTATTCTTCATCCACAGTTCCTGGCTCACAGTTCCCAAAACTCTTGGAATGTCCTGAGTGATAAGAGCAATAGGAGACTCCATCCTGGGATAGGGACTGGTTGTCAGGAGAACCAGGCATGTGATCAAGGGACTGGAACTTTCAGTTCCACTCTCTGATTCCTGGGGAGGGGAGGGGTGCTTGAGGCTGAGTCAATTGCCAACGGCCAATGACTTAGTCAATCGCTACACAATTAAGCCTCCATAAAAACCCAAAAGGACAGCTTATCAGCTTTTTTTTGGAGAGCTTCTGGGTTGGTGAACACATGCAGGTGCTGAGAGAGTGGTCTGCCTGGAGAAGGCATGAAAACTCAGCATCCCTTCCCTCATACCTTGCCCTACACATCTCTTCTATCTGGATGTTCATCTGTATCCTTTATCGTAACCTTTAATAAACTGGTAAACAAAAGTAAGTGTTTCCATGAGTTCAGAGAGCCATTCTAGCAAATTAGTCAAATCCAAAGAGGGGGTCAGGGGAACCTCTGATTTATAACCAGTTGGTCAGAAGTACGGGTCACAACCTGAGACTTGCAACTAGTGTCTGAAGTTGGGGGTAGTCTTGTGGGACACAGCCCTTTACCTGTGGAATCTGATTCTATCTCTGGGTAGATAGTGTCAGAATTGAGTTGAACTCTTGGACAACCTGCTGTCATCCAAAAACTGTTTGTTAATGTGGGGAAGCCTCGACACACACACATTGGAATTAGGTCCAGGAACCCTTTTGTAATGTCAAAAGACAATATCAACAAAGTAAAAAGGAAAGCCACAGAATAGGAGAAAATATTTTCAAATCATATCATAGAAGGGATTAAAATCCAAGATATACAGAAAACTTCAAAAGCTCGGCAACAAAGAAAACAAAACCCAAATCAAAAATGGGCAAAGGAAGTGAATAAACTTTTAGAAGGAAGATATACAAATAGACAATAAACACATGAAAAAATGTTTAACATCACTGATCATTAGGTAAATTAAAATCAAAATTATAATGAAACGAGAGAGGTGAAGATGGCAGTGTAGGCAGACTCTGAACTCACCTCCTCCCACGGACACAACAAATTTACAACTACTCTGGGAACAATTACCCCTGGGAGAGAACTGAAAACTGGATAAAAAGTACCCTTGCAACAAGGAACAGTCCTGACTGAGGTGGAAGAGGCAGAAATTCATTTCTGGAGAGAAAAAAAAACCACCTTCCCAAGCTGCAGCAAGTAACAGCAAGCTGGGAGCAATCCTAAAGTACTCAGCCTTCCCTGGGGGAGTGGGGGACCTGAGTGGAGGAGTGTTACCACTATAAGCATCCTTTGGACTCAGCACAACTGAGACAAGTGTCATACTATCTGGCTTTGCTGGCTATTAACCACCATGGGGAACACCCCCACAAAAGCTTTTTTGGAAAGAATGGGAAGAAAGCCAGCCCTTAAAGGACCCATGCATGAATTTACCTGTTTTGGAAAGCAACTTAAAATCACTACAAAGAAAGGCACACAGTCCTTTGGTGAAAAGGGACTCACCTGATAGGCTCTGGGTGCATCTCAGGGAGATGTGAGACCTCTCTAGAGCTTGAGACATTGGCAGCAGCCATTATTATGACCTAGTACAGGCATGCTGACACAGATGCTAGTAGATGCAATTGGAGTTCTGAGAAAGCACAGAGAAAGAAGCAAAGTGAGGAGGCAAAGGAATACTTTCCAAGTCAGGGAAAAGAACAAAACCTCAGAAAAAGAACTAAATGAAACAGAAATAAACAATCTACCTGACAAAGAGTTCAAACAAAAAGTCATAAAGCTGCTCACTGATCATGGGAGAAGAATGGATGAACTCAATGAGAACGTCAACAAAGAATTGGAAAACATAAAAAAGAACTAATCGGAAATGAAGAATACAATACTGGAAATGAAAAATTCACTAGAGGGACTCAATAGCAGAGTAGATGATACAGAAGAATAGATCAGCAAGCTGGAAAAGACTACATGAAATCAACCAAGCCAAAAAGAAAAAAAGAATTGAAAAGAATGACAACAGTCTAAGGGACCTCTGGGACAACAGCAAGCACACTAACATTCATATTATAGGTGTCCCAGGAGAAGATAGACACAAAGGGACAGAGAATCTATTTGAAAAAATAATAGCTGAAAACTTTCCTAATGTAAGGAAAGAAATAGACATCCAGGTACAGGAAGCACAGAGAACACCAAACAAGATAAACCCAAAGAGGCCCATACCAAGACACGTTATAATTAAGATGTCAAGAATTAAAGATAAAGAGAGAACCCTAAAGACCACAAGAGAAAGGTAACAAATTACATACAAAGGAAACTTCATAAGGCTATCAGGTGACTTATCAGCAGAAACCTTACAGGCTAGAAAGGAGTGGAACAATGTATTTAAAGTGGTGAAAGGAAATAACCTAAAACCAAGAATACGCTACCCAGCAGTTATCATTCAGAATGGAAGAAGAGATAAAGAGTTTCCTGGACAAGCAAAAATTAAAGGAGTTTATCACCAAGAAATCAGTTTTAAAGGAATGCTAAAGGAACTTATTTGAGTTAGAAAGAGAAGACCACAAAGAGGAATACAAAAAGTATTAAAAAAAAAAAAAAAAAAAGGAGCTGACCCCATGGTCAAGTAGTTAAGTTCCCACACTCTGCTTCAGCAGACCAGGGTTCCCTGATCTCGATCATGGGCGCAGACCTAAGCACTGCTCATCAGGCCATGCTGTGGCATCATCCCACAGAGAAGAACGAGAATGACCTTCAACTAGGATACACAACTATGTACAAGGGCTTTGGGGAGAAAAACAAGGAGAGAGAGAGGAAGACTGACAGCAGATGTTAGCTCAGGGCCAATCTTCCTCACCAAAAAAGCACAACTTTTAAAACAAGGCAATAAAATCACTGGTAAAGTCAAAAATACAGTAAAGGTAGCAGATCAACCACTCATGAAGATAATATGAAGGTCAAAAGACAAAGGTACTAAAATTACCTATTTCCATGATAAGAAGTTAACAGATAGATGCACACAAAGAGAGAAGTTAGATATGATATCAAAAACACAAAATGTGGGAGGAGGGGAGTAAAAGAGTAGAGCTTTCAGAAAGAGGTCAAACTAAAGAGACCATCAACTTAATACAGACTGCTATATACATAGGTTATTATAGATGAACCCCATGGTAGTCACAAATCAGAAACCTAAAATAAATACACAAAAAATTAAGAGAAAGGAAGCCAAACAATACTAAAGAAAGCCATCAAACCACAAGAAAAGAGAGCAAGAGAAGAAGAAAGGAACAGAAAAGAACTACTGAAACACTCAGAAGAAAAGTAACAAAATGGCAATAAGTACATACTTAGCAATAGCTACTTTAAATGTGAATGGACCAAATGCTCCAGTCAAAGGGTGGCTGATTGGATAAAAACGTAAGACTCACGTATATGCTGCATACAAGAGACACAGTGCAGACCTAAAGACACTCACAAACTGAAAGTGAGTAGATGGAAAAAGATACTCCATGCAAATGGCAATGAAAAGAAAACTGGGGTAGCAATACTTGTATCAGACAAAATAGACTTTAAAACAAAAACTGTAACAAGAGAGGAAGAAAAGCACTACATAATGATAAAGGGAAAAATCCAACAAGAGGATACAACACTTGTAAATATCTATGCACCCAATATAGGAAGCACCTAAATATATAAAGCAATTATTAACAGACATAAAAGGAGAAATAGACAGTAACACAATAATAGTAGGGGACTTTAACACTCCATTTACACCAGGATCGATCATGCAAAGAGAAGATCAAGAAGGAAACATTGGCCTTAAATGACACATTAGACCAGATGGACTTAGTAGATATATACAGAATATTCCATCCAAAAACTGCAGAACACATGTTCTTTCAAATGTACATAGAACATTCTCCAGGACTGATCACATAGTAGGCTACAAAACAAGTCTGAATAAATTTAAGAAGATTGAAATAATTCCAAGCATCTTTTCTGACCACCACGGTATGAAACTAGAAATCAACTATAAGAAGAAAATGAGAAAATCCACAATAGGTGGAAATTAAACAAAATGCTACTGAACAAGGGTTGGGTCAATGAAGAAATCAAAAGAGAAATCAAAAAATACTTGGAGACAAATGAAAATGAAAATACAACGTGCCAAAACTTATAGGGTACAGTAAAAAGTGTTTTTAAGAAGGAAGGTGATAGCAATACAGGCCTACCTCAACAAACAAGAAAAATCTCAAATAAACAATCTAGCAATGCACCTAAAGGAACTGGAAAAAGAAGAATAAACAAAGCCCAAAATGAGTAGAAGGAAGGAAATAATAAAAATCAGAGCAGGAATAAATGAAATAGAGTCTAAAAAATAAAAATAAAAAATCAATGAAATGCAAGAGCTGGTTCTTTGAAAAGATAAACAAAATTGACAAACCTTTAGCTAGGCTCATAAAAAAAAGAGAGAAGCTCAAATAAATAAAATCAGAAATGAAAGAGGAGAAATTACAATGGACACTTCAGAAATACAAAACATTATAAGAAAATACTATGAAAAGCTATATGCCAACAAATTGGATAATCTAGAAGAAATGGATAAATTCTTAGAATCATACAACCTTCCAAAACTGAATCAAGAAGAAATAGAGAGGAGCCGGCCCCGTGGCCGAGTGGTTAAGTTCGTGCGCTCCGCTTCAGCGGCCCAGGGTTCAGATCCTGGGCACAGACATGGCACCACTCGTTAGGCCATGTTGAGGCGGCGTCCCACATGCCACAACTAGAAGGACCCACAACTAAAATATACAACTATGTACTGGGGGGATTTGGGGAGGAAAAAAAGCAGGGAAAAAAAAGAAGAAGATTGGCAACAGTTGTTAGCTCAAGTGTCAATCTTTAAAAAAAAGAAAAAAGAAAGAAATAGAGAGGAGCCAGCCCCGTTGCCAAGTGGTTAAGTTCACGCACTCCACTTTGGCGGCCTAGGGTTTCGCTGGTTCAGATCCTGAATGCGGACATGGCACCGCTTATTAGGCCATGTTGAGGCAGTGACCCACATAGCACAACCAGAAGGACCTACGACGAGAATATACAACTATGTACTAGGGAGGTTTGGGGAGAAGAAGGAAAATTTAAAAAGAAAAAAGAAGATTGGCAACAGATGTTAGCTCAGGTGCCAATCTTTAAAAAAAAAAAAAAGAATTTGAAGAGACCAATCACCAGTAAGGAGATAGAAACAGTAATCAAAGACCTCCCAGAAAATAAAAGTCCAGGATCAGACATGTTCCCTGGTGAATTTTACCAAACACTCAAAGAAGACTTAATACCTATCCTTCTCAAACTCCTCCAAAAAATTGAAGAGGACAGGAAGCTTCTTAACTCACTCCACGAAGCCAACATTACCCTGATAGTGAAACCAGACAAGGACACCACAAAAAAAGAAAATTACAGGCCAATATCACTGATGAACATTGATGGAAAAATCCTCAACAAAATACTAGCAAATCGATACAACAACACACTAAAAAGATCATAAACCATGATCAAGTGGGATTTCTTCCAGGGATGCAGGGATGGTTCAACAGCCACAAATCAATCAACATGATACACCACTTTAACAAAATGAAGGAAAAAATCACATGATCATCTCAATAGATGCAGAGAAACCATTTGACAAGAAACAACATCCATTTATGATAAAAACTCTGAATAAAATGGGTATAGAAGGAAAGTATCTCAACATAATAAAGGCCATATATGACAAACTCACAGGTAATATTATTCTCAGTGGAGAAAAACAGAAAGCTATCCCTCTAAGAATAGGAACCAGACAAGGATGCCCACTTTCACCACTGTGATTTAACATAGTATTGGAAGTCCTAGCCAGAACAATTAGGCAAGAAAACAAATAACAGGGATCTAAATTGGAAAGGAAGAAGTGAAACTGTCAGTATTTGCAGATGAAATGATTTTATACATAGAAAGCCTCAAAAAATTCACCAAAAGACCTTTAGAAATAAAAAATGAATATGGGGGGCCGGCCCCATGGTCAAGTAATTAAGTTCACATGCTCCGCTTTGGTGGCCGAGGGTTTCACCAGTTCAGATCCCAGGCACGGACATGGCACCGCTCATCAAGCCATGCTGAGGTGGCATCCCACATAGCACAGTCAGAGGCACTCATAACTAGAATATAGAAGTATGTACTCGGGGGCCTTGGGGAGAAGAAGAAAGACAGAAAAAGAAGATTGGCAACAGATGTTAGCTCAGGAGCCCATCTTTTAAGAAAAGAAATGAATAAGGTAAAGTTGCAGCTACAAAATCAACATAGAAAAATTAGTTACATTTCTATACACTAACCACAAAGTAGCAGAAAGAGAGATTAAGACTATAATCCCATTTACAATTGCAACAAAAAGAATAAAAGACCTAGGAATAAATTTAACCAAAGAGGTGAAAGATCTGTACGCTGAAAACTGTAAAACATTGCTGAAAGAAATTGAAGACGACAAAAAGAAAAGTAAAGATATTCCATGCTCTTAGACTGGAGGAATTAACATATTTAAAATGTTCATACTTCCGAAAGCAATCTACAGATTCAACACAATCCCTATCAAAGTTCAAACAACATTTTTCACAGAAATAGAACAAAGAATTCTAAAATTTATATGGAACAACGTAATAGCCAAATAGCCAAAGGATGCCTGAGAAAAAAGAACAAAGCTGGAGGTATCACACTCCCTGACTTCAAAATATACTATAAAGATATAGTAACCAAAACAGCATGGTACTGGCACTAAAACAGACATACAGAATCGAGAGCCCAGAAATAAACTCACACATGGACAGCTAATTTTTCACAAGGGTGCCAAAAACATACAAAGGAGCAAGGAAAGTCTCTTCAATAAATGGTGCTAGGAAAACTGGACAGCCACATGCAAAAGAATGAAAGCAGACCAGTATCTTACACAAAACACAAAAATTAACTCAAAATGGATTAAAGACTTGAATGTAAGATCTGAAACCACTAAACTTCTAGAAGAAAACCTAGACAGTACGCTCTTCGACATTGGTCTTAGCAGGATATTTTCAAGTACCATGTCTGACTGGGCAAGGGAAACAATAGAAAAAATAAAACAAATAGGACCACATCAAACTAAAAAGCTTCTGCACAGCAAAGGAAACCATCAAAAAATGAAAAAACAACCTAACAATTGAGAGAAGATATTTTCAAACTATATACCTGATAAAGGGTTAATATCCAAAATATATAAAGAACTCATATATGTCAACAACAAAAAAACTAACAACCCAATTAAAAAATGGGCAGAAGATCTGAACAGATATTTCTCCAAAGAAGATATACACATGGGCAACAGGTACGTGAAACGATGTTCAACATCACTATCAGGGAAATGCAAATCAAAACTACCAGGAGATATCACCTCACTCTCATCAGAATGGCTATATTAACAAAACAGGAAACAAGTGTTGGAGAGGATGTGGAGAGACGGGAATTCTCATATACTGCTGGTGGGAGTGCAAACTGGTGCAGCCACTATGGAAAACAGTATAGACATTCCTCCAAAAATTAAAAATAGAACTACCATACAATCCAGCTATTCCACTGCTGGGTATTTATCCAAAGAACATGATAACACAAATGCATAAAGATACATGCATCTTTATGTTCATTGCAGCATCATTCACAATAGCCAAGACTTGGAAGCAACCTAGGTGTCCATCTAGGGACAAATGGCTAAAGAAGATGTGCTATGCATACACAATGGAATACTACTCAGTCATAAGAAATGATGAAATCCGGCCATTTGTGACAACATGGATGGACCTTGAGGATATTATGCTAAGGGAAATAAGTCAGAGGGAGAAAGTCAAATATCCTATGATCTCACTCATAAGTGGAAGATAAAAACAATGAAAAACAATCACATAGAGTCAGAGATTGGATTGGTGACCAGAGGGGAAGTGGGAAGGGAGAAGGGCAAAAGATGTGATTAGGCACAAATGTGTGGTGATGGACTATAATCAGTCTTTGGGTGGTGAACATGACGTAATTTACACAGGAATTGAAATACAATGATGTACACCTGAAATTTATATGTTATAAACCAATGTTACCACAATAAAAAAAAATTACACTGAGATATTACATCACACCTATTAGGATGACCGCCATTAAAAAAAAAACAGAAAATAACAAGTGTTGGTGAGAATATGGAAAAATTGGACCCTTGTGCACTTTTGGTGGGAATGTAAAATGGTACAGATGCTATGGAAAACAATATGGCAGTTCCTTAAAAAAATTAAAAGTAGAATTACCATATGATCCAGCAATTCCACTTCTCGGTACATACCCAAAAATGATTGAAAACGAGGTCTCAGGGTCTTCAAGAGATATTTGTACACTCATGTTCATAACAGCATTATTCACAATAGCTAAAACATGAAAGGAACCCACATGTCCATTGAAAGATGAGTGGATAAGGCAAATGTGGTATATATACATATATATACATATATGTATATATATATATATATATATATATATATACACACACATATATACATAAAATGAAATATTATACAGCCTTAGAATGGAAGGAAATTCTGACATGCTACAACATGGATGAACCATTAGGACATTATGCTAAGTGAAATAAGCCAGTCACAAAAAGAGAAATACTGTTTGATTCCCCTAAATGAGATACTTAGAGGAGTCAAAATCACACAGACGGAAAGTGGAATGCTGGTTGCCAGGGGCAGGGAGAGGTGGTAATTGGGAGTTATTGTTTAATGGGTATAAAGTTTCAATTTTACAAGATGAAAAGAGCTATGCGGATGGTTGGTGGTAACATTTCACCAATGGTTGGTTGCACAACATTATGAATGCATTTAATACCATGGTACTATATACTTAAAAATGGTTAGGATGGTAAATTTTATGTTACGTATATTTTATCATGGTACTATATACTTAAAAATGGTTAAGATGGTAAATTTTATGTTACGTATATTTTATCACAATAAAAAAAGAGGAAAAAAAACTCTACTTTGTAACCTGAGACAAGAAATTGCATTAATCTCAAGAGAAAAACAACCTACTGCTTATGCTCAATTACAAAAAAGAGAAAATACACTTAACGGGCCAGCTGTTGGCATACTGGTTAAGTTCATGTGCTCTGCTTTGGTGGCCCGGGGTTTGCAGGTTTGGACCCCAGGTGCAGACCTATGCACCGCTCATCACGCCATGCTGTTGTGGCATCCCAAATACAAAATAGAAGAAGACTGGCATACATGTTAGCTCAGAGACAATCTTCTTCTTCAAAAAAAGAGGAAAATTGGCAACAGATGTTAGCTCAGGGACAATCTTCCTCACCAAAAAGAAAGAACGAAAGAAAATACACTTTACACAGTCAATAAAAGGTTACTATAAAATATAGTTTCTTTTGTCAAACTATCTGTGCAGTTACATCCTCACTTGTTCTTGCTACCATACCTTACTTCTCCACCATAACAAAGTACAGTAGAAGCCCTCTTAACTCACGCAATATGGACTAGTATTGAGCTAAAAGTTTAGGACAAACTCACAAAAACCTAACAGAATTATGTATTCAAATTTCATTATATGTTCTTTAGGTGCTTTCTCCTCTCTAAAGAGAATGAAATTGAAAATTGTAAATAAAACATATAGTCATGATGTATACAAGAAGTCCATTGCTGGACTGTATTCATTGGATCTCTATTCAAAGAAAAAGCCATGATCCCTCATTAAAAGATTAGTGAATAAGTGTACATTTTAATGTTTTAAGCTAAAATAAAATATAAGAGTACATATATAGTTTTTATGGTTTCCCTCTTTAATGTCAACAAGCTCAATCTCCCCTATACCTAATTTGATAGCAATATTTTTTCCACATAAATTTGTCAATTCTTTCCAAAGCATCCAACTTAAATTTTCAGAGTAGTAACTTTTCTCTATTGTGCTCTGCACTAGTTTCTCTTTTCTTCAACTACATATGCACACAGATTAGAGACTAATCTAGAGTCTAAGTTGTACTAAAAAATTGTTACTGAAAGTCAGTAATCCCCCAACTCTCCCATTGCTCACTCCCCAAAGCCAACAACTCTTAACTCAACTGATTTTTTAACTTCTTTCAAATTAATCTGAAACTTAGAGAAAGTTGCAGAAATAGTACTGAGTCCTCATATGCCCTTCATCCAGCTTTCCCTAATGTTAACGTCTTACATGACTCATAGCACAATTATCATAACCAAGAAATTAACATTGATACAATATGATTAACTAATCTATTAACCTTATTCAAAGTTTGACGGTTTTTAGTTATCTCATAAAATGTTATAGGATTTAGCTCTTTTTCACAAAAACAGGCACGCTTTTCATGCACTCATCCAATGTAATTATATCAATTTTTATTAGGTAATATGTAAATGTTATTAATAGCTGACCAACACAGCATACGATATGATTATTTTTCTTTTGTCTCCCTGAATTGGTGGTAGGAAGATCTTTGTGGAGCGTGTGTGTGTTTCCTTCATTTTCTATGTATTTATTAGCAGTTTCTTGCTAAACTATCTTTCAGTTGTGTAAATATCAAATACATTAATCAAATGCACTAGGCATTTAAGTTCATCATCTTTTTTTTTTTTTTGAGGAAGATTAGCCCTGAGCTAACATCTGCCGCCAATCCTCCTCTTTTTGCTGAGGAAGACTGGCCCTGAGCGAACATCCGGGCCCATCTTCCTCAACTTTATATGTGGGACACCTACCACAGCATGGTTTGCCGAGCAGTGCCATTTCCGCACCTGGGATCCGAACCAGCAAACCCCAGGCCGCCGAAGCGGAATGTGCGCACTTAACCACTGCACCACCGGGCCAGCCCGTAAGTTCATCATCTTGAATAAGCCTTTGCAAGACCCTCTACACTATCTTTTAAATAACAGAAGTTCTTACTTTCTATGTAACTACATTAACCAATTTTTTCCTTTATGGTTTGTCCTTTAAGAAACACTTCACTAATTTATTTTCATTGAGATATTCTCTTATATTGTCTTCTAATCCCTTAATAGTTTTGCATTTTTCACATTTAAGTCCTTACATCATCTGGAATTAATTTCTGCGTATGGTGTAAGGATCCATTTTCTTTTTATTTTCATGTGGATAATAAATTGTCCCACCATCAATAATCTGCACTGCCAGCTCTGAAATGAATCAGATTTCCATATATGTGTAAGTATGTTTCTGGGCTCTCTATTCGGTTGCACTAGTTTATTTGTCTATCCTTGAGCCAATACCAAACAGGGTATATATGCTAGCTTTACAATAAGTCCTTCCATCTGACAGAGCAAGTCCCCTACCTGGTTCTCTCTCTTCAGGAGTGTCTTACCTATTCATGGCCCTTTGCTCGTCTTCATAAATTGTACATTCAACTTGGTCACTTTCCACAGATAGGATTTTGATTGAATTTGTGAGACTGTTAGGAAGAACTAGGATTTTATAAAGACATCTTTATAAATTTTAGTCTTTCTATCCATGAATATCATTTGTTTCTCCATTTACTGACATCTTTAAAATCTTTCAATAAAATTTTAGAATTTTTTTCTGCATAAGATTTCTATGTGTTTTGTTGGATTTGTTCCCAACTTCCCTGTAATTTTTGTGTGTGTGTGAGGAAGACTGGCCCTGAGCTAACATCTATGCCAATCTTCCTCTATTTTATGTGGGATGCCACCACAGCGTGGCTTGACAAGAGGTGCTAGGTCCACGCCTGGGTCCAAACCTGCAAATCGTGGGCCACAGAAGAGGAGCGCATGAATTTAACCATTACACCACCAGGCCAGCCCTGTGCCCTGTATTTCTGAAGCTATTCGTATCTTTTTTGAAATTGCATTTTCTAACTCTTTAATACTGGTACAAAGAATTTAATTTTCTCATATATTAATCTTATATCTAGCAACCCTGCTAAAATCCCTTATTCATTTTAATAATTTACCTAAAGGTTTTAGTTAAATTTTCTATGTAAATAATGATATTTTCTGCAAAAAACGGCAGCTTATCCTTCTATTCAATTCCATATTCATGAGTGTTAGCATGCAGATTTATTTTGCAGGCGTCTGCAGGTGTCTGCAGGATGTTAAATAAAAGCTGTGATACCAGACCTCCTTCTCATTCCTAATTTTAAGTGGAAGACTTTTAACAGTTCACCAATGACTATGAGTCTTGCTATATATTTTTTAGAGATACATGATATCAGGTTAAATAAAATTCTCTTTTACTCCTAATTCAAGAAGAGTTTTGATCGTAAATGGTTGTTGGGTTTTATAAAATGCTTTTCAGTATCTTTCTGAATTATCATATACTTTTTCTCCTTTAATCTGCTAAAATGGTGAGTTACATTAACAAATTTTTTCTAATGTTGAAACCAAACTTGCTTCCCTGGATTAAAACCAATTTATTTACAATATAGTTGTTTTATACAATGCTGAATTTGGTTTGCTAATATTTGCTTAAGAGTTTTTACATACATTAACTGGGAGTTTGGCCTATAATTTTCTCTTTTCATTCTATCCTTCTAAGGTTTTACTAACCTGATAAACTAAATTGGGAAGTATTAAATATTTTTCTATTCCATGAATGAATTCGCATTATTAGATAAGAATTATTAGTTTCTTGAGTGTTGGCTTGCTACTTTTGTGGCAAGAACATTTTTAACTACTGATTCCATTTCTTTAATAGGTATGGAATAATCTACATTTTTTTATTTCTTCCTGAATCTATTTTGGTGATATACATTTTTCTAGGAATTGCCTATTTCAAATGTATTTGCATAAAGTTGTACAAACATTTTCTTCTATTTGAAACCCACACTTGTATCTGTGAAGTCTCTTTTTTATTTCCAACATATTTACAGGTCTTCTGGTTTTGGGCGGGGGGTTTTCACTCTACCTTGCCAGGCACTTGTCTAATTTTTTAGTCTTTTCAAAAAACCAATTTTTAGTTCTGTTGGTCATCTCTACTGTATCATTGTTTTCAAGTTCACTAATTTCTGCTCATAATCACTTCCTTCTTGCAACTTTCTGTGAGTTTATTGCAATGTCCTAACTTCTTAAGTTAAATAGTTAGCTCATTTTTTTAATCTGTCTTCTTTTTTAAATATAAATACTTAAGAATATTCATTTTTCTCTAAACATTACTTTAGCTTTATCCCCAAAATTTTTATTTTCATTATTATTTCTTCTTTCAACTATGGGTTATTTGGAAATTGTTTTTAATTTCCAAATGTGTAGACATTTTTAGTTATCATTCTGTTACAAACTTCTAAATTATTTTGTATTAGTTAGAAGAATGTGATCTGAATGATACTAATCTTTGAAATTTGCTTCATGGCCTAGTACATGGTCAATTTTTGTAAACATTGAAAGTGTGCTTGAAAAGAATATTCCATATATCACGACTGATCAAGCTTGTTTATAGGTAGTAATTCTTTACCTTCAGTAATACTGTTGTTTTAAAGTCTTTAATGTCTATTTTGTCTGATATTAACATAATTATATTCACTTTCATTTTCCTTGATTTATCTTTTCCAGTCCTTTAACTTTTAACCTATGTACATTTTTATGTTTTAGGTATATCTCTTGTAAATAGCTTTAACCTGTCTGGATTTTGTTTTGGTTTTTGTATTCTCCTGTCTTAGAATACTATTCTTTTAACTGGAGAGATATATTGTATTTATATTTACAGTGGTGATATATTTGGATTCATATCTACTATTCTATTTAGTACTTTCTCTTTGCTTCACTTTTTTTTGTAGCCTCTTTTTTTTTATTGAGATTCTTCCTCTCATTACATTTTTCCATCTTTTAGAACAGAAATCATAAAGTCCATTTCTATTCTTATAATGATTACCCAGTAATTTAAAAAACATATTCTTAGTGTAAAGTTAATCAATACCTCCACCTTCTTCCCCTTTGAATGCTTCAAATCCAATCACTCTTCCTCCCAGGCCAATACATATGCTATTTTTGTCCTGAATTTTGGTTCTATTTTGGAAAACTCTCAGCCATTGTCTCTTTAAGTATTGCCTTTGTCGAATTTTCTCCATTATCTCCTTCTAGAACTCTAATTAGACCCATGTTGGACCTTCTCATGCTATCCTCCATGTCCCTCAAACTTTCATTTTTCCCAAGTCATCTTCTTTATGTACATTCTGTGTATTTTCTTTTCATCTACAGCCCAGTTAATTAATTTCCTCTTTAGTTGTGTCTAATCTTTTGTTTTATCTGTCCATTTTTTTCCACTCTAAGCAGAGCAAGGACAAGTCCAGCACATGTCCCCATAATTACCAATGTAGGGAAGATTTACTCACTGGGCACTTAAGAATGTCATCCTTTGGGTGTCCCTGCTTTTATATGGTGATTCTCCATTGAACTTTCCTTCCTCCTTAAGCATCAGACTTTGTCTCCATTCCTTCATACACAGACCTATAAAATATAGACCCTAAGCCACCAAGGATCAGTAGGTAATACCTGAGTAAATATCAATTCCAGTGCACACCTACACCAATTAGCTCACATTTTCTTGTTATTTCTAAGTTCTGAGAAATTCCCTTCCTTTCCTACTACCTCAGGCATATATTGAAAAGTAATTTTTGTTAATATTCCATGTAATACTTTAAGATACACTGTTACAGGAAGAGTTTTTCTGAAAACTTTGCCAGAATTAGAAGTGGAAAGCTACTAATTTTTACACAGTGATCTTATATCCTCCAGGATACCCAGAACTCTCGCTATTTTTCTAACAGTTTTGGGGGGGGGGCAGCCCAGTTTATTCATTTTTAAATCACAAAAGCAAAATTAGAAACATTGCAAACATTCAAGAAGAAAAAAATCAGATTATCTGTATAAATATTAAATATAACTGGAAGAATCATGACAATGAATACATCTTTAAGAATATTATGAACATGTATTCAAAAAATTAATTTATATAAATTTAAAGCATTAACTTGACCTTTCTTGTTCAATTAACTTACTAAGTGTATTGCATTTTCATTAGTCTCATTCTCACATAGAACAGGAGGCAAGGGGAAAGGTAGTAACTTATCTACATAACACATATTTAAAAGTTTTACCTAACAAGGAAACAGTCATCAAATAGGAAAAGAATGACTAAGAGGCCAGAGTTTACGTTAAACACTGATATGCTTAGAATTACATACCTTAAAAAAAAAAAACTGTTACTTTCTTGACTATACAAAAATACTCTAGCATAATTTGAAGCAAAACCTGTCATGCTTATTTTATCATGTTTATTCAATCACGTTTATTTTATCATAGGCTCCATCTCCACTGTTTTTCATTCCACCTATGTTCTTCAAAGAGGAGAAAATGACTATGTTATTTGTAATACAAAGCAGAACAGAAAATCCAAGAGCACTAAAAAAAATTCTTACATATTTCCATAGTCAGAACAATGGTACTACTATACTGTGATGCAAAATGTCATTTATAAATGTCAAATTTATTTTTAGTTCATTTTTTCCATTATACTGGAAATTCATGTTTTTCTTTGTCTTAAATCCAATACATAGCTTCTTGGATTTACTTTCTTGAATAAATTTGCTCATAAGCTATAATGCACCCAAAAGCATTTAATTACTTCACATCTTACTATTTTCATGGCTTATAATATATGAAATTTCATCCTGCAACTATCTGTTCAATAACATTGAATTTATTTGTGCTATAAAGTATAAACATCAGAGTATCCTTTTTTTTTCAATTGAGGTAATGATAGTTTACAACCTTCTGAAATTTCAGTTGTACATTATTATTTGTCAACCATATTATAGGTGCACTATCTCAACCTTTGTGCCCACCCCCCATCCCCCATCCCCCTGGTAACCACTAATCTGTTCTCTTTGTTCATGTGTTTGTTTATTTTCCACATATGAGTGGAATCATACAGAGTTTGCCTTTCTCTATCTGGCTTATTTCGCTTAACATAATACCCTCAAGGTCCATCCATGTTGTTGTGAATGGGACAATTTTATCCTTTTTTATTGCTGAGTAGTATTCCAGTGTACTCAGTGATAAACATATCTTCTTTACCTAGTCATCAGTTGATGGGCACTTGGGTTGCTTCCACATCTGGGCTATTGTGAATAATGCTGCAGTGATCCTAGGGGTGCATGAGTCTCTTTCAATTGCTGATTTCAACTTCTTTGGATAGATACCCAATAGTGGAACGGCTGGGTCATATGGTAGTTCTATTTTTAATTTTCTGAGAAATCTCCATACTGTTTTCCATAGTGGCTACACCAGTTTGCATTTCCACCAGCAGTGTATGAGGGTTCATTTTCCTCTACAACCTCTCCAACATTTGTTATTTTTTGTCTTGGTTATTTTAGCCATTCTAACGGGTGGAAGGTGATATCTTAGGGTAGTTTTGATTTGCATTTCCCTGATGATCAGGGATGATGAGCATCTTTTCATGTACCTATCGGCCATCCATATTTCTTCTTTGGAGAAATGTCTGTTTGTGTCCCCTGCCCATTTTTTGATTGGGTTGTTTGATTTTTCATTGTTGAGTTGTGTGAGTTTTTTAAATATTATGGAGGTTAAGCCTTTGTCAGAGATATGATTTGCAAATATTTTTTCCCAGTTGGTGGGTTGTGTTTTTGTTTCAATCCTGTTTTCCCTTGCCTTGTAGAAGCTCTTTACTCTGATGAAGTCCCATTCGTTTATTCTTTCTATTGTTTCCCTTGTCTGAGGAGACATGGTGTCAGAAAAGATCCTTTTAAGACTGATGTCAAAGAGTGTACTGCCTATATTTTCTTCTAGAAGTCTTATGATTTCAGGTCTTACCTTTAAGTCTTTGATCCATTTTGAGTTTATTTTTGTGAATGGCGTAAAAGAATGGTCTTTTTCATTCTTTTATTATGTGGCTGTCCAGTTTTCCCAACACCATTTGTTGAAGAGACTTTCCTTTCTCCATTGTATGTTCTCAGCTCCTCTGTCAAAGATTAGCCGTCCACAGATGTGTAGTTTTATTTCTGGGCTTTCAATTCTGTTCCATTGATCTGTGTGCCTATTTTTGTACTAATATCATGCTGTTTTGCTTATGATAGCTTTGTAGCATATTTGAAGTCAGGGATTGTGATGCCTCCAGCTTTGTTCTTTTTTCTCAGGATTGCTTTAGCAATTCGGGGTCTTTTGCTGCCCCATATGAATTTTAGGATTCTTTGTTCTATTTCTGTGAAGGATGTCACTGGGATTCTGATTGGGATTACATTGAATCTGTAGATTGATTTAGGTAGTAGGGACATTTTAACTATGCTTGTTCTTGCAATCCATGTGCACAGAATGTCTTTCCACCTCTTTATGTCATCATCGATTTCTTTCAGGAAAGTCTTGTAATTTTCATTGCATAGGTCTTTCACTTCCTTAAATTTATTACAAGATATTTTATTCTTTTTGTTGCTATTGTGAATGGGATTGTGTTCTTGAGTTCTCTTTCTGTTAGTTCATTGTTAAGAGTATAGAAACGCCTGTGATTTATGTAAGTTGATTTTGTACCCTGCAACCTTGCTGTAGTTGATGACTTCTAGTAGCTTTCTGAGAGATTTTTAAGGGTTTTCTAGATATAAGAGCATGTCATCTGCAAACTTCTTCACTGCCTAGTTGGATTCCTGTTATTTCTTTTTCTTACCTAACTGCTCTGGTCAAACCCTCCAGTACTATAGTGAATAAGAGTGGTGAGAGTGGGGACCTTTGTCTTGTTCCTGTTCTCAGAGGGATGGCTTTCAGTTTTTCCCCATTGAGTATGATGTTGGCTATGGGTTGGTCATATATGGCCTTTATTATGTTGAGGTACTTTCCTTCTATACCCATTTTATTGAGAGTTTTTATCATAAATGGATATTGGATCTTGTCAAATGCTTTCTCTGCGTCTATTGAGATGATCATGTGATTTTTGTTCCTCATTTTGTTAATGTGGTCTATCACGTTGATTGACTTTAGGATGTTGAACCTCCCTGTGTCCCTGGTATAAATCCCACTTGATCATGGTGTATGATCTTTTTAATCTATTGCTGTTATTCGGTTTGCCAATATTTTGTTGAGGATTTTTGCATCTATGTTCATCAGTGATATCGGCCTAAGTTTTCCTTTTTGTGTCGTACTTGTCTGGTTTGGGGATCAGGGTGATGTTGGCATCATAGAATGCATTAGGAAGTGCTCCATCTTCCTCAATTTTCTAGAATGGTTTGAGAAGGATAGGTATTAAACCTTCTTTGAATGTTTGGTAGAACACTCCAGAGAAGCTGTCTGGTCCTGGACTGTTATTTGGGGGGAGTTTTTTATTACTGTTTCAATCTCTTTACTTGTGATTGGTCTATTCAAATTCTCTATTTCTTCTTGATGTAGTTTGGGGAGGTTGTAAGAGTCTAAGAATTTATCCATTTCTTCTAGGTTGTCCAATTTGTTGGCACATAGTTTTTCATAGTATTCTCTTATAATCTTTTGTATTTCTGTGGTCTCCATGGTGATTTCTCCTCTTTAATTTCTGATTTCATTTGAGTCTTCTCTCTTTTTTTCTTAGTGAGCCTAGCTAAGGGTTTGTCACTTCTATTTTCTTGAAGAACCAGCTCTTTGTTTCATTGATCCTTTCTACTGTCTTTTTTGTTTTGATTTCATTTATTTCTGCTCTAATTTTTATTATTTCCCTCCTTCTACTGACTTTGGGCTTTGTTTTTTATTCTTTTTCTAATTCTTTTAGGTGTAGTTTGAGATTGCTTATTTCAGATTTTTCTTGTTTACTGAGGTGAGCCATTGCAATGAATTTCCCTCTTAGGACCACTTTTGCTGCATCCCAAATGAGTTGGTATGGTGTTTTCATTTTCATTTGTCTCCAGATAATATCTGATTTCTCCTTTGATTTCTTCAGTGATCCATTGGTCATTCAGTACCATGTTGTTTAATCTCCACATCTTTGCCCCTTTCAGAGGATCCTATTTTTTAATCCAATCTACTGACACATTATTTATGTTCAATATGTTAAGTGCATGTTCAATTTCTAAAAATACGACCAAAGAGAGACAAAAAAAAGACATATTACATACAAGGGAAAAAACATCAGAATCACCCTTGACTTACCTCTGGTATCATTTTCCTTAAGGTTGAAGACTTTTCTTTAACAATTCTGGCCTGTTTTTTGTTTTTTTAATAATTTTCTTATTCCTATTTGTGGTCTTCGCTTTCCCACTTAAGTCAGTCCCTTCAGCATTTCTTGTAGAACTTGTTTCTTGGTGACAAACTCCTTTAATTCTTGCCTGTCTGGGAAACTCTTTCTCTCTCCTTCCATTCTGAAGGATAACCTTGCCGGGTAGAGTAGTCTTGGCTATATGTTTTTCCTTTCAGCACTTTTAAGTATGTCATGCCACCTTCTCCTAGCCTGTAGAGTTTTGGCTGAGAAGTCTCTTGACAGCCTTAGAGGGTTTCCTTTGTATGTCCTTGTTGCTTTTCTCTTGCAGCTTTTAGGATTCTCTATGTTTAATTTTGGACATTTTAATTATTTTTTGATTATTTCTTTTGAATTTTCTAGGTAGACAAACATATTACTTGGAATTAATGACAATTTTGTATTTTTCTTTCCACTATTAATAGCCCTTACTTCTTTTTCTTGTTTTCGTGCTTTGGCTAAAACCTGCAGTAGCAATGGCAGCCTCATCTTATTTTTAATGTAACATGGAAAAGATTCCACCAAAATAAAATAGAAGGGGCCAGCCCAGTGGCACAGTGGTTAAGTTCACACATTCCACTTCGGTGGCCCAGGGTTTGCTGGTTTGGATCCCAGGTGCAGACCTCTGCACCGCTTGTCAAGCCATGCTGTGGCAGGCATCCCAGATATAAAGTAGAGGAAGATGGGCACGGATGTTAGCTTGGAGCCAGTCTTCCTCAGCAAAAAGAGGAGGATTGGCAGCAGATGTTAGCTCAGGGCTAATCTTCCTCAAAAAAAATAAAATAGGAAAATACAGATATCATGTATTCACTTACTCTTCCACTGGAAGTAGATGATCTAAGTAGTTAGATTCTGTTCAAAACATGGCTTGAGGGTCAAAATGGAATTGGAGATTGAAACTAGGTGTTATAGACTAAATGTTGTCCCCAAAATTCATATGTTGAAATCCTAGCCCGCAATATGACGATATTAGGAGGTGGGGCCTATGGGAGGTGATTAGGTCATGAGAGTGGAGCTCTCATGAATGAGATTAGTGCCCTTATGAAAGAGATCCCGGGGGGCCAGCCCAGTGGCATAGTAGCTGGGTTCACACGCTCCCCTTCAGTGGCCCAGAGTTCATGGGTTTGGATCCCGGGTGCGGACCTACACACCGCTCATCAAGCCACAGTGAGGCAGCATCCCACATACAAAAAATAGAGGAAGACTGGTACAGATGTTAGCTCAGGGACAATCTTCCTCAGGCAAAAAGAGGAATATTGATGACAGATGTTGGCTCAGGGCCAATCTTCTTCACCAAAAAAAAAAAAAAGAGAGAATCCAGAGAGCTCTTTTGCCCTTTCTGCCATGAGAGGACACAGTGAGAAGATGGCCACCTATAAACTAGGAAGTAGGTCCTCACCAGACATCGAATCTGCTGGCATCTTGTTGATCTTGGACTTCCCAACCTCCAGAACTGTGAGAAGTATATGTTTGTGATTTAAGCCACCCAGTCTATATTATTTTTGTTACAGCAGCCTGAATGGACTAAGATGCTGGGATAGTCAAAAGTCTTTTCACAAAATTGAAAACCAAAATCTAACACTGTAAAGAAACAATCTTTAATCTACTTTATCAGTATGTTAAATTCCAATCCAGAGAAAATGTGTCCTTTAAATATTTCTTGTAGCTTAGTGAATAATAAATTGTAAACTGAAAGCTCAGCAGTGTGAGCAGATTCATCACTATGTTAAATACATTTCTTCAGGATTTATCAGGGAAAAGTGTACACTGAAATTCCTAAACACGTACAGCATATATATTAAAAAGAATGTTAAAGGCACATTCTCCATTATCTTCTATGAATCGGTAAACAAAATTAATACTGCCTAAAAAAGATTTTACCTTTTTTTTTTTTTTTTGAGGAAGATTAGCCTTGAGCTAACTACTGCCAATCCTCCTCTTTTTGCTGAGGAAGACTGGCCCTGAGCTAACATCCATGCCCATCTTCCTCTACTTTATACATGAGACGCCTACCACAGCATGGCTTTTGCCAAGCGGTGCCAGGTCTGCACCCGGGATCCGAACTGGCAAACCCCGGGCCACCGAGAAGCGGAACGTGCGAACTTAACCACAGCACCACCAGGCAGGCCCCAGGATTTTACTTTAATTAATAAAATTATCAGAACTGAAATGGCACAGGCTGAAGCCATACTTTTAAATTAATAGGGAAACACCTTGAATGACAACTCATGATTACAGGTACAAATTAGTTTCTCTGCCCTATAATTTTATTTAAAGAAAATGTGTACAGCAATTCCTCCATATAAACTTAATAGAAAAACTAACAAAGTACTACTGGTTGAAAGTTTACAAAGAAACTTTGGAATCCACTGCCCGATTAGTAGTAGCTTTTTTTGAAGAGACCATCATCAGCCGAAGTTATCGTGACACAGTTCATTATTTCCTACCTCCTCGTATCTTCATGACAGCTCATGCATTGAAGCACAGAAGATTCTTACTATAAGTCACACCATTTCAATTTGCCACAATGCCACTCACAGGATGAATGACACTGTGACGCATCCTCCTCACTCTATTCCAACAAAGATCTATCATTTCTAACAGTTGTGAATTTAATTAATGGATTGTATGTCACCACTGGATTTCAAACAGATTCAGATACTACTTTTATATTATAAATTAATTATCAAGCTAGAATGGACACTGTAACCATGTCAAAATGAAGAGCTAGGTACAAAGGAAACAGGCATAAGAAAGGCTGCTTTGAATCTTTCTATTAAAATTGACATCATTAAATGTTGCGAGGATCACTCTGATCTAGAATGAGATCTTCTTTTTGTAGTGCTCCCCTCGTTCATGAATCAGCTAAGCAGCAGATATTCCCATTTACTTGTTATTAGCAATGAGCCTGAAAAATCTCTGTACCTTCTACTCTGTTCCCTGGCTCCAAAAATAAAGGAAGAGTTTTAAATATAGTTGAACACCAAGTTTCAGGAATATATGTCTAAAAGAAATTATAACTAGACATCATATAACTAGAGACATTAAATCCATTGTTTAAAATTAGGACAGAGAATGCAGCCAAGAACATACATATGTCATTTCATGAATTTTAAAGACTATTTAAACATAGTAAAGTAAATAAACAAAATAGTTTTACAAAACCAAGCTTTTATCCACATATTAATGAGAAGACACTCAAAGGTACAAGAACTTTCAGAAAGTAGGAAAGGATATCCAGTATAAATTTTACAATTTTCCTTTCTCACCATCGACTTTCCTATTCCTTCTTTTCTTTCTGAAACCAAGATCCTTTCTTATGAGAAATCAGATACAAAAAAGGAATTACATCCACTACTGCTCTTTCAGGAGAACTTCAAATGGCTGGGTGAGACAATGTAGTTCCACCAATAAATAGTACCGAGGAAAGGTTTAAAATACCTACTTGCTTACCTAGAAGAAAAGTAGAAGGATTTAGAGAGAAGGTAAGTAAAGATGAGAGAATGGAATGGATCAAAACTCAAGTGTCAACCTGGACAGTCAATAGGCAATATAGTAATACTGTATCTAGAAACAGAAAGGAGTAGGATCTAGACTATTAGAGAAGGGAGCAGAAAGTAAGACTACGAAGATAATTCTTCAGTGTTGCTACAGTTTTACTCCTATTATTCTTTTTTTCTTTTTTGGGGGGGGGAAGGAAGATTAGTTCTGAGCTAACATCTGCCACCAATCCTCCTCTTTTTGCAGAGGAAGACTAGCCTTGAGCTAACCTCCGTGCCCATCTTCCTCTATTTTACATGTGGGACACCTGCCACAGCATGGCTTGATAAGCAGTGTGTAGGTCGGCATCCAGGATCTGAACCAGTGAACCCCGGCCACCAAAGTGGAGTGCGCGAACTTAACTGCTACGTGCCACCAGGCCGCCCCACCCACCATTACTCTTAATATTAAAATTTCATTTATCTTCAGCACACTTTCCCTTTTTGTGTTACCTTGGAACCCTACTATCCCAGCCCAGGCACCCGCCCGTCTCAAAGCTGAAAGTCATTCAGGCTTTAAATCCAATCTCTTTCCCAATAAAAAACTGCCTCTTTCTTTTCCAACCTATCCATTCCCCAGTCAGAATTCATTTTCTCATGTGGGTGGTTTCCATTAGGAAAAGAACCTGATACAAGTAAACCACATTGAGAACTTAAGCTTTGTAGAGGATGTAAGTATTTCTGAAATGGAAACTGCTAACTAGAACATAAATGGGAGAAGGCGTAAGGGATATTTTGGGGCAGGGGTGATATCTCAGATTCTTGTCTACTCTGGGGCTAAGATTTTCTGCATTTAATTAGTTAGCAAATATATACTGAGTAACTAGAAGTATAAAGATAAACTTGGCATCCTACTTCTGAAACCTTGCCAATTTGCATTGTAGAGTTTAACAGGAATAAGTGAAAGGAAGGCTAGGAAAAAAATAGGTGATAACAGGACTTTGGGTAAGGATGATAAATACTTGGTTTACATACGATTACTCCAACAACCCATACTCTACCATTCCTGGCCTCCAGCCCACTTTATACATGCCTGACATCACTAATCAATAGCCAACTGATCACATTCTTTCTGCATGAACTCACAATTTTTAACATTATGTTCCAGGTAACTAGCTAGGATTTAAGACGAAAACTATGTGTTATCTCTGAGTTAAAGGATTAGTCAGGCATCTGGGAAAGAAAAATTTTAAAGATGACAGAAGGAACCACTTACATTCAGTCTAGAAGAGTAACAAAAATAGCAGTTACATTATGTGTCTTGCAGCACTGAATACTTTACAGATATTGTATTTCATTAATCCTTACAACAATCCTATGAGACAAGTACTGTCTCCATTTGACAGCTGAGGAAAGTGGAAGGCTATCCCCAGCCTCCTCTCTGCCCATCTAAATGCCCTTCTTCCATGGCAGCCTCCAAACCAGCTTTCCAGAATCATTCCCTCTTCCAATCTCCTCCAGCATCTGACACTTAACAAATGTTATTCTATATGATTATTTATCTTTTTTATGCCTCTATTCTGCCACCTCAACTAAATACCATATTCCCATTGTGTAGTATAACTGGTGCTCAAAAACATATGTTTACATAATGGCCAAAACAATGTTGTAAATAGCTAAACAGTCAAAACTAAATAGCTATTTTTAAAAACTTGCACACCCTGTATTTGGTCATCCAGGCATTTTTAGTGTAGTAAAATATTATTTGTTGTAAGAAATTAACCACTTACTAGCTGTTGCCTTGGACAAGTTGTTTTCATATGGCATTTGAAGTCCTCATATGTCATACTTCATTTCAAATAGTTGAAGATTAGAACACTAAACTAATCTGCCCAAAGTTAGACAGCTAGCAACAAAAGCAGTAAGGATTTGAGTCTAGGACTATTTCATCCCAAGTCCCATACTCTTTCCACACATATATCCAAAGAAGCAGGAGGTTTAAGGTCACGCCAACATATATGAGATCAGAAGATAACACACTGTTGGAAGGTTAGCTAACATAGGAGATTTTCCTTCTATTGCTTGATGATGCCCAGAAAACTTCCCTGAAACGATATAACGGTGCTCTGATACACCAAGTTATTCTGAAATTAATGTGAATCATCTTTTAAGTCAATGAAAAAGTCTTAGCTAGGGTTACCAGTTGTAAAATTGTAGTTGACTATTTTGGGTTATTTTAATATATTTTTTAACCAAATTTCTGTAATCTCCAATCTTTTTGTTTAAATGGTGACATTTCCAGCCTTCTTATCAAATTTATATGACATATAAGACTGGTTTTCTTCTATTAGCCACCTGGCTTCTAAAATCTCCAATTCATTTTTAAGCAGCAACAGTGAGTTGCATGTACAAGGGATTCAGGAGCTTGGATTTGAAACATAGTAGCAATACATGTTCACAAGACAGTGACAAAAGAAGAGCGTTTAGCAGCAAGTTAGAAAAACAGGAGCGACATACTGGGAAAGAAAAAGATATCTTAGCCATATGACAAAGGCTTACCTTAAAACTGCACTTCTTATAGTAACTAAAATGCCTGTTGATGTGTATGTTATGTTGTGAAGCAACAAAAAAACTAAACATAAAAAACTATTAAGACAAAATTGTGACTGCCAGCATAAAAAGACCCAATTAAGCACATAGACAGAATATAATAGAACAAATAAACAGATACACAGCCAAAGACAAAATATTGGCTTCAGTGTGGTCTTTATACTAGTGCTCTTAAAAGAATTACATAAATTCAATTTGTTTTAAGAGAAAAGGAAAGATACAAAGCATAAAAATGAAAAACTATTTTAAGATGACTATTGAAAAAATTGATCTAACATAACAAAAAAATGCTATAATAAAAAGATATGGCTGTGGAATGTAAATAAATATAAATTACAATAAAAACTATAAAATAAAAGATAATACATTTACAAATACTCAGGGGTCAACTTCTTTCCATAAACATTTTGTATATACAATAAAAGCCTTTATTACACCCATTTAGTTCTACCAAAGGTTTGGGGCTTATATGAATGGCCCATATATCAGAATATACAGCTAAGAAATCAGAGGAAAGAAGAAATAGGAAGCAGAGCACTGATGTCTGTGACCCCACAGCAAATTGGAAACTGTCCAGAAGGGTAATGAAACTTCACAATGTTGGATGGTTTCGTGATTTTGGTTACAAGGCTACCATTAAAGCATTTCTAGAATAGTAACTGCTTTAAAAATTCCATTCTGTGCCATGTAAGATTATAGGCAATTAACTTATATAATAATTGTAAGAAAGACTAAATATAAATTACATTTCTGTAAAAATAAATTTTATTTTAAAGGCTCAATGAACACTCACCACTTAAGGGAATTATTTCCATTCACTCATTCAGTCATCATATTCACTGAGCACCTTCTATCTCCCAAGCACAAGGTTTGGAACTAGGGACACAGTGGCGAAGAAAAAGAGACACATTATCCTCCCTCATGAGACAGAAAGTCTGTAGGAGAGACAGACACTAATCACACAATCACTAGACAAATATAAACCCGCAACCAAAATAAGCCCTACAAAGGAGAGCATAGAATTTGGCCCAGTCACAGGGGTCTTTGATACAAAGGAAAACTTCCTCTATTCAAAGAAGCACCTCCACAAACTTGACAGTTTTATAAAGTTTGGTTTTTACACACTGGTGTCTCTAAAATCAGGACAGAGATACTGAAAACATTATTACTGAAGAGGAAAAAATGCCATCATTTATCTAAAGAGAAAAGAAACTTTAAATGTGTATTAGTCAATATCTGAGATAGCCCCTTCCTCAAAAATGCTAAAAAAGCTATGTCAAAATTTGAGAAATAATTTACCTTTTTAAACAAATATCCAAAGATCTGGAATAGTATCAAATTTCAAAAGTTTTAAACATAGGCATTTTTATGATATCTAGCCTTCAAAGAAGTAGCCAATGGACACTAAGCATGAAAATAGCATTTCACAATGAAAGCAAGTCTCATAAAAAGCTTAGTTAGGTTTTATCTTTACACATATTTGCAATTACTTGAACATACACCAATGTCAACTAGTTCACATCTTAAAGACTTCGTCTGCAGACAAGGCTAACTTTTGACGACACCATCTCTACTGAAAAAGTGAATCTTTAATTTGAATCTCCTAACAGCAAAGACCTAAACTCATCAAAGTCTATTGAAAGATATTCTGCAAATATTAGAGAGATTATTTGCTCCTCTTTGAACATAAAACGTACACTTAAAAGTTAAAAAAGGGGGCGCCCTGTGGCCCAGTGGTTAAGCTCGCACGCTCTGCTTCGGCGGCCCAGGGTTTCACTGGTTTGGATCCTGGGCGCAGACGTGGCACTGCTCATCATGTCATGTTGAGGCGGTGTCCCATATAGCACAACCAGAGGCACTCACAACTAGAACATACAACTATGTACTGGGGTGCTTTGGGGAGAAGAAGGAAAAAAAAAAAGATTGGCAACAGATGTTAGCACAGGTGCCAATCTTTAAAAAAAAAGTTAAAAAAATAACCTCAGTAGTCTCAACTCCATGTGCACAGTATCTTACCTCCTCCTGTGTTTACCTTCTGGAATGTCAACTTATAGGAGACTTTATTACGCAAAAATGATTACCTACAGTTACTTGTATTTAATATTTAATTAAAGTTGTATGTTTTTAAACTTTTTTATAAGCCTTGAAGATCATCTTACAAATCTTAGTTTGTACATAATTTACAATTGTAGCATAAAAATTAAAATGATTACTTCCTTTTATTCATGTTCAATTAACTCATTACAGATTAAATTCCTCTAAATAATTATAAAGCTACTTGAACTAAGTTGCCTAAAACACTTTAAACTACATTTATAAATCAAATAAATTCGATTCTCTCAAATCTTCCATTTATGTGTGACAGAGTAGCCTCACAAACTACCAAAATCGTTATAAATACCTAAGCAACTCTTGTAAATTTAATGAAACAAACTAACAAATGGAATAAATCCAATTATCTCAAATGCTCTAACACTGTTAGAAACTTAACCAAACTATTTTATATCTTTCAAATTAGAATCCCCCTGGGTGTGCTGGAACAGCGAACCAGGAAAAACCTTGGTTGTTGAGGACTCTGTGGAATAGAACTGTCATATCAGCCCAGAATAGATTGCTTCCAAACTCTTATGTGAAAGAGAAATAAAGTATCTTGTTTAAGCTACCACCGTGTTAGATTTTCTTTCATTCAAAAACAAACATAACACAGCGTTATGTATCTAGTTAATATATAATATAAGTTTAATTAAGCATTTCAAATTAAAATCACAAAGCTAAGACATCAGATTCTCTAATATGCTTGATTCCCTTAAACATTTCAAACACCTTTAAAAGCAAGTACATACATATATATTTATCACAATGATTATAAAACTTTTTCCTAAACTTAATCAAAAATGTTAATATTGATAGATTTGATTTGTTTCATAACTAAAGGTAGCATGTTTAGCACCATATGGTTAGGCATACAGAGTATCAGTCAGAGTCAAGGCATGGTCACAGGACCTAGGGGCCTCTTCCAAGAGAGGTCTACCTGGGTAACATGCTAAATTTCTTCTTATAGTATGAGGACTTTTTTTTTTTAAGATTGGCACCTGAGCTAACAAATGTTGTCAATCTTCTTTTTTTTCCTGCTTTTTCTCCCCAAGTCCCCCCTGTACATAGTTGTCTATTTTAGTTGTGGGTCCTTCTAGTTGTGGCACGTGGAATGCCTCCTCACCGTGGCCTGATGAGCGAGCGGTGCCATGTCCACACCCAGGATTTGAACCAGTGAAACCCCAGGCCGCCGCCGCGAAGCATGCAAATTTAACCACTTGGCCATGGGGCTGGCCACAGTACGAGGACTTTTAAAGCCCACGACATTTCTTGCATCCTAATATATCATACATTCCTTCAATTTTTTTAAGCAACCTCCTAACAAAACATTTAATTGCCTGCTTTGAATTGATGATATTTTGTACACTATACTCAGATTCAACTAATGTCTTCACTGACATTGGATTCTGCTTTCTTATCTTTCTCATCTGGCTCAATATCACAATGCTACATTCATTTTATTGACAGTGAAGATGCAACAGAGAAATTAGCTTGTAGTTTACTGCAGTTGCTTTTACAAAACGGTACCCAACAATTAGGTATGATATAAATCATGGCTAAAAAACAGAACTTTACATGTCCACCATTATTTATTACTTGACTTTGATAGCTGGCTGCTTATACAGCCTTATTAACCATAAAAGGTTAAAGGAAATCTTTTCAAAGGGTGATCAGAGATCTTAGTAAGGCCAAGAAACAGTCCACATTTTCAACCTTATTTAAGTGGGATATTGACAAAGTGATCCATGCCCAGGACGAGCAGAATGGTACGTATACTCAAAACTGCATTAAATAAGAAAAAACTGAAGGCCAGAAGTTGTTTAGCTGAGAAAAAAAACTTAAGGCTGTGATTATGATATACAAATATTTCACAGATCATCAAAGGAAAAAAGAATTAGAGTAGGTGGTTCCCATGAGGGCAGAACTAGTAAAAAGCATGCGAAAGTTATAAGCAGGCAGATTTTTGTTCAAAATAATAACAATAAATAGAGATGTCATGGAACAGCAAAATCTCCCTCACTGGAGGTGTTTAAGCAGAAGCCAGATGATGACTTATCACACATTTGTGAATTTCATAATTTTATAATTCCACAAACTGAGAGTTTCATACACAGCCAAAGATGCAGAGCAGTAGCCACTTTTCCTGATATTCCAAATTCATCGATAATTACCAGATTTCCGTTAACTGTTTTCAGTCTCTGTTTATAACAAGGAATGCCTCACTTTCATGAAGGTTCTTCTTAATGACTTACAGAAAGACTGGATCAAACCTAAAATTACCCATCCATGTCTATTAATAAGTTAAAAATAACGGAGGCATATAACATGAAGCTTACATATAAATATGGCTTACAGATAAATAATTGCCACTATTATGCTTCAGAGTTGAATAAACCACTTTGATATACACCAATATTTTCTTCTCTTTTCCTTTGGATAATTTTCTTATGCACAAATACATTGCGGGTTATGGAGTATCTAGATTCTGTCCCATTACGTTGGGCAAACTTTATTAATTTTTTATATTACCATCCTTATCTGTAAAATAACAGAGAGCTGCTGAAGAATTTTATTGAATCTAGATAACCTAACATTATTTCTCCCTCCCTGATATCATCAACATTTCAGTGTATAAATAGAAGGCTGCTTGGGAGTAACTGTATACATGCAGAAAAGCAAGAAGATAACTGTCTATAAGCTGGATTTCCTCTCATTTCAAATCCTAGGTTTGTGTCTGGAAACACCTCTGTTTCTGAAGGAAAGGGGCCAGGCAGCTACCATAATCCAGCGCCCTGTCTTTGCTCACTATCTGTCATTCACCCCTCCGGTTCACCCTGTCCTCTGACCCAAGTTCCTGTATGAACTGCATCAAAAGCAGATCAGAAAGAGGAAGGAGAAGGGGTTGGGGTATTTAATTTCCCGGCTTTCTCTCTGTGGGGTGGTTTTGGGCTGGCTGGACCCCTCCATGGCTACTCCCAAGGCAGACGCTATCTCCTCCCAGGTTGGGTCTGCTCCCTCCTCTCACCTTTTCAGGCCTAGAGGTAGTAACTGCCCCACTGTTACTCAACAGTCGTTTCCCTGCACTCGTGGTTTCCCTACACTTCTTCCACATCTTTGTAATTGGTGCCTCTCATATAATTTTGAACGTGTCATGCATTTTTGTTGGAAAGTGACCTCAGGAAACAGATCCTCAAAATGAGACTGAGACTACTATAGAAACTCAGGGATAATCTCCACAGTGGGAGGAAGTGGGACCACAGGTAATGCATTTAGCGTTATCAAGATTCATGATTACACAAATTAGACGAAGGGCAAGTCTGGGAGAACCAGTGGGATGAGGGTTAATTGTATGTCAACTTCACTGGGCCATGGGGTACCCAGATATCTGCTTTAATACTATTCTGGGTGTGCCTGTGAGGGTGTTTCTGGATGAGATTAACATTTAATCAACAGACTAAGTAAAGCAGATTGTCCTCCCCATTGTGGCTGGGGCTCATCCAATCTATTGATTGGGACCCGAATAAAAGGAAAAGGTAGAATAAGAGAGAATTTGTTCTCTCTGTCAGTCTTCAAGCTGGGATATCAGTTTTCTCCTGCCTTCAGACTCAAACCAGAATTTATACCATTGGTTCTTCTGGTTCTCAGGCCTTTGGACTCAGACAGAACTATACCATCAGCTCTCCTGGGTCTCTACCTTGCTAACTGCAGATCTTGGGATTTCTTAGCCTCCTTGACCATGTAAACCAATTCCTTATAATCTATCTATCTATATCTCCTATTGATTCTGTTTCCCTGAAGAACTCAGACTAGTACAAGTAGCTATGGCACTTAACCGCTATGAAAATAAAGGTGATTGTAAAGATGGTGGACTCATCTTGACTTCTTGCTGCCCTAGAGAGTATATACGAAAAATAAAAGCTATGGCATAACTTTGCTTCTGGCCACAAAAGAGTAAAAGGAACAGGATTTACCTCCTAACCATGACCCCCCCCCCCAATACACACACACTTTTTAAAAATCTAGAAAATTGGACAAAATATATAAAACTACATTTTCAGGCATGGAACCACAGACAGGAGGACCATGATCCCTGTAAGAAGGGAAACAAGGAGATGAGCCCTGTGACTGTCCATGTACTGCCCTAGAGGCAGTTTCCAGGCTGCAGCACAGGGAGGGGGAATCCAAACAAAGCCCATGAACTTCGCTGAGTTGAGAAAACAGAATCAGAGTCAGGGGAAGGTAAGGCAGCAAGAACTTATGGGGTGGAATCTTAGAGAGCAGGGAGCAACACAGAGAGAGAATTGCAGAGCACTGCCGAGGGGACTGTGGAGTCTTGGGCTGGTACTCACCTGCACAGGAGTGAGAGGAAATGCCCTGGGACTGGGGAAATAATCTACGGAGAGTTGTAAACTGTACAGTTCCTGAAGATTGCACACGGCTGGAAACAGTTTTTATGTTCCCACCAGCCAGAGAGGAAAGATCTCACAATACCTGGTAGAGTCCTGAAAACGATATCTCCATAGTACTGGGGTAAATTAGCCCTGACTAAAGACCGCTCTGGACCCCCCAAAGTTTAAAAGGAAGCCTCAAAAGAATCAAACTGATTCCGAGCAACTTAACTGTCTACGACAGGAATTGGCAAACTTTCTGTAAAGGACCGGATAGTAAATATTTTAGGCTTTTGCATATACATGGACCTCTTCTTAAACTGGGCAGTGTGTCAAGATATTCATGAAGAAACAAATACTTGGGGGGACCTTGCTATCATCCTAATGCAATTCCCATTTATTACATAAATAAACTAAGGCTCAGAGAGTTTAAGTCAATTTGCCCAAAGTAAACAAAGGTAACAATATAGGTTACAGTCAGGATTTGACTGCAAGTCTCTCAGATGCTGAAACCCATGGCAACCACTACACTTTATTGCCTCCCTTGTAATAGGTCCCAGTCTAAGAGAGAAATTTCATCACAGCATGCCATTGTCTTAGTTAATTCATTCTCTGTTGCTATTGACTACTTTTAATAATGGGGAAACACAGTTAACATTTACTGAAAACCTTTACATTTATTATTTCACTCATTTTTCATACTGCCTTCAAAGCTGTGGAACTTGCCCACGAGTACCCAACAGTAAATGGCACCATCGGAACTGGGGGTCGGGTCAGTCTGACTCCAAAGCCCACGATCTTTCCACCACACCACGCTGTCTTAATAGCAGCACAAATCACAGGCCTCAGAGTGATCCAACAAAAAGAAGTACAAGAAAAACCATGTCCCAAACCACAGAAAGGAAAGAGGGAATGTAAGAAGGAAACTGGGAATGGCTATTTGTTTGGGAAGGGAAAAGCTTAAATGAGAAGTATGACACATTCTCTTTGCACCTTGGTACATATCATTTCTCCATTTCCATTAAGGTCCAATTTAATTCTGCGATCTTCATGGAGCCATTCTCTACCTCCCCAGCCCTCAATCTTGCCCTCTCTGGTCTCCTATATTAGATATCATTTAAACCAATTATGTGATGGCATAAAATACATTATACTGCTATTTCTGAGTGGTTACTAATAATATTACAAGCAGTTTGAGGACAACTTTTGTATCTTATAGTCTACATTCCAAGATGACTGCGGTGTTGATGATGCTCATATTCAAGTATTATATTTTTTAAAAATTATTTATAAGTTTTTCAAAAATAAGTTATCAACTCCAAGCACCTTAATGCCAGGAAAGTAAATAAAATAAATGGAGAAAAGACCTGGTTCAAATCTCTACAGGACTTGTTTACAAAGTACCACATCTAAAATAATATTTCCAGACCTTAGACACAAACTACTTCATTTATAAAGCACTTACTTTCACATCACTTTAAAAAAGGAAGAAAAAAACATGAGGTCAATAATTTCCTGAAATCCATAACAACCATTACTAAACTAGAAACCAAAACCTCCGACTCCTGGTTGAAGAAGCTTCCGTTAAACCAGCAGTTCTCCAAGCACAGTCTCTGGTCCTCTGGAGAGTCCCGAGAACCTTTCAGATGATCCAAAAGGCTAAAACTATTTTCATAAAAATACTAAGATATTATTTGGCTTTTCACTGGGTTAACTTTTGCACTGATGGTCCAAAAGCAAAGGTAACTAAAACTGCCGGCGCCACAGCACAAACCAAGGCAGTGGCACCAAACCGTCCTAGTTGTCATCCTATTCTTCCCACCACACACGACAGTAAAAATAAATGCCAGTTTCACTGAAGAATGTCCTGAACGAAGTAAAAATTATTTCATTTATTAAACCTTGAGCCTTGAGTACACATCTTTTTAACATTTTGTGTGACAAAACGGGAAGCACACACAGAGCACTCTTCTGCCCACTGAATCACAGCGGCTGTCTCAAGGACGAGCACTTGTGCCATCACTTGAGCTGTAAGCTAACCTAGATGTATCTTTCACGGGACACCATTTTTATTTGAAAGACAAACTGACAGACAAACAATGGCTGTTCAAACTTGGGTATGTGGCATACAAAATGAAATCAGCCTGTCAATTCAAATAACACAAACTGACAATATTTGTTGCCTATGACAATACTAAAGCTTTCAAGTAAAATTCGAATTTTGGAAAACCTGTATCTGGCCACCACGAGTTTGGCAGCTCCCCAATACTTCACCGTCAACTCTCCACAGCCCTCAGTTACAACTACCATTTCCAGTCTCCGCCTGGGATTACAAAGAAATCAAAGTGGGTAGAGAGGAAGGAGGAAGGTTACAGAGCTGAGACAAGCCTCAGGCACGTTCTAAAGGTAAAGGGCTATTTGGAGGTGGAGGTAGTACAAGATGGTAGATTATATTGCGATTTATAAAGAAAACATCCCACCTACATATTTCACTCATGACAGACAGAATATATCACCCACAGTTTCAACACCCATTTTTTAACATCAAAATAAAAAAGACAAAATCTTTTCATTAAATTTTTTTAACATGCTCAAGTCTCTTGCTCTTTTTTGTGCCCTCTGACTGGAAGACTTATCAGGGTCCGGGATGGCTGGACCACATCTCAGAAAGATTAGAAGTTCCTCTCTGTCTCCATGGTCCTCTGTGCACGCCTTCCTATAGTACTTAGTGTGCTGACGTTTTCCATTTCTCCCACTGGACTGTGAGCTCCTCAAGAATAGAATTTACTTCCTACTCATCTTTTTTCCCTGGAGCATAGCACAGTACCATTATACACATGCTCAATAAATGATTCCCAAATGATTGATTTCCCAAAGGTCAGATATACTTTGAAGAATGTGTTTCTTCAAAAAGCACAACACAAGTTGTACACAGATGTCTTCAAAATAGTAGGTTCATAAATTGAAAATCTGGCAAATATAATTTTCAGTTCTTATTTAGCCACTCTGAAAATGTTGACCACATCCTCCTAAAACTCCCTCTTGGCTTCCAGGGTGTAGTTTTTTCCTCGTCTTCTTTCTACTTCTCACTCTTTCTCTGATCACCTTAGGTTATTTCCCCAAATTCTATCCTGAGTACTATACTTGACCTCCCCTAAAACTCTCTTGAGTTACCTTATCTAAATCAGGATTTCTCAACCCCAGTAGAACTGACATTGTGGACCAGATAATAACTTGTTGTGGGGGGATGTCGGGCACTGCAGGAGGTTTAGCAGCATCCTTGGTGTCTACCCACTAGATCCCCAAGTTGTGACAATCAAAAATATCTCTAGTCATTGCCAAATGTGTCCTGGGGGGTAAAATGACTCCTGGTTGAGAATTACTGATCTTTACTAACAACTTCAACTATCACCTGCTAACTCCCAGATCTGTATCTTAGCCAAATCTCTCTCCTGAACTCTCAACACATTCCAATCACTTGTTGACTAACTCTCTTTGGACATCAAATTCAACATAAACCTTAACTCATCACAATATCCTTAAGTTTATTCCTTTTTACTATCTGCTCCATCTTGATGAATGAGACAACTATCTGCACAGTCACTCAACTCAGAAATCCAGAAGCCATCCTAGAGACTTATTTCTCATTCATATTCAATGAATTATCAAACCCTATTCATTCAATCTGCTTAATATCTCTCAATTAGGTCCCTTCCTCTCCATTTCTACTGCCACAGGCTTATATCAGGCCTTATCGCATCTCACCTGGACCACTGTAATGGCACCCTAACTGGCCCTACCTCCCATCTCGTCCTATTACCTTTGTTCCACGATGCTACTAAAGTGATCCTCCTAGAATGAAAAACTGATACTGTCACTCCCCTCCCTAAAATCCCTGACAGCTTCACACAGCTTTTGAATTACACTTCAGCTCCTCAAACAAGCACAAGAAGGCATTTATGATTGGACCCTCACCTACCTTTCTGGCCCTAATCTGACTCTTGTAACTCATCCACAGAGACTCTTCACTTCTGCCATGCCAAACAGCTTGCATTCTGAAGGCTTTTAACACATGATATTCCCTCTGCCTCCACTGTCCTCCTCACTTTCAATCCCCAACCCTTTTTACAGCAAATTCCTCACCCATTTTTCAAAACTTAGCTCAAAAATCACCTCCTCCAAGAAGCTTCATCTAAGCTCCCAGTTTGATTTAGAGTCACCATCTCTGGGTTCATAAAGAACCATGCTGATATTTCTATCACAGCATTTACTCGTGCTTATGATGCTTATGATCACTGGCTAGTGTGTCTTACTATAAGCTCCTGAGAGCCAGGATCAAATCTTATTTGATCTAATAGCCAAAGAACCAAATATTTCTCTTGTATACTAACTACGTAGAAGATACTCAATAAATGTTTACTAAATAAACAGAAATAATATCTCCTTCAGTATTTCACTTTTGCTACAACTGCAAATTTTAAAACTAGGTTTAAAGAGCAACCATTTTTATTTTAAGCCAGTGCTAGTTAAGTTGCAAGTAACAAAATTTTAAATCTTTTAATAAAGGTGCTTTATTTAAATATATGTGTCTATATGTAGGTGTGTACATATATGTGTGTATATGTGTGAGTGTGTACATGTGCATGTACATCCTTTTTCAGCCAAAGAATCTGTGATAAACATTTATTAGAAAAAAGCTCCAAATGTTCCTCCAATGACTATGATGTCTACTAATATATCCAAACAGAGCCATCTGAACTCAGGTCCTCCTGATTACTAAGACTGGTATCTCAATTTTTAGTTACTATTCTTGCCCAAATCTGACAGTAAGAACATTCTTGTTTATTGTGAGGCTTCTGGGTCAAGTGCACAGCATGCGGTATCAAATTGTGCAATCATTTGTTTGAAATAAGAAAGTGGCTTATTTTCTTATTTCTGTCTCTATCTCACATAACCATCTGTTAAAACTTAGCCCTTATATTTGAGTCCCAATCCCCACAATACTACTGAACTTAAAAGTGATCATCATTACATGTCCCCCATAAACTCCAATCATAAATAAGCCACATTTTCAGATCTAGACTTTCATACTCAGCTTCCTGCCTCCATCCCCACGTATCAGAAGCCCCACATGCATCACCCCAGCCTCACTCGTCTCTCATTCCAGCCACCACTGTGGCAAGCAGCTCTGCATGGGCTCTGACAGATGCCACAGAGGAACTTACCTGACAACATCTCACTTCGGGCCTATACATTGTGTGCCTCTCACCTCCCACCCAAAAACTTCCATTTTGATGCCAAAGTATGGGACACTGCCAGACACCATAAGACTCTGCCAGGACTCTCTCATACAGAACTCAGAAATGCAAGTGAGTTAATATCTCCTAAGGTGAGCCTTTGGTCAACGGAAGATGGACACCATTAGATAAATTCTTCCCCTTTTCTCCCAGACATACAATCCAGAGATGGAGTTTATATAGTCCCATGCAGCTGAGCAAGCTGGCACATTTAGCAGCAGCCAGATTGACAGCACATTTTCATACAGGCTCTCCCTCCTTTACTCCTTCCTCAGTCTGTTTTTGCACTCCCTAGTAAATTAATAGTGCACAGGGCTCTGCTTTCTGGGAAGCCTCGTTTAAGACATTCTACCACTTCAAAAATGTTTGCGGTTTGTATACTTCAAGGGAGATCCCAAAGCCCATTAAACTGGAAGCTGCCATTTCTGCTTTCTTTTCCTCAACTGAAAGCCCTCAGGGATAGCAGAATAAAACCAAAACCTTACTGTCACTGCTTCCTGTCTCACAGCCTCTCCTAACCTCTTACAAACACCAATCTCTAGAAAAAACGGTCTCAAATAAGATCTTTGTATTAGTGTCCACTATGCACTATCTTAGCTTGGCAATGTGGATGGTCTGAGGAAGAAGGACAGTGTATGCTGAGCTACTAGCTCCTTCTCTTTCTCCAGGTTGTTCATAGTCCCTTCCATCATGGCTCAAATTCAGTTCCCACAAGACTCGATCCCTTACAAGTAAGGAGAGCAGTGCTCAACATTTCAAAGCTAAGATATGAAGCAAGATTGAAACTGTCCTATCACATTGTAAACAATGTGAGCAATCATTTCACTCCATATAACATAATTCTCAAAAGTCAAATTACTAATCATATAGGTTCTTTCTTTCTTCCTAAAAATGGAAAAAAGTAGGACTGGCCAGGTGGCACAGCGGTTAAGGTCACACGTTCCACTTTGGTGGTCCAGGTTTTGCCAGTTCAGATCTTGGGCGCAGACCTACACACGACTTATCAAGCCATGCTGTGGCAGGTGACTCAGATATAAACTAGAGGAAGGCTGGCACAGATATTAGCTCAGGGCCAATCTTCCTCAGCAAAAAAAGAGGAGGATTGGTGGCAGATGTTAGCTCAGGGCTAATCTTCCTCAAAAAAAAGGAAAAAAGCAGTATAAAACAGCCACTCAGATATAGCACAAAGATTAACTGCCACTATAATATCTTAAAACTCTCTTTCTTATTCATAGAAAAATATATATATTACATTTGCAAATTAAGTTACTCATATACTCAAAGCAAAAAATAAAGCATGCAGCTAATGTACAAGAAATTTAGCAGGAAACTTATTCATTTACTCAACTAAGTTTTACTGCACATCTACTATATACCAAGCATCAGAGAAATAAACCATGCAAGAAAGCCTCTGCTCTGTGGACGTTGTACCATCTAGTAGGGGAGATAAAAAAATTTAAGTAGATTACTCAAAAACTCTATCCTTGCAATTGCAATAAGGAGACTAAGGAGTCAGAGAAGGCATTACAGAAGAAGAAGCATCAAAAGTGAGACCTGGGGGCCAGCCCTATGGCCGAGTGGTTAAGTTCACATGCTCTGCTCCAGCGGCCAGGGCCTTCACCACTTCTGACCCTGGGCGCAGACAGGGCACCTGTCATCAGGGCATGCTGCAGTAGCATCCCACATAGCACAACCAAAGGCACTCACAACTAACATACGTACTGGGGGCTTTGGGGAGAAGAAGGAAAAAAAAAAAGATTGGCAACAAATGTTAGCTCAGGTGCCAATCTTTAGAAAAAAAGCGAGACCTGATGAGTAGAAACTAGTTGTGGGAAAGGAGTGGAAGACAGTAGAGGTAGAAGGCATTTCAAGCAAAGAGAATAAAATATGTGAGGGTCCTGAGACAAGACAGAGCTTGGCATTTTTGAGAACCACAGGCCACTGCAACTGGTGTTCACTGAGTAACAAGGCAAGCTAGTTGGACTCGAGGCTGTAGACGTAGATAGAAATGGGGACCAGATCATATCAGGCTTTATAACACTGGTAATGTTACAAATGGTAATATTGATAAAGATAACATTAAAGATTTTAAATACAATAAGTTCTATCCCTTTTCATGAAATGAAAATATAATTTTAGGCTACAATTCATAACAATTTGTAGGCTAGTGAAGTTTCCAAAGTGAAAATTAGAGAAGGCTTATAGCTAAGCTTACTAAGCCTCCCAATGAAAAGTCACTATCTTCTCTCCCCTCCGTAATAACTGCACTTTTAAAGAACAGATTGATTCACTGGGCTGATACCATAGATAGTACTGAAAGAAGCCTATTTGTTATGTATCCAGTATCCAATTCTTTTTTCAATTTTTTTTCATTGGGTAAAATATACATAAAATTTACCATTTAATCATTATTTAAGTGTACAGCTCAGTGGTATTAAATACATTCATAATGTTGTCCAACCATCACCACCACCCATCTCCATAACTCTTTTCATCTAGTAAAACTGAAACTCTATATACCTGTCAAACAATCAGTCCCCATTCCCTTCCCCCAGCTCTTAGCAACCATGTGTCTATGCGGCTGACTACTCTAAGTACCTCATATAAGGAGAATCTTACAATAATTGTCGTTTTGTGACCAGCTTAATTGCACTTAGCATAATGTCCTCATGGTTCATCCAGGATATGCGAGAATTTCTTTTTTAAGGCTGAATAATATTACATTGTAGGTATATACCACATTTTGCTTATCCATTCATCCACTGACAGACACTTGGGTAGCTTGCACTTTTTAGCTCTTTGTAATAATGCCGCTATGAATGTGAGTGCATAAAATCTATGCAATCTTGATGAACAAGACGTCATTTCAGCCCATTACCCTGTATGAATGCATACCACACACACAAAATCTGGAGCGGAAGTCCAGAAGGAGAGTGAAAAAGATGCTTTATTTCACCGCTTTTTTTTTTCTTGGTAGCATGTCTTTAAAACTCATTTTACATCCTGCTTTCACCAAACTACTTTCCTTTTTATATGCTTTACTTTTCATTAACCTAAAAAAAAGTGTGTGTTTTGTTAAAGCAAAGTACCCAGTGAATTATTAAAGTAACTATGAATCAGCAATAATGGTGTCTACTTTAAAAAGCAAAAATTTCACAGGGCATATAAATAGAAATAGGATATTACAAAGAAAATTGCAAGCTAATCCTCCCACTACCTAACAATAGTAAGTTCTTTTAATTTTTCTCATCTGAAAGAAGATACTGAAAATGAGCTGATAATTTTGACAAACACTGAAAATGATCAAAAGGTTAGGAAATAACAAAAAAAAAAATCACAAGAAAGAAAAGAAAAAAGTCTTAAGGATAGCCATCTGATATAACTCAAAAAGTGAAAGAGGCTCGGGAGAACACCAGTATTTTCTTGTGGCAGGAGCTCATCAAAATACAAAGATGTATGGCCTGATTGACATACACACAGATACATCTGGTCAATACTATTGGCTGCCATCCTGTGAAAGAAAACCAAAATTAACAAGCAGGAGCTACTAAAATACATTTAGTTGTTCTGTGGTTAAACAGGCATTCTTCAATGACTTCACTTGCTGCAGCCCCAGGCTAAGATGGTATTTTCAGCAGAGCAAGTAAAACCCCAAAAAGAGGCTGGCTATTTCTCAGTTCAGAATTGTCAAAAGAAAAAGGAAAATGGTTCTACCATACTAAACAGGTATTTACTTCAGGCCTATTGAATAACCTATGCAAGAAACAATGAGCCAAGAGGAAAAATAGATGGACTCTTGTTTTGATAAACTAGGACGATGGGATTATTCAAAGAGCATAAATTTCATCTCTGAGATATTTCAGAGATAAAAGCACCTAAAGCCAGAGAAAACCAAAACAACTTTTTAAGATTCCTTCAACCCCTGATCATGTCAGGAACATCACCTTGTCTGAATATTTTAGGTATAAAAGAAGTTATAAACATAATCCAGGAAAACAGCACAGAAAAAGTCATTTCTTTAACACTGTGATCATAGAATACCTCCCAGAACATTTCCCAAAGATAATCAGAGGACCTCTAGCATCAGATGAAACCCAAGGATCCACAGGACAATCACCAGAAGAAGCAAATTCTACATGAGAAGCTCTGGGAGTTCCATCCACTGGATCAGAATTTACTCATCCATGCTAACTACTTTGGTAACACCCCCGACTCTCCTTCCTGGAAGGAAACAATGGGGTGACTTCAGGACTAAGTAGAGTTCACTCTCATTCTTTATGCACTTAAATTAATCTTAGTTGCTTCCTTGTAGTTCTTACCAGAGATGAGTGCTAATATAAAAGGTCATTTGCCCAAGCTGAATTTCCACAATTTTCTACAATTTCATAAGCCTACACACATTCATTCCTGAACTTGAAAAATGCTTAACACCTTAGGACAGGGCAGAATTCTGTGAAAAGCAAAAAATTTCTCTTCCACAACAATAGAAAAGACAAGTGGATCATACTCAAAAAAAAGTTTCATACTCAATCTTTAATAAGCACTATGTCATCCTTAACAAAATTACTTGACATTTCAATTTTAGTAACCTCTCTCCACAGGCCTTAAAATTTTCCTACTTTATTAGCTAAGTATGTTAAAAGACATTCTTTAGTAAAGCTAAGAAGCAATAAATTCACAAGTATTCTGAAGGTGATTTATCATCACAAAACTGAAAGAAAGCAGATATTTCTACAACGAGTCATTTGAGAAAGCTTCGTGAAAATCTTCAACATGGTCACAAAAAAGAATATTACATGAGTGAAATGTAGCAACACATTTCTATGTGCAACTATCACTGAATATTCACTTGCAATTTCAGTTGAAAACCTTTCTACGAAATAATTTCTAGGACTATAATTTGGCTTTACAGTAATATGAAATTTGCATATTATGTTATTTGGAAAGTTAAAAAAGAGAAAAATAACTGGCATTGGTTCTTTAAAAAAAAAAAAAGGTGTATTCATGCTTAGATGATAGTTTCCCCAACTACACGTGGATTTTATTCTAAATTCCATTAGGTTCCCAAAGCAACTGGTCATTTGTAGTCATTACAATGTCAACCTGTTGAGGGTTTTGTATAATACTCTTTCTACAAACCGGCTAGACTTCCTATGACCACGGTTTTGCATAATAACATAGACAAATCACTCAAGGCATTTTAAGCTGATAGAAACATACTCAGCCTAAGAAACTCAAAACTATTACAAACAAATTTTCCTTTAACTACTGCCTTTAGTTCTCTAGAGTCAAATACAAAATTTCTCTTGGTAATCAAGGCTAAAATGTGATACAACTGCAAAAAGAGTGGTTTTTCTACAATCTCCCCAAAAAGAAAAAAGACATAAGAGAAGGTGAATAAATGTATAACCCTGCCAACCCTAACACAGAATTTTGAAATGATCAAATTGACTAAAACTACATTACCATACGTCGGATTAAATAACGAAGAGAAAGGGGCGATCCTGAAGTCCCACTGCCCCTAAGGTTGTCTAAGTCCAAGAACAGAGGAACATTTATAAAGCTGAGGTTCTGCTCACTGGTCTATCCTGCAAAATCTGAACTGCTAAAAACACATCTTTCAGTTTTTCTTTATTGTTAATTAGATAATTTCACATTGCTCTGTGTTTTCTGTAATAGAGAGTAGAAAAGGATAAATTAACATAATAAAATGTAGAAATGTCAAAATGATCCCAATTAGTATAATGGTGGCAGGTTTATCTAAGATTCAAAAAATAATTTCTAAGTTGGGCTATTAAGAATACACATTCTTTTAAGTGAATGCCTTAATCAATCAGTTTATTTCTTGGGGGACTTCAGATCAGCTTGTCAACACAAAAAAGTATTCTTTTCAGGCTTTCCAAGACTTCCAGTAGCTCATCTTTACCAGATGAGCCTATTTAATGGCAGCCAATTTGCAAACATCAAATTTAAGATTACAGCTTCAGTAAAACAAGAAGAAAGAAATTAAAGTTCACTTCAAGTATTTATGTTGGCATAGATCGAACAGACTACTGAAGAAAAGAGTGACAACAAGGGCTCCATTTTGCCATCACTCATGTGCTGCACGCACCAGTTTTCACATTACTTTAATCAAGAGACAGACATAATGAGTCTATCATTTAAAGTATGCAAATTCATTACTCCTTCTTTGTGAAAGTTTGACATTTTGGCTCATGTCACGTATTTGCAAACTAAGTATGCATTCCACTAAAAGGACAAAGAACAAAGAAACTAGAGTAACCTAGCTATTTAAGTTTATATTCTCATAAAAGAAGAAAACAACTAAGTCAGTGCTTGAAATATAAGACTGCTGAGGTCACTCTTATCTTCACTAAATCTTCAAGTTTCCTACAAAATGTTAGGGAGCATCCTTATTGTCTTATAAACAATTACTCAGAACTTAACTTTCTAATTGACTCCACAAACAAAAGCAGTTTAAATAGCAAACAATGTCTAATTAACTAACTTTTAAATTTTATTTTATTTATTTATTTGAGGAAGATTAGCCCTGAGCTAACATCTGCTGCCAATCCTCCTCCTTTTGCTAAGGAAGACTGGCCCTGACCTAACATCTGTGCCCATCTTCCTCTACCTTATACGTGGGACATATATGTGTCCACAGCAAGGCTTGCCAAGCGGTGCCATGTCCGCACCCAGGATCTGAACCGGCGAACCCCGGGCCACCAAAGCAGAACATGCGAACTTAACCGCTGTACCACCGGGCTGGCCCCTAATTACCTAACTTTTAATCACAACAAAAAAAATACTTCTATCATGTACACAGATAATCCAATAGATACCCTTCAGTAAATATAGTCATTTTGTCCTAGATGCATGGAAAATAAAAAGTCCCATAAGAAACAAAAATAAATTATTCAATTTTACACTTTTATCATAATTAGAATAAATTTTAATAAACTAATTTCACATAAGCCATTTTTCAAAAAAAGTTACCAGTTCCAAGTTTTCATTTTTTGATCACAGCATTTCCTTGTTCTTAAAGCTTTATATTTGATAGCTTTGTAAGAAAATGTAATGAGTAGTAAATATTAAAAATTTAGTCAAAAAATTACTCTATCAGTGAAGGCTGAGGAGAGAAACTAATGTTTAGGGGTTTTCTAAAAACATAGTAACACAAATATGACAAAAACCTTACTAGAGAAAATAATGTTCATCTTTTCTAACACATACATTACACACTTTCTATTCAAAAACTCTCAACGTCCACACATCTAACATAAAGAGACAGGGGTGACGAGCTAACTTTCGCTCACCTGGCATGTGCCAGGCACTGTGCTAAATGCATGACGCTCACGGCAATCTTGGCATTGAGGGATTACTCACAGCATCCTGTCCAGTGAGGACAGTTGTTAACCCTCTAGTACATATGGCAGGGGGTGGGAGAGTTTGAGGCGCAAAGGGGTTAAACAATTCACCCAAATTCACACAGTCAGTGACAGAGCTGTAATTCAAACCCAAACAGTCTGGCTCTGTATCTTACCTCAGAATGACTATATTACACTGTGTATAAAGTACACATGGTACACGGCACAAGGCCTGACACCCAGTAGGTACTAAATAAAAATATAAGTATTATCACACTATTTGTCTCTTCTTTACTTACTCTCTGATAATTCTGGATTTCCTTTCAAATTCATCATCTTTGGAACTGAAGGGCCATACACATCCACATCTAACAAACCAACGGCCTTTGACTGTAAGAAAACAGAATTTACCATAAGATTATTCCCACTCTTCATCAATGATAAAGCACACAGCAACAGTAAATCTGACTATAGAAAACACAACTTGCAAAATATTCCAAAGTCATAACCTAACTTTCAAAGTAACAGTAAGGTAAAAGAGCATAAGTTGCTTAGGTAAGTATTTCTGGTTGGTTTATTAATTTCTTCCAGATAACTAACTAGACAAATCCCCTGCATACGCTTTACACACTCTGGTTCCATCACCCATATGTATAGTCTCAAACAGACTAAGACTTTTTGATCTGAGAACTAACAAATTTCACAAACTAACAAATTACACAAATTATGTGCACAATGTTAAAATAATTATTTATGGGGCCAGCCCAGTGGCGCAGCGGTTAAGTGCACACGTTCCACTTCTGCAGCCCAGCGTTCGCCAGTTCAGATCCCGGGTGCAGACACAGCACTGCGTGTGTGGCAAGCCATGCTGTGGTAGGCGTCCCACATATAAAGTAGAAGAAGATGGGCATGGATGTTCACTCAGGGCCAGTCTTCCTCAGGAAAAAAAAAAGGAGACTTGGCAGCAGTTAGCTCACGGCTAATCTTCTGTGCAAAAAATCAAAATAAAATAAAACAATGATTTACAATGGCAAACAAAACCCCAAGAAGACAGAGCATTAACTTTTGGAAAGGACATCTAACACACCAAACAATGCAAAATGAAAAAACAAATTACGGAAAGGAAACCATAATTAAAACAAGTGAGAAATTCTGATGCAGATCTGGTATGGAAACGCTAACAAGGACAGTGGCAGACATAATACACAGGCAATCTCTTACGTGCAAGGTGCAGTTAAACACCCAAGGTCTTCTAAAGAACTTACAAACAACTAAAACTGTTTTCTTTGATGACCCATCCAGCTGCCCAAGGGCAGAATATCCTGACTGGTCTCTTCACTAGCTGCCAGTTAATCAGCAGCTTAGCCACAGAAAGGAAAACAAAATTCATTATTCCCAAATAAGTCGTTTTTTTCCTTCTCCCCCCTCCTCTTTCTCCTTTGATAGATTAAATCAATCTGTTACTGGGTTTTCTCATACACAAGCAAAGAGAATGCTAATAGTAACTGTATGCCTTTGAGTTACGTTTCACCAAGACTTACAACTCTCCTCCCTCTCTCCCTGTACCTGGCAAGATAAAACACTAAATCTCCCAAAAAATTCTTTAAAAAACTAAACAATCCCTCATGTTCCATGTTATCTACCTATTTCCGGACACAAAGTCACTTTTTAAACCTCGCTGTCTGGTTCCTATAAATACACATAATAAGGTACATTCAACATTTATGTCCCTAACTTTCTACCGACTCAAATTGCAGTTCTAAGAGAATCATTTAATGTCCTTGTGTGACTCACAGAGACTTAAGGGACTAGGGATTAATATCTGCCTCCACCAAAATGTCAGCTTACTGTAAAATAAATGAGAAAACAGGAAGGACATTTTACCTTTAATAGAAGGGTTAGTATATAAAGTTTAGGTTTAATGCATGTAAGTATTAGCTTTAATAATGCATGTAAGTATTAGCTTTAAAAAGGCAGGAACATTCAGGGCCAGCCGAGTGGTTAAGTTCGCTCGCTCCACTGCAGCGGCCCAGGGTTCCGCTGGTTCGGATCCTAGGTGCAGACGTGGCACCGCTTGTTAGGCCATGCTGAGGTGGCGTCCCACATGCTAGAACTAGAAGGACCCACAAGTAAAAGTATACAACTATGTATTGGGGGGATTTGGGCAGAAAAGGCAGGAAAAAAAAAAAAGATTGGCAACAGTTGTTAGCTCAGGTGCCAATCTTTAAAAAAAAAAGGCAGGAACATTCCGACCCATTTTAACTCTTTTTTAAACCACAAACAAAAGAATTTAGCTGAATTAAAATAGAATTAAATTTACTATGGATAAAAAGATTTTCAAATGAGGGAGCCTAAAACCATAAGAAACATGGATAATTGTTAATATTATCATGTAAGGGTCTGCTAATGCTGTAACCATCATCCTAGAATTTCACCTTTTCCATATTTTTTTCTCATGACACATAACAAAACTAAAAACTACCGCAAAATAATAATAAATGCCAATAAAAACAAAAAATATCCCAAGATTCTTTTTCCTTGCTTTCATGTATATTTATGTTGGTTTTACAATAACTTACAAGTGTTAGGTCCCAGGTTTCATACTGATCTTCTAAAACTACGTGTCAAGTAAAATAACTTAGTTTTTCAATTTTATGTTTTGACAAAACGAGAAAACAAGTAAGTGGGTGCTTGAAATATACAGTTGGCCCTCCGAATCCATAGGTTCCGCATCTGCAGATTCAACCAACAACAGATGGAAAGACCTACAAGGGTTGCATCTATAGTGAACATGTAGTATGGACTTTTTTATTCTTGCCATTATTCCCTAAACAATACAGTATAACAACTATTTACATAGCATTTACACTCTATTAGGTATTATAAGTAATCTAGAGATGATTTAAAGTATATGGGAGGATGTGTGTAGGTTATATGCAAATACTATGCCATTTTATATAAGGGACTTGAGCATCCTTGGATTTTGGTGTCTATGGGGGTGGGGGTGGGTAAGTTCTGGACCCAATCCCCCTCGGACACCAAAGGACGACTGTAAGACTGCTAGGGTCAATTTTATTATCACTAGATCTTCAGGTTTCCTTCAAAATGTTATGGAGAATCTATCATCTATCTGTCCTGTCTTCTAGAAGAAAATCATGCCTGTCTAAAAGCGAAGACTTGGCATTATGGCTTATGACAAAACTGAAAATTTGCCCTAAAATTTGCTGTGGTGGGAGTGGATTTTACAGATACCTAGATGCTGCTAATAGACATTATCATGTAAGAATAAATAAGGTGGAGAGATTACAAAATTTTAGAGTTCCTCTGCTTCCTAGAGAATGGAACTAAGAATAATGGAGAATGGTCTATGTTTTAGGGTCTCTGCATACTCTCTCTAGTAGTAGTCACCAAGTCACCTAAACTTAGTACCAACACTTCCATATATCAAAAAGGAAACAGAGGAGAGGAAGGTATGAAGATCGGGAAGAAGGGAGAAAGAAGAAGGGAGAGAGGGACAAAGGCAGGGAAAGGGGGAGGAAGAAAAGGATGGAGGGAAGTTAATCAGCAATGTTATACTAAAAACTTGGAGAAACTAGGCCTCTACAGCCCGCTTGTGGACAAACCATAATCTCTAAAAACATGCCATCCTAAATCACCCAAATAAATACCTAGATTTCCCCTGGTTATACCTCCCCATTGCTTAAATTCCTTCTGGGTACCAGGCACTCTGCTAAGCATTTTACTTATATTTTTCATTGACTCCTCATAGCAACACTGCAAGGTGGTATTATACCTACTTATGGATGAGAAAACTGAAAACTAACACTCAAAGTGACTGTTGTTTTTTTTTTTTAGTATTCTTTCTTAGAATGAAGCAGAATGGGAAATTAAACACAAAAATACTGACCTCATAAATCTCCACCAGAACTTTAACATGATCTGACTACAAAAGACTTAGATATAGAGCAGGAGTCAGCACACTTTTCCCTAAAGGGCCAATCAATAGTAAATATTTTAGGCCTTGTGTATCATTTGATCAGAGACTACTCAACACTACCATTATAGCACCAAAGCAGCCATGGACAACATGTAAATGAAGGAGCATGACTGTGTTCCAATAAAACTTTATTTACAAAAACAGGCAGTATTTGGTCCACAGGTCATAGTTTGCCAACACTGATTTAGAGAATAAACTTTTTCATGACCAAGTTATTCAATCACCCAACAATGTAATTTTGGTAGAGCCAAGAGCAGACAGGACATAGTCACCTCTTTTAGTGTCAGAGGTGCCATCTCAGTAAAGATTTACTTCCACATCCTTAATTGGCTAGTTTTTAAAAATAACAAGGAGCACACTTTTCAGACTGTTTCACTGGGACTAAGTTAGCATGTCTTGCTTAGATTTTATACATCATGAATAAAGTCAGTGTCCAATAAATAGAAACACAAAAGCCTATATTAATTAACGCACATTGCACTTGGAATTGGCATAGCTACCGAACTGGTAAAATTACCATAGCTACAAAAATTAGCTTAAACGTATTTTCAAGTCTAAAATCCAATAATGCTCAAAAGATGCCAAATAAACTTCATTTGTTTTTCATAACTTACTCCATTACTTTTAAATAGGCTCCCATTTTAAATGTATAAATAGCCTTTGAATTTAAATTTTCAAAAAGAAAGTTTTACACTGTAGGAAAATAAATGAGCAAGGTGGAGGCTATAAATAAACATATGCAGCTAGGTGTCTATGTTTTATGAATCCTTTCTGCCTCACTCCTCCTAAAATAATTATATTTAGTCACAAAAGCTCCAATTAGGATTTCCTCATCTTTAATTTCAGCCAGGCTCAGAAGAATAATCACTACAAAAGCCTCACCAAACATACAACAGATAAAGAAAAGGATTATTAGCAAAAATGACTATAAACCTACTATTGTAAAGTGTGATTGCCATCTTTAATGTCAGCATAAACTTAACCTAATATGTAGGTACCTAATATTACACTCTTTTTTCTGACTCTCCTACATTACTCAAAGTCTAGCAAATGACATAAAACAAGACTGATCACACCCCAAGATACTATTTAGATTTTTGGATTTGTTTCTTTACAATTCACAATACCTTGTGAAAGCTGTAAAAGGTGGCAGAATTATTCAGAGTGATTATACTGTTTCATTACTACTGCATGAAAGCTGCAATTTGAGAGCCTACAAGTTCTATTTTTTGTGTGTTGGATTTCAAAGGCACCAACAACAGTTTTGATCCTGCTTTGTTCTTCCAACAGAAATTATGCTAAAGAAGATTGTAAAGCTTCGTGACATGTTCCTTTTATCCATGTCATCTGCTAATAGAACCCATCAAAACAATATCTTAGAGTGGTCCCACACCCCATTATTTGTAAGTAAACATTCATGTAAGACTAAGACGTACCTAAAGGTTGTCCTTGCCATAGGAGAATCCAGTTAAGAATCCCATGATTCCCTGCACATTATATTCCATTTAATCGTTAACCAGGGTTCACCTGGGACTTAGTCAATTTAATGTTGAATCAAGCCTCCTCTTCTTTCTGCCTAGCTTTAAGTCAAGCTGCTATTCATAAGAGTTTTAATCTCTTAGAAGAGAAAAAATATGTTTCTTAATTCTATTAGCTAAGATTAAATAAGAATCTGATTGTCAGAACAAGATGGACAAGGTGATAAGAGAATAATTTCCTACTGTTTATCAAAGGACTGTCTAAAGCTTCAAGTTCAGTCAAGAAAGAAAGATGAACAAGGGCAACATAAAGGAAAAAATTCACCTGGCTGGATAGAGCACAAACAGAGAAGAGCTCGTGGAAAGTACAGAGGAATCCCAAATGATAAACTAAGCACTTGCAAAAGAGCTGAAAAAGTAGAAACGGAAGAGAAATCACAGATTTCAAATTAGACTATTTTAGAGCAAAAAGAAACCTAAGAGATCATCTTAGTCTTCTGTCCAATTTTTAGCGATGAATCAACAGGCCGAGATAATGCCACAGCTGGGCCTAGGATCCAAATCTCTCTGCAACATACCATAATGCCTAACTGCTAACAATCACTAGCCACTCTCCTTTATCTCTCTCATCTCATCCCCTCCCATTTTCCCCCTTTTCACTCCACTCCAGACACACGACCCCCTGCAGTGTCTTTAACACACCAGGCATGCACCTGCCTTAGGACTTTGGGAGTTATTGTTCCTTCAGCCAAGAATCCTGTTCCCTCAGGTATCCTTCTGGTTCTCTGCATCACTTCCTTCAAGTCTTGATTCAAACAGCGCCATGTAGTCAGGCCTTCACTGGCCACTCTACCTAAAACGGCAACTTCCTCATCATTACACTTGACATTTGCTATTCCCCCCACTTCTTTTTCTTTCTTCTTAGCAACTATATCAATGTTAAATACTATATATTTACTTATTTATCTTGTTTATTGTGTCTCCCCCACTAGAATGTTAATCCCATTAGGGTAAGGACTTTTGTATGTTTTGTTGACTACTGTACCCACAAGCTAGAACAGTAGGTAGTCATGGAGAAACCTTGTTTCGTTCCAAGAAATTCTGATTCAAGAGGTCTCAATTGGGGTCCAACAAACTGCACTGGTAACACTCTAGGGTATAAGATGACCACACTGTAAAAAGAACAATATAGATAATAGTAGAAAGACAGAAAGAAAAATTTGCTATAAGGAGCCCAAGCCTTGAGACCAGCAGGATCATGGTAACAGAAATCTACAGTAATCAACAGAAACATTCAAGAGTTTGGGGGTTTTTTAAATGATAAAAATGTGGTTAACATTCTGCCATATGGGTGAATAGTCAGCCACATATTGCATGGGACATATGTATACAAAAATTTATTCATTGTTTATCTGAAATTCAAATTTAATTGAGTGGATGTCCTACATTTTTATTTGTTAAATCTAGAAATCTACCCCAGCATTTCTTCTCAACAGTACAGTGGGAATGATTCAGCTGAAACATAAGTCAGATCATGTCTGCTCAAAACTCTTCATTGCCACCCCCTCCCCTACTTCACTCACATAAAAGCCAAAGTCCTTACAACAATTCACCAGACCCCACATAATTTATCCAGTTCCCCACACCCCTGCCTCCCAACACTGTTAATTTTTGTTGCCTGTTACTCCAGTCCACTTCTTACTCCAGAAGCAACAGTGGCCTTTACCATCCCTTGACTAGTAAGCTAAACACTCTCCCACGTGTTAGCCTTTGAACTGGCTTCCCTTTTGCCTGACACAATCTTCCCTCAGATAGCCACAAAGACTACCCTCTCATCTCCTTCAAGCCTCTGCTCAAATGTCGACTTTTCAATGGGGTCTACTCTATTTTAAATTGCAAACCGACCCTCACCCTCAAGCACTTCCCCTACCCTTTATGCCAGACTACTTTGATCACTTTCTAACATACTATTTAACTTATTTAATTATGATGTTTATTATCTATTTATTGTAAACTCTATAAGGGTAGGGTTTTCCCTAAGCACTTAAAACAGTAAGCATTAAATATTTGTTAAATGAATGAATGAATGGATGAATAAACTAATGAATGAATGAACAAACCTCCATTTGTTCCTCTTTAGAGTACCAGATTGATTACTATATGATCCCAAAAGTCTCTCTTAAGCTTTAACATTCTAGGATTTCATGAAATTCCCTTTCCTAATACTTCTACACTAACATTTTAAGTTATAGGATCCAAAACTAGATAATGTATGCAAGGTTAAAAATATTCTAGTGTTAAAGAAAGGGTCATAAATTTCCTTACAGTCTACTCCTAACCACCACTTTTCCCCAAGAAAATCCAATGTCATCTTCATTTTTCTATTGATCTTAACTCCAGAAAAATGGGGTTTCATGGAAGAAGATCTAGTGCAAAGAATGGCTATGGTGTGCTGCTATAAAAAAATATAAGAGTACACGACCTAAATCTTTGAAAATTAACGCCACAACATGGTACTAAAGGGCTCACTAAAAAGAGGGCAATTTTTAAACTTGCTCCCTAGCAAGATTAGGTTCAACAGGATTTCAAATATAAAACAGCTTTGTTGCATTTTTTTCCTTTCCAGAGCAGGATAAGCAACATCTTCTTTAAGAAGAAGCACTTTCCTCAAGTTCCAGATTTTCATCTATAAGAACAGGGAAAATAAATCAGGGATAAAACAACTAAGATTAAGAAAAGAAACACCTTAAATCTTTGGGCTGTATAATTAAAGAAAACAGAAGTATCTATGCCCTTAGCAATAAAGTCTTCAAAATCAGAGAAAAATTAGAAAGCTTTCTATTGCCATGATATGCATAAAATGCAGAAAAAGATACTTCTAGACACCTCTAAAAATAACAGTCATCTTATTTGCGACATCAACCAGCCACTTTTTCACCAGAATCCAGGCCTATGGACCTAGAAACCCCACCAAACAAGAATCTTTCCCAAACCAGATAAAGCACTGCAGCAAAAGCACTGAAAAGCACCTCGACTCCAGAATGCCCTGCACTAACTGCAGCGCAGGGAAGAGCATTGACAGCTCTGACAGCAGCTCTTCCAGAGAAAAGCAACGCAGCAATCACAGGAATCGGACGAGAACAGAGCACTCGATCCACCCTCCAGCCTCAAAATCACAGGGGCCAAGCAGCTGGCTTTAAAACCCATGCCTTCATATGCCCTCTGCTCTATTCCCTCAGTGACCCTTCCAACACTGCCTGGCTGAGGATTAAGGGCCCTCCTTATTCGTCAAGGACATGTGATGGGGGAAATAACTTACTGAGAAAAAAAAATGAGAGAGTAAAAATGAATTGGTGAAAGCCAAGTTAGGGAGGACGAGGGAAAATAATTAAGAAAAAAAGATAGATTGCTCTGTGTGAAAAATGTGGATAACTTCTTACTGGACAGAATCAGATCATGAAAATCAAAGGATGTGCAATAGTTTTGCCATCAATATGTTATAAAAGAAATGAAAGTAAGGAAGAATAAACTAAATGTAAAATTAGGGTAACTGTTCTCTAACTCATAATCGACTCTGGCAATTTCCATGAACAAAGTGAGAGAATGAATTCCTGGCAGCAAGCTGCACTTTACCAAAAGAAATGTAAAAGGTAGGTCAAAGGGTCCTGAGGAGGAAACAACTGGCCAACAGCTTCTTTAGAGCTATGTGAAACAAAATTGCTACTGCTTCTAATTGGAAATCTCAAAGCATGTGGTGCATAATGCTTTCTACCTAAAACCATACAGAAAATAGAGGGGAAAATAGAGGGGGAAAGCAGCTTATGGCTTTTTACCTATCTGAAGATTATCTTATAAAAGAGTATTTTTATTTTATCATGTTGAGTGATTGTGGTGCGTATGTCTATGTGCTTATGGAGGAGGAGGAAGAGCAAGTAAGAAAAAACTAATAGAAGATTGGCTTTAGGATCTAGTTTAATGCACTGCCACTCTGCTACACAATTCATTAAAAAAAAAACTGCCTTATCTTTCATTTTAATATTTAACATTAAGTTCCTTATTCAGTGCACTGAATTAGTCCTTTTTTTTTTTTTTTTTTTTTGAGGAAGATTAGCCCTAAGCTAACATCTGCTGCCAATCCTCCTCTTTTTGCTGAGGAAGACTGGCCCTGAGCTAACACCTGTGCCCATCTTCCTCTACTTTATATGTGGGACTGCTGCCACAGCATGGCTTGACAAGCAGTGCCTAGGTCCACACCCAGGATCCGAACCTGTGAACCCCGGGCCGCCAAAGCGGAACATGCGAACTTAACTGCTGTGCCAGCGGGCCGGCCCCTAAAAATGTTTTTTGATAAATGAAAATCAATGTTACTTAATACCATATGAATCACTTAAGATATAACTATTTTAGGATTATTTTAAATAACTAACCTATTAAAGGCAGAGTAGAATGCATGAAGAAGCTATCTAGGATTCGCATCACTAAATAGATGGATGATTGTGGATAAGTTACTAACCTTACCAAACTTGTTTTCTTACCTATAAAATAAAGATTAAGAAAATACTTACCTTACAGGACTTTTATGAGATTATAGAGCAGTTTGAACTTGTGAAACTTAAAGAATAGCTAAAGTTATACTATAGTACTATATGCCGGGCATTTCCTAAACACTTTACGTATGTTAGTTTATTTAATCCTCACAACAACCTTATGAGGTAGGTATACAGTAGCAGTCAAGGAACAAACCAAGGCACAGATTGGTTAGTAATTTCCCTAAGGTCAGGCAGCTGCAAGTGCAGGAACTGGGGTAGGAACCCAGGCAGGAGGCCTTCAGAGTCCACAGGCAACCACACAATGTGCGGCCTCTCTCCAATGAGACAAAGTACAAATTCCTAGTGCAAAGTAAATAATCAATGTTAGTGTCTTTTCTCCCTTTCACCAAGACCTCTTCATACACTGAAACAGGAAAAATAATCATTCAATCTCAGCAAGTAGTTATTTACCACACTAGACAACCATGCAAAATAACATCCTAATTATTAACCCAAGCAACTACATAACATAAGCTTTCAGAATAACAAAATGATCCAATCATGTCTAGTTTAAGACTTTATATGAGATTAATGTGAAAAATAGCCTCTACTAAATATTAAGTAACACATTTCACAGAAATTGGTTTTAGGGTTTTTGGTATATTAGCCTATTTTTAAGTTATATACTTACATAGATTACACAGAACAGACACAGCCAAAAATACAGTTAAGAAAATAAAGGCTCATATGTTCAAACCTAGAAGATATTTGCTGGGCTAAAAGGAAATCATCAATTGATTACAATGGACTAGGCATGGGGCCAGCCTGGTGGCACAGCAGTTAAGTGCGCACGTTCCACTTCGGTGGCCCAGGGCTCGCCAGTTCAGGTCCCGGATGCGGACACGGCACCGCTTGGCACGCCATGCTGTGGTAGGTGTCCCACATATAAAGTAGAGGAAGATGGGTATGGATGTTAGCTCAGGGCCAGTCTTCCTCAGCAAAAAGAGGAGGATTGGCAGCAGTTAGCTCAGGGCTAATCTTCCTTAAAAAAAAAATGGACTAGGCAACATGAGAAAAAAATTCATTATATTCTACTTAGTTTCTTTTTCTTGTAGCTGTATTTAAATGTGTTTCTTTGCCAAATTAAATGCCCAGTATTTAACTACAGGCAAACATACATCAAAAGAGCCAGGTACTGGGGCTGGGCCCGTGGCCGAGTGGTTAAGTTTGTGCGCTCCGCTGCAGGCGGCCCAGTATTTCATTGGTTCAAATCCTGGAAGCGGACATAGCACTGCTCATCAAACCACGCTGAGGCAGCATCCCACATGCCACAACTAGAAGGACCCACAAAGAAGAATATACAACTATGTACCGGGGGGCTTTGGGGAGAAAAAGGAAAAAAATAAAATCTTTAAAAAAAAAAAGAGCCAGGTACTGAATCCTTACTATGAGCCCGTCATTATGCTAGACATACATGTTACATATCTATCTCTATATTTCACAAAGCACAGTAAAAGCTATTATTATTATTATTACACATTTCACAGCTGAGGGACTGGAGCTCTGAGAGGCCCAGTGCCTTGCCCAGGTTCACACAGTTAATAAGAGTTGGGATTCAAATTGAGGTTTGCCTGCAACCAACGTCCACGCTTTTCCTAACAAATATAGCCAGCCTAGCTGTGTATCAGAATTACCTGAATCTGAATCACCTGGGGAGCTTGCTAACAAAATTGATGGTCAAATCCCAGATCTAAAAATAATAAATTCCCAGAGATCCTGATTTATTTAACAAGGTCCCCAGGTGATTCTTATGCGGCAAGCTGACACTGGTCCTAGCAGCAGGGCTTAAAAATCATACTTCCTCCAACTGCCTCCTCCATGTCCGATTAGGTTTACTGATGAGAAGGTGAGATTATAGGTCCTAGGCATTGAGTTTTAGATTCAATAAGTGTTATTAATAGATTAAGAACCCAATTCAATTTTACATTGCGGAATACACTTTGGTAAATGACATCACCATCTTTTCAAATTCACCACCAAAACCTGGAGTCATCTTTAACTTCTCTTCCTCTTCTAATCTTTCTCTTAAATCTGTCTCTTCTTTTGTCTTTTTACTACCAACTAGAGGATATTAGCATCTGCAGACAGTACTGGTTGCTGCCCCCTGGGAACTCCTACCTCCACCCCTTCTTTTCACAGGCAGAGCTCACCTCCCACTATAGAGGAGGAAAATGTCAGATTTCCCACTTTCCCAGCCTCCTTTGCAGCCAAGTCACAGTCATGAGATCTAGCCGTGGTCAGTGAAGCTAGGGAGTGCCTGGTGAAAGTTTTCTTCCCTAATAAAAAATAAGAAGCACTCCCTTTTTCTTCCTCTTTGTGATTGTGACCATAAGGATTAAGCCAAGAGAAATGCAGAAATGCCACCCTAGAGCCTGATATAGTTGGGCTGCTTTTTAAGCAACTCTTTAACTTCTGGATTTCTTGTTACGTGAAATAATAAACTCTTATTTTGAAGCCAATTTTAGTTAATAAGTCAGCTCTCTCTCTGGCTATCGCAACAGCCTCCCTCACTCACCCCCAATCTGTCTCTAATTTAGTTCTTCAAAACCTCTATAAATCTTACCTTTGAAAAGCACAGATTTTATCATGAACTGTACACCAGGAGAAAACCTTCTAATGTATCCCACCGATTACAGGACAAAATCCAAACTCCTTTACATGTCATACGCACCCAGTCTCTCTTCAGCTGAATTCGCCACAAGCCCTTGTCCCAACACACCATACACTATAGCCGTACAGGCTTCTTCTCATTCCAAACACTTTATAATTTCCTGCTCACATAGTTCCTTCCACCTAGAACTCTCTTCTTTTCTGCTATTTTTCTACCTGCCAAAATTCCACGTAGCCTTCAAATTACTGCTTCTGCTTAAAAGTGGAATTAATTTCTCTCCACTCTGGTATTAACATACTGTTTACACCCACCAACTGCTGCACTTGCCACATTCTTTCTTATATGTAAATAAATATGTGCATCTCTCTCCCACAAGGCTGGAGGCTTTGTGAAGGTAGCACTGGTGAGCAAACACAGCATCTGGTACAAGATGGTCCTTGGATTGTTCAACTGAATTTGTCCATAAACACTTAGACATTATAAACTACGTTGAGACATTATCAACTATGTTGTTTAGAGCCAAAAGGGACAAAGATTATATATTAAAGGGAAAGAAAAACTATGACAAAAATATTTGGGTTCTTTGTGAAAATCATTTTTGTGGAACCTCAAAACCTTTTTGAACTTCAGGTGCAAAAATAAAATGTTTTAACTGTTAATTGCTAAATGAGAACCAGAAAGACAATGTAATGCCTTAGAAAATGCTCAAAATACTTACCTATATATGCCAACTCATCTCTACTTTATTATGATTAAAACGACTTCTTAAATTCTATGCCAGCCAGTAAACTGCCCAGCTTCAATCTCATTATCATTTTAGTCCAACAGAAATACTGTTGGGAAACGCAATTCAAAACCACAATGAGAAACCACTTTACACCCATGAGGATGACTATAATCAAAAAGGCAGAAAATAAGTATTGGCAAGGATGAGAAAAAACTGGAATCTTCATATATTGCTGGTAGGAACGTAAAACGGTACAGCCGCTTTGGAAAACAGTTTGGTAGTTCCTCAAATGGTTAAACTTAGAGTTCTCCCATGACCCAGCAATTCTACTGCCAGGTATAGCCTCAAAAGAACTGAAAACATATGTCCACATAAAAACTTCCACACGAATATTCATAGCAGCATTATTCATAATAGCCAAAAAGTGAAAACAATTCAAATGTCCATCAACTGATGAAATGAATAAAATGTGGTCTATCCATATAATGGAACATTACTCAGCAATAAAGAGAAATGAAGAACTGAAACATGCTACAACATAGATGAACCTTGAAAATATTATGGTAAGTTAAAGAAGCCAGTCACAAAAGACCATATATTGTATGATTCCATTTATATGAAATGTCCAAAATAGGCACATCGATAGAGACAGAAAGTAAATTAGTGGTTGCCTAGGGCTGGGGTACATGGGGAGATTGAGAGATGATAGCTAAGGGAGGCAGAGTTTCTTACTGAGGTCATGAAAAGGCTCTAAAATTGATGGTGCTAGATCCAGATCCACAATTCTGTGAATACATTAAGAGCCACTGAATTGTACACTTCAAATAAATGAATTGTATAGTGTGTGAATTATATCTCAATAAAACCATTTTAAAAAACTGCTGGGAATCCAGTCAATTATAACAATTAGCAAGCCTTAAGCAAAGACATAGATTACTTATTAGTAGGTAAAACAGTATAGACTAAAAAGTATTGTGCTTTTCTATCTTGACCAAAAGTGACTGGAAAAGCTCAACAGATTTGCTGAATTTTCACAATCAGGGGCAATTCTACTGTATTCCAAACTTGAAAATATGTATATTATTTTTAAAATGCATTGGGAAACTGTATCCGACATTAACTCAGATGTATAATCAAGAAACCTGGAATGGAGGTCATCCCTGACTCCTTCCTCTCCTCCCTCATATCCAATCCATCATCAAGACCTACCAGTTTTACCTCCTCCTCCATTTCCACTGCCAACACCCTAGCCCAAGACATCACCATGTGCTCCCGCTTAGGTCACTGTAATAGCCTACACTGGTCTCCGGCGCCCACTCTAACATCCCCTCCATTCTCCATGCAACAGAGAAGTAATTTTTAAGCAGATGTGATCATGTCTATCCCCTGCTTAAAACTGCTTCCCATTACCCTTAGGATAAATTCTAAAATTCTTAACATGGTCTCCAAGGCTGCTACCCTTCCTCTCACACTGACTGCCACCTCATTGGCCTTCTTTCCAGTCCTCCACCTCCCCATGCTCCTTTCCATTCAGGGTTTTCTGGCACAAAGGTCTTTGTTCTCCAGGAGTTTTCATTCTAATGGGGGTGGGGTGAGACATGGAGTGAGAAGATTAAATAAATAAATAAATAAGAACTCAGATGATAATTATTACCAAGAAAAAAATAAAACTGAGTAATGTAATGTGACAGAGGGTACTGGTGGTATAGAAAGGCAGATGTGACCAATACTACTTGCTTGGGGAAGTCTTGCCTCAACCCTCAGGTTAGGATCAGTATCCTGTTACATGTTCTCCTGACAAAAGGATTTCTCCTTTGTGGCACTTATCACAGATGTAAATAAACAACTTGGACTGTCTTATTCTCCACTCTATCCAAAATTCCTACCACAGTGTCTGATTTATAGCAGATAGTTAATAAACACACTTTAAAGGAATGCCTTGGGTTCTCCAGTTTCACAAACTGAATCATAAAACCACGGGCCATGTGATCAGCTAACCTATGTCAGAGCCAAAACCAAGAGTCACCAAGAGAAACAGGAGAGCTTGTCTGTCCCACCCCTGCTCCATGAGCCTCAGCACTTCCCACTCTGCCACCTTGGATTTACTACTGCCTGTCATATTCCCTGCAATGTTTCAGAAGACACGCACTTAAACAACAGCTGGCTTCCATCTTCTCTATCTAATCATGTATAAAAATAAAACATCATTTATATTATCACAATCATTTCCATGGCAAATACGAAAATGTCAGAGTTCTAACTCAAGGACTACAAGGAGAAGCAGCAGATCTGCAGGGCATTTCGTCAAGGCAGATGTGAGCTCCTCAAGTTCCATTTATAGGACTCATTTCCAAGCAAGTCTATTCTTTCCTGACTTTAATTTCCTCCTTTACAAACGACATTTGGTAGACTCTCTAGATTTGCAAATTTCCCTTTTTCTTTTGATTACTTATAATGTCCTTAAGTAACATGAAATCAAATCCCCTTTTTCTCCATTATAAAAACAATTTCTACTACCCAGACTACTTCTGCAAAGATTTGATGCTCAAAACATGTATTACTGGGGCCGGCCCCGTGGCCGAGTGGTTAAGTTCATGCGCTCCACTTTGGCGGCCTGGGGTTTCGCCAGTTCCAATCCTGGGCACGGACATGACACCGTTCATCGAGCCATGCTGAGGCGGCGTCCAATATGCCACAGCTAGAAGGACCCACAACTAAAAATACACAACTATGTACTGGGGGGCTTTAGGGAGAAAAAGGAAAAATAAAAAAATCTTAAAATGAAAAGAAAAACCATGTATTACTTACAATGGGGAAAATTCCTTTAAAAGAATTGATATTACAAATGTGACCACTGGAAAGACAAACTTGGGAACTAACTAGCTGAGCAATTCTCATTAAATGGAGACAAACACGTAATATTAAGATTTGGCTTTTCAGTACTTGGTCATATGCCTTTGAACCTCAACGTCTAGGGAAAGTTCTATCCCAGTATTGTTACAAACATCCCTCTTATTCCAAAAATGTCCTCCACGCCCGCCTCCCCCCGCCAGAGCAGTCTGATCCTTCTTTTGAAACTTAATCCTTTGGAAAAGACAACAGACCAGTAGACTCACTGAAAAGCCTCTCTGCTGTTAAAAAAAAAACGAGTACACAAATTTTCCCCAAAACGTCCTTCCCCTGGATGAGTGCCACCCTCAGTCATGCACAGCTGGTGTTTGCTCACGAAAATACTCTGTTCATAAACAAGCCCCCACTATCCTATTATCACTGGCGTCTATTAATTTTCGAATTGTCCCTACCATGATAAAATTTTTGTGCTATGTAGCTTTTGGAAATAACCGTTCTAGTCAGTATCCAATTCATCCTGACACAAATTTTCTTTTAATTCCTCAGAGAACTCCTAAAAGAACAAAGCTTACCACTATTTTAAGCCAAAGAAAGTAAGGGAATTGGCTAAAAAAAGTAACAAGCAGACAACTGCTGAAAACCAATGTGCTATACTAATTAGAACATTTAAAGCCAATGTCAATCTTTTAAACTCTCTATAGGTTTAGCAACTTAGATAAGTCTTAGAATATGTGTATTCCTTTATCACACACTTAGAATGTACTGCTACTTAAAAGACCATTTTCTCAAAACTACTCTTACTTCCCAGCTGACCCAATTTAGTTCCATAGCCTTAAACACCACCTATACTCTGATGACACGCAAATTTAAATCTTCAGCCCCAACTTCTCCTCTGAGCTCCGGATTTAATATATCCATTCAGGTGTCTATTAAGCATTTTAAACTTAACATGTGATCTTAATCTCCCAACCTCTCCTTCAGAAGTCTTCTCCATCTCAGGAAATGTCATTACCATTCACACAGTTGCTTAAACCAAAACCAAGGAACCTAAAAAGAAATGAAATCCTGATACGTTACAACATGGATGAATCTTGAAAACATTATGCTAAGTGAAATAAGCCAGACACAAAAGGACAAATATTGTATGATTCCACTTACATGAGGGACCTAGAAGAGCCAAATTCACAGAGAGTGAAAGTAGATCATCACGGGCTGGGGACGGGGGGAATGGGGAGTTACTGCTTAACGGATACAGAGTTTTGGTTTGGGATAGAAAGTAGTGATGGTTATACAACAGTGTGAATGTACTCAATGCCACTGAACCATACACTTAAAAATGGTTAAAATAGTAAACGTTATGTTATCTAAAATTATTTTATATACAAAAAAAAAGGACCCATCTTTCCTTCACCATCCATATCCAACTCATCAACAAGTCCTCCTGGCTCTATCTTCAAAATACTTTGGGAACCTAAGTACTTATCACTACCTCTACCACCAAGATAGGTGACAGTCCAAGCTATCATCTTTAGCCTAAACTCCTGCGTTAGGTAGCTATTCCCCTACAGTCTCTGCTCTACAACGCACCCGCATCCTTTTAAGGAATAAATTAGATCATGTCACTGGCCTGGTCAAAAATCCACATCACACTCAGAAAAAAGTCCAAATTTCCAGCATGGCTTATGAGGCTTTGCACAATATGTCCCTGCCCACCACTCCCCTGGTCCACTCTGGTCACAGTGATCTTCCTGCTCTCTTTAAACGATCCAACTTAGTCCACCTTAGGGCTTTTGCTCTTCTTGTGGCCCAGTTTCTTAATTCATTTAGATCTCTGCTCCGATGTCTTCAGAGAGCCCCTTCTTGACAGCTCAATCTAAAATAGCACCTCCTGTCGCTTTCAATTTCCTTACGCTGCTTTATCTTTCATAACTCTTATTACTACCTAAAAGGACATGTTTACTTATTATATCTCACCCACTAGACTGTAAACTCCTTTAGAACACGAACTTGGACTTTTTTTACCACTGTATCTCCAGGACCCAGAAACGTGCCTACCTAGCACATCATAAGTACCCAGTAAATACTTGAACAAACGAATGAAAGTATCTCTATTTGTAGAAGCACTGAGTATTATACCCTCATTTTCATTTTATTCAAATAGACTTTATTGGACATTAAAGGAAATCATGTTCTGTGAAATAACCAAGAGGAAGCCTCAATCATCCAAGATCCCATTTTACCTTTTCAATCAGAGTCAGACCTTGAAAATGGAAGAATGCAATCACTGTGGCTCACAAAACTCTTCTATCAATGTGAATTTCACTTCAATTTTTAAAATTAACTAATTAACAAAAAAAGACTCTTCCATCAGCACCAGGTAAGTCTCCAGATAGTTTCTGCTCAAATCTTCCTCCTCTGTTCACCAGCTCCCCACTAAGGAAACAGGAGACTGTCAACATTCAGCCTTCTGAAGATTACTATAAATATAAAGACCTCCTTAATTTTAGCTACAGACTGGTCATTTCAGAAGATGTACTATTAGATGTCTATAATATCTGAATACTTAATTACCTTAATTGCTCACAGATGCTTTTAACTTTTACGTCTCTGACACCATAACTTAAATCATGTTTCACATGGCAATGTTATGATGAAATAATACCCGTGCCTTAATTTCTATGACAACTCCCTCTCCATCAATCACTAACGGGTAAATGGAAATTTAGCATTTGTTATTCAGTTGCATATATAAGCACAGAGGCCAACAGACAAAATCACAAACCAATGGAATTATGCCCATCCAAAATGAGAACTTTCATTAATGTTTCTTGGCCAGAATACTCTTCAGCTGCATAGAATGTTTTCAATAGCCTAATAGAAATATGATACAGATACCCTCTTCTCCCTTAAATAAGCTGTATTTTTAATCATTTTTAAATAAAATACATATGTGGAGAATAGGATTAGGTATGTTGGTCATCTTTTATTTAAGCCACTCCAAATAGCCCAAAGAATAGGACTAGATAGAGCCTTGGTCAGTTTCCATGATGACTGGCAAAGAGCCCCATCAACACTCCAGATAACATTCCACCACAAATTTGAGAGCAAAGGCTATTCCAGGGTTTGGAGAAAGCTTAACGGTCTTGTTCTATTTAGGAAAAATCTAAACAGAGAGCAATCCTATCTCCATGCAGACTGCCTTCAAATACTACCTGAGTACTTTCCTACCTTAATTTAAGAATATTACATTGTTTAAGAGCCACAGGCAGCAAACCAACTTGTCATTTATTGCTCTTAGAAAACCCTAGCTTGTTATCTGTCCTAACAGTAATAAAATCATCTTTTAAAGCAACAGTAGGATAGATTCTTCCTTCCAGCTCAGCTGGAAAATAGGTGGTTGTACTGTATCACTCACTGAAGAAGAACATGCAGCCTGCTCTAAGTGCCCATTTAAGATTTTTACAGAAGTACAAAGGAGACTTATGTCCTTTTGGGAGACAAGAGAAGAGAGAGACCTTCTGAAGGAGCTTCTGAAGAATAATAACTAAAGGACTATTTAAACAGTAATCCATTTTTTGAAAAATTGGTTGATGTGGTTAATTTGGCAAAGCATTTGAGAGATGAAGGATGAAGAAAGAACATGGCGAGAGGTTCAAGCTTATAATTATTTTGTCTTATTACACCAACAATAAATAAAGACTCTTTAAAAGTTTTCTCCTTTCATCTGAACGCTCACTGACCCATTTCTGCGCAGCAGTGCTGACCCCAGCCCTTTCACACAGCACAACTGCCAAACGTGAACTATCACATGCTCCTGACCAAAAGGAAACAGGCTGGAAAGAAATCTGTAATGTGAAAAATTCAAGGCCAAAATTAAAGCTTTAAAATGCCACAACCGAAAATAATACTGTTCTGATTTCAACTTCAGTCTCGTAGTCTTTAATCTTATCAAAGCTTGTGTTAAATCTGATACTGGCCCACTTCCCTAAATTTTCTGGCACACAAGAATAATGTTTCAAATATAAGTTTTTGGGTTTTGTTGTATATGTTTTAACTGAAATAAAAATGTTGAAACACAGAATGTAAACTCTCTTATTTAAAGGCTTCTCTATATAATTCTCCCAAGGCAAAAATGACTCCTTGGTAATTTTATAGACATTTTAGAAAGCCCAGTAAGTCATTCGAACCTTTGGAGAATTCCACCAAAGCATTTACAAGCAAGAATTTACTGAGTACATAATAATGGGCCAGGCAATAGTGGCAGATGATTTAAAACTCAGTCCCTGACCTCATGGAAGCTATGCTCATTCTAATGGCAGGAGACAAACATATGAACCAAGAGAGGAAGAAGTGACATTATTTGAAGTCACTAACAAGCCTTTGTAGAGGGAGTGACAGCCAACAAGAGACCTGAAAGATGAAAGGAGCTGGGCGAAAAAGGCAAGGAAGACAGTCAATGCAAAGGAGTAGCTGAAGCAAAGTCAAGTGCAGAGTGGAAATTTAGGTAGAGCCAACCTTTAAGAACTAAGCTAAGCAATTTGGACAGACCTGTACGCAGTAAGAACTATCCTACAAGCAATATGAGGAATCATTATTTAATTCAAGATGGAAGAGAATTAGATAGACGAATTAAGAAGTTACAGAAAACTCAAGTGAAAGGTGATAAAATTCTTACCTAGATTCATGATAATGGGGAAAAGGAGATATTTCTCAAATAAAAACAGCCAGCACTTAGTGACTGATATATAAAAGTAGAGCGGGATTGGAGGAATGAAAGACAAGGATGAGATCAAAGTTTCTAAGCAGGACACCAGCAGATCCGGTGTGGTGGTTTTAAAACGTGGCCACATATTTTTCAATACACCTCCCACCATGAAGTGAGGTCAGTGTCTCCTCCCCTCGAATCTGGGAAGGCACATGAGTACTTCAATCTAGAATCTAGTCTGACTACCAAGGCTAGGTCACAAAAGGCCATAGAACGTCCTCCTTATTCCTGGGACACTAACTTTTGAAGCCCTGAGCCACCATGTAAGAAGTCCACTACAGTGAGGCTGCCATGCCGTGAGGAAGCCCATGTGACATGGAGAGGCCATGTAAAGGCACGCAAATCAACAATAGCAGCTGAGCTAAGCCTTCAAATCATCCTGGTCCAAGACTAAGCATGTGAGTGAAGAGTCTCCGGACAATTCCAGTCCTTAGCCATTTGAGTCTTCTCTAGTGAAGCCTCAAACACCATAGAACAAAGATAAGGAATCCCTGCTGTGCTCTGTTCAAATTCCTGTCCCATAGAATCTGTGAGCATAATAAAATGGTTGTTGCTTTATATCACTAAGTGTAAGGTAGTTTGTTACACATCTATAGATAACCGAAATGGGTAATGGTAACATATTAGTGAATTATTAAGGAATACAGAAACAGGAGGTTTTGGAGAGGAAGGAAATTATGGTGGGTCCACTTCGATCATTTAACTGTGACATATCTGTACAACACCAAATGGAGATGTTGAGTAAACTACTGAAAATAAGGGTCTGGATTTAAAAAAGAGACACTGAAGAAGCAGCATATGAAGACAAAGGGAGGATATGTAAGTCTGAGGCAGCAGAATCAGACGGTATAGGAATAGAGTAATATGAAAAGTTAGAGAGGAAACTCAAAGGGTTAGAGAAAGAAGAATCAAGACAGAATGATGTTGTGAAAGCCAAAGATTCTCTGAGGCATCAGAACCTGTGGTCAGCAGTACCAAAAGCAGCAGGAAATCAAGTAGAATCAACAGAGAAAGGGAACAAATATATTTGGCAGACAGTCCGTAACTAGGAGAGGAAATTCAATAGCATGGTGACAAGAGGTCAAACTACAGAAGTTGAGAAATAAACGGGAACTGGGTAAACTGACACAGCCAGTATAGACTACTCTCTCAAGTATGTCTGTGATGGGAAAGTAACGGAGGGCAGAAGCTTGAGGAGAGCCAGGGGTTAAAGAAGATCTGCTGATTCATTCACTCACCCAACAAATACACATTTATATTGTTCAGTGTGTATGAGTAAGATGAGTAGATCTATAGAGCAAAGGGAAGGAGTTAGTAAAGATAAAATAAAGATAACCAAAAGGAATTTACAAGTCAAAGTCCTAGAAAAGGCAGGAAATGAAGGATCAAGAGTCCAGGTAGAGGTATCAGATCTGATATCTCTTTTCCTGAGGCAGGAGGGGAAGGAGGGCATGATGACTAGAAAGATACACTTGATAGAGAGAGAGAATAGTAAGTAAGTTACCAATGAAAAGTCCATTTTTCACGTGGAATAAGAGGCAAGACCATGTGCTAGGAGTGAAGAAACCGGAATGGGATAGAAGGCTTAAGAGTGGGAAAGATTTGGAAGAGTGTCTACGGTTAAGTAAGAAGAGGAAGAGAATGGAGACAAGTCAACAATCATCAAGCTACACAGAGATCTTGGCTCCAACTGGAACAACTGGAAATGCCAATCTCCCAAACAGTCACTCAGGCTGTAAGTTAACTGAGACAAGGACAGGGGCAGGGCTTTTTCAACTCGGTATTCCCATGCCAGGCACAGCACCTAGGAGACGACCAGCCCTTAATAAATGTTTGATGAATGAAGGAATGAACAAACCTATATATGAAGGGATAAGAAAAAAGTAATTCATCAGAAATCTGTTCATTCTTTTTACTGATTATAAACTAATAATCCCCTATGTAAGTATGTATGTATGAATATGTGTAGATATCAAATATTAGCAAAGAAAATTCAGCAACTATTATGAATATTTCCATTTCTTATCCTAACAGGAATTCTTAGTTTTAGTAGACTTTTGCTCTAATTAAAAATATATTTCCTGAGTGTCTCTCTCCTCAATAAATGTTAAAATTTGAGAATTTGAATGCACTTATAAAACACACTTCTTACCAAGAATTACCTTTGAATTGAAGAACAAAAAGAAGCAAAAAATAACGATTTTGCAATCGTTCCTTCTGGATTTCTTGCCCCAGTTTCCCCTCTAGTTTTAAAATAACTATACTTTAAACACTAATAGTGTACCCTTCCTCCAAAATGGTTAACCATAATATTGAAACAAAATATTTTTTCATAAGAAACGTATCTGTTCTGTATACTACCAAGCTATGATAAAAACATTAAGAACAGGTTAATTTAATACAGTGTAATCCCTTTACAACACTAACATTAAAGAAAAGATGAGCCTCAAACTTAATGAACTTAAACTAAGTAGTATGCATCAGGATTTCCCACACGTAATTGTGAGAAACACAGTTTCAACCATATTTAATCCAAATTCACATCATATTTAACATTCCAGATTATAATACTATGTCTGGGCTGGCATTTGGAGTACTATAACAGCTAATAAGAATAGCTTTTATTAGCATTTACTCTGTGCCAGACACTCTGTTAAGTGCTTTATATGCATTATCTCCTTTAATATTCACAACCTTAAGAGGCAGGCACAGGCAAAAGTTATAGTTTGCAAGAGGCAGAGCCAGAATGAAGCCCAGGTCTGTCTGACACCAAAAAGCTAGACTGCTATACACATAACTATTAATGAAGAAAATCACGGTATTTTAAGTGGTAGGATATAATATGTTCTGTTACAAGATCGTTGAACTTTTCAAAAACAAAACTTAAATCTTGAACTAAAACTCCCTAATTGTTCCTAACATGATCACAAAACTTCAAAGGCTTAAGACAATCTTAATCATGTTTAAAGAACCGCTCATAATAATTGGCGAAAAAGAGCAGTATGTCTGAAAATAAGCATAAAGACATAATGTGATCATGGGAAAAAATAAATATTTTGAGATAAATATCGATGGAGAAAAAAATAACCAAAGAAACACAAACTCTTTGAAGATAATACTGCTTCCTTTTCCATCTTTAAGTCCAATTAAAATTCTAGTTAACGATTCATTCTAGCAATGGAAAATAAATAAAAACTTAAAATAAGTTTTGCTAAAATAGTCATGTAGGTAAAATGCATATCAACTTTTATTTTGAAATTATTACTTACAAAGAGCTTTTATTTAGCTACCAATACTAAAAAGTGATTTAGAATTTACTATGCATCGGCTATTGTGCTAAGCACTTCACATACATTATCCCATTTAGATTTTAATTATTACATTTGCCCAGGAAAAAAGGCATAATTTAGCACTGAAAAAACTATAGACAACTTATCCAACACTTAGAATTTGCCATATATATGAAATATACATATATATTCACAACCACTTTTCACTTAACATGTTCCACTGTCATTAGCAGAGCCTACTATGTTCCATCACTGGACTAGGCACTGAGGATAAAAGAAAAAGGAATAAGACCAAAATCACTGCCCCCAAAAGATTCACAGACTAGCATAGGAGATAAATAAGTAAACAAACCCTTTTAAAATAATATGGGAAGTGCGTTAGCCCTTTCCTCAAAGCATCATATCAGAGAAAATAGACAGCAGGAATCACCTCACAGATGATTCATAATAAGGGTCTGAATAAGGCAGCAGCATTAAGGAATGAAATAGGAAGATATATTCTAGAAAGCTAGAACAGGGGACTGATTCGGAGCCCGGAGGGAATCACATGACCCCCATAGGACAAAGACAGTTATAGGGAAGAAGAGTTTGGTTTTACACATGCTTGTGAAGCATTCAAGTGGACATCTATAGTAGACAACTAGAGAGACAAGTCTCACACCCAGGAGGGACATCCAGGCTGGTGATGAATGTGAAATCAAGGGCACATGGGTAGTAACTGGGGCAGTGGGAAAAGATGAGATTATTGGATAAAGAGCATAAAATGAGAAGAGGGCCAAGTAGTCTGGAGCACACCATCTTTTAAGCAGCAGGAAAAGAAGAGTGTGTAGGCCACTAAGCCACAACAAGCCTTCTCATCCCACACCACTCACTCCTCAAAAAACAAAGCAAAACAAAACAAAACTTTGTATTTACATACTGTGAAACCTATGTATGAACTTAATTCATCCATGTAGCAAACATTTATTGTGCATTTCCTGAGTCATAAAGTATTGTGCTAGCTGCTAAGGATACAGACAACACAGTTCTTAATCTTAAGAATCTAGCTAAGACAGGAGCAGTATAGCAAGTAGGTTAAGAGCACAGCATCTAGGTTGGCATTCAAATCTCGCCTCTGCCATTTACTTCCTGGGTGACCTTGGGCAAAATACTTAGCCTCTTGGTGCTTCTGTTTCCTTATCTACAACAAGGATTATAATAGTATCTATTCCTATATGGCTGCTATGAAAAGGAAATGAGTTAAGAACCACTTCATGAGGAACAGTGCTTGACATATAATAAATGCTCAATTAATGTTAGTTAAATTGTTTGTTATTACAAAAATACCAGAATGGCTACATGAGTGCAATAACAATACAAATAACAGTGCTACCAGATTTCCTAAGATGGAAAAAGGACTCACGTGGGGGAATTCAGGAAGCACTTCACTAAGCTGCCCCTCAGGGCCAGGACAGCTCAGACAGTGCCTCTGTGTGAGTGAGAATGCAGCCTGCAGATACACATGAAGAGGAGGGTAGCCTGGATTTCTATCATCACTCAAACCCCTCGACAAGCACTCTTGCGCAGGATATAACCAGCACAGCCATTCGTGGCAGCCTGGAAGATAGGACATATAAGCTGAAGAAAGGTGAAGAGAATATGCTGGTAGAAATTTAGAAGAAAGGCTGTAAGCTATCAAGAACATAGCATATCCAAGCCCAAACTGGCAACAGTAAGTAACCCAGATTGGCTAGAGCACGGGGACGATTTAGAAGAAGAGCTGAAGATAAACCCAGAAAGGTCGATGGAAGCCAAATCATAGAGGATCTTGAATACCAGCAAAGGCATTCAGCAGTGACTCTGAGCAGGAGAGCAATGTGATTCCAATAGTGCTCTAGTAAGAGTAATCTGTCTTTATGTACTGAATGGATTTGAGCTTGAACAGGTAAGAGGTCACTGCAGTGGTCTGCTAGACTGTGAGTTCCTCAAAGGCAGGGACTGAGTGTCTCATTCATTTCTGTATCCTCCAAACTAACAAAGTGCTTGCAATGGAGCAGGCACTCAATAACTGTTTGAGGTATAAATGAACGAATGAGCCAAAAAGAATGTGAGCCTTAATTAGAGTGAGAATAGTGGAAATAGCAAGATACACACTGGAAAAATACTGCAGAGACAGAAACAAGGATATTTGCTGGCTGATGAAATGTGGCAAGGATAGGGCAGAATCAATAAAGACTGTAAAACTGATAAATACTACGTGCACTGCATTACAGGTTTCTGTGAAAAGCAAATATAATTATGTTCATGAAAATGCTCTATGAAAAGAAGACTGCTTTTCTCTGGAATAAAAGCTAGTCATCTGGGACAGATATGCTACCATATTTGATCTTGAATATATCTCATCATTTTAAGACATTTATCTTCCTTTTGTCTTCACTAGATTATAAAACCGTTAAGAGCACACAATGTGTCCACTCTGTTATGAAGCACAATAAAACCTTATTAAGTGTTGTTTTAATTAACACTTTCTCACTCACAGAAGAAACTATTGTTGAACCTAATTCAGCTATATACCACCAAAATACACACACACACACACACACACAGAGATATACACACTTATATAGATATATATATACACACAAAACACTGTTTTGTGAATGTAACCTTAGCAGGCTGTGAACTCCCACAATGCATGTTTATTTTTCTTCATATTCCAAGGGTGTCTGGCAATGAGTGTTATAGGTGCTCAATAAATGTTTGTTGAACTGAAATGAATTGACTCAGCAATCTCACAGGGCTTATCAACGGTTCCTGGCGGCCTTTAGGTTTCCCTCTCCCATTCTCAATGCTCTCCTCACTGTTCATTAAATTTATACTGTGGAAGAATGAGATCCATAATAAGGGTGGTTAAGAAGACAGAAAAAAGAAAAATCAAGAAATATGACTGTCAATATGTATGCTCAGTGGTATGCCAGTAAATGTTTAACAATTGGCTCAGGGTGGGGTAGGGAGTCTGACTTTCAGTATTTGCCAATTTCCATGGTTTAAATACTCCCACAGTGGACTATTTCAAGCTAACAACATGATATCAACTGGTTTGAAAAATTCCTGAAAAATTTAACAATCGGGTCTCACAAACAAGCATGAGCCAGCTCCAACACACACTGCATGCAATATTTAGATGCAGGGCACACATGACATTATCCCAAATTCTGTTCTGCAATATCACCTTCTACACCACCAAAGGAAAGCACAAACAGCAAGGAAAAGGCAGGGAAAATCCACACCCAATTCCTGCAAAGCCTTGACCTCAAGCTACAAAGTAGTCTTCTTTTCAACTGGGCATATGATCCAGCCCAGAAATCCTTCTGTCTAGGCCAGTGACATCCAGACTTTTCTGATCATGCACCCAATCAGTAAAAAATGTTTAAACATACATCATCCATATATGTTAATATATTTGTTTACAAATTATATTAGAGCTACTATACTAATATAGTATTATAAAGCATACATAAAAAACACAGATTTTAAAAGATAAGATAAAAATTAATACAAGTGAGGGGCTGGCCCCGTGGCCGAGTGGTTAAGTTCGCGCGCTCCGCAGCAGGCGGCCCAGTGTTTCGTTAGTTCGAATCCTGGGCGCGGACAAGGCACTGCTCATCAGACCACGCTGAGGCAGCATCCCACATGCCACAACTAGAAGAACCCACAACGAAGAATACACAACTATGTACCGGGGGGCTTTGGGGAGAAAAAGGAAAAAATAAAATCTTAAAAAAAAAAAAAATTTAAAAAAAAAAAAAAAAAAAAAAAAAATTAATACAAGTGAATGGGGCTGGCCCCGTGGCCGAGTGGTTAAGTTCGCGTGCTCTGCTGCAGGCAGCCCAGTGTTTCGTCAGTTCAAATCCAGGTGCGGACATGGCACCGCTCATCGAGCCACACTGAGGCGGCATCCCACATGCCACAACTAGAAGGACCCACAACTAAGAATATACAACTATGCACCGGGGGACTTTGGAGAGGAAAAGGAAAAAAATAAAATCTTTAAAAAAAAAAGAAAATAAAAAGAAAACAAAATAAATTAACACAAGTGAAAAAGAAAAATTTCCCTCCCACATCCCCAGTGGACTATCGTACATACCCCCCCGGGGGTTTACACAATCCAGTTTAGAGATTACTAAAGCCAACATTAAAAGTAAAATGAATAACTTCCTGGACCTGTTTCCCTAGGCCTACAACTTAATCTTATCAGAACTGCCCACTCCAATGCTGAAAAGGGGCAAGCACCAACCCACAGAAAAGATAGGAGAAAAGAGTTAGCAAGGTCTGGAGCAAAGCTGGCCTAAGGAGAAGCAAGCCAAAGGCCCCTCTTAGAATACAAACTCCGTGGAATTAAGACTCCATGGCAATGAGTCACTAGAGAGGCTCCAAAGACATCATCCCACCTGGAGTTCTTAACTCCATAAAGCAACATATCCTAGCACCACGTCCCAACAACGACCTAAGCCATCTGTATCAGCTCAGGCAAATCGAAGGGCTGGGAGGAACCTTGAGTTCCCCCTAAAGACCAAATATGTTCTCTAAATAAGTGTAATATTAATAAAATCTTAAGTTGGGAAATACAGAGTATAAGACTAGGCCAGATACATATACATCATATAGAACAGACATAGCTCTTCTTTTCTATACGCAGGCAGTCCTCTAGCAGCTCACAGTGTAAGACAAACATGCTGCTCTCTAATCAAAAAGACTGTTAAAGTATACAAGCTATATGAAATTGATCTTTTTTTTTTAAGATTGGCACCTGAGCTAAAAACTGTTGCCAATCTTTTTTTTTTTTGCTTTTTCTCCCCACATCCCCCCAGTACCTAGTTGTATCTTTTTTAGTTGTGGGTCATCCTAGATGTGGCATGTAGGACACCGCCTCAGCATGGCCTGATGAGCGGTGCCACGTCCACGCCCAGGATCCGATCTGGCGAAACCCTGGGCCGCGGCAGCAGAGCACATAAACTTAACCACTCGGCCACGGGGCCGGTCCCATGAAATTGATCTTTAAGTATACATAAATTAACTAAAGAGGACAAGACAGGAGCCAAACATAAAATACTGTATTATGTCAGATTATCTTTGAGAATCACAACGTGCTGCTCAAATTTCCTGGCTTTCTTCTTAATTTCAATACTAACTTCGCTACAAAAAATGTCAAGAAAGAACAAAAGAAACACCTTCATCAGGTTCACAGAATACTGAGGACCTTCCCAAGGAAGATTTTACAAACACGTTCAAAAACACTTAAGGAAACTAAATGCTTTCTGAAGAAGTGGCCCAGGGAAAGTTTGATTGCTTTTCCTTTCTTGTTGCCAATTTCCCTGTCATATATATAAAGCGTTAAAGATGAAGCTGCCCTCATCCTTGCTCCCTGAAAGAAAAAAACAGAAACAGAAAAAAATTTCGAAGCTACCATCTCATCAAAACTAGCAACATTTAACACGAAGGAATCAACCCCTTTTCAACCATTGTTTTCATCCTTTGATCCCTCATTACATAGTTGCTTCACATGACCTTAAGACTCAAAGCTTTGAACGAAATGACAACCAAACTAAAAGATCCCCACACCTACCAATTTATATACCTTCCCACCCGTTGAGTCTTCCGTTTCTTCCCTTCTTTAAGGAAGATGAGGTCCCTTCTCCAGGGTAACTAAGTACCCCAATGAAAATTATTTTAAAAAATATATCACTGCCTCTTACTTCAATAAGGTTGTCTAAACGTAAGTGATCATCTCTCTTCTCTTCCAAATTCCCAATGAGACAAGAGAAAAAATAGTTTAAAACTAAATAAAAAACATAACCACACTAGAAAACAAACAAGGGTGCCATTAGCAGATTAGAGTTTTAAAAAACTCTAGATCCAAGGTTCTCAAACTGTAGCATGCAGCAAAATGCCCTAGAGGGCTGCTAAAAACACAGACTGCGGGGCGCCACCCTCAGGGCTTCCGATTCAGGAGGTCTGCAGTGGGGCTCAAGATTTTGTATGTCTAACAAGTTCCCAGATGATGGTGATTCTGCTAGTCTGAGAATCACACCACGCTAAGTAAACACAGATCATTAAAAAGAAGATTTTTGATTAATTCTAATTAGCATCCTCAGAGAGCATCAAACAAATGGCAGAAAGTTTTCTTTTTAAGTGGATGAGAACAGCAATTGGAAAATAAGAAACAGTTCCGGAAAACTGGAGAAAAACATAATTTTGGGGTTTCAAAAAAAATCAGAAGGGCTAAATAACAACTAAAACTCAATATAGCAGTGTGAAAAATAGTCTAAGACATCTTCTAAAGCACAGAGCAAAAGACAAAGAGAGAGAATATGAGAGAAAAACTAACAAGCATAAAGGGTCAACATCTACCTAATAGGTTTCTGAAGGGAGAAAAACACATCGCAAGAAGTAATCAATGAAGAAATTTTCCCTAAGCTGAAAAAGACTCAAGCCTTGATACTGCCTGGCCAATTTCCAAGCAGAAAAAAAATTTTAAAGGCAACAGCTAGTCACATATTTGTGACATTTCTAAACTTACAAGACATCAAGAAAACTCTAAAAGCTTTGCGGGGAAAAACACAGGTTATTACAAAGCAATATGAACAGCCTAGCATTGGACATCTCATTAGCACGCTAGAAGAGAATACTGTTTTCAAGGTTCAGAGAGGAAATTATTTTGAACTTGGTATTCTACAGCCAAACTATCAAATATAAAACCAAAATAAGACATCTTTGGAAATTCTAGAACTAAAAAATTGACTTCCTTTATGTATCAGTTTCCTACTTCTACTATAAGAAATTATCAAAAAAATCCAAAATGGGTTTCAATGAGCTAAAATCAAGGTGTTGGCAGGATTACCTGCCTTATGGTGGCCCTCAGGAAAAATCCATTTCCTTGCCTTTTCTAGCTTCTAGGGGCTGCCTGAATTTCGTGTTTGTGTTTTTGCTTTTGTTTTTGCTGAGGAAGATTCACCCTGAGCTAACATCTGTGCCAATCTTCCTCTATTTTGTATGGAGGTCACCACCACAACATGGCCACCAATGAGTGAAGTAGGTCCACACCAGGGAACTGAACCCAGGCCACCGAAGCAGAGTGCGCCAGACTTAACAACTAGGCCCTGGAGCGGGCCCCTGCCTCAATTTCTCGACCAACAGTTCCTTTCTATTTTCATCATTATTAAATGTAACCAGTACTTACAGCAGATTTTTGAGTTTCTTAAAGACATGCAAATGACTAGAGCCATGGTATATAGTTTCCAACAGTAAATGAAAAACATCAATTTTTTCTTTGTCATTGTCTTAAAAAACATTTTAATAAATTAATATTTCTATTAATAAACACCTACCGAATCATTTGCTCCTAGTGCAAGTGCAAGGTTCACTGTAAGAAACAAAAACAGAAATTAAATTTAGTAACTTTCCTTCTACCAAAATTCATTTTGCCTTTTAATATTTTCAATGTAATAACCAAAGCACAGAAGTTTTTAATATATCTCCCTTGTAAAGAAAAAAAAAAAAAAAAACCAAGGACATGGAGAGAATACAAAAAGCAAAAAAGACAAAAAAAGAAAGTAATATTCCAGCATAAGCAACAGACACCTGCCCCAAAATTAACATTGTAAATAATCCATTTATAATGTTACAACTTTGTTTAAATAATTCACTTAGTTTATAAAAAACAATGTTAATGGTATTTATAGTTTAATTATTTTCCGGTTTTTTGTTTTTTTTTTTAGGAAGACTAGCCCTGAGCTAACTACTGGCGATCCCCTTCTTTTTGCTGAGGAAGACTGGCCCTGAGCTAACATCCGTGCCCATCTTCTTCTACTTTATATGTGGGATGCCTACCACAGCATGGCTTTTGCCAAGCGGTGCCATGTCTGCACCCAGGATCTGAACCAGCGAACCCCAGGCCGCCGAGAAGCTGAACATGCACACTTAACTGCTGTGCCACTGGGCCAGCCCCTTTTTTTTTTTAATTTGTTTTTTTTTTTCCAAGGAAGATTAGCCCTGAGCTAACTGCTGCCAATCTCCTCTTTTTGCTGAGGACGACTGGTCCTGAGCTAACATCCGTGCCCATCTTCCTCTGCTTTATATGTGGGACACCTACCACAGCATAGCGTGCCAAGCAGTACCATGTCTGCACCCAGGATCTGAACCAGCGAACCCCAGGCCGCCAAAGCAGAACATGCACACTTAACCGCTGCACCACCAGGCCAGCCCCTATAGTTCAATTATTTTCAAAAACATATTTTGCATAAAATTATCTACCTTTTAATAAATAAAAATGGATACGATCCTATTGCCTTTTGCAGGAATTCCAAATATCTAACTCACAAACACCCACGTATATGAAAGGCTGGACCACTGTGCAGGGGGAAGGGAAGAAGGTAAGAGGTAAGGCAGTAAAACATTCCCAAAACTGCCTATGCCACTGAGTCACAAAGACATAAAGGAGGAAGTAGTAATCCCAAAAGCACCCTTAGCCCAGCGATAGGGATACGCTACATCTGAGATGAAGGCGAGGTCTGAAAGTAACACATTTCCAAGACTGATAAATAAATAGATCCTCATACTGTGGATCATGTTTTCTTACAGAACTATTTTATAAATGATGCCAAGGTTGTTTCCTTTAAAGTCTTTAAGAGCCTAAGTCTTCAAGACAGACCTGCTTCAAATCCCAGTTCCACCACCTTCTACTGTATAACTTTGAGTAGGATATTTTACTCCCAACTCTGTGTCCTCCTCTATAAAATGAGGATAACTCCTATGTCATAACTGTTGTGAGAATTAAATGAAATACTGTATGTAAAGTACTTAGCCTGGGGCATGGCATTTGATAAATGAATTTTTTTTTCCTGAGGAAGATTAGCCCTGAGCTAACATCTGTTGCCAATCTTCTTCTTTTGCTTGAGGAAGATTAGCCCTGAGCTAACAACTATGCCAATCCTCTTCCACTTTATATGTGGGTAGCCACCACAGCATGACTGATGAGTGGTGTAGGTCCACACTCAGGATCCGAACCCGCAAACCCAGGCTACCAAAGTGGTGCATGCCAAACTTAACCACTGCGCCATGGGACCAGCACTGATAAATTAATTGTTATAAATTACAAAATAATTCTGAATTTCAGATACATCATAGGTGAAATATAATCCAACTTCTAAGCAGAAACTTAGAGAGCAATTCATTTTAACGGTAGGGTCTTCCTGCATTTATACAGTAGAATCACACAGAGCATGCTTGTATTAATCAAATGTCACCATTCTAATACAAAATATCTCTAGCATACATATTCAAATAGGAAATATTCTGAGACAGTTTGGGACAGAAATAAGTAACATAAGAGAAAGAAATATAATACCAGAGTTACACAGAAATAATCTGTTTCTAAGGCTTATGTATGCAGATAGAGCTGTTACAAAAAAGTATAGGCCAGTTGTTTTGGACAGATGGTATAATATTAACAAAGAAAAAAGCAAGGAAGGGACATTTACTGAAACACCTACTATGTGTCAAACACTATACATTTTCTCCTATATTTTCCTATTTAAATGCTGTCACATTCCATGGCAATAGATGATCTTCTAACCAAAAACAATAAACAATCTGTTTAAGGAAAGTGCTAGCCTACGGATCCCACAAATTACATTGCACAAAACTCAAAGAACTTACAGCAATCATCCTGAAAATAAATTTTAAAATTTCCATCTTTAACCAGTCTAAATAACCATGGAGCATGCAAAAGGACTCATACCACTGAAAACAGGTAACTTTACTCCACATTTTAAAACAAGAACAGGTGGATTCTAGAACCAAAGACTAAGAGCTTCTAAATTTTAAAAGCAAAACATCAAATAGATGGATCATAGGCTCTTAGGAAAAAAGCAAAAATGTATAGGTTATAGCATTAATTCCTTAAGAACAATCACTAATCATTTTTTAATAATAATATAGTACCTATCAAATAGTAATGTATTAAGGGTCTATCATAGCTACAATAGTTGGTAAAACTTCATTTCTTCAAAACATCTGAAAAACTCTTCCACAGTTACCTTCAGGTCAAAACGGGAAAAAAAGTGAATAAGACTCTACAGTGGGATTTATAGCTGGTTGTACAACTATTAAACTGCTTTTCCCAGGAAGTACCGAATACGGCTTTAAGTCAAGACATAAGACGTCTAGTGATAGTCACAGTACTCTGTACCTGGCCCTTCTTATTTTAAAATGTCTTTGATTTCAATGGAACTAAAGAATTTTAAGGTAAATATATGCCCGACTTTAGGTTAATAGAAAAAAATCAAAATTTAAAAGATTTTGTCAGTTTAGAATTATGCCAAAATTAACAAAATGAAATATAATAAGAATGGTCATTTTCTAAAAATCAACTGCAAAAAAGATAGATTGGATAGGACCTGAATGAGCAACCATTCCTATTGAAATGAGTGAAAATTGAATATGAGCCAACAATAAGACATAAGTGCTTTACAACTCCAAATTAATAATACAAACGACCTCTGTTGAGCAGGATTGGGAGGAGAGAAGTTACCTTCCACATTATTACACTGGAATAAGTTTTTAGGAAATAAAAAGTTTCTTTTGAACACTTTTGGGAATATCTGGTTATTAGTCTTGGATGGTAACTCTTCTATTTCTGGTGGCACTTCTTTTATGGGTTCTGAAAGCAGCATTTCAATCACACTGAAATTTATAGTCAATTTAAAAAGAGGCACCAAAAACAATTTTCTGTACATGAATACAAAAGATATAAAGATTAGATGATATTTTAAATAATTAAAACAATGTTAAACCTTTCAAGCATTTTCAAACACCAGATCTATGTTGACTTTATAAATGTTGAAAATTATATTATAGTTAAATGAAAAAAGGTCACGATAATGTCAACAATCTCATTCCAACTACATAGCTATATGTACACTGATAAAGACTGGAAAAGAACATCAAAGAACAGAAATAATTTAGCCTTAAAGTTACTAGATGTTTTAAAAATGACAATAACAGCAATCAAACATTGAGCACTTGCTATGTAGGAGACACTGGACTAAGGAGTTAGCTTGTTTAATTCGCATAGCCATCCTATGAAAAAAATTATCATCATTACCATTTTACAGTTAAGTAAACTGAAGATCCGATGGGCAACCTGACCACCTTCTCCTCAGTTAAGGAGTCAGAGACCCAGCTGTGTACCTAGTTTTTCTGCTTTTTTTTTTTTAAGATTGGCACCTGGGCTAACAACTGTTGCCAATCTTTTTTATTTTATTTTATTTTATTTATTTATTTATTTTAAGGATTGGCACCTGGGCTAACAACTGTTGCCAATCTTTTTTTTTCGTTCCTGCTTTATCTCCCCAAACCCCCCTGTACGCAGTTGTATATCTTAGTTTCAGGTCCTTCTAGTTGTGGGATGTGAGACGCTGCCTCAACGTAGCCTGACGAGCGGTGCCATGTCCGCGCCCAGGATCCGAACCCCCGGACGCTGCAGCGGAGCGCGCGAACTTAACCACTCGGCCACGGAGCCAGCCCCTGTACCTAGTTTTGTCTAACTCCATTCTAAGCCTCTAATCACCACCAACTCCTGAGACTAAGGAATCAGCTATTAAGAATTCCACAAATACTAGCTTTTTCAAAAACAAAACTATAATTTTAAAACTGTGCACTTGTCAATTGGCATAAGTTCCTAATCAAGATTAGAATTAATATCCTATAATACCTGCTGTGGTAGACTTTCCAACTCCACCCTTTCCAGAAGCCACAACTATAACTTGTTTGACACCTTCTATTGGTTTCTGCTTTGGAAGTCCTCGGGACATGATTTGTGTTCTTCTTTGTTTTAGGGTCTCACTCTCAGCGCCAGATAACTTGGGAAGAAAAAAAAAAAGCCATCTCCATTATCATGCTGTAAAAGTAAAAACAGTTTGGAGTTCGTGATCAAGAGGTCTTTCTTTTCTAGTCTAATTCTGCTCATCTCCACTAGCCTTTAGTGCTATTTACCTACTGCTACTGATCACCATGGTAGAGACAGATTGTTTAAGTTGAAATTTATCTGCCAGGATACAATGACGTTAAAAACGGAAAACTCTGCGTGTTTTCCTTCTCCCTATTTTCTAAATAAACCAACACTAAGAAAGCAATGTGCAAGTCACACATCCATATTCTAACCATCTATTTCGTGTCCCTACACGCCTCGGCCTGGTCCTACCGGGGCCTGCCTGGAAAGTGGGGACGTGCAGCCAACCTGGGTCCCGGTGGGCCGCCAATTGGGCGGGGTCCCACGAGGGACTGAGGGCCCTCATGTCAGGGCACCTGCGACCCTGCCGCCCCAGCATCCGACCCGCCCGCCTCCCCTGGCCTGCAGCACCACGGACCTGGCGCCAACAAACCAACATCTGGCGTCCGCAAAGCGGGGCACAGGCCCTGGCACCACCCCGAAGCGACACCCCACGAAAAAGCAGCAAACGCTGCCAAGACCCCATGGCGCGGAGCGCTGCCCCGAACCCAGCCCGGAAACCGTCGCGGCGGGCGCGGGCTGATGACGTCACGTGGCAACGTTCGGCTGCCTCAACCTAGCAACTAGCCGCCTGAGTTTCTGCAGCCCAGGGGCCCAACTTGTCGCGGTCTCGTGTCTAGCCAGGTACAAACATTTTACAGCGTTTTACCAAACGGTTGTGAAGCGTTTTCGCAAACCTCATCTCATTTTGTCTTCACAGAAGTCCTGGAGTAGGTAGGTAGGAGACTCTTACTCTATAGAGTCCGCTTTTTATTAGTAAGATAACAGACTTAGAAAGTTTAGAGCCTTGACCCGACTAAAAAGAAGTAGGAAATGCTGGAACTTGAAAATGACTCCAGGTTTTCTCCCTGCGCAGAATAGAGACGCTTAAACACTGCCACTGTTAATGATTTTCCCTTTTTTTTCGTCCCTGCATCTTTATTGTATTCCCTGATCTACAATAATACTCTGCTTTGTGTTGATATTTACTGCTGTGTTGTTCCCTGAAAGAGAAGTCGCAGTGCTTAGCTAGTCTCGAAAAAGTTTAGGTAAATCAGAAAGCAGGTCTAATGAAGCAAGTTTCGTTCAAGAAGGAACTTAAGTGAGACAAAGCTTGAGGAAGGACGTGGAATTTATCATGGTGGAAGGAAGTATCTCTACATCCAAAACTGTGAGAGAGTGAAGGAAACGGCTGTAGGAGAGAAAGCTGGAAAGCTGATACAAGAAGCCAGACGCAGCAAAAGGATCACTTAGGGTGTAGAATGGTTTACCCTCACATTCTCCATAATATTGTCTAAGGTTGGTTTTAACTTCTTTTATTTGGTTCTTATCTATAGAGAGTTTGTTATATAATCATTGTTTATTCTCCTCTAATATGATCTTTAATTTCCTTGTCTTTAATACAGGTACAACATATCAACTTCAAAGAATTATTGTAAGGATTCAATGAGATATTACCAGCAAGGTACGTTTAATTTGATAAGCCCTGAAAAAAAATCAGTTCCTTGCTTTTTCTCCCCCATCTCACAACGTTATTGTTTCATCAGCTTTGTTTACTCTTACCCTAGGTTTGACTCTTTTAGCTTATTGTTTTATATCACTTTATTATTTTATGATATTCTTCTCAATTATATTAATTTTTAAACATTTATCAGCTCAATTTTAATCAATTGTAAGCCAAAAGAAGCAGAAAACTCTACCATTGTCTTAAACAAGTAGGAATATATTAGCCATGTAGGAAAAGTCAGGGGTAGACCCTACAGGTCTGATGCAGTGGAACCACTGTGTTATTATGTCCCATATTCATTCTTTTTGTTCCATGATGTTGGTGTCCTTATTTTTGTCCCCTCACAGTCATAAGATGGTGACTGCACCTTCAGGCATCAAGGCTATGTTCTACACAGAAAGAGAGGGGAATGAGAAAGATAAAGAGCTTTCCCTAGTGAGTCTTTGCCTATTTTATTTGGGAAAGGAAACCACATACACATCAGATTGGCTACAACCAGGTCACACAACCACCCTTAGAAGCAAGAGAAGATGAGAAATCAAGCATTTCAATATCTCTTACCTAAAGAGTAGAGAAAAGCAATGGAGAAGGTGATTGGAAATGGATATTGAGTAAGCCAACTCAGTATCTGTCCTAGAGAAGCTATACAAAATTTTCTGGGATTATGGGGAGTGAAGATAGTTAGAGGAAAAGTGAGAACTTAGCTATTCATGTGTTCTTATGCCAGATATTGGTAGTTGGAAACCCAATAACATTCTCAACCCCCAGTTTCCTTGCAACCTTCAACTGTAGAGGCTAGAAATCCATATACTCACTTTCCTAGTTTCACTTGCTAACTCTGGACATGGTTCTGCGCATTTACAGCATACTTCTGGACAATGTAGTATAATGAAAATTTTCAGGTGGTGCTTCTGAGAAAGCTTTAGTTTTTCTGATAGAGTGGAATATGTTCCACTCTGGTAGTTGGTGCTACTCCTTTTTACCATCTTGACCATGAATGTGACACCTGTAGGTGTGGCAGTCATCTTGTGAACATGACAACCACAATGGTGACAAACACAATGACAAAAGCCAACAGCTAAGGGTAACGAAGTGGAGGTATGGCAGTTAGACGAATTCTTGGTTGTATAGTTAAGCTGCTATGCGAGTCCTGGCCTGCATCTCCAGGCCTCCTGTTGTATGAGATAATTAATAGTTTAAACCACTGTTGGTGAGGATTTCTGTTATCTAAAGCTAAAATAATCTGTGCATATTACTGTTCCTAAGAAGGAGCCCCATACATTGTGACTACCCCTCTACTATTCACCCAAGATTGAGCCCCAGGGAGGAGGGAGATCGACAGAGCCTCAGTTTGAGGGATGTGAGAGCAACAGAATCAACGCCCCACTCCCAGATAGAACTCAGTGCAGTGGCAGGACCACAGAACAAAAACGGTTGAGTGACGAGTTTAGGCAGACAGCCTGAGGCAGCCACATAGGGCTTGCCCCTTGAGAGGAGACATAGGAGAGCTGAGAGAAAGCTGTTCCTTAAGAGACCTTAAGGTCAAGAATGAGAGAAGATTGACAACAATCTGCGTGGTTAAATACTTGGCATCTCAATGGATGCCAGCATGGATAAATAAAGACCTTGAGGATTAAATTCACATCGCCATGTGGACATCTGGACAGTACAGAGGCACATCCCTGGTCAAATCTGTATTTAACAAGTTTTTACCACCCTGAGGGAAATTTATAAATAAATACTGAGCAAAACAAAGAGGATTCTTTTGAATGTCTCCTAACTATGTATAAAATAATACTTTGTATCATTTTCTAGAAAGGAAGTATTTGTATGTACTGGATTATCCCCACTCCCATCAGAAAAAACAAAATGATCCTCCTTAGGTGACCAAGGACTCCCTGAAAGTTCAGATTCCCACACAGACAAGGAGCCTGCCTCGTTCCCTGTCCATAAGCCTCACTGACTGCCTCAGTGTCGGCTGAGAACAAGCTTCAGTCCTTTGCTCAGCTCACTAAGGAAGAGCAGGGTGGCGTGGACAGTTTCCTGCCTCTGTTGAGTATACTAAATAAAACTCAGAAACTAGTGCCATTTCCTTCAATTTAAGATTATTGTCCCCACCTGAACCTCTCATCCTGTCCAAAGAGCTCACTCAGATGAAAACCTTACCCCATCCATGGACTTGTCTAAATGACAAACTCGTTCATTGACCCTACTTTGCCCTGCAGTGTAATTTGTTCCCAAATCTCTCTGCTCATGACTAAGCATGAAGCTCTCTTATCTACATCTAATACATTTTCACATTAAAATATAGAGTAGTTCTGCCTAGGTGAACAGCTTCCCACTGAGCCAGCCTCTGTAGGAAACTTGGTCTAGGAAGTTTGTGGATTTTCCCCTATCAAAGACTTCGCTGGCCTTTCAGTCCCTTAGCTCACATAAACTAGTGCTGTCGAAGAAGCTCCCCATTCCTATAAAAAAAATTCCATAAAGCAATTGTATATATATTCTTAGACTAGATAAGCTTCTGAGAATATGCCTCCAAATGACTAAAAATCTCCCTCTAGGGTGAGACAGGATAGGTCCCTAAATGCCAATATCCAAAGCTGGATAAATCAAGGGTGATTTGACATTTGAATTTCTGATTTATAAGATTGAACTGAATCCTTGGCCAAAGGTCATCAGGCTTGTGTCATAGCTGAGTATTTAATTTTTAAAGCTTCAAAGAAGATCCCATCCTGAAATAGAATCCACACAATCAGAATTTAGAAAAAGTATTTGTCACCCAAGGCAAATACTTTCTACACATGGGACCTTAGCATTCCCATGCTTTTGCTTTTTTATTTCATTTAAGTAAATGAATTAAATACCAAACCTGTCTGCTTTCAGCCAAATCTTTGCTACCCTGCAATTCTATCCTAGAGATTAAAAGACATAAGTTTCTACAAGGCTTTGCTAAAACCTTACCTCATTCTGTATTCAGAAGAGAATTTTCCTGTGCACTTTAGGGAACATTCCAAGGACAATGACAAAGCAGAGCCCCATCAAGATACCAAACTTTCACTTCAGCTAATGTGAAGTTCTATTTTCTTCAGGGAAAAGGAAATAATGTAGATTTCTGTCTGTTTTATCAAAATGTGAGGATGTCCTTTATAATCACATGATTTACATAGTGTCTTAGTCTACTTCGTGTTCTGGTACCAAATCTTGTCGATTCATTTATTAACCTTTTCTATGTAGAATTTATTAACCTTACATATAAATATTATACATGATATGTCATAAATATTGCAGGCGCAAAATCTGTTCAGTCCATTTATATTTGTGAAGAACTCCTACCAGATCCCTGTAATCTCTCGAAAAACATCTATATTCTGACTTATAGCGATACAGTGCAAATGCCAACATTAAGGGTTATTATAATATGAATTTGCTCTAGGGTAGACCAGCAAACTGAAAAGTAGAAAGTTTATCTCTGTCTTCAGCCTTCCACGTGGCTCTTAAGCTACTTGGAGAGCTCCAATCCATACCAACCAACCTTACAGGTAGTATTTGGGTCCATTTTCCACGGCATCATATTCTGCAGCTTAAAAATAAAAATAAAATAAGATTTTCCTGACCACTTATGACTCAGGCTAATGAACTTACTCTCATTCCTATTAGAGGCCATCCACTAACCATAACTCAATAATCCAAAAGCTATTGAAGTGATAGTTACTAATCTCTTGCATCTTAGGCTTTCCTAGTCTTTGTTAGTCTTCAAAAGAGATAAAAATGTTTTTGCATAGGAAATGTTCATTTTAGGCATAATTGTTCTGAGTAGTTTAATAGCTGGTGTTTTGACTTGGTTAGGAATGCAGAGAGCTTCTTTAATTACCTGATGAAGTTTTGTAGATTGCTCAAAGTCAACGACCTTGTTAGATTAATGCCACACAATCTCTTTTGCAAATTTCTCATCATGTGCAAAAATTACTATTTTTTTTAACCAAGGCTATTTTTGTGGGGGAACATGCTGGCAATGTGCTGTTGAGAATGCCATTTTTAATAGATATCAGTTACCAGAACAACAAAATCAACACCCTAGGCTGATGAAATGCACCATTTGCTTGTGAAATGTGTATATATATGTGAGATTGTATTTTTCTCTAACACTTTTCTGAAGTGCAACTCTTTACCACTTTTCCAGGGTCTGATATAAGGCCATTTCATTCCATAGCTGACAGTACTGGAGAAAGAGCAGAATAGTGGAAGAAGAAAGTAATGTGCTTAGTAGTTTACACTTAGTAGTTTGTGATACTATATAGCTAACTGGAAATTTTATTAAGCCATTCCCACCAATTCCTTCTGGACTATAGAATTAATTGAACATGATTTCTTAGTGGGTATCTCTCTCTTTGTAGCATATGTCATATGTCAAATTAATCATTCTTTTCCAACAGACTCTAAGATGACCCAAAATGATCCTTGTCTCTTGATATTCCCACCCTTGTGTAATGCCCCCCTCCTTGAGTGTGAGCAGGACCTGTAACTTGCTTCTAACCAATAGCATACAACAAAGGTGATAGCAGGTCGCTTCTGTGGTTACACTGCATACAATTGTAACTTCTGGCTTTGTAGGAGGCCTCCTGGCTTGCTTTGATGAAGCCCTGCCACGTTGTGAACTGCCTATGGAACAGGCCACGTGGCAAGGAGCAGCTGACAGCCAACAAAGAACCAAGGCCCTCAGTCCAACAGCCTGCAAGGAGCTAAATTCCACCACCAACCACATGAGATCAGAAGTGGATCCTTCCCAGCTGAGCTTTCAAATGAGACCCCAGCCCTGGCTGACCCCTTGCTGCAGCCTCGTGAGAGACCATAACGCAAAGGACTCAGTTAAATTGCGCCAAGATTCCTGACCCACAGAAATTGTGAGATAATAAATGTGTGTTGTTTTAAGCCATCAAGTTTGTGGTAATTGGTTATGGAGCACTAGATATCTAATAGTAACCCAGATTTTAATAAGAATATTGTCAAAGTGTCAAGGTATTGTTTCTTGTAGGCAATTCCTTTTTTTTAACTGAGATATAATTGACATATAACAGCAATTCTTTTTTTGCCATATGAAAAAATATGCATATTTTGTTAAGAAATTAAATCCTTTGTGTATTTTAAACCTTTGTTGAGAGTTATTAAATGTTATTATTTGAGTACTAATAATACATTACTTGTATAATATTAATTATCGAACCCCGTAAAATAACATGATAATATTAGATGCTAGAGAATAGGAATGTGGAGGCGGTGGATTGAAGATTCTCTTTGCTTCACAAACCAAATTCTGTTTTTCTTGCTAACAGTTGAACCCACCCTTAGTAACTGAACCCATTTCTTAGTGGAGAAAAATTAGACAGTATTACAGTCCTACTATTCTGCTCTTCTCTCAATGATCAAATAGTTTTCTCTTCAGTTATGTAAGAAACTAGAGTTGCAGCTCCATTCTCTGTCTGCATTAGCAGGTCATCATCATTCTTCAATAATGTAATTAATCTGGATACAAATATGAGGAATGCAATTTTTTGTACTTAATGTATAAATACAAAGTAATGCAAACAAGAATTTTCCAGTGACACTCTAAATAACAGCTAACTGCATAGTTGTAAATCAGCCTGGTTAATTCAGTCCATATGAAGCATCCAGTTAATCATACTGCACACATACCCCACAGTTATCCACACCCCAGGAAAAATATAATGATGCCTATTAGAGTCTTTGGAGACAACCCAAGTGAATGCTGCAGAGAATTCTGCAGAATTTATTCCTAAAAACACCTTCATAGAATCTCCCATTGAGCCATAATCTGTACAATTCTTATTATTTACTGAATCTTATATCTGAAAGATTTTTAAAGCATTTTCACATTCATTATCCTGTTCAGGTTTCAAAACTGCCATGAGGTTGGCAGGGAAGTTATTATCAGTTCCATTTTTTGATAGGGAAATGAGGAGTCAGAGAAGTTAGTTTATTTGCTTTAGGGCAAATTGTTGAAAGCAAAATGGAAATACAGATCTCTCATTACATTTACAGAAATATTGTTGAAAAAACAAAATTACATTTGGACCAGCTGTCATAGGAGAGGCACCTGGGCAAAATAGCACCACCTCTGCAGGAAGAAATCTAGATTCCTACTCAACTACTTAATTCAGTAGGCATTTCCATCTCTAAGCTTCTCATGTAAACTTAGGCTTCATCTGCTTTAGTTAAAGGTAATTTATTTCAGAGACCTATAAACATGCTTAATTGCCTTCTCTTGAACTACATTGAAATCACATTTTAATTTATAAGATATTCAGATTTTAATTAAAATATTGTTTGTGTTCCAATTATAATAGTTTATAATCCCTTTGCTCTTTGCAATCCCATCATTCCTTAAAATTCTGTCTCAAAGTCTACTCCTTCCATAAAGCCTTCCATAAAGCCTTCTCTGATAATTCAGGTATTGATCTTCACCTTCCTTAACAGTTTATTTAAACAGCACGAATTTAAGGTGCAATTTGATTGCTTTCATTTTGTACATTTAAGTTAGCAAAGCTAGCCTGTTTCAGGTCTCTCTGATATAGCCTGCTTTCAGTGTCAGTTCAATATTGCCGTAACACAGCCAGGTTTATTTAAATGAGGCACAATATTACTTCTACCTGCATCCATAGCACTTAATCCTAAATTCTCTTCAATTTGGAACATTATTACATATTGCCTTTTGCTGTTTTCTATTTGTGTCTTCTCTTACACAGGACTCTGTAGTATTTGAGGACCAGAGCTACATTGTAATGATAATTTATATCACCTGTACATAGCCGAGTGCCAGGCACACAGCAGGGGCTCGGGAGTCACTGACTGGTTACCTATTATGACAGCAATGCGTAGTGGGAATGTCAGTGGAGTGAAGAGCTTGGAAAGCCAGGAATAGTGCCAGAATTCTGCTAACTAACTATATGATCTTGGACAAGTAATTAAACTCTATTTCTCCAAATACAACATGAAGAAATTAACCTACATAATCCACAGATTCATCTTCCAAGCTCATATTGAATTAAAATAAGAACTGAAGAGAACAAAGTTGTGTGGCTTCACTTTTCCTAAAATAATTTTGAAAAAATCAAGGTAAAATAGTTTAGAGATGCTGCAGAGCAGCAAAAGCACAAGGTTTATTGCCTTCCTTAAATAGGACATAAATCAAAGAATTACATAGGATTTTTTCACATTTAACATTGTCAGTTCATCTTGGAAATGGTTTCTATTCTGTCTTTTGGAGCCTAGTTTCTTGACTTTTCATGCTCCAGAGAGTCTGCAACTCTAACCTCAAGTTCTGCCAAATAAGTTATTGTCCAAAGTCCCTTCTGAGTAAACAATACAAAATGAAAGAAACACAATACAAAACGAGAGAAACATAGGCTCTCTTCTGGCCTAGATCATAGAAAACTGATCAGATTCCGCTTTCCTTCTTGACGAAGTATTAAAATTTATCAGCCTAGGGGCCAGCCTGATGGTGCAGCAGTTAAGTTCACACATTCCACTTCAGCGGCCCGGGGTTCACTGGTTCAGATCCCAGGTGCAGACATGGCACCGCTTGACAAGCCATGCTGTGGCAGGCGTCCCACATATAAAGTAGAGGAAGATGAGCACGGATGTTAGCTCAGGGCCAGTCTTCCTCAGCAAAAAGAGGAGGATTAGCAGTAGATGTTAGCTCAGGGCTAATCTACCTAAAAAAAAAAAAAATCAGCCTATATAGACATCCATTCATAAAAATCTCCAATTAAAAATATCAAACATTTTGAGGCCAGCCTGGTGGCGTTGTGGTTAAGTTCGCACACTCCACTTCAGCAGCCCAGGATTCACAGGTTCAGATTCCTGGGACGGACCTAGCACCACTCGTCAAGCCATGCTGTGGCAGCATCCCACATAAAACAGAGGAAGTCTGGCACAGATGTTAGCTCAGCGACAATCTTCCTCAAGCAAAAAGAGGAAGATTGGCAACAGATGTCAGCTCAGGGCCAATCTTCCTCACACACACAAAAAAAATCAAACATTTCTTTCATCATATCTAAGATCTGTAGATTTAACAAAATTCCAGTCATAATCCCAACAATTAACAAGCTGACTAAAATTTATATGGAAATTTAAAGGACCCAAAATATCCAAAACAATCTTGAAAAATAACAAAATAGGAGGACTCACATTCCTGACTTTAAGACTTTCAATAAGACTGTAGTAATCAAAACAGTATAGGAATGGTATGAGGCTCAACAGATACATCAATGAAAGAGAACAGAAAGGTGCCAAAGCACCCAATCAGGAAAGTCTTTTCAACAATGGTACTCAAATAACCCTGATGCCCACCCCACACCATCCAGGTAGATCATAAACCCAAACATAAAAATCATGACTTAGGAGTAATCAAAAGTTTCTTAGATGGGTCTTAGAACACAATAACCATTAAAGAGAAAAATCAAGAAATTAATCAAAATTTAAAACTTCCATTCATCAAAAGATACCATTATGAAAATGAATAGGCAAACCACAGACTGGGAGAAAGTGTTCACAAAACATGTATCTGATAAGGACTGGTTTCTGGAACTGCACTGTCCAATATGGTAGCCATTAGTCAAAGTAGCTGTTTCAATTTAAATTAACTAAAATTAAATACAATTAAAAATACACTTCCTCATTTGCACTAGCCATGTTTCACAATAAACATATTGGACTATGCAGAAAATTCCATTGGACAGCACTGATCTAGACTGTAAAGACATACCACAACTCACAATGAAAAGACAATCCAATTAAAAAATAGACAAAAGATTTGAAAAGATGTTTCATAAAAATGAAGATGCATGAATGGCCAATAAGTATGTGAAAAAAAATGCTCAACGTCATTAGTCAACAGGGAAATGCAAATTAAAATTGCAATGATGTATCAGTCACTACATACCCACTAGAATGGCTAAAATTTAAAGGAATGACAAAACCAAACACTGGCAAATTTGTAGGGAGACTGGAACTTTCTTACATTCTTGGTGGAAATTTAAAATGGTATAACCATTTTGGGAAATAGTTTGGCATTATAAGAGTTACATACACACCTACCCTACAATCCAGCAATTCCACTTCTAGGCATTTAACCAAGAGAAATGAAAATATATGTCCCATAAAAACTTGAATGCAAGTGTATTCAAGTAACAGGTTTATTCACAATAGTCCCAAATTGGAAATAACCCAGATATACATCAATAAAATAGATTTTTAAATTGTATATTTCTAAAGGAACAAACATGTAACCACATAAATAAGCATCAAAAAAAAAAAGCACAATATGCTTCAGAAGGAAACCTAATACATGATAGTACATACTGTATGATTCCATTGATGTGAAATTCTAGAACAGGCAAAAACTAATCCATGGTGGAGAAAAAATTAGAACAGTGATTGCCTGTGGAAGAGATGAAGGCACGGATTATCTGGAAAGTGGCATGAGGGAACTTTCTGGAATGATGGTAATGTTCCATATTGTCATAGTGGTTTGGGTTACCCGTGGGTATATGTCAAAAATCAGCAAATACACCTTAAGACTTGCACATTTCATCATATGTAAATTTTACATTTTAAAAACTGTATTCAACTCTAGCTATTGATACACATGCTGACGTATTTAGGGAGAAGTATACTGATGTCTGAAATTTACTTTTGTGGAGGAGGGGAAAATTCCCTCCCTTCTCCCCTGGGTCTTATGGCTGGTCAAATAATTAAAATGACATAAGGTGGGTTAACAGGAGAAAATCAAACAAAATTTAATACATGCACACAAAGGATTCATATAAGCATGAAAAATTCCAAAGACAGTCAGGCAAAATGAGGTATATGTGTCTTTCTAGGCCAAGGAGAATGGAGCTAGAAGTCTGGGCCTTCAAAGGGAAAGAAGGCAATTTACAGGAAGATGAAGAGAGTTAATGTTTGGCAAACAAATGTTTAGTGGGCCATTTGGAGACAATGGGACCCAAAGAGGCTTTCATCAAATGGCCATGCTAGTTTCCTCTTTGTCTACCCCACCTAGTTCAGGTTATACTAGAGCTATCTATAGTGATAATTCCTTCCTGAGACAAGTCCTTCTATCTTAAATTCTTTTAGGCATTTTGGGAGAAGGTCAAAGGTTCTTCCTGAGCCTTCTGAGCTTGCATATTTTCAGCTTGAAATAATCCACGTTATGAGAGTGACACATTAGGGAGGTGCCTGCCCTCAACCCCATCACCTTAAAATGCATCAAGAAATAAGATGGATTACTAGATGGATAGTGGGATGAATAGTTGGATAGAGATGTGATACCGCGAGTGACAAATAAAAATGGCAAGTAATAGGATATATTGGAATATATGAGGAAGCCATTTGGTGTAAACCCAATTCGGCCTGACCTTGTCTTTCCAAAAGGGCCTGACAGAGGCCATTGAGCATGCATTGTATATCTGCTTTAGAGATTCCCTATGGCAAGAGCAAAGGCCCTTGAGATAAAGGTGCAACTTCCCTCCCCCTCCCAACGTTGGCGTCTCCTTAAGGATGAAGTATCTTTCCTTAGGCTAGAAACTGATTGCTGCGCTCACCTGTGACCACCCAGCTCGAGACAATAGACTTGCCTCCTGCTACGCCCACCAAGCAGACCTACTACCTGCTGTGTCCATCAAGTGCTGTGCCGACAGGGCAATCTTGTGACTATTGTGGGAGGGACATTTCAATCTTATGTGAAACACCCTCTTTGAGGGTATATAACCACCCTGTGTACCCCCTCTTCTTTGGAGTGCTCTGTTCCTTTGTGGAAAGACTCTCCCGGGTTATAATCCTAAGATTTAAGCTCAGAATAAACTCACCCAAATTTTCATTTATAGATTGGTTATGGATTATTTTCGTTGACAACTATATATACTTTTGCTTAATCCTTCTCAGTGAGGTGCTAGTTACTATTAGCAACTAGCTCTCTGAGAGAAAAAAAGCCCTGATTTGCAGAACTAAGAGCTAACTAAGCTACTAACATGGTATGCAAAATTGGGAAGATATGTACCATAGTTCACCGTTATATGGTATTCCTACCAGACAGATACAAATAGATGTAAATAACCTTAAGAGCATAAATAATAGTTAAATGTAGTAAAAAATAATTAGGAAGTTATGTCTGTTTTTGATGCAATTACTTAGTTGTGAGCTTATATAATTGAATTAATTTTTTTTTTGGTGAGGAATATTGGCCCTGAGCTAACATCTGCACCAATCCTCCTCTATTTTGTATGTGGGATGCTGCCTCAGTATGGCCGCTGATGAGTGGTGTGTAAGTGTGAGCCCAGGATCCGGGCCCTTGAACCCCAGGCCACCGAAGTGGAACATGTGAACTTAACCACTACACTACTGGGCTGGCCCCTGAGTGTTTCCTTTTTGATAACACTCAGAATCTCTCAAGGGATGGAATTATCTAATACAAGTTAGAGAAGCACAGCTCAGAGAGCTGTAGGACAAAGCTATGGAAAAGAGCAAGAGAAAACATGATTTTGACTTCATGATTTTGTCTCAACTTTTATTTCGGAAATTTAACACTGGAATTCTGTCCCTGGAAGGCCTGCGATATCATTTCTTTTCTCACTAACATTTCATTATGAAAAATTCAAACATGTAGTAAAGTTGAAAGAATTTTAGAATAAAATAATTTTACATTGACAACTATTCATACCACCTAGATTTTACTATTAACTTTTTACTTTACTCGTGTCGACGAAAATAATCCATAACCAATCTATAAATGAAAATTTGGGTGAGTTTATTCTGAGCTTAAATCTTAGGATTATAACCCGGGAGAGTCTTTCCACAAAGGAACAGAGCACTCCAAAGAAGAGGGGGTACACAGGGTGGTTATATACCCTCAAAGAGGGTGTTTCACATAAGATTGAAATGTCCCTCCCACAATAGTCACAAGATTGCCCTGTCGGCACAGCACTTGATGGACACAGCAGGTAGTAGGTCTGCTTGGTGGGCGTAGCAGGAGGCAAGTCTATTGTCTCGAGCTGGGTGGTCACAGGTGAGCGCAGCAATCAGTTTCTAGCCTAAGGAAAGATACTTCATCCTTAAGGAGACGCCAACGTTGGGAGGGGGAGGGAAGTTGCACCTTTATCTCAAGGGCCTTTGCTCTTGCCATAGGGAATCTCTAAAGCAGATATACAATGCATGCTCAATGGCCTCGGTCAGGCCCTTTTGGAAAGACAAGGTCAGGCCGAATTGGGTTTACACCAAATGGCTTCCTCATATATTCCAATATATCCTATTACTTGCCATTTTTATTTGTCATAGTGAATTGTGGGGCCCATGATCATTTTTTCCGCCCCTCTCCCCTGCTCCTGGAATGCTTGCTGGTGTCTATATGTCCCTTTGTGGATACTTCTCTGGAGAAGTTAAAACTGTAAAAGAAAGTATCTATACATACTGCTATTTTGGGGTCTCTTAACCAAAAAAAGCTTGCTTGCTGCCCACTCACCCAATGTACATGGAAGTCCGCCCACACACATAAAGCTTCCAGTTATCTTTTTAGTACCTTTTGGGAAAAAAATGACAATTTGGTATCAGCCAACAATTAAGGAAAGACTCCAACCTAGAAGACGGCAAACAGAAAACAGTAACTCCCAAGAAATAGAGACAATGCACACAGCAAAAGAAAACTTCTCAAAACGGTCATTAACAGCCTCAGACTTAGAAGAGAATGTTACAGCCATGAAAACAAGACAAGATATATTTCTTAAGGATTAACAGAGAAGGAGAGGTCTTGGAAATTAAAAATCCAATAGCTAAAATGAACAATTCAGTAGAAATGTTGAAAGCTAAAATTGAGGAAATTTCCCAGAAAACTAGAACAGGAAGAAAAGGATGAGGAAAAAAGAGGGGGAAAAGAGGTACGAGAATTAACCCAGAAGTTCCCACTAATAGGGGTTCCAAAAAGGGATTAGAGAAAACAAAGGGGGAAAATTTACCAATTAGAAGTCATTGGCTGCAGCTGACAAAATACTCAAGCAAAAAGTGGCTAAAGTAATAGTGTTTGATTATCTCATATAATTAATAATGAAGTCTAGAGGTAGGCTGTTCCAAGTTTGGTGCTTTGATTCAATCAACTGCCATTTCTCAGGATTTTGGCATTTTGTCCTTAGGTTTGTCCCCTCTTGATAGCAAGATGGCATCACAATTTTTAATTGACAACATGACATTTCACAATCAGTTTGAAAGCAGGAAAAAAAGAGACAAAACAATGAGCTCTTCTCATGCATCTGACTCATCCCAGAAAATAAAACCATCTCCTGAAGCTCCACTTCCCCAAAGCAGACTTCTTTTGTTTCATTGACCGGAAAAACATTACATGGGCACCATTAGTTACAAGCTAAACTGGAAAAACAAGTATGATATCTGACAAATGGGAATGGGATTACTATGACTGGCTTTAAGAATCATGATGTATGTGTCATCTGGGACTGGACACATTGCTGCCTGAATGAAATCAGAATTCTGTTAGCAAGGAGTATGGGGTGAATGTCTGTTGACCAGGCAGCTAAGAGTGTCTTCTATAATAATGCAAGGAAAATGACAAGAACACAAATCTCGAGAGTGAAAGGGTACATCAAAGGCCAACCACGGTGAAAACATAAAAAGATCAACACAAAGACACATCTTCTAAACATTTCTTAAAGGTACATTCAAAAGTTAGAAAATCAGAACAACGCTACACTTCTCAAAAGAAATATAAGAAATTGGAAGATAATGAAGTAATGCATTCAAAATTCTGAGAGAAAAGCCACTTTCAACCTAGTATTCTGTACCCACCCAAATTATCAAAGACTTTTTTAGAGACTGAGGCCTCAAAAAGTTCACTTCCCATGTATCATTTCTTAGGAAGTTACTGGAGTATGCACTTCAGCAAAACAAAGGAGTAAACCAAGAAAGAGATAGTCATAGGACTCCAAAGATATTGATAGCAGGCCTAGACAATTCCTAAACATGACTGAACAGAAAAAGGATAGGGCCCAGGAGGGGGATTTCCAGGATGAAATAAAATTTATGATGTGTCTCATGCATTCAACTCTCTTCCGGGGAAGAATTAGTAAAATTACATAGAAAACTAAGAAATGAGGAAATGAGATAATAACCAACTTGTGGGAAAATAAAAGCTGTGCGAGAAAGAAAATATACTTAGTGAACACTGCGATAATGGTAATATCATATTTTTATAAACAATAAATTTTGAATTAACAAAAAAACTTAATATAACTAAATTGGGAGGATAGAAGGAGAGCATACCCGTCAGTCAGATCCCAAGAGGAAGCAGGTGATACACTCAAATTAGGATAAACCAGAAGGGTGTCTTTACGAAAGGATTATTTACAAAGATGTGGACAGCATGTAAGAGAATCACAAGATTGGACCCCCTAGGCCCAAAGGACAAAGGGAGGGAGCAGTTACGATACCCAAAGAAGAAGGTTGTGAGGAGGCCATGTTGAAAGGAACAACGACCTTTGAGGGACACTGGGAGGGAGCTGGGGTAATAAATCACCTAACCTCTCTCACTTCCCTCCCTCAGACCTCCAATCTGCTCCCCACTGACCAAGCCCAATGAGAAGCCGGAGAGCATGGGAGCCATAGATGTAGTCCATACAAATGAGACTCCTGGGACAAAAAGCAGGTGGATAGTGGACCTGGAGGGACAAACAGGATAATCTGGCACAGAGGTGAAGTGTAAGAACGTAAATCCTCATCTGCCACCACAAGTCAGTTTTTAAAACTGATGAATCAAAAGATTGTAGTATATGGAAATTATTTAGCTGTAAAAAAGCAAATACCACAAGAAACAGCTGGTAATGAATGAAGAAGGTAACTGCGTGAGAAAAGTACAGAGGTAGAGAACTTCAAGGAGTTTTCAAAGAACGAGTCACCCAGTTTGTTTGCACCATAAGGAATCTGTAAAGGAAAAACGGGAGATAAAACCAAAGTGACAGATTGGGGTCATATTGTGGCAGTTCCAAATGCCAAGCAGAGAAGTCTGTATTTAAACTGTGCTGAGCCTCAAGTAAGGGAGTGACAAAATGAGAGCTGAGCTCCCAGTAAGATGGATCTGGCAGTGATATGTAGGATTAATTAAAGTAACAAAAACCTAGAGAACATGGCACTTACTAGATTCTATTTCATAGTCCTAGTTTGAGTTGTCAAGTGTCTAACTTATAATGGTGGCGGTGAGAAGGGAAAGGATGACAATAACCTAAAAGATCCTTGGAAACCGCATTGAGAGGATTTGTTTACTAAATGGATACAGAAAGAGGATAGGGAAGAGCCAAAAGTGACTACAAGGATTTGAGTCTGGATAAACTAGAAAATCATAGTGCTATAAACACCAGTAAGGGCATTAGACCAGGACAGAAGCTAGTTTGGGGTAAAGATTCATTCAAGAAATATCCATTGAATATTTGCCACACGCCAGGCACTCTTGCAGGCAATGGGGATATAGCAGTGAACAAAACATGCAAAAGTTCCTACCCTCATGGAGGTTGTATTCTGGTGGAGGAAGATAGACGGTGGATAAAACGAGTAAGTGCTATGAAGGTTAGAGGTCCCATGAAGAAATCCAAAGAAGCAATGTGAACCGGGAATTTGAGATGATTATTTGCATTTAGAAATGAGTTGGGATGAACCTGGGATATCCAGATAGAGATGCCCAGAAGACTGGCACTCAGGAGAAGTTAGAGCCGGAGATATGAAACACAGATTTTGGAGTTAGAAACAGGAGAGCCAGACATGTTGTCCAAGGGATCAGCTCACTGTCCACAGGGTGATATCTCTTTGATGTAGCCGCTACATTTCCCAGTATGATCTCTAGTTTTGTAGGTCAAAGGAAATTCTACTTTGTGAATGTATTCAGAGATGACTGGGTTTAGGACAACTAATTCATGTGGAAAAAACAGACTGATGTAAAGTCAGAATTTTAATTCCAAAGTGAGAGACATAATCCTCAATTCAATTGTAGGGCTCACATGTTTACCTGTAGCAAAGTGTATGTAGGTCGCTAGAATATCTGACTCCTTGCTTATCACAGAATCAGAGCTAGGAGGATTAGCTGAACAAGGTTGATGGCTGTGATAGCCTCATGCCCTCGTAAACCCCACAGAGAGACATTTGCCAAGGAGCAGCAATGTTTCTGCTGTCTGGTGATCTGTCTACCATTTTCCCACACAGAGGTAGAAACATGATGTCAAAGTCTTCCCCTTTGACTCCCTTTCTTTCAGGTTCCTTACAGAATCTTTCCTGCATTCTTATTCACTTAGAATAATATATAGTTCTTTTGGAACTGGGATATAGTTAGATAGTATTGTTATGATTTACAAAATATTAAGGTTTGATGTAAATTAGAATAGCAATAGCTTCACCTCTAAAGTATCTAGAACTGTCCAAGAACTTTTCCGGGGCTCATGGGTGGATGCCATGTCATAATATTCGAGAGAATTCACGAAAACATTCAGGACAAGCATCTTCACCTACAGTCGTGTTCTTCCATCCTCCTCTTCTCATTTTGGCGCACAGTGTAAAAGAGGCTGAGAAGCAACTGAAAATATGTTGATGTTGAAGATGTGTTACTCTTTATTGTTTAGCACCTACTATGTGCCAGGCACTTTGCTAAGCACTAGGAGTGCAGTAGAGAGTGCCTCGTGGGTTTTGCAGTTTATTGAGGCAGGAAATATAAACCTTTATCAAAGTTAATCCCTGGGAATCTGTCTTAGCTGTCACATCACACCCCTGGTCCCTATAGTGCCAGGACTCATCATGAAGGCAATGAAGTTTTCTAAGATTCTGCAAGCCAGGTCCATCTCTCTTCTTACCCCAACAAGGCCATGGATACTGAGGTGGAAAGGGTATCCTGGTCACGATAACAGCTACTGACAACACGGCATATATGCAGACAGGAATCAGGTGAGATCATGAGCATGTATAGGCAAGACGAGAGAGCCAAGAACAAAATCATGAAAAACATCTACACATAGGGGACAAACAAAGAAATGGAGTCAGTAAAGGAAACGGGAATAGATTGACGAGATAATAGGAAAAGCAGTCTGGTACTATGCCACAGAAAGCAAGGAAGAAAGGAGCAAAGGATCAGCAGTAGACACTGCTGAGCCACTGCATTTAGAGACGAAGAAGTTATCGGTCATCTCTAAGAGGGTAATTTCAATGAGGCAGTGGAGTTTGCAGCCAGAGGACAAGATGATAATGGGTGAGTGTGTGGCACAGAACTAGCAGCAAGGGGTGTCTCCTAGAAGGGCAAGAATCTAGCACCATGTCTGTCTCTCCTCAAATAACCTTGACAAAGGAGGGGAAAAGGCCCTCCTCCAACCAGGGAGGCATCTCTTCCATATTATAGGGTAACCAACTCTCCCTGTGTGCTCAGGATTCTCTCATGGTTAGCACCAAAAGTCCCACCTGTTGGGGAGCCTCTTGGTCCTGGATAAACTGGTACTGTTGGCACCTGACGTTCTCATGGGTGTGACATCTTATTTTGGTGACGTTTTAGACATCTTCTGGTAATGACTGTTTTTCGTTTTCGTTATTTTGTTATTTGGAGCCTAACGTCTGTTGCCAGTCTCCCTCCTTTTTCCCCCCCAAAGCCCCAGACGTGGCTCTCTATAGTTGTAAATCCTTCTGGTTCTTCTATGTGAGCTGCCACCACAGCTTGGCTAATGACAGATGAGTGGTGTGGTTTAAATTGTTTTAAATAATTTTATTGTGGTATAATTTACATAACACAAAATTCACCAGGCCTGGTGATTATTTGAAGCAAGTCTCAACTCAGGCTGTACATTAAAATCACTAGAGAGCTTTTAAAGAATGCCAATAACAGACCCCCCACTCCAAGGGAAACCTGGGGCCCAGATGTTGTTATTTTTTAAAAGTAACCCCGTTGATTCGAATGTGCATCCAGGATTAAGATCCACCGGTTTAAAGTAAAAAAACAACACACAATATCAATGTTTTGTTTTCAAGAGGGAGAAATGAAGTAAGCATTCAAATGGATATGGAAATGGAGGCTTCTTAAAATGAGTAAATATTTGAAAAAGTAGAAAAAAAGCAGCATTTCAAGTATTTTTTGTTTTGAATTCTGGTGCCAAATTCAAGAACTTAGATGGATTTTTCCTTTAATTAAAATGCAGTGTAGTAATTATCTTGCTAGGAAAATCATAATATATGTCCACATTTTGCATGAAATCCTGCTTCTGATTACATAACAGTCCTACAAAATAAGAAAGTATAATTTTTAATTTTATAAAGATGAATAAATGTTTCCTTTGAATGTGTAAAAGGGAATGTTTCAAGACTCAAACCTTAAGTAAGCATTCCAACAGCCTTTACATGCTAAAATGTCATTGATTTCTGTGTAAAATGAGATTGTATTTTCCATAAATGTATTGTTCTCTGACTCCAAGTCAATTAAAAATACTCTGCAATATCCACAAGAGACTCCCTAACAAGTCAATGCTAATTTCAAAAAATGTTTTAGCATTCTAAAATTTTATTCAGTGAAACACTGGATTGATTCATATTGAACAGAACAGGCATCCAAAGAGTACCTTACTTGAAATTATTTCAGTGAGCAAGAAATAGAACCTACTTTATTCTCCTACAACTTAACTCAGTCTCTATTTCAAACCTTAATTCTGCCTATATGAAGCCTGGCATAGTCAGGCTCTGTTCTTGGGTGCTTCAAATAGTCATGGGTTTTACCCTCTCCTCGAGGCTTTGTCCAAAGACAGAGCACAAGATCTTCAACGCAAGACCCACCAACATCTATTTTCCCATTGCTTCCTTGCTGTCTCTCTTCTTCCAAGGCACCCCTGATAAAGGGTATCTGTGAAAAACCCACAGCTAACATCATCCTTAACAGTGAAAGACAGAATGCTTTTTCCCTAAGATCAGGAGCAAGACAAAGATGTCCACTCTTGCCACTTCTATTCAACATTGTCCTGAGGGTTCTAGCCAGGGCAAGCAGCCAAGAAAATGCAATAAAAATCATCTAGATTGGAAAGGAAAAAGTAAAACTATCTTTGTTTGCAGATAATATGATCTCATATATAGAAAATCCTAGTGAATCTACTGAAAACTATTAGAGCTAATAAAACAATTCATAAGATTGCCAGATACAAAAATCAATTGTATTTCTCCACATTAGCAATAAACAACTCAAAAATAAAACTAAGAAAACAATTGCATTTTCAATAGCAAGAAAAAGAATAAAATATTTAGGAATAAATGTAATTAAAGAAGTATAAGACATACTCTGAAAACTACAAAATGTTGAATGAAATTAAAGATCTAAATAAATGGAAAGACATTTCATGTCCACACATCAGAAGATTTATTATTAAGATGGCAATACTCCCCAAATTGATCTACAGAGTCAATGCAATTCTTGCCAAAATCCTAGCTGATTCTTTGCAGAAATTACAAACTGATTCTAAAATTCATATGGAAATACAACAGACTCAGAGTAGCCAAAACAACCTTGCAAAAAACGAACAAAATTGGAGGATTCACACTTCAATTTCAAAATTTCCTTCACAGCTACAGTAATCAAGACAGTGTGGTACTGGCATGAGAAGCAAATAGAAATCAATGAAACAGAATTGAAAGTCCAAAAATAAGCCCTCACAGTTATGGTGAACTGATTTCAACAAGATTGTCAAGGTAATTCAATGGCAGATAAAAAAGCCTCTTCAACAAATGATGCTGGGCAACATGATATCCCCATGCAAAAGAATAAAGTTAGACCCTTAACTCACGCCATATACAAAAATTAATTTAAAATGGATCAAAGACTTAAATGTGAGAGCTAAAACTATAAAACTCTTAGAACAGAAAAAAAGGAGTAAATCGTGACCTTTGGTTAGGCAAAGGCTTTTTAGTAATGACACTAAGAGAACAAGCAACAAAAGAAAAAAGATAAATTGGACTTTAAAGTTACAAACTTTTATGCTTCAAAGGACACCACTGAGAAAACAAAAAGACAAACCACAGACTAAGAAGACATTTTGCAAATCATAAACCTGATGAGGAGCTGTATCTAGAATATATAAAAAACTGTTACAATCCAATAACAAAAAACAAATAACCCAGAGAGATGGCTGCATCATGGCGGAGTGAGCTCTTCTCTTAGACTCTCTCTGCTAAGATACAATGAAAAGGACACTCATAAACCAACAGAGGACATTCACACAACAAAAAACATGTCTGAGAGACCCACGCAGCCCTATGTCTGAGGGTGGAGGTGGCAGACCCCCCAGAAGGCAGTAGAAGGAGGTAAGGGGATCTCTTCTTCCTCCCCCAAGCACAGTGACCTAGGGTACAGGACTGGATGCCGCTCTGAGAGGAGGAGGCATGAGGCTGCCCTCCCTGGGAACACCTTCACCCTCGGAGTTGCCTCCCAGCCCGTGGGAAAGCTCCACACCGAAAAGGCTAAGCAATTGCAGGGACATCTTCACCAAGCCGAGCACCCCAGGAGGACAGAGAGCTAGTGCAGAGTGGGAGCGCCCCCTGGGATCATGTATGCGAAATAAACCACCCTGCCCCCTGTCTGGTGCACCAGCTAGGCTTGTGGGACAGAGGAAGAGACCCCTGCCAGAGTGCCTGTGCATACGTTTGTAAAGCGACAGGGGTGAGAATGCAAACACATGCAGGCCCCATCCTCGTAGCTTCCAAAGGACAGGCACAGCTGCCAGGGATCACGGTGGGCCCAGAATACATAGCTCCTGCCCACCCCCAGAGTAGTGGCAGATGGAATCCCATCACTGGGTGGCACAAATCCACCCCATCAAATAGTATGAAGAGGTATGATAACACTCCAGACCAGAAGGAAAATGACAAGCACCCAGAAATCAATCCTGAAGGCCAGAGCAATTAGACAAGAAAAAGAAGTAAAAGGTATCCAAATTGGCAAGGAAGAAGTGAAACTCTCACTCTTTGCAGAGGACATGATCTTATATACAGAAAACCCTAAAGAATTCATTGGAAAACTGTTAGAAACAATCAACTACAGCAAAATTGCAGGGTAGAAAATCAACTTAGAAAAATCAGTTGCATTTCTTTAACAGTGAACTAACAGAAAGAGAACTCAAGAATACTATCCCATTTACAATTGCAACAAAAAGGATAAAATATCTAGGAATAAATTTAACCAAGGAGGTGAAAGACCATATGTCCATATTACTGAAAGCAACCTACAGATTCAATTCAATCCCTATCAGAATCCAATGACATTCTTCACGGAAATAAAACAAAGAATCCTAAAATTCGTGTGGAGCAACCACAGACCCCAAACAGCTAAAGTAATCCTGAAAAAAAGAACAAAGCTGGAGGCATCACAATCCCTGACTTCAAGATATACCACAAAGCTATAGTAATCCAAACAGCATGGTACTGGCACAGAAAACAGACACACAGATCCATGAAACAGAATTGAAAGCCCAGAAATAAAACCACACATCTATGGACAGCTAATCTTCGACAAAGGAGCTAAGAACACACAAGGGAGGGAGGAAAGTCTCTGCAATAAACGGTGTTGGGAAAACTGGACAGCCACGTGCAAAAGAATAAAAGCAGACCATTATCTTACACCATACACAAAAATTAACTCAAAATGGATTAAAGACTTAAAGGTAAGACATGAAACCACAAAACTCCTAGAAGAAAATGGTGGTACACTCTTTGATGTCAGTCTTAGAAGGACCTTTTTGAATACCATGCTTACTCGGGTAAGGGAGACAAAAGAAAAAATAAGTAAATGGGACCTCATCAGACTAAAGAGCTTCTGCAAGGCAAAGGAAGTCAGGAACAAAATGAAAAGACAACCCACCAACTGGGAAAAAATATTTACAAATTATATAACGGACAAGAGGTTAATCTCCAAAATATATAAAGAACTCATACAATGCAACAATAAAAAAAAAACAACCTGATCAAAAAATGGGCAGAAGATATGAACATTTTTCCAAAGAAGATATACTGATGGCCAACAGGCACATGAAAAGATGTTCAACATCACTAATCATCAGGGGAATGTAAATCAAAACTATAATGAGATATCACCTTCCAACTGTTAGAATGGCTGTAATTACCAAGACAAAACACAACAAATGTTGGAGAGTTTGTGGAGAAAAGGGAACTCTCATACACTGCTGGTGAGAGTGCAAACTGGTGCAGCCACTATGGAAAACAGTGTGGAGATTTCTCAAAATTTAAAAATAGACCTACCATACAACCCAGCTATGCCACTACTGGGTATCTATCCAAAGAACTTGAAATCAACAATTCACGGAGATTTATGCACTCCTATGTTCATTGCAGCATTATTCACTATAGCCAGGACATGGAAGCAACCTAAGTGCCCATCAACTGATGAATGGATAAAGAAGATGTGGTATATATATATGTACACATATGTATATATATGTATATGTACATATATGTATGTAACTGAATACAACTCAGCCATAAAAAAGACAAAATCATCCCATTTGCAACAACGTGGATGGACCTTTAGGGTATTATGCTAAGTGAAATAGGCCAAACAGAGAAAGACAAACACCGTAAGATTTCGCTCATATGTGGAGGATAAGCAAACACATGGGCCAAGAGAATAGATTAGTGGTTACGAGAGGGGAAGGGAGTTGGGGGGTGGGCATAAGGGGTAAAGGGGCACATATATACAGTGACTGACAAATGACAATGTACAACTGAAATTTCACAATTTGTAAACTATTATGACCTCAATAAAATAAAAATAAACAACTCAATTTAAAAATGGGCAAAGGGAGAAACAGGAATTCTCATTTGTTGCTAATGGGAGTGCAAAATGGTACAGTCACTTTGGAAGACAGCTTGGCAGTTTCTTACAAAACTAAACATACTCTTACCATAATCCGTTAATCGCACTCCTTGGTATTTATCCTAGTGAGTTGAAATATATGTCCACGCAAAACCTGCACATGAATGTTGATAGCCACTTTATTCATAATTGCCAAATCTTAAAAGAACCAAGATGTTCTTGAATAGATGAATGGATAAACTGTGGAACATTCATACAGTGGAAGAATATTCAGCGATAAAAAGAAGTGAGTTATTAAGCCATGAAACGACACTGAGGAATTTTAAATGCATGTTACTAAATGAAAGAAGTCTATTTGTAAAGGCTACATACAGTATGATTCCAACCATATGAAATTTTGGAAAAGGCAAAACTATGAAGACAGTAAAAAGATCAATGGTTGTCATAGGGTTGGGGCAGGGGAGACAGGAAGGACGAATGGTGGAGCACAGGGGATTTTGAAGGTAGTGAAACTATTCTGTATGATACTGTAATGGTGAATACGTGACATTATAAATTTGTCACAACTCCTAGAATGTACAATACAAAGAATGAAACCTAATGTAAACTATGGACTTTAGTTAATAAGAATGTATCAATATTGGTTCATCAACTGTAACAAATCTACCACCCTAACTCAAGAGGTTAATAACTAGGGAAACTGTGTGAAGGCGGAGGGTGCAGGTAAGGGGATAAACCCTGTAATTTTTTCCATAAGTCTCAATAAACTGCTCTTAAAGTTTATTACTTTAAAAAACATGGGCAAAGGATCTGAATAGACAGCTTTTCAAAGAAGATCTACAAATAGCCAGTAAGCAAGCACTTGAAGGGTGTTCAATATCATTAGCCATCAGGGAAATGTAAATTAAAACCACTTTGAGATACCGCTTCACATTCACTAGGATGACTACAATCACAAAGACAGATAATAAGGGTTGGCGATGATATGGAGAAACCGGTACCCTCATACACTGCTGACAGGAATGTGAAATGGTGCAGTCACTTTGGAAAACAGTCTGGCAGATACTCAAAAGGTTAACGTAGAGTTACTGCATGACCCAGCAATTTTACTCACAGGTATATATCTAAGAGAACTGAAAATATATGTCCACACAAAAACTTGTACACAAATGTTCATAGCAACATTATTCATAATAGCCAAAAGGTGGAAACAACCCAAATGTCCATCAATTGATGAAATTGATAAAATAAAATGTGGTCTATCCACACAATGTAATGTTATTCGGCAATGAAAAGAAATGATGTACTGATACACGCTACAGCATGAATGAAAACATTATGCCAAGTGAAAGAAGCTAGTCATGAAAGACCACATATGATTCCATTTATATGAAATATCCAGAATAGTTAAATCCATGGAGACAGAAAGTAAATTAGTGGTTGCCTGAGGTTGGGGGGTTTGGGTAGAAATGGGGAATGACTGCTAATGGTTATGAGGTTTCTTTTTGGGGTGATGAAAAGTTCTAAAATGATTATGGTGATGGATGCATTACTCTGTGAATATACTAAAAACCATTGAATTCTATAGTTTAAATTGGTGAATTGTATATTATGCGAATTATTTCTCAATAAAGCTATTATTTAAAAAAATAAAGGATTGCTTAGAAGATATTTCTGAAGGTAAGAATCAAAAGCGATAGATTTAAAGTAAGCAACACTATAATTCTTTTAATTCTAAAAATTTTCAACATATTTGAATGCACTGGACCAAAAGACTAAAAATCTACAATGTAATAACCAGATAACCACAAACTTCACACAAGACATAGAGAAAGTCATTCATATCTAGGCTTAAGTTTCTGCCACAGATTGAATTTCATTGATTCCAAGGAGAAAATTTGTTTGCATTTTGATAGCTAGCTTATCAGATGGCAGCCACAATACCAAACATTCCATCCTGACATGTCAATGTGCAGCAGAAAAAGAGGGTGCTTTGTCCTGTGTGTCCCTTTTTAAGAATAAGGAAATCTTTTCTGGAAGTCCCCTTGCAGATTTCCCCTCATTTCTTATTGGCCAGAATTGTGTCTCATGCTCCTTCCTAAATCAGACTTTGTGTGGGTATTCGGATGGGTGGGAGGGGTTTACCATAACCGACGGAAGCTAATCAGGATTTACCTGTGTCAAGAAATGAGGAGTGGATACCAGAACAAAATCTGGACTGTGCTGGCAAGGAAGAAGGGAGAAAGGATGCGGGGTGGGGACCAGCAGACCCTACTTTATACCAAAAAGAGAAATATGAAATAAAACTTCACTGTATCTTCTTCAGCTCAGAACAAGTCATGGGCCCCTCATTCTGTGCCAAGTTAAAAATAAAATAAGAGTTTTACAGCCTTCTGGAGCTATTTTATTTCTCCAGGGATTTTTTTTCCCCTCAAAAATCAACCATTACTTACTGGAAAGTGTTCACCGCAGCACACATTCTAGGAGGTGATCAGAAACTTACTTCCAGGTCTTTGCTAACGCATTATTAGCATAAGCCACTGTTCCCTACCAGTGGTCCTTTACCATAGAATTTTGGTTGTACGCAATATCACCAGCTTCTTACTACTCGGGATCAATGTCATTCATTCACTTAACAAATATTTATTAAGCACCGTTAACCTGGTGCTATGTTAATGATGGTTAACCCCTACTTAATGCCTATTACATACCAGGGACTATTTTAAGTGCTTTACATATACTCGTTTATTTAATCCTCATGGGAATTTTATAAAGTAGATATGACTACAATTTCTATTCCGCAGATGAGTGAGTTATCAAGTGATTAGGCATCCTTCCAGGGAACCGAAAAATAAGCAAGTCATGAACCCCTATTTTATAGGCAACAAAGGAAACAATGACTTGCAATAAGCTATTTGCCCAAGAATAAGCAACAGAGGATAGGACTTGGCAGAACCTGGACTCAAACCAGGACAGTCTGACTCCAAACTTGGTGCTAACAAACTACTGCACTGTATATTCCTGGAGGATATTTTGTCTTAAAAGGCTGTAAGTGAGTGTAGTTCATACAAGGCCATCTTGCCCAGTCAGACAATGGCTTTCCAAATAAGATATTCAAAAATTCATATTGATTTTTGTAAAATGACTTCAAGAGAATGTCTTGATTATTCCAGACACCACTTAAGTCTCAAACTTCCATCTCAGATCTCTGCTGCAAAGTATACTGTTCTGAGCCATTTATTTGTAATACGCAGTTTACCAGGTTTGTTTCTAACAACGGGTACACATCTGCGCACCAGTTAGGGTTATTTTAAAGATGAAAACTCTACTGCTCTGTCACCATTGTCTTCAACTCCCTCAAGCAAGTGGTCAAGTTAAAAAGATGATGGAGTCTGTTAAGAAAAATCAGAATCAGGGGACGGCCCCGTGGCCGAGTGGTTAAGTTCTCGCGCTCCACTTCGGCAGCCCAGGGTTTCGCTGGTTCAGATCCTGGGCACAGACATGGCACCGCTCGTTAGGCCACGTTGAGGCAGCGTCCCACAAGCCACAAATAGAAGAACCCACAACTAAAATATGTAACTGCATACTGGGGGATTTGGGGAGAAAAAGCAGAAAAAAAAATCAGAATCAGATTGCTAAAATACCGTGTGTCAGAAAATATTGACCAATTTAACTAACCAGATTTCTCATCCCTCACCAAGCCACTCCATACTCAACAACGGGTGATTGTCCTGTCTAATTATCAGAGGTACTCTGACTTCCATTTCACCTGCTGATATCCTGGCAGAGCCTCCTTCCTCCAGGATGCCTTCCCAGATCCCTCTCATCAGAGTTGACTGGTATTAAAACTATTTGTTATTGTTTTCCTCCTATTGTGGGCTGAATTATGTCTCCCCCAAAATTCACATATTGAAGCCTTAAACCCCAGTACCTTAGAATGTGACTGTATTTGGAGTTAGGACCTTGAAAGAGGTGATTAAGTTAAAATGAAGCTGTCAGGGTGGGCCCTAACCCAATGTAATTGATGTCCTTACAAGAGGAGGAAATTTGGATACGCAGAGACACAAGGGATGTACACACAGAAGAAAGACCATGTGAGAACATAGGGAGAAGGCTACTATCTACAGGGCAAGGACGGAGGTCTCAGAAGAAACCAAACCTGCCAACACTTTGATCTTAGACTTCTGGCCTACAGAAGGTGAGAAAATAAAATTTCTGCTGTTTAAGCCACCCAGTCTGTGGTATTTTGTGAGGGCAGCCCCAGCACGCTAATATACTTCCATAGCTTACGAGTCTTTCCAAAGGGGAGTCCACGTCATATTCCACTTCGTGTCCTTCACAAAGCCTTGAACATGAAAGGCACATTTTAAACGTTTATCTTGTTGTTATTATTATTGTTCCAAGATTTGCTTCAAATATCTTTATCCAGATGTAGGTGATGAGGCCCTACAAAACCAAAAAACCAATAGCAACATATTCAGTTTACCAAAACAGTGTACGTAATATTCTGCTATGTGCTAGATATCTGATATACAAAGAGGAATAAGGTCATCCCCACCCTCAAGAAATCTATTTCTAGTAATCTAGAAAGACATGTGAACCAATAACTGTAATATTGCTTGCTTAATTCCAGTGATGGGGTTGGAGAGTGGGGAAATCACACCTCAGTAGATATTTAAAGACTACTTTGCTCATAAAACTGTCTTCACTCAGTTGTTTCATGAGGTAAGTGTACTTCTGACCACCTCTAAGTGTATAGATAGGGCAGTGGGAGCACACCAGCTGTTCTGCTGTAGATCCTGCCATTCCAGGTTGACTTGACAGCAATGGTCCCACTAGAGCAGTCCCTCCAAAACCACCTGGTAATAAGTGTTTGGGCCATATTTCATGAGATAAGAATAATCTTTTCGGGCTACCACAACTGCTCAAGTGGTGTCACCTAGTGTCTCCAAATCCACCATTATAACATGGAGGCAGGTTCAGTTGAAAAAGACAACTGCCTTGCTGGCTTAAGAGCTTATTAGCTCCATCAGAAGGGATGCCCGAGAGCCTTCAGGCTTGGTGGTGCTACTTTTGTTCTTTCCGTGTGTCTGCGGGTGTGTGTCGCAGTGATTCAGTGAAGGAGTGGTTAGCCCAGAGCAGTCGTCATCCCGAGAGAGAGAACCATCCTTGAAGACTTTTTACCTAAAGGGCACATTTTAGTCATCTATAAAATGAGAAGATTGAACAAGATCATCTCAAAGTCCCTTTCTATTTTAAAATTCTGTGATTCTGTAATCAATAGCTTGACTTTTTAAAATGTGTAAAAAGCCTCGAGAAACCTTTAAGATAAGCTTCTAGCTTGCTCATGAACACTCACAATTTAGTCACTCAGGATTATATTACATAACAGTAGTAGTTTTACATGATCCTAAAAACTAATTCATTATTGAAATTCACTTTATTTCTGTTGACCTTTGACTATTTTTGATGTTCTATTTTAAAGTTCTTCAAAGGATAATCCAGTATTATACACTACATTAATCTCAATATCTAAATATATCTTTGAGAAAAAATTTTATTTGTATTGATTCCAAGAATGATACTCCTATATAAAAATACTGGATTTTAAGAGGGAAATTTCCATGTGGCAAAAAAGAGTTTTAGTCTCTACTATAAAATAATAGAAAAATAATAACTGAAGTATTTGTAAGACAATAAATGCTTCCGTTCTTTAATGAGAATTATTATTGTCTTCATTTCATTTATAATAAAAGATCAGCTGAATTTCTAAGTGCCAAACGAGCTTCTCAGACTGCTTTTGATCCTCACTGAAACTCATTCAGGCCCTTATGTCTGAGTGGAAATCTCACTAATTTAAGAGAAAATTAATATATAATTCAAATGAACTGTATTGGTTTCAAATGGGAACCAAGGTGTATGGTTTACATTCGCACATCTCCACTATGAAGTCTGACGTTAATGTACCCCTTCGCTCCTTCCTTCCTCTAGCCCTCATTGTCTTCTCTCTCTCGAGTTCTCTTTTTCCTTCTCCTTCCTTTCACAGATCCTTACTAAATAAATACAAAACTTACATAGCCGTGACTCATGTAGTTCTATCCTAGAATGGTGTCATCAAGAGGACACAATCTAAGAACAAAAAGGAGCTCGAAACAAGGCAAGTCCTTTACTTGTGTTGTTCAAATACCAAAAAGAGAACACAATTTATGTCAACACTTCTTAAAATTCCCTGTATTTGCTCCCATCCGCTGTCCTCACACGTTCCACGTAGTCCCTTGCTTCTTTTTGTACAAGCCCCCAGAAAACTCTTCGCCCAATACTAGCTCTCTTGTTCTTTCCTATCCCTTTTGGTCCCAATTCTAAAATAAACTTTGCACAGAAAATGCTATGGAAACTTGACAGAGTTTCTTTAAAAATGGCTCACAGTCCAGTACTCTTAGTTAATGATATTAGCTTTTTCCTTGTTACAGGAACTCCAATCTTAAGTTGAAAATAATTCATCATTTTGTTTTGTCTCTCTGCCTAACTAGCCCCCAAAGTTTTGCAGCCTCATTTCTATTTCTAATGATATTCTCCCAATAGGTGGTAGGCTGGGGTGAAGATGGTGAGACAGAGTGGTAAAAAAAAAAAAACCCTGGCCCTTATCTCCCAAAGGAAAGAAATTTTGAAACTGTTATAAACGTGATAGAGTTGTCAGAGCTACATGGATTCAGCCTTTGACCTATGAAACGTATGGTCAGTTTTTTTGTTGTGTTACATAGCAGCATGATAATAACAAAAATTCCACAAAGATTAAAAAACAAAAACCCACCACTACGACCAAGTAATCTGTATCTTCCTGAATATTTTTACTCACATTCTTCCAATGCCCTTATCATCATATCTGACTCCGGCAACATCATCCTAAGTGGGCTCTGCTCCAGTTTCTCCCAATTCTAAACCATCTAATCTACTTCTAGATTAATTATCCTAAATACTGCTTCATCACGTCACTCCATTTAAAAAATTGCAGTAACTCCCCAATATCTATACAATAAAGCTCAAACTCTTTAACTTCACATAAAGATTCTCAAAAATTTGGCCCCAAACTATCATCTTTGCAAACTTATTTCTTTTTACCTCTAACTCAACCACATGCTCCAGTCAACTCAAATGTTCAGCCTCTCCCAAAAACACCTGCAGATTTATCTGCCTAGCAACTCTTTTTCTGAGAACTGCTCCTCCTCTCTTCCAACAACATGGTTAGAGTTACCTTGTAAGGACAAGATAACCCTGATAGCCATTGGTGAATGATCCCAGGGTGACACGTGACCCAAGCTGGTTGAATGAGTTCTTTCCCTGAGTAATTTAGGACAGAAGCTGAGATAGTCCAGACTCAGTCTGGCTGTGATTTTCTTCCATGTAGACCAGAAAAAAGAAAGAGCTGATCCACGGTAAGAAATGAGGTAGATATGTAGAGAGGAGCAAAGACAAGAGAGAGGAAGAAAGGACTGTAGTCTTGGTCCATTCTGTTCATCTGAGCCGGCTGCATCCTGCCTTTGAGGCCCAAGAGTCACTGCTGCAGTCGTAATAATAAATTATCTCCTTTGCTCAGGTCATCTTAAGTGGATTCTCTTACTTGCATTCCAAAAGAGTTGTCATTAATCTAATCACATTCGCACTTTAGAGAGCTCACTTTGTCCACAATGTGGAAGAAGGACGGACTAATAAGGGAGGAGAATAGAGGCAATGAGACCAGTCAGAAGGCCATTGGGCAGGTCCAGAAATAGGACTGAGTGATGATTGGATGTGCAAAGTGAGGAAGGGTGTTGAGGACTGAGGATGACCTGAAGGCTGGATGACTGGGTGGAGAGAGGGAAAGAGAATACTAAAGAATTGGGTGGACAATAATGAGCTCAGCTATGCAGCAGATAACCTATGTGGAAGCTCCTAGCACAATTCCTAGGCCATGGTAGGTGCTCCATACACCTCAGTGTCCCAGCTTCCCCCCCGCCAACCCTATGTTTTGTCTCCCATTAGGCTGTAAGCTCCTATAGAGCAGGGATTATGCACCATACTTCTCCATCGCTCTCACAGTGACTACTCAGGTCCTGGTACAGGGTAGACACCAAGTAAAAATTTGTTGATTTCATTTGATCCTATGCAAAACAGTTTTGTTTCAATTGCTTTTAATAATTTATCTTGTCAAAGTGAATTCTGAGAATAGTATTGTATAGACTTGCTTTTTCAGACAAAGAATTGAAAAAAATGCTTTCTTTACCACAATCTTGTTTGACTTTGGAGTAGTCTTGAAAAAGTGTGAATTCTAATAAAGGATCATTTTCTTTTTGATGGGTAAGAAATAAGTAAAATCCAGACACAAAAAGAATAAATAAATAAGCTTTTCATTTATAAATATGTATAAATCTGAACGTGCTCAGTAAACATCAACGCACAATACTTAAAAATAAATCTGAAAGCTGAATACTGAGCCTGATTCCTAATATAAACTCAAAGTAATCAAAGCCAAGGATTTAGAATTTGAAACAGATCCTGTTGTTGAATTTCAATATCTATCTCAGATATAACTATAAAGCTTTTTGGGAATTAATTTCTTCTTAATTCTCCATGCAAAAGATTACTCTTTTTATCCAATATACATTACCTCTAAATATCTTATTATCTGTATATATCTGATATATTAATTATATGTAATATATAATTATTATGTAATATTATATAATATATTTACACATAAAATCTAATATATATTATCAAGAGAGAGAGAGAAAGCATGCAAATGTGGCAAAAATACTTAAGTTAAATATTCAAAAACTCATCTTAACTAATTCCACTGCCATGGAGATACACAATCAATACAAGAGAGTCACAACTGGGCAGCTTTTATTAAGCTTAACTGAAGAGGAGAGGTGAGCCATGGTCCGTGCATAGCTGCTGTGTGTGGCCAATATACCTGTGCAGACTCCCGGACATTGATGGAGGAGGGTACAAGTGAGACAGAACTCTAATGTGGGGAATACAGGCCACCCTGCATAAACTGTGATCTGAGAGGCAGCGAAATGCCCACCTACCATGGTGCCCAAAATTCCACCAGTGGGGGCATTGTTTTGAGTTAAGGAAGTTATTTCTAGGAGACTGCAGTTAAAATGCATGCATTCAGTAAAAGTGACAAAGCGTTGACCTGCTGATACCTATAAACACATTGTCATGATTGGTTTGTTTCAACAGCTCCCTATCACCTGACAGAGAACCATGGCCCTTGGCCCTACCCACCCTCTCAACCTCACTTCTTGCCATTCTCCTCTTCCCAGCAGACTCTCCCCTCTACATCTATGGCTGGTGCCTCCTCAATGCTTCAGGTTTCAAATTAAATGAGATCTCTCAGAAAAGCTTTCCCCGGCCACCCTAACCAAAGTAGGGCTGTACTCGATCAGAGTTCCCTTCAGAGGGCTACTAACAGTATGTTATTCTTTTATCTTTTTTCATGTACTTTTTCTATCTGTCTCCCCCTAGCAGCTTGAGGGCAAAGACCTAGAGCACTTTATTCCCATTATAATCGTAGCCCCTACACGGTATCAAGTAAAGGCTCGATAAATATTTGTTAAGTGAGTGAATAAATGATAAAGTAATATAATATTTCTGGAAGTTGGTTTGGCTATAAGTATCAAAAGACCTTAGAATGTTGACACGGAGTAATCTAATTCTTCTGGGAATTTATCTTAAGGAAATAATTGGAAATGTACAGATTTATAGAAAAAATTTTCATCACAGACTTGTTTATAAAAGGAAAAACTGGATCTGAATGCCCAGAAATAAGAAAAGTATTAAATCGGTGACATTTTAAAAGAACACTTAATGCCATGATAAAATACTCATGATATAATGTAAAATGGAAAAAGGAGGATAAAAGAGTTTATACAGTATGATCTCAACTTTGCTAAAAGGAAAAGAGTATATATGCATAGAAAAGAATTGTTATATGTATCAACATACCAAAATATTTATGGTGCTTATAGGTGCTATAGGTAATGGATAAGTGATTTTTATTTTAAAGATTTTTTTTCCTTTTTCTCCCAAAGCCCCCCAGTACATAGTTGTGTATTTTTAGTTGCGGGTCCTTCTAGTTGTGGCATGTGGGATGCCGCCTCAGCATGGCTTGATGAGCAGTGCCATGTGACACCCAGGATTCAAACTGGCGAAACCCTGGGCCCCGGAAGTGGAGCACGAGAACTTAACCACTCAGCCACAGGGCTGTCCGCATGGTTTTTATTATTAATGGTAGTCTGTGTTTAAAAAAATTCTGTACAATGAGTATGTATTACTTTTATATAGGATAAAAGTAATACTTTTTAAAATCTAAATAAACAAGTAATGTGTGAAAAGCACTCGGCTAATTACTGAAGGATTCAACACTTTTGAATGGATGATCAACACTTTTCCCACTCTCCAGCGGTTTGTAATTTCCGACATAAGGAAACATTTCCAAACCCAGGTGGGAGCTGGCAATAGCAGCCAACAGTGAGTCAGGAGGAAGAGGGAATGACGACGCAAAAATGGTGAGATGGGGTGAGGCAGGGTGGGACACCACAAAGGAGAAGAATGTAAACAAGTAGGGAGATGAGGGGACCCCAAAGATAAACTTCAACTGCTCTCATCCTTTCAACAAATACTTTCTACATGCCCACTGGGCCAGGTATTTTGCTAGGCTAGAGGGTTTCAAAGATGAATAAAACATAGTTGCAGCATGCCCTGAAATTACAGTGGGGCAGGCAAGTAAGAAAATCAATTACATTAAAGCTTAATTGTATGATGATACACAAAGGTGTTCTGGGAGTACAGACAGGGGCCATCTAACTCATGTTGGAATGGGAGCGGTCAGACAACACTTCCAAGAGAACATAAACTCACGCTAACTCCCAAAGGACAAAGTACAGAATTCCAGGAAGATAAGAAAAAACATCAGAAAGGTATAGAAGCATGAAATCTCATGACTATCAGGATGCTTTAAGCTACGTGTAGCCCTAACTAGGACCCCAGGTATCTGTTGGAAGTTAAATGTCATTTGCTTTGGCTCTGTATAGAATACAGTTGCCTAAATGGCAAGTTTGTAACCTTCCCTGAACAAGCCTGTATTGTGTTAATTCAGATGTAATTAATAATTATGGTCACACCAGTATGTCTCAGGTATTTTTACCTGTTATTTCTTTTATACTCTAAGAGATTTTTTAAAAAGCTCTTTCTCAGCACATATAGCACTCCATCAGCATCCATGACTGCAGGTGGCAGCTGGTGTGGAGCAGCCAAATACAGCAGCAGATCTGGAGGGCAGAGAAAAGACTTTCTTTCGTTTCTATCACCAGCCCTTTTTCTGGAAGAAAGAGGGGAATTAAGCTGATTTAATATATTGGGTACATGGTACCCAATCAATACAATATTGATGCAATGCAGTACAATGAATCCATACATCACTTGTTTTTGTGTTTCAATTTTCCCTCTTTTGAAGAGCATTTAAATTCACTTTGTTGGGGTTACGTGGGCAAAGCTGTGCACAGTGATGTCTGAGCGCCTCTCCACTGTGCCTCACGCAATCCCTTGGCCTACCTTTATATCGAAACCTGGAAGTAAAGGATTAGAGAACCTGCAGCCACTGCTTCTGCTCTCCAAAGTCATAAGAGCCCAAGTGGACCACAACAATACATGAAATGATTGCCATAGACATCAGCTGAGTGAATATTTAGTAAATTTAAAAAGTAATCAAATATTCATAGTTTACCAAAAGATCCTCTAGGCTACTTAAAAAAATTCTTTTTTGCTTTGCTCTTAGGCCTTAATCTAAAGCTTAAATCCTGAGTCTGCTTTTAAATCTCATTTTGAATAATTCAGAGTTTTGGGGAACAATCCATAATGCCAATATGATAGTGTAACAGCTAAAGAAGCACTTTCACAACATAACATATTAAAATCAATTCAGTTAGCTTCCAGAAGGGGAAATCTACTATCTTTTTAACCTCTCCCTACTAAATATATTACATGACTCGAGTATACCTGTTGATGAAATTTATGCCTAGCTCCATTGCCACTGTTCTCACTATATTGAGGACTTTAGAATATGTCTACATGGACATCATAAAGAATATATATTCGAGGCTGGCCCTGTGGCCCAGTGGTTAAGTCCGCATGCTCTGCTTCAGAGGCTCAGGGTTTAGCCAGTGAGGACCTAGCACCACTCATCAAGCCATGGTGAGGCAGTGTCCCACATGGTACAACTAGAAGGACCCACAACTAAAATACACAACTACGTATTAGGGGACTTTGAGGAGAAGAAGGGAAAAAAATTTTTTTTCATTAAAAAAATATGTATTTCTATCCTTTGAGGAACACATTTCCAGATACAGAATATTAGATTACAAGCACAAAATTGGCATCACATTCAAAATAAAGAGAATATTCAACTGATCTGTCAACTATAAACTTATTCCTGTTGTTCGTCAATGAATGATCAATGTCTTAAAAGAGGGAATTTTCAAAAAAGGAAATAAACTTCATCAACAGACAAAATCTTCAACTTCAAAGAAAGGTAAAATAAGAATAATAATAAAGAATGTAAAGAATGTTTTATTAGTAAAACATAGTTATTGATGACGAGTTGTTTTAGCCTTTCTTCAATGTTGTGGTGTCAACTCGCAACTTTTTCTTTGAGGAATTGCCCCTTCCATATTCCAGTGATCTTGGCAGGATTGATAGTCACAGTTGTCCTGTCTCCCTCCCTCCTTGGATGAGCACATGACACACACCTGATCAATCAGAGTTCTTCCCCAGGACTGATATTTGAACAAAAGTAGGAAGTTTTCGCTTTCCACACTTTTCACTGACATTGGACCAACATGAGCCTGGAGTTGCTTGTTGGCTGACTTCTCCAGTTGCATGGAAGAAGTCCATTGTCAGTAGGAGAAAAGAAGTCAACTAGTAGAGGAAAACATAGGGGAGATAGTGTAAGAAAGAGAGGAAAGGGGAAGGGAGAAAGAGATCTGACCTAATAGTATCACTGATTGCACTTAGTAAAGCCTAAAGCTAGTTCACCTCTGTATTTCCCCTGGTACATGAACCAGTAAATTTCCGTTTTTGCTTAAACTAGTTTAAGTTAGGTTTTGTTATTTCCAATCAAGAGTACCAATATAGTGTGTGTCCCCCCACGAATTTTAGTGAAAATACCCATTAGTGTGGAGAAATAATTATGCCCATATATTACTATTAGATTTCCTTTTGGTTTCACATAACAGAAACATGACTACAGTTTCTTAACTGAATATGGATTAATTTACTCATGTAACAGGAATTCCAGAGGAAGGAGTCTGGAGCTGGTGCAGATGTTCAAGAAAGTCACCAGCTCCTTCTAGCTTCCTGTTCTACTGTTTTAACTTGCAGCTTTTATCCTCAAAATTGCAAAAAGCCCACTCTACTTTCAATCAGGAAGAAGAAATGAAGGGAAAAGGGGGAAAGTGTGTGCCAGCTCTTTCCTTTTAACTAGCAAAACAAAAATATTTCTAGAAGCTCAACCCAGCAATCTTCATAGATCAGAACATAGTCATACGGACATACCTAGCTGCAAGGGAGTCTGAGAAAGGGAGGTTTTTATAACAAGTCACATTCCTACCAAAGAATTCCTACCTACTCATAAAAGTGAAGATGAGAATGAATATTGAGTAGGCAAATGCAGGGTTTTATTTCAGTGGTCCTATAAGTTAGGAAAGTTCCATTTGTGGAAAGCAATTTAGACTAACTATAAAAATATTCATACCTGGTGATCTAATAAGTAGTACCACTTCCGGGAATTTATTCTGAAATAATTCAAAATATGAAAAAGCCATAATTACAAGTATACTTATATTTATGATCTTAAAAACAGAGAAGAACCTCTATAAAAACCTCAATATCCAAAAATAAGGAAATGATTATGAAAATTACACTAAGTTTGTAGTTTGTATATTGTACAGGCATTAAAAATTGTAGTTTTTATGACTATGAAACAGTATGGGGAAATGTTTATGATGTAATGTTAAGTTAAAAAAGTAGACTATAGGGGGCCAGCCCTGTGGCATAGTCATTAGGTTTGGCACTCTCCACTTTAGCAGCCCGGGTCATGGGTTTTGATCTTGGGTGCGGACGTACACCACTCATCAGCCACACTGTGGCAGCAGCCAACATGTGAAGTGGAGGAAGATTGGCACAGATGTTAGCTCAAGGCTAATCTTCCTCAAGCAAAAAAAAAAAAGAAAAGAAAGAGGGAGATTGGCAAAATATGTTAGTTCAGGGCTAATCTTCCTCAGGAAAAAAAAACTGCACGATTTCATTTGTACTAAAATTTTATGTACATTATAAGCTGCAAAGGAAAAAATTACTGAAAGAAAATACATCAAAATGCCAACAGTGGTTGTATTAGACTATTGGGGTTATAATTTATTTTTCTTATTTACTCCAGGTTATAATTTTAATTGTTTCCTTTACTTTAATAATAAATTAATAAAGTAGAACATTTATTTTTAAACCAATTAGTTTTATGAGCATATATGTCTGTTATTCTCTGAAGTAGCTCTCAGATATATCAGAATTCTCTAAGTTGGTGCTATTTCTCCCATTGTTCAACATAATACTGGGATCAAAATGGTACCAAATAGATATTTTTTGCTAGATTATTTAATGCTTATTTTTAAGCAATGTTAACAGTGTATTAGTTAGAGTTCTCCAGAGAAATAGAACCAATAGGGTATATTTATAGAGAGAGAAAGAGATTTATTATAAGGAATTGATTCATGCAATTATGGAGGCTGGTACATCCAAAATCTGCAGAGTTGATTAGATTAGATTTCCAGCTAATCTAATTTCCATCTAAAGGCCATCAGGCAGGAGAATTCTCTCTTACCCAGGGGAGGGTAAGCCTTTTGTTCCAGTAAGACCTTCAACTGATTGGCTGAGGCCCATCCACATTATGGAGAGAAATCTGCTTTACTCAGTCTACTGATTTAATTGTTAAATCATTTAAATCTCACCCAGCATCTCACAGAAACACCCAGAATAATATTTGACCAAATATCTGGGCAACCCTATGGCCCAGTCAAGTTGACACATAAAACTAACCATCACAAACAGTTAAAGGCTAAACTACATATATTTCACATGTTGGACTGGATTTATGTCTTTTAAATCATCTATCCTTTTCTCTGTTTTATGTTTGTGTGTTTATACATTTTGCATTTGCCTAGCAGAACTTTACCTCCATGCCTTTGCTCATTCTGTTCCCTGCACCTAGAATGCTTTTCCTATTATTGCCACATTTCTAAATCCTAGATATCTTTTGGCCCTGCTCAAATGCCGCATCTTTACTGAAGCCTTCCCTGATTCCTCCCGTTTTCACACCCCCTACCCCCGACCACCCCCCACAGACACATCAAACCAGAAGTAACTTTTCCTCCTCAACACCCATAGGGCCCTGACTCTGCTTCTCTAATGGGGTGTCCCACATCTGCCTTGTTTTACAGATTTTTGTGACTCGCTTTTTAAGACTATAAATTTCTTGAGAAAAGAATTCGTGTCCAATTCAGTCTTGAATTACCTGAGTATCTTCTATTGAGCAGATGTTCAAAATTTATTTGTTGAATTAATACATTTTATATTTTTTCCTTACAACTAAAGGAGTCAGTAATCTCTTGGATAACAAGTAATTCAAAGATATTTTCTAACGAAATAATACAGTTCAAGAAATTGTCTCGATAAATCCAAGTATTGAGTCGTTTAAAATAAACATACCTTTAGGTGGTTAAAGTTTTCAGTTACATCACAACAAGTATGTTCTATATATTTAACCATAATTTTCTGTCTTAATTGTCAAATTCACTTAACGCAAAGTATAGGGAAATTGCTTTGATTATGATGGTATTTTTCCTTTGCTGCACTTTTCCCACCTTCGAAGGCTGAAGCAGTTAATCCTCTCATCATTCATCCTTATCAGATGTGTTCACTTATTGCCCTTGGTCTTTGGGCCAAGGCACAAGTTAAACGAAGCTGTGATTTAGCTGGTCAGCCATAGAACCTGTTCTCCTCATGCTTTAGATGAGGCGCACCCTCTTCCTGTTACATTATTTCTACAGGATCCCACAGAATCGACATATCTCCAACGACCAACAGTATCTGTCAGCGCCTTCCTTGAATCCGCATTTCACTACAATTAGTACATTTTGCTACTGGCATTTAACTAATCTCTCTGACGTGTCAAAACTTTCAAAGCTTTTCTTGTTTCTCCCTCTAGTGGCCAATAAGATTCATTGAAATGGAAATCCAGACAAGGGTGAGCTGAAATGTGGGTGAAAGGTGCGGATGCACATTCAATTTTGGTGTAAATAAATATGAAATGTATGCAAATCTCTGTCTCAAAATCTGAGAAGAGGTTAATTTGGGATACAATTTCTTTAGATATCACACACAAATAAGCTCTATATTTATTCTCTGAATAATATATATTTCTATTTTATACTAATAATTTCTTAGACATTCTGTATAATTAATTTCCTATTCAGAAAAATGTGGCTTTCATATCCAATTATCTGATACATTTGAGTAATAAGTACATCACTAGAGAATTTCAATTTTTTAAATGTTTGCTTAATAGGATAATCCTTCTCCCTCCACCTCTGCTTAATTTGCATTGGCTTTTTGCTATTATGTAATGTTCCCCCTTTCAACTTCTAATTTCTTGCTTATAAAATGTTATGAAAAACTTGTTTAATTAGAAATAAAATTTTAAATTCCATGATACTTTTGTGAAATAACGAGATGGTCAAATGTGAATGAGATAAAGCAGGAATATATGTGTGTAATAAATTCTGATTTTAGAGGTGAAACTTTGGTCAAATACTTCTCAATAGAAACACTTTTAATTTTTTTAATTTTATTTATTAAAAATAGTAAATAGTGAATCATCTTAAAGGGAACACTGTCAAACATTATAATATAAAGATTGGTCTGCTTTGCCAAGATTCACAAAATAGCACTCTTGTTTAAGAATTAGAGAGACCATTTTATTAAAGACAGAGTGACTATATAATTTGTCATCCAGATCAGGACACTTTCGAGAATGAAGAGGACATTTTCGAGAATGAAGAGGACACTATTAATAATGTGGATAACGGACATAAACTGGGATTGTCCCAGACAAACTGGAACATTTGGTCACTCTAATGATCTCCAATTAATTAAAAACATAAATTATTTGGTTTATTAAAAACATAAAGCAATTGTAGCAGTCCTTTTACTAGAAAGGTTATGGTAGGTGAGGCATGCAGTTTTATTTGCTTTAGGCTAAAGTTATTTCCTCTAAGACTGCTCAAGGACCAAAGACCCCAGGTCCAGTAGAATCTTTCTATAGGGTAACCAACTCACCCTAGTTTCTTCAGGACTATTCTGGTTTTAAAATTGAAATCTGTTATCCCAGGAACCCCTCAGGCCCAAGTAAGCCAGGCAGGTTAGTCACCCTAATTCCTTAGAGCTACCTTATAGCAAGGTGGCATCTCCTCCTTGGCCCTTGAGGTAAGGTGGGGCAGGGCACTCCATGAAAACCTCTGTCTTTTACCAGGATTGACCCCACTCTTTCCCTGAACTCTCGCCTAGCTCTGGCCTGCCTTCAACTGCCCCAGGACTCAGTCTTCGTTCCAAGGATACCTTTGACTGTGACCCTGGTGCCATAGCACATTGCTGCCTCCTGACACAGGCTTTCTGCTCCCCATCTACCATTAACACCCTCGCTCCCACTGAGGTGCCAGCATGGCCGCACATAGCTGTACTGCTGGGACTTCGTGCTGCTAAAAAATGCTCTCTGCTCTACCATCTACGTCGGGGTTTGACAGACTTCATTTTTAGCGAAAGACTTCATCCTTTACTACACTGTGGCATGCAGGAAGGAAATGAAAAGAGTTGTTTTATCTTCAGGAAGAGTGTAATAATATTAGGCCATTTCTTTAGACACATCAAGCCACAAGTCGAGCTGACTATGGAAAATTGTTAAAGAAATATTTTGCCATGACACCTATAAGAAGCTATTGAACCCTAGTTTAGCAAACGTTGAGAATGAATTTCTAAGGATGGCAAGACCGCATTTTTGAAAAGGACTACACATTTCTTTTCATAGAAAGTAAAATACAGGGGCCAGGTGACAGCAACTTTGTCTGTTAGAGGGGTTGGTCTATATGATAATCCATCTGTTATGGAAGCTGATTTCTTCTCCAGGAAACCATCTACTCGTCATCTCCACTTAATGTCTGACAGGCACCTAAAATTCAACATGAGCAGAACTGAACCCATCATCTTCCCCACAAGCCATTGTTCTCTTTCTGCATTGTTCGTTCTTTACATAAACTGCATCACTAGCCAGATGGAGAGTCAGAAATTTAGGAGTCATGTTTGGTTCCTCCCCCTCACTCCCCACAGATTCCAGCAGTCCTCCATCGAAATGCTTCTCAAACCCATCGCCTTTCCTCCAGCTTCCCAACCATAGCCTGGGCAGGTCACTTTCATTTTTCACAATAGTCCCCTATGGGTCTCCATTGTTGTCCCTCTCCAATCCATTCTCAACACTACAGCCACATAAATGGTATTATGGGCTGAATTATATTCCCCCCAAAATTCATGTGTTGAAACCCTAACTGCCAGTACCTTAGGATGCGACTGCATTTGAGATAGGGCCTTTAAAGAGGTAATTAGAGGATGTTAACTAGACTTATTGTGGTAATCATTTTGCAATATATACAAATATGGAATCACTATGTTGTACACCTAAAATTAATATTATATGTCAATTATACGTAAATTTTTAAAAATTCCTAAATGCCGAAAGAAGAGGTAATTAAGTTAAAATGAGACCATTATGGTGGGCCCTAGTCCAATCTGACTGATATCCTTATAAGAAGAGGAAATCTGGACACACAAAGAGATCCTGGGGGCATACTGCACAGAGAAAGGACCCTATGAAGAGGCAGCAAGAGAAGGGTCACCTGAAAGCTGAGGAAAGAGGCCTCAGAGGAAACCAACTCTGCCAGCACCTTGATCTTGGACTTCCAGCCTCTAGAACTGCAAGAAAATAAATTTCAGTTGTTTAAACTACCCAATCTGTGGTGTTTTATTAGGGCTGCCCTAGCAAACTAGTATATATGGTGTCTCGCCCGTTCCCATCACCATAAAATAAAATGCAGTGTAATTAACACGGCAGAAGAAGCCCTAGATGATTTGGCCCTAGGCGCATCTCCTGCCTCATCCCTCTTCCTGGCTCTCTGCCCTCCAGCCCTACTGAACTTCTCTCAGTTCTCAGTCATCCCTGGGGTCTTCTTGCAAGGTGTCTCCTTTGCTGGAAGTGCCAGTCCCTCCCTCACTCTCATTACCCACCGAACTTTGTCTCAGCTCAAATGTCACTTCCTCAAGGAAATCTCGCTGATGCCTGGTCTAGGTCAATTTTCCCTTTCTATCACTAAACATTGTTGTCATTATTTGCCTCATAGCTCTTGTTTTTTCCACTAATTCAGAAGCTCCACAATAGCTGAACCACTCCTGTCTTGTTTACTTCTGTATCTACAATGCCAGCACAGTACTTGAAACATAGCAGGCCTCCAATAAATATTAGTTGACAATATGACCAATGCTCTCTTTCAATACTTACAGCACCCTCTGTTGAGGAATTGACACATCAATTGGCTTAGTTGGGGAAGCCACTGGGACAACACCATGAGATGCCAAATATGCAGCCCTCCTTCACAGCGGGCTCTGTTTTCACCGGCACCCACAGCTCAGAGCATCCTTCCCAAGCGGTGTAGTACAAAGAGGGGAGGCTAACAACAGACCTCAAAGTTTCTCTCTTAGACTCTGCCCCATGGACTTAGGAGACATCATGCAAGCTCAGCCCCTGGGATCTCTCTTTATCCCAGACCATCTGAGAGAGCTTCTGTATAATGGTATTCAGAGGGCGACTATCAACGAGCCTAGCAAACGCTACATGCAGTGTTTTGAATTGCAGCCAAGATCATTTACAAAAATAATTCTTGGAATGTCAAAGAAGGTATTTTAAAACAAGAAATGTAGTAGGAGGAACACATATTTTCAAATAGGAATCTGGAGTGTCCCTCGTGTTCTGATAATCTCGCTGAGGTAGGAGGTCATTAGCTGAGTTTTGTTCCATAAGGAAGAGAACAAACACTTCCAGGGTGCTAGAATGAAGAACTTCACAGAGATGGAAATTAACTTTCTGCTGTGAGAGGCCATCCTTTAAAAGTTTTTCTTTCCTCTGGAGGTCTCCTGGCCTTCCAGGTCCTGAACCAGTATAGTATACATTTTCTTTCTTTAAAGAGGCTCAATATTCTATTATCTACCAACAGAGAAAGTCACTGTGACCTCTGTCTTCCATGCAAGTTCCTGAGCCACCTTCATTCTGGTGCCTACAGTGATGTTTGAGGCACCAGGTTCCTGGGCCTGACGTGGGAGGCAATTCTGTGTGGAGGTCTTGCTTGAAGGCAGCAGGAGACTGCCTGCATGATGGTGGCTCGCGAGCAAAGACATGCGGGAAAAGGTCAACCAGCAGGCTGATTACGTGAAATCTGAATTTCACTACCATTTATATTCTACACTTGTTTTAAAATGACTATATGTCTGTTATGTTCACATTTTATCTCATATAATCCTCAAAATAACCTGCAAGGGAATATTAAATAGCCATTAAAATGATATTCATAAATGTATATTTACATTTATAATATTTATAAATATATAAATATTTTATATATAAATTATATACATAAATTTATTTTTATATAAATTTATAATATATTATATAATATAATATTTATTTAATGATAAACATAAATGTATATTTATTAACATATTAGTTAATTAATGCTTTCTCACATGGAGGAAGCCACGGTAGACTTAGTTTTCGTACTGTCCATATGCACAAATTGGGAGAAAAACATAAATGAACCACGTTTGACTACGGTTTTATGAGAATATTTTAAAGGATGCGGTTTTATAAGTATACTAAAGTATTTAATTGCATTCCTCTGAGTATCTCTAGACCTTTGATAGTTAGATCATCATCTCAGTCAAGGACCATTTTGCATTGCCCTAAGTTATTTCACGTAACTGGCAATAGAAATTTCTCATTTCCATCATGAAGAAGGAGAAAGAAAAGGAACACAATTCATAAGACAAAGAACTCTGAATTCCAATCTTATATTACCTTCCGCTAATTGTGTTTTCGAAATAAAGAAAGGGACTGCATTGGGATACTGCCTAAGAGACACAAAAGTAAAACGAACCCCAAAAAGGCTGATTTTGATATCAAAATCTTAAAGAGGACTTCCTGCCCAGGTGGCAAACAATAAGAAATATTTATCTTCAGGAAGCTACCCTTTCTAGTTATTTTAAGGTCAAAAAAGTTTGTTAAGAAAGTTGTCTAGTTCTCATAAGTAGGAACCTAAACTAAGTTTAAAAATTATCTCCCACTTGATTTAGAAATATCAAAATAATATTTGTGGAGGAAAGTCAGAAACCATATTAATATTGCCTGTCCCATTTTAGTTTTAACATTCAGTAATTAAATGCAAAATATTTTCCTTCTACTAGGTAGTGGCTATTTATAACACACTGTAAAAGAAGACATTTCTTAAACACACCATACCCTAGACTTGTACTGTCCGGTATGGCAACTATTGAGGCCTTAAAGCATGGCCAGTTCAAACTGAGATGTGTTTAAGTGAAAAATACACATCAGATTTTAGAGACATAGCACCAAAAAAGGATGTAAATTACTTCATCAATAATTTTGCATTGATTATATATTGAAATAATAATAATTGAAAACATTTGGTTAAATGAAATATATTATTAAAATGAATTCTACCTATTTCTTTTTACTCTTTAAATGTGGCTTCTAGAAAAATTTTAATGTGGCTTGCATAATATTTCTGTTGGACAGCACTGCCTTTCCGCCTTTAAATAACTACTATCCTGAGTCAGGAGTGAGAGTCTCAGACTTTATTCCTGTCTTCTTGGGATATCTTGGGCTTATAATTTACTGTAAAAGAGGATCAAAAATGTCAAACTTTTGGGGCTGGCCCCGTGGCCGAGTGGTTAAGTTCGCGCGCTCCGCTGCAGGCGGCCCAGTGTTTCGTTGGTTCGAATCCTGGGTGCGGACATGGCACTGCTCGTCAGACCATGCTGAGGCAGCGTCCCACATGCCACAACTAGAAGAACCCACAACGAAGAATACACAACTATGTACCGGGGGGTCTTTGGGGAGAAAAAGGAAAAAATAAAATCTTTAAAAAAAAAAAAAAAAATGTCAAACTTTTACAAATATGGTTAACAAAATGGAGAACACGAAACTAATGTGCACAGAAGTAGTATGTACTCGCCTCTTAAATCCTTTCACTTTTTCCATCTTTGTCACCACCGCTCTAGTCCAAGCCACCTTTATCTCTTGCCTGAACTAATAAAATGGCCTTTGAAATCAAGGTGGCAGATCCTCTTTGATGCCCACCCATAACTCATTGTCTTTACCATGTCAGTCCTTGTTAGCTAAACTTCCTTCCACTGGAATCTACTTGTCTTTTATTCCCCCAAAAGTTTTTTCTGGCCACAGGATCCCACGCTGCTTCTATGTGTAGCAAGGAAGTACCATGGAGTGAACACCCCCTGGGAGCATCCGTCAGCCAGTAATTGACAGGAGTTACTGTATAAATACCCAAGCTCAGGGGCCGACCCGTGGCGGAGTGGTTAAGTTCATGCGCTCCACTGTGGCGGCCCAGGGTTTCGTTGGTTCGGATCCTGGGCGCGGCATGGCACCACTCGTCAGGCCACGTTGAGGCGACACCCCACATGCCACAACTAGAAGGACCTGCAACTAAGATATACAACTATGTACCGGGGGGATTTGGGGAGATAAAGCATAAAAAAAAAAAAAAAAAAAAAGATTGGCAACAGTTGTTATCTCAGGTGCCAATCTTTCAAAAAAAAAAATACCCAAGCTCATTATCCCTCAGGTGGAGTTACTCAGGGGTACATGTTCTACACCATTTCCCAGAGTTCCTCAGTGGGATTAATCGATAATTACCCACAGCTGTATCTTGTTTAATATTTCAGCCTTTATTTGCTCCTGCCCCCTCCCTATTTTTCATTCCCACCCCTTACCCTTCCTGGGATCATTTCTCAAATAAACTACTTGCCCCAGAATCCTTGTCTCAGGATCTGCTTCTAGGGGAACCCAAACTAAGATGACTGGTCTGCCCACTTCCGCTTTTACCTTTCACCAATCCATTCTCCACCTCCAAAGCCAGGCCATCTTCTTAAACTACCACTGTGACCAAGTCACTTCCTACCTAAAACCTTTCCATGATTTCCGCTGCTCTTAGGATAAAGACCATCCAATACCTTAGCTTCAAGCTTCTGGACGTCAATTCCAATGACTGCTTTACTACCTGAATTCCTTTGCCACACTCAAGACCTTACCATCACACAGAACTGCCACACCTCAAGACTGAAAATTCCAGTATCCCACACTCTGACCACAGTCTTCTACACTCATACAAACACTACTACTCTGCCTGCACCAGACCTCCAGGCCCTCAATCCCTCCTTTTCTCCCCATTTGTCAGACTCATGGATTTGCACGCTCCCTATTCTACATAAACCCCCAGCAACATCACTTCTACTGCTCTCTGTCAGTACTCTCAGCTCTGCTAGCCTCCTCTCCTGGTAGTATTAGCTTGGAAACTGTCAGCCACGAATATTTTGACAATCTGCTTCTGCTTCTACACCCAGGCTGGAAGTAAATGTAATAGAGTAAGCTGCTCAGAATTTAAAATTTGCACACTGAGGTATTTTCCCCCTTGCCAGAAGGGTAGACCCACAAATAAGTGGTCCCTAATATCAAAGAGACCCTTGACACCACTTGATAATTTTTTATATGTCTCGTTGCTTTCACAGGAAATTCTAAACCTTCACCACTTTCCAACATCCTTCCTCTGTTCACTTTCAGCAGATTACCTTGAGTCTGAATTTGCAGAGAAACAAATCCATCACCTTAACTCTTTCACTCCTGTAGAAAGCCTATCTCTCCACCTGTGCTCCAGAGCCCAAACCTCTCTCCCCTGAATCAGAACGTGAATCAAAGTCCTTTCATAATGAAGATCTGGACAAACTTCCCAGCCTCACCTCCACATACATCCTACTTGCAGTTCCAGGAATACTGTCTAGACACGGAGAGGATCTCGAGCCTGAGGTATCCATAAGGCTAAAGCAGAACCCAGGAGAGAGTCTCCTAAATAAAGCCGAGTTCCTTTTTCCAGGAATGCTATCATAACAAGGACCCTGCCAAGGAGAAGAAAGGAAGTTGTAAACCATGGAATGAAGTTGAAAAGTCATGAGCCAAAGATTCCAATACATGCAGAGACCTAATTAGGAGAGCAAGAGCAGATGGGGGGTAGAAAGGGGCCAACACAGAGGAAACTGACATGGAGCAAGATGTGAGTTAGGTCCAGGGTAATGTACTTCCTCTTAGTCACCAGACAGTTGGCTCCTTCATGTCATTCCAGTCCATTAAATGTCACCTACCAAAAGGCCATTCCCACCTGCCCCATCCAGAACAGCCACTTAGTTACTCATCACATTTCTTTGTTTTAATACTCTGCATAGTGCTATAGTACTTGTTGATACTTCTTTATTTACTGGTTCATTGCCTACATCCCCCCTAGAATGTAAGCTCCGTGAGAACAGAGCTCTTCTCATTTACTTTGTATCCCCAGTGGCAAGAACAGTGCTTCAAATACAGCAAATACTTGGTAAATATTAGATACATGAATTAAATCTCAGGAATATTTTGCATGTTTTTTAAAAGACCTCCAAGTGATTCTGACTTCAGTGAGAACGGAAACCACTGGGCTAACACCTGTATGTATGCCCGGATGGGGAGGGTGGCAAGAAGTGATCTTGAAAAGTGCAAAAGCAGGCCAGACAAATGAAGCATTACTCTCTCTCGCTAGGCTCTCCTAGCAAAACATGCTAGAATATGCTTTCCTCAACATTTCTGAGCTACTCAGTTCAGGTATCTTCTTCTTTAATAACTATAAACACTAAAGACAGTTATTTGGAATTATTTACTTTTCTTTCCCCAGTCTCAAACACCCTCTGGCATGCATTAGATACTCGATAAATATTTAATGAGTTGCACTGCTCAGAGATTAGCTGCAGCCCACTGGGCTTACTGATGTTCTCTGCTACAGCTTACATATTAATACTAGCTGTCACTTATTTAATGCTTACCGCATGCCATCTTACCTATAGTATCTCATTTAATCCTCAAAAGAATACCTCAGGAGAGGGGTTTTCTTTTTTTTCTTTTTTACATTTACAAATGAGAAAACTGAGACTCAGAGAGTTTACATATATGGTACATAACAGAGTTGAGATTTACATCCCGGGTCTTGTTTTCTATCCTATACTGTCTTGTACAATCAATCCTATACCTACAAGCAGTGCATCAGTATTTTTAGTGTACATTCTTTCTGCCCCAACTCTTCTATTAACTAATAATGGAATCTAGGACAATTTCTCAAATATCTCTGTGAGTCTTAGTCTCCTGACCTGTACAATCAGGAATTAGATGATATTAACTCCTTCGTCTCCTCCAGCTCTAAAAATTATACGCATCTCGGAGTTCCCAGACTTTCAAGCCTTTGATTCTGCAACACCATCTGCTTCTGCTTTTCTGTATATTTCACACTGTGATTACATCAAAACAACATAAAACAGTTTCCATCTCCATGAATTATTTTCTTGAAACCACTTGACTTAATTTGAAATATGAAAAATGAAATGAAGCCACGTCACCAAAACCACAAAAGAGAAGTTACTTCCTCAAACACTGTCTACATATATCCCAACAGAGTTAACATCATTGGTTTAATTACCTCTTAGAAGAAGATACTCGTGAGAGTATTTCTGAGGACAATTATGGAAGAAGTAAATTTTAGGCTATCCACCGCACATTTGGGGAGAAAATTAAACACTAGTCTCTAATGTATTTGTTATTTATGAATTTTACTAATTATAGAATTTGGAAATACAATGTAGAGGGGAGAGGAATCTGGTTCAAGTTCCTTTTTCTATTACTGAAGCAGCACAGGGCAGTGCAAGGAGCCCTTGGTTCTTCTCTTGGTGAAAACCTATGGTGAATCACTTAAGCTCTCTGCATCTCAGTTTACTAATCTTCAAAATTAGTGGATTTGAACCAAACAATGCTTCAGGTTGCTTCCAGATCTGTGAATTAACCCAAAGGGTATGAAAACCTGGCAAGGAATCGCTTTGACAATGCAGTAGCAAGTTCGAAAACTTATCTTTATCCTGAAGCAAAGAAGATGAGTTCTTAGGTTGAAGGCCACAGCCCCAAATGAATTAAGAACTAAAATGTAAGCCTATTTTTTAATAAGGCTACTGTAGCAAGGAAAGCTTTAAAATTCTAAGTCTAACACAGACTGAGAAACTGATTCCCGAGCTCCACCACTGAAGCCACACAGCCGTTTTGATGTATTTTCTCCGCTGGCAGGGCAGAGATGAAGAGGAAAGCAAGCAGAAAAGAAATCAGGACACTGAGGTCAGCACAGAGGCTGATCCTAAAAAATTTCAGAGCTAGATTAGAGAGAGGAAAATAGAAAAAATGTAGGACTCAGTCAGGTCATAAATGTATTGCCTGTGCTGTAGGATTTTCTTATAATGAGGTCATCTTGTAGGATATGGCAACCAACTCTGTGTTCTTTCCAACCATCCTCAACAATTGTTCAACGTTCAAATGTAGATCATTCTGGCTGTCAGTCTTCATCTTTCCAAACTAAACAATATTAACTTTTGGCCTGTCATCATACATTCCTTTTTACTGTGAAACTCAGTGTTTTTTTTTTCCCTTTCTGACCATTTTTCTCTCCAGCAAGTTTAGGTAGCCCATTTCCACAGTCTGTTTTTTCCATGCTTGATTTTTATCTCCTCCCTATGTACCCAACACCATGCATCCTTGTGCTAATGAACTTGTTAAAACTGAGGCAGAGTCGGTGCCTGGTGGGATGACCGAATATGGGGAGGTAATTTTTAATCAACGTTTTAACACCTGAAACAAGCTTATTAACCTTACATAGAATAACTTTGTTTATGGAATTTTTTAAATCCCCCTTAAAAATGGAGAAATGATTTGAAGAAGTAGTGGTCTCTCCACCTCTACCTCCACAGCATACATTCCACAGAAAAAGGAACCAAGAAAGAGCAGGAAGACCTCACTGAATAAATAGCAGGCTCAAGGTGGGAAAGTAACAATCAGCCAGAAGAAAGGCAGGTGAAATGAAGGCAGAGGGTCACTGATTTTTGCCTGTGTCCCTAAAGACAAGATTGCTGATGTAGAGTCACTCTGGCCTGCCCAAGACCATCTGGCCTGAAGACGTAACTGCAAGGTAAGATGCCCTGGGCCAGCAGGTTTATCCTAGTGCTGTCATCTGATTCGACCCTCTAGGCTGACTCCAGATCACCTTTCCAAGGTTCTTGTGGTCCCCTCCCCTATGGTAGCTCCATATCCCCAAGCAGAGGTGGGGTCTTTCTGAAAGCCACTTATGCCAAAGGTACCACCCTAGCAAGGCCTCAAAATAACTCTAAATCTGAGAGCTTCTGCCCCGATAGATGAACGTTTAAATTTTTTCAGAAATCCCTCATGGCACTCTAAAATTTAGAGGGGAGGCTTTGAGGAGGAAAGAAATGTGGCCCACAGCATTAAAAGGGCAAAATGAGGCACTTGCTAGTCTTAGCATAACAAGTTGAGCAAAATCGTAGGTAAAAAGTTATTGAGCACTTAATATGTGCCATGAAGGGGGCAAAGTGACTTATATACATTATCTCATTGAGTCCTCATAAAAACCCACTGGGGCTTAGAAGGTGAAAGAGACTCAGAGTTAAGAGTCCAAGGTCAGGGAGCTGGTAAGTGGCAGAGGCAGGAGTGAACCCCAGTTCTGTGGGATGCCAGAGCCCAAGCTCTGCCGCACTAATTTATACTCAAGGATTTCAACACCATTTTAAAAGATGTCTAAGGATGAAGAAATCTCTTGGCTATGTGTAATAAATCAAAGTTCCTAGGAAACTTTATATGCTATTCAGAACCACTACCAATGTTGATTTTGCTCAAGTCCTACATTACTTTCAGATGCCTTTCTACAGCTCAGCCACACAATTTTTTAAAAAATCTTCCCATAATTCAGGTACCCAGTTTCTCATATGCATAGGAGACCACAAAGAGAGCATACACATACACACATACACCACACACACCCCCATATATGCAAATACCACCCAAACACACACTATACAGATAAATACACCCAGACCGCAGATACCACACACCATACACACAGAGACCACACACAGATACCACAGATATACAGATCACGAACATGCACACACAAAACTCCACACACATCCCATGGATACAAACACGCACCACAGAGAAATACACAGAGACCACATACAGATAAACAAATACCCCACAGATGTACAGACGGACCACAGACACGCTTACAGAAACGCACACACAGATAGACACACACAGACCATAAACACACAGTATCAGAAATTCTTTATAGGATTTTGTTTCTCCTTGTCTGCTTGTGCCCGGATATCTAGCCAGTTTCAACCATATTCATCATCTCATTCGCATCTCACTTCCTGCTGCCGGTCTCCACTGCAGTCCATCCCACTCCATCCCAAATAGGGAACACAAGCCCTTTGCCTTCAGTTTCCCAGGGCAACCACCAACACATGACAGTTGTAGTTAATGAGAAGGGACACTACACCATGTCAAAGCGTAGCAAATGGATTAAAATTGAAGATGTAGACATCTCTTATTTTAAATCCCGTGTCATTTCTGCGTATTGGAATATCTCATTGACTTTTCTCCTCTTCAAGCCTCCTAGCCTCCTCCCATGTTTTTCCTGTTCCTGCCTCTCTGAAGACCATCCTCACTCCTCCTCCCTCTTCTCGGCGTCTCAGGACCTTCACACAGCCTCTTTCTCAGGTTCCCACTCCTTCACCCACCATTGCCTATTCATTCCACGTCCTTAGACTTCACTTTTTATTCCCAAAGCAGACTACTAAAGTATCTTCCTGAAGAGAATCACTTTTCTACTTGGGAGACAAATTTTGCAACTCCTTTAGAAGACAGAATTAACTGAAATTATAGCAGTTACTAATTATTTTATTTTAATAGCAATTATTTTATTTCTTCTCTCTATATAGTATTAGAATATTTTTGGTTAGTGACGAAAAAATATCGCTAGTAATTCCCACTGCTTTATCCAATTTATCCAAAAAACAGCTTGTTGATATGACTGTTCTAATAGCTATTTTCCAAAACATTCTCAGGTTTATATTTTCAGTACTATAGGAACCATTATCCAAGAAATGTGGTAATTTGGATAATCAAATCTCTGATTCATAGAGCATTATCAAAACACTGCACATGGATTACCAATTTCAAAAGAAGCAAAATAAAACACTGGTAGTGTTCACCACCTGCCACGACAGAGGCATGGTGGAAGATGCTGATGGATAAGAAATTTAACCCTGGGGGCCAGGCCTGTGGCCGAGTGGTTAAGTTCGAACGCTCTGCATTGGCAGCCCAGGGTTTCGCCGGTTCGAATCCTGGGCAAGAACATGGCACCGCTCATTAAGCCATGCTGAGGCGGCATCCCACATGCCACAACTAGAGGGACCCACAACTAAAATTACACAACAATGTACCAGGGGGCTGTGGGGAGAAAAAGGAAAAATAAAATCTTAAAAAAAAAAAAGAAAGAAATTTAACCCTTGTCAGCCTCACGTTCTCCTCTGTTTAAATATTTGCCTTTGTGAGGAAAAAATGAAATGATTTTTATATAAAGCTGCTGACAGATAACAAGCATTGGATAATAGCAATTTCTTGACTTTTCTACCTTTTTCCCCTCCCCAAGTGAGAAAGAACTACTACTATATTCTACAGTACACTTTCCTCTTTCATTGATGATTTTGAAGGCAATTCACAATCTTACAGTGTCCTAGGGCTCCCATATGAACATCGGTTCTTACTGTTACATGCTGAGTGCTAGAATCCTAGATAATAGCTTTACCATGTATATAAATAGCTCATGAGAGAAATCTAACTATAGTTCCCCATGATTACTAATTTGTAGCCATTGTTGGTTTTTCTGTTTGTTTTTTGGTGAGGAAGTTGGCCCTGAGCTAACATCCATTGCCAATCCTGCTCTTTTTGCTTGAGGAAGATTGTCCCTGAGCTAACATCTGTGCCCGTCTTCCTTTATTTTGTGTGTGGGACAGCACCACAGCATGGCTTGACGAGTGGTGTCCACATCTGGGATCTGAACTCGTGAACCTCGGGGCCCCGAAGCAGAGCACACAAACTTAACCATTATGCCATCAGGCTGCCTCTGTTGTTGTTATTTTTGTTATTCAATTTCTGACCAAGTCTTAGTCAAGTAAAACTGATCCTGCATTACCTTATTCAAGGAGTTGTGCTCATCACGCAGGGTTAGACTTATGGTTGATGTCTAAATAGAAGATTTGTAACTACCCAAATTAACTACTTAAGAAAGTCAAAATATCCCAAACTTTATTTCTCTTTCACGTTAATTTCATTTCATCTGTAGTATTCCCATTTTTGGTGTTCAAATTAATCTGACTTAATTCCTCATACAAAATAAAAGTATGGACCTTAGGAAGAATATCTGATTTGTATTACTGTGGAAATATTATGCATTCCATTTATAAAATATTGTCATTTTGACTGTTATTTTGCAAAAATTTCTTATAACCTTTTCTTTTGCTTCTTTTTTGTTGTTATTTTCAGTTTCTCACTCCACAGGTAATTATGGATCTGATCAACTCTACTGATTACCTGATCAATGTCTCTACTTCAGTAAGAAATAGCACTCATTTTCTAGCTCCTGCCTCAAAAATGATTGTTGCCCTTCTTTTGTTTGTGTCATCTATAATTGGTACCATCACCAATGGTCTCTACCTATGGGTGCTAAAATTCAAGATGAAAAAGACTGTCAATACTCTCTTATTTTTTCATCTTATTCTCTCCTATTTTATTTCAATACTGATTCTGCCATTTTTAGCCACCTCCTACCTTCAAGACAATCGCTGGATCTTTGGATCTGCCATGTGCAAGGCCTTCACTGGCATTTTGTATACAGGAATCTACGCCTCTGTTTTCTTCCTCTCGGCCATCAGCGTTGATCGCTATCTTCTCACTCTTCACCCAGTGTGGTCACAGTTGCACCGAACCCCACGCTGGGCCTCCAGCATCATCCTAGGAGTCTGGATCTCTGCCTCTGCCCTCAGCATGCCCTATGTGGTTTTCAAGGAGACACATGATGACCATAAAGGAACCGTGATCTGCCGAAATAAGTACACTGTGTCTACTAACTGGGAAAGCAAAAAGATACAAACGTTAAGGAAATGGATTCCTGTAGCCTGCTTTATCAGCCGCTTCTTGCTGAGCTTCCTTCTGCCTTTCTTCATCATCACCTTTTGTTACCAAAGAGTAGCCAACAAGATGAAAGAGAGAAGCCTGTTTAAATCCAGCAAGCCCTTCAAAGTCATGATGACTGCCATTATCTCTTTCTTTGTGTGTTGGATGCCCTATCATGTATACCAGGGCTTGATTCTCACCCAAACCCAATCACTGCTTTTACAGTTCACGCTGATACTTACAGTCATAACCACTTCCTTCAATACTCTCTTTTCTCCCACACTCTACCTATTTGTTGGGGAGAACTTCAAAAATGTTTTCAAGAAGTCCATTCTTGCTCTGTTTGAGTCAACATTCAGTGAGGATTCTTCAACAGAGAGGACACAAAACCTAAATTCAGAAGCCTACATTTAAATTCTGGATCCCAGAGCAAACAACGGACTTGTAGTCAATTACCAGATATATACCTTCAGCTTTGGCATAATAATATCCCTATATTAGAGGGACATCTAGGCTGTACTACAGTTAGATCCATGAATATTAAAAGGGCTGTAAGAAAGCAAGTAATGGGTGATGTTGCAGTCATGATTTTTTTTTACTCTTTTTTTGTTGTGGTAAAATATATACAATAAAATTTGCTATTTTCACCATGTTTTATTATTTAATTTTTTATTATATTGAGGTTATAATAGTTTATAATATTGTAAAATTTCAGTTGTACATAATTATTTGTCAGTCACCATATAAATGTGCCCTTTCACCCTTTGTGCCCACCCCCCCACTCACTTACCCCATAACCACCAAACTGTTCTCTTTTCCCATGTGTTGTTTATCTTCCACATATGAGTATTTTCACCATTTTTTTTTTAAAGATTTTATTTTTTCCTTTTTCTCCCCAAAGCCCCCCAGTACACAGCTGTATATTCTTAGTTGTGGGTCCTTCTAGTTGTGGTATGTGGGATGCTGCCTCAGCATGGCTTGATGAGCAGTGCCATGTCCGCGCCCAGATTCAAACCAACGAAACACTGGGCCGCCTGCAGCAGAGCACGCGAAATTAACCACTCGGCCATGGGGCCAGCCCCTATTTTCACCATTTTTAAGTGTACATTTTAGTGACATTAGGTACATTCACAGTGCTTTGCAATCATCACCATTTCAAAAATTTTTATCATCTCAAAGAGAAACTCTGTACCAGTTAAGCAATAAACCCCCTTTCCCCCTCCCCTAAAAACCTCAAAACTTCCAATCTACTTTCTGTCTATATGAATTTGCTATTCGAGATAGTCCATGTAAGTGGAATCATATAATATTTCTCCTTTCATGTCTCGCTTGTTTTACTTAGCATGTGTTCAAGGTCCATCCATCTTGTTACATGCATCTTCATTCTTTTTATGGCTAAATAATATTCTGTTGTATGTATATATCACATTTTGTTTATCCGTTCTTCTGCTGAGGGTCATTTGAGCGGTTGCCGCCTTTTGGCGATTGTGAATAATGCTACTATGAACATGTATACAATTATCTGTTTGAGTCCTTGTTTTCAACTATTTTGAATTGATAGATGATATGGTAATTCTGTGTTTAACTTTTTGAGGAAATGCCAAACTTTTCCACAGTTGCTGCATCATATTACATTCCCACCAGCAAGGTACAAAAGTTCCAATTTCTCAACACCCTCACCAACACTTATTATTTTCCTTTTTTTTCCAATTATTGCCATCCTAGTCGGTGTCAAGTGGTGCAAATGTGATTCTTAACCTCTGATTTTTGAAGCTATAGGAATATCAATTTCTAGATACCAGTAGAATCCATTGATCTGAATTTTCTGCCACAGAATCTTCTAGAAAATAGACATTTGGACAGAGATCCCTCTTTATTTAGATAGCACCTACATTATTTAATTGATATGGACAAAATTTAAGACGGAGATGACAAGGCAGTCATCTTGTCACATCCATGTTAAAGTATAAAGAATTTATATTTCAGTGTTTTAAGTGTAAAGGTATCTTAAAAGTCTCCTTTCAATACCTACAGATTGTCTCAGAAATATAAGACTAAGACAATTATAAATTTAAGAATCTGCCTGGATAATGTCATAGTATATTTAATATTAGAATAGCAATAACAATATTAATTTGTCTTCCCTGGTCTTCAAGTTTTTGCAATATATCACAGCACCTAAGTTATGTAGGACCACATGGTATCACTGACCTCTTTTATTTAGTCAGTTAGGTAGTTCTATCATCAAGGGATATCAATGAAAACACAGTTCTATCTATCTAGTTCAATTGATATAGAATGGAGATATTTAGGTCACCACACAGACTCAGTCCCTAACTATTCCAGCCAGCTTTGCACAAACCATTCCAAGCCACAGGCATATATTCCTCTCAGAAATCTCCAAAATGGATGATATTAATTATAAGGGGTTACAGAAAGGAAGGGAAACTAACCTTCATACTAACTTTGTACAGAGGCAGTGGTTTGCTGCCCTAGAAATCCTGCTAATTGACTTGGCATCAGTGCCTCCCTGGGCAGCTGGGAACTTGATCTCTCTCACTTTGAACGTGAGGGACAAAAGCTTTGGGTAGATGAAAATTTTTATCATTGGCCCCTATTTCAAGCTTTTGGAGCCTGAACACTTTTCCCAGAGAGAGAGGAGTAGGAGTGATGACCAGGCTGTGGCTCTGGGTGGTGCTGCAACAAGAAGGAGCTGGTGCTTCTCCCCTCCCCACGCTCTCCCAGGTCCTGACAAGCCCGCTGAAGTCAATGATGCAAACTTTAAGAAAGAAAGTTATTGGATGGGACATATGATCCTTTGAAACAAGAATCGTGTTTTGGAAACCTAGCAGCTACAGAGGGCGCCTTTTGTCCCCTCCTCAGACCTGCTGCAATAGCAAACAAGGAAGGGCTCCTCGTGGGCTCTGTACGAACTTCATTCCATCTCCCGATAGACTGTACCCTCCTCAAGGGCAGAAGGAAGCCTATCCATCACATGATTTCTTTTCTATAATGTTATCCACAGTTGATATCCAGTAAAAGATATTTAATGAAAATTGAATATGGCACTCAAAATATGTGATTTTTAAAAACGACTTTAGTCATAAAATAGGATTGAACCAGATTTTTATTTAATATTTACATCACATTTACCTTGGGTCCAGGCGTGATTCTAAGTGCTTTACAAACAGTAACTCACTTAATCCTAAAGCCATTCTGTGAAGTCTGTTACATTATTATCCCTATTTTACAGACTATGAAACTGAAGCACTTGTCCAAGGCCATACAGTAAGCAATGGGAAGAGCAAGTATTATACACCCGAGCAGTCTGGTGCAAGAACCCATGCTCTAAACCACTATACTCACTGCCTGAGGTCACTGCTGGGAGGCAGAGAGGCTGGGCTTCCAGCCCAGATCTACCCGGTCTGTTTATTGCGTCAGAAGTCACCTTCTTGGCTGCAAAAATCAACAGAAGTGCATAGAAAATGTCAGGATCCAGCACAAAGTGAAAAAATGTCACTGAACTTGTAATCAGGAGATGCTGGTGGGGGTCGGGCTTTGCCTCTAGCTTGGTGTTTACTTTGGGGCAGGTTATCCAAAGTTTCTAAGCCTCAGTTTCCTCATTTATAAAATGGGAACATCTCCAAATGAGATTAAGGATATTAAATTACTCCTAAAATATAAAACACTATGTAAATATAGGATATCATTAAGAGGTTTTTTAGAAGTCACTTTAAATTTTAAGAAAATAGAGTATAAACTTAAGAAAATTCTCCCAAAATGTATTTTTTACTTCCCATAAAACTAAGGTTAACCTTTAGAACACCTACTCCTTATAGTTGTGTTGGTATAATCAACCTGCTCACTGGTCTCAGGACCCAAGAGGTTTATAAACAAAGAATTAGTGGCTTTGCTTTGTGGAACTGATGTGTGGAGACTGTTTCAAAGCAATGTGCCTGTTAGCATCCAATTATGTAAACCTGCTTCATTATATCTGTATCAATCTGGCTCTAGAACAGAATACAGGGATGATTAGAGATAAGTTTCAAATATAGCTCAAGTTCTTTCCTTAAGAAATGACTCCTTGTTTTAACGAGATGAATAGGCTGCCCAGCTGTTAACACATGTGAGAGGGGTTGGGGTGGAAGGTAGTATGGTGTGTGCAACGCAAAGCTGATCCCATGTTCCTGAGAAAATAGAGGTAATGATTGTTTCCTGGCATAGCCTATGTACTGGCGCTGTGGTAGGCTCTGAGAAAACAACAGTGACTAGGACAGGATCCCTGTCCTCAAGGATCTCAAAGTCTAGTGTGATGGCTCTGAATTGGGCTCCACGTTACAATCATCTAGGGCACTTTTCAAAAATACCAGTGTCAAGGACTTACCCAAACTAATTAAAACCAAATCTCTAGAGCAGGACCAAGGAATCTGTATATTTTTTTTAATTCTCACATTGACTCTAAAATACAACCAGAATAGAATACTGCCATTTGGTAGGGAAGAAAAAGGAGTAAAAAGGTCATTACAGTACACAGGAATAAATGCCATGCTTGGAATAACAAGCAAAAGCTCCAACCCAGGTTTTACCACTCAGAGAAGTTCTCCCCAGTGAGTCTTGCAGAACAGTGTTAATATATAAAGACGGGGAAGGACAGTACAGAGGACGAGAACGTGTAAAAGCCTCAGAGGGGAAGAGCAGAGTGCTATAAAGCAGCACTACCCACATCTGAACATCATACGAATCACCCAATGATCTTGTGAAAATGCTGATTCCGATGCAGTAAGTCTAGAGTAGGGCTGTGTTTCCAACAGGATCCCAGGGGATCCACTGCTGCTGGTCCAGAGCAAGAAAAGAGGCTGATTGGAGGAGTATAGGTGTGAGAAGCAGGTGTGGCCCAGGTGAGCTGGAAAGGTCAACCCGGCCTAATCCCAAAAGCGCCTGCTAAGGAGTTTGGACTTGATCCTAGACTTGATCCTGAGGCATGAGGGAGCCACTGAGAGTCTCACGCCCAAGAGGGATAGAATTAGGTTTGCTGCTATGATGGAGAGGTCAAAACTGAAGGTGAGTCATCAGACTAGACAGTGTTGCAGTAATTCAGGTAACAGATGATGTGGCCCGAACCAGGAAAGCAGAAGTAAAGAGAGAGAAAAGTAGAGAGTTTTGTCCTGTAAATTCTGCTGGTTGAGGGAGAGGGGAAAGTTGAAGATGAGTCCTGTACCAATTAGTGTTCTTGGTTGCAACAGCTTTCATTCTGGCTGCTTTAACCAAAAACTGATTTGCTAAAGGATCTCAAGTAGCTCACAGATTATTGAGATGGCTGGGGAAACATTCAAGGTTCAGTCTGGGAACAGTGCCCAAGACATGCCACAAAACTGCCCAGATCAGGAATCTGCCACTGGTCTTCTCTAAATGGTTCCAGTTGCTACTGCTGCTGCCACTGAGCCCAGAGTACCAGCAACTTGGTTTTGCTGCCGCTGCTCCTGCCACCATGGCACTCTGTATCACATCTTAAACCCTCTGTGCCTGGACGCTCTGCTGACACAGACATCAGGCAACTGGAAGCCCCAGGCAGAGCCTGCGCATTCACATTGCTCACTTCCAAAGTGAATCTTGCAGGAGGGTATCTAATTGGCACGACTGCATTCTAGCTGCAAAGGAGGCTGGGGAGCTGAGTTCTGATTTCTACATGGGAGGGAAAGGGGTACTCCCAATGTGAGAATTTCCCCAAATATAAAAGCTTTTCAAAAGATGATGACGTCCATTGAATTTAACCTGAAAAGCTTTTCTGAGTGATTAGCTTCAGGAAGAGAAGCAAAATCGCCTTGTGCTCAAGAGGGACTGGGAGGTGAGGCTCCAGGGCCCTGGGAGCAGCGACTCTTTTAAATTTAGAGAATGAGAAGTAATTCCCCCTACTTCTTCCCACAAAAAATAACTCTCACACATTCTGCCAATTAGAGATTAATTTGCGTTAAGGGACTGCTATTAAAATGCAAATATACCTTTTAAGAAGGTTAAGTTTCATTCACAAGTTAATGAGAATTGCTTTAATCAGCTTCACACCCAGCAGAGTACAGCTCAACACAGTACTTAGAATGTTAGACTTTTGATTGTGGCCTAGAGGAGAGGAAGGAAACCATCCAGGGTGGAGGTCAAGCCTGGAACAAATTTTGGAGACCCTGAAGGCAGGACAATGGGTGTATAGGGAAGTGCTGTGAAAGAGAGAGAAGACAGAGAGGTATTCTGAAGACAAAGTCAGTTGGTGACTAAGAAAAAATTTGCTTAGGTGTGATGTGGCTCTGAAAATCCAGTTTATGCCAGATTATTTGAGCCTCAGACCTTATCTTCCCTCCAATTAAAGCCAGTTGCCCTAATTTAGTTTAGTTCAGGCTTTCCAGGAAGTGGCTCTCCTTCCAGATCCTGTCCTTCCTCTATTAGGAGGGAACAACACAATGGGGAAAGGAGAAACAGTTTTTCTAATTCTCATTGTTTTGCTTGTCTCTTCACTAAATTATGAGCTCCCTGAGAGTAAAAATAGCATCTTACTCTTCCTACATTTCCAACACCTGATAAATAAATGTTTCCTTCTTTCTTTCTTTCTTTCTTTCTTTCTGGAAGATTAGCCCTGAGCTAACATCTGCTGCCACTCCTCCTCTTTTTTTTTTTGCTAAGGAAGACTGGCCCTGAGCTAACATCCATGCCCATCTTCCTCTACTTTACATGTGGGGCACTGCCACAGCATGGCATGACAAGTGGTATGTGGGTCCGCACCCAGGGTCCGAACTGGCGAACCCCCGGCTGCTGAAGCAGAACATATGAACTTAACCACTGTGCCACTGGGCCAGCCCCAAATAAATGCTTACAAGCAACTGGATAAATACAGGAATGCAGTTAGTAATTAATTCAGGAATTTGAATTTTCTCTATTTGTGAGATCTTTAGAATGTCCCTCCTCAAGCATGCTGAGGATCTACGGTATTTCTTTCACTTGACTTGCTAGAGGAAGCAAACAATCAGGGGCTGCCATCTGCTAACACTCCTCTCCCTTTTCCATCTCAAACAAGTGCAATTGAAGATTTAGGAGTATACAAACAATTCATTTTCGAAATCTCTGTTATCTATCTACTTCCTGCTGGAGTCAAGATGAAACTTACTTAGTTACAACACTCAAAGACAATAAAAATGGTTCATTACTTTTCCTGTATCAAATTAAATGTAATTCCAAGTTCCTTACCCCACAGTCCAAAGGACCTCAGGAGAGCTCTAAGGACTTAGGTCCTTAGTGGCCCCCTCCAACACACCTCTTGTTCCAGTCTGCAAGACTCCTTGAAGGCAGTGGCTCCATCCTATGCAAGTTGGGCTGCATGGCGGCATTTTCACTAAGGCTAGGATCCCAGCAACCATGCTCCTCTGATGTCTTGCCGTATCCCCAATGGCTGAAAAAAAAGGGGGTTGGGGGTCAAGGACCTTGACTCATCTTACACCAATAACTCACTAAGTCAAATTTCACCTCCCTAAACTCTTCTGGAAATTAGGGATTTCCATTAGAAATGTTAACTGCAGCTATCTCTTTCTTTGTCTTCCCAGCTGTCATCTTCCAACACAACGATGACAAATGAGTCCCCATTGTGGCCTTTAAGACATCTTCAGTCAGTGTGCCAGATATATTTTCCTTGCCTTCCAGATCCATACTCAAGCCTTCTCCACCCTGCTTTCTGCCCTGGAGGCTGGGACGTCAACAGGTCCCCATGCTTCCTGACTTCTGGTTGGTTTTTGCCAATAGGAAGCTCTGGCAGGAAATGGAAGGAAGATGGAGAATGGGGTCCGGTATTTATTTCCCTAGCTCCCTCCCTAAAGGGTCACCTGGAGTTGGCTGTGCTTCTTGGCAGAAGGTCAACTCCTTCTCTTAAAGGTCTTATACAAACCTGTACCCTTGGATTCCAGACTCCCTCCCTTTCTCCCTTCAGGCAAAGGTGGTAACATCTCAGCTGCTTCTACACCCTCGGTTACCACGTGACTCCCTGTGGTTCCCCTACACACACATCTCTGTAAACAGTCCCTTTGTAAAGAAAACTTTCTCAGGTCATCCTATTTATAGCTTGTTATTTGATTGTCGATGGGACCCTGACTGATACAGTTAGTGTGACAAAATAATTTATATTTTTCTTTTACTATAAATAATATTCAATATCTTCTTTTCAAAATAATGTATTTGTTTATGACATTTACTCGTGTATTTCAAAGAACTATATAAAAAGTAATTCCCACAACATTTCTTGGTAGAAAGATATGAGAGGATAATTTTTAAAAGAGAATAAAATCACAACTCTCATACAAATATAAAATCAACATGTGTCAAAGATTTTTATTTCATTCATATTTGACTGAATAAGAAAGGAACCAGCAATATATTACAACTAGCTCTAAAGAGAACTCAAATATCCTGATGAAGAATTCCAAATAATTTATGCAGCTCCTCCCCACTCAACGAGGTGGCTCCTAACTCCATACTCCTTGAGTATGGGCTGTGTTTTTTTTGGTTTTTTTTTTTAAAGATTTTATTTTTTCCTTTTTCTCCCCAAAGCCCCCCGGTACAATAGTTGTGTATTCTTCATTGTGGGTTCTTCTAGTTGTGGCATGTGGGATGCTGCCTCAGCGTGGTCTGATGAGCAGTGCCATGTCCGCGCCCAGGATTCGAACTAACGAAACACTGGGCCGCCTGCAGCGGAGCGCGCGAACTTAACCACTCGGCCACGGGGCCAGCCCCTGGGCTGTGTTTTTTTGATTTTGTGTGTGTGTGTGTGAGGAAGAGTGGCCCTGAGCTAACATCTGTCCCAATCTTCCTCTCTTTTATGTGGGATGCTGCCACAGCATGGCCTGACGAGTGGTACTAGGTCTGCGCCCAGGATCCAAACCTACAAACTCCAGGCCACCAAAGCAGAGTGCGGGAACTTAACCACTACACCACTAGGCTGGCCCTGGGCTGTGCTTAGTTAGTAATTCGTTTCCAAAGAGTAAAGTATGGAAAAGGAGGGGGATGTAACCTGACAGTGGAGGAACTTGGCAAACACTGCCTTAGCTAGGTGGTCAAGGTTAACAGCATCAGTAGTAAGACATGTTGACAGCATGCACCCTTCATATGATGTGATAAGAATGGTACTTCACCTCCGTGATCTTCCTCCAAAAACCCACAACCCAGTCTAATCATGAGAAAAACATCAAATTCCAAAAGAGGGTCCTCCTACAATATACCCGACCAGGACTCCTCAAATGATGTCAAGGTCATCAAAAACAAGGACAGTCTGAGAAACTGTCACAGCCTAAGGAAACATGATGACAAAATACAATGTGGCATCCTGGATGGAATCCAGAAAAAGGATTTAGAGAAAAACTAATGAAATCTGAATCAAGTCTGGAGTTTAATTAATGAACCAGTGCTGGTTCCTTAACTGTGACAAACGTACTGTAGTGATTTGAGATCTTAGGAACAGGGGAAATTGGGTGAGGGATATATGGGAACTTCGGTACTTCTTTTGCAACTTTTCTGTAAAATTTTATTCTAAAATTTGTTTATTTAAAAAAAAGAGAGAGAACTCAAGGTGCTATACATTTATAGTCGAGGAAGGAATGCTGAAATGAGTGTACAAATGGTTGCAAAACTGGCAGAACCGGTCAATAGCCACAGAATAATAATCAAGTTTTACATCTTTAGGGACAGGAACAATTTGCTTACTATCAGTGTTCAGAAGTTAACGTCTATCTCTGCAGAGTTGTAAAACAGCCTAGTCAAAGACAAACCCTATATAACCCTACAGGAACAGGCAATCTCCAGAGGCTCCAGCATTCCATTAAAAGAATATCTCGAAATCTCTTTTGCCCATTTCAAAATCTTGAACAGTTTTTTTCAACAAAAGATGCAGGTGTCATAATTATACAAAGCTCTTACAACAGGCTGGCCGAAATTGACAAAACGGCTGACAGAAGTATACAAATATTCGAAAGGTTATGCAATGCTTTGCTAAATTATCACAACACTATGAACTGAAAAATAACCCAAAGCTCAAGATAATTTATCAGCCTACCCTGGGGAAACTCGACACACTGCCAAAGACATACATCACTGCCTTCGAATTAAAAGCACTTGCTATATTGTGTTACCTAGGCAACACACCAGCAAATGGTGCAGTAATAAAATAAGAATTAAAAAAAGCAAATTGAACCGAAAGAACAATCAATATTAAGTTCCAAACTAAATTCCATCCCCTGCCTGGTTGTACAAACTATACACGTTAAAGATAGACTCAGCTTTTAGGTGGGAACTATCGTTTTCCCAGGCCTCCTATTTCCACATGGAAGGTTTTCCACTGGATTAATGCTCATAGCCTCAGTTTCTGCCTGTGTAAGAAGAGGCTCTGTGACAAGATATATGGTTGTGGTTTGGAGCATGTGCCCCTGGACTTTTTATTTCAGGCTCTTTTTCACATCTGTTTGTTTTCTCTTTCCTCACAATCTTAATGTATGTGGCAAGTGTCTTGAAGCCAGAACTCACATGGGTCTTTCAAATCTCAGTTTCAGACGCCCTGATGGAAGAGCAACTATCTCTCATAGGAAATTGATAGAGAAACTTCTGAATATGATCTAGTGTCCCCTGCTTGACCACAGGGGATAATGTGCTGATCACACCCAAGGTGAGAATTTCCACTCCATGTCACAGCAATATTTCTTATTATAAATGAATAAATTAGTATTCTGGTTCTAACCCAGTCTCATGTACATTTGAGTTAGTGTGAACCAACTTCTCAGAATCCGATCACCTCCCTAAGCACTGAGAAAATACAAATCTCTGAGCTCTGAAGTGGGGGGCTAGATTTCTTCCAGCCTTCTCTAAGATGAACTGTTTACCTCTTCCAGTTGCACTTCTACTGATTAGCATACCCCCACGTAAAGCCTCAGGTGAGAGGTTCATTTCAGAGCTGAAGTTTAGGAAAAGCTCTGTTTATTTTGAGAACTGTGAAACAGATTATAGTTCCTTTCTCTCTCTTTCCTTTTTACAGTCGGGAAGCATAACATCAACTATAAAGGAGCTTTTAGAAGCGGTTCTCAAATTTTTCATGATTGTGGAATACTTTGAAATGTCAAAATTTGGGGCAGACAACTTGAATGAATTGAACAATTTAAAACAACTCTAAACCAACTATTGTACCATCCCAGAGAGCCTAGAATGCATTCAGAGTTAACCCAGTACTTATACTGTCCCCTTGAACATTGTAGCTGTTTGAGAACTATTCCTGCCCGGACAGGGACTTCTTAGACACTCACAAGGCAAAGTTTTCCTATTTTCCTGAGAACCACCATCCCCCTCTGGAGCTAACCTAAAGCTGTGTTTTGCCTTTTCCCTCTAACTTGAAGCAAATTGTGCAACATACTCCACCTCAGCATTACCTACAATGGAAATAATTGTTTTATAATAAAAATTAAAGTTATATATCTGTGGAAACTTTGCGACATACTGTATCATCTTAGCACTCCAGTAAGAACAAGTGTCTTCTCTGTTTTCAGTTTCCCCCACTGAGACTTACTCACATATTTCTATTTTCTTTACTCCTAATGCTTTATTTTTGTTCACATTTTACTACTGTATTGTATATATGTCTTACCTTCTTAAATTCTTTGCGGAATGAGAATAGATATTCAAAAAATAAAATACAGGAAGGAAATACCTTCTCTTTGGTGCCTACTCTCTACTGCCCTCTGCAGGTAGAAGGAAAGAATAAGCAAGCCACAACCTATTACTACCTACATAATATCCAGGAGATCCTCACCCAACAGGAAGGTTTAAAGGTTGGTGATTTTTGAGAGGCTGACGATTACCAACCAGACTCCATCTATTCACAGGAAGAGTTTCCCAATTTGCTAAGGTCCCTTCACCGTGGAAAGCTCTCTGGGAACCATATACCCTATTCTCAAGAGACCTCCCTATCTGCTGCACCCATACACAAATGGACATCGAAGTCCTATCTCATTCCTGGCCAAGGCTAAGAGGCTCTGTGTCAAAGTTCCTTCCAGTCTTGCAAAACTTGAGTCTGAGAGTGAAAAGGAAAGGACTCAATAGTTATAATGTCTGCATAAAGGTACAGACATTAAGCAATGCAACTTGTCTGTGCCTTCCAGACAAACTTCAACAAATGTATAAATCCCTGCAATGCAGCAATCACAGATCATGTGAGATTTTTCTTTTCTTTTTTCTTTTTTTTTTTTTTCTGGTGAGGAAGAGTCACCCTGAGCTAACATCTGTTGCCAAGCTTCCTCTTTTTTTTTTTTTTTTTTTTTTGCTTGAGGAAGATCAGCCTTGAGCTAACATCTGTGCCAATTTTCCTCTATTTTGTATGTGGGATGCCTCCACCACATGGTGGATGAGTAGAGTAGGTGTGCCTGGGGATCCGAACCTGCAAACCTGAGCCATAGAAACAGAGGGGGCAGAACTTCAATCACTCAGCCATGGGGCTGGCCCCTGCTTTTCATTTTTACAAAGAGTATAAGGCAGCCTGTGAGATAACCACCAAACAGCCGGCTTCAATTTCGTATAGAAAGGACCATTGCTTATGCATAGATTATTTTCTTCAGTCACACTACTTTGCATGGATAGCAACACTGTCAGTGATGTCATCTTCTAAAACAACAGACTCGAATGTATAGGCATATTGTGCCAACTGAGCCCAAATCAATGACCTGGGTAATGCAATCAGGGTAACACTATTGTTCGTGGTCTAAATCCTCCAAACCCATAGAAAAAGAATGCTAATCTGATGCCTGTTCAAGGAATATGTTATGTGGGAAAGAAAATCAACCCCTCGTTTAATTTTATTTACATTTGAATATGTACTTACAGGAAACACATCACAGAATTTAATACCACTACATGCATTAGAATATGTCATTTTATTTTTGTATTAGTAGGAGGTTAAGAAATTTATTAACAAACACATTTTCTTTTTTTGGCGAGGATATGTTCTAAAGAATTGATCTGCAAAAGTGTATTCATGTCGCATACCAACACTTTTCCAGCAACTGCGAGATCAGAATGATTTATAGCATTTCTGCTAGAAGAGGCAGCCTTGTTTTATTGATTGGGGTAAGCAAATTTTTGAAGGATTTATAGCTTTTAGTTCCATCTCTGCTTGCTTTGTGATTAAATAGACTCATTCTATTTACCTATCTTCATAATGGGCATAACATGGACTTCAGCAGGTTTAAATTTTTTCAATGTCTGAAAACCTGTTTTCCGAGCTGAAAAATGTTTTTTCAAAAGTTTTGTAAGGTAGAGATCCAATGAGTCTTTTCACTCGTTTAGTGGTATACACCGAGCGCCTTCTACAGTCAGGCGGGTTCCGTAGAGGGGTTAGTACTCCGTCTTTGAGGACCACACATCCGGGAAATCCGAGAGCTAGACAGAGGCCCCGCCCCCTATGGGCGGGACCACGGAGGTCAGCGTGTCCCTCCTCCCTGCGCGCAGGGGGCGGAGCCTGCGCGGCGCGCAGCCTGAACCCGCCGGACCGGCGCGCCGGCTTCCGCCATGGCCGAGAGCGGCCGGACACCTCAGGCCCGGGCGCTCCTGCAGCAGTGCCTGCACGCCCGGCTGCAAGTACGCCCCGCCGAGGGGGACGCCGCGGCCCAGTGGGTGGAGGTAACGTCGGCCCCGCAGCTCCAGTCAGCCTCCGGCGCGCAGGGGCGGTTCTTGCCGCGGTGACTCGTCCGCCCGCGTCTCCCTGCTAACCTGCCGCGTGGCGCGCGGCACGTGCTGTGGGCGGCGCGGGACTTCCGGCCGCCCTCCCGACGCTGCCCACAGGGCCCGGCCTCGCTGCGCCGTGTCCTCAGTCCTGCCCTGCCGGCCCCGCGCCTTCTCCCTCTTCTTACCCTGGAGAGAGGGCGTGTCCCCTGCCTGGGGCCGCGGGAAGTGAACCTCCGCTCGCCGTTCTGCCACCTGAGCTCGGTGACCTGGAGGCCTGATTATCTCACACTTTTTGCTCCTAAAGAGCAAAGGCCTTGCCGCGCCCTTCGCCTTGCTCGGGCTGCGGGTGGCCGTGGCTGCTCTCGTTCGAGCTTGTAGATTAGATTTGTTGCAAACGTTCACGATGTGTTTTGCCTTGTGCTCCAGATCCCGTCGAATTCCCTCCTATGTTGACTGCAGCTAGGTTTTAGCATAGAAATGAGATTTCCCACGAAACAGGTCTGTTTTTCAAGGAACTTCTAAGACTTTGATTTATTTCCAACTAGAAACGCTACTTTTGTAATAATGTTGCATTGTTATCTAACACATTTCCTGCAAAGAATTAAAAACGTTTACACCAATATGATTTCCTTCCACTTGCCCAACAGCCTTTTTAAGACAGCCTGCTGCCACTCCGTGCAAAAAAAAATTAAAATGTTCTTTACGGCCCCTGACTTATTTTTGGTTGAAATGAAGAAAAATATTAGTTCATAATTAAGACTTTGGGAGCATCTCCTTCAGTCGTTTGCCGAATTCGGTCCCAGATCTAGAATTCCTTAACGCAATCCTAGTCGTTATTTTACATAGTACCCATAAACTATGATGTGTGGGTAATTATTCTTAAATCAGAGTGTTACCCTCTGCTAATTTGGAAATATTTATAGACATAAACATTCCTATATTTTCCCGTCCCTTTTTCCTTCTCAAAAATTCATGTTTCTTATTTTGTTATTGCCTTATTTTGAGGTCGTGATTCCTCTAACATTATTTGGTATTATATTCTTTTTATATTTGCCATCCTATCCAAAGAATTGCCTATTGTAGTCGCCTCATGGGACTATAAATCTCAAACTATTAATCATTTCGATTTCTTCCTTGCTTGTCTTTTTATATTCTTCATGCCACATCTCCTTAAGCAAAATCACAGATATTTTATTGCTGTCTTTCACAGTATCAGTTTGTGTTTATAAACTTTAAAAGCTGTTTTAAAGCTTTCCCTTCCACTCCCACACATGGCTCAATTAGCGTAAAGAGCTGACAAGTAATTAGATAGTGAGAAAGTAAATTCTTTCCTCTTTCTCAAGCATCCTCTTCCCTATTCTATTATTAAAAAGTTCTAATTTTTTAAAAACATTGTTAAAAGATTTGAAGGTTGCTTTGTGTGTTCTTAGTTTCATTCGTTTAACCCTTTGCTGTCACAGGCTAACGTTTCTCTTCCTGGGAGATGAACTTTTTTAAGCTACAGTGAGATTGATCTCTACTTTCCTATATGTTTGAAATGGTTTTTACCAAAAGAAGTTACAAGAAAAGTAATTCTGACCTGAAGAGGGGAATTTGTAGGTCACAACTTAAGATCTATTATTGGAATACACTAAAGGAAAATACCAAAATACTGTACTGAGGAGGTAGTGTGGCGAGTGAGAAGAACAGGTGTCTGTTTCTGCAGATAATTAGATAATTCTGACATTGCAAGTGTCCAGCTATGAATGTGCTTGAGATTTTGGCTCCTGCTGAAACAATGCCGATGGAGAGGCCTGGGACAGTGGTACTCGTGTCGTTCAACCCGGCAGCTCCTGGTTATGGGTGTGCATTAGAGGCCTTTGCTTGTTCCAAAAGCACAGTCACACTTTTTAAAATTGCTTCTTTTCCAGGTAAATCAGATAGATGTGCGTGCAGAGCTGCATTTATATTTACATGGAAGACTATTTAGATAACACATACAGCCTGTAAGATACCATTGAACTTACATGCGCTCAACAGATAAATTGAGTCCCTGTCATGTACAAAGCAGCCTGTAAAGTGCTTTGGGAGTTAAAATGTAAAATAAATTGTATTTCAGCCCTCAAATTTATTTTAACATACTCACTTAATGAGCACTGATATAGCTCTTACTATGAACCAGGCACTGTTTTAAGCACTTTACAAATATTAACTCATTCCATCTTCATAATAGGTCTCGGACTCAGCAAGGTTAATCTACAAAATAAAAAATGTAATGATTCATTCAGCAGTAAAATCAAAATCATTTATCAAGTGTCTCTTTTCCATATAGTCTCTGTCATACAAGAGCTAATAAAGAAATATCCAAGTCATTAGATGAAATAAATAAGCTTACATTCCTAACAGACAGCCTCGTCGTGTAAAGCTTAACATCATAAATGCAGTTTCCGAGGGTAATCACTATGTTTGTTTAAAGCACTGACAACAATAACAAAAAATAATTGGACAGTTTCTTGGAATTTATTGAAGTAGAATCAGATCCTTATTTTCACTATTGGCAAATAAATGGATTAAGAAGAATAAAGAGTGATAATGTCAAAAGATAGCAGTCACACTATTGCTTACCCATGAGCCACATCTGATACGATGTGAATTCATTTGGCGTTGAGTAACTGGGGCGCTGCACCGTGAATGTTTCTATCAGACTGACTGAGGGGGTAGGAGGCTAGTTCATAGTCCTAAAGTTTTTGACTAGAAGTAAATGTTTGAAGGTCTAACTTGTGGTCTTCACTGCTGTTGGCTGCATTTTAATTTTTGAAAGAAATGATAACTGAGGTGATTCAATATTGAAAAAGATTGTTTCCTCACATATTTAAGAAATGAAATCTCTTGTAAAAACTTATCTTCCTTTGCGTTTAACCTCTAACAGCTGTGAAGTTTTATTCATTTACTTCTGTGTCTCTTTATAGAGGTTTCTTTCTAATCTGAGTTGTGGTAATTTCTCATAGGTTCAGAGAGCATTAGTGATCTACGTGTGCTTTTTCAAGGGAGCTGATAAAGAACTTCTTCCCAAGATGGGTATGTGTTTGATGTTTCTTTTTTAAGAATGAGAATGAATAGTGATAGATAAATGAACCAGAGGGGCAAAAAGCACAATCTTGAATTGTCCTGGTATGTAAATTATAAATGACTTAACTCGGTGTATTGTTGTTGGCTTTGGCTATTTGCCTCTTCCAAAGTTTAAAGTAAGCAAGTGTGGTGGAATTCTTTTAAAACATCTGCAGCATTTCACCTGGCTTATAGATTGGTTTCGAAGGGCGTACACACACACAAAGACAGACAATGCACTGAGATTCAGCCAAGGATACAGAAATTTTTGGAAGCAGGGTGGCCACATAGGGAGAAACAGATGCTGTATTTCTTAATATAGTTTCCTTACCTCCCAGAGTCCCTGACAGGGGCATGTAGGTGACACTGTATGTATAAGATGTGGATCCCTTCAAATCCAGACAGCTCAGGCTTACATCATTATTATGGAAGAATTTACATTAACCATTTATATGGCACTTCTTTGTTGGAAATGTGTATAAATATAAGGTTCTCCTGATTCTCGAACCAACCTCAGTGTCATCACAGGCACACCTCCTCCAGGGGCAGAGAAAGCAGAGTTAATGTTCAGGCATCTCTGATGAATAAATTCACCTGCCTGCAGCTTTGCAGTATCCTGGACAGTCCATAGCACTGCACATTGCTTGTTATAATGCCATAGGTTCAGATATACCAAACCAAATCATATACTCTCTCAAGAGCATTCGATATAATAATTATGTCCGAAAAAAAAAAGCTTGAAATATGGAGCTATCCCTAAGGTTGGAGACAGGTTATATTCTCTTCATTAGTAGAGAACAACACCCATTGTCTGATTAATAAGAAATATAAATTATACAAATGGGTTGTTGAAGCCTGCAGAAGTTAACCCAGAAGAGCTTCAGGTAGTGGAACTCAAGGGTAAATAGCCCGAAGAGGAACAGCTTAGACAAAAGGCTAAAGCTCCTAGAGGGAATTTATACCGAGACATCAAACATGTTGACAACTTTGTCAGAGGATGGAAACTAGACTTAAGAAGGCACTACAATGGGGCCACCCGGCGGTGCAGCGGTTAAGTGCACATGTTCCGTTTCTCAGTGGCCTGAGTTTCACCGGTTCGGATCCCGAGTGCGAACATGGCACCGCTTGGCATGCCATGCTGTGGTAGGCGTCCCACATGTAAGGTGGAGGAAATGGGCACGGATGTTAGCTCAGGGCCAGGCTTCCTCAGCAAAAAGAGGAGGATTGGCAGCAGATGTTAGCTCAGGGCTAATCTTCCTCTAAAACAAAAGAAAACAAAAAAAAAAAGAAAGAAGGGACTACGATAGACCGGGCCCTGATGATTTAGTTGTTAAAGTTCTGTGTTCTTACGGCTTCAGCAGCCCGGGTTTGTTTCCTGGTGGCAGAATCACACCATGTTGGTTGCCATGCTGTGGTGGTGCTCACATAGAAGAGCGAGAAGGACTTACAACTAGGATATACAACCGGGCACTCAGGCGCTCTGGGGAGTGAGGGGAGAAAAGGGGAAGACTGGCAACAGATGTTAGCTCAGAGTGAATCCTTCCCTGAAAAAAGAAAAAAAGGAAGAAACTGCAGTAGGTGAAGATGGAAAGCCAGTAACTGTAATAGTTTGAAATTTGAGTCTGGAGGATAATAGGGATCTCTGAAGGGTTTAAGGAGAAAATGAAATGAGGGTGCCTGTTAGAGAGGATGATTTGCCAGGTCCTAAAGCTTGAGTATTGGACATTCTGTCCATTTTCCTGAGTTAATATTTTGCCTTGAATTAAATCTTTCTTCACCATAAATAGTATAGTAGAAATCTTCAAAATTAGGAAGAGAATTTTTGTCATTGTGACTTAAGACTGACTTCCTGAAGTTGTTTCATATATTCTTAAATGGATCTTAATCATAATAAGATGAAATGAACCAACCAAATCCAAGCTGCGTTTTGTTGTATAGTAATTAAATTCTGTGTGCTTCCATGTGTCTATCTGAGTTCACTTTGAATACATGCATAGATTGTGGTGAATTAAAAACACTGAGGAGGGGGCCGGCCTGGTGGCGCAGCGGTTAAGCATACACATTCCACTTTGGCAGCCCAGGGTTTGCCGGTTCAGATCCCTGGTGCGAACATAGCACCGCTTGGCAAGCCATCCTGTGGTAGGCGTCCCATGTATAAAATAGAGGAAGATGGGCACGGATGTGAGCTCAGGGCCAGTCTTGCTCAGCAAAAAGAGGAGGATTGGCAGCAGATGTTAGCTCAGGGCTAATCTTCCTCACAAAAAAAAAAAAATCACTGAGGAGGTCCACCTTAACTCTCTTAGTGGATAGTCTAACACAAAGCTTTAAATATCATGATTCTCAGTAAAGAACTGTGATTCTTAAGAGTCACATTCTGCTAGTGTGAGTTGTAAGCAAAATAAGCCCATCTATTATTGATGGCATTAGCTTATACTTTCCACTACTCCAGGGGGCAGAGTAAGCCAGTGTGATGGGCTTCTCTTAACCCCCACCTCATACTTGCTGCATGGATTCAGATCTTCCCAATCACATCATGCACTGGTACCTTGGGAATATGACAACCAGTTATAGCCATAAAGTCTGAAACAGCAAGGTTAACATAGAGATGTGCAGACTCTTCCTCAATTCATCTTCAGTATAATTGGGCCAAGATCCAGGGACCTGTCAAAGCATAACTTCCCATATACATCATTAGAGATACTGGATTGACAATCTGTCTTAGGATCTTTCCGTTTCCAACGTGCCATTAATTCATTGTCTCATTTTAATTCTACCTGCTGACACTTGTATTTCTATTATATTTACTTCTACATACTGCTATCTGTATACCTAGAGTATTAATTGAATTCTCAATTATAGCCAGTAGAGGGAGGTGTGGGGAAGTATAGTAAATTTTACTCACCTCTCTGGCCTGTTATTCCGAAATTGCCTCTTTGGTCTATCACTAGTCTGAGGCCAGATAGCTGCATAGTGATTTCCATTGGAATGAAGTGCTCTGGAGAGTTACAATTTCCTTAGAAGCAGTCAGTAAGGACTGCTGGCTATATAGCAAAGTCCTATTTGTAATAGAGAAAATTAGAGGAATTTTAAAATAGATGTCAGTTAAGTGAAAACTGATAGCACTTAATACATAGCTTAGGAATTCATTTGGGTGTTCACCTTCACAGATTTTTACCAGGTTCATTCCCTGTAGAGGGGGGCAACCATACTGAATTCCTGCTGATCTTGACTACAGACCCTCTAATAATTGAAGCCGTTGACTACCCCACCCGAAGGCATACCTTTTCAAGGCTGATTGGGCAGAAGTGTGAGGTTTATATAGTTTCTTTTACCGTTTGTCCTCTCAGGACTATTCTCTACAAGCAGAGGTTACTTATACCCTTTATAGAGGTAGGAAGACCCTAAGGCTATTTACATTAGGTATTTCTCTTGTTTATTGTTTTGAAAATGGCTAATGTTGAGATGTAAAGGTTTTCTAAGTTTAGATTTTTAGCTACACATAGATGTTTATGGTGATGTTGACACATTAGCTATAAGAGTATAATTTCATCAATTCTATAAAAATAATACCATGTTGTGTTGTATGTATACGAAGATAATGCCAGTAACTCTATACCTTTTGATTTACTTTTTCAGTTGTAACAATAAATTTCTGATGATTCTTGCTTTTACCTTTACCCTTCTCTCATGGGTTATATTTGTAAACTGATTCGTCCGTGTTAGCAGTGCCTTTGAGATTCTGAAACTACAAAATCAGTTCGTTTATAATGGGATTGAACCTGGAACTTTTGTCTCTGCATAGAACTCTAGGCAACTAAGTTTAATGTAACAAATGCACTAAGATTTGTATTTAATATTCTTTGTTATAAAGCAGAATTTGGTGTGAGGAGGATTTGTCATAGTCTTTTCCCAATGGGATTTGCTCATGAAATATAAAAAGGAGCAAGAAGGCAAAATCTTCTCATGCATCCCCCTGAGACAACAGTATTTTGAGGTTCCAGGATATAGTCAATTCTTTAGTCCTTTCTGGATGAACTTAAGTGATCTTAACTGCCAAGTCAGATTTAAAACATTGTGCCATTTTCTGCATGAAATTTGCCCTGTTTTTCATGCTTAGATCATTCAGCTTAGTGAAGCAATTTTTAAAATCTAAGTAGAGACATTGAGTAAAAAGCAGGAGCTGACAAACTGAGCTTTAAAGATGAGATTTGCTGACTAGAAGATTATTGGTTTTCTTCATGTTTGTTTTTCACTTCAAAACGTTTCCCTTTTCTTCTCCGCCCAGTTAGTACACTGTTAAACGTGAAATTAAGTGAGACAGAAAACGGCAAGCTCGTCTCTATACTGGATCTACCTGGCAACATTCTTATCATCCCTCAAGCCACCCTTGGGGGGAGAGTAAAAGGAAGAAACATGCAGTATCACTCTAACTCGGGAAAAGAAGATGGGTTAGAACTTTATTCCCAATTTGTGGCTCTCTGTGAAAAAGAATTAGCTGCTAACAGCAAGTGTGCAGAAGCTGGGGTTGTGGTGAAACATGGCACTTACGGGAACAGGCAGGTGTTAAAGCTGGACACCAATGGACCATACACACACCTAATTGAGTTTTGAAATATTAAAAGTTAGTTTCTACGGCTGTTTTCTGGTATAAAATGATCTAGACTAAAATTAGATTTTCTTCCCCTTCGTCTTGAATACACTAATCTGCAGCATTTTTGGACAAGAAAATCCTCAGTCCCATCCATAACTCTGCAACCTGCTAGTTGGATGACCTTACCAAAGCACCTGAACTCTGGATCTCAGTCACTTCTCATCCTGCTTTCCCCTACACTTCACCCAGAAATTTGAAAAATGCTTTCCATTCATTTTATGATCGTTGTGGAAATGTTCTTAGGGAGGTGTATTTAAGTATTTTGCAATGAAGAATTTTGTGCAAAATGTAGAGAAATATATTTCTTATACCCCTAAATGTATGTAATATGTAATAAAAATACCTGTTTTCATTAAAATTAGATAAAATCCAGCACAAACTGATGATAATTTTATCAATTTTGTTTTACTGTTTCGGTTTTACACATTTTGAGTGAATACGAGATTTACTATTCCTTTTAATGTCTATGAAAATGTAATAATACAGAAATGTTATTGTGCATTATAGTATTACTTTCCAAGGACATCCAAGTGCTTCAAATTATTTTAAAAACGTTTAGTTGATAAAGGAACAAAATATAGGGGATTAAAATATGTTTTTATTTAATATACCAATAGGTTAATATTCTGTTTCTTAGTTTTTTACCAATGTATGTCTCACTTTCTGTCTTTGGTTTTTGAAAGTTACTGCTTCATGAATTTAGTGTTAGTTCATAAATTTTTTAGGAAGTTTCTTTCTTGTTGAATTGTATTGCTATAAAAGGAAGAAAAAGGGAAGCTTTCTACTGGAATTCTTTGAAAACAAGTTGACTTGTTCATTTCCAGATTTGGAGCCGATGTCATTTTTTCTATTAGTGAATATTATGGACTGAATGTTTGTGTTGTTGTCGCCCACCCCCCCCCCCCAGCCCCTCACTGCCAAAATTCATATGTTGAAGTCCTAACCCCCAATGTGATGATATTTGGAGATGGGACCTTTGGGAGGTAATTAGGGTTAGATGAAGTCATGAGAATGGGGCCCTCATAGTGGGAGTAGTCACCTTGTAAGAGACACCAAAGAGCTTGTTCTCTCTTTCCTGACCGCATGAGGACACAGTGAGGAGGGGGCCATCTACAAGCCAGGAAGAGGACTCTCACCAGAAATGGACCATGATGACACTTTGATCTTGATCTTCTAGCCTCCAGAACTGTGAGAAAATAAATTTCTGTTGTTTAAGTCACCCAGTCTATGGTATTCTTTATGACAGCCTGAGCTGACTAAGCTGGTTATTAAGCAGAAGCTAATAAGGTAGACTTTTCAAAGGCAAGAGAGGAAGAGATATAAGAAATTGAAAGAATAAATGAATAAAAGGTAATATTCAGTTTTTGCAAACTCCTCGGACTTGATTTAAAAAGATATCTTTAAGAGTAAAAACCACAGAATATTTCTAATTACCAAAAAGATGAAATTAACTTGAATAAACATTGCTGAAAATTCCTGTCTTATCATCTCTTCATGTCTGTGTTCCTAAGATATTTAAAATTTTTATTATTACAAAAAAATCCTATTTTCTCTGTATCCTTCCTGCACTGTTCTATTTTGGAACGTGAAAAATCAATAACTGGCTTGGTAATGAGCTCATTGTCCTTAACTTTTGCTTTATTGATTCACGATACACTTATTGAAATGTAATAAACTATTCATAAACTTGCAAACTCCAATTTTCTCAAAGCTTCTCCAAGGAGATGTATATGTCTTTCAAAAAGACCGCCTGTTACCTATTTTAAATTACTTTGATTTTATGTCTAGGTGAAATGCTGACTCACAGCCCTAGATTGCTGTTTTATGGTTCAGGCAATTTTCTTTAAAAAGAATTTACTTAAGGTACTTGTGGAGAATAGCAATTTCAACTACATGAAGGGTTATTAAGAAGAAGGTGATGGCCAATTTAGTTTCATTTGCAAAGAGACTAGAACAAGAGGAAAAGGCAAGAGAAATAGCTGATGTCAAAATGACTACACCCTGGCTTTCTGTAGCTCTTCTGGCCCGAGGTGCTCAAAGAACCTTCAATAGATCTCGTTTTATCTTCACAGTATATAATAAGGATAGTGCTTTGGAAAGTAAGATAATGCTTCAATAATTTTCCCAAGATCACACAGTAGGGAGAAGTAATTTGCATCTTCCCCACTTTTCTTGTAGTGTGAGTTGTTAAAGTTGTAATTGATCTTGATAAAAGCTTAGCATCTCCCAGTGTGGATCTCTTGAGAAAGAACAGCCAATAAATTGGTTTATTTACTAAATTAGATGGCAGTAGGGTTGCAACTAATTTGGGTGCTTTCTGCCTCTGTTTTTCTAAGATTCTGGAACGTTTCAATTATCATTTCTAAATACTATTTTGTCTGTTCATTTAGAAACTTCATAGATTCCATTATAGAAAATACTGTAAGATCCAAAGTACCAATGAGTATAGCATTAATAACTTGAATATACTCATAGAAAGTAAAATAAACATACTTTTACCACTCTTTCGTTAGTTCAAGGCAAAAAGAAGTCATGTCATTTACGAATAATATCTGTATTAAGGATGATTTATTGATTCCATAATGAAAGAACTAAGCTTATCAAACATAAGATCAAATACTGTAGAATCCTGTGCCACTTGTTTTAGAGAATAAGAACTCACATTGGTGTTTTAAGAGAACAATAACATCAAATTCTTGCTCTATAATTAACATTGCAGAGACCCGATGTGTTGTTATGGTTAAATTTATATTTTTAAAAAGCCCCGCATGGTAATGAAACTAGTATATCTAGAAGTGCCTTGCCTGTTGATTTATTGAATTGAGACTAGTTGCTGAAAGGACTACTGGAAAAGAAGCATTTTCGTTCTGAAGCCACCCCTTGGTGACGACTTTACATGTCTGTTTATTTTGATGGTCTGATTATTCTCCCTTACTTCTATTTCCCAATCGCTAATACTTTCTTGCAGACCATCGCCAAGGTAATGTTCATAGACTATCCCTTTCTCTATGATTCTCCACTGTTTAGAATCTTCTATAACTCTTATCTGCAGGACAAAGGCTAAACTTCTGAGCTTCTAAAGATCTCCATACTCCTTGGCAATGAATGAACTATAGAGGACCAAAGTCAGAATTCTGAGAAAACATAAAGAAAAGGCAACGTATGAGAGGCCAGAGGACTCTAGGGATCAGAGAGGTAGAGAGAACCAGAAAAATGCACTGTTAACAGAAGATAGTTTTCAAGATGTAAACAGTGACGAAGTCAGTGCCAAATACTGAAAAAAACCTGGATAATACAAAAACCGAGGAGAGACCTCTGCGCCTAGCAGTTAGGTGTTTTCGAGCTTTTGGGAAATTGAGGTAAAATTTGCAAGAATTGGTAGAGGTAGAAAAAGACTCTTAATCTTTGGTCCTAGGGCAGAGTATCAAAGTGTGCCAGTGGACCTGTGCCAGAATCACCTGGGGAGCCTAACCTTTAACAAAATTCGGGGGCCGGCCCCGTGGCCAAGTGGTTAAGTTCGTGCGCTCAGCTTTGGGGGCCCAGGGTTTTCACCAGTTCAAATCCTGGGCCCGGACATGGCACGACTCATCAGGTCATGCTGAGGTGGCATCCCACATGCCACAACTAGAAGGACCCACAACTAAAAATATACAACTGTACGGGGGGGCTTTGGGGAGAAAAAGGAAAAATAAAATCTTTAAAAAAAAAAAAAATGTGGCTCTCTGGGACCATCCCAAACTTACTGAATTGGACTCTTAGGAGTTAAAAGTTTAGTCACCAGTCTCCCTCAGGTGCTTCTTGTGTACACTGGAATTCCAGAACCACTGTTACTCAGAATGAAGCCCAGACTTCTAAGGCTGGTATCAGGGCTCTCTAATCCGGCTCCAGGCGACTTTCTAACCTTTTCTCCCATTACTTCCCTATAGAAATTCTCCAGTATAGCTTGATTGTATTTTTCTTAGGTCATGCTCATACCTAAGTTGCCCCCTGCTGCCCTCTAAACCATCATCATTCACTATCTAGCTCAAGTCAATCTCTTCTGACCTCACAGTATTTCTCCTGCCTCCACCTTCCTTGGCATTGTGGTTGTGCCGCTCTTGACGCTGTGATGTGTCTTATGAGACTGAGTACTTTGGCTTTAATTTTTCATATTGGTCAGTCTTGACTGCAAGAGTATAAATAATATTGGGCAGAGATAATATAATAGCATACATAATATAGTATCAATATTTTTTATCTCCCACAGTGCTTCCATAGCACTCCATATGTTGTCCATGCTCAATAATTCTTGGCACATATTACCTGAATTAATATGGAGATATGCTGGTGGCCAGAATAGTCTTGATTTTGGCTCAGTTATACTAGCACCTCACACATAGTTTTCTTTGCCTTTAAGGAATAGCAAGAGGTTGCGATGTGCAGGAAGCAAGTTTAAATCAGCTACTCCTTGCTTTAATACAATAGATAACACCAGAAAAAGTAAAGACAAGCCAAAATGAAGGACTTTTGGGTCTCAACACAAATGTGGGCATTGCTGTTTCTATTTTATTGCTTTATTACATCAGAGTGGTCGCTGTATTTTCTTGTGTCACTCAATAGTATCTTCCTAATATAGTATAACTGTTTTGTGTAATAGCTCTATACCTAAAAAAGCAAGCTATTCTTAAAAACAGAAGGGAAAAACTATTTCACTTAAGAAAACTTGTCTTTGAGTCCTTTGTAAAAGAAACTTTTTATGGACCAATTAAAAATATCTTTATTTTGTTTATAAATATGAATTTTGATGCAACAAGCCTTATGAAGACCCATCTATATTTAATTAAAAAATGAAGCAGTTCTGTGGTATGCATCACAAATAGCCAACTTCATGATGAATGTGACTCTACTTCTTTTTATTAAACTTTTCCATATGAGTGAATTCTTTGCACTGGGTTAGCCAGCATTTTTCTCCTAAGAAGCTTAATAAAATTTGACCTATTACGTCAGCTTTTTTCTGCATATGGGAAGACGAATTTGTGTGTAATGCATCACACCCTATGTAACAGTATCTGAGAACCATTAGCTAATGCTGTTAAAAACAGTTGAGGTTGGGAAAGTAATTATGGGGTTTTTTTTAGGGAATGTCTGACCATACTAGTAAAAATGCCACCCTTGGCTCCAACTTTGAGATATTGTTTACTTAGCTTTGTACTAAGGTACATAAACTAAGGCATGCTTCCTACTCCCGGCATTCTTTTAATTTACTTTGCAGCCCTAAGGTAATTCCCTTTATGAGTAGATATGATCATCTTCAAAGTTTAGCTTGCTCAGCGCCTGCATTATCTTTTCTCCTGATTACATTCAGATAGTCTTCATAGCTTTGATTTCTTTTCATTGTATGCATACTTGCCATTTTTAAGCCAGATGTTGAAAATATTCTTCTAACATTTGCTTAATACTACATCATGGATAGTTGCTCTCCACTTAAAGGTTGTAATCTTTAGAATCTGCAGGTAAGCGGTGGACCTGGGGGCTGTGTGAAATATGAATTGTTCAAGATAGGACCCTTACAAAGGGTCTTACCATCTAGTAGGGGACATGGTAGACACAGAAATATACTAGTAATATGTGATCAGTGATACCTGGACGATGCTATCTATGAGCGTTAGAATAGCAGCAGAGGGAGAAGAGTGGCTGGAGTCTGGCTGGAGTGGTGAATCCCTGTGTTAAACAAGGCTTGGCAGCTTGAGCCATCCCTTGAAGAATGGGTAGAATTTCTATAGGCACAAGGAGTGGGGGGAGGCATTTCAAAGTGTGTCTGGACTAATAGGTAAGAAGGTGACGTTAAAGGCTTTGTAAAGAGAAGAGTGACATAATTAAAACAGTTTTTAGGAGAATAGACCTGACAGTTGGCATATAAGGATTACAGAAAGAAGAAAATTTGGTGGCAGGAAGACAGATTTTTTTCAAGTAGTGCAGACCTAGGGGATTAGGGCTCACTTATAACTTAGTAGTGGCTGTGGGTGTGGAAATTAACGTAACTGGAGATATTGGAAGGTGTTTTGAAGACAGATACACTTAAGGGCAGCTGATTGGTTGTGGGGCTAAAGGGAGGAATCAAAAATCACTCTGAAGTCTTACGTATGGATTACTGGAGAAGATGAATTCACATTTTATAAGGTGAGTTGGAGGGACCTGAAGGTTTATCCAAGTAGAAATGTCCAGCAGACTTGTTAGGGCAGAGAGAGCATAGATCTGAGAGTCTTATTTATAAAAGTGATAGTTGAAGCCCTAGAAGTAAATAAGATTGAATCATCCAGTATTCACTGAGTGCCTACTCTGTAAGTATAAGAGGCTCACTGAAAAAGAAAGAGCAGTTCCTAGCCTTACGGAGATTACAATGTAACTGGGCTGTTAAGACAGTTCCCTGGAACACAGAGAAACTAGAGGCGCCGAAGAGAGTAAAATAGTACTGGGGGGAATTGCAGATGGAATAGACTTCACCTAGTTGTGTGAGCATTGACATTTCAGTATCATCTTGAAAATTAAGATCTATAAGAGAGATGATGTAGAGAACAACAAAGGATTTGAGTTCCAACTAAAGTTAGAGCAACAGAAGGAAGAGGAAAAATTGGCGAAGGAAAGAAAGATCAGACAGATAAGTAAGTGGAGAAAGTGGGAGAAGTAAGTAGAAACACCGGTGTCCTGGAGTTTAAGGCTTCAAGAACTGGGGGAGTGGGTGCAAACATGCAGACAAGTTGAAAACATTATAGTAGAGTCAACACCTACATACCCATCACCTAGATTCTACGATTAGCATCTTGCTTGATTTGTTTTGATATCTATCTCCCCATCTGTCCATTCCAAGAATGAGGTTATTTTGTTTGTCAAGGGTTTTTTAGTTTATCTCTCTTCTTTCCTCCCCTTTTGCCTCCGCTGGTTGGCTCGTCCTCTCTGAAGCCCAGGCTGTGTATGAGCCTGCTTCATGTCACCCATACGCCCTAGGTTCACTATACTTACTTCATAAGAATGCCTCTCTACTCCGTGTGCCTTCCTATCTTTAAAGCAAGGTCGCAAATGATGGTTCATGGGAGAAATATTTTTTCCGCCCTTCCGGTTAGGTTAGTTAACTATCCCTGGAAGTCTGCACCTAAGAATAGAGAAGAGCCTGTCTCTAAATGACCCTGTGACTTGTCTAGCTTTCCAGCAGTTTATCAAAGTACGTATGGTCTGAGGACCACCTTAATCTGAATTACTAGGAAAACTTGTGAAAAACGCAAAGGCCCGCATTTCACCCTGGATCTTCTGAATCAGAGTTTCTGAGAAGAGGCCTGGGAATCTGGATTTTAACAGTCACTCTTTGCCACCTGTGACTCCTCCTCAGACTAGCATCTGAGAACTGATTGTACAGTGTAATTAATATCTGAGCTAGAAGTCAAGAGGCTCGTTTTGGAGTCTCAGCTTTCCGATGGACTACGCTAGCATGACTCAGTCCCTCTGGGACTCATCCTAAAAGGGAGGGAATTGTACTTGACAAATTCTGAGATCCTGTCCAGCTCTACCATTTTGTGGAACTCTGAAAACGGAATCTTGTAAATTAGAAGGAGTTGATTAAACTTTAATCAGAGGAACCAAAAAAAAATGTTTAGGTTTGTATTCATTTGACCTACAGTTGTTTCTTTTAATTCAACTAGTATGTGAGTTGCTCATCAAAATAACTAAAGTCTTCCAGCATTTCATGACTTTTCATTTGGTTTTTAAACGCTGAACCATAGAATGAGCTTCAGGCATTTCACTCAGCCCTTTGCCCATTCATAGCTCTGTGTTTCCCTGGTGATTCCAGTGTTTGCAGTCTGCCAGGTCCACTTGGAGCTGTTGCCACTCTGCATTCCTTTTACATTGTTGACAATATCCTTTTTCTCTTCTTCTCTTTCTCACAAAGAAAGTGACTTATTTTCTCAGGGCTCTGAGTTGGCAGACATTACTGCAAGTTTTAAAGCTGTATTTACTAGTGAAAGGAAAAAGCGTCTGATTGTCTTGAGCAAGGCTTAAATTTTGTGCCCTCAATCACCTTGATGTTGGACAGCTTTTTTTTCCATTGTAAATCTGGGCGTAATTTTAATTTCATGATGATTTCAGAATATTATTTAGGTGTTCTTGCTATAACCTTATATATAATAATAATGAGTGTCCAAATCCTACAACAAGATTTTTTTTTAACTGTTTTTCGGAGGTGTTGTAAATTTGCTATTTACTAAGCTTTTCCAAAAATTTTATTGACAGATTCTTATTTACTGAGGTCATATGATCAGAATAAAGTTCATTCAGTATATAACCCACATATTTGTATTTGTGTTAAAACCTGTGTAGGAGTATAGTAATGGCGTATTAATTCCCATATTTTCTCCTCTTTTTTCTTTGATATTTTCATTTAGAAATAAGAAAGAGAAATTATGCAAGCATTTCAATACTGTGCCACTGCTACTCTCTGATTAATATTTGAGATTATTTAATTAACCAGATACTTACTACCTAGTATGTGTGAAGCAGTGGTAGGCATTATAAGCAGAAAGATAACTATATTTCAAGGTGCCTACCATTAAGCTTACAACAGTGATTCATCCTGAATTACACAGTAATCAATAGAGAAAATATTGGACTTTAGCTCTCCTAGGAGTTCTTTGTTAAATGCACTCAGAATTCAAAAGGCATAGTCTTTTAAATAAGAAGTTTTTTAGAATCTACTTTATACCCAGTACTGGGAAACACAGAGGTTATAAAGATAAAATGTGTTCTCTTCCTTTGTGGGTTCATAGCCTTATATATTTCAGGAGATAGAGAGATTGCAGCAGAGAACGTAGATTTGGAAGTTAGCTGCACATGTGTGGTAGTTAAAGTCACCAAAGTTAATAGTATGACGGTTTCTCAAAAAATATCGATGGAACTACCAAGTGATCTAGCAGTCCCACTTCTGGGTATATATCCAAAAGAGTTGAAAGCAGGGTCTCAAAGAGATATTTGCACACCCATGTTCATAGCAGTACTATTCACAATAGCAAAGAAGTAAGCAACCCAAATGTCCATTGAAGGATGAATGGAGAAACAAACGCAACATATACACACAGTGGAATGTTATTCAGCCTTAAAAAGAAAGGAAACCCTGTTACATACTAAAACATGGAGAAACCTTGAGGACTTTATGCTAAGTGACATAAGCCAGTCAGAAAAAGCAAAATACTGCCTGATTCTACTTATATGAGGTATCTAAAGTCGTCAGAGTCATAGAAACAGAAAGTAAGATGGTGGTTGCCAGGGGCTGGAGGGGAAGGGAAAAGGGGAGTTGTTGTTTATTGGGTATAGAGTTTCACTCATGCAGGATGAAAAAGTTCTGGAGATCTGTTTTACAACAATGTGAGTATACTTCAACTACCGAGCTATACACTTAGGAAAAAGTCACGAGGGCCAGCCTGATGGCATAGCAGTTAAGTTTGCAAAATCCACTTTGGCAGCCCAAGGTTCGCTGGTTCTGATCCCGGATGCAGACCCACGCACTGCTTACCAAGCCATGCCGTGGCAGGCGTCCCACATATAAAATAGAGGAAGATGGGCACAGATGTTAGCTCAGGGCCAGTCTTCCTTAGCAAATAGAGGAGGATTGGTGGCAGATGTTAGCTCAGGGCTAAGCTTAATCAAAAAAAAAAAAGAAAGAAAAAGTCACCAAAGTGGATGACGTTGTCTAAACGTGAGTGTGTAGAAAAGATGTCAAATAAGAAACAGTAGAAAGCTGAATATTTAAGAAACAGGCAGATTAAGAGATACCATCAAGAGGCTGACAAAGGGTGGGAAGAGAGGTAGCAGAAAATTTAGAAGAGAATGATGTCATAGAATCCAAGAGAAGGGAGAATTTCTATTCAAGTAGGTTGTAGTCAACAATAGCCAATCCAGTAGCGAGGTCAAATAGGGAAGAACTTTTAAAAAGCCATAGGGAGCCAGCCTTGATGACCCAGTGGTCAAAGTTTGGCTCTCACATTTTCAGCAGCCCGGGTTCATTTCCTGGTGATGGAACCATGCTACCTGTCTATCAGTTGCCATACTGTGGCATGGTTCACATAGAAGAACTAGAACGACTTACAACTAGGATATACATCCGTGCACTGGGGCTTTGGGGAGGGAAAAAATAGCATTGGGATTGACAATTAGAAGGTTACTATGAATGTTACTGAGTGCAGGTTTCTTAGAATTATGCAAGCCAAATATCTTGAGGATTGAATGGGACTTAAGAAAATAGAATAAGTGTAGACAACTCTTCCAAGCAATTGGGGATGAAGGAAATGGAAGAGCTGTAGTTTTGTAGGAAGGCAGTATTAAGGGAATTTTTTTTTTGATGCCCAAAAATCTGAGCATGTTTTTAGAGAAAGAGGAAGTATAAAAATTGAAGAAAGAAGAAGAGAGCCTTATGGAGCAAAATCTCCAATCAAAAGAATAGGTGGAGGGATGCTTTTGGAAAACTTTGGGTATCCCCTGAGATGAGAGGAAAAGCTTGCTGAGTATAGGATGAAAAGGAGAGTTCTAATGCAGTTCAGACATCATGCCCTCTACTTTTGCTGTAAAACATAAGCCTTGATCATCTGTGACAGAGGAAGATGGCGTGGGTAGTGGCTGGAGGACAGTAGTGAATGTTTGACAGAGCCACTTTAGGGAACGGGTAAGTGAGCCAACTAGCTGAGGCTATAAATCATAAATAATGCAGCAAGTTAGAAAATGCAGTTACGCAATTTTCTTGGCACTCCAAGAGCAGATCAGAAAAAGCAGATGGTTGGGTTGATCCACATTCAGGGATTGGCAGAGGAGCTGGAGTGATTAAGGTCATGGAGTGGAAGGAATTGGGAGTGCTAGTAAGAAAGCGATTGAAACAACTGACCTCATAAACCAAACTGGACAAGGAAAGGATAAAAAAAAGTAAAATCAGTCAGCAGCTAACAGACTAGATGAGGGAAGAGACCAAGAAGACTAGTGCTCTTAAGAAGTTAGAAGGAGAAGTATAAAGACAGTAAGAGTGGGAGATGTGGAAAGATTAAAGACTGGTCACAGAGTGAGGTCTCTGAGTAGAACCATTTTGTGTGATAACAAGGTCTAGGATGAGGCCATGGGAATGTGTAGCTGCAATGGAGGGTGTCAAGGAATTGAAGTTTGTGTGTTGGATGACTACGTCATTTGGACAATAAAAGTAACCCAGAATGATAAGACTCAGAACAGAGAGAAATATCCATAGCCCTGTGCCCAAATCTTTAATCACTGTAAGAGCATGATATGAAGGTCAGCATAAGGCAGAGATAAGGATGGGGAGAGAGTGATGTTTCAAGAGGATGTGAACTTCAGAGGAGGCAAGAGGAAGCATAGTCTGAAAACCCTAGTATAAAGCCAGGGGAATGTCGGCTTCATTTCCTGGTCTTGAAATAGGAATCACTTTCTTAAAGGAACTTGCGTGGTCAGGAGGAAGTCAGGTTTCCATTACAACAAAGAAATCAAAAGATTGTTGGGGGGGGCCAGCCCAGTGACATAGCACTTAAGTTAGCACACTCTGCTTCGGCAGCCCGGGTTCACCAGTTGGGATCCCGGGTGCAGACATATGCACCGCTTATCAAGCCATGCTGTGGCAGGCGTCCCACATATAAAGTAGAGGAAGATTGGCATGGATGTTAGCTCAGAGCCAATCTTCTTCAGCAAAAAGAGGAGGATTGGTGGTGGATGTTAGCTCAGGGCTAACCTTCCTAAAAAAAAACAAAAAAAACCCACATTGTTAGGGAAAGTTTAACAGTATAGGAAAGTTTATTAGCAATAGGATGGTATTTTAGAAGAAGAATCAGCAAGCTAGTTGTATGGGAAAGAGAGAGCAAAGGAAAGAAAAAGTGGCTAGAGAGACATATATAATGAGGAAGACAGAGCATTAAGAAGTACACAAGAATTGCAGGGAGGTGAGAGAAGAAATGTGAATGGAGTTATAATTGGCTGAATGTCTTTTGTCAGAGATGAAGCAAAGGATATCGAGAGAGAGCAGGGATGTTAATACAACCAAAACACTAATTAGGGCTAAATATTGTTTAGGAGAGATACAGAAAATGATGGTGACATAAATAAAATGAAAATACTAAATTTTGGCTTCATATTTTTAAGGAGAGATGAAGGAAAATGGAAATGATCTGGAAGTGATATATAATTTTAGTATAGCCTCTCCTTTGAAGTTTTAGATTTCAAGTTTAAACATTTTGTTCTGGGGAAAAATATCTAGGCATCTTCTACAAACCCAACTTTCTCCAATTATTTACCATTCAGGATTCGAAGTACATTGAGCACCTGATCTACAATGACCTAATTCAGTTTCAGTTCACCCTATTATCTCAGCTTATTTATTTATTTATGTAAGTATTTATGTATTTACTTATTTATTATTGAAGTATAATTCACATGCCAAAAATTCACCACTTCAAACTGTCTAATTCAATGGTTTTTAGTATATTCACAAGGTGGTACAATATTGTTGTATTGCACAATATTGCAATAAAGTTGTGTATCACCACTATCCAGAACATTTTCATCATTCTAAAAAGATGCCTTATACTCATTAAAGTCACTCCCCTCCACTCTACCCCCAGCCTCTAGCAACTGCTGATTTACTTTTGCTCTCTATGGATTTGCTGATTCTGGACATCTTAATGGAATCGTACAATATTTGGCCTTTTGTGTCTGACTTCTTTCATTTAGCATAATGTTTCCAGGGTTCATCCATGTGGCAGCATGTATCAGAACTTCATTTCTTTTTATGACTAAATAATATTCTATTGTATGGATATACCATATTTTGTTTATCCGTTTATTCAGTTAATGGACATTTTCACTGTTTTTGCTTTTTGGCTATTATAAATAATACTGCTATAAACATTCGAGTACAAGTTTTTGTGTGGAGGTACATACTCAAGTTCTCTTGAGTATATACCGAGGAGTAGAACTGCTGGGTCATATGATAACTCTATGTTTAACTTTTTGAGAAACTGTCAAACTGTTTTCCACAGGAGATGCACCATTTTACATTCCCACTAGCAGTGTATGAGGGTTCCAATTTCTCCACTTCCTCACCAACGACTGTTGTTTTCCTTTTTATTTTCCATTTTTTTGATTATAGCCATCCTAGTGTTTGTGAAGTGGTATGTCATTTTGATTTGCATTTCCCATTGTTGAGAATATTTTTGTGTGCTCATTCCCCTTGTGTATATCTTCTTTGGCAAGATGGCCATTCAAATTCTTTGCCCATTTTTTAGTTGAGTTGTTTTTCTTTTTATTGTCGACTGTAAGAGTTTTCTATATATTCTGGATACTAGACCCTTATCAGTAAATTATTTGCAATATTTTCTCCCATTTTATGGATTGTCTTTTCATTTTCTTGATAACGTCCTTCAACTAAGAAAAGTTTTAATTTTGATGAAGTCCAATTTACTTTTTTCTTAGGTTGCCTGTGCTTTAGATATCATATCTAAGAACCCAGCATATTTATAAATAGCTCCCCTTTTCACTCTGAAAAGTGTCTTCGTAGACAACAAACTATATGGACTTCCTGCTAATAACAACCTCAGGGATAGGTAATTAGAATTCCCTAGGCAGGTGGGTGAATAAATACTGACTTTTTTTACCCTTATCTCACCATAGCCAGTGCCATCATTTGTCTGCTCCCTAAAGGAAATATGCCAGCCGTTGTAGTTGCCGTTTTGTACACTTATTCAACAAGTTTATGTTGGCACCTACTATGTGTCAGTTACCTTTCCGAAGGGGGAAAAATTGCACCAGGAAATTGCAAAGAGAAAACTTTTTAAAATGCTTTTCTTTTTTTTCTTTTGTAAAAGCAATATAAACAATTACAAATAATGAAAAGATTTTTTAAAGTCTGTAATCTCAATTATTCAAATACAATCATTTCATTTTTATTTAATCTCATAATCTTTGTTCATAATCACAAATTTTAACATAATTCAGTTGGTATAAGGGATTTTATATTTTTCTTTTTTAAAACAGTATTTTTTCATAAATATTTAAGACAAAGAAATCTTTTTAAAAAATATTCAATTCAAAGAGTATAAAGGAGAAGAAGCAAAGAGGGAAAATGTATAAGTCAATAAAATATTATTAAGATGAGCAAGTATGATCTATAAATAGATTTGTGCTCTGGTCTGTGACTGCCTGTAGGTTGGCAAATTGAGTTCAAGAGTATATAATTCTATTCCATATTATTAACATTTTTCTTTTTCTTCCTGATCTATGATTCTAGCTCCACTGATTATCTTAACCACATTATATGGTTAATTTAATTTCTAGCTATTGTTCATAATGGTCAGTTAAATATTTATATCTGGATAAGGTTTTCTCCTCTAAGTTTGTAGCTAAACAAGAAGTTTGACATATAGACTAATTTTTATTAGAATTTGCTTCCAGAAAAATGTATCCCAAACTTCATAATAGATCTATAATCAGAAACACAGTAACTGGTAAGAATTTTTTCAAGTATTTTTTATAGTATTGCATATAATTTTTCCCCATGTATGATAATTCTGCAAAAATACTATTTATCAACTATGTAGAGTTGCCCTTTTACTGGGTAAATTCAATTTCTTGAGCTAGACAATCTTAGATTATGAATTTTACAACAAATTACTTGAATCTTACTATTATATTATCTTGAGTGATTATTATCCCAACATATTTGATTTTAAGTGGATGATTATCCATCATCAATTTTCACATTCAAATGTCTCCCGTTGGTGAATAAGATTTTGGTGGGATGCCCTATATGCTATGTGAAACATCCCTAAATGAAAGCACTAAGTTATTCTCTTGAATTACCTGTCTATAGGTAAACTTGCCTAAAGAGCTTGCAGCCAAAGTCGAGGGTTTGTGTAATATTCAATAACATAGCCCTCCTCCTCAGTCCTAGCTCTGGCTTGACCTATCCCGTTCCTCGGGTTTTGGCTCATGTTTAGGACTGAGCTGCTAATGTCATTGAATTTTGCTCCTTCACCTTGATAGATTAACTTCATGATTAATTTGGCTTATCATGGTGTTTCGTGTGGTTCCCATTGGGAACTTTCTGGCAGGGAAACATTGACAAGCTGACCAAAGACTATCTTCTAATTCCTCTCAGCCCCACTTTTATTGATTCCTCACAGACACCTCCTTCCCCCTTCCTGGAGTCTGCTCTGGATCCCGTCATCCAGAGCCTTCTCTCCCTGGCCACTGTAGGTTTGTTGCTGCCAGATCCTCCCCATTTCCACGGAAACCATCCTGCTCCCTCCTTCAGGGTCACATTCTCCCTGTCTTTCAAGGTGAAAACTGTATTAAAGGAATAAGGCAGAAGAGATCGCCAGGATTTTCTCTGCCACCCTAGATGACAGCATCTTGACATTGACTTCCTAAAGCCTCTTTCTCTTTCTTGTGAAAACCAAGGGAATGATTCTAGCCATGAGACTTTAAAGCCAGATATGAGAGAAAAGGAAGATCATAGCAGACTACAGAATCATTTTAGGTCCTCTTCACCCCTTGCCAATTACACCTACCTACAGGTAGGAGATAGCAGTTTTGCCCCCTTCTCTCAGTTCCACGTGATTGAGTGCTAGCAATGCTAACCCCAGGAACTGATATTTATACAGCTAGTGGTAATAAAATTACTATGAATACAAATTTGATGTGCCACATGCATATAGCTTTGCTTAGGCAAGTAACAGTTGAAAGAAAACCAAATAAATGAAAATAATTACCATGTGGAGGTAGTAGGATTATTTTTTTGTTTCCTTGAGTCTTAAAAAATTGTATTTTCAAGTTGATGTTAATACTTTAAAATAAATATATGACTACATACCTATAAAAGAAAGATTTTTAAAAGTGTTATTAGTTTAACATATCTTATACTGTTTTGAATACTGTGATAATATGAAAAAGATATCAGACAAGGATTCAGAAGGCCTGGTTTTAAATCTTTCTTCTGGAATCTTGTTCTAAACATGGACAAAGCACTTACATCTTCTGGGCTTTGGTTTCTATTTCTTCCAAATAGTAGCTACTCTATTTACTTTGAAGAGATTTTTGTGAGAATAACCATAGCATATTTGAATTTTAAAACTGGAGGAGATCTTAGAGACCCTCTAATATGACATGCCCATTTTCTAGAGGAAGAAATTGAGGCCCAAAGAGGTTAAGTGGCTTGCTTATAAATATATGACAACAACTTTAGAACAAAACCATAAAGGTTATGCACATGTCAAACACAGTATTTCTTCATCTGATCAGAGAATGAGGAATGGGAGGGATATGAGCATACTTGCAGTCCTTTCCTATGTAAAGTATACAAGAAATGTATGTATGTACCTTCATGTCATGAATGTGTGTATACACATACAGAAATGTATGTATGTATTTATCAAATACATAGTTGCAGATCTACCTTTGCTCAATATTCCTGCTTAGAAGCACCAACCCTGAGTTTAACTGCTTCCTTCCGGGTTAGATGGCCTACCTACCTACCTACTTACTTACTTACTTGCCATTGTGGGTCAAGATCTATGCTATGTTTTAAGCACTTCTTGGCTGAATATTTATCGTGGTCGTTTGCCTTCTGAGGAAAATTCTACCTGTGGCCAAAAGTTCTTGTGGGAAATTTAGCGCTAAAGGCTGTCACAGATTACCGCAAGCTCAGCACTACATTGACAAATCATGCTTGCTAGACCAAAAAATGGAAAAGTGTATCACAAAGGGCCAGTGGATCTTTTGTTGGAGGGGGCTATCACTGTCATCTCAGGCTTCAAATCACCTTGAAATCGACAGAATGGAAGCTATGCCCAACCCATGAGGTTTGTGACATGAGCTTGCCACATGTACATGCCAATCTCCTCAATGGTTTCATCAACACTGAGCAACCTGACGTGACTGGAGTGGGTCACTAATAACAAACTTCCAGAGCTGCATTTCCCAAAGTCTGCTCCCAGGAACACTAGTTCTGAAAGATATTAGTATGCATTCCTTCAAAAGAAGATATTTTATACCATCGTCAAATAAGCTTGGGAAACATTGCACAAAATGCAGCCTGCTGGTAAAGACTCTGAAAGATAGCTATAATATATTAACATATAGTGATTCTCAAATTTATTTAAGAATGTGTTTTTAAAGGAACGCCTATTAACACCTTGAGGAGTATAATCAAAAGGAGGACCCTAGAATTCTGTGGGTACTCTAAAGTCCCATTTTTTTGGTAATACTGTTCTACCATCATTGGCTTTTATAACCTCAGGGGTAGAAGCCATCTTAAAGGTAGTCTGTCATTTTCAGTTCCCCAAATGTTTGCTGGTTGGAACCTAGAATCGTTGTATCAGATGTGTTTGAACAATAACTTAAAGCAGGATATCACATAGCCAGTCAAATGGGTAACTACTGGTTGACTTCATAATTTTTGCATGCATTATTAAATGCCAACAGTTCTACTTCTGACAGTACTTCATTTAAAGGTTGCTGAAATTTTTCCTTTACAGAAAGCCAAGAAGATGCAGTATAATGCATTATAGTGATGAGTATAAAATAAGTAGTAAATATGCAAAATTCTCCATTCCTTCAACGAATGTCTGAGTGCCTTCTGTGCCAAGCAGTGACACCAACTGAGTGAACCAGCTCGAGTAAGTTGGGGGTAGAGAGTTAAGGTAAGTGCCTAATAATGTTAGCTATCATTTGATAATGGGCAATATGCCAGTTATTTCTATTCTATCTTGAATCTTCAGCACACCTCAGGGAGGGAGATGTTATTCTCATTTTAAAAGTGAGAAAACCAAGCTTCAGAGATACAAAGTGGTTTTCCCTGGGTCACGCCTACTAAGTGGTGGAATTGGGATTTGAACACAAATCACCTGATTCCAAAGCTGTGTTTTTTTTCCCACTAATTATAATACACCTTGCTCTTTACTGTGACTCAAAATTTCAATTTGAGATTGAACAAAGTACAGCAGTTGAAAGGTGGGACACGTTTCCATTTGGTTAAAACTAAACTGGTTGCTTTTCAGAGTTCTGTCCTTGTTGTTTTCTCTCTTTACTTTTTCTCTTTCATGGTGTCAGCTGTCAGCTCCATGTGGAAAAGTTCTGAATCGAGATCTCCAGTTCTGTCCTCTCTTCTAAGCTGTAGTCTCACATTTCTCCTTAGATGCTCTACTGTCGCCTCATTTTTTACGGTTCAGCTCATTATTCTCCCTCCAACCTGACTCCTTCGAATTTAATTCTCATAGTCACTTAGGTTCAAAGTTTGGAGCCATCTTTGAATCCTCTGTAAAACTAGCAGTTGGACTCGTTGATACATAATATCCCTTCCAGCTCTAAAATTCTCTCATTGTTATTCTTATACCGCATACTCGGTCTCAGAATGAATTGCTTTCTCTGCTTTGGATCTGCTCAAATTATTTTCCAGAGTTGTTCCAGTATCTAATAGAGTATATCCTACTCATCCATTCTTAGGTATCCTTCAAAGCCTGTTTTAAATGTCATCTCTTTCTTTAAACCCTTCATGAGCCTCTCAACATAGTCACTGCTCTCTCCTTCAGGATCTGTAATACTTTTGTGCCTTTCTCGGGGGACTTTATAGTACTCCGTACATATACACATATGTATGTGTGTGTTTGTAAATATATATATATATATATATGTATAATGTGTCTATATATATCAAGTGGGGTAAAGAGGATGCCTGGAGGATGCTTGGCAAGGGATGTTGGAGCCTGAGCAGTGTGGGGAGGGCTTATGGACTGGGCATGGGCACAGGGTTTGGAAGCAGAGGTAACAAAAGAAAAGGGGGGAGGCCTGGCCTGGTGGCAAAGTGGTTAATGTCACTTGCTGTGCTTTGGCAGCCTGGGGTTCGCTGCTTTGGATCCTGGGCACAGACCTATGCACCACTTATCAAGCCATGCTGTGGCAGGTGTCCCACGTATAAAATAGAGGAAGGTGGGCACAGATGTTACCTCAGGGCCAATCTTCCTCAGCAAAAAGAGGAGTATTGGTGGTGGATGTTAGCTCAGGGCTAATCTTCCTCAAAAAAAAAAAAAGAAAGAAAGAGAAGGGGGGCTTGTGGTGGCTAATTTCAGGGTTTCAGAACCTTCCTGGGCTAAGAACAGCATCCTCCAAAGAAAGAGATGGTAGCTATGGATGATTGCTTAAATATGGGGGAGGCTGCTCAAATATGTAAATATCTCAAGGATAATTGGATCCAGGTTTCTCTCTGTAGGAGAAAGGAGTTACGCATGTGGAAGGGAGAAAACTAAGTGAACAGTGTGATGCTGGATTGGAGGTATTAGTGTGAACATATGGTTTTTCAATATATAGTGTTAAAGAAATATAGCCGTAAAGGTGTGTGCATAAATACACTTATATAAATGCACTGTATATACTGTGTGAATGTATAAATATTCCCTAGCTGCATTCACTGAGACAGGCTGGGCAGTAGTACCCAAATAGCAGTGAGCATGTCTAGTGTTTCTAAATACTATTCTCCACTAAAAGGAGCTGAGACTCTTGGATAAATGGCTGTATCCAGGGCTGGGGCAAGATGAACCTGGAACACCTTATTGTGCCAGAAAGTAAGGGAAAGCTCAAAGAACGATGGACGTGTGTCAAAAGGGCACAGAAGAGTAAAATGTTAATGTAGAATATGGATGATGGGTATATGGTATATAAAACTCTCAAATTTACTGTATGTTTAAAATGTTTTACAAAAAAATATTGTGAAAGAATTTAAAACAGATGCACAAAGACACAGAAGCCAGCATGAATGCAGCTCTCACTGACCAAACCTGGGACAATTTGAACATCAAAATAAATAATGATAGAAACAGATTATAACCCATTATTATTTTATTTTTTATTGAGGTAACACTGGCTTATAACACTATGTAAATTTCAGGTGTACATCCTTGTATTTCAATTTCCGTGTAGTTTACATCATGTTCACCACCCAAACACCAATTACCATCACACGTGTGCCCAGTCACCCCTTTCACCTTCCCCCTCCCCACTTCCCCTCTGGTACCACCAATCTAATCTCTGTATCTCTGTGTGTGTTTGTTGTTGTTGTTTTTATGTTCTACTTATGAGTGAGATCATATGATGTTTGACTTTCTCCGTCCGACTTATTTCACTTAGCATAATACCCTCAAGATCCATCCATGTTGTTGATATAACCCATTAAATAAAATAGGAAACTGAATTCATACTGATATAAATAAATTGAAAGTTTGATGAGAAACAAGATATTTACATAGTTTCAAAGAATCTCCCCCACAAAATACTTATTAATTACAAAATGATAAAAAAGCAACTTTACAGTGGAGAAGCCTGGTAGACACTACCTAATTAAAAAAAAAATCAATAATGAGACAAATTTATGTGCCACCTGATCAGGTGCAATGAGAAGAAAACAGCATCACTTCTGTGAGAGTCCCTTCAAAGATACCTGCAGACAGAGTCAAAGTGAAGGCCATTCTACAAAATAATTGGCGGGGAATCTTCAAAAGTGTTAAGCACATGAAAGTCAAGGAAAGACTGAAGGTGTTCCAGATCAAAGGCAACTAAAGATACATAATAAGTAAATTCAATGCTTCATTCTGAACTGAATCCTCTTACCATAAAGAACATTATTGAGACAATTGGTAAAATGAAATATATCATGTAAATGTGTGGATTTTGATAGTTATATTGTAATTATGTAGTAGAAGGTGCTTATTAGCAGGAAATACATATGCAAGTATTTAGGGACAATGTGGCATCGTATCAGCAACTTAAAGCTCAAGTGGTTCAGGAAAAAAACATTCTTTGTACTAGCAACGTTTTTATAGGCTTGAGATTGTTTCAAAATAGTTGAAAAATTGCTTTGAAAACACTGAGTATACTGGAAAAACGCACTTAACTTGGAACCAAGAGGCTATTAGTCCCAATTCCGCCATTGACTCAGTGTGTGACCTTAAGCAAGTCGCTTTACATCAGGCCTGAGTCTCAGGCTGTAAAACGAAGAGCTAAGACTACAAGGCTCTGTAGGGCGCCTTCCACCTCTAACATTCCACCATCTACACCCACACCACTCCCTGCCTGAATTTCTCCAGGCTCCAGTTGTGTCTTAGCCTTCAGATGCCCAATGCCGCCCCCACGGATTCTAAGTGGCGATAAAAACAGACAAAAATAGCTGTGGCCAAAATCTTCGGACTGCAGATCCGCAGCCCTGGGTTCAATCTGGGCCGCGGTCGCCTCCATCGCTCTTTCGGCGGTGGAGCAGTCACGCCTGCCAGAGCGGGCGCTCGATGGCTCGGTGGCCGGCTGGGGAGGCCTGGGCTCCGCGGCGCGGCGCAGGGCGCGCCCCCAATCCGAGCCCGGGCGGCGCTGACCCGGAGCTTTCCGGCCCCGCCCCGCGCACACCCCTCCCGACTCCTGCCTCGCAGTCGCCGCCGCTGGCAAGTCGTGGCGCTGCCCTGCTGCGCTGTGGAGCGGGTAACGTGGCGGGGCTGGGAGGCGCGCCGAGCCGCGGGGGGCGCCCCTGAGGTCGGGCAGTCGGGGGTTCCCGGGAGTGGAGGCGGCTCCGGGCGCGAGGGGGCGGTGTCCAGGCTGCCTGCCTGCGGGGAGAGACGCCGCACCGGGGCCCGCGGCGGGAGTTGAGCGGCTGGGCGTTCCCGGGGTGGTGGCGGCGGCGAAGTGGTGGAGGTAGCTGGCCCTGGGTGCGGGAAGGAGTCGAGGGCTGAGGCGCCGTGGCCAGGGGCCGGGGCCCTGCGAGGAGGGGCTGACCCGGCGCGCGGGGACGCCCGCTGCCCGGTGCGGACAGCCTTCCTCCTGGGCTCCGGGAAAGTCTGCGCTCCCTGGGGCACAACAGGTAGGCGTGGACTCCGCCCGCCGGCGGGAGCCCGGGGCCTCCGGCGTGCGGGGAAGGTCGGGAGGTCGGAGCCCGCGTCGCCGGCGCGCCGCGCCCAGACCCGCCCTGCGGCGCCCGCCGCGCGGTCAGCAGGGAGCGGGGCCCCATCCCGGCGGCGGGCGAGGCTCTCGGGACGCCGGCGCGCGGCCTCGGGGCGGCTCTCCAGAGGGAGCAGGGGCGAGAGTGGGGGCTGCCTTCTGTGTGCGGGGCTGCTTGCAGTCCTCCTCGCGGGGCAAGGAAGCCTCTGCTGGGGTGGCCTTCGCTTCGTGCCGGGAAGCCTCCCTTCCGACCCTGCTCTCGGCCCGCGCAGCGTCATTTCATGCGGTTGTAGAGTCTCTAGGAACTTTATCACGCGCTGTACGGTGCTTACTAATGACAGGCATGTATACCTCTAGCAAGTTAAGATGATTTTCGTAACTGTCAAATCAGATAGTAGTCAAATGATTTGAGCTCCCTCATTAAAGGTCATAATTATACATTATTTTTATGTGCATTCATTTATTCAGCACGTTTGATGTGCAGGTTCGGCGCCCTTAAGGGACTCATAGCCTAGAGACGTTAAAAGGAGGGGTGAAAAGGGGCCCGCCAGTACAGTTCAGAACTTTCGGAGAAAATACTCTGGCGAGATTATTTGAAGTGTAAGGGAAGCGGAAGTGTCCTGAGAGCTGGACGTTAGATGGGTGGGGAGAGCAGAATTGTCCTGTTTCATTTTCCAGACGTTTTTGAAAGTGCGTCTTTGAGAAAGTGACTTTAGATCGACGTTGAAGCTGATCTTTGTCTTCCGTTGTAATACCTTTGATTTTTTTTTTTGTTTAATAAAATGGACTAACAGGCAAGATTTATAATATAAGGATAGTAACAGTTGGAAAAAGTACTGGAGGCTGGATCTGTCTTCGAATGCTGTTAGTTTATATAGGTAGCTGTGGTATAGGAGAAGACTCGGGAGACCTGAATTTTAGCTTAAGCTTCTCCAACACTGTTTATGGATCCTAGGTTACTTTTCTCTTCCTTTCTTTTTGTCATTGTATCTGACTTTAGTGACAGAAAATATATAATCCAAAATACCTTAAAAATTGTTTAAATTACACAAATAGTAAACACATTTTCTAAGGAAAAAATTTAAGTACTTTTGTCTTTAGGTAGTGCACCTGTCTTCCTTCCTTCCAGCTTTATTTCAAAAGGAGATTGAGGCAGTTTATATCCTTCGTGAGGCTTTCTTAATTATGAATAAAGTAAAGGATTAAACTCTGGATTTGTTTGGCCCCTACATATTCTAAATTTACTTCATTCTGGATGCTGGTTAGCCAGTTTAGTGGCATCTGCGTTGAACAAAAGAAAAGCTTTATTGAGTCTTCTGTGTTTTGTTAATTAACCATAGTGTAGTTGATGGCTTTCAACAGTCCTCTATGGGACCACACTCCTCATATAAAAAGCACTTCTGCTTTTTGAGGAGACTGCAGAAACTTATTAATCTTCTCTTAAGAAATGAGTTAACTGAGGCTTAAGGCACTAGTAAAAACTTGTTTATATCGTTTAATTGAATTCTTGTCTAGTTCTAGTGTTAAATTTTTTGGGTTAGAATAGGGGTTGGTAATTGACAGCCTGTGGGTCAAATCCAGCCTGTGGTCGGGTTTGGTAAAGTTTTACTGGAACACAACCGTACTCGTTTATCTGTTGTTTATGGTGGTTTATGTGTTGTTATGAGTAATTGTGGTGGAGACCGTATGGCCCACAGAGCCTAAAGTAGTTTACAGATCCTTTACAGAAAAAATTTGCCAACCCTGGACTAGAACTCTAAACTCTTAATCAGTAAATCTTTTGTAGGAGGAAATAGGTTAAGTTCAGTTTTAATTCTTAATCTTGCTTTTTTTTTTTTATTGCGTCAGGTAAACTGTAGGATCCCATAAATGCTTCTGGATTCTAGGTGTGTAATGATGGAGGAGGGGCGTGGCTGTTCTGTTATATTTACCTAGTATAAAGTTTTTCATTTCAGTGATCCTAGCCTTTTGGAAGACTAGAGAAAGGGAGGGATTTTTATGTTTCTCTGACAACTTTATAATTTTTTGTTTTAATTTAGATCTGGTGTGGAAAAGTTTTTTAGTTTGGTAAACTCTTTAATGAATCTTTCATGGTGTTTATCACGAGTAACAGTTATTTTTACTCAGAACATTTTTTTAACATGAATCTAGTGACATAGCAATTGATCAAAAGATCAGACAGAAAATTACTGAAAGTGTAACTGAACATGAAATCAAACATATTTACAGTAAGACCCAGAGGAGAAATTAGACTCTCTTAACAGATACCCAACACATTGAAACTGAAGCGTGTATCCTGAATCATGCTAGGGCTTTTTTTTTTTTTTTTACTCTAGTGGCAACTTAAAAGGTAATTATTTCTAAAAAAAAGAAGCATAATATAGCCATATTAAGGCACTCTGTTAATGTTACCTGCCTAAGAAATTTGAGCGAGTTTTATGACAGGAAAGAAGGAAAACTTGTAGGAGGTGATAATTGTAAATATTTGAAGCTGTGCATATACTTTTGCTAATCTTAAAACCATCATTTGATTCTAATTTCACTAAATAAAATGTTTTATATATGAACTTTTTTTTTTTTTTTTTTGGTGAGGAAGATTGTCCCTGAGCTGACATCTGTGCCACTTTTCCTCTATTTTGTATGTGGGTTGCCACCACAGCGTGGGTTGATGAGTGGTGTGTGGGTCTGTGCCCAGGATCCAAACCTGCTAACCCCAGGCTGCCCACGTGGAGCACGTGAACTTAACCACTACACCACGAGGCGGGCCCCTGTATTTTTTCAGGAACTTAGTTGTACTTAGTGCCCCAATAATGCTTCTCTGTGGATAACTCTACAGTGGCATCTATCTATTTCCATTTCTGTTGTATTTGTAGGTTTCTGTGTTGAATATATGCATGTTTTTGTGTATATATGCAGAATAATACCTCTTTATTCAATACGTTTTTTATCTAAGTAAAGTTATCAGAAAATTGAAAGTACCCATTGAGACCACAAGAAAAAATTCTTTTTTAATATTTTGAGAGAAATCCGAAAAGTGGGAAAAAAAAAGGAAGAAAAACATATACAGGTACAAAATCCCTTAATCTTAATTCTGGAGTCCACAAGACTCTGAAAAGTGTTTTTCTTAGCTCATATGGGAGCAAAACATGACCTGAACTGGTTTGAAGCTACTCATAGTCATTATTTATCCCACCTTATGCAAATATGTTTATCTTTTGCTGCAGAAATATCAATGAGTTGGATTACGGAGGGCTGCCCTAGATCTACTTGGGGGTTAGAGGTAATGGATGGTCTGTTGACTGTGTTACTTGGGTGTACCATGACCGTGGCAGCCAGAAGGCAGAGTAATAATGGAATTGTGGAAGGGAGTTACACTTGCAAAGTTAAGAGCCTGGCTGGGCATCTGGCAGGGAGTGAGAAGCAGTGTCTGCTAAGGAAAGCCCTCAGGTGGGGCCCCAAGAAGGTCGGAAATACAGCTAAATTCTAGGCCATGTGTTGCATGGGCTATGTTGTGACTTAGAAGTGGGAACTATGAGAATAATCAAGATGCCAGACCATAGTGCGGATTAAGGGTGAGTCTGTGAATACTAACCACAATGTAAAAGCCATGAACAGTTAGAGTTGAAGAGGAAAAAGGAGGAGATTCTAAAGCAGGCGGGTCTAATGGCTATACTCGGAAGTGCTAGGTAGCAGATGGCACGAGCAGCAAACACAAGGATAGAGTAATTTGGGGAAATTGAGCAGGGATTCCTGGCCTCCTCTGTACCCTGCCGAGCCAGGGGAATAATGGCGTCTTGTGCACTTTGCTCTTGTACTAAATAGCCCCGTATTGCCCTGCTTTTTCAAACATCTATATTAAATAGTATTTTGGTCACTTCCATCACTATTAGCTGCCTGCTCTGACTTCTTCCTGCTCCCAGTGAGTTTGCTTCTTCACTTTTAAAATGGCGCTCTACTCCACCCTAGCTAGAATCCAGATGACTGGATTATTAGTCATGTCTAAACTAAGAGTGAATAGGCTTTGAGGGACCAAGACACTTATGTCAGTAAGGATCATGATCTTTGAAACAATCAATTGCTATATATTGTTTTTTAAAAAAACTTGGTTTGTTTTTCACTTCTTGTTACTGGATTCTCAACTAGGTACCAAGTAGCGAGATGGCTCAGTCAGTGACATTCAGATGAGAGAGGTGGGAGATAGAAGGGTAAAAATTCTCTTACCTTAAAATCTGCTGTCTGACACTCCCAAATGTCCGAATGAGATCTCCCTTCCCCGGGAGAAATGGAAGAGTTCGTTTGTGGAATGAATGGTGATAAAAATTGTCAGGAATAGCTAAAGCCTAAACTAACACTGTTATTACTTATTGATTTACTGTCTGGTTGGAAAGAGCCCTCTGGAAGCTGGTGTCTCTGGAAGACCTCACACGTTAACAAAAGCCTCAAAGTATTGGAGACATAAGAGGAGAGCGAAGTGATGAGAAAAAGTGACAAAGTTATAAGGATTAGAAGCTTCGTTGGCAGCTATGGCAGTAGCTGTCAGTAATGGAGATTAGAGACTGTATGAAGAGGCTGTGTGAAGTAGTTGAAGGAGCATGGACATTGAAACTAGGCACATGTAAGCACTACCTTCTTTCTTTTTCCTCTTAAATCACATCTTGACCTTGGACAAATTTCTTAACTCATTGTCGTCTGTACAATGAGAATATCTAAGTTTCAATGTTATGAAGATTAAATGAGATAGTAAAAGTTTCTAGTAAGTAAATGCTCAAAAAAAGGTAGTTCCTTTTCCTATCACTGCCGTATTAGAGTTGGTTCCTGCTGCTCAGTCTTCTCCCCACCCCCAACACTTCCTTTTACCCTTCAGGGGCTTTCTCTTGTGTAATTTTGAAGGAGAATTGCCAGAAACACTAGACTCCAGTTGGGGCCCCATTTGCAGTCTCCTTCAGTGAACCAGCTTCCGCCGTTCTTCCAGTCCCTAACAGTAACCTACAGTACTTAGGAAAAACAGAAGACGAAGGCAAAGTAAATTGTATCCCCACTTCTGGCCTGTTCTTATCCCACCATCTTATAAATTTCCACATCTCTGTAACTCTTGTTTCTTGCCTATTCCATTCCTAACTTGTCTGTTCTATAGGATGTGCTTCCCATTGGTTCTTGGAGCTGTGTGTATCTGCCATTCCTGTTGACTTGTATTATGCAGTGATAAGAAGCAGTATTCTCCCCATTCCTTCCAAGTTTGCAGGAAATATTCTTGGAATCTTGGTACACTGAATGTATTTTCATTATATATTAAAGTAAGATATCAGTGCTGTGCCTGGAGCACATTACAAGTTAGACTTCTGTGCTATGACTTAAGAAACATGGATTAAGTTGATTTTATGGGAATTTGTGTTCAGAATTACGAAAGTCAAATTTTAAAATTTATGTTGCAACACGCCATCTTTAGCTTGGACAGGATGTGATGTGAAACTTTAAAATATGAATAACACAGATTTTTATGTGAACTGATAAATCTTAAAATACACTAGGTTAATTAAAACTATCTTTATTTATATTCCAGGAATAGCTAAGAGAAGATTCTGTTTATATTTAGAATTCTGAATGTTAAATAATTTGATCCAAAATATTAATCAGAAATGGTCACTTTTAAGTAGAAGTGTGACATTGACTTGTTATATATCCTTCTAATAAAAATCCTATCATAGTATTAAAAAAAGGAATTAATTTTTTGACTTAGAGTAGTTTTCAATGATTAGTATTACAAAGGTTGTGTTCTATAGAACACCAGTGCACAAGATTCGCAGCAAGGAAAAAAAAGGAAAAGGTCGAAGTGAGGGAGAGGTCTATAGTTAAAACATGGTGAGAAACATCCAGTGCTCTGTATATGGGCCCTCCTGGCGGTGCATAGTGCACGTGACCATATCACGTGTGGAGATGTGCTGTAGGAAAGAAGACCGCAACCAGGCATTTCCCAGAAGTATTTGGACCTTTCCCTGCACACAACACTTTTCCTCATTCTTTGGCACTATTGTTCTACAAAGCACTCTTTAGGAAGGAAACACTGCTTCACTTGTGGGGCTCTCTCAACATGTAAAACTTCTGCACTTGCGGTTTGCAAAATTATAGTTTTGAATGAAAGCCTAATAGTCTTTGAATATGTCAAACTTTAACCATTTCTGTAATGTTGGACTTGTAAGTTTCCAGTTTTCGCTTTTATAGTGCTATAATCAGCACTTAACGATTCTGATGTTTGCCATCAGCATGAATTTTCAAAAGCTGGATTCTTTTGTCAGATGGTTTTGATATTTTTATGATTTCTAATACATTATATTTTCCAAAAGAGTTTAAACCATTTGTACTGTCACTATAGAACTATAAGCTTTTCTGAAATCTTAGTATTGGCTATAAAAGTTTCTGTATTTATCTTATTTAGATTTAATGTACGTGTCGTTTTGAGCCATTTAGGTAAAGCAAATTCTTAATTGAGCTTAAATCAGTACTGTTTAACATTTTAAAGTACTAAGTAATGATAACTAATTCATTTTTAGGGTTGCTATAGAGAATTAGGAAGACTAAGTTCATGTCAGATAATATAAGTTTGACTTTCATTGTCATTTTCCTGCTATTTTCTAAAGCATTTGCAGTTGCTGTGGGCTTATCTAAAAATTATGCCAAGATAATCTTTCTTACCCAATTTAACAGATGAATTATGAGAGCGTAGTGGACACCAGTCAGCTATTAAAATAATCTGTATTATCTAATCTCAGTATTCTTATTTTAAATTAATAGTGCTAATACATATTGTATGGTGGTGATATTAGGATTAAATGAGATTCTGGTTCAGTTGGTTTAGGCTTGTCTTTGGTATTTTTTTAAAGCAGCCAGAGTTGAGAATCGCTCCTCTACATTGTTATAGGTCTACTGTCTTGACATGCTTAGCTTCCTGCAGTGGTTTACCTACCTCATCTGTGTTGTTCTCTTCGCTGCCTTCTCAACAGTCCTTTTGTTTTTTGTTAAGGAAGATTGGCCCTGAGTGAACATCTGTGCCAACCTTCCTCTACTTTGCATGTCAAACGCTGTCACAGCATGGGTTGGTGAGTGCTGTGTAGGTCCTTGCCTGGGATCCAAACCCATGAACCACAGGGCCACTGAAAAGGAGTGCTGCAAACTTAACCACTATGCCAGTGGGCTGGCCCTCCAGCACTCCCTTTTTATTTTTTTTATTTATTTTTTTTTCCTGCTTTTTTTAAATTTTTTTATTTTTTAATTGAGTTATTGATAGGTTACAATCTTGTGAAATTTCAGTTGTACATTAATGTTTGTCAGTCATGTTGTAGGTGCACCACTTCACCCTTTGTGCCCCCCCCCACCCCACCTTTCCCCTGGTATTCACTAAACTGTGCTTAGTCCATAATTTTAAATTCCTCATATGAGTGGAGTCATACACAGATTATCCTTCTCTCGCTGGCTTATTTCACTTAACATAATTCTCTCAAGGTCCATCCATGTTACTGCAAATGGAATGATTTTGTTCTGTTTTGCAGCTGAGTAGTATTCCATTGTATATATGTACCACATCTTCTTTATCCATTTGTCTGTTCCTGGACACTTAGGTTGCTTCCAAGTCTTAGCTATTGTAAACAGTGCTGCAATAAACATTGAGGTGCATAGGACTTTTGGGATTGCTGACTTCAAGCTCTTTGGATAAATACCCAGTAGTGGGATGGCTGGATTGTATGGTAGTTCTATTTTTAATTTTTTGAGGAATCTCCATACTGTTTTCCATAGTGGCTGCACCAGTTTGCATTCCCACCAGCAGTGTATGAGGGTTCCTTTTTCTCCGCAACCTCTCCAACATTTGTTGTTATTAGTTTTAGATATTTTTGTCATTCTAACGGGTGTAAGGTGATATCTTAGTGTAGTTTTGATTTGCATTTCCCTGATGATCAGCGATGATGAGCATCTTTTCATGTCTAGCACTCCCTTTTTAGTTGTTTGATCCTTATCCTTGGAGGAGTTGTGAGATAAAGGCAAGTTTGTGATTTACGGAAAGATGTAGGGAGAAATGGGTAGAGAAAAAGCCCAAATATAAAGTAATGCTCTTCCCCTCCCACCCCCTACCGTCTTTGTTCTGCACGTTTTATCCCTTCCTTCATCTTAATGTCAAAAACACAGTCTCCCCTCCCTGCTTGGAAAGGCTTCCTAGCACTGAGGAAAGAGAATGAGCTTTGTTGCCAGAGACCCGAGTTCATCCTATTCTACTGTTTACTGGCGTCTTTGTAGTTTTTTCATCTATAAAATTGGGACCAATAATACCTTCCTTACTTTTTTCTTTGTGATGATTAGAGGTGATATAAATTAGGCCCCTAAAAAGTTCCTGGCTCGGTGACTAAAAGCTCCCATTGTCATTTTATGATTTGGTCGTCTGTGGGGACAGTGAAAGGCATAGCCGTGAACATCAGACTATACATGGGCGCCCCCATTTGTAATGTTACCAAGATGATGCTGACAAACACTGTTGTGAATTTTAGAAGTTAGAAATTGGACAGAAGCTTAGTTTGCTGATTGGTTTTTGAGGGTTTCATTTTAAAAGTTTTTAAACCACTAGAAATTTGGAGACTAGAAAAGAGAACATTACCCATAATGATACTAGTCTAATAATCTTAAGATTTTTTAATCATGATTTGGAAAAATACCCCAAGAATCACACAATCTAAGTGATGGCTGGAGAAGCCAAACATTATTTTAAAAGCATAAATATAATAATGGAAAAAGTGCTAAGCCAAGAGGAGACAGTACAATAGGGGGATTAATCATGAAAGGCTTTCTGAAGGAAGTGATTTTTTTAGCTGAATTTTGAAATAGTTTGTGGTAGAAAGAAAGAAGCAAGATATGTCAGATTCAAAGATGGAATCAATACAGACAAGATTTTAAAATCAAGATAAAACTGTATTAAATAATTCTAAGATTATAAATGATTTCTTCATTGTCCGTTTTACGCTAAAGCCAGTGCAGTATCGTGGTTAAGTGTGTCAGCAAACCAACTTTAGACTGTGCCTAGGGATATTTAAAGTACAGTAACGAAGAGGCCTCATTTTCTCCCTGCCAGGGGCAGCTTTCCTTAGGCAACATCTGAAGCGAGACTTAATGCTCTGTGTATCTTGTGTGTTCCTGTTTTGTAACCTATAATTTTGCAAAGCCTAAATCACAGGGCTAGGGGAATCTTAGGTCAGGATAGAATGATCCAGCTCCTTTCTAGATTTAAGTTAATTATTGTTTTGTTTTGTTTGAAAGATTTAGACTTTAAGATTTATGTATGTTTCCTGAAGCATGGGAGATCTTAAGAGTTTTTTGTTTTGTTTTTGGCTTACTTTATGCTTTTCGAACAAAACTGAGAAAATAAAGACTGGAGGCTGACTTGAAGCTGTCATGATGTTTTTTAGAGAAGTGACAGTCAAAAGTAATTGAAATTTAAGTATGAGACATATTTCAAAACTTCAGCCACCTTGATGCATTCTGAAATTAGTTCCATTTACTGTTTAGTGGCTTGTTCATTTTGTAAACTGGTCTTTTCGTGCTCTGGAAAGAAAAAACTAACAAATCAATCCAACAAACCTATCTTATTTTGTGTTTGGTGCTCTCTTTATTTGTGATTATTCTTATTTTCCATCCTCAAAATTAAAACATTTTAAGAAACTGAAATGACCGGAAAGATTAAGAAGACTTTTTTCCTCATAAATTTCAATGTGTGTTCCCATCTCTATCAAAATAGATCTATAAACCCTAGTTAGAGAAACTTATGTTAATACTTTCTATCAGGACTGGCATAATCGGTAGCCTGTTTTATTCTTTTGTGTTATTTTTTAAATTGTTGAAGGTGCTTACACTTCCTTGCCTACATAAATTTGATGTTAACTCATTTTCAGGTGGAAAGTTGGCCCTTGTTGATAATACAAATTGATAACTGCTCTTGGAGATGGCTTTGGAGTAAGTTATTCTAGCAAACCTTGGAAATTTGGCTCCCTGCTGGTTCGTCTTTCTGTCAGCAGTCAACAATATTTATACGTATGTGTTACTCTCGGTTAAGAGAGTCACTGGCTTGAGAAGACGCTGCAAAGTGCAGACATTAGCTTTTTCTGTACCATGCCAGATCTTCGAAGACTGAGCGTGATATTTAGATTTAATCACAAGAAATTGCCAGTATTTAGCCATTTTGAGCTATAAAAATGGCAGTTCACATAGTTCAACTTATTAGTGGCTTAGTGGTCCTTAAACTTTTCCTTTAATGTAGTAGTCTCCCAGCAGAGGAGAGTGCCTTTGTTAAAGGAAGTCTAGAAAGGCATTGTCATACTCAGAATTTCTTTGAAGTCTCATGTTTTGTCTTGAAACACTTTATTTACCTTCTGTTGCATATTAACTGCATATTTTAATATAAAATAATGTTTTAAATTCGTATCAGAGAGGAAACCTTGAAGTAAAATTTGATCCTCCAATAATATGCTCCATGTTTCTTCTGTTGGCACACAAACTTATCCCCGACTGAGAAGCATGGTTTGGACAGTACCTTTGCTGCTTAGGTCTAGTAGACAGTGCACAGAGCTGCTTTTCTCAGTAGGAAGACTTCAGGGATGCAAATTAGGACTGAGTCACCAGGAGTCTCTGTCATACACTACGTACAGACATTTCTTACCAAGGAAGTAAACAGCGCCTCAGAAATGCATGGTCTAAAAAGCATCTCAGGGCCTTTGTAAACTCAGCTCAACTGTTGGCCTTAGGGCAAGCACGTGTAATATTTGGCTGTAAGGTAGTGGAACTGATATTCTCGTGTACCTTTTAAAGATAGAGGATGAGGGATCGTAGCAGGTACGTGTTAATGTTTCTCCATGGGACAGCTTACTTAGCTCTGGAAGTACTATTGTGCTGGCAGTGATGAATACTTCATACTATATTGCATTCGTGGAGATTTGTACTACACACCAACCTTATTAAACACCCTGAGAAATCTTTTATTCTGAGATTCTCAAACTTATAAAAACAGAAACTTGGTGTTCTGTGTTGGAAACAGTGCAGTGATATGTAGTTCCATACTATCCACGAATTCTGTACAAGTTCCAAGCTTTTTAAGAATGGCTGCCTTCAGGGTGTTTGAGGGGCTTGGCTGGATGAAACGAGCAGCATTGGATCTAGTGGTTAAAGTCATAAATCTAGAGTCAGATTGCATAAGTGAACCACTAGGTTCTGTATGACCTTAGGAAAGCTACTTAAGCTTCTCTGTGCCTCAGTTTCCTCGTCTTAATCTAAAACTAATAAAAATAGCTACCCCATGAACAGTTTTGTGAATTATTCAAGAAAATAAATGTAAAGCACTTAGAGTGGTGCCTAGAGTATAGTAAGTGGTCAATAAATACTAGCTTCTGTCAAAAATAATGGCTGCCATTACAGTTGGAGCAGCAGTTTTATGAAGTCTTTTTTTTTAAGTAGCATAGTTTTACTTTGAAAAATGTGTTGCTATATATGTTCACTTTTAATAAACTAATCACTTTGCAATCTCAACAGAAACATAAAAATGGAAAAGAGAAACATTCGAAAGGAAAAATAAGCCGTTCTCCAGGTATATGTAGCCCCGGGGCTGTGGTTATGTTAAAACGTTTGGTAGATTGACTGCATTTGTATTCATCTTCCTAAAGTGAAGCTTCAGGAGAGAGCAGGAACATCTGTTACTTACAAAATGCATTGTCTCATTGGTAGTGCGCCTGAGGAGATCATAGGCACGATTTGGACTTGGGGCTTTAGGCGTGGGATTGCCAGTATGAACTGTCTGCTTCTTTTAGGAGTAATTTGTATGAGGAACGTATTGAGGGCATCGGAGATAACTTTATGCTCTGCTTATGATCTCAGGCTTCTTACTGAATTATTTATGATTGCATTGTGTTAGCTATTTTGCTTCTTGATAGATCATTTTACACCACAATATTGCTGCTGCCTAAGGAAAAAAATGTCTCTTCAGCAATCCTAATGACCTCTAAAAAGGGTAATTTGATTCTTAAAGATAGGATTTTGGCTTGCCCTGCTGGGTACAAGAAATTTTCTCTTTGTTACCGAGGTTATTTTTTTTCCTCACACAATTGTAGACATTGAGTGCAAACTTGCTTTTCACCTTCTGTATACTTAGTAGATTTCTTCCGGAAATTATTTCTCTAATATTTATTAACTTTATCCTTAATTATATATATTTTGGTCAGTTTACTTCAATAATATAAGAAAGGATTTTTTTAAACAAGAAGCTAAAATTGATGCTGTCTCTATAAAAGTGAATCTGTTAGCGCCATTGTTTATATTGTTCTTGTTCCTTAAAATTGACATTTATGAACATAATCTAATGGGTGCTTTTTTTTTTTTTTTTTTTTGCAGATTGTCAGTGCCAGGTCCTGGGTGGTGCTGGGCGGGTAGGCAGGACTGATTGGGAGGGGACGGCCCCAATAGCTAAAGCAGCACACAGGCTCGGGCAGCTGGGGTGCGTGGGTGAAAATTGTCTTTTGGCATCTGGGGCAGCGTCACAGTCAGAATCTAGAATATTGGCTCAAGCCAGAGGACGCAGCTAAGATAAAGAAAGAGGAGGAGGGGGCTGGCCCCATGGCCGAGTCCGCGCGCTCCGCTGCAGGCGGCCCAGTGTTTCGTTGGTTCGAATCCTGGACGCGGACATGGCACTGCTCATCAAACCACGCTGAGGCAGCGTCCCACATGCCACAACTCGAAGGGCCCACAACGAAGAATATTCAACTACGTACTGGGGGGTTTTGGGGAGAAAAAGGAAAAATAAATAAATAAAATCTTTAAAATATAAAAAAAAAAAGAAAGAGGAGGAGTTGAAAACTTAAATACCCATTGAAGTTGGCAGATAATGTAAATGCATAAGGCAGGCCAGGTGGCAACTGTGGCCTGCTGGAGCACCCTACACCCCTTAGATTCAGCCGTTCCTTGCTGAATGGGCACTTGGACCCAGATTTTCATGTGGCCAACGGGGTACCAGTTTGTGACTACTGTCTTTTAAAGAGGCTCTTTTCAGTTATATAATAATTATGATGATCTGATACTCTAGGTAATTTTATACCAGTAAATTCTCTGGGAGACAAAAATGAAAGAAAGAAAGAAAAGCCTTCCCCACGCCTCCCATCTGATTTTCTGATCCATGTTTGCTGACTGGCTTCTCTGTAGGAGATTGACATTTGTTCAGGCGAATGTGACCTGTGTGTTTGGAATGTTTTAGTTTAATTATCTGTGGCATTCTATCTGTATTTCTGTGCAATTCCAATTACCTGTTTCTTTTCAGCTTGGAGTTTTATTTATAAAGTATCAAATTTATTTTTGATATATTAGTGAACAAGAGTGTCCGTGTTTTATGTATATGGTGCCTTCTTTGTTGTGTAATGTTCTTGATGATAGCTGTCACTCGTATAAGTAGTAGTAATGATTTTTGTTAAAAAGCCATCTTATGTTTTTTTATTTCTATTATCTGAAATAATTTTTCCACCTTTTTATTGTGATCTTTAAAAAAATACAGAAAAACTGAATAGTAAAATGATCAGTCACATACCCACTACCTACATTCAACTGTCAACATTTTACCGTATTTTATGGCTAATTGATTGATTTGCTTACCCATTTGAAAACGCAGTTGCAGGCATCATGCTGCTTTACTGCAATGTACTTGAGCATGTATCTCCTAAAAATAAAAAATTCCTTAGTCACAATGCCATTGTGTAAATGTGTGTTGTGTGTATGTGTATACACGTGCTTCTATGTTATGTATGTTCTGGAAAGGCCCTAGGATGTGCCTGGGAGATGCTGATGAATTTTAAAAAACAAAACCAAACCTCTTCTGTCTTTTGTTGATTATTTGCTATAATGAAAGTAAAGGCTACATTGGATCTAGGTCAGAGCAGATATGATCTTTATTGCTACAATCCCTGGACAACATCCATCCAAGTGCCTTCAAAAAAGAATTTGCTTTCACAACAAGGCTCGCAGAGATAAGGAAACTGTACTGGTTGAGATGGAACTTTCCTAAAACTTCTAGCCTAAAGCTACACGCAGCGTCTATTAGGCTGGAGGAACAGAGACTAATGGGAGTAAGTCCCTCTGCTCTGGCTTATATTTCCAGGTAAATGACAGGATGTGCAAAGGCCCAGAGAGCTGTCAGACTTGACTGTAGAATTTTAGATAGATTTGTAGAACGAGATCTGGATATTTGGTCATTTGTTAATATATACCATGCCTCATTTTGGTAAAAGAGTATTTAGACTACAAAGAAAACTGAAAATCTAGCACTTCATAGTCCAGCTTACCTTAAAATTTTCAGTTTGAGTGGAATGTCTCTTCTGTTCAGCAAGTTTTTGTATATAAATGTCAATGACCCTACTCTCTTTTGCCTATCTACTCTCTCAAACGGGTACAGAATACAAGTTGGATTTTGTGTCAGTGTTAGCTAGAGTTTAGTAGTGGGATTTTCCCAGTTTTGCCAGAGAGCCGTTATAAAAGATGTGTACATTTAATTATGCTTTGTGCTCTGATGTGGAAGATTTCTGGCGTTACGATTGCCTGCCTCTTCACTCTCCTTTTAAAATATGTTGTTTTCCTCTTTACAGATTTTTGTTCTTAGGTATCTTGACTGAAGTTTAATGAGAAGAATCGTGACCAGCTAGGAGAATTTTCTGCAAGGCATGGAATTAGCTCATAGCTTGTTGCTGAATGAAGAAGCGTGCAGTCAGCTAGGTGAAGTTCAGAAGGCAGAGTTTCTGTTTGATTGGTTGAGATATTTGGACAAGCTCTTGCTAGCAACCAGCAGGGTGGGTAAAATTGCAAAACTGGGTTTTTTGGGGGGGTTTTTAAAAAAGTGTCAGCTAAGTGTCCTTTGGTTTGCTTTTCTAGTTTTGTCCAGAATAACCTAAATTAGCTTTCAAATACTAGACTGTGTTGAGACTTTATAATTAAATATAGTAATTTTTTGCCCCCTACCAAAACCTGCAGTTTTAATATTACAAGAACTTGATTCCTTTCCAAAAAGCAGAAAGAAATGAGCTTATCTTCTGTCCCTTGTGTACCTCCATATGCATGAAGCCCTGGTGCAGTATAGTGCTAAATAATGTAATCAGAGTTTCACTTATAAAAGCGGAGGGAGATCTGAATTGAAGAGTCTTTGAGTAAACATTCCTTCTTAAAAGCTTATGAAATGAGTACAAAAAAAGAATACCGATCACTCATACCCTTCATCTGCATTCAGCAGTTGTTAACATTTTGCCCTGTTTGATTGACAGATTTACTGAGCTGTGTGAGGTGGTACTTCTAAATACTTTTGCCTACATCTAAAAATCAGGACATTCTCCTACATAATAACAATAACATATGTATTACCAAAGTGGTGCTAAGACATTACTCATGGAGACGATTAGAATTTAAGAAAAGACAAAAATCCATGCACTAAATTATCAGATATTTCATTATGGAAGTTTAGGCCTCAGTGAGCAGCTGAATACCATTACCTTTGTAGTGATATTCTGTACTCCTTTTTCAGAGAGCAGGCAAGTAAAATGGAGTAACATTATTGGCTTTTAGATGCATAAGCTTACAAAAATAAAATTGCACTAAACTTAGCAAAAGATCTGAGTGAAACAGGTAACCATTACAAGGTCCGCTCTGGTGAGAGTTATAGGTTGCAGCTTATTTATGCAGATGTGTATGGGACGAGGCTTAATAACTACAAAGCTCTAGTTAAAATACAAATTTGCTCTACCTCTCAAACATAAAGATAGAGAAGAGGTGGAGCCCTTGTCTTTGTGCACAGAGACTCCAATAGATGATGGTCCAGAATTTATTTTTGGGAGATATCAGCAGGGCGGCAAATCATCTATTCGTGTGGTGTGATGACCTTGCCACCAACTTATTTGTAATTTTTAGTGAAAATAATTTTACGTTTTTCCAGAGCCTGTTAGTTAGTTCTTAAATGTATGAAAGAATAATCCTATTAGAGGATTACATGTAATTGTGTTGACTTTGAATTGTCTTTTTGTTCCCTTCCTTTCTAGAGTGATGTAAGGGAGAGACAGAAGACTCTTGTTGAGCAGCTCTTATCTTTGTTGAACAGCTCCCCAGGGCCTCCTACCCGCAAGCTCCTTGCTAAGAATCTAGGCATTCTTTATAGTATTGGAGACACGTTCTCTGTTTACGAGGCAATCGATAAATGTAATGATCTCATTCGTAGCAAAGATGATTCTCCAAGTTATCTTCCCACTAAACTGTAAGTTAAATGTTGAAACTGAACAGAAAATTTTTATAAAGAACCCAAACTACTTGATAATTATTTTGAAACTGAATACTAATTGTTTTACTCATTTTTTATCTAACTTTTTAAGAAATTTAACATTTTCCCATCTAACATTGACTGAGAAACCGTTCTTTTAAAAAATATTTTAGACATGTTTGAAGTCTAGATTTGGGAATCAGATGTGTTTCACTAAAATTTTGGTAGTTGAGTGTTTAAGAAAAACATATTCTAAGTTCTTCACGTTTTGGTTGTTCTTTTAGTGTATTAGTTCTTAGTAGTGGAAATTAATAGTAATTATCTTATAGAAAAATGCTAGTGTTCTAAGATCCCAAGAAGAATAGCTTAGTTTCTTTCTTTATAGGATTCAGCTCATTTTATCACCTGTTTTTTAGAGCAGGCAATAAGCCATGTATGGTTCCACATAGTAATTTATAGAAATTTTTATTGATCTAATTTTTTGCTTATAGAAGACTGTATTTTCTCATACAGTTTTCAGACTTCAGACTTGATGAGAACATTATTTTTTTCTTTCAAGTCCATCTTTGATTATCTAATATATGAGGCTGAATTCTGTTACAAATTATTTTGTAAAAAATTTGAGTCTTTGGGCTGAGATTTAATTGAAGATCGGTACATCTTTTAAAAAATTCTTGTTATTGAAAGTGTAATTATTTGATATTCACCTGAGTGTTATGCCTTAGGATTTAACAGTGATGTAGATTCTGGGAAATTTATCCTTTAAAAGTAAAATTAGATAGTCTCCATTACCTGTCATAAGATTATTTTTCTTTCTTCTTTTTAAGCCATGACTAATTTTTCATTTAAATGTTGTTTCAGTGCTGCTGTGGTCTGTTTGGGTTCCTTGTACAAGAAGTTGGGTAGAATACTGGGTAACACCTTTAGTGATACAGTGGGGAATATTCTTAAAGCTATGAAGAGTGCAGAGGTAAGTAACTACAAGTTTGACCAAAGAATAAAAAGGTTGTATTTTGTAAGTTTTATGGTTTCTTGAGCCAATAAAAAAGAGCCTTACTGGGACCGGCCCAGTGGTATAGTGGGCACTCCACCTTGATGGCCTGGGTTCGCGGGTTCAGATCCTGGGCATGGACCTACGCAACTCATCAAGCCATGCTGTGGCAGTGACCTACATACAAAATAGAGGAGGATTGGCATGGATGTTAGCTCAGGGCCAATCTTCCTCACACAAAAAAACAATAAGAGCTTTACCTATGACAAGTATACATAAGGTATGTATATAAATACATCCATAGATGAAGTATTTCTAGGTGACACACATATGTACTTTGTATGTTGAATCTTTATTAGAAAAGCAATAATGCAATAAAATTTCGTGTATTCAGATAAATCCAAATGGGCAAAAGCTAAGGTATTTCTCAGACTGACCTGTCCCTGATACTATCTGATCCTTTTCCATCTGATACTACTAACTAGTGCCAGAGCAACTGCTTGTCACCAAGGACTCAGATACATAGGAGGTAACTACTGTATACCCGATGGATGGATTAGTATTGTACCAGCAGCAGAAGGGAGTAAGGAGTGTAATAATCAGGGCAGGAAAGAGCATGGGGATGTCAGTACAACCAGGATCTGGATGACCTTTTAATTGCCAGGGGAGTGTATTCTCAGCTTTAGCCTCGTTGATTTGTTGGCATCATTTCCCACGGTGGAACACCCTTTGTTTTTGTACTCATTTCTTCACTTGACTTCCAAGATACTGTGATCCTTTGCCAACTTCAGTTTTACCATTCAGTTTTGAAATGAAAGTATTTGTATGTTTGTATATCAAAAATTTTAAATCTATGGTCCTTAATTTTTTTGTGTGTGAGGAAGATTGGTCTTGAGCTAACATCTCTGCCAGTCTTCCTCTATCTTGTATGCGGGATGCTGCCACAGTATGGCTTGGTGAGTGGTGTGCGGGTCTGCGCCCTGGATACAAACCCATGAACCCTGGGCCACCAAAGTAGAGTGCTCAAACTTAACCACTGCACCACTGGGGCAGCCCCTCTGATCCCTAATTTTAAAGATAACTCAGCACCTTTAAATGTGAAAATATCACACCAGTTCCTATTCTTACCTTACTTAGAAAAATAGTCTAGAAAACAGCTCTGAAATAATTTGTAAAAATGCTGGCTTGTTAAACACACACTTTTTTTTAAGTGTACCAAGATAAACCATGGGAAAATTCAAATGTAAAATGTTAAATTTCAAGAGGAATGTAGCTAATTCAAGAACTTAATGGAGAAGTGAGGTCCATAATATAAAACTGATGAGAGAATCTACACAGCAGATCACTTCTCAGTAGTTTCCTGAAAAGTTGAAGAAGGTGATTCAGGAAAAGAGACTAATTTCTATAAATCTGCTTTTAACTAAAAGCAGGTGTCTGTAAGAACTTTTATTTACTGAGGCATGGCCACTTTAAACTTTTTTCCTCTTAACGCCATTGGATAAGCTATAATGCACTTTAGAGCCATGGTTAACAGAAGATTACTCTGTAGGTCTCTGAAATTTTAAAGTTACTACTGTGTAGTTTATTGCTTCCTTACTTCTTACCTTTATGATTTAGCTGATCAGGTACCATAACATTTCGGAGATATCAATAGGGACTCCCACTTTTGATACACACCCACCAGGGATATACAACATTTGAAACTGGGACAAAAGAAAGAAGTTTCCCATTAGCACCCATTTTATGTCCACCTATAATTACTATTTAGCTCCTTTGAACGAAGATAGATTAATAACATTACTGTCAAAATGATACTTGATGTTGATCTTTGTGTTCCTCCAACTTTACTTACCTCAAGTGGCCTTAACTTCTTTGGCTATAGAAATCATGTGGGGCATTTAGTAAAACGTCAATAATACAATCAACTACTGTTTCTTAAGTGTGCCGTGTGCCAGCCACTGTGGTGAATGTTGTACCTACACAGGCTTATTTACTTCTCACATCAACTCCATGAGGTTTATCTTATCCTCATTTTATAGATGGAGAAGTAAGTAAGAACAGCTTGAAGTCACACAGCTCTTAAGGGTCAGAGCTAAGATTCAAACCTAGGTCATCTTAAGTCAAAAGCCCAGACTTTTAACTTCTGAGTTAAACTACTTGGACCAATGAATGGTAAAATATTAATAGCTGTAAAATCCGTTGAGCATTTACTGATGTTCTAAGCACTTTATGTGTAGTAGTTCATTTGATCCTCACAACAACCTATGAGATGGGTACTATTAGACATAAAGAAACAGATTTGCCCGAGGTCATGTAGCTAGGAGGTGGCAGACCCTGCGCTCTTACCATATTACCTCATCTTATTGCAGCCATTTATTGAATGCTTACCAATGTGCAAGCTTTGTTCTAAGCACTTTCAGTATAATTTCGTTTACTCTTTGCATCAGCCTTGTGCAGTTTGTATTGTGTTGAAATGTAGTATATGTAAATAATACCTTTCAAGTAGTAAACACTTCATAACATAGCAACTATCAATGTTTCTTGATGTCAGAATGGGTTGGTTAGTGTGTACAAAAATCTGAGTGTTTCTCTAATATATGAGAAATTTCAATGCTAAATGCTGTTCTTCACAGTGTTTTTTTTTTTCTTTAAATTTTTTCTTTTCTCTTTGGTAGTCTCAAGGTCGATATGAGATTATGCTGAGTCTGCAAAATATACTGAATGGACTAGGAGCTGCTGCTACATCTTGCCACAGGGATGTTTATAAAGCCGCTAGATCCTGTTTAACAGATAGATCCATGGCTGTTCGTTGTGCTGCTGCAAAGGTAAAATGGTCTAAAAAGCAGATTTGCTAAAAGTTAATATAAAGAAAATTAAATCAGTTTGCCCCCGTGAAAACCCTGTAACAGCTATGTGATCTTAGAGCTACATCCTTGGTAATCACCTGGGACCTATCATTTTAGCATATGAAGCACCTGAGGCCCTGAGAGTTATGAATTTCCCAGGGTTCTTCAAGTAGTTAGCAACACAGTGTTGAAGGATGGGGAGTTCAGGTTTCCAGACGCTTAAGTATTCTTTCCACTCCATTCTGCTTACTTTCTCTAACTGTGTAAACTAAAGTTATATGTAAGGTTTATGTTGTTTGAAAGTGATTTTTGTTTTTATCATGCCTTCTTAACATAGTTGGTTAGATGGTACAGTAAAATTGTTGGCTTATGTTGGAATTATCCTCATGGTTGCTCATAGCCAACAGATTGATTCTTAAAGACATTTTGGGTCTCCTGCCCCACTTTGTGGGCACTTTGCTTTATGTAGTGTAATTTTTATGACTTTTAGTTGTCCCTACAGTCATTATTTAGATACTTTGGATTTGTGTATTATTTTTTTTAGACCTTGATAGTTTCTACAAACTTAAATAGATCTGAACCCGACATTTATATTTTATTTTTCATTAATTTCTGTTTTTCCAATTGAATAGTGTCTCCTTGAACTTCAGCATGAGGCCGTCTTTATGTGGACTACAGACCTGGACAGTGTGGCCACACTATGTTTTAAGTCCTTTGAAGGTTCTAATTATGATGTGCGGATTGCAGTTTCAAAGCTACTAGGCACAGTGTTGGCTAAAGCTATAATTTCTAAACGTCTAGGAACAGGTAAATTCATCTAATTATTTTCAGAATGTTTTCTATAATTTTTTCCCAGTTGATTTAAACAAGCAGAGGTAGCATTAATGCTACCCGTTATTACTTTGAAAAAGAGGCGGAATATAAACAATTTTACTTTCTACATATTACTGTAGGACCCAAGATTTCATTTTGAGACAATTCAGTAAAAATTTGAGGAAAAGAAATAAAGGAACTCTTGAAAAATGATTTTATTCAATCATTGTATTCCTTTGCATTATGGCCTTTGTTTTTAGGAAAAAAGTAAATTGTGATGTGTCATCCAATAAGAGATATAATCTAAATCTTGAGGAGTTTTTTTTTTTTTCGCAGCATGCATCTGGCTGCATACATTTGGCTTGCCATTTCTGGGTTGGTACAAGGGAGGAATGATGTAAATAATTCCAAATGACAGATTTTCAACATTTAATATATTTCAATAGTTTTCTTTGTGTTAGTTTTTATTTCATACTTATACATTTCTAGGCAGTAAGCAAGGATGAGGTATCTTTGAAAACAAGAGAGTTTCGGTTTAATCTACAGTGTATATAAAACGTTGATGAATAATTGAAAACCTATTTTACCATTTTATCTCCAAAGAATAAACAACCTCATGCAAATAAAAATGTAATTATTCTGTAGAACTTTGCTCCTCAAACATCTACAGACCAGGAGAACTGGCATCACCTGGAGGCTTGTAAGCAATGCAGAAACCCAGGCCCTGCCCAGCTTACTGAGTCAAATTCTCATTTTAACGAGATCCCCAGATAATGGGTGTGCACATTAAAACTTGGGAAGCGTTGCTCTAGACATTGTCCATTGTTAGATCAAGGAGGATTCTGGTTTTTGCCAAATCCAGTGTTTCTCAACCGAAAAAGAGAGAGGACAAGAAATATAGCATATCCGAATCACCTGAGGACACTAACAAACTGTGCAGTCCCCTCTTTCTCCAGTTGAGACCTACAAGTTTAAAAGTTAAAATAAGAAATTTTCATTTTAATTCATCTAAATCTTATAATTCAAAAAGACTTTCTTTTTTATGGGGGAGAGGGAAGGGGGTGAATGGGAAGAGGAAGAAGCTACAAAAAAATCCATATTAGGAAAAAAATGTTGTTCAGGGCACTTAAGAGGTTTAAATCTTAAGCCACCTAAGAAATTGGAATTAGAAGACAGGTTTAATCAGACCCTCTTAAAAATCTGAATTGCCCATTTCTATAAATGTATCATTAGCACCAGCACCCAGTTGCAGTAAAAACAAGCAGAATGTAGAATTGCATAACAAATGTGAATAATATTTAAATGTACACTTTCCTGTAATAGCACTAAACTAATGCCAGCATGTTTGTAATCATACTAAGCAAAGTAAAGAATCAGCTTCACCCACTCTAAAAAACTTCGGCCTGATCTTTTGTTAGAAATTCTGTCATCTTGCGTCTCTGAGTTCTAGCTTGTGTTATAATTGAGTTAGTTTCGTACAACTGAAAAATGATCTAGACGTCATAATACAGTTCTTTTTAGCAACATAGTGCTTAATAATTTGGAAAGCAGGGGCCGGCCCTGTGGCACAGCAGTAAAGTTCGCACATTCCGCTTCTCGGCGGCCCAGGGTTCCCCAGTTCGGATCCCAGGTGTGGACATGGCACCGCTTGGCACGCCATGCTGTGGTAGGCGTCCCACGTATAAAGTGGAGGAAGATGGGCATGGATATTAGCTCAGGGCCAGTCTTCCTCAGCAAAATGAGGAGGATTGGCAGTAGTTAGCTCAGGGCTAATCTTCCTCAAAAAAAGTAATAATAATAATAAATTTGGAGAGCAAATGCAGTGGAGGTTTGTACACTCAGCCACAATATGCAAAGATTTTGAGGTAAGGAACTGAAATGATTTTTGTAGTAAAACTAACAGGCTTCAAGTAGATTCTGTGTCATACCAAGGCACTTAAAAAGCAGGGATTGAGTATGACATTTATCTAACATGAGATAAGTTGTCAGGGATTTATGTAATCTTTTAAAATTACTTCCTAACCACAAACCTCGAGGAGGTCCTTAACAGTGGCTGGCAGTCATACTGTATTTCCCTGGTCCGTTCCTCTCCCACTTTCCTAGTTGATGATTTTATACCTTCTTCTCACCTTAGACCCTTTTCCCCATCTTCTTTTCATGTGATGGGCTATCTTCCGTAGGCTCCCCTACCACATCTGCCCACCTATCAGCATCTGTACCTATATGCTCTGACTTTCCCACTATTACTAATGAATTGTCCCATCTCCTATTAAAGCCATACTGTCAGTGCATATTAGAGCTCATCCTCTCACCTGCTCCAGGAGTTGCCCTAGGAAGTCTCCTGTCTATTACATTAATTTTTCCCTCTCTATTGGATTATTCCTACAAAAGCATGCCTTTGTTTCTCCCATCTTTAAAAAGAAAAATCTTCTTTTATCTTCCCCAGCCAGCTGGAGCACTGTTTCTCTTCTTTCCTTTGCAGCAAACTTCCTCAGGAGAGTTCTTGATACTCATTGTCTTCAATTCCTCTCCTGCCATTTCTTTCAAACCCACTTGAATTAGGATTTTTCCCCAAAACTGTTTTTGTTGAGGTTACCAATGACCTCCACGTTTGTTCTTCATTCATTGAATAAACAAATATTTACTGAGTGTTTATACCGGGGCAGGATCTGTTTTGACCATGTGGGATCTGTTATTGAACAATACACATAAAAGCCCCTGTTCTTTTGGAGCTTATGTTCTAATAGTTAGCCTCACTAAAGCCAGTGGGCAGTTCTCAGTTGTTCTACTTGACTTTCAGCAACATTTAACTCAGTTGATCCTCATGGTTGTCTTTTTTCACTTGCCTTTTAGGACCTCATGCTCACTTGATTTTCCTTCCTCCTTACTAGAAATACCTGTTCAGTCTTCTTTTATGATTCCTTGTCTTCTCATAGAAGAGGCCCATTGCCTACGTGTGTTCACTCTCTTGGTGATCTTATCCAGTCACATGGCTTACATACCATCTATATATCAGGGATTCCTGGATCTATATGTTTAGCCCAGACTTCTGTCTTGGATGCCAGACTCTCATATCCAGCTGCCCTTTTGACATCTGTGTTTGGATGTCTATTTGATGTTTCAAATTAACTTGTCCTAAAGTGAACGCTTGCTCTCCCCTCCCCCACATATACGCACACCTGCTCTGCTTGCAGTCTTGCTAATCTAAGTTGATGACAACTCTATTCTTTCAGGTGTTCAAACCAAAATTTGTCAAGTTACCCTTGACTCTTTTCTCTCACACTCAATAACTATTCTACTTGACAATCTTAAAATATATCCAGAGTCGGGACTCCTTGGAGAAGTGGCTAATTATGGGATGGGGGCAGGGAAAGTCTGAAGATGAGTCTGGAACATCGAGTTGTGCCAAAAGTAAGGAGCTTCCACTGGCCAGCTTTATGAACACACTTCCACTGGTCAAATCCGGGATATTATTGGAGTCAAAATTAATAATGACAGAAATGGATTATAACCTGTTAATTAAAAAAGGAATCTATGAGTACATACTGAAAATAAGTAAGTAAAGGAGATGGGAGAGCTCTTTTTTACAGTGGAATTCCAACTGATAAATGTAGAAGGAATGATTGTTAGATAATGACCTCTGTTGCAGTCCTTATAGTACATAATTTCTACAGGTAGGAATCCTCAGTGCATTCTTGGATGAAGGTTTGATGGGTTCCAGGACATTTATGCTGTCTTAAAGTATCACCACACAGGTTGCATAGTAATTACAAAGGGAAAAATGATATTTTACAGTGGACAAACCTGGCAGCCACCTTATTCAGGTGTTCAAAGGTAATATCACCTATGAAGGAACAGACTGACACCATGCCTCATGGTGCTTTTTTATGTCATTCATTGAGAAGGCTTACAGCATTGTTTAGATAGTTCTTCTGCCAGAAATTCTGAGGAGATACTAGACAAACTCAAATTGTGGGCTATTCTATAAAACAACTAGCCCTACACATATTCTTCAAAAATGAAAAAGTGGTAAGGAACCTGGTAAGTCCAGGTGAAGGATATATGGGAGTTTATTATTCTTGCAGGTTTTTTGTAATTTTGAAATTTTTTCTAATAAAAATCTTAAAAATACATATGTACGTATATCCAGATTCCACTCCATTGCAACCACCTTGATCTAAGCCACTGTCATCTCTTTCTTGAATTACTAAATTGCTCCTAATGGGTTTCCCTACTTCTTCCCCTTTGCCCCCTTCTGCAGTCTTCTCTCAGCACAGCAGCATAGTGACAGGTATCACTCCTCTGCTCTAGTTCCTGCACTGTCCCTCACTTCACTCACATCCTTATAGTGATCTACAAGGTCCTAAGTCTTCTGCTCTCTCCCATCCTTCCACTCTGGCCTGTCTCCTCCTAGCCCCCTCCAGTGCTCTGTCAACATAGCTCTGCTTTAACTCACTGGGCATCATATGCCTCCTCAAGGCTGCTTTACTCTAGCTATTTCCTCTGCCTAGAACACTTTTTCTCCAGATAGACGCATGCCTAATTCCCTCAAACCGTGTTTATGTGTTCTGCTTGTCTGAATCCTACCCTGGTGACCCTCTTTAAAATCACAAGCACCACTTCCCCCCACCCCCAGTATTCCTGACCTGCTCTATTTTTTGCATGTCTTTTAATCACTGTGTAATGTACTATATATTCAGGCATTTGTTATGTTTATTGTTGTCTCTCTTTCCTAGAATTTATCATCCACGAGGGCATGAATTTTGTATTATTCACTAAAGTGTCTGTCCCAAATGCAGCTGTAGGTTTTCATTTGTTTCAGATGGTTATCTACATCTTAGTTTTGATTAGCAGGAGTTTATTTCTCCACTGTGTATGACTTGAGTCATTAATGAGCTTGTGACCATTTTTCAAAAGAATGAAAGGGAGAAAATGGGTTCTTTTTTTAAAAGGAGATATTATCCGCTAGCCATTCACGGGGAGAAACTCAGCTGTATCAAACTGAAGACAAACTTAAACATTCTGCCCTAACTTAATGTCTTAATTATTGTAGCCTGAGGGCCGACTGGGCAATTTGGGTAATGGTTGCCTTCGATTTCTTCAGAGACCGAAGATGTAACAAAAGTTGCAGTTGAGAATTTTAAAAGTAGGACACAGTGGCTACTTTATATACGCTTCATTAAGAGTTGTAGAGCATTTGGAAGAATAGAATTATGATTTTGGCATTTTTAATATTTCAAAAGAATCTTCGAAGCAATGTGTAGTGTTTTCATTCATGGAGAGCGAGGGCAGTTTATTTATGTTTTCCATTGTTTGGAAGACTGTTAGGCTTTTAACTTCTTTGAGGAAAAGAGAACAGTAGGGCAAAATCTGAAAGTGGCACAGACTCTTAAGATATCGTTGACATGGTACTTCAGGGTCTGCTGTGATTTGACCTTTGAACCCTTGTGTCACTGTGTATTAATGTGTGTAATGTCCTGTAAATTTTGCGTTTTGTTTGGATTTTTAGTTTATTTTTGTTTTTATTAACGTGCTGATGGAGATCATTAAAATTTAGTCTGTGAAATACGAATCACGTGTTTTGTTCTTTGTTGTAGCAGCCTCACGTCAGAGCATTCGCAGAGTATCTCTGGAGGAAGTTCTGGAATTACTAGGAACAGGGTTTCTACGTGGGAGTTCAGGATTTCTTCGAGCCAGTGGAGATATGCTGAAAGGAACCAGTTCAGTCAGTAGGGATGTTCGAGTTGGAGTTACTCAGGTTAGAATCACAGATCAGTGTCCAAACGTAGTTCTCACTGGCCTGTAAGGACAGTGTTGGTGTCTGACTCCAGGCAGAAGTGATACCACGCAAGGTCATCACTTATGCCCTCATACTTATAAATAGATACAGTGAGACCAGAATGCTTGTTAAAAACTGGATTACAAGTAAGAGAACCTTATTTACAAACAAACCAATTAAATAGGCTGTTATCCACAATTTGGGAGATTTTTGTTTATTTCGTTTGAAACACAAATATTTTATTATTTATTTCTAGGCCTTATGCCTTCATGGGTCTTGTGGTTTCACATGTTTTCCATTGTGTTAATGTGTGCTTATACAGTTTGAATTTAAACTATTAGGTACATATTATTTAGCATGGGCAGTATCGTACTTCCATTGTATGTGGTTTCAACCCCTAAGTAAAGATTACAGCATGTAATCTACTTAAGTGCTTAAATTCTTCATCCTAAACAAAATATAAAAACCTAAAACCATAGGAAAATCGTCTTAGAATGAAACAACAAAGAGGTCTCTGAATTATCTTGTTTTCTAAATGCCATTATAGTTCAAAACAAATGTATTTTTTCAAATTTACATGTCCTCATTGTTTTATACTGTGTGATATTAGACTTCATGAAAATGTAAGGTGTCCAAATATAATTGCAAACTGTGTTTCTAAAAAAGAGATTACATAAGAAAACTACTGTCTTTGTATCTCTAGAGTAAGACAAACTCTTAGCATTCATGAAAATAAAAAGCAGTGATTCATCACTATAAATTCCTTTCAGGTTTCTAGAACTAAATTCCCTTAGAGTTATAGTGTTGGAACATAGTTAATTCTTACAGTGTGTTCATATGTTAGATTTGTTTTTTCTTGTTCAGAATGTTAAGCTTGAATCTTTTGTTTAGAGAATTCACAGACACATTTTACATATTAGCTGGCTAGGCTGACTGTCCTGAATCTTTGCACAGTCTGACCAAACAAAATAAAACAGACAGCATAAGTGAAATCTCAGTTGAAAGACTGCGTACTTCAATTTTGGCTTAACAAACAAAAAAGTAGTACTGCATTTCTATAGCTAAAGTGGCTATAAGTGAGGACAGACTAAAAAGAAATGTTAATAAAGTCTGCATATTTGTGGAAGAGAAGACATTAATATAGAATTGAAACTATTTCATTTTGAAGATAAAACTCCTTTCTTTTTTAGGCTTACGTGGTATTTGTTTCAACACTAGGAGGAGCATGGCTAGAGAAAAATTTTGCTGCCTTTCTTTCTCATGTCCTAAGCCTTGTGTCACAGTCGCACCCTAAAGCCACCCAAACTCAGATTGATGCTGTCTGTGGTCGCCGGTGTGTTTCATTTATCCTTCGAGCTACTATAGGAGGCCTTCTTGGAGAAAAGGCTCAAATTGCTGCTGCCAAGGATATTTGCCAGGCTATCTGGAAGTTAAAGAAAGTTGTGGGTATGGATCTACTCAGACAGTCTGTTTCAATGGTGCTAAAGGAATTGTCCCTTTGGAAAAGCTAGACTGGTATATTACTATATTTAATACAAAAACCACTTTTATAATAGTTGTTTCAGAGTAGTCAATATACAGATGGGACATAAATTATCTAACTTGGTAAGAGCTGTCATGCATATGTACAGATCTTGAAGGATGGTGATAGTGGTTCGTCAGAATTCATGATCTTCCTATAGAAGTTGAATACATTGTTTTTTTAAAAACTTGGAGCCAGCCCCGTGGCCAAGTGGTTAAGTTCACGCGCTCTGCTTTGGCGGCCCACGGTTTCGCCAGTTTGAATCCTGGGCGCGGACATGGCACCACTCTTCAAGCCATGCTGAGGCGGCATCCCACATGCCACAAATCTTTTAAAAAAAGCGAAACAGTTCATCTCAGTTCCTGTACTGTTTTAAATCCACTCTGCTTATTTTGTGTATCAGTAAAACTGGAACATTCTTTAGTTTTCCCTTTCATTGCCTTTTCACTTGCTAAAAGAGTAATAAGGGATTTGTGGTCAGGTTGCTTGAACTAAATCTGTTATATTCAGTTCTTTCTCTATTGATGCCAGTCCGCATTTTAGTATTTCAGTTACTGCCTTAAGGATTTCATATAGATCAAGTGGAGGTATTAATTTTTGCCTTTATGCTTTTCTGCTCCTAACGCCCACCCCTTGTAATACATTTTACTAAAACAGTGACGCTTAGTTCGTTCTCACACCTCTATCAGATGCTGTGATGAGTGACGGTAATTTGGAAACCCGGCTTGGCTCTGCAGATGTAGCAGCCGGCCAGCATATGCTGGTGTGTGCTTTACAAGAACTTGGAAATCTCATACACAGTCTCGGTACCACAGCTGCGCCTTTGCTGCAGGATTCAAGTGCAGGTATCTATTATTTGTGACCCATCTGAGTACCTTGTAATTTTATTTTTACTCTAGACACCTTTTTTTCAACAGGAAATCTCCCTCATGTAGTTCATTTGTTAGAGATTCCACTGTACATTTATTAGAGATGTTTTATGAAATATATATGATCAAGATTATTAAAAATATGTATATATTTGAGTTTTTTTGCTTTCGTAATTAAAAGTTGTCTCTGAGTCTCCTCCTGTTCCCCTTCCTGAGATAGTTAAGTTAATATGGAGAAACAGAGAAGTAAACCTAAACTCATTTCTCTCTTTGAACACTGTTTAATCATGTTGAGAGATAATTCACATACCATAAAATTCACCCTTTTAATGTATACAGTTGGGTGGTTTTGGTATATTCACAGAGGTGTACAACCACCACCAATGTCTAATTCCAGAATGTTTTCATCATCCCCAGAAGTCCTGGACCCAGTAGCAGTCGCTACCTCTTTCCCCTTCTCACCCCCTGAGAGCTACTAATCTACTTTCTGTCTCTATGGACTTAACCTATTGTGGACATTTCATATAAATGTAATACAGTATGTGCTCTTTTGTGGCTGGCGTCTTTTACTTAATCACTTTTAAAAATCGTTTTTAGTGGTTTTTGTCCTTTAATGTGATATACATTTCCTGCTGATTGAAGCTTTGCGTTATATTTTGTTTGCAAGCTCTTTATCCTAGGATGTATATTATTTCAGGGGCAGTGGACATGAACTATTAATATGTTTTGATTGAATTATAGCAAATGTAACTTTTATTCTTTCTGGTAGTGGTACACCACTGTCTTCATAATTGGTTAGTAGCCGACTGAGGACCTAGCCTCAATTTTGTTCTCAGATAATATCAGTTTTGTTCTTAGATAATATCAATATGGTAGATAGGAAGTATACTAATTATGTAGATTAATGCCCCAGAAGGGATTAAAAAGAAGGAGAATGGAGCATGGTATGATGTTTCTTCTCAAGGTGTGTTTGTTATTTATTGATAATTTTTAATTGCTAGTATCAAATGAATAATGATCTCAAAGTAAGCAGAACCTTGGCTTATTTAGGAAATAAAATTTTTCTTTTATGTACTGACTTAATTTAAGCCAGTTTTCATGAGCTATATTAGTAGAACTAATTTTTGGATGCAAAAAATTATTTATAATTAAGTATCCCTTATTTTTTCTATTTTGATTTGGCTTTTGATAAAGATAATATATTTTATATCCATGTGGCTGCTTAATTGTTCTGACTGTTTTATTGCTAAGTGAGTTTTGTCTGTGGAGCTGTCATCATGTGTTTTTTCTGTCCTCCCAGGCATTCTTGACAGTGTCATTTCAGTTAGCACTCATCCTAGCGTCTCTGTGCGACTGGCAGCAGCTTGGTGTTTACGCTGCGTTGCTGTGGCGTTACCGTCTTACCTAACGCCCCTCTTAGACCGTTGCCTGGAGCGGCTTACTGTACTTAAGTCTTCACCTGAAGCAGTGACTGGCTTTAGTTTTGCTGTGGCAGCTTTGTTGGGAGCAGTGAAACATTGTCCTTTAGGAATTCCTCACGGAAAGGGCAAGGTAATGATTTCATTCTCCACCTGTATGATGATGATGTTTCAGGTTTTTCCCAGAAATGTTGTCTTCCTGTGTATCATCCCGTCACAGCCATGCAGGGCAAATTTCTGAGCCATGACGTGTTCTACTTAAGTGTTAAATATAAGCATAACTTTTGTAGAAAACGAAGGGATAGTTAAAAATGTTTTATCTACACTTAAACAGGAGTGCGTTCTATTAGAAGGATCTCCATTTAGTAACAAAACTTGTTCCTGAAGGCTTTATTTTGCCATATATTTAGTTCTGCCGTAGAAGCGCATTTAAAATTGCATGGCAAAGACAAAAGAGAGCCGCAAAGGAAATTGTCAACTTCACGTAATAATTTGTAGTTGGTGGTAGTGTTGCTAGTTTGAAATTAGTTTACATGTAGTAAACTTTAAAGTTTACTTTAAAGATAGATAACGAGTGTTCTTAGGAACCAAGATTTTCCACATAAAAAATAAAGCTACAGCTGTGCAATCAAGAAAGTTAAGTAAAATCCTCATTAAGTATGTTAAATTTGGATCGAAAGTATCACTATGAACTTATAATTTTGTTTTTTAAAAAATACTTAACATCCTCAGTCTGTCCAGTGAGAAGACATAAAGCATTGAGAACCCACTAGCAGGGAAAATCCCTAGTGCCCGGATTATGTTTCTAAATACCATTGCAACCAAAAAGGAATCAGCACTCCACGGAGGAGTGGCTGGTTCCAGGTCTGGGGCAGGAAATGCACAATATAAGCCTAAAATATCTTGTCATGCCGGAAAGCAAGGAAGTCATCAAAGACTACTGTGTTCATTTTAGAAGGATACAGGGGGTAACTTAAGGGACTCCCACTGACCAAAGATGGGCTAATGTGTGCATCGGAAAAAGTAATGACAACACTGGATTGAAAAACAATAAACATATAAAACCTCATGAGCTCATAATGACACTAAAAAAAGTCTACCAAAAATTGCCTTGCTGCCCAAAAATAGGGTTTTCTGGATAAATTTAGTGCTTTTGAATGTAGCACTTTCAAATAGGTAAATGATACAGAACCTAGTAAGTAAATAACCCAGTTGTAATGTACAAAGAATTTTGAAGAGAACTAAAGAATTTTTTTAATGAAGTATGACAGAATAGGCAAAACATGGTGTGGGAATTTTGGTTCTTTTTGAATAGCTAGGAATTGCAAATTGTCGCAATATTGTTTGACAATGAAAGCCCTCATAACCTGGACCTCACACACAATAGGTTATTTTTTCAAAAATAAATCACCAGGGGGCTGGCCCAGTGGTACATCGGTTAAGTTCACACCTGCTTTGACAGCCCATTGTTCACTGGTTCGGATCCCGGGTGCGGACCTATGCACTGCTTGTCAAGTCATGCTTTGGCAGGCATCCTACATATAAAAAGTAAAGGAAGATGGGCACGGATGTTAGCTCAGGGCCAGTCTTCCTCAGCAAAAAGAGGAGGATTGGTGGCAAATGTTAGCTCAGAGCTAATCTTCCTCCAAAAATAAATAAATAAGTAAATCACCATTGTTCCTTTCTTTCTCGTTGTCACTCCTATGTCATTATTAATGAGTATTATAGTATATTCTCCACAGTTTAGGCTTTGCAAAAAAACATACCATTACTTCAAAAGTTCTAAAACTGTTTTGAGTATTGCCAACACCATTTGAATAAGGTGACTGACAACTTCAGGAGAAGATATTATTCATTTGAATTTATTACTTTAGTTATATTATAAACTAATACTTCACATCTTGCTAAGCAAAGAATTGCCATTGCATGTATTAAATTTCATATTCTCAGATCTTATTAGTTAGGCACACAGGACTGGTTTGTTTGTCCTCACTCTTGGAGTATTATCCGTTGACTATATAGGCTGCAAGTAGTCCTCAGTAGTAAGTTGATTGATTGTTTTAAAATATGCTGGCCTTCCTCTTTAGCAAATTTATATGCCAACTCATAATACTTGCTGCTTTTCTGCGGGTGATTGGTAACTGAGATGTTTTCTCAGGCGTATTAATGCCTCGTGGCCTTTGTACTGTATAAGCATGCATTATCCATAAATGTGAAATACCTGGTTTTTCCTCTCGTTTTATAATACTGCCTGTTTCATAGACTTTTAAAATATAACATTGTAGTAAATCCCACTCTACTGTGAAACTTGCTTCAATGTGGGACTATTTTGAGTACTTTTAACCTCTCTAATACACTGCCTCTGAAAAGACTGTTGTCAGCTACTCAGGTATCAAAGTGGTATGCAAAATTTTAAAAAGGGAGATTCCTGTAATGAAACTTTCTCTAGTAATTACACATCTCAGATAGTTGCTTAAAACTAAAAATAAATTCAAATTCTATACAGCTAAACTTGAATAGTCATGCAATGTTGTCTCGTATGTTCTACAAAGAATTATAGGGTTGCTGTGTACAACCCAATATGCCAGTATTTAACCTTGAAAACTTACTTCTTTTATAGTATCCTGTATGACGTTGTCCTATGCTATAGTCTACAAGAATAACAGTCCTTTATCACTTACATTTATTATATGAGAGTTAATTTTTCAAGAGATTATTGTTAGTTGCTGTCATTTGTCCAATAACCTATAAACTGATATTCTTCTTTTTGCCTTATTCTTCTGTACATAAATAGATTATTATGACATTAGCAGAGGATTTACTGTGTTCTGCTGCTCAAAACAGCCGCCTTTCAGCTCAGCGCACACAAGCTGGATGGTTGTTGATTGCTGCTCTGATGACATTAGGTAACAACAGTCTTGTGGAAGGTTTACATAATTGTGAACTGCTTTGTGTTTTCTGAATGTAAAATATAGTAATGTGTGATTTGACAAGACTAACTTTTAATGTGTACCAGAATTTAAGTATCCACCAAACATTTTTCTTCTAGCAGTTACCTTAGGAAGCCATATACTTACTCCATTCTTCAAAATATTTTCAAGTCTCCTTATTTGAAATTCTCTTCAAGATCAGTTTATGAGCCTTAAGTAGAATAAGCTAATTTGATCATCTTTCAGGCTTAACTCTGAATGACTATGACTTTTAAAAAAAATCATTCACATCCATCTTGAGAAAAAAAAATTTTCCACAATATAAGGATAGGCAAGAGAAATAGCCTGTGAGTCCAATTCTGTAATTGTTCTGAAAATTGATGGTGCCAATAAGGTAGTCACATTGAAGGGGATAGGGCTCATTTAAATTATATTTATTAAAAATCAGTAATTATTTACATCCTCTAACTTCGAAACTCAATTTTACTACTTTATTAAAGCTATATTTTGCTTTAAGTCTCTATTTTATAGTCATGATTTATTGTAGGATATAAAACTGAGTGGATTTGACCAATAAATCATTTTGACACTTCTGAAGTACTCTGATCTAAAAGGAACTTAAAATAAGCAATCATAAATGAAGAACCACTTTAAGTAATGTTCTTGAGATGATTAAAGAGATTTATTGGACTAAATCAGAATTCAGCCTATGAGCCAAATTTGGCTTGCCACCTGTTTTATACAGCCTGTCAGCTAAGAATGGTTTTTATATTTTTAATGATTAAAAATATATATATTGTGTGATACATGAAAATTATATGTTTTCAGTGTCCATAAATAAAGTTTTATTAGAGCACAACCACAGTCATTCATTTACATATTGTCTGTGGCCGTTAAGCACTACAGTGGCAGAATCAAGTAATTAATTGCAATAGAGACTGTATAGCTTTTGAAGCCAAAAATGTTTACTGTCTGACCCTTAACAGAAAGTGTGTGTTGGCCCCTGGCATAGATCATCATTTCACAATATGATAGGGATAATGTGGTCAAGCTTTATTTGCCTTTGGCTGAGTGTTTCCTGCCTGCCATATTGACCATCTTGGTTAATTAAAGGGGAAAATATACTCCTTAATAAATGCAATATTTTAGTGAACAAAACCTTCAAAACAAGGTAATTCCATCGGAAGAAGACTACAAGAGATCCTTCTCCTTTAAAAAGAAAAAAAAGATGATTTCATCATATTTTATTATATATTCATAATCAACATACAGAAAGGGTTAAAATTTTTAATTGTTCTACTGTTGTTTTCTCTGGCTTTATTCTGTTTTCATATGCATTATTGTTTTCTTTTTATTATCAATTTTTAGAATGTGTTGCTAGTTTCCTAGCAACTTGCAAAGGGAATCAGTGAAGCTGGTGCTCTTAAGTATCATCATGAGCTCATAGATTTTTATATATTGATGTATTTCAGTTCATTGCAGGCGTATTCCTTTTGATCCTCAAATTGTCTCATCTTTAGTCAGTGGGAGCCCCTTCAAGCTGGGCCATGTGTCCTTTTAACATGAACCTAGTGTTCTTTGATATCATGTTTGTTTTGGGGGTGACAAAATCTCCCAACGTTTACGTTTCCAGCTTGCAACCAGTCATTTCTCCAAAGAGCTCTTATTCTTCTTTTGGGAAATGGTATTTAGATAACTATCTCAGTGCTTTGTTAATTTTTACCTTGCAGTTTGAACACCTCTTTTGCGTTTTCAGCATTTACTTCACCATTTACAGTTTCCGTTATTATTTTTAATATATTCACTATTCTGAACTAATGTAAACTCAAATAAACCACATTCAAGTCCATTCTTCAAATGTGAACTACAACATTTTTTAACCTTTTTCTGCTACACTTCTCAGTTTATCTGATGCCACATAAAACAACTTCGATTCACCTATACATACATGTCTTACAGATCTGTGGTGGTTCATAAAGTGTGTGTGGTTTCTGTTTGATACAGTATTCTTGATGTGAATAAACTTACTCTTGTTTATGTTTTAACTTTGTAATTACTATAAACTCATTTTTATTGGTTGATATATGTCTCTGAAATGACATTATCTTGATACCTCTCTAAGAAGGAGATGCTACACTGTTTACTGTTGAGTCAGCTGTCTTAAGGATATAATAGTAAATATTTATGAAACTTTTGTCAACTATGGGTATTCCCAGTGACTCCACAATTTTGTTTTTTAGGTGTCTGCTAAATTTTACTTTCAGAATTTTCTTTATTACCATAGCCCATTGTATATGAGCGTGCTTGTGCACACGTGCATACAGTCACACACAAACTTCTTACAATCACTTATTCTCAGTTGCCTTGCTCCGACTTCTTTATTTCATTCCAATTCTAGGAGTTTAAGAAAGTAGTGAGCAAAGAGTGTTGAATCCGGTTTGTGTTGCTGTAAGGATTAGCATATAGCCTCTCCCTAAAAAGCAAGTCAGAGGAAAAATGGAGAAATTATATTATATTTTAATCTACTAAATTGCATGTGTAGAAAAAAAGATTGGCTTGCCATTGCCTTTTCATTTTGCCATTAGGCTCATCTCTTCATATGCAAATAAGGCAATTTTTGAATGATAATTGTATGTCAGACATATAAATGCTTATCATAAGTCAAACACTGTTCTAAATGCAGACTCATGTAAACCTCAGAAAGTGTCTGATTGGGTAAATACTATTATTATCCCCATTTATAGATGAAGTTGAGCCACAAAAAGGTTTAATAACTTATCCAAGTTTACACAGCTAATAAGTGAATGGAACCAGGATGTTAACCTAGGGCTCTCCTTCCGGAACCCAGTGCTGTTCTCTGCTATGCTGCCCATCCTGCAGTAGAAAAACATCAGTCTGCAGAACATGGAATAAGAAGTGAGGAGTATTTATAGCAGAATTTTCAGGAAACCCCAGAATATTAAAGAAAATCACTGGGGAGAAAAGCTGTGGGTTTTGCTTTTTATACTTCTAGTTTTTCTATTTTCTTAACATAATGCTATCAAAATGCTATCATTTTACATTGTCTTTCACTACTGGGCTTTTGTATTCATGATCCCTGGGTTCATAAATGTCATTCCTCTGAAATCTTAAAAAAAAATTTCAGTCGGCTGTATCACACCCGATTTTTGGCCCAGAACAAGTTGCTATAAAGAATTAGCATTACTCTCAGGATACAGTGTTGTTTGTTTCCAAAACAGGAGTACCTTGCATTTTTGTGGTGCATTACAGTTTCTCAGACTACTTTAAAGTGTGCTTTATCATTTGGATCTGACATACCCTTGGAGACAAGCAGTGCCAGTAGTGTTAGCTTCATTTTATAGATAAAAGGAACTGAATCTCAAAGAGGCCACAGCAATAGTGGAAGAGCTGACGCTGGAGCCCGGACTTCAGTGTTACTTCTTGTTTTTCCTCTGTATACTCCAGTGCCTTCATTCGTTCAGTAGTACATTTGTTGGAACCAGAAGGTAAGAAAAGGAACGAAGTATTGAAGTAGTAGATTAAAATGTTTATTTTAATAGGGAAGTTCCTGCTTATTAATAGTTCTAAAGAGTAATCATTTGGGGATCTATAACAAGTGACAAGTTGAATAAATTACAGGTCCTGCGGTTGCCAGCCATCACCTTGCTCGAGTTCTGCTGTTGTGGAAGTGTGTCTTTCCAGTGTCTCCTAAAGATCTGGAAACAGAAAAGAGCCGAGGAGATTCGTTTACATGGCAGGTAACCTTGGAAGGACGAGCTGGTGCTCTCTGTGGTAGGTTGAGTTTAGTCTTTTTCTCCCTTTCCTTTGGCTTTTCCCACTCTTTAACTTTACACTGCTTGTATGTTTTGTCTAATTTAAGGGGGAGAAAATCTGCTTGTGGTGGTTTTTGTCATTGATTATAATTGATTAGTTGGTGATTATAATAGAAGTGTGATGTAATAAACCAAATTTAAGAGTTCTAATCCTTAGGATAATGCATGTTTTATTAGATGTAATCCAGTTGAGAAATATCAAGATTGCTTTGTCCTAAGTAGGTATTCATTCCTCTTTTCAGAAATCCTAGGAGTGGATTTAATCAGCATTGACTAAGCGTGTTTCTTTTAGGCTTTTGGTGTATGAAAGTTGTACCCTTCCCCAATATATAGACCATTAACGTTAGTATCCACCATGAGAATTTGAACTAAGGATGGGTGAGATCCCTGAAAAGACATGGAAGCACTGATTTTGGTTTCATTTATTCATAGCATTTTTACTCTTAAAGAAGAAAAACTATTTTGAAATTAATCTTGAAACTCAGTCTAACTTCTTTTCATATATTCTTTTATTCTACATATGAAATAACTCCTTATAAAAACTTCTGTGTTTCAGGTAACATCTATAAAAACCTAACATGCTGGCTCAAAAGTCAGCATGAGTCCTCAGAACCAGTGTAGAACTGGCAGACTTGAGGGTCTAAGATAATTTATTCTTCTGCTTCTGAGCTCCAGGGCTGAGTTAGATCCCAGGACAGCAACATTTTGTTACCTTGGTTGTTGGTCTCTTTTAGTAATTCTTGGAAGTTTGGGGGTTTTTTTTATCTTTGTAGATTAGAGATAGAAGACACTAGCTTCTTCTTTATACTGGAGTTTCAAGAATTTTTTTTATTTTCAGCACATTTCTTTATTTCTGTGATAAAAATGCAAATGCTGTGCCATAATTGAATACCTTTTTCATGGTTCATTACACTGCATCAAATGAAAGTCTGTTCTCTTTTTCAGCTGTCAAGAGCTTTGTTTCCCACTGTGGTGATCTCCTTACCGAGGAAGTGCTTCAGCGTCTCCTTCCGCCTCTTCCGTGTGCCGTGGATTTGCTAACTCGGTCAGGACCTGTTATTTAGATTTGATGACATTGTTTGAAATAGCAATCACTTACCCTCTGATTATGTAACATTTTAAGTACGTTAATAAGGCCAAGTTCCTATGGTTGGTGAATAATTTTCCTCTTGCAGAGGAAGGCAAACATTTAGTTATGTGATTTTTTTTTTTAGGCTAGGATCTTGAAGGAAAAATACATATTAAAAGGGAAGGAAAGTTACTTCGATAATGTATCTCCTATACAGTCAGATTTAACCAAGAAATTAAGCATTAAGCCTGTTAACCTTTTCAGGTATGCATTTTATTGGTTTGTTAGTGCTATTCTGTGTTCATAAGAACCAGATACTTGTTAACAGTTTTAGTTTTTTGTTGTTTATTTTTCATACGTTTGACTTACAAGAAAACATTGACAAAATCCAATATGTGTCATAAGCACTTGTAATTTCCTAATTAATAAAATGGATAGATTAGAGAAAGTATTTCCAAAAATATATTTAGTGATAGAACGTTTTATGTATATGGAAATAGATTTAAGATACGGCTTATAAAGCATAATAATAAAATGAACACCTCTGAATTCAACACAACTAGAGCAGAGCTTAGCAAATATTTGCTGTAAAGGGCCAAACAGTAAATATTTTAGGCTTTTTGGGCCATGCAGTCTCTGTTGCACCTACTCAACTCTTGTTGTAGCTCAAAAGCAGTGATGGATAATCTGTAAATGAATGAATGTGGCTGTGTTCCACAAAAACTTCGCAAAAACAGTCAGTGGGTCAGATTTAGCTACCCCTGGACCAGAACATTAACAATACTATGGAAGTTATCTGTGTGCTCCTCTCTAATAGATGTAATAACTACGCTGAATTTTATAGTTGTTATTCCCTTGCATTTTTAAAAAGTATAGCACATATATGTGTTTTCCTAAGCAGTAAGTACATTGTTTAGTTTTGCTTGGTTTTGATCAGACACACGGTATACTGTTTCTGAGAATTACTTTTTCTTATTCAACATTATTTGAAACTTAATCTATATGTAAATTTGTTTAATCATTTTGGTTGCTGCATAATATTTGTGTGAATATACAGCAACTTATTCATCCTCCTGTCAAGAAATATTCAAATTATTTTCCAAAATTATTGCATATTTCTACCAATAATATATGTGGGTGCCCTTTGATCAACTTCTTCACCAGCACTTACTCAGACATCAATCGGGGCTCATCCAGTAGGTGTAAATTGGTATCTCCTTATGATTTCAACTTATATATCTGATTCCAGATGGTTTAAGTATCATTTTATGTATTTGTTGTTCAGTCTTTCTCCTTCTATGAAATCCCTATTCATGCATGTCTTTACCTATTTTTAGGTAAAATAGTTCTTTGATTAACAGATCTTAATTTAAATGTCAAATTTATCAGTCTTTTACTTTTTGGTTAGTACTTTTTGTCTTTTGATTTAAAAAATCTACCTTGCTTGAAAGTTATAAAGATACTTTTTTATATTTCTCTCTAGAATGTTTAAGATTTTTTCTTCTACATTTAAGTCTTTAATCCATCTGGAATTGATTTTTGTGTTTGGAGTAAGGTAGGGATCAGATTTCATTTGCTTTTTTTTTTTTTTTAAGATTTTATTTTTTCCTTTTTCCCCCACAAAGCCCCCCAGTACATAGCTGTATATTCTTCGTTGTGGGTCCTTCTAGTTGTGGCATGTGGGACGCTGCCTCAGCATGGTTTGATGAGCAGTGCCATGTCTGCGCCCAGGATTCGAACCAACGAAACACTGGGCCGCCTGCAGCGGAGCACGCAAACTTAACCACTCAGCCACGGGGCCAGCCCCCATTTTCTTTTTGAATGTGGGTAACAGATTGTTCCATATTTACTTCCTCCAGTGATTTCATTCACCTCTGTCATGTATTGTAGTCCCATATGACCATGGTCCGTTTCTGTGCTCTCTAGTCTGTTTGTCTATTTCTGTGCCAACACCACACCATCTTCATAGTAAATTCTAGTATCTGTTAGAACAAGCTTTTTGGCCTTACTCCTCTTCAGGCATAATTTGGCCCTTCTTGCACTTTGATTGTCTCCTGTTGAAATTTTAATTAAAATTTCATTGAATCTATAGATAAATTTGAAGATAATTGATATTTTTACAATAGCCATAAACATGCTGTCTCTCTTCTACTTTTGAAGTCTTTTACAAAGTATAAATTTTTTTCTATATAAAAATCTTACATGACTTTTCAAAAATTTATTCCCAGATACTTTATATTTTTCATTGCAGTAATTATTTACATAAGCACATGGGAGTGACTGGTGTGTGAGTATAATCTCTTCATTACTGTTGTACAAAAATATTATCAATCTTATATCCAGCCACCTTGCCAAACTCTCCTATATTAAAGATATATTTATAGATTCTTCTGGGTTTCTCTGTTTACAATGCTTATTGATTCGTGTTCTCTCTCTCCACTTATGTGCTAGATAACTACCATTTAAAACTGAATAGAAGTGGTTAAAGGGAATTCTTCTCCTGTTTCATGAATAGATTGATGTTTGCTACAACTTTTTAGTAGATATTCTTTATCAGGTTAAGAAAATAACCTCTTCCTAGTTGGCCACATTTTGTTTTGTATTGTTTTGTCTTATCATGAATGGGTTTTGATTTTTATAAAATAGTTTAATCTGATAACTTTAATGGAACAGATTTTATTGGCAAATTTTTTTACTTGGTTACATTCTTGGGATAAACTGAGCTTGGAAATAATAATTTTTTTTATAAACTTCTGGATTTGTTTTGCTTATGTTTGGGTTTCTATTCATCAGTGAAACCACCCTATAATTCTACTTCTTGCACTACCCTCTTCAGGTTTTCATCAAAGTTTTACATAGCCTTGTAGAATGAGGTAGGTGACTCTTTCATCAGGTTGTGTGGAGGAGTCTATGTAAGATTGGAATGCATCACATAAAATCTTATTAGCAACCACCTGTCTGTAAAACGATCTGGACTTGATATTTTCTTTTTAGGAATATGTATTCCATTTCCTTAATTGTTTTGACTATTTGAGGTCTGGTTTGGGGGTTTGTTTTGCTTGTTCGTTAGATTTTTCCAGGAATTTTCCCAATGCATCTTCTTCAATTTTTTTGGCGTGAAGTTGTCGTTAGTATTCTCTTATCTTCTTAATCTCTGCTATATCTATATGTCCCTTTCTCCAATCTTGGTAAGTTTTCATTATGCCTTTCCCTGATCCATCTCATGAGAGATGTATCTATTTTATTAATCTGTACAAAGAATAATTTTGCTTATGTTGAGTTTGTTCTCTACTTCATTCATTATTGTTTGTTATTACTCCTTTCTGCTTTCTTAAATTCTTGTTCTTTTTTTAACCCCTTAATTTGAATGCTTATTAGTTCATTGAATTTCTCTTAATTCTCCTAATATAAACTAAGGCCATAAATTGTCCTCTAAGGTTCCAGTTGCTGAATCCTGAAAGTATTAATATGTATTATTTCCCTTTTTCAGCTTTAAATATTTTTAAATTTCATTAAAATTTCTTTAAGTTGTCTGAGTATGTTTTTAAATTTCTAAATGTATAGAACAGTTTTTAGCTTATGGTTTTGTTACTGATTTTTAATTTAATTGCATTGTAGTTAGTGAATATGATCTGTATGTTACCTGTCCTTCTAAGTTTGTTGAGACTTACTCTATGACAAATGTGTGTTTTTTTTAAGTTCCATTGTGCCATCTGTCTTCACTAATTTTTTATCTACTTAACCTGTCAATACTTGACAGTCTTGAGAGTGAACTACTCCACTGTGATGCTGGGTTTATCAGTTATTCTCTATAGTTCTATTAGTTTCTGCTTTTTCGTGTTTTGAGACTATTTAATTAGGTACATAGGAGTTTAGACTTATATCTTTCTAATGAATCTTTTATCATCATACAGTAACTCTATCCTTAATAATACTTTTTCTTTAAATTCGAATCTTTGTGATTATTATATGTGTGCTTTGTCTTTTTTAGTGTCACTGTTTTTAGGTATATCTCATGACTGCATACAGTTGGAGTTTTTAAAAATTGAATCTCACAATCTCTGCTTTAAAATGGCAATTTGTGAATTTCTTTATCCATCTTGGTGTATATTTTGTTGGATTCATGCCTTTCATTAGTTCTAGAAGAGTGGTGGTTATCGCTTCAGATAGTGCCTGTTTTCTGTTCTCTTTAAACTTTCCTTCTGGGGTTCTGATTAGACAAATTTTAGATCTTTTTATTTTGTCTTCCATGTCTTAATCTTTTTTTTAGTATTTTTTCCTCCTTTGCTGTCTGCTGTGTTCTGAGTGGTTTCTTTGGCTCTGTCTTCCAGTTCACTAATTCTCTCTTCAACTGGGTTTGATCCAGTATGGCTTTGTCTCTGCCAGGACTTGGGACCGTTTTAAACCCCTTCAAGAGCCTCCACTTTATCACCCCTACCTTGCCATGGGCACCAGCTCAGTTGCAGATTCTTGTATTGGTATTAGCATTTGTGTTCTGACTCTCATTTCAGCTCATGTTTTGTTTTATGCTTTTGTATTTGTTTGGGGGGTCAGGGTTGAGGGAGCAGACTTTGAAAAAGTCTCTTCCTGCAAGCCTAGCAGTGCAAATTATCTTTTACCCAGGATCTAAGTGTATTTATAGCAGGAATGCCCTTCAGAGACTTTAATCCGCCCTCCTAATCGAAGCAGAAACTGCTAGCAATGTTTTTCTAAATTCTTATTTTGTTCTATTCATCACACTTTCTTTAAAAACAGAAAGACAAATACCCCTGCAAACTCACTTCTGTTGTATTTAAACCAAATGGATGTTGCAGGATTTTTAAAAATACAACTTATAATTTCTTAACATCTTGTCAATATGATTAAAATAATTTTCATATGTCAGCTGTAATTTTCTCATCTAGTTTTAGAGAAACACAAAACATGCTTATCTAGAAATTAGAAATAGCAAGAGCAGTTTGCTAGAAAATACAAATGAATAAACATTGCCAGAACTTCTCAGAGTACCTGGAAATCTCATGCCGTGACGGTTTAGTGTGTTTATTCCAGTGGCACAATAAAAGTAGTTCCCCTGACTTTCTGTATTGCTAAGAGAGATGAAAATCATATTCCAGTTGATAGCATGGTATCTTGCAAAGGGTGGTAATCCTTTAATAAGTATTTGTTAGATGAGTGGACGTCAGTAAAATGATGTCTTAGTACCAGTAGAGAGAGAGCAAAAGGTAAAGAATACGTGAAGCTGAAGGACGAGTGAAGGAGGGAGGTGATGAGAGATTTTGTGAATAGAACTTTTGGGGAAATATTGGCTCAACTTGTGCTTTATTAAAAGAGAATTTGTTTTATGATTTTGCATATTTTGGTGATTCATTCTACTTGGTGGTGGCATTCCAGGTCAAGTTTCTAGGAAACACTTGGATTTTTCTCTAGTTACCTGTGTCTCCTGTTTGTTTGTTTCTTTCCTACATAACAGACTTAAGTTTTTTCAAATGCCAAGTTGCAAACTTTGGAATGTGGTAAGTTTCTAGACAAAATACTTAGGTCCTTATAAGTCTAAGGTGAATATACAGTTTTGTTTTATGAAGCATGATAGGAAAGATAGCAGAATGATTTGCACGTGTGACAGTTGTAATCCCTCTTATAACTTATAATCACACTTTGTTTAAAAAAACATAAAATAAAAGCAACACTAATGTTCACTCAATATGTATAGGCATTTTATGTTTATATGTCAACCTATTCAGTATTTGTACATTATTATATAACTTGCATACTTAAGATATACTTTTTTGTTTATTTTAAGGCTTTCTTCAATAGTAAAAACATATGGAAGTCCTTTGAAAACACCATCAGTAGTTTATAGACAGAGACTTTATGAATTACTGATTTTATTACCTCCTGAAACCTATGAAGGTATGTGCCTTAGACCAAAATGTTTTGCTGTTTGTGGCTAGTACAGTGCCTGGAAAGTAAGGCCTGAAGGAATGAATTGTGGCAGTTATTTAGTGCCTTGTATCTCGGAGATTTAGGGAGTTCACACTTAACCTATGTGTTCACCATTTTATAGTAAATAAAACACTTTTTTAAAAAAATACCCTACTTCATGTCTTGCTTTCCTCTCTCTTCTGGCAAAAAAAGCCATAGTTCCACTGTGTGGGAGAGAGTGAGTCACAAAGATTGGTCTTGATTCTGCTCCAGAGTTTTGTACAGAGATATAATGCAAATCTATTAGAAATTTGGCCATCTTTAGTTTTCTTCTAGAGTAATTATCTTCAGTACATAGTCCATTTCATTCCATTCTTAACTCTGCCCCGATAGAAGTTTAATATTGAACTACCAAGGTATAATTGCTTTTATAAAGTTTATAATATAGGTTTTGCTCTTAGTGGGCTCAAAGATGACTTTAGGTTACTGGAATGCTGCAGTTGGTAAAATAAACTTGTCCCTATTTTAAAATTAGTCCTAAACCTTGCTTGTAAGTTTAAGATACAGTCTTAAGAAAATAAATTGCTAGTACTACTGAATAACTCAAGATGCTTGTTTTAACAGAAGTCTAAGTTGAAAATGGTTTCCACTGGGAACTTCAATATTTTTTAGTCTTAATTTTCAGCCAACCATATTAAGTTGATTGATGCTTCAAATCCATTTCTTGTAAAAATACTACATTTGTTGACTTATGTCCTTATTCTGCAGGTAAATGCAATATATACTATATTAGTTCAAAATGTTATAATTTCTGTCTTGGCCTTTATCATTATGTGAGTGCTGGTGTTCCCACTGCCTCCCTTCCTAGTTCACAAATGTACCTAGCAAAATGTTTGATTTAAAGTAAGGATTTGGTAAAATCTTCTGAAGAGCTGAAAAAAAAATGGATACATTGCTGTTTCTTAGAAACTGCATCAAAAGAACCATTTCTGTATGCCAGGCACTGTGCTCGATATTATATGTATTAGTATCTCATTTATCTTAGGCTAATACAATGAGCTAGTTCCATTTTCCTCATTTGACAGATAAAGACAGAGAAGTTACAAAATCAGCTCAAGAACACATACCAGTAAATAGTGGACTCAAGATGAAACCATAAGCTTCATGCTGTGCTGCCTGTTCGTTGATAAGTAACCTGCTAGAGACTTAGAAACAGTCAGAGCTTAGGGATAGGTCTCTCATTTGATGTTCTCTCTCAATCTAAAAGTTGGCTGTTAGATATCTAACAAAACGCTTAGAACTTCTGTGTTCCATAACTCAGATCATTGTTAGGTTCTGGCAACAGCAGTTCCCTTCAAACTTATACATCAATTTTTACCATAGTATTTTGAAATTTATTTTCAAACTACAGATGGAAAAATTGGGGTTTTTTTCAGGTCTTCTTTCAACATTTAGGAATACTAGAATATCACTTAAAATCTACAGTGTATCTTCTGATAATAATAATATGTCTCCCCTTGAAGGATTTAAATTAAGGGAAAAACAAAGTCTTTTACTCTTTTCTCAGAATTGGAGTTTAGAAATGCAATTAGAGGTCCTAAAAGAATAATAGTATACAAGTGCATAGATTTTAAATTAGTTCCAGAGTGTTCATTGGGAGACAAAGTCAGGAAATACCATGAATTTCTTGAGAAAAGAATCTACGTTCACCCTCTTTGTCTTTTTCAAGTGTGTCTGTTTTTCTAACAAGAATTAAAGAAGAAATCATAAAAAATGCAAATAAGGATGTATTAATATTTTTCTTGCAACCAAAAATAAGGATTTGCCATTTTGTATCTGTCTTTTCACTGTGGAAATAGAATTAAGGATTTTTTTCCTTAAAGACTTCTGATTTTTTTTTTAGTGATGGTTTTAATAAGTTTATATAGTATATATGGAACATAACATAACTTTACCATTAAAATAGTAATTGCCATTTTAAATAACATAGCTCATAGTACAATAATAACATAATTTCTAAATCTTTAATACAAAAAGAAATAGTCTTTAAAGTTATGTATCTAACTCAGAAAATATGGCTAAGTAACAAAACAGAAGTTTCAAGTCCTGATGTTACTACAATGGTTTATCAAAAAGTGAGCCTACAAGACATGCTAAGAAATTGCCTTTGTTACATGGGACAAATATAAAAATTTAAGTAACTTTGATTCATGATTGTCCAGCAAATGCAGACTTTTATCATAAAAGTGACTTAGTTTTTTGAAGTTTGTGGAGTGAAAATTTGGCTCTTAGTTTTGTTATGGATCTCCTTTCAAATATTTTAATATTTTCTGCACTGAAAATTGTTCCTCATTAGCATCAGAAAGTCGATGTATTCCTACCACAAAAGCATATTTGCATTTTAAAATCGAATCATCTTTAAAAGCTTTGTTCAGGGACAGTTAGGGGAGCAGCCACTTTAAATGAGAAATAGAGATTTACCACAGTTTTCACACTTAGCTCTAATAGCAAACATACCTTGCATAGTGGACTACCAACAAAATTATTTTTCTGAGTGTCATATACTGGTAATTAAACCTGCAGACATTCCTTTGAGCAACTTTCATTTGCTTCATTAAGCCTTCACTGATCCCTGTCTGCCCTCCCCAGTTCCTATATGTAATCTCTGCTTTCTGTAAATTTAAGGCCAGCCCTGATGTCCTAGTGGCTAAATTGGGTGTGCTCTGCTTCGTGGGTTTGATCCTTGGGCACGGACCTACACCACTCATCTCTTAGTAGCCATGCTGTGGCAGCAGCTCACGTTTTTAAAAAAAGGAGGAAAAGAGGAAGATTGGCAGCGGATGTTAGTTCAGGGCAAATCTTCCTCAGCAAAAAAAAAAAAAGAAAAAAGAAAAAATCTAACTAAATTTAACAGTACTTTTGTTTTCATCTTTTATGAAACAAAGCACTTCCTACCTTCATTTCATAGTTATATGTATGTTTTTGTGTCTTGTATTTTATATCCTTTTGAAGAAAGGATTAAATACAATAAAATATTTATATATTTTATTAAACACAGCATCTTAAATACTGATTGAATGAATGAGTGAGTGAGCACGGTAGTTAAAAGCTCAAGTTCTGGAGCTTGAATTGCCTATGTTTCAGTCTGACTCTTCTATGTAATTGCTGTGTTGTCTTGCAAAATTAACAAGCTCTCTGTTCTTGTTTCCTCACCTATGAAATGACATTACTAACTCGACCTCATGAGGTGGTTATGAAAACTACATGTAATGCTTTTAGGACATTTACTGACACATGTTACATCCTCAGTAAATATTTGTTGTCAGTACTTTTACTATTACTAATGATACAGAAAATGATAGCAGGTGAACCTTCCTAACTCTTGCTACCACTTCTAACAACATCACCTCAGTCTTCATTTCATCCTGATGCTCTTGCTAAAGAAACACTTAAGTGTTTGTTTCTCTAAGGCGATTTTTACTCATTCGTAAAGTACTTAAGTTACAAACTGGGAAAAGCCAATTGCGTATTAGGTGGATTTTTTTTTTTTTCTTTTTTTTGAGGAAGATTAGCCCTGAGCTAACTGCTGCCAATCCTCCTCTTTTTGCTGAGGAAGCCTGGCCCTGAGCTAACATCCATGCCCATCTTCCTCCACTTTATATGTGGGACACCTACCACAGCATGGTGTGCCAAGTGGTGCCACGTCCACACCTCAGATCCAAACCTGCGAACCCCAGGCCACCTGAAGTGGAATGTGCACAGTTAATGGCTGCACCTCCGGGCTAGCCCCAGGATAAAATTTTCTATTGATAATCTGTTAGAAATTAGGATAAGTATCTTTGAAATGGTAATTTAGGTCAATGTGACAAACAGACCAATTTTTCAAAATGTATATTTGAGAGAGAACTATACATTACAGAAGATCACAATGTGCCTGAACTAGCTGGGCCCCCAAAACACAAACAAACAAAAAATGAGTCCTCTCTGGATCAAGGTGCCAATTGACAGAAAAATATAGACGATAGAGGAACAAATTAAAGTACTCTGGCGAGTATAATCATAAAAATCCAGACTATAGAAATTTCTACAGAAGAAATAACCTCATTTCAAATAAATTACAGAGGAGGGTTGGGGGAGTGGAGGGAAGAACTTCAGATTGAGAGAGACTTGAGATGAGTCAACTAGCTACAGCTTGTAGCCTTAAATCTCGATTCAAACAGAAAAGCAAACAAAAACAGGCGTTTATGAGACAATTGAAAATTTGAACACTGAATGGGTATGTGATGTTTATTGGTTTTGTAAATATGATATTATGATTATAGGATTGTTTAAAATGTCCTTAACTTTGGAGATACACAATGAAATATTCATAGATGAAATAATATGCTTTCTAGGGCTTGCTTCAAAGTAATGTGGGGGATGTTGAGATAGCGGATGAGGGTATAGCTGGAACAAGATTGATTCAGCTGGTCAAGATAAGTCACAATCATGCTGGGGTGGTGGGGAGTTGGGTGTCATGGTACTGATATGCCTGCTTTTGTTTATGTTTGAAGTTTTCCATAATAAAAACGTGTCTGATGCTTATAACTGTTTTTCAGGCCATGGTGGGTTTTTGTAAACTAATATAATTTACCTCCTTTTGTATCTGTTCTTTTTTTATTCTGCTTTTGTACTTCCTGTCATTTTATTAAAAATGATGGTAGTATTTACTCGGTATCCTAAAGTATACATGCACGCACACACGCTTTGAGATGTCTTTTCAGTGTCCATTCTTAGCCTGTGATTAGAAGCACATAGTTGAGCCAAAAATCTTTGGCCATGATAGATTGAAGTTGGCCGATGTGTAGACTAAAGCCCAGCCTGGGCGTTTTTAACCCCATGCTCTAACCAGTCATCTGCTAGTGCTAAATTGCTAATTGTTCTTCTGCTGTGACTCAACAGGAAACCTCTGTGCTATCCTCAAAGAGCTGGCTGCTGACTTGACTGCCCCTGATATGCAGGTGGCAGCGTTCACATTTTTACTTCCACCGCTCTGTCATCAGGATGATCTTTTGATATTAAGTCCTTTGCTGCAAGAGACTGACCACAGATTTATTGAAGAACAGGTATGGTCATTTTTCAGTAACTCTCAGGTTGATTCAGTCTGTGAACCGTGGTTCTAAAAGCTTATATATAATTTTTTTCTTGTAGCTCCTGCTTGGTAGTGGTATTGCTTGTGGAAGTCTCGAGTATGACCCTTATTCTATTTATGAGAAAGATGTAGATGGAGATTCGGTGCCTAAGCCCCTACCTCCAACACTGTCAGTTATTAGCTCTGCCGTCAAGCTCTTTGGAGTTGTATGTGCCCGTGTGGGAGAAGCTCAAAGGTAACCATCTTCACTAGTTCGCTTATCCTGAAGTATAATATTTCAGGAATGGTAATTGGTTCAGTGAGTACATAATAGAGAACTGGTGGGAAAGAAGAATGTTGTCAAAAGTTCTCACTGGTATAGAAGATTTCTTATAGATAACGGGTGAATGTGCGAGAAAGGCTCTTGTTTATTCACTTGACTCATATTTAATAAGAAGTAATCAAATTCTTAGATTAAATTAAATGATTAGGCTGGAAACTTCTGGGTACTATTGTGGATGTAATACTTTACAGTTTGCTTATCATCCAGCTGAAAATACAAGTGAAAAACTCAGTAACACAAGAACACCGCTTTATGAGCTGTTGTTACAAAGGAAAACACTGGTTTTTTGCTTAGTCTACGTCTCAGACTTTCTTCCCGCCAAGACTGTGGAACTCTTACAGGTCCAGGGATAAGCCTTCAACTTGGTGGATTTCAGTTCATTCAAAATGAACTTTGATTTTGAAAAAGCAAAGGCAGGTAATGATTTCTCATTGAGAATGACAATCTTTTTTTTTTTTAAGATTTCATTGTTTCCTTTTTCTCTCCAAAGACCCCCGGTACATAGTTGTATATTCTTAGTTGTTGGTCCTTCTAGTTGTGGCATGTGGGACGCCACCTCAGCAGGTCCTGATGAGTGGTGCCATGTCCGTGCCCAGGATGGGAACCGGCGAAACCCTGGGCCGCCGCAGCGGAGCGTGTGAACTTAACCACTCAGCCGCGGGCCCAGCCCCAAGAATGACAATTTCTTGATAGTTATTTGAGGATAATACCTTTCTTGGGGGATCAAAAACACTACTCATATCCACTGTCCAGGAAATTATGTTTTTATATGAGATACTAAATGGGAAGTGAGTCTCTCCCATAGGCTATGCTGATTAATAATTTACAAATTATTAACTGTCCTCACTCATTCATATTCTGTGTCTCCCCCCTCTCTCTCCCTCTCCCCCATCTCCGTCTCTATCTTGCTAGACCAACAAGTATGCATTTGACTAGATCATAGCTTTTATATTATTTTCTCCAGTTACGTCTTCCAAAGAATACCAGTGAGGTAGGGACTTTACCTTGGTCTCTGATGAAGACTCACAAAAATATTTTGAGTCTTGTTAGCATTTCTGAAATAGGTCTTTGGATAGTTGACTTTCAGCAGATAGGAAAGTGAGTAAGACTTATCTTTGTTTTTAATAGCTTCATGTCATTTTATTTAAAATAATGGTAGTATTTACTCAGTATCATAAGGTACACACATACTTTGAGATGTCTTTTCAGAGCTTTAATTTCAAAAGATGTTTTTCCCAAATTTATTTTTAGCCTATAGCTCCCTGTGTATGCTATAACTATAAAGTTAGGGTTATAAGATATTTAAAGCCCCAGCCCCGTGGCTGAGTAGTTAAATTTCTGTGTACTCCACTTCAGCAGCCTGGGTTCATGGGTTCAGATCCTGGGTGGACCTACACCACTCATCAGCTGTGCTGTGGTGGTGTCCCACATACAAAAAAAATAGAGGAAGATTGGTGCAGATGTTGGCTCAGGGCTAATCGTCCTCAGGCAGAAAAAGAGGAGGGTTGGCAATGGATGTTAGGTCAGGGTGAATCTTCCTCAGGAGAAAAAAAAAAGATATTTAAGACAATATGTTACTAAATTATAAATGAATGCTATAGCACTAGAAGATGAGAGGAAAATCACAGTGGTCTGAAATATTTAAAGAAGTGGTGGAGAGGATAAGATTTGAACTAGTCTAACTGTACTATTTTATGGAGAATGCAATTAATTTAAAATAATTAATTTGGATTAATACAGCAGTAACTACAGTGGATGAAACAGGTGGCCTTGTGGGGAAAAGATTTAAATTAACCATGTTCTTAAATGGCTCCACTAACTCTTTTTGATAGGTCTAAGATAAAAGTTGAAGAAGAAAATACACTACTTACAAACTTTCCTTTTAAAAAATTGATTCTACTCTCCTAGAGAAGTTTTTCTTTTCAGATTTATTGCCCGGTTGTAGTTTCAAGGCAATAGTTTCTTATTTCTATTGTTTGAAGTTTAATGAACTTTAAAATGTACTGGTTTTTTTTTTTTTATCCCACCTGGATTAAAAATAGAATGAATATTCAAGAGAGGGAAGGCTTTGATTGTTGTAAAAAAGAAATTGAAAACTGGTTAAAGCAAGGCATATGATTCTGTTTGGATTCTAACTGAATAAAAATGGTAGCAGAAGTCTGGAGATTGTTAAAGGAAGTTGGCAGGATCCCAGATACGGGAACGGGCTGTAAGCAACTATCAGCAGTCTCCATTGGGTGTCGTTGGAGGACCAGGGGAGAGAAAATACATAGTTGGGAAAGTTAAGTTTCTAATTTCCTGTTGTCCCACATACAATACTTGTTTCAAATGGCAGGGCCTTCTACTTTAGGCCATATATTTGCATTTCTAGAGAAGAAAAGTCTTAAAGTATCTATATTTAACAAAAACAACAACGGAATATTTGAAGGCATTTTGTTATTGTGATTAGCTTTGTGTTTAAACAGTTTGAAAGAAACTCTCTTTTATAAACATGAGATTGCCCTAAAATTGGAAATGTTTTTCATATATTATTTATTTGCTTAGAAATTGTCTTTAAATCAGGTAATTCTCTGTTTTTTGACTATAAGATTCTAAAAATAAGAACACTTTGTATTGGTAACTTTAAAACATTAAAATGTTTACAGTTTAGAATGTCAAGATATTTTATATAGAAAAGAAATATTATTGATCTTGTGCATGTGTTTGTGGTTACTTTTAAATATATTTTGCACCTAATTGCAAAGAATGAACTGCTTAATTCATCTGAAGATTGTTCCACGCTTGGTTGCACACTACAATCATTTGGACAACATTTTTTTTTTTTAAGATTGGCACCTGAGCTAACACCTGTTGGCAATCTTCTTTTTTTTTCCCCCCCTTTTCTTTTCTTCTCCCCAAACCCCCTCCCCGGTACATAGTTGTATATTAGTTGTGAGTGCCTCTGGTTGTGCTGTGTGGGACGCCACCTCAGTGTGACCTGATGAGCGATGCCATGTCTGCACCCAGGATCCCAACCAGCAAAACCCTGGGCCGTTGAAGCGGAGTGCGTGAACTTAACCACTTGGCCACAGGGCCAGCTCCTGGACATTTTAAAATGTAGATTCTGATTTAATTGTACGGTGTGCATACTATGTTGGGCATTTAAATTTTTAAAAGATTCTTAGGTGATTCTGATTTACAGCCAATGTTGAGACCACTGCTATAAATGCTATAAAATGATGTAAATTGTAAGTTGATGGAGAGAGAGGAAAAGCATACAGTTCTCAGTACTAAAAATTTTCACTATTATACACCCTCCCTGAAAGTAGAAAGTGAATCAGCATTTTCAAATGTTACATCTTTGCTGTTTACTGAGTTAACTATGGATTCTTATTTCATCTAGACTCAAAACTTTGTTTCAATACCTAATTGTGTTCCAAACTGATAATTGTGTGTTATAACCGACACTACTTAGGAATACCACTTCAGTGTCACTAAAAAAGTCATCCGCATCTTCCTAAAGATTCAGAATGTTTTGTTCAGATCTCTGTCAGGATTTAGGGGTAAAGGATGGAGAAAAAAAGTGGGGACTCTGGCAGTCCTGTCTTTGACCCATGAAGGTGTGCAAAAAAATAGTACAGATCAAATTTTCTTACAGTGTAACAAAATTCTCTTAAGTGTTTTTAGTACATTCAACATAATGTAGTTCCATTGTAACAGATGATTAGGATGTGATCTAATAATGATGTTTTTAGGTTTTAAACTCCTAACCCTGACCACATGGTTATCCTTCATTTCTCTTTGTTGTCACATTTACTCTAAAGACCCACGTTTAGTCTTCCTGCAGGAGACCAGAGACATTGGGCATAACTATATCTTGAAACAAAATGCCTTAAATATGGTCTTGGAAAACCATAGGCAGGCAGGAAAATTTTTATGTATAATATGTTTATCATGTTATTTATAGTAAGAAAAATTAGAAATGGCCTAAATATCCTAAACTACGGAATTGGTTAAATAAAATATTACATTGTCAAACCATATAATACTAATAGCTATTTAAAATTATTTCAGTATGAGAGTTAATAAGATAGGAATAATGTTTAGGGGAACAAAAGAGTTATTAACAAAATGTGTACAATGTGATCCGAGTTTTCTAAAAATGATATCCATATGCCTGGTGGTGGGGGTGAGGTCTAGAACAAAGATGCGAAAATGCTAGTGGTGGCTCTTTCTAGATGGTGGGATTATGGGTGAATTTTATTTTTCTTTCGTGTGCTTTTCTGAGTTTTTCAAATGTATTATGATGAGCGGAAATAACCTTGAAATAGAGAAATATTTAAAAAGAGTACCTGAAGTTACCGTTCTTCTCCCAAAATTTTTAGTGAACAACCATGTTTATTACATTCTATGAATTGATTTTGTATTTACTGCTTTTCCCACTCATAGGATATACACATAGCCTCATACTTTCCTTTTCTTCTAACATAACTTCTTCCATAGTTGAATTTTTTAAAGCACAATGCCCATATCCATTCTGTTTTGATAACAAAGCTGTCATTTGGAGCAGAGCTATACTTAGGCCTTGTTGCCTCAACAGAATGATAGGGGTCTGGTTAAGGGCTCAGAGGGATTGTTGGGAGTACATTAGAGCTGGGTGCAAGTGTACCCATGTGCCGCCCTCTGCCAGGCATGCTGTTTTTACTCAGCGATGCAGTTGCCCTTTATGATTGTTCAGTGAGCATGTTTAACTGCCTACTTGATGCCAAACACAGACACTAGAGAGCTGAAGATCAACTGTAAGATGCTATGCCTGCCATCAAGATAGTTCCCACCCCAAAAAATAATCTTAAACATTATTTCCATTTTTCTGACGTAAAGAGAAAGAATGGGAGAGAGGAGTACAGGGCTTAGGAAAAACTGGTGGAAAAGATGGGGTGGTTTACTTCATGATTATGTATCTTTAATCTCAACATAAGAATTTAAAAGCTCTGTGCTGTAAAGACATGAAAAATAATTCACAGAAGATACATACATAGCTAATGGACACATTCAACCCCAGACCAGAAATAATGTTTATCATAGTTAGAATTGTGAAAATTAGAAAATTGCTCTCCAGCAGTAAACGAATGGTGGAATAAATTGTAGTAAATGTGTATGGTAAAATTTGGCTTCATGAAAGTTATCGAAGAATAAAGATAATTTTAAGAGTACTAAAGAGGTAATGTTAAATGAGAAAAACTAGTGTTAAAATTGTTGTATATATAGAGTGGTCCTAAGTACATTTTTAAAGTACTCTTGGGAGTTTGAAGGGCTTTGCTGCTTCTCATTAACTGTAGATGACGTAAGTTGGTGCCGCCTTTAAAATAAAGCAATGTATTTGAATCAAATAAGTCCTGTTATTAAGGGAGAAAAAGTTGATGAAAGTAACTTTTACATATCCTTTGTTTAGAAAATAGTTACTGAAGTAGCTGTATTTGCCCAGGTAAATCTTTAAGTGATACATTTGTTGTTATTTTTTTCACAAACTAATGCTTCCCCCCCCCCATGACATTTTGTATTGATTATGATGTATTTTCTTTTCCTAAAATGCTTCAATGTGTTTAACAACAGTTTACCTCACTTGAGGAGTTCCAACAAAATAACACAAAGAAACAAATTAGCAGTAGATACTCAGTACTGCCCTTTGGTTTACTTTATCTTTGTTAACAAATCCACTGCCTTATTTATTTGCTTTTAAATCTTGTTTCTGATTTTAGGCTTCTTATATTGGAACAGCTTTTGGACAGTGTAAAGCACACAAAAGGAGCTCGTCAGCAAGTAGTTCAATTACATGTTGTTTCTTCAGTTTCTAGTTTCTTGAAGGTAATTCTATTTTTTAAAAATTCAGATGTTTGCTTTTTTTTTTTTTTTGGATGTATGGCCAACTAAGTAGGTTGAAGGAAGATGGTTTTAAAGGGCTATTGTGCTTTTTTTCCCCCATTTTTCTTAATCTCTTGATGAAAATGTTTCATCATTTGCAATTCCCCTTTTACAATTTTTCTGTATATAAAACTTGTTAGTCAGAAATTAAACCTATAATCTTGGCTTGGAGCCATGCTTTAACCTACTGAGCCTAATATCTTAGACCAGGGATTGGTAGAGTATGGCCTATGGACCAAATCTGGCTAGATGTTGCAGTTATGGCTTATTGTTTCTAAGTAAAATATAATAGGCTTCACTGGCTGTTTATTTTATGGAAATACCTATTAATGTTCTTGTGAACACAGATGTGCTACAGTGATAATTGATTGCCATGTTGTTTTCCTGGAGGTTTAAATTCTACAGTACTTTGTGAGAAAAATCAAATTATGTTTGTATGTTCGATAGGATTTCTTGTGTTCTGATTTTTTTTTTTAAGTAGTAATCCAAGTATGAACATATTTGGGTAACCAGAATATACATTCCAAAGTGGATAAGAAAATTTACTACAATTGTAAGTTTGGATTGTTCTTTACATATTTCAGTATGTGGCTGGCGCCAAGGGAAGTTTGGGTCCAGAAGAAATGAGACGACCTGCCCTAGCATTAGTAATGGGAGCCCTTGAAAGTTCCAGCCCCCTTTTGAGATGTGCAGCTGCAGAGGCGTGGGCTAGATTAGCCCAGGTGGTTGATGATGCAGCTTTTACTGCTGCGTTAGCTCAAGTTAGCTTTGACAAGTAAGTGAACTTTTTATTTAGTACTCGGACTCTGTGTCAGAACTGGATATAATTTGTTGCTTTCTTGAAACTAGTGAAACTGCATTCTGAGAATAACTGAAAAAAATTGACAAATGTGGATACTTTGAAATAGAGGAGAATGTCTTTTGGCCTGCTCATCTTGAAACAAAAACTGTTACTACTTGGGCTTTAGTTTTTATGTAATAAGAGAAAGATCATTACCTGTATGAGTGATATCATTGGCAAGCAGTGGAATGAACTCTGGGAGTGAGATACTTAGGGAGTTTTATCCTGCAAAATGTAGATGATAGGTGGTAAGAACAATCCACTGGGAAGAGAAAAGGCTGTGGGCTGCAGATCAGGAAACATAAACTGTATTAGCATTTCTACCAGCTCTGTGACCTTGAGCAGGTGACGTAATCATCTCGACCAGTTTTCCTCTATTTCAAATGGAAGGTTGTTAGTATGGCCTTGCCTACCTTAAAAATGTGAAGGTAAATGAGATAATAAATATGAAAGTAATATGAAAAAAACTGCAAATAAAAGTTCATGGTTATATTAGTTATATACTTATATAAGTTATGTTAGTAGTGGTGGTAGTGATGAGGGTAGCACTTTGACCATCTAGTCTACTGAATATGTGTGTCTGACTTGGTTAAGAGCTTGAAGTCTGGAGTCAGAATACTAACTTGGTTCAAATCCCAACTCTTCCATTTAATAGTTGGTTACTTTGTAAGAGTTACTTTAACTATCATTTTGGTTTTCTCATTTGTAAAAAGGAACTGATAATAGTGTGAATCTTAAGGTTGTTGGGAGGATTAAAGGACTAAATGTAAAGCACTTAAATTAGCTCACAGTATATAAGAAAATTCCTAATAAACATTCATTTCTCTTTCTATATTTAATTTTAAAGTCAGTTCTTGAGTTGAAATTCTCTTTATATGGAATTAAAGTATCTCAGCATTATGAGTTTTTAAAAGTAGGTTAATGATAAAGTAATAATGCCTGCCATATAAATTTAATGTGTATATCTCTGAAAGATATTGAAATTATTCATACTTAAATAATCGTGAAGAATGTGAAGACATTTTTATTTAAAATATTTTTCTTTTCAAGATACCTTTCGGGTTCAGAAATTTTTTTTGTCAGATAACAGTAAATATATTTCTGAATTTTGTAACTGTTCTTAAAAAAAGTTTTTACCTAAGTGACAGTGTACATGCATTAGTTTTGTTTCAGTGATTGTCATTTATTTTTATTTCCGTAATTACAGACTGAAGTCAGCAAGGGACGTGGTTACCAGAACAGGACACTCATTGGCTTTGGGAACCCTACACAGGTATTTAGGAGGAATAAGTTCTTCTCAGCATTTGAATTCTTGTGTTGGCATCCTTTATACTTTGTCTCAGGACAGCACTTCTCCTGATGTGCAGGTAAGTACCCCAGGTGATGCCTTCCTTATAATTCATGATTTGTAGATGATGCAGATTATGTTTTTATTGACTATTAGTCATTTGTAACTAATCACCCCCATAATAAATGTTAAAGCCATTGTTAACCTTGATGGATTTTTAAAATTCAAATCTCACTAACTTTACTTCACACTCAATGTCTAAAGTCAAGGTCACTGTCTTTTCGGAAAATGAATCTCCCTTCCGTCTTGATATGAACATGAACTATTTTGGAGAGCTTAATAGGTACCAGGCGTTGTATTACATTCTTCTAAACATATTAACATTTAATCTTCACAGTGATCTAGAGAGTGTGTTCCCTTTATACAGAAAGAAAACTGAAGCTTCAGAAGCTAATTAACTTGCTCTCAGGTGAAAAGCTAGTAAATCATGGAATTGGGTCAAGAACACAAATTAGGGACTCTAAACCCATGTTCTTAACCACTTTACCATATTTTTGTACATTATCTTACCCCTTTCTGTCAACATCATCATTGTCCTGATACCTTAATGAAGTCTTAAATGGCCATTACTCTTCCTGGTCTCTTACTCCCCTTATCTTTTCTCTTTCCTGCTATGTGCCCCTAATGACTATAGTAGCCTCCTAACTGGTCACTTTGTTTTTAGGTCCTTTTCTTTTCAGCTCTCCCTAGATGTGAGCCCAAATTTGTTTTCCCCTGAAAGACTTTCATCTTGCTAATTCCCTACTGAAAAGCTGGAGAAACCGCCCATTCCTTCTTAAATCAACTCATTCAAATCCCATCAAGTGACCCAGGAACCTTCTCAGTTATTACCCTGAAGTACAAGTCTACAGATGACCTTCCTGCTTTCCTCCCACACATCATTCTCTTATCTGCACTTATATTTTTCCTTTTGCTCTTCTCCCTTCCTATTCCTATCTGACAATCCAAATTTTTTAGTATTCTAAGATCCAGTTTAACCACCTTCTTGTCATATTTCAACATCCCTTATCCCTAATCCATAGTTTGCTTTCGTTCTTTGAATTACCATATTACTAGTAGTCTCTTCCACATCATCTAGTACTTGAGTTGACTTATAAGGTATTTCATTCTTTTATCCTTATTTTAATATGGGGTTTTTTGCCTCTATTTAGTATATTCCTCTTCCCCTTCAAGAAGTCTGTTCTGAACGCACGTGCTTTTATACTTGAATACCTCCCTTTTTTTTTTTTTCTGGTGAGGAAGATTGGCCCTGAGCTAACATCTGTGCCAATCTTCCTCTATTTTGTATATGGGCTGCCATCTGCAACATGGCTTGATGAGCACTGTGGAGGTCTGTGCCTGAGATCCGAACCTGTGAACCCTGGGCCGCCCAAGTGGAGTGCACGAACTTAACCACTATGCCACTGGGCCAGCCCTTGAATACCTTTTTTGTTGATTAATTTAAATGCTTTTCATGGCTTCCCTTGTCATCAGATCGGACTCTTCTTGATTGCTGCTCTCTCTCACCCAACAGGAGTTCATTTTTGCATCATGTAAAGTACTGTAAGCTTTCTTATATATCCATTAATAAGAGAGGCAAAATTCCTCAGTTAATTTCCTAAAAGGAGAGCTCTTTGCATACTTGTTGTTAGGAAAAGTTCAAACATACATAAAAATAGAGAGTATACTACAAGGAACCTTTTATACCCCTCATTTAACTTCAGTGTTAATATATGGCCAGTATTGTTCCATTTAAACCAGAGTTGACAAACTTATTCTATAAAGGGCGAGAGAGTAAATTATTTAGGCTTTAGGTGTCATACATTCTCTCTCAACTGCTCAGTTCTGCCACTGTAGCAGGAAAGCAGCCATAAATAATATGTAAATGAATGAGCACGACTGTGTTTCAGTAAAACTTTATTTATAAAAACAGGAAGCAGGCCAGATTTGGCTCATAAGCATTTTGTTTGTTTGTTTAATATATAAATATATGTATATATTTATCATGTAAATTTATTTATTTTTATATATTTATGAAAGTGTACCTGTCATAAGTGTGCATCTATGTGAATAAAGTCTACAACTGAACACACCATGTAACTAGCACCTAGATCAGGACACAGCACTGTCAGTACCCCAAACACTCTCCTCGTGTTCTCTTCTAGTCACTACCTGTCCCACAAGGATAACCACTATCCTAATTTGCAACAGCATTTGTTAGTTTTGCCTGCTTTTGTACTTTATATTGGTGGAATCATATGGTATGTGCTCTTTTATGTCTGGCTTTCTTCAACATTGTGTTCAAGAGATTTGTCTGTTTTATTGCATATAGTTGTAGATTTTGTTGATTCTTTAAAAACTTGAATTTTCACTCTCTGTATAAGTTAAACAATAAACTAGATTTAGTTCAAGCTGTTAGCTAAAGAACCAAACATTATCTTGGAATTTTTAGTGCTGAGCTCTATCTAAATATACCGTTCTAAATTAGATGATTGTCTCTCAGTTGTTTTTTACTGGACATTTAAATTTCATAAACTCCTAAAATTTTCCATTTCTCTATCCAAGTTAGTAATAGCACACAACTACTTTACTTTGCCATTACTTTATCTTTTGCTTCAACAGAAGAGCAATTCATTGTGTTTTATGTTTCTTAATGCTGCTGTAACCTTACAAATTGTTTTTCTCTGTCTTCACAGACCTGGGCACTACATTCTCTCTCACTGGTAATTGATTCTGCTGGCCCACTCTACTATGTGCATGTGGAACCTACCCTTTCTCTCATTATAATGTTGTTGTTAAATGTGCCTCCTACTCATGCTGAAGTTCACCAAAGTCTTGGACGCTGTTTGAATGCCCTTATTACTACATTGGGTCCAGAGCTACAGGGTATGCATAGCTGCTTTTGTGATGTTTTACGTTAAAAATATGCACATAAAAATTAATTCAGTTCCTGTTACTGACTCAAATACTTGTCAATGAAGTGAAATTTAATAGAATGTTCTGTTGAAATATATGGGCAGAAGGTTGAGAGTAGTCTTGAGAAGACTTTGACTCCTGGATAATGACATAATCGAACAAAACAAAAACTAGGAAACGTAATCTGAGTTCCATCACAACTTAATTGGGTGACCTTGGGAAAACCTATGTCTCTGGGCTTTGGTTTCCTCTAGCAAATGAGGGAAAAGTTGGGGGCTGGCTTGGTGGCACAGTGTTTAAGTTCACATGTTCCGCTTCAGCGGCCCGGGGTTCACTGGTTTGGATCCTAGGTGCACAGCCTACGCACCACTTGGCAAGGCTTGCTGTGGCAGGTGTCCCACATAAAATAGAGGAAGATGGGCACAGATATTAGCTCAGGGCCAGTCTTCCTCAGCAAAAAGAGAAGGATTGGCAGATGTTAGCTTAGGACTAATCTTCCTCAAAAAAAAGAGAGGGAAAAGTCGAAAAGCTTTTGTGATTAGCACACGGTAGATGTTTAGTATATTTTGTTAAATAAATGCCATTCAGTCTGATTTCTCTTAACTTGAAAAGACAGGAGTACCATATTTAGAAAGATTAGATATGTCCTAAAAATGTTTCCCTTAACAATTAAAATGACAGACATGAAGTGGAATTGTTTAAAGAACTCTTATCTTTTTTAAGAAATAAATGACTAAATCCCAAAACTCAGATATTCTGATATGTTCAGATGCAAAATATATAATTTTAATATGTGAAAGCAGCTTAACTAATACAAGCAGAGCTAAGTTTATTAGCAATTTCTCATTCTACTTTTCATGAAAATTTGGTATAACCTATAGATAGTCCTGTGTTCTTCTTTGCCTAATGATTTGTGTTGCTGTAAACCTTTCAGACTAAGAATAACCAACATAATCTAGAAATCTGTCATCTGGATTATCCCTGCTTTTGTAGAAGAAATTTACTTCACAGATCCTTAAGTTTAAAATTGGGGGAAAAGATTTTAAACCCAATGTTATATGTTTAAAGAGTAATGATTTTATAGGCCAATTATTAAAAGCTTTCTGCTTTCATTTAGGTAACAGTACTTCAGTTTCTACCTTAAGGACTTCCTGTCTGTTGGGTTGTGCAGTGATGCAAGATAACCCAGACTGCCTTGTTCAGGCTCAGGCCATCTCTTGCCTTCAGCAGCTCCATATGTTTGCTCCACGACATGTCAATTTGTCTAGCCTGGTCAGCTGCCTCTGTGTGAGTATAAAATTATCAACGAATCCTTAATTTCTTTTATTAGAAGCTTAATATTTATTTTGATTATTCTCTAGATTGTGTAGAATAGCTATTTTCCCTCAGTTCTAGTCTTTTTTGGGAAGTAGAAGGGAAAATTTCGTATATTCAGTCTTAAACCTCTCATATATTGATTCATTTTCTCCCATTAATGTTGAACTTAATATCTGGAATATTTATTCATTGGTCAGTAAACATATTGCATGCTTAAATGTCCCAGGTAATGTGTAAATGCTATAGGATGTGAAAAAATTTATGTGGTAACGTCTTTTTTACTTCTTCTTCCTCTAATCCAAATTATCACATATAAAGTTCTTTCTATCCCAGATGGGCAATTAACATTTTCTTGAATATTCTGGCAGCATCTGCATCCATATCTGGGTTCTAATAATGTGTCTAATGAATATAGAAAGATGAGGGCAATTGACTAAAAGTTATGATGAGGTAGTTTGTAATTGTCAGTGGTTTTAAGATTTACCTTGAGCATCACCAGTTTCTATCTGGACTTGCCTGAAAAATTGAGTTACAGGGGGCGGCCCAGGGTTCGCTGGTGCGGACATGGCACCGCTTGGTAAGCCATGCTGTGGTAGGCGTCCCACATATAAAGTAGAGGAAGATGAGCACAGATGTTAGGTCAGGGCCAGGCTTCCTCAGCAAAAAGAGGAGGATTGGCGGCAGTTAGCTCAGGGCTAATCTTCCTCAAAAAAAAAAAAAAAATTGAGGTACATTTGGAATTAAAACTTGACACCATTGCTTTTCAACTTTTTCCACCTCTACAATGTTCACAGCACACTCCCATTAGTAACATGACAGTTGAGAATCTTTACTTTAGACAGACTTTTCATTTTCAAGGCTGAGGCAAAATATGCAGCATTTCAGACCTTAAAAGAACCTCAGACATCATTAAAACCAGTTTTCTCAATGAAAAGATAAACTAAGGACCAAAAAGTCTCAATAATTTGCCCAAGATAACATATCTACATCGTGGTAGTTCTTAGTCTAAAATCCAGTTTCTGAGCTCCTCGTCCAGCCCTCATTTCATTATTTCATACTGTCTTTGTAGTTATGGGTAGCTCTTATCTCAGCTCTGCTGCCTCCTAGCTCTGTGGCCTTAGGGAAGGAAGTCCCATGACCTCCTCCAGCCTCAGCTGCCTTGTTTGTAAAGTACGAGAATTTCACAAGATGAGCCTGTAGAGGTACATGTCCCGGGCACTTAATAACTACTCAATAAATAGTAGTTGGTTTTATTTTCTTAACATATAGCTAAAACATATATAATGTCAATCTTCATATTGGTTTGGTAGTCATAATTGTTTAAGACTCTTAAAAAGAGGATGTGACTAACTTTTCTGATAAAAACTTGGTCCTGTCTGTTAAACACATTTTAGAGAAAATAGCACTTACTGGAAAAGATTTTACCTTTCCCACTCAACGAATTTTCCCCAGGAATATCGTTCTTTGTGTTCGAAGAATCATCACCAAAACCAGTTATTGAAAAATATCTACTCCTTTGCAAGTTGGTCTAACTTTTATTCTCCATTTAAATGTAATGATACTGCGATTTTTTATTCTTGAATTGTAGTAGAAATTTTTCATTAGTAGCCTTTTAAAATTTCTCCTTTAACTGGTACATGAATTCATTTATTACGTAAAGTTTATTGAGAAATGAAGACCAAGACTAACTACTATTTCATGATCAGTTAAACTCGTTACTCTTTTCTTTTCCCAGACTGAGAAAGGTTACATATAAAGAAAAATAGTGTTAGAGTTTTCTTTTAGGTACATTCATAGCAATTGAGAAAATCAGAAGTAAGAATTACAAATCTTATTCATATTACTCATAATATTTGTTATAAAATTATTTTTTCTTATACAGAAATCATATTCAAAAATTACTATCACCATAGTGTATTAATTTTGTGTCTTAATATTTTGGTTAGTAAAGCTTTACTAAATTTGGTTTGATTTGTTATATTTTAAAGTAGTCCCTCTAGTAAGGAAATTGCTTTTGCTTTCCTATTTAACAACTTGATGATAGGTTTTCTTTTCCACAGAGAATTTAATTGTTTAGCATGAAGTGTTTTCATATTAATTGAAACGCCCTGGATATTCAGAATACATTTCATCATTAAGAAAGAACCTTCCTGGAAAGGGTTTTCTTCTAACTGCATGCTGTTTAACTTCCATTCTGAACTTGGCCTTAGCTACACTAGCAATTCTGAGTGCTCTCAGTTTTCAGACTTGGCTTCCAAGAGTAAAAAATCTATTATTAACTTGTGATGAGGTAAACCGTTAACTTTGTCCCCTGCTAGACAGCTGTTCATGTGAATGCCATGCAGATCACTCCCCTCACACTCATGTCCACTTGATTGGGTTTTGTTCCTGAAGCTTAACGAGAGATTCCAAAGGGAAGCCTAATTACACAAATGTACATTTTTAAATTATTGTATATACTTCTTGAGTTGACCATTTTCAAGATCTTAGCTCAACTCATATTTTAAGTTGGAAAATGAAGTATTTTTAGTGTATTTTAAAAACTGAAGCTAAGCCAGTTTGAATGATAGCTCTATCAATATTTATATTTTAATGCTCAGCTGACTGTTGTGAAATCATCCTAGTATTTATCTTTTGGTTTTGTCATGACTGGTCTGTCATTTGTTTTTGTGCAGGAGATCTTGTTGGATAATTCTGTGTTGGTAGGTCCCTGACCCTCGATTCCTAACTTTTTTTGAAGTTTGCAGTGCTGTTTCTTTGTGTGGTTTTTTTTGGTTGTAGATGTTCTTGTTTTCCTCTGCACCTCTTTGTTTAAGCTGACCGTTAATGCAAAGTCCAGTATGTGTAGCATGTTACATGGTGTTTACTTAATACCAGTGTAAACAGATCCTCCCTAACCTTCTCCAGCTGGTGCACTCACTCCTTGCATTTAATTTTGCATCATTTTGGTTTAATATATTCATTTTAGAAAGGAATTGTAATTACAGTTTAATTTCTGTATTTTGCCTGCTTCGTTTGTTTGCCTTAACCCACTCTGTTCCTCTTCCCAATATAAATGCTGGAGAATGACATGGAGATAGTAAGCGTCCCACTTTGCTTTGTGTGACAACCTTCAATCTTTTTTCTACCCAACAAGTAAAGAGTACTTTTAAGCATGCTTTTTCTAAAATATTGTTTGACCAGCCTGAATAAATGCTGCACCTGCCTTGTGTTATATGCTTGTAAAAACTCCAAAATAACTCATAGATCCATTAACTTTTCTTTAAAATTGTCTCGTAGAGTGCTTTTTTGTCGTTGTTAAATACAGCCGTAATCTTGGGCATGAATGAACTTAATCTTTTTACATTTTAACTTCTCTATTATCCTATGTACTAGTGTTTAACAACAGAGTTCTTAAACAAGACTGGAATGGTGTTACCTTGAGACTTTTTGAATGGCATTCCTCTCTTTCCTCTTTTGGGTTGATGATGTGGCTTGAGGGTATAATCGAACAGTTTTATAAAGCCGTTCCCATCCATATGTTTCACTGATGATATATTCACAAACATTTTCTGTCTCTTGGCTTCTGATAATGTTTAGGATTTAGCTCTCTTAGCCTGTGTTTCTTCTTATGTATCAAAAAACAGTTGCCACCACCTACTCTTTTTCTCAGAATTTAGCCTCTGCTCCTTTCAACAAACTCTCCTGCCTTGGTCCTCTTGTTCCACATGCACCAGATCTAAAGATCACTGTAAGAACTATGCCATTATTTCTCAAATGTGGTTGGGAAATCACGTCATAGCACCATGTATTCATTGTCATAAACCACACCACCAAACTGGTCTTTACATTCATAGATAGAACAGAATCAATTTCAAAAACTCGAGACTTTATTCTACTTATAAAATCACTGAGTAAGAATTTGTATCCAGAAACCTGTGACTTGTTTTAATTGCTCATTGAAGGCATTATCACCAATCGTGTCATTTACTCTCGGTAGACACAACATACTGAGATTTGCATTGTTTAAATACTTCTAAGTAAAGCAAATATGTATGGAGACCTTCATTCTGAGCAGGAATATTCTATATCACTAAGATACGTGTCTATATATGTGTACATCCATATATAAGTAGATACATGTAAAATTTGTCATCTATAATTTGTTCTCTGGAGATCATTTTTGGTGAATGTGTTTTCTGAGTAGAACTCCTTCTGCCTTTATTTGAAAATGCATTTGCTTACCCTGTATGGCATCTGAATAAAATACTATTGATAGAGACTGCGTTAATAATAACTAACATTTATTGAGCACTTACTTTGCCAGGTACTGTGCTAAGCACTTTTGCGTGTTTCTTTGTGTTAACTTCACAGCGGTCCTGTGAGATGGGCATAGTGTTACCTCCATTTTACAAATGAGACAACTAAGGCACAGAGAGGTTAAATAACTTGCCCAACGTCACACAGCTAGTAAGTGGTGGATCTAGGACTCAAACTGAGACAGTTTGACTCCAGAGCCTCCATTTTAATCAGTATGCTGTATTGCTTATATGGATTTGTATAAATTTCTACTTAGAGAATGGTAAAACATTACACTATAGTTGCATGAGCACAGGTGTATAAGCTGCAAATAAATTCTTTCTCAATTGTATTTCTTTTCTCTCTCAAAACTATTTTTACTCATATAAATTTTGTGTCTTCTAACACTGTCAAGAGGCTTTTGCTTGGATTTGTTTATGAATTTGCATAGTCATGTACATATATTACTCCTAAGCTACTTCTAAATTATATAATAAAAAATATGTACTAGAATAGTTTGAGGAAGTTTCTGTTTTTAATAAATTGTGTCCAGCCCAGTAATGGACTGGACAGAATCAGGAGGGGTCCAGTGAATATCTGTTAGACTTATTGAATGCCGCAAAGAATTTCAGCTCTTTCATTCCCCAAATGCTATTTTTCAGGTGAATCTTTGTAGTCCCTATTTGTTACTGAGAAGAGCCGTACTGGCTTGTTTACGTCAGCTTGTGCAGAGAGAAGCAGCTGAGGTTTCAGAACATGCTGTTATGCTTGCTAAGGACAGCAGAGAAGAGTTGACTCCAGGTAATGATTGTTTTAACTTTTTTTTAACTTTCTTTTATTTATATATTTTTCTGCTTTTTCTCCCCAAATCCCCCCCAGTACATAGTTGCATATTTTTTAGTTGTGAGTCCTTCTAGTTGTGGCATGTGGGACACTGCCTCAACATGGCATGATGAGGGGTGCCATGTCCGCACCCAGGATCCAAACCAGCAAAACCCTGGGCCACCGAAGTGGAGTACACAAACTTAACCACTTGGTCACAGGGCTGGCCCCGATTGTTTTAATCTTCAATCTTCCGTATAAACATGAGTTTTGAAAACAAAATTTAGAAGTTAATATATAAAATATCTTAAACCAGCTACAAGAGACAATTGCTAACAATTATTACCATTTCAACCAATTTTACTGGTTTAGAGCAATAGTTCTCAAACTAAGGCTCCCAAATCAGTAACATCCACCTCACCTGGGGACTTGTTAGAAATGCAAATTACTGGGCCCCATCCCAAATCTGCTAAACCAACACTCTGGGAGTAGAGCCCAGCAATCTGTTATCTGTGTTTTTACAATCCCTGCGTTAATGTATACTGAAGTTTGAGAGCCGTTGGTGTAGAGCATGTTTTTTTACAACAATCAGTTGAAATTGGATTTAGCCCTTAAGTAATCTCATATGTCCCTTTCTTCCCCCAAAATCTCATTTAATAAAATTTGTCATAGATGTGTCTGCTTCAAGGTAAAGGGTTTGTATGTTTCTTCTCTACATTTTAGAGCTGAATTAAAGGATTTCTTAGCCAGTAAGGTTTAAGTATTTATCCCTTCATTTTAAAATTATGTCAGTAACCCAAACATGCATATAAATTCGAACAGCCTACAAAAATAGTAATGATAATATCTTACACTTTTATGTATATAGTTTCTAAAGTGCTGTCAGACTTTTAGGTCTCAGACTTCACAAAGCTTTCCAATATCTAAAGCTCTCAGATCCATAATTGTTTTACTGTCATACTGTGCCCTTTAAATTGCAGTTTTCTTATTATATGAAAACTTTTGCTCTGGCTTGAGTTAATCAGCATTGCTGAACTGGTGTGGAAGTCACCAAACAGATTGCAGAACTCATTTGAAAATTATTCTGTGATTACTTACCTTAACCACGTGAGGGAGTCCCCCCAGAGTGATCTTCAGTGTCTATTCATCACTGAGATTACCTATATCTGTTGCTTTAGGCTTTGATTGTGTAAACATGATGGTACATGTTCCTAGAATTATTCCATTAACCATGTGCGTAAAATTATAGTAAAGAAGTTGTTATGTAAATCCTTTTTTTTAGTTTTATAAGTCTTCAAACCCATGGAAAAGTTGAAAGAATTATGCAGTTAACACATACATAGATTGACCTATCTGTATGACATTCATTTTCTCTCTCTCTGTCTTTCCATACATACACACGCAGAAACCTTTTGCCAAACCATCTGAAAGCGGGCTGTAGACATCATGACAGTTCACCCCTAAAAACTTCAGTTTGCATTTTCCAAGGACATTCTCCTGTGTGACCACACATCATTTCCACACCTCATAAAATTAATATTGGTTTAGTAGCATGTGCGATCCTCACACAAATTTATCCAGTTATCCAAAAAATGTCGTTTATGACTCCTTCCTACCCTCCTCATGCCCACCCAGATTTAGAATCCAGTCCTGACTCACACATTGCATGGACTATTCTGTCTCTTTAGACCCCTAATTGGAAATAGTTCCACCACCTCCTTCTGATCTTTAAAAGGTAATTTCTCTTTTAAAATAGTCTAATAGCATAATCTTTAGACTCTAAATGCTTTCATAAATGCTAGATAAGTTAAATCATTAAGAGAAAATTTATTTGTCCTTTTGGTATTTCCAGAATTAGAGGAAACAGATGCCAGATCCAGGCTTATATTTCTCTTTTGGGATGCTTTATTACTTTGCAGTGAGAATATTGTGTAGCAATTCGTATTAATTCAACAGTATTCTTTAATTCCACAGTAGCTTAGTTGTAGTAATTAAGCAGTGTTCTCCATAAAATAGTTGTTTTCTGTCTGTTTTACTCTCATATTAATAAAATTAAAGCCTTTATGTCAGAACAGAGAAAGCTTAATATGGTTATTTGAAATTAACTTGAGAGAGAAAATTAAATAATCATACCAAGAAACATTATATAAAATTTGTATTATTGAATGTTTAATGGGTTAAAATGTTTACCTAGTTTAAGGAAAACATATTAATATCTCTTAATAAAGACTTATCTTTTAATGACATTGCATAAAAAATAATTGTCCAGTGTCATGAATAAGACCAATCTAACTATGAACTAAAATAGACCTCAGTAGTTTAAGACACAGTATTTGGACTAGTTCTTTAAAATATATTTGCACATAATTTTATTTTATAATTTTAATAACTACTGAATGTGTGTGCTTCTCATATGGCAGTTTTGTTTTCTGTATTACTTAGATCATGGATTTTCTTCTTGTCAGATGCTAACATCAGAGAAGTGGGCCTTGAAGGGGCATTATTGGCCTTACTGGACAAAGAGACAGATCAGAGATTATGCCGTGATATCAAAGAAACTTTAAATCATATGCTCACATCTATGGCAGTGGATAAACTCTCCTTTTGGTTAAAGCTTTGTAAAGATGTACTTGCTGCATCAGCTGGTGAGTAGTAGTGATTACCAGTTGAAATAATAAAATTGAAAGTAAAAATGTATAAAATTATTTGTTAGTGGCAATTCATTAATCTTGTCTGAATATTTGCATTATAATTGCGTGTTACTTTCTTCGAATGAAGATTCTAGTGTGTTAAGTGCAACACTTAATCCATTTTTTATTGTCTTACGTGACTTTCCTGTGTAAAAAGTAGAATCATTATTTATGCTATAAAAGAGATGACTAACTTATAGTAGCCCCATTATTTGTTTTTATACCTATAATAAATATTTGAAGGATTGCCTCAAATCACCCTAATAGAAAACTCAGCAAAAGTTATTACATTATGAGCAAGCCGGTTTCTCCACACTCAATAATGTTAATTTCAAACAGGGTTAAAAGTAGTGTTATTGCCCTAATGTCTTTCCTAGTACAAGATAATTGTTAGTGAGAAAGTATATCAGAGTCTTAAAAATTTATATCCTTGGAGAAAGAAAATAAATGACCCGAAGGAAGAAGATAGAAACCAATTCTATTCCAAGTACTTAGGTATTTTATCTTATTTAATCCTTTATCTAATGATATTCCGTTTTACTTTAGAGAAAACAGGACTTGGAAAGGTTAAATCATTTGCCTAAAGACACACACAGATGGATTCAAACCTTGACTTGCGTGACTTTAAAATCCAGCTTCCCACTATGTTTGAATAACTCAACTCAGTTAGTCAAGCCTTATAATTTAATGTAGCTCTGATCTCTGAATTACGTGAAAGGAAGAAAGATACCATTAAATTCCTGGGTTTTTTTTTTTTTTTTTTTTACATTTTCCACTGTCTACCTTGATTTTTGTTGGTCCTCTTCTCTTCTCATGATTTATACTTGCTCTTTCAACCATTATGGTACAGGTTTCCCTTTTTGTGTTTTTTTTTTCTTTTTTGCTGAGGAAGAATTTGCCTTGAACTAACGTCTGTGGCCATTGTTGCCAGTCGTCTTCTACTTTCTACATGGGTCACCTCCACAGCATGGCTGCCAACAAGTGGTGTAGGTCTGCAGCTGGGAGCCGAACCTGGGCCGCCAAGCCAAAGCAAAACATGCCAAACTTGACCTCTAGGCCACGGGGTTCTGATGTTTTCCTTCTTTGGTGCTCTCTTCTACTTAAGAACTACTACTGTTTCAGAACTTAAAATGACTTCTGCTTTAAAAGAAAATGTATGTTTGCTTAGACAGGTTGATTACACTTTCTTATATCTTCTCTATCTTTTTTTAATTTTACATTCATGCTCCCTGAGCTTACTGGCTCAATTTATTTCACCATTTTTTTCTTTATCCTTTGTAGTTTGGTTCTCTCTCTTCGTATTAGGAAAACACATTTCTGTCTCTGTTGTCTTCTTGGTTGTAAGACAGATTTTGCCGTTACTTTGTGATGTCTTCACTGTTTATGATAACACTCAAAAAATGTTGACGTATGAGATAGTTTAAGAGGAACAGGTTGGTTTGTTTCATAGCACTAGTTCTATTTTAAGTCAAGTTAAACATAGTTAATAAGTTAGCAGTTAATATAAAGAAGAAGTAATTCACCACTCAGTGGCTCCAACCATCAGGACGTCAGACTGTGACATTAATGGGTCTATCATAAGAAAAATATTTTTAGTGGGTTCAGGAACCTTCTTAAATCCATTCAAGTCCCCAGTGTTTAAAACAACACCCCTAATGCAGTCCACCACACTCACTACTAGAGAATTTTGAGCTTCCTTAAGTATGTCCATCTACATACATACAGGGGATTGATAAATATCGTAGTATCTAGTATCGTGTTCAGGTTTTCACTTTGAATATAATTTGACAACTTTATCACTTTTACCTGTAACAGCTCGCAAAGCATTTCTTCAGATACCAGTGTTATCTGCAGTTTTTAGACATGATTATTTTATGTTGCTAAAAGGTGTATGATTGATTAACAGTAATTCTAGTCTGAATTGGAAGTCATTTGTGTTTCTTTATAAATACATCTTCTAATTGTTTGTAATTACATGTATTCTCCCTTGATAAAAGATTTTACGGCTGTAACTTGTGTGGATGCAATGCAAGAAGAGGAAGGAGATAAAGGGGATGATGCCTCAGTTCTGACCATGAGAAATGACGACAGATCCCGTCCTTTCACCAATCCCCGATGGGCTACTAGAGTCTTTGCTGCTGAATGTGTCTGTAGGATAATTAACCAGTGTGGGAACGCACACAGCGCACATTTTGACCTTGCTTTAGCACAAGAAATGAGAAAAAGGGATTCAAGAAGTAAGTGGCACCAACTAGAGGAACCCACAACGAAGAATACACAACTATGTACCGGGGGGCTTTGGGGAGAAAAAGGAAAAAATAAAATCTTTAAAAAAAAAAAAAAAAAAAAAAAAAGAAGTAAGTGGCACACTAATGAAAAGACCAAATGATATACGTAGAAATGCTGTCTGCTTGTGTTTTTAATATTGCTTTAAAAAGTAAAACTAAAAGGTAGTTTTTATTCTTCCAAATCAGTTATGAAACTTGACTACAATATATAAGCTGTAAATTTAGTATATTTTTAATGTTTCAATGCATTTTTAATGATAAAGCTTCTTAAATTAGCATTCACTTTTGTTTAATGAACATATCCGTGAGTTAAGTTTATAGAGAATAATCATGTTCTTGGAAAGTAGTATATGCAGTATTAGCTAGTTCCCAAACTTTGTTTTCTGATTTGTAACTTAAAGCAATTTTGTTTATAGATAATTTTGGTTTCTTGGATGTTACCTGGAAAACATTTGAGCTTATCTCAGTGTAAAATAAACCTGGATGTAAGACCATTTTGACCTTTTATCATTGTTTTGTCATTTTTACTTAGATAGCTGTATGTACTATGATTTGATGTCTAATTTTTAAAATTCATTTAAGCACATATGTTCAGACACAATGCACATATCTAAATGCCTTGGAAATATTCTTTATCAGGTAAAGGAATTATAAACCAAAATGTTGCTATTGCCAGTGGGAGAGTATGAATTTTAAGTATCTCTCTCTGTTTTAATGATTTTTTAAGCGGGCATTTATTGAGTCTCTTATTGGTGAGGAGAGCACTGTGCTAGATAATGATGAGTATAAAATGAGTATATCATAGATGCTTACTGATTCCTATGCTCCCAATTAAAATTGTAATTGATGCTTGCTAAGATGAGTTGGCTTCTTCAGTGTGACCTATAACAAATCTTTTAGTTAGTCTCAAACATATTTTAGGTAAAGGTTAGTTGTACCCCTGAACATTGTATTGTTGGAACATTGTTAAATGATTATCTTATGTCTCTCTCTGGTAGAATTATTTATACCAAAGAGTGTGTTGTAGGAATAAAAGAAATTCTCATTTATAATTTTATAGCTACAAATGTTTTATATATTCCTATCGTTTGTATGTGTGGCAAGACATGCAAAAATAAGATAATCCAGTCCATATAAATAAAGAACCACATAAAACATTTTTTTAAAAAGGAACATTAGGGGCCAGCCCAGTGGTGCAGCGGTTAAGTTCGCACATTCTGCTGCTCAGCGACCCAGGGTTCGCCGGGTCGGATCCCTGGTGCGGACAAGGCACTGCTTGGCAAAAAGCCATGCTGTGGTAGGCGTTCCACGTATAAGGTAGAGGAAGATGGGCACAGATGTTAGCGCAGGGCCAGTCTTCCTCAGCGAAAAGAGGAGGATTGGCAATAGTTAGCTCAGGGCTAATCTTCCTCCCAAAAAAGGAACATTAAATCTTTTAGCTTCAATTTGACATAAAGAGAATAATAAATTACTGCCCAATTCATCAAAACCCAGTCTCTTAAGTACCTTCTAATGTACTTTTATCAGAAAGTGAACAAAGGTTTTATTGAAGGTATTATTAGCACTCTTTTAAAGGATGCTAATTCAGCCTTTGGTTTTTGAATAGCTGTGTTATTATTTGCTTTGGGATGGTTTTTGTGTGAGTATTTGCAGTGGTACAGTAGATCCAGCTTTAAAGTGTGTATTTAACAAACTAAAAGAAAATAGTAAATCAAATCAGAGGTACTTAAAAGAAAGTCTTGGTTATGAAATTAAAAGGAGAAATTATCACTTAACATAAATCTTAGTTCTGGCATATTCTCTTTTTGATAAGATTGTTTTAATCTCGTAGATGACTTTTTGGTGCTACATCTTGCCGACTTAATTCGCATGGCTTTTATGGCTGCCACAGATCACAGTGACCAGCTCCGTCTTTCTGGCCTTGAAACACTGTTAGTTGTTATTCGGCGATTTGCAACTATTCCAGAACCAGAGTTTCCAGGTCACGTGATTCTGGAACAGTATCAAGCCAATGTAAGCACTTTCCTTTAGAGAATTTTATTATTAAACACCCAGATAAAAAGTCTATGAAACTAATTGGCATATCACCTCTTAATACATAAGTGAGCATATATCTGCTAATATGTCACCACTATAGTCAGTATATAGAAGATGCCTATGTTTAAAGAAGAAATCTTCGAGTAAAGCAAAATGGTACATAAAAGAGGTCTTTTATAACATTAAAGGTTAATTTTCATAATTAAAACCTTCTTGCTAATTCAGGGGAATAAAGGACTTTGGTAAGTCAGTTCTTTACAACATATCTGAATAAGCTTAAGATAAGACAAAGTCATTACTAAATATTCCACTAGGCTACATGCGTGTTTTTCTTCAGATCATTACTCCTAGAATAGATGTAACCTCCTTTGTTTTCTTTTTTTTTTTTTCTGCTGGACTTAGTAAAGAATTCAGGTTTCTGTTAGTGGGTCTGTAATCTTTTTAACTGATGTTTGGTGCATTGAGCAATCTAGGAAGAACGAGGAAGATAGCAGTCATCTCGTTAATTCACGCACATCACATGTAATCCTCCAGGATTACCTCTCAGTTTGATCCATAGGCAGCTTCTAATGGCTAGCAGTTAGGGAGACCAGAGCAGTTCACCACTTAGCAGTCTCCACCACACCTTCCTAGCAGGTAATGCCAATATACGCTTAGAGCAAAAGGAAGGTATTAGAGTTACTTATATGGAACTATCATACTAGAATAAAATATTGTAATTCTGTTTAATTAAGGGGAGCTCTGTTATATTTTTAGCCCTCTTAAAATTGCAAATGCTTGAAATAGAATTACAGCTCACTTAAGCAGAAAAGGAAGATTGTTTTCAGGAATCTTAGTTGGCTCTACGTTCTTCTACACTGGCTTTATTCTCAGGTTTGCTCTCTCCAAGTGGAAGCAAGATGGCTTGCTTGGCACCCAGAGGCTTATAAAGAGACAGTGCCTCTTTACCAGTACTCCCAGCAAAAGTCTTAAGGAGCACTTTCATTGTCCCGGCGTGTGTCCCTGGAACCAGGTGGTGCTGTAAGCTCCATAGCAAAATATGGGCTAAGCATTGGGGAGAGAGAAGATTCTCTAAAGGGAAATTGGGATGCTGTTATCCAAAAAACAGGGGAAGATATACGGGGCAGACAAAAACAACAGATGTCCAGGAGCCGGCCTGGTGGCTCAGCACTTAAGTTTACACCTTCCACTTCTCAGAGGCCTGAGGTTCTCCGGTTCAGATCCCCGGTTCGGACATGGCGCCACTTGGCAAAAGCCATGCTGTGTTAGGCGTCCCACGTATAAAGTAGAGGAAGATGGGCATGGATGTTAGCTCAGGGCCAGTCTTCCCCAGCAAAAAGAGGAGGATTGGCAGTAGTTAGCTTCTTCAAAAAAAAAAAAAAATGTCCAGAATAGCTATCATAAATAAATAAGTTTAAAATAATATTAAAAGGGGCCAGCCCGTGGCCTAGTGGTTAACTTCACATGCTGCACTTCAGCGTCTCCGGCTTTTACCAGTTCGGATGCTAGGTGTGGATGTGGCACCACTCATCAGGCCATGCTGTGGTGGCATCCCATGTGCCACAACTAGAAGGACCCACAACTAAAATATACAACTATGTACTGGAGGATTTGGGGAGAAAAAGCAAAAAACAAAATAATATTAAAAAGAGAGTTTGCTTGTGCTGTCTTACTTATTGATGCTTGATGTGTCGTATACTCTCCTGCCAGGTAGGAGCAGCACTTAGACCAGCCTTTACTTCAGAGACGCCACCTGATGTCACTGCCAAAGCATGTCAGGTAAATGGTTAAAAAGACAAAGCTTAAGAAGTGAAACCCTTTCTTAGGAAGCAGTTCTCCAGTTAGTATTTGATTCCAAGATTCTACATTATAGTTGTCTAATCATTAATCTCGGCTGTTCCTTTTCCTTTACTTTTTAAATTCGGACAACTTCCTCTTCCTTTTGTATATATAGCTACACAGTAATCTAATATATGGATATATCATGATTTATTTAACCAGTGATGGATATATGGGTTTTCTTCATCTTTTGCTATTATAAACAGTACTGCAGTGAGTGACCTTCTACGTAGATCACTTCACTGGGTGCAAGCATATATGTGACATAAATTCTCCAAGATTGAATTGCTAGGTTAAAGAGTATATTTTAGGGGTTTACTCATTTAAAGTACTACCAGCAATGTATACAACTACCCATTGTCCCACATTCGCAGCAACATTGTGAGTTGTCAAACTTTTTGATATTTTTTATGGTGAAAGGATAGAGCATATTTTATTTAGTATTTGTTAGCTTGATTTATAACTTTAAAATAGTACACATTTTATCTAACAGTCTGTTAGTTTGACTTATGACTTAAAATATTAAGACATAAGGTATGGGGGTCTGTTTGTATTCTTACCCCAGGATCCAGAAATGTTAGGGGCTCCCCTTCCCTATGCTTCTGTTTCTACTAGTCAAAATTTTACCCATCTTAGTTTTGGTTTTGTTTTTTTCATGAGGTCACATTGATTTATAACATTCTGTAAATTTCAGGTGTACTTATCGTTATATTTCAGTTTCTATATAGACTGCATCGTGTTCACCCTGAAAGTCTAGTTGCCATCTCTCACTGTACATATGTGCCCCTTTACCCCTTTTGCCCTCCGCCTGGCCCCTTCCCCTCTGGTGACCACCAGTCTGTTCTTTGTATCTGTGTTCAGACTTTTAAAGATTTTATTTTTTTCCTTTTTCTCCCCAAAGCCCCCTGGTACATAGTTGTATATTCTTACTTGTGGGTCCTTCTAGTTGTGGCATGTGGGATGCTGCCTCAGCGTGGCTCGATGAGCGGTGCCATGTCTGCGCTCCGGATTCAAACTGACGAAACACTGGGCCACCTGCAGCAGAGTGTGCAAACTTAACCACTCGGCCACAGGGCCAGCCCCTGTGTTCAGACTTTTAGATTTTTGTCTGTGATAGAGTAAAAAGGATATCTCAGGATAGTTTAGATTTGTATTTCAAGTGAGATTGAATATTTTTCATATATTTAAGAGCCCTATAATAGACAATTTTAAACAGTTGCTTTTCCAGGGGTGGTTATCAAATCTTGATATTGATATCCAGCCCTAAATGACCTGAAATAATTAAAAGCAGAACTGACTTGAATCAAATTAATTATAAACATAATGGAATAAACTAATTTTTGTCAGTTCTTTCAACTTTCTTTTATTCAGTTGTCTTTAGGAAATGTTTGAATATCTTCAGTATTCAGAGAACTGTATTAAATTTTGTGCCAGGTCTCTAATTTATCATCACTTTATTATATGTGTTCGTGCTGTAAGCCACTTGAAATCTTTTGTAAAATGAGACAGGAACAGAATAAATAGATGGAAGAATAAAAATAAGTTTTCTTTAGAAAAGGAAATACTGTGACTCCAGGGAAAACTGTACACAGCCCTTGGTAATTGAGTAAACTTTTTGCATTGGAGACTTATTAATGATGGGGGTTTTTTATTTTTTATTTTTTAATATCTTGCCTTCAAAAGAATCAAAATCTTCATTGGGATTTTAAATGTTAGGGTTTTTATCTTTCAACAGTTTTGTTAATTAACCATACAATATCTGATTTTAAAATAATAAGATGAGGGGGCCAGCCCCGTGGCCGAGTAGTTAAGCGTCAGCTGCCCAGGGTTTCACTGGTTCGGATCCTGGGTGCAGACATGGCACCATTCATCAGCCATGCTGAGGCGGCATCCCACATGCCACAACTAGAAGTACCCACAACTGAAAATATATACAACTATGTACCAGGGGGCTTTGGGGAGAAAAAGGAAAAATAAAATCTTAAAATAATAAGATGAAATAATCAAGATTGGAGATTTAATTCAAATGGTAATCCAGATGTTTATAAAGTGGTACCTTTCGTGGCTTAATTTCTCCCTACTAATAACATCTGAGACTCTTCAGTTTATATACTTAGTAGCACTGGTTTCCTTGCTTCAACCTCAGACTTCGTTCCCTTTTGAAATACTGGCTTTGACTGTCATCACCAACATCCATTGAGTTTCTTACAGCAAGATGATTTCAGTGACTAGATTCCTAAGATGTGGATGAGCTCTACTGAACTCACAAGGGAGATATTTATAGTCTTTCAATTAACTTTTGAGGGGCTGGTGCGGTGGCTCAGCGGTTAAGTTTGCACATCCACTTCTCGGTGGCCCAGGGTTTGCCGGTTCGGATCCCGGGTGCGGACGTGGCACCACTTGGCAAAAGCCATGCTGTGGTAGGCGTCTCACATATAAAGTAGAGGAAGGTGGGCACGGATGTTAGCTCAGGGCGAGGCTTCCTCAGCAAAAAGAGGAGGACTGGCAGTAGTTAGCTCAGTGCTCATCTTCCTCAAAAAATAAATTAATTAATTAATTAACTTTTGATTTTCTTAAAAACCAGGTTTGCAGTGCCTGGATAGCAAGTGGAGTTGTAAGTGACCTTAATGATCTTCGGAGAGTTCATCAGTTGCTTGTTTCATCATTAACAAAAATACAGGCTGGAAAAGAAGCTCTAAGTCACTTATATAATGAAAGTGCTTCCACCATGGAGATCTTAGCTGTGCTAAAAGCCTGGGCGGAGGTTAGTGCTTCTCTCAACTTATAACTGGGATTTTGGAAGTTGTTAGTAAACACCTCAGGCCATAAACTGAAATTAACTATTTAAAACTCAAGTTCATTTTTAAGGTTAGTAAAAGACTTTCAACATGAGATTTATTTATATGTTAATTGATATTTTGGCCAAGCATTCTGAAGTATCCTCCATTGTCTGTTATCTACTGCTTTAAGCAGGGTACCTCATGAGTCAGAGAGACTTTATAATAGCCAATGAAAATCAACTTTTATTGAAATCTGAATTATTGAAAATGTGGGTTTGCTTGTATGTTCTATCAACTCTATAACCACTGTAATTTTTTTTTAATGCTCTTTCAAAGAATGACTTTTGAATATGAAATAATAGTCATTTTCTTTTCTACGATTAAGGAAATTTTATAGGAATATGTTTAACCTTTATTTTCTAATCAGGGAGAAAGCTGTATCATTTTGTAATTTACTGTGGAAATGTTCAAGCATATATGAAAGTAGATAGAATAGTGTGGTAAACCCACATATACTCATCATCTAGCTCCAGGAGCTACCACACTTGGCCGGTGTGCGTTCATATGTCATTTTAATGAAGGTGTATAGTCTCAGATTACAACTGAGAGAATTAAACAATATGTAAGAGAGTTTCCTCCACTGGAGCTGATTAAAACCTGAAGATTGTAGAATACCTATATTTGTCATCAGGTAGGGTTAACAAACCTTGGTTAGGAAGTAGTTCTGCCTAGATTTAATAAGCTGGAGCTAATGATCTTTAATAGCCAACTCTGTATGCTTTTAAACATACGCTTTTAGTAGAACAAACAAATTCTGTAATCTCTTTAACCTATTTTACAAATAATTCTCTGCTTCTACAGTGTTCTTTATAATAATTTGAATCTCTGGGCTCCTGCTTAAGCCCATTACCTCCTCCTATTCTCTCCTTAATAAAGATAATGACTGACCAACAAGTTCTGTATAATTGAAGTCCGTAATCCACAATCTGAAATCCTTGGAGCCAGATATATTTGGAATTCAGAATTTGGGACATTTTCAAAAAGTAATACAGTGCATATTTCATGTATCCATCCAGGAATTCCAGGGCAATACCATAGAATCTATAATCAAATACATTAGGGGTCAGACCTGTGGCCGAGTGGTTAAGTTCACACGCTCCCCTTAGGTGGCCCAGAGTTTTGCTGGTTCGGATCTTGGGAGCGGACATGACACCTCTCATCAGGCCCTGCTGAGGCAGCATCCCACATGCTAAAACTAGAAGGACCCACAACTAAAAATATAAAACTATGTACCAGGGGGATTTGGAGAAAAAGGAAAACTAAAATCTTAATAAAAAGTAAAAAAATAACATTAATAATATCTGTAGTAAAATTTTTGAATATTCACACTGTGTTGGATATAGGCTAGAAATAGCCTCACATAAATTTAGTCAGTTTTGCCACCAGGTTAATTTCCCACAAACTGAAATTTTTCAGAGCTTTTTGGATTTTACAGTTATAGATAAAGGGGCAGTCCGTGTTATGTACTATGTTAAATATTTTAACATATAGTTAGTCCTGTAAACAGTCCACATTAAATCTATGTAAACTTCTATAGTGATTTAGTGGCAACTTTGAAAGAAGATATTTTCAGTATTTCAGCTTATTGCAGTTCAGAGATGGCCACCTGAAGCCGTAAGGTGAGGTGGATTATACTAACTAGGTTTAGTGAGAAAGAGTGCTGGGTCATTAGTTAGAGCTGTCATGGTTGTAAAATGCAGAGTGGCAGCATATTTGCCAAGTATTTGTTATCCCTCACATATCTCATTGAAGGTAATACTTTTGGATCTTTCTACCCCAGTTTTGTGTGTGTGGTTACACGTGTACCTTCTTGGTATCATAGTGCATTTCAAGTCCAGTTCACTTAAAGGTAAGTCGACCTCCTTAGCAAGATAAAAATATTATAGCACCTTTTCAGTGGGTATAAGATATTCCTATTTACAAATTAACCTTTAACAGGTCTACATAATTGCTGTAGAAAGACATAAAAACTGCAGACAACCTTTGAAGACTACCACCTGTTCAGAAGAGAGTGTCAGAAACGGGTCCTGTTCATCAGACGGTCTGCTTGACCTAGTCCACACAGACCTGGGCACGCTCAGTCGGCTCTGGCTTGCTGCGCTTCAGGATTTTGCTCTCTTAACTTTGCCTTCCGAATTTGCCTCCCAACTTCCTGTTGACGGTAAGGGCCTAAAACACCTACATAATTCCTAGAGTGACAGTCAGTAACTTTTCAGAATTTCTCCTTTAGCATGTAATGTTTATCTGAAACATTGTCCTCAGAATATTTTCCTTCATAGAATAAGCATGTGAGACTGGCCTCAGGGAAGACACCCTAAAGCTGGTTCGCTAGGTCATGAGGCATGATATCTCCCCTCACAGGGTGCTGCCAGATTGCTCTCCGGAGTGGTGATGCCAGTTTACATGCCCACCAACAGCATGTTTCTGTTTCACTGCGTCTTCCCAACATTGTATGTTATCATACTTAATAATTTTTGCCAATCTGATAGATAGGAAATAGTCTCTCATTGTTTTATTTCCTTGATTGAGAATCTTTTTTCATAGATTTATGGGCCAAGTTTCTCCTTCCATAAATCACCTAATCATAATCTTTGCCCATTTTCTACTTGATATTTGTCATTTTCTTACTGATTTGTTCATCTTTTATATATTTTTAGTATTATTCTTTTGTGGTTCCATGTCTTGCAGATATCTTCTCCCAGTCTGTAACTTATTCGTTTACCGTTTTAAATTAATGTAGTCAGTTTGCGGTTTGTGTTTTTGTGTAATACCTGACGCATTTTTTTTTTTTTTTAAGATTTTGTTTTTTCCTTTTTCTCCCCAAAACCCCCCGGTACATAGTTGTATATTCTTTGTTGTGGGTCCTTCTAGTTGTGGCATGTGGGACGCTGCCTCAGCGTGGTTTGATGAGCAGTGCCATGTCCGCGCCCAGGATTCGAACCAACGAAACACTGGGCCGCCTGCAGCAGAGCGCGCGAACTTAACCACTCGGCCACGGGGCCAGCCCCCTGACACATTTTTTTACTTAAGATCATAAAGACCTGTAAGGTTTACAGTTTTGCTTTTTACATTTTGGACTTCAGTCCAGCTGGGATTTATTTTGTGTGCATGGAATAGGTAGAGGGAGCTGATTTTTATAGTCAGTTATGAATACTGCATTTTAAGGTTTGGATATTTGTTAGCTTCTCTTAATCTTCATGTTATTCCAAAATGTCTGTTTTTTCTTTTTCTTACTCTTTGATATGAATTTTAAGGTCAGCCTGTCAAGTTCTATTAGAATTTTAATTGGAGTTATACACAAAGAAATATGTAGAGTGTTTATTGTACTTTTCAATAACATAAAAATGGAAATAAACTGATTTATTGACATAATTTATCAGCAGAAGTAAATGATAGACATAAATCAATGTACTTGTTTTAAAATATTTTATGATTAAAAATAAAAAATTAAGAGCCTGCAGATTTCTTATAAAGTTGTGAAGGTACATCAACCCTATGACCCAACAATTGTACTAGGTAGAAATAAAGACGTCGATAACAATGATAACAAAGCAGCGTAGATGAATCTCCAAAAATGTTATTAAACAAAAACTTGGTCACAAACGAGTTCATACTGTGTCTTTTTCCGTTTTTGTGAAGTCGAAGAACAGGCACAATTAATCTGTGGTGGTAAGAGTCAGAAAGTAGTTGCCTTATTAGTCTTTGGGTGGTGAACATGATGTATTCTACACAGAAATCAAAATATAATGATGTACACCTGGAATTTATATAATGTTATAAACCAATGTTACCTCAACAAAAAAGAAACAAAGAAAGAAAGTAGTTGCCTTGGGGTGTTGGGGACTGGCAGTAAAGGTGTTAAAGGAACTTTTGGGGTGATGGAAATGGTCTCTGTCTCATAACAGAGAAAAGAGAAAATGAAGTGTGAGCTCATCTCTCTTTTTATTTCTCCTGAAAGTGTTGGCTTCTTTTTTTTGTAGGTGGTGCTTTCTACACAGCAGAGACTAGTGAAAATGCAAAATTGCATTATTCCAACTCCTGGGCACTTATCCTCCATGCCACAGCTCTGTGGCTTACAAGCACAGGCTTTGTGGTCGCTGACCCAGACGAAGGAGCATCTAATCTCTCAAGGCCTGTGACACCAACTTCCATGTGTCAGGGTTCATCATCTGGGGCTACAGTTAAGTCCCCTGAGGATGTCTACACTGATAGATTCCATCTTATTTTAGGTGAGTAAAAGCTTACAAGCTTCCAGCCCTGCAGTTTTTCTTGAATTGTGCCTCTCTGCCCATCAGCTCTGGGTAGCCATTACCTCCCTCTTTGTTAGGTTTAGTGATAGCCTTGATACAACTGAGTAAACTTGTTTACATTTTATAAAGTTGCACATTTCTTTATATTAAGTCTGAAATCCCATTACAAGCTGGCTTCAGCATCAAGTTGAATGAATGATACAAATTGCAAGAGAAGCCTAGTTCTTTCCACAGGATTTTTTAAAGATCCTTGTGGTGTCTCCCAGTGTTCTGAATTTCTCAGTATGTCTCAGGGATTGCAAGGTTCAAAAAAGTATACTCAAAGGTACAGAATTGCAAGCAAATATTTAAAGTCAAAGATAAATGAGATTTTTAGATTTGTGAAGTTTAACACATTTTTTGGCTTTCTTAGAACTTCATTTTTAAAGTGAGGTATCTTTCTAAGATACAGTGAGGTTCTAGAATAGATGAAATGAATGTTTTTCATGTTTACCTAGTTCTGAGGAAACAACCCATTAGATCAGTACCTATGAAGAAGTTATTGGTTAAATGAAATGTGAGGGTTATAAAGGTAAGTGAATGAACTAAGTAAGATTTATGGTTCATAGACTTCTATTATTATTCTTTTCCAGAATAGACATGACCAGATTTCCTGTATCCTTGGGTATATTAAAAATTTGCTTTCATTTGCCTTGAGACAAGAGCTTTTTAGAAACAAACTTTGTAGAATGAAGGATGGCAACATTATTATAAGCTGTGCAGTTTGACTCCTCAGTTCAGATTCTTGATGTTCCCCATGGTAACTGACCTGGAGCAAATTAAATTACTTATGCTCATTTCCCTATCTCCGAAAGAGTGGTAATAATAGTAGCTACTTCCTCGGGTATTGTGAGAATGAAATGAAATGATACATAGGAAGTGCAGTGCCTGATACGTGGTAATTACTCAATAAATTTTAGTCAAAACGAAGTTATGAAACTCTCCATATTAAGTTCTCTCGTTCAATTTTATCGTAATTTTTGCATCTTTGAACTATTTCATAGCAACTGTGCAATAGTACACAAGCCTAATTGAGATTATTCTTTGTGTACATGTAGATTAGAACAAACTATTAAAAGACTTGCCTTATCGCTTAATTATTTAGAGTCTTAAATTCATTCTGGCTTATTTGCATTACCTTTTTGCTGGTTTATTTGTATATCTTATCAAAATAGATAATTATTTAACTTCATAAACTACGAATCTCAAAGAAACCTCCTCTTTTTCTGCTTTCTACAGGAATCAGTGTGGAATTTCTGTGTTCCTTACGCTCAGATGCAACCATGGAGAGCATTACTGCTTGTTTACATGCATTACAGGCCCTTCTAGATGTTCCTTGGCCCAGATCTAAAATTGGTAGTGATCAGGTGATTTCTTGTTTTTTGTTTGGCTTCTGTAGATTTCAAGGAACAGGAACAGAAACATGTTCAGGTTACTATGGCAAACAGAGAGTGCACACATAGAAGTAAGAAGAAAACTGAGCCAGCTCCACAGCTAGGCCTCAGATCTGGAGTGTCATCAGCACCTGTGCTGACCCAGGAGCAGTCGTGCCTCTGACTGCTGCTTTCCGTCTCTGCTTCTGCGCTTATCTCTGCTGCTGCCGCTAACCACGCTGTATAGTAGTAGCTCTTTAGTCAAACTTTCTGCGATGGCGGGAAGGTTCTGTATGGCACTGTCCAGGGCAGTAGTCCCTAGTTACATGTAGCACTTATGTTGCATTTACCCAAGAGACAGTCTGCTTGGTTTGTGTAGTTACTGTCTTTTAGAAAGTATTCCTTTTGGCTGAGTTCTCTCTCCAGGTCTTTTAAAGAGACTACTGGCTAGCCTGTAGGTGGAGTCAGACACCAGTGTCTGAGCCACTTGTGACCATGGTAGAAGGATCACTGTATGAAGTATGGCACTTCCTTTAACTGCTTGCCCAAGAGCAACTATGCATTGGGCAGGCCCCCTTAGCATCACATATTCCCAGTATATTAAGTGGGTTTTTTTTTGTTTTTTGAGGAATATCAGCTCTGAGCTAACATCTGCCAATCCTCCTCTTTTTGCTGAGAAAGACTGGCCCTGAGCTAACATCCGTGCCCATCTTCCTCTACTTTATATGTGGGGTGCCTGCCACAGCATGGCTTGATGAGCAGTGCCATGTCTGCACCCGGGATCCGACCCAGCGGACCCCGGGCCACCAAAGTGGAATGTGTACACTTAACCCGCTGTGCCACTGGGCCAGCCCCTGTTAAGTTTTTATCATTGCCTGTTGGATGTTAAAAAGAATGGATGGTATGATTTCCTCTCTATATAGATTGTTATTTAACTTATTAACACTTTCCTATATTAGGTTTAAAGTATTAATCAGGTTCCACCTGACTTGGATTGTACTTGAATAAATTTTAAACTTTTTGTGCTTGTTTATTTTGTGTTAAAACAAGTAGTATAATGACAGATTTACTCTGTTATTTTCAAAGATCAAAGAAAGCCATCAGAGTAACAATAGAAAAGAAAAGGGAGAAATGAAATAGTATTTGTCTCATGTATTTTATTCTTTAGAGAAATATCTATTCGATGCTTATTAACTTACCTACTTTTAATGTCATCCTTCTCCATCATTCTGTTATTACTAGAAAACCTTAATGTAACTCTGGGAGTCTACATGGCGCTCCTTGTATTCTTTTAGCCATGTTCCTCATCTTGTTTTGGAAATTTCTTTTTCTGTTTTCCCAGTTGAGGACCTGTGTGAAAATGATCTCTTGTCATAGTGCCATCTCCCGCAAGATTGGACAAAAACAAATCTGGAGTTGGTTTAAAATAGAGCTAGTGCTTCTAACTTCCTTGCACTAACACCTTTACTTTTTGTGAGCAATTTGTTGTATTTTATGTTTCTGAATTTTGTCATGGCCTTTAACATTGGTATTTTAAAAAAAGAAAGTTTGTGATTTCCAGTACAGTCTCCCCTAAATGTTTTCTGTGATAGGACCTGGGTATCGAGTTGTTGAATGTACTGCATCGAGTAATTTTGACCCGAGAATCACCTTCCATTCAATTGGCTTCACTTGAAGTGGTAAGGCAGATTATCTGTGCGGCTCAAGAACATGTGAAGGAGAAAAGACGAAGTGCAGAAGGTGAATGTTAACCCATAATGCCAAGTTAATCACATAGCATCATTATTTCTTAAAGTATTGCTTATGTGTCTGTGTCGTTCTGATAGTCTATTGTGTGTAGTACAAATGAAACTTCTCTAGGGACGGCTTTACGTCCTCTCAGTCACCTCTACATGTTAGCTTGGATATTGTTAGTAGCTAAATTACTGTTCTTGGGGAAAGGAGAATTTTAACGAAATCCTAGAAGGGGAAAAAATCTCATACTGGTTGCATACTTAGTTTAGCTAAGTGTTTACCAATGTACATGGAAAGAACTACTGACAATTTTTAATGACTTAGGTTTTACAAAGTGATTAAATTGCTTTTTTGCAAGTCTAATTCAGTATTGGTGAGTTTATCATTTAAGGTTACATTTGACTACATATGACAGAAAACCCAATGTAACAGTGGATGTGAAACACAAGGACTTACTCTCTCAGCTAAGAGAAGACCAGATCTAGGCAGTTCTGGGCTGGTGTGTCAGTTTCTTAAAAGACATCAGAGACCTCGGTTCCCATCTTTCTGGCCAGCCACTATCGATACTTAAGGTCACAAGGTCCGTGCTGGAGCTCCAGCTGTCAGGTTCACATTCTTAATAGCAAGGAGTTAACCAAACGATATTTTTTAAGACTAAGAAGGTTATTAAGGATTTCCTTTTTTTTTTTTTTAAGATTTTATTTTTCCTTTTTCTCCCAAACCCCTGGTACACAGTTGTGTATTTTTAGTTGTGGGTCCTTCTAGTTGTGGCATGTGGGATGCTGCCTCAGCATGGCCCGATGAGCGGTACCATGTCCGCACCCAGAACTCCAACTGGTGAAACCCTCGGCCCCCACAGCAGAGCTCACAAACTTAACCACTCGGCCACGGGGCCAGCCCCCAAGGATTTCTTTTGATCCATTGCAATAAGAAGTCATAATAGGGCCAGCCCGGTGGCGCAGCGGTGAAGTGTGCACGTTCCGCTTCGGCGGCCTGGGGTTCACCAGTTCAGATCCTGGATGCGGACATGGCACCACTTGGCAAGCCATGCTGTGGTAGGCGTCCCATATATAAAGTAGAGGAAGATGGGCACGGATGTTAGCTCAGGGCCAGTCTTCCTGAGCAAAAAGAGGAGGATTGGCAGCAGATGTTAGCTCAGGGCTAATCTTCCAAAAAAGAAAAAAGTCATAATAAAGACAACTACTTTTATCTCCATAACTCTTTTCTCTTTCAATCTTTAAGACCCAAGATTTTCGCCATTTAAATGTGTTACCCACAATAGAAATGAACTAAATTGCCGTCTACCAGAAGCAAAACAAGCAAAGCATTTATTCATCACTGTTCTTTCTGTCTTTTAGTTGATGATGGTGCTGCTGAAAAGGAAACCCTGCCTGAATTTGGAGAGGGAAAGGACACAGGAGGACTTGTGCCTGGGAAATCTTTGGTTTTTGCAACATTGGAATTGTGTGTGTGCATCCTAGTTAGACAGCTCCCAGAACTAAATCCTAAATTGACAGGTAGCCCAGGAGTAAAAGCCAGAAAGCCACAGATGCTGTCAGAGGATGGAAGTAGATTGGTTTCAGCTGCCTTGGTTATTCTCGCTGAGCTTCCCGCAGTGTGCTCTCCGGAAGGTATGCTGTGCTGTGGGATTGCTGTACTTGACCTGGAAGGAAGTGGGTGGGTTCAGTAGATACAGGAGATAATGGTGGCTAAGCCTTTTCTCATCAAAGTAATGCTGACCCAAAGGTTTGAATAATGTTTTTAATCCTCTAAGATTAACATTACATCTAATAATTTGTTTTACTAAAAGAGTGAAAGTAAATACAGAGACAGCAAGTAGTATAGACGGATAAGCTCATCTATGGTTGACAGTATTTTAAACTGGTCTGTGGCAGTTATTAGCCCTTGGGCATTTTTTGGTATACAGTCTCTAATGGACTTCACTGCCTCAGTGATGACAGAAGTTTGTCATAGCCAGTTCTGTTTGGAATCAAGCCCATACTGTTAATATATTTCATTTAAGGCTCTCTATGCGGCTCTGCTGTGGGTTCCTTCTGTGTGACTCTTGAACCCAGGAGTCCTCCTGCTCATCCCTGTTCTGTACCGTTGTCCGTGGTGTTACTTGATCTGAAACGACCCCATCCCCTTCTCTCCCTTTTAAAATTTTGCCTTCCTTTGAAGTTCAGCTCCAGGCCTCCTTCATTTGTGAAAGTTTCCCTAAAAACACTAGCTCATACTGAGTTTGGATTTTTCATGTGCATGTGTATATATGTGTTGCTTCTGTGAGTAACACTTAGTTTTTGTGTGTCATATAGAGGCATTATATGTAATTGATTATTATACGTAAAGAAGATAAATATATACACAGACATATATGCTTTGTTTGCAATGAAATTTTGTATCCTCTAGGAAATCTTGTACGTAATAGGTACTCGATACTTAATAGATACTTTTTAATTGGTAAGTGTATTTCTGCTTAAATGTGTCTTGACCAGTTTATGTGCTCACTTATTTTTAACATGACTTTAAGCTCCAATTTTAATTAAAACCTGTTTTCCTTGTTCTCACACACTGCCTTATTCCAAGTGGGAGAAAAAGTGACTAGCAGAAGATTAGTGGTAAAAATATACAAGTTCTGTTGAGTAGCCTCCGGGAAAATTAAATTGACCATTTTAGCTTTAGTCCCTTCATTTTAAACATAAATGACTTTTCAACTCCTTAGTGGCCATGGAAACTGTAATGTTTTGTACCTAGTGGATTGCTAGAAATTCCCTGAAAAAAGAGTTTAATATAAAATAAATTCAAATAGATAGTGGCGATGGTTGCACAGCATCGTGAATTTATTTCATGCCACAGAATTGTATACTTGAAAATGGTAAATTTTATGTTGTGTATATTTTACCACATTAAAAAATAAATAAAAGTAAACTCAACATCTGTCAACTACCAAATAAGACAAGACAGAAGAAGATGATACTGACACAATTTAAATAACATGTTCGATTATAACCAAAATTTAATCCAGTCTTAAAGTTACTTAAATTATCTTAACAGTTACAATCCTTTATGAAAAATAATCTTAAAAGCTAGAAATCTTTGACAGTGTCCTACTCATTGATGATTTCTTTATAGGACCTGCATACATAGACTGAAATACAGAGGGGTTTTTTTAATGTATCTTACAGGAAGCATCTCAATTCTCCCTACCCTACTGTACCTCACTATTGGGGTCCTCCGAGAAACTGCTGTGAGGTTACCTGGTGCCCACCTATCGTCCACAGTGGCCGCTTCCCTACAGGCTCTGAAAGGAATACTGTCTTCTCCCATGGCCAGGGCAGAGAAGAGCCATGCTGCTTGGACTGACCTTCTCCGTAGCGCTTTAATGACAGTTCTCGACTTCTGGGATCCAGGTAATTAAGGTTCTTTGGAAGCAGCTGTTCGGTTTGTTTTCAAAAGCAAGAGGGACAGTTTTTTGAGAAGAAGCTATTTTCTTGATCATGTTTGGCAGTCTCATCTGGAGGAGACCGTATTCACTACATATGAGTTTACAGAATATGTATAAGGAGATAATCTAGAAACGTCTATGTTCTCATTTTAATGTCTTTAACCTTTAATGCAATTAAATGGCAGCTTGTGTTGACAGTGAGAGACCTTCAAATGTAATATTATGTTAATTTTAAAATTGAGTATGATCTATGACTGACAGAACTTTCTAATATACACAGTCTGAAAAGTGCATAAACTATGCATTATAAATATAAATTAGACCCATCTGGTTCATGTCCTCACTCCAGCACTTACTAGCTAACTGACTAGCCAAGCTACCAAGTTTCTCTAAGCCTTAGTTTTCTCATTAACACAATAAGGATATTATGTTGCAGGAAATTGTTAGAGCAGTAACATAATATACGAAAAGCATCTCACTTATTACCTGGTGTCTATCAATAAATGATAGCTGGTTTAATGTTCAGTATCCATTAAAATTTGTTTTTCTCTTGTGATTGTTGTATAGTTTTCATTTTCAACGTTATGTTATAGTGAGTAAAAAGTCTTTAGACATATTACAAATTATCCCCACCTCCTTATTCTGTTTCTAAAGGTCACAGTGCACCATATTCGATTTCATATGGTAAAAAGATTTCAATTGAATTCATCATTTATTGACCACCTACTTTGTGCCCAAAATTGGGAGTCTAGTGGAATTTAGTGCCTATAAATTGCTGTAGGGTATGATCCATACCATAAGGTGCTCCTTGAAGGGAACAGTAATGTAATGTCTTATTTATCACTGCATTCCTAATACAATATAAAAAGGGGCTAACTGGCAAAAAAAATTAGACTAATTAGCCCTGTTTAGTGAATTAAGCAAAGTGTCACAGGTAGGGTTCTCTCATGCTGAGATGGGGTTTGAGGAACAAGAGATTTATTAAGGAGCAACATCTGAAGGAAATAGGGGGAAACAAGATTGGGCCAAGGAAAAGTCAGACTGCAGTGCGGGCCCCCAACAAAGCTCAGCGAACCTGTCAAGGGAGCTCTGGAGATTGCCATTCAGACGGTCTCACCTGGGACAGAAATGGCCTGGGCCTTGTCCTCAGAGAGAAGCATGTGATGTCAGTCAAGGCAGCTCCGTGGCTGAGGCCAGTCCTCATGGAGCTGGCAGCTGACCACACTCCCTCCTGCTGGGCAGCACAGGCGGCCACAAAGGGGATCTCAGTCGTGCACGTCTACATCTACCACCAGAGGCTTCTCAGGAGAGGCCGTTTCTTAAAGAAGTAGAGAGCGTCCCCCACAGGGACATCACAGAAACAGCTTCCAGGCACAACATTTTGATCAAACACCTGGAGACCAAAATAGGATGCTCCATTTGGTGACAGCAAGTAAAGAAATGAGGAATGTGGGGCTGAGGGAAAAGAGTAGGAGAGTGGCAGCTGGTGATTAGTAGAGAAAGAGGTGAAGTGGGTGGTGCATGGGGCCGGATTGTGGAGGGTTCACATGATTTGTACTTTGGACTGCTTTTAATATGCATGTGGATTCATAAAGGGTTTTAAGAAAGGGAGTAAAGTGATGGGGTTTGCATTTCTAAAGAATTGCTCTGGCAGCAGTTGGAAAAGAAAGTAAGATTGTTGGAGGTAAGATAGTAGCGGTAAAGATGAAGAGGAGTAGAATAATGAAAAATAAGATGTGAAGCACGTGTTCACAGAATTTACTGATAGTTTGGTCTAGGAGCAAGGGTAAGGTGACTGGAGCACTCGAGTGCCATTCACTGAAATGCCTCAAGAATAATCAAGTGGAGCGAATATGCAGAGGTCTGGAGTTCGAGAAGGAGTCTGGGCTAGAGGTGATTCTAGACTACGTATATTTGGACGTTGTCACTGCAACCTGTGGATGGTTGAAATCACCAACTCGAGTTTTTGGAGCAGGATGGGAGAAGATTCAGGAGAGGACACAATCACAGAAGCCAAAGACAAGAGTTCTAATGGCAGGAGAGTGTCAGCAGTGTAAGATACAGTGTCAAGGTACGGATCAGAGGTGGGGGAAGGACAAGAAAGCTGAAAGAAGAGGTACGGTCAAGGAATTTCTGTTTAAAGCTGAGACTCTAGCATAAGTTCGTGCTTATGGAAAGAAAAGAAGGCAGAGATGGGGTTGGAGTCAGAAGTATAAGGGAGGGAAGCAATGTCCCTTTCTAGGCAGGAAGGAATAAAACTCACAGCACGTTTCGAAGGATTAACCTCTGCCGGTGAGAGAGAAGAAAAGGAAATAAGGAAGGAAAGTAACAGGTGTGAGTTTTTATGTTGAGTTATAATGAGCTTGCCTCTTTCATCACACACACAAGAAGATGTTTTTTTGTTGGGTCTCAGGGAACGAGGTTAGGACCTTGAGGATTTAGGCTAGATACTGAGAGAAGTTAAAGGAGCTGATCACGACAGGTAAACCATTTGCTATGCAACAAATTGCACCAAAACTTAGTGGCTTAAAACAGCGAACATTTATTATCTGGTAGTTTGTGCGTCAGGAATTCAGAGCAGCAGAACTGGATGGTTCCGGCTCAGGGTCTCTCCTGAAGTTACTCAGGTTCGGATGTTAGCTGGCATGGCAGCTACAGGATCCTTGCCAAGATGGCTCACTCGTGGCTCTTGGCCAGAGGCCTCACTTCTTGCCACACAGACCTCTCCCCTCTGTGGGGCTGCTGCTCAGGGAACCTTGCCTCCATCCTAGGTAAAAGAGAATGGGAATAAGGGGATTGGGGCAGGGGTGAGGGGAACATGGGAATTTTAGAAGAAATGAGAAGAGGAACCCAGGAGAGCTTTATCTTACTGAGAATAAAAGGACATTTTTACTAAACAGACTAGCTGACCGTGTTGTATTTTCAGGTTGCTATGAATGACTAAAAATAGCTTGACTGTATGGGAAGCAGTGTCACATGGTTAACAGTATGCTCTCTGGGATCAAACTGTTTGCTTTACTAATTATGTGATTTGGGCAAATAACTGAATTCCTGTTCCTCAGTCTCTCTTCCATAAAACGGGAGAAATAAGAGTACATACCTCATGGTGCTATTGTGAGGATTAAATATTTAATATATATAAGGTGCTTATAATAATGCTGTCATCATTTTAAATGTTGACCATGTACCTATTTTACCTTAAAATTGTTCAAATTATTTTTGTTTTTTTCCTTCTTCTTCTCCCCAAAGCCCGCCAGTACATAGTTGTATATTCTAGTTGTGGGTGCCTCTGGTTGTGCTGTGTGGGACACCGCCTCAGCATGGCCTGATGAGCAGTGCCATGTCCACGCCCGGGATCTGAACCGGCAAAACCCTGGGCTGCCAAAGTGCGTGAACTTAACCACAGCCCCCTATTCAAATTATTTTTATAAAATAAATCCCACTCGTCCATAATATTATGCTTTCATTGTAACTCTGTCTCAAGTGACAGCTCAGATATTAACCTCAAGGCTTTCTCTGACACCCAACATAGCAACTCCTGAGTTGCTATTATCTTTTTTGTGTGTGTATGTGAGGAAGATTGGCCCTGAATGAGCATCTGTTGCCGCACTTCCTCTTTTTGCTTGAGGAAGATTGTCCCCGAGCTAACATCCATGTCAGTCTCCCTCTCTTTTGTATGTGGGATGCCGCCACAGCATGGCTTGATGAGTGGTATGTAGGTCCGTGCCTGGGATCCAAACCCGTGAACCCCGGGCCACCAAAGCAGAGCACTCAAACTTAACCACTGTGCCACTGGGCCAGCCCCTCTATTATCTTTTAATATATTTTTTATATTCATAAATCTTGTGACTAGCTGCAATTAAATTATTTACTTCGTGGTATACAGTATATCTTCTCTGTAAATTGTATTCTCAGTGCCAAAAAGAGTGCTGGCACGTAGTAAATGTTTCTTAAATAATAGCTGAAAGAAGGTTACCAAAGCTTCTACATATATAGATACAGGTCTATAGATATGTCATTTCTTTATAAGTGAGCAATCCATTCTTATACAGTTTAATGAGTTGAATTTGCCACACCTTTTCCTTTTCAAATAACGTTGATTTTTTCACAGCAGTTTCATTTAGAATTACTTAATGAGAGTATGACTTAGGAAAATGAGCGTAAATTACATCTAATAGAAAATTCCTTCAAATGATTGTGGCCCATGCAGGTATTTCCAGGTTTTTCTGTACTGTTAAGAAATAGTACATGTAGGAAAATGCTGAGATATTTTCACCTGACACGTGTACAGTAATGCATCACTTAACCATGAGGATATGTTCTGAGAAATGCGTCATTAGGCAATTTTATCATTGTGCAAACATCGTAAAGTGTACTTACGCAAACCTAGATAGTATAGCCTCCTACACACCTAAGCCATATGGTAATCCTGTGAGACCACCATCGTATAAGCTGTCTGTCATTGACTGAAATGTTATGTGGAACATGACTATTATCAAAATATGAATCCGTGTTTTTTTTTTGATGAGGAAGATTGGCCCTGAGCTAACATCTAGTGCCAGTCTTCCTTTTTTTGCTTGAGGGAGATTGTCCCGGAGTGAACATCTGTGCCCATCTGTCTCTATTTTGTATGTGGGACCCTGCCACAGCATGGCTTGATGAGTGGGGTGTAGGTCCACGCCCAGGATCTGAAGCACAAACCCCAGGCCACCAAAGCAAAGCTCGCAGACGTAACCACTGTGCCACCAGGCTAGCCTCCAAAATATGAATACTTTAAACTTAACAACAAAAAAACCTGTCTAAGCATTTCTGTATAGCTTCACAATAAAAATAATAAAAAATAGCTAATACATATTGAGCATTATACGCAACATGCTATTCTAAGTGCTTTACGTAGATTAACTCATTTACTCCTCATAACATTGTAAGTACTCTTGTTATTCCCATTTTACAGATGAGAAAACTGAAGATGGGGTTAGATGTCCACAGTCACACAATTTGTAAATGTATATTTCTAGTAAATGTATATATGTATTTACTGATGTCTTTACCTGTGAAGATTATAATTACCTCGGTGAGTCTTGCCTCCAGGATTACTTACAATGCACATTTTAAAATCTACAGCAGGGGCCGGCCCCGTGGCCGAGTGGTTAAGTTCATGCACTCCACTTCGGTGACCCAGGGTTTTGCCGGTTCGGATCCTGGGTGTGGACATGGCACTGCTCATCAGGCCATGCTGAGGCGGCATCCCACATGCCACAACTGGAAGGACCCACAACTAAAAATATACAACTATGTACCAGGGGGCTTTGGGGAGAAAAAGGAAAAATAAAATCTTAAAAAAATAAAACCTACAACATTTGCCAGGACTCTAAAGTCAGTCAGTGTTTATTGTCTATAACTGCTGTGTACAGAAAAGAAATTGTTACTACCAAACTAGAGACAACTTCACGCAGATCGTAAAGCAGAAAATAAGGTAGTGTTGGGATCTGTTTCTCACTGATCATTTCTCTTCAGTAGACGGAACACACCGCGAACTTGACGAAGTCAGTCTGCTTACTGCTCTCACGGTGTTTATTCTGTCCACCAGTCCAGAAGTAACCACCGTCCCATGCCTGCAGAAGCGCTGTATTGACAGATTTAAGGCTGCTCTTGAGATAGAAGATCCTATGGTGAGTGTCTTTAGCAGAGAGATATTTCTAATAGGAATGTTTAGGCTTTTGCAAAACTTTCCTTTGTGATTTTCTTGGCTCTAACAAGAAGTACCAGACTAAATTTTTTTTATTTTTAGGTTTGGATTAATTCCTATTCTTGGGGTGACAAAGGCAAATAATAATGGTTTTATTCTTTGGCCCTGAGGATAGAGTATAGTCGGAGAAAGAAAAAGGAAATGTTTAAAAACAACTAAATTTGAAATAGGGACATCTTAAAATTGATGTATCTCTAGAACTCTACAAGGGACATTTAGTAAGATAATTTGTAGCTTATTATAGTGGATTTCCTAAAAGAAAAAGAAAAGAAGGAAGGAAGACTCCAGCATATGCCTTCAATGTATGATTCTGAAATAATGGGACCTGTTCCAAAAACAGTCACACAAGTTGATCCCATTCCTTTATGGCCCCTTCCTTTGCTAGATTAATTTCCTGTTCCTTTGTGTTACAGAATGAGTTTGTAGCCCATGATCACAAATATATCAACCTTTAAAATTTAAGAAGCAGGGGCCGGCCCCGTGGCCGAGTGGTTAAGTTTGCGCACTCGCTTCGGTGGCCCAGGGTTTCACTGGTTCAGATCCTGGGCGTGGACATGGCACCGCTCGTCAGGCCACATTGAGGCAGCATCCCACATGCCACAACTAGAAGGACCCACAACTAAAAAAAATATATACAACTATGTACTGGGGGGATTTGGGGAGAAAAAAGCAGGAAAAAAAAAAAAGGAAGATTGGCAACAGTTGTTAGCTCAGGTGCCAATCTTTAAAAACAAAAATTATAAAAAAAAATTATAAAATATAAGAACCAGCTTCTCTCTCAGAAAACAGTAATCGTTCAGATACCATCACAATGAATTGAACAAGGAGTGACTTAGGTATTTGATACACGGTCATGTCGTCTTGTCCTTCTGCCCCATGTTCCCTCAGCCTCGCAGGAGCTCTCTGGAGCAGGCTCACAGTGGTGTACAGTAAGCTGTCTGTCATTGACCGAAATGTTATATGGAGCATGACTATATTATCAAAATATGAATCATCCAATTTCCTCTGATGTTGATACAAAATTACAGTCCAGACTCAACACCATGACATTGGAATGTCAAATATGTGTGCTTTTGCCTAAAACATTTTCTGAAATGAAAAATCTTTTTCAAGTTTATGTGTGTCTTGTTTTGGTTTTCATTTTTTACATTATAGAGGGGCACATGGGAGTGCATGGGAACTAGAGAAAAAAAGAAAAACTAACCCCTCGTAGTTCTCCTTCCCTCTCATACACACCCTCGTGCGTCTGCTCCCACCCCAGCCTGTCGCAGCCACTGTCAGCATGCAAGTTTGAATACTTGTTAGCACTTGGACTTCCAAAATTAAAGAGAAATTAGAAATAAATTTAAATACTTGTTTTTAGGGACTTTAAAAATTTTACATTTTTTTGATTTACTTTTTAAATTTTACACTAAAATCTACATTTTAATATAAATGTAAATTTATATTTACAGTTTATACTGTTTTTGTCTTTTACCTTATTAGGTACAAATCAAGACCTATCAGCTCCTCCTTTCGGTTTTTCAGTATCCGAATCCAGCCGTGTCGTACCCATACATTTACTCGTTAGTATCCTCTGTGGTGGGGAAACTGCAGGAAATCGACAAGAGGAAACCGGAAGACGCTGCTGAGCTTCAGGTCTTTCAGGAAGGTATCAAGGTCTTGGAAGCGCTGGTAGCCGTGGCTGAAGAACAGCATCGTAAGTGTCAGCACTGAAGTCATCTTAAATGAAAGTCTGTGCGGAATCAGAAATTTAATGTTACTTAAAATAAAAAACCTCCCATTAGTCACTTAACATTCTATTTCTACATTCATTGAAAGCAGGTATTATGTTAATCCCCAGTATTGATATTACTTAGTAGTTATCTGGAAGAAGAAGTTCAAAGAATTGTTTTCCCCTTAGGTGAGGAAAATGTGTCCAGATCAAGTGCCTTTACAACTTGGCGTGATGACCATTTACATCCCTGAACCTCGTGCTCACATCATTTGTTTCCTTTCCAGGCTCTCAGCTGGTGGCCTGTCTTCTGCCTATCCTCATTTCCTTCCTTTTGGATGAGAATGCTCTGGGATCAGCAACTTCCATAATGAGAAATTTACATGACTTTGCTTTGCAAAATCTCATGCAGATTGGGCCTCAGTATTCGTCAGTTTTTAAAAGTGTGATGGCTTCTTCTCCAGCCCTGAAAGCCCGCCTGGAGGCGGCCATCAAGGGCAATCAGGAAAGCATCAGAGTCAGGACACCAACACCTAAACACCCTCAGAACCCGGGAAGGAATTCAAGCATCCAATTAAAGACCAATTTCCTCTGATGTTATTTTTTTTAATAGTAAGCCCCTTAATACAATACTTGATCATTTCTTTCTCTTTGGGGGCAAAAGTGACATTTTAGACACAAGTGCACTTGGAGGTCTGGTTGATTGTTTTAATTTAAATAGCTGTGACTTTTCAAAGTAACAGCAAGGGTAACTTTTTTTGTGGGGTTTTTTCTGTTTAGTGGAACCACAGAACTCTGTCAGAATTCTGGCTAGGAATTTCAAGAAAGTGCTAAAGAACTGACCTTACTAAACAATTCACTGCTTTAAAAAATGAAATGGGTTTCTTCTGACAGTCCATACACACATGGGATACTTAATACTGAGACAGTTATAGATTTGACTCTAGTATAAATTATCTGCGTTTATATTGTATCCCAATTGCTAATTTAAAATTCTGCCTTATTCAGTAATTGTATTAAACTTTCTTGGATTTCCCAAACAACATAAATGATTGGAAATGTTTATGAAACTTGGTTTAGAATTTTCCGACATATAATAGTACAAATTCATAACAGCCCTACAGTGTGACTTAAGATCTGGTGTCTATAAATATCATGGTTTTTCACCACATCTTGGTTTAGTTTGAATTGGGTTCAGAAAATGGAAATTTTACTCATTTTAAATAGAATAAGGCATCTCCACTTCCATTTCTCAAATAGATTTTCTGTTCGTCTGTTCTTAACAATTTTGTTCATTTTCATTTGTGGTAGACATTCATATTGATGAGTTTAATATAGATTCATATCTATATTTAGATAAACTATGGGTTTATATAAATGTCAAATTTAGTACAACAAATTTAAGTCATCAGTGAATACAAGTATGTTTTTTTAACATGAAATATATTTTAATATAGAAAAAATTTAATGATAAAGTCATATTGCTTGAAAAAATATTTTTTAACTGTTGGTAATCATTGACTCTCCTTCCACTTCAGTGTTATACTGTATGAATCAAGCACTATGTCACAACCAAGCATTTCCCTGTTAAAAGTTAAAAACCGAAGTGATGCAGCATGTTCAGAATTGAGAAGACACTTTGAGTGAAGCAAGAACAATGTGATGTACTCTATTTTATTATGTTTGTATATAAACACTCTTGTAAATTGTTCAGAATGAAAACATTCGACAAAATCTAACACCACAATCAATTTTTCTACATAAATAAAGCTAATTTTCTTTATCATTCTTGTATTTGAAATTATTTTACCCACAAAAGGTGGCTGGTTAGTCCCACAGATTCCAGAAAATCAATCCTGTGGAGCAGCTAATATCCCTTCTCTGGAACTTGGCCTTTTTTCTCAGAGGAGCCCTTTCTTCACAGTGTAGGGGAGGAGGACATTTCCTCTCCCCAAATGGGGGTTCGTCTGGCCAGAGAACGAATTAAATTCACATGAGACAGAATAGCAAGAGAAAATTAAACAAAGCTTTATGAGGAACCATGGCCCAGGGCCTTTCTTCCCGAAGGAAGAAAGGGCACCGAAGAAGTGGGGTGCACAGAGTGGTTATATAGCCCCCAAACGGGGTGTTTCACATGTGATTGAAATGTCCCTCTCACAATAGTCACAAGATTGCCCCGTCAGCACAGCGCTTGATGGACACAGCAGGTAGTGGTCTGCTGTCTCAGAGGGTGTAGCCGGAGGAAAGTCGATTGTCTGGAGCTGGGCGGTCACAGGTGAGCTCAGCAATCAGTTCCTAACCTAAAGAAAGATGCTTAATCTTTAAGAAATGCCAATGTTGGGAGGGGGAGGGAAGTCAGTTACAGGAGGTTACCAGACTAGCACAATAAAATGCAGATTTTAAGTCCTTGCCTTTGGTATTGATTAAGAGTTTTTAGAGAGAAGGTCATCTCCTTTCTTCTTCCTGGTACAGAGAGGGAGGCAACTTTTTTTGTTTGTTTTTGTTTTTTTTTTTTTTAAAGATTTTATTTTTTTCCTTTTTCTCCCCAAAGTTCCCTGGTACATAGTTGTATATTCTTCGTTGTGGGTCCTTCTAGCTGTGGCATGTGGGACGCCGCCTCGGCGTGGTTTGATGAGCAGTGCCATGTCCGCGCCCAGGATTCGAACCAACGAAACACTGGGCCGCCTGCAGCGGAGCGCGCGAACTTGGCCACGGGGCCAGCCCCAAGAGGGAGGCAACTTTTACAGATAGAGATTTACCTTACAAATGTAAACGTGTCCTAACAAAGGGCAAGTTCCATTCCTCAGAGCCTCCTTCCCTGTCCCAGTCTGTCAAAAGCAATCAGCCTCAAATAATCCTGATGCCAAAGAGACATATCTTAGGGTGGCCAACCTCAGGTCCCCACAGCAGCATCCTTCACAGTGCGTTGGATTCTCTGTCGTCCTAATTGTCTCTGCACATTTGAGTGTGTGCTTACTGTCTCCTCCACCTGAATGCCCTGCTCTCCTTTGTTCTGTCTGGCGGACTCCCACTCCTTTTAGGCTGGCTTCTCCTTGGTAACACTCCGTAACACATCTTACTCTCCTCTGACACCAAGCAGGTTTACCGCTGCCACATCTAGGTTCTGTGTACTTTATGCATTCACTGTGCATGGAACATCACAGTGTGTTTTCATATCTCACCTCCCTTTTAGACTGTGTCTCCTCAAGGGAGACATTTTGTCTTGTGGAACTGCCTCCGTGGCATCCACGAGGTGCTTGATAACTGTTGAACTGCACTGGGACAGGGTGGAGTTGAACTCAGAAGTTTACTCCTTTGCCAGGCCAGTTGCTGAACTGGGTTGTTCTTGGGATGTGATTTATTAATAAGATTTTGGGATTCTTTTGTATTGTTTTGTCTGTTTTGTTTTATTTAGTTTGTTCTTAAACATTAAGATTTCTACTCATCATTTAGTAACACGGTGTCCTGAATTGTTGGGGTTAAAGGTGCTAGGGGCCAGCCCGGTGGCGCAGCGGTTAAGTGCACACGTTCCACTTCAGCGGCCTGGGGTTTGCTGGTTTGGATCCCAGGTGTGGACATGGCACCGCTTGGCACGCCATGCTGTGGTAGGCAGCCCACATATAAAGTAGAGGAACATGGGCACGGATGTTAGCTCAGGGCCAGGCTTCCTCGGCAAAAAAAAAACGAGGAGGATTGGTGGCAGATGCTAGCTCAGGGATAATCTTCCTCAAAAAAAAAAAGGTGCTAGATGAATGTCAATAGTTATGACAAGATAGTATATCCAATGTCATGGAATTAGGAACTTTGAGTTAGGTACTGCCTGATAGCCACCTTTTTAATTGCCACCTTGTTTACTACGTTGAATTAGTAAATATGTCCTTACTGATGAGGAAATTAAGGCTTACCAGCTGGGATTGGAACTCATCGTTCTGATCCCAGGGTCCACGCTGGAGACAGAAAAAGTGCTCTGGCAGTCCTGGTTCCATCGAAGTGTGGCTTTTCTCTTCTCTCAGTGCTCCAGCTTCCCGCAGGAGCCCTCCCTTACTCTTTGCTGATATTTTCAGTTACATTTCTCCAAATTTCCATCAACAGTTTTCTAACTAATACAGTAGGAAAATGTTTGGTTTTTTTTAAATTATGTCCTCTAGTTCCTATGGAAATAGATATGATTAGATATTGATATAAGTTGTGATTTGTTTAAAGGTGAATAGTTAAATCTGAAAAATCCATCCAAAGTTCTTTGCCTCTGTTTATTTCACCGAGTCTCCACTTGTGATAAAGCGGTTTAACCAGCTTGGTAACTCTTGACAAAGTAACCGTGTTGATTAGCAACTTGGATGGAACAAAGTGATCTAATATTTGTCTTGAGCTTTATGTTTTTCTAAGGGAAGAAACAGAGCCAAAACTACCTCTGCTTGAAAGCTTACCACGGGAAGCCTTAACAAATAACATTGGCTCGAATGGATTTCTATTCATAGAGCATTGAAGCGAAATTTTGCTTTTATAAAACAAACTTCACCATCAACTTACAGGGAACATTAAGACACTTTCAAAGATACAAGTAAGTGCTATAAAAGAAATTTAAGCTGAGGCCAGCCTGGTGGCATAGTGGTTAGGTTTGCACACTTCACTTCAGCAGCCCGGGGTTTGTGGGTTCAGATCCTGGGCACGGACCTACACACCACTCATCAAGCCTTGCTGTGGCAGCATCCCACATACAAAATAGAGGAAGATTGGCATAGATGTTAGCTCAGCAAGAATCTTCCTCAAGCAAAAAGGAAGATGGGCAACAGATTTAGCTCAGGGCCAATCTTCCTCACCAAAAAAAAAAAAAAAAGCCTAGTGCTGTGGGAGCCCACAGAAGAAAAGGGGCTTCGAAGATGGACTTCATGGAAGGAATATCATATGATCCAGGCTGAGAGAACAGTACTTACATGATGGAGTAAATGCATAGCCCAAGAATCTTTTGTAACATTAATTCTGAAGAGAAGAATTCACTTTATGCCATATCCTAAACAATTCCCTTTGTCTTTTTATTATACTAGTTTGCATTATGAGTGAAGAAATTCAACCCTCAAGCTAATAAACTATGATAATACAAAACTGACAACATGTGAAATAAATTCCATACTCCCCCCAAAACTAAAGTTAAACCGTTGAGTCATTTGCGGCAGTTTAATGGTTGCATTACTGTGCATTAAGGCAATAGTCCTAAAGCTCCCACAGTCCGCCTGGATGTGGCTTTCCAGAGTCCTGTTAACCTTTCTAACTGTAGAGTCAAGGTAATTACATATACAGTAGTCCCCTCTTATCTGAGGTTTCACTTGCCACGGTTTCAGTTAGCCACAATCAACTGTGGCCCGCAAATATTAAATAGAAAGTTCCAGAAATCAACGATTCACAAGTTTTAAATCGCACGCCCTTCTGAGTAGCTGGATGAAGTTCCGAGCTGTCCGGTTTGGTCCTGCCTGTGACTCATCCTTTGTGCAGCAGACCCTCGCTGCATATGCTGCCAGTGGCTCACTGGTCACTTAGTCACCTTCTGGGTGACTGTCATGGTTTTGCGGTACCTGTGTTCAAGTCACCCTTATTTTCCCACATAATGACCCCAAAGCACAAGCGCAGGGACGCTGGCAATTTTGATACGCCAAAGAGAAGTCATAAAGTACTTCCTTTAAGTGAAAAGGTGAAAGTTCTTGACTTAATAAGGAAGGGAAAAAAACTGTATGCCGAGGTTGCTAAGATCCATGCTAATGAGCAGTATATTGTTATAACCTTTTTTTTTTTGAGGAAGATTAGCCCTGAGCTAACTGCTGCCAATCCTCCTCTTTTTGCTGAGGAAGACTGGCCCTGAGCTAACATCCACGCCCTTCCTCTTCTATATGTGGGACGCCTACCACAGGATGGCGTGCCAAGCGGTGCCATGTCTGCACCAGGATCCAAACCGGCGAACCCCAGGCCGCCAAAGTTGAACGTGTGCACTTAACTGCTGCGCCACCAGGCCGGCCCCTACTCGTTCTATTTTATTATTGTTACTGTTAATCTCTTACCGTGCATAATTTATAGATTAAACTTTATCAAACAGTGTATCTAGGGTTTGGTGCTAGCCGCAGTTTCAGGCATCCACTGGGGGTCTTGGAATGTATTCCCCACACATAAGGGGGGACTACTGTGTTGCATTCTCTCCATCAATTGAATTTACTTTCCTCTTTACAAATAGCTTGTTAACCCTTGAAAGACCTCAGTTTATCAGAAGAAATTTATCTACATGTTTGCTAAAAATATAATTATCCAACTGCCGGCTGACTGACAGTGATCAGCCAGTTAATGAATTGCGCCTGGACTGACTTTTCTGTTTACCAGTCTAACTGATGCCTGAGCTTTTAGCTTTGAGGAAATGGGAAATTTTGTGTTGTGATATAGAGCCAGAATATGTTCAGTGCAGACCACAAATACAATCCCGGTTTCTGCAAATCAAACGCGCTAGCTCCCTTTAACTGCATTTCTGTTTGGTTAGGACTCATGCACTGTTCTGTTTGGGGCATTATAAAATGATGATTCCACAGGCTACTTGGGGAAAATTCTCATTACTTGATAGCCATTCTTAGTACTTGTCTGTATATCATTCTTTAAATAGCCAATGTATTTCAAAAAAACAACTTATTTTTTTAAAGAATTCTAACTATATTTTTTAAGAAAATAAGAAGTCATTGCTGCCAATAAAAAACTAATGTTGACAATGTTTTGCTTAATGGGATTAAAATTTAATGTTTTTCCTGAAAAAATGTAGAGAAAAAACTTTATAAACAAAAATATTTATATTTGCATACATACGTATATCAGAAGTAGTGGACTGCTTTATGTAATATTAGAAGAAAGAACAAAACAAGTGAAATATTTCTAAAAGCAATTTCAAGCATGCCAGTGACACAGCAAAAACAGTTTCGTTCGTGCTATTATTGGAGGTAGTGCGAGTGCAACCTCAGAGAGAAAGTGCGTGTGCAACCAAAACGGAGACTCTCTGCTGACAACGAGGCCTGTAAACCCCAGTATTTCTCTGCCGTTTACGTGTTTCTCATCTTACCAAGCTTTGGGCCTTGTATTTCATAGTCAAATGCTGCAGGAGTGCTCACCACTCCCTGAATTGCCAGGGCGGCTGGTCTCCCCACAGCTTCTCCTCCGTGGTAGTGTCAGGTACCAGAAACATATCATCTAGGCCTTTGTTTAAACACAAAAGCTTCTTAAAAATAGGTTCTCTAAGTTATGGAAATGCTTCTGTTCCAGCGGTCAGCAGACCTATTGTGAGTCAACAGCGAAGGAGAAGCGGTTAGACAACCAACTTCCTATTCTCCAGTCAGCTGTGTTGTTCGCTGCCATTTGCTACATTTTTCGCTGCAGATGCTTTCTCTTTTCATTAATAATGTGACCATTCTGGTTTCTCAGTATTGTATAAAAAAATCTGTAGAATTTTCTACAATATAAAGATGTTTCTCTAGTTGTTTTATTTATGTCCTTCACATAGTACTGGGACTTCCAGAATTCACCCTTGATCCTGTGTCTGGGCAAACACATGCCTAAACCATTTTGAACGGTTTGTTCTATTTTAAAAGGTTGAGAGTTTCCATGCTCTTCCTTGAAAAGCTGTCTAGCCGATTTCATTATGTGAGTTTCATAATCATCTTTTCTATAATCATTTAAAAGTGCCTGTTTGTCAATGGGTTCTTAGATATGATGCCTAAAAGCACAAGTGACAAAGGAAAAAGCAGATAAATTGGACTTCATCAAAATTAAGACTTTTGTGCTTCCAAGGACACCCTCAAGACAGTGAAAAGACAACCCACAGAATGGGAGGAAAAATCTTGCAAATCATGTCTAATCTAATCATGAGTCTAGTGTCCAGAATATATAAAGAACTCTCACAAAATGAAAAGACAACTCAGTTTAAAAATGGGCAAACGATTTGAATAGGCATTTCTCCAAAGAAGTTATATAAATGGCTATTAGGCACATGAAAAGATGCTCAGTATTGTTAGTCATCAGGGAAAAAGAAAACCACGATGAGATACCACTTCAAATCCACTAGGACTGCTATGATCAAAAAGACAATAACAAGCATTGGGGAGGATGTGGAGAAATGAGAACCTTGTTACCTTGCTGATGAGAATTTAATTAGTGCAGCTGCTTTGGAAAACAGGTTGGTAGATTCTCAAAAAGTTAAACATAATTATGATATGATCCAGCAATTCCACCCAAAGAATCAAAAACATTCACACAAAAACTTGTAATGAATATTCATAGCAGAATTATTGATAATAGCCAAAAAGTGGGAACAATCCAAGTGTTTATCAACTGATGAATGTATAAACAAAATTGAGACATCCATACAATGGAATATTATTCAGCCATAAAAAGGAATGTAGTACTGATATATGGTGTAATGTGGATGAACCTTGAAGACAGTATGCTAAGTGAAAAAACCCAGGCATAAAAGGCCTCTTCTATGATTCCATTTATATGAAATGTCCATTTATATGAAATGCTTGTGAGTAGGCAAATCCATACAGACAGAAAGCTTAGTGGTTGCCAGGGGTTGGGGAGGGAGGTGAGGGGATGACTGCTAATGGTATGGGGTGTCCTTTTGGAATGAAGAAAAGATTCTGGAATTAGTGGTGTTGATTATACAACCTCGTGAATAAAATAAAAACCACGGAATAGTACACTTTAAAAGGGTGAATTTTATGGTATGTGAATTTGTTATGGGTTGAATTGCGTCTCCCAAATAGATGTCCTAACCCCTAGCACCTCAGAATGTGACCTTATCTGGAAATAGGTCATTACAGTGTATAGCTATGATGCAGCCCTATTGGAGCAGGGCAGGCCCTTAATCCAGTCTGACTAGTGTCCTTGTAAGAAGAGGAGATGCCATGTGAATACACAGAGACACACAGACATGGAGGGAGGACACAGGGGAGAAGAAGAAGGAAAAAAAAAAGACTGGCAACACATGTTAGCTCAGGTGCCAATCTTTAAAAAAAAAAAATATATATATATATATATATATACACTTTTTATATATATATATACTTTTATATATATATATATACTTTTATATATATATATATACTTTTTTATGTATATATATATATATATATATATACTTTTATATATATATCTCTCTCAAGGGTTTTTTTTAAAGATTTTATTTTTCCTTCTTCTCCCCAAAGCCCCTGGTACATAGCTGTATATTTTAGTCATGGGTCCTTCTAGTGGTGGCACATGGAATGCTGCCTCAACATGTCTACACCCAGGATTCGAACCAGTGAAACCCTGGGCCGCCAAAGTGGAGTGCGCAAACTCAACCACTCGGCCACAGGGCCGGCCCCTCAAGTTTTAAAAAAGGAGTCAGCTACAAAGGAGTCAAGAGACCCGGCTATACTTGGCACATAGTAGTTGCTCAGTCTGTAAAGTGGACGTAGTTTACCGTGATGGAAGGAAAGTGTACAGGAACAGCGCCTGGCCTGTGTAGGTTTTCTACACCCTAATTTTATTTATAATCCACCCTATTTATTTATAATCTACCTTATCCTTGGGGCTCACCTTAGAACTACTAAATCAGAATCTTATCAAATGTTTTTTTTTGAAGAAGAAGAAGATTAGCCCTGAGCTAACATCTGCCACCAATCCTTCCCTTTTCCTGAGGAAGACTAGCCCTGAGCCAACATCCATGACCATCTTCCTCTATTTATAGGTGGGTCGCCTGCCACAGCATGGCTCAATAAGCAGAGCATAGTAGGTCTGCACCCAGGATCCAAACCAGCGAACCCCAGGCCACTGAAGTGAAGCGTGTGAACTTAACCGCTAAGCCACTGGGCCAGCCTCTAAATTAGACTCTTTGAGAAGGGGCCTGAGACTCCGATTTTTAACTAGGACCCATGAGACTCGTATAATCTCACAAACTTGGGAAATTCTTCCCTGTCAATACCTGCCTATGTGTAGTGTGCCTGGAAACATGAGGAAACCTTGTTAAAAAAAGTAAGTGCTCCTTCCCCCCGAAATAAATGCCAGAAAGTGATAAAGTGCTGAAAACAAACAAAAAAACCCACAACGGGGATATGAAAAGCATAAAGTAGATGTCAATGAGTCTATATTGATATAAATGATTGATTGAATAAATAAATAAATAAATGATGGAAAATAGACATATCTCCCATGTAGAAGGATTCCAAATAATTTACGTAGACATCCCACCCTCAAGGAGGAAACTTAACTCCCGGCCCCTGAGGCGTGGGTTGCACTTAGTGATCTCCTTGCAGAGAAAAGGGGAGGAGAAATGAATAACTTTACATCAGAGAAACCTTAAAACACAACCTCAGCCAGGTGATCAAGATTAGCATCCACACGAGAGGTCATGTGGATAGGATGTACCCTGGTTGCGACGTGATGAGGATGGCACTTCACCTCTATGGGCTTCTTCCCGAAACCTGTAACCCCAGTCTAATCATGAGAAAGACATCAGACACAGCCAAAGGGAAGGGTGTTCTATGAACAGCTGGCCGATACTCTACAAAACTGTCAAGAGAATCAAAAATAAGGAAAGTCTGAGGGTCGGCTCGGTGGCGCAGCGGTTAAGTGCACATGTTCTGCTTCTCGGCAGCCCGGGGTTCACCAGATCGGATCCCAGGTGCGGACATGGCACTGCTTGGCAAAAGCCATGCTGTGGCAGGCGTCCCACATATAAAGTAGAGGAAGATGGGCACGGATGTTAGCTCAAGGCCAGTCTTCTCAGCAAAAGGAGGAGGATTGGCAGGAGATGTTAGCTCAGGGCTAATCTTCCTCAAAAATAAATAAATAAATAAGGAAAGTCTGAAAAACTGTCACAACCAAGAAAAGCCTAAGGAGACACAGTGACTAAATGTAATGTGATATCCTGGATGGGATCCTGGAACAGAAAAAGGATAGTAGGTTAGACTAAGGAAATCTGGATCAAGTGTGAACTTCAGTTAATAATGAAGTATCAGTATTGGTTCACTAGTTATGACAGTTACCACACTAATGTCGTATGTTAATAACAGGCAGAACTGGGTGTGTGGTATACGGCAACTCTGTACTATCTTCACAACTTTTCTGTAAATCTAAAACTATCCTACATTTAAAAGTTTGCTTAAAAAAAAAATCTGATTCAGAATGTCTGGGGTAAGATCCAATAATTTGCATTTTTAACCAGCACTTGTTTCTCATCTTGCTTCTTGCGTCTGATGGGTGTCACGAGTCCATTCTTGACAAGCATCATCCTATCTCAGATCAGCTCCCAATCTGGGCTTCAGCCTAAAGCAGAACAGCCGTGAGGCCCCATGACCCCTGTTGGCATTTGCACAGTAGGTCAGCTCAGCCTCTGTTTGACTGTGTTTTTAGGGATTAGTCAGAAGAACAGGTACTTCTGTCTCTGGTCACCGGCAGGAAAGGCGTGGTGGAATAGAAAAGTAGGTAGCTGGCTTCCATTTTGAGAGTAACACCCATCTTAACGAGTGTCAAAACACCTTAGTCACTGTAATTTTGCTGATGCTGCTCCCTTTACATGTGCCACTTCCTTAGGCTCCGACCCAGATGAAAGAAACCAAGTGCCAAGCACTAGCCCACAAAATGAGTGGCTGAAGACGGCCACAATAAACGATGTTCCTGGACCCTTGTTTCCAGTTGTCATCTCTCCAGTCTTGGTCCTCAGCTAGTCACATTCCTAATGCTTTCTCTGTTCCTTCAGAGACAGATGACACCAGTGCCTCTTGCAGGTGAGAAGACTGGAGCATCGGATGGGACACAGCAGTGTTTAGATAAGCGATGGCAAAATTCTAAGTATAACAGACTAATGATCCCTAGTAATTTAGGCTACTTTATTAAAAACTCAGTATCCAGGGGAGAAAATTAGCAAGAAAAACAGGGCAGATCTCAGACCTAGAAGGACAAAGAATACTGCTGGGGGTTAGGTTCCTTTGAAGTCCTGGGAAAACTTGTGACTATGAAGGTCAGGTCATCTAATTTCTCATCCCACAGTCACGACAACATGGTGGGGGCGGTGTGTGTCGCTCCATATTTACCTTTCCTCCCTTGTCAGAAGAATGTTGAGGCTTTTCTTCCCAGCTGCTCTTTCTCTGAGGACAGGGAACTAACACACCCTTCTCTTGGCGTTCACTGGACGGTGTTTCCGTGTCCCCTGCTGCAGAGTTGCTCCGTCAACCTGGACACATGGGGCTCTTCACCTTCCCACAATCCTTCTGTTTTCTTAGCCACTTGTCTTGCTCACTAAGCTTCCCTCCCCTTCGCTCACTCTGTTCTGTTCAGTCTGGAAGCAAAGAGATGATTTCACCATTGATTCGTAATGACCTTGAGAGAGGTCACTGCTAATTAGGAATGATCATATCTGTGAAAAGCACTTCCTGTGAGCTTAAAAACAACCAACCACAGCAGAAACTTGAGCACCTATTGTGTGCAGTGCACTGCGGGAATATGAGGAAGTAGCAGCACAGAAAGGGCACTGAGCTCCAACACCAATGGATCTGGATTCTAATTCCAGGTGTGCCACTGACTAATTTTGTCAGCTTGGGCAAGGCAGCCACCTGGCCTCAGTTTCTTCTCTGCAAAATAGTTGAGCAGAGCGTGACCAACCGTCCCAGGGTGCCTGGGATTCCCAGTTTTGGCACAGAAAGATCTGTGTTCCCAGAAACCTCTCAGTACCAGGTAAGGCAGGATGGTTAGTTCCCCTCTCGGACAGACTATCTGAGGTCCTTTCTGGTTCTGATAATTCTGGATCTAAGCTTCAGGTGCTTCTCAAGCCATGTTGTCTGTGTTCTTTTGAGAGTGTGGACTGAGTCATGAACGGGGAGGGTGGCGGCTACGTGCAAAGAACTCCCGAGCTGTGACTCAGGGGGAGGCTGCAGAGCAACATTCCTAACATCTCAGGGGGAGAGGGATCAGCTGAGAATGGGACACTCAGGCAAGAGACATTCTTGAGTTTCCCAGTGGGAAAGAAATTCGAAAACAATTGACTAATGAGAGGAATTTATAGCAAATGTTGAGGCTGCCAGCATTCTTGCAAGTGAGCCAGTGACCTTTTAAGCTATAGCTACAACCGACTAGCTTCGTGGCCATCATCCCAATGACGGCTCCTTTCCCAGCTCACACTGTATTTAAAATTGGCTTGGCAGTAGGGCTTTTAGCGTCCTTAGATATAGACTTATTCCAGCACGAGGTCATATGAAATCAACTTTCTAATAAAGGCTTTAAAATTTTTTTTTTAAAAAACAAAAACAGAGCAAGCGACTGCCACTGCTGGTGTTGAGAACTAAATCTGTTGTCCTATTTTCATGACTTTCAAGAAAAGGATCCTCGGATGACAAATCGAGAGGGAAGAAAGCGGCGCTCAAGGTCTTGAGTGGATTTACCACACTGTAAGGACTACAGAGGCTGCCAGCTGGCCCCCAGCGGACTCTGAGGAGAGATGCGGCTGCCGGCAGATTTATGTTTAATTTAGAAGCAAACTTCACAATCGCCTTGTACATTTTCTGTGTGCTTGATTTCATTTTGGCTTTATGCTTAAGATGAACTCCTATTTCCATCTCACCTCGTAGAATAAATTTGGCCCAACTTCTGTCTCAGTGGTTCTTCTTAAACAACTGGATCCAAAACACAGCCCCAAATAATTACTGAGTGGCAAGAGAATGAATGTTCCTAGAGAAAGTCAAAAGAGCTAGATGAACACAAGCTATTTAAGGAACTCAGTAACAAATCAAGGATTCTCTAACTCAGCAAATGGAGACAGCAGTTATGTAAAGTCTCTTACCTACTCTTGACCAGTCAAAAATACAGTAAAATCAAATTAAACTGTTTTAAGAAATATGTGCCGATAGTAATACTTCCCCTACCCAAATTTACTCCTGTCCCCTTTCTGTGAGCTCTGCTTTAGGAGAATCTAAGGCCACTAACAAAGGAAACTTTCAGCCACAAGTTCATGAGTTAATTATCTGGAGACTAATTATGACTCAGTGAAAAATCCTGTTTACACATAATCAAGATAGTAGTAAAGGCATCTCGTAGCATGTATCTCTACAGAAGATATTTCTGGCAATCCGTGGTCCGCATGGGAGACACTGGCTACCTAAGAAGGCTCTAGGCATGTGACTGAACTCCGTCAGTGGAGGAGAGTCTGTGTGACCTAACAGATGGTGAAGAAGTTAAAAGATATGTGCTAGTTTGTATGGCAGGTGGCCAGAGTTCTCATAATTGACAAGACTGGGCCACCTGCCCTGTCCCCTGGCCTTTGAGTTTGTTAACTCCTGTCTGTGGAGTTGGGGGAAGGGCAGGGGAGAACATTCAACTTCTTTAAATCCTTCCTGAGAAGGAATTTCTGACAAAAGATCAGGTGACACCAGACAAGTCCTCTCGAAGCCTGGCTGAGCCTGCGTGTGCATCAGAAAGATCAGACTCATCCAGGCTTGTGGTGCCGTCCTGCTCAAGACACATCTTCTGAGCGCCCACAGCGTGCTGAGGACATTTCGCTCAGAAGGGGCACATACTCCTCTCCATGTTTTTTTCTTGTAAGATGGAGAGTTGGTAGGTGTGGTGAGTTGATCAGAAAGGCTTGTTTTTGTCAGGGGCTGTCTTGTGTTCTTAGTAATAAAGTTACGTACACTAAACTGATCTCCAAAACTTGGTCATCAGGGGTTCTGTTGGCCACCTCATCCTGGTCCTCTGAAAGCAGAAGTTTGTTTACTCAAGTCATTCTTCCAGAGGTTAAGGATGAAAGTCATCACCACTTGGTTCTCCTCCAAGCCTCATGCAGATCTAGGCAACATTCTGTAAAGAGGGAAAAGGCTAGATTCATGGCCACAATAAGGTCTCCCACCCAGAACGTAGTCTTGCCTTGCGTTCTGGGCATCTGTCGCCTAACGTGGACGTGGAATGCTGTCTGGGGGTGGAGTGGAGGCCTATCCTGACTAGGATAATGGCATTTGCACTACGTGTTCTGGGCCCAAATATTCTAGGCTGGAGTACATGGCATTCCTACTACAACCAAAAAGCTTAAAGCTCCAGGCTCTGGACCCAAAGAACATAAAATGCAACAGAAATGATCTACATTCTGTCTCCCAAATGGGGACACATTCTTCAGCGTGTTTCCAAATTTTCCAGGAAAAATCAGGCATTTTGTGCTTTTTTTTTTTAGGTCGGTGATTTAGCCTGTTCGGTCTGAAACTCTTGCTGTAAAGTGCTGTTCCCAGCGGCAGACTAAAAACTCTCTGACTGCCTTTGGAAGTCGCAGCAATTGGTCAATACAAAGGTGAGGTTTAGGGGCCGGCCCAGTGGCCTAGTAGTTAAGTTCACGTGTTCTGCTTTAGTGGCCTGGGGTTCACAGATTTGGATCCCGGTGCAGACCCGCACACCGCTCATCAAGCCATGCTGTGGTGGCATCCCACATACAAAACAGAGGAAGACTGGCATGGATGTTAGCTCAGGGACAATCTTCCTCACCAAAAAATACCCAAAAAACAAAAAACAAAGGTGATGTTTAGCAATGAAACAGAAATGATTGATTAGCAAATTCTACAGACTGATCATCATGCCCTCTCCATTTTTAGAGATAATTATAAATGAAATAAGACTTCTCAAAAGATAATGTTGGGGCCGGCCCCATGGCTGAGTGGTTGGATTCGCGCACTCCACTTCAGTGGCCCAGGGTTTTGCCACTTCGGATCCTGGGCACTGCCCTGGCATGGTTCATCAAGCCACACTGAGGTGGCGTCCCACATGGCACAACCAGAAGGACCTACAGCTAGAATATACAACTATGTCCTGGGGGGCTTTGGGGAGAAGAAGAAGGAAAAAAAGATATTGTTGTTCTTGATGGCTATGAACAAGGAAGACTTTCTCCTTTCCAAGCACCTCAGCGCTCCTAAGAAATTGCGCTCATTACCTATTCCCTGGGAATAGCCTGTATGGAGAACAAGAAAAGAACCAGACCCTCCTCCAGCAGTTCTTTCTGGTCCTGAGGTGCAGACCCTCTGAATATTTTTTATAAAGGAGTAGGTTTAATAGTTTATCTTGGCTTTTGAGCCCCGGCCCTGGATGATGTTGATGCCCATGAAGAACTGGATTGCCATTTATGAACTTCTTTTGAAGGAGACAGTCATGTTGCCAAGAAGGACGTCAACATGCCAAAGCACCCCAAGCTGGCAGGAAAGAATGTGCCCAATCTTCATGTCACCAAGGCCACGCGGTCTCTCAAGTCACAATGCTACTGAAGAAACGGTTTGCTGGAGGCATTTCTACTGGTGCCTCACCAACAAGGGTTGCCAGTATCTCCGTGATTACCACCATCTGCCCCCTGGGGTCGTGTGTGCCACCCTGCACCACAGCCATCCTGAGACTGGCAGGCCAGGCCGAAAGGGCTGGAGGGCGAGTGGCCCGCAGGACTCACCAGAGACATCCATGGACAGACTGCCGAGTCAGCAGCGGAATTCCACTTCAGAGGCAGATGTGGTAGTGAACCTGGCCAGCCAACTCAGGTTGGAGGGCATCGTTTTGTGTTGAATAAATTCATAACCAGAAAAAAAAAGTTTTTTAAGTTTATCTAAAGTCCTTAGTTTCATTTATCTATTTGTTCAAGCCTTTATAATTATAAACCTAGAAAAACTTACGAGTTCTGGTGCCTTATTTTCATTTATTTATGCCACAACGTTACTACAGTCCCTTCGAGAACTAACATTCTGTCTTCTATCACAGCATATTCTAGCACAGTATCCTGTTTACACATTGCACTCTCTTTGTTTTTGTAGATTATATGTTAGTAGATCTTGCTCGTAAATTAGATGATATGAAAATTTGTGACTTAGTTGTAGGGCAAAGGTCGTGTCTTAGTGACCAATATGGCCATATGTCTAGTTGGTGCTCAATAAATTTTTTGATAATTATAATAACCACTGCCTTTTCTCCACTCTCTGGACCCAAGCATTTTTGTATTTGTTGGTCACAAGCTTAATATTAGGACTCCTATCTTTGAGTATGATAATTCTCCTCTTGGGAATTTATACCAAGGAAATATTAAAAACAACTAGAAAAACATACACAATGACTTATTTGAATAATTATTTATAATAATCCACATATGTTGGAACAAACTCAAACATCCAATATGATGATGGATAAGAAAATTATAGTGCAGGGGCCGGCCCCATGGCCGAGTGGTTAAGTTCTCGTGCTCCACTTCGGTGGCCCAGGGTTTTCCCGGTTCAGATCCTGGGCGCCAACACGGCACCACTCATCAAGCCACGCTGAGGCAGCATCCCACATGCCACAACTAGAAGGACCTATAACTAAAAATATACGACTATGTACTGGGGGGCTTTGGGGAGAAAAAGGAAAAAATAAAATCTTTTAAAAAAAAATTATAGTGCAAATACTATGGAATAATAACATAAACTCTAAAATTTATTTACATAGTATTTTAAATAATGTATTTATGCTTATTAAGCTAGATAAACAAATATAAAAATGTACAGAGCTTGATCATAATTATATAAAAAATGCAAAGCAAAAGTCTGGAAAGAAGTAGAACAAAATATTAACAGGATTGCTTATAGGTGGTAGAAAGAAAGGTGTGTCAATCAAGGTTCTTAGTTGCATACAACACAAAACTATCTTAAGTTTTTTTAATAAAAAGAAAAATGAGAATTTACTGACAGCTCTCATGGGTTCAGTGAGTGAAAGGGAAAGGAACACCCAATTTAGAAGACAAGCAGGAGTCTAGGCAGCTCTGGAAGGCCAAGGAGTCCCGCAGCTAGCCCCATCAGCCATCACGGGCCATCGGTCTAGAGCAGAGTCCTGGGGAGGAGCATCTCACTGGCTAAGCCAAGATCCCATACCTTGCTCTGGCTGCAGAAGGGCTGCACTTGAAGGAGAAGGACGGCGTCCCCACCCAAGCTTCCACTGTGGGAAGCAGAGCATTGCATCTCCCCAATGTGATAAACAATAAAGGATTTCTTCCATATAGGAAGAGGAGTCGAAAACTGAACTGAAAAAAAAATTACGGGCACAACAACTTTTTCCTTCTTTATGTTTTCAATATTTTACAAATCACTTTCAAGAAACATATATTACGTATGGACTCTGATAAACTACTATAACTTTTTTCTTCCTTACAGCATGAAGGGTAGCAGAATAATGCCACCCCAAAATATGACTGTAGGAGTTCAGGACATGCCACCCCCAAATTGCCACTTTGATATATTGGTTATTTCAGCTGTAGGCACTCGAAAAGCAGCAAATGCAGGGAGAGGCTTTCTCTGAACTTCCCTTATCTGCCTCAAGAGAGGTTCTCCAACAGGAACTCAGTTGTCATAGACCTGTCCCGGGAGTTTCGCCAACCAGGGAGGATTGGCTTCCATTCCAGCGGAGAAGACTAGAGTCGACGCCACACCCAGACACACTTTGTCACCAACTGTCATCCCTCCCATCCACTCTTCTATGAGCCCATTCGTCTCTCCTAAAAATCATTTCCTCTCCCCTAAGAGGCCTGCATCCCCCTCCCTCTTCCCTATTAAGCTGGTATTTAATCTGGAATTCTCAGACATCTCTCAGGGAGTCACTCATTTTTCCCTGGGTATCTCCCACATATCCGTGAGGTATACACGTTAATAAACCTCTGTTTGTTTTTCTTTTGTTTTGTTAATCTGTCTTTTTTTACAGGGATCTCAGCTAAGAAGTAAAATGGGTAGAAAGAAAATTATTTCCCCCCCACACAAGCACTGTATTAAATTACAAAGATCTGTTTCCAATCTTTAAGATGCATCTAAAGTTGGTATAAAATCTTTATCAAATTAAGGAAGCTCCATTTTACTCCAAGCTTGCTAAGAGTTCTTGCCTTTTTTTTTTTTTTAAGATTGGCACCTGAGCTAACAACTGCTGCCAATCTTTTCTTTTTTTTCTTTCTGCCTTTTCTCCTCAAATCCTCCCAGTACATAGTTGTATATTTTAGTTGTGGGTCCTTCTAGTTGTGGCATGTGGGATGCGACCTCAGCATGGCCAGAAGAGCGGCGCCGTGTCCGCGCCCAGGATCTGAACCAGTGAAACCATGGGCTGCTGAAGCAGAGCACACAAACTTAACCACTTGGCCATGGGGCTGGCCCGAGTTCTTGCCTTTTTAAAAAATCATAAACAGGCACTAAGACATCCAATTTTTTTCTCATTCAACTGAAATAATGATTCTTCTGTTTTAGTTCCTTAATGTGGTGAATTACATTGGTAGATTTTCCATTTTTGAACCAGTTGGCTTTTCTAAGATAAACTACTAGATTTTGATGCATGATTTTTAAAATCCTTGTTGGATTTGTTTAGCTAATATTTAAGGGCAAATATTTGATAACCATATGAATTTAATACTTAGCTTTAATTAATTTTTTTAAACCTGCAAAAAAAAGTTATGATTCTAAATTTTAAAAACCAGTTGATACACATTTTAAGGTAAAGATTTGTTAAAAAAAAAAAAAAAAACCGTTTTACAAAACCCAAGTGTTTCTGGGTTCATCGAATGCGGTTTCTCAGGGCCGGGACAAACGCTGTGGTGCCTGTAGAGCTGAGAGGAGACACACGGTGCTCTGGGCACCCAGGCATCCAAATGCCGAGCAGATTTGGGCTGACTTGTCCCTTCCTTCTGAGAACAGCGAGCCTCACCAGAGCCTTGTGAAACAGAACCAGTGAGACTATGCAGGAATTTCTGGCGAAACAGGACAGAGCTATTTCCAGGAATAGGTCCCTTCCCCTCCACGTGGGAGAGAGCTCTTGGCCTCGTCACTCAGGAGGGCTGCAGAAGCTGCGGGGTGACAGGAAGTACCCGGAGTAACTGGAAGGATGCCTTGCCGTCGGCACTCCGGTTGCTGGCTGAAAAAAGACACTGGGGACCTCATAAGCCGGAAGGTTTTCTGACCAGTCGCAGAAGGCTGGTATGCCCTGCCAGGGTCACCGTTAAAGCCTGCTGCGGGGCTCCGTGCCATCCTTGCCTCCCGCAAGGAACCGAAACCCTTTGCCTTTCCTCCGGAGCCAGGGGGGATTTCGTCCACCTCCCCCCGCCCCTCCCCCTGCTCCCACTTAGCAGTCTGAGCTGCTCCGTTGGTCCTGCATTCACAGGGGCAGTGTGTAAGGCGGCCTGGCCTCTTGCCGGGCTCCAGAACTCTGCGGAAGACTCGTCTCAGCGAGAGGAAGGCAGACGCGGCGAGATGGTGGCGCGCCCCAGGTCGCTACAGTAGAGGCAAATGTGTTTCTGGACTCCCGAACTGGCTATCTCAACGTATTTTCCAAAACACACCCCAGGGTTAAGCAGCGACTAGAGGCTCAAACTCCCAGCACAGCCTCACCCTTTGGGGCTGGTAACGTCGAGGCAGTGTGTGCAGGGCAACAGCCCCGTGCAGCCCGCGAGCCCACGCCCGCTCGGAGCAGTGCGCGAGAAAACGCTTTCCCAGCCCCAAATCTTAGAAAAATAAAGCAGAGAATCACAAATCAGTGACCCCCTGTGCCTCACTCGCACGCTGACCTGGAAATCGACAGTTTGTCTGAGGCAAACGTGCTGACTTCATGCGTTGCCACTACATATGTACATTTCAACCGCAAAGGACTGACAGACAAATTTTAAAATCTATTTAGAAAAGTTTTAACAATCTTCAGTGACAACAGTGATGTTCAGAAACAGGCATGCACATACACCATTGGTAGGAGAGTAAACTGGTACAACAAATTGGAGGCCAATTAAGTAATACTTACTTAAAAAAAAGAAAAAACTATGAGCAACATAAATGTCGGTTGCTAAGGTCCTGGTTAAAGCATAGTAATGCAAACACTAGAATAACATGGAACTATTTTTTTAAGTGTAGCAGATCAATTGTACTGTTGTGTGAAAATGGCCAACATACACTTAATTGTACAAAAAAATTGCAGAAGAGAATGTATACTATGTTCCTATTTATGATTTTATAATGGAATATACATATATGATATAAATATATTTATTTGTATACGTTTTATATTTGTTGAAGCATGTGTGTGTGTATGTGTGTATGCTTTTACAAGCATAGAAATGTTCTAGAAGGATATGTGAGAGGCTATTAATGGTGATTAAGGCCTGGGACCCGGAAATCACCTTATACTTTTCTTTATTGTTGCATTTCCTTACATGAGCACAAAGTTTATCATTTAAAATACTGATGAACAGGGGCCAGCCCGGTGGTTTAGTGGTTGAGTTCACGTGCTCCACTTTGGCGGCCTGGGATTCATGGGTTCAGATCCTGGGTGCAGACCTACACACGGTGCATCAAGCCATGCTGAGGAGGCATAACGTATACAAAATAGAGGAAGACTGGCACAGATGTTAGCTCAGGGACAATCTTCCTCATCAAAAAAATAAAATAAAATGCTGATGAACAAAAAAATTTTTAGTGTATTTAATAGGCTACCTTAGGGGCCAGCCCCGTGGCTGAGTGGTTAAGTGTGTGTGCTCCAATTCGGCAGCCCAGGGTTGCCCTGGTTCCGATCCTGGGCACGGACCCAGCACTGCTCATCAGGCCATGCTGAGGCGGCGTCCCACATAGCAGAACTAGAAGGACCTATGACTAGAATACACAACTGTGTACTGGGGGGCTTTGGGGAGAAGAAGGCAAAAGAAAAAAAAAAGATGGGCAACAGATGTTAGCTCAGGACCAATCTTTAAAAAGAGAAAAAGAGGCTACCTCAGCCACCACTCTGGAAATACAATCCTCCTTCCTAACGTTGAACGTCAAGAATCTCAGAGTTGGATCTGTGCTCAACAAAATTCTGCCTTTTGATGGCAGCTTTCGAGTCCCATTAGTCATTCAGGCTACTGAATCCCCAACAAGAAACATTAGTGCATCCAGCCCTTCTACTAGCTTCCGTATTTGAGTAAATCAGGTAATCCTCCTACCTGGACATGAGAATGTGTCCATGGTGCTGTCCTAAATCGCCACACGCACATTGTACTCTAGATGTTTAGATGTTTTCATAGCCCTTTCCCATGGGGTAACCAAGTGAGAAGATCCTTCTGGAATTCTGTTTCTTAGAGGAAGGAGGGCAGTTAGGTCCCAAGGTGACTCTAGCATCTTCCTCGTACTCCATCTGCCTTTCAGCTAGCCACTGAGAGACTGAGAGAATCAGGAGCACTGGGACTACTGAGGAAGTTTTCCCATTTTGTTGAGCCTTTTTAAAATATACCTTCTCGTTTCTAAGGCATCAGTTTCCTCTGTCCCAGCATGATGTTTTCATCATTGGTTACTTATACAATGATAACAATTATTTGTAGCATTTAAGTGTGCTCACTGATCCCTGGGAACCCTGATGATTTAGGTGCTACCATCAGGGGGAGAGGCTCATCTCTGTCCCCTGGCTGCCAAGGAGCACAAGCTCAGACCCAGGAGCAGCCAGGCCTGTGTCTGTAGAGAGTAGTGACTGGCGTCTGAGAGCTAGGGAGCACACACGTGGCTCACAGCAGGGCAGCTGGGATGAGGGAGGAAAGCTCAGCAGAGGCAGCCAGCTCTTGCCACACCTCGGATCCCGGAGGCTGCTGGGCAAGGGCCCACTATAGGATGTGACAAAATCACACACCTCTCCATGGAGCCCACTGAGCCACGGTGAGGAGCCAGGCCCCTTTGCGTCAGGCTCGAAGAAAGAAGGCTTGGGCCACCATCCACCCATCAGCCCAGCTTTTCTGGATCTGTCTTTTGAGGACAGCAGAGAATCCCAGCCTCGAGCTTGTTTTTGAACAGCATTGTCAACTCAGGTAAGAGGAAAAGCAGCTGGGACCCCCATCTGGAGGTCTCACACTGCTGCCTTTATCATTTAAGTCAGGACAGCCCAGCTCTTCTAACTATGCGAGAGGGGCTGAGTCTTATCTACACACTGAAGAGTCAGAGGAAGGAAGTTCCCCCAAAGGGTTTCTATCTCAGGATTCCTAGGTACCAGCTGTAGAACAACAACCCCCAAATCTGTTTGATTTTGCATTAGGGAATTTAGGACTTTTTTTCCTTTCCCAGGGAACAACTTTCTCACTGCCCGTGGTATAAACAGTATTGTGAAAACTAAAGGTAACAACAAACAGACAAATAAAAAACTAATCAGTTTAGGAAACCAGTGAGTCTGAAAAAACCTTTTTTCCCTCCAAAGAATATGTGTGTGTGTGTGCGCGCGCGCTATTTCTTAAACCATAAACAGGATCATATTATACGTTACGTCCTGCAACCTTTTTTTCTCTCTGATTTTATGGCTCTCATTTCCTTCATCTCTCTTCTTGCCTTTGCCTACTTCCACCCCTCTTTCTTTTTCTTCCATCCTCATTCTTTTGTGAAAGAACAAATATTTCAGAGGGGCAGCCTCAAAAACATTGTGTATGATGAAAAAAACCATTTTGTCATTAAGAGCACAGATTCTAGAGCCAGAGTACTTAGGGTTGATTCCCAGCTCTACCCCTAACCTCTCTGTCTCTGTTTCCCTCCCTGCAAGATAGGGGTGCAGCTAATAATAGTCCCTACTTCTGAGGTATGTGGACTAGATTCAACGAGATCACATTTAAAGCATTTAGAGCAATGCCCGGCACTAACTAGTGCTCAGTATATTTCAGTTCTTCTCATTTACTGAGAGTTTCTCTTTCAACGTTTGCATGTTTTAAAGGATAGCAGTTCCTTTTCTGGCTGTCTCCTCTTGCTACCATACCCTCTTCTCTTTCTCCTATTTCTCCTCCTATAGACTTCCTCGCCCTCTTTTCCTTCCTCTTCCTGTTGCCATAAATTCTCCTCCTCCTCCCCATTATCTTACGTGTCCTCGATTCTTTTCCCATTTCCTGTCGCAGCCACTGCAGACGCAACAAGCCATAAAGAGCCTCACCCCACCCAAGGTCACAGCCACACCTTGGACCAGCTACCATCTCAACTAGCCCTGCTCAGGCTCTCCCTCGGATGGCTTCCTTGGCTGGAGATGCACCATCAGGGTGCGATGCCTCAGCAGCCCCAGAGAGGACTCACCCAAGGGTATATGAGACTTGCTCCTGAGCTCCTGAATAATTGTGAGTCTGGGGACACTGTAGGGACTGGAGCATTTTTATACTTTTGCGACATTTTTGGTTTGTTTTTGAGGACTTGACTCCATTCTCAAGGCTCAGAAGAAAATCACTGGCATTAGGGAAAGGAAAGGGAACATGGTCGGACTGGCCGGCACAGAGAAGGTACGCTGTGAACAGTCATTAAATCAATGAATGGCAACTGCAGGAAGAGCCGTAAAGGAAGACGTTTGAGCTCTCTGTTGCTGCCAACCAGACCACCCCAAAGTTTGTGGTGTAAAACAGCAACGATCACTTCTTCTTCTTGTTAGTCTCACCTGTCATGGTTCTGGGCCTTGGCTGGGTTCAGTTAGGAGGTTCTCACTTGGCTTCTCTCGTGCAGTTGAAGTCGAATGGTGACCAGGGCTGCAGGCATCTCAAAGACTTCTCTCCCATGTCTGGTGACTGCTACAGTTGTGCTGGCTGTCAGCCGGGACCTCAGCAGGCTTGTTGGCCAGAACACAGACCTATGGCTCTTCACGTGGCCTGGGCTTCCTCACAGCATGGTGGCTGAGTTCCAAGTGCGAGTGTCCCTAGAGAGAACCAGGCAGAAGCTGTATTGCCTTTTCTCAGCGAGCCTTGGGAGTCACTCACTGTCACACTGCCATGCCTAGTTCCACGGAGGGTATATCACCGGAGGTAAACCAGCCCGTGTGACAGAGAAGAGGGGTGAGGCTCCAGCTCTTGATGGGAAGAGTGTCAAAAGGTCTGATTTGTAGACATGTTTTAAGGCCACCACAGTCCTCGAGTTCTGGAGTCCCATGGAATGTCTGGAGTATGCCGGTTAGGGGTACCGTGTTTCTCTAATGATAGGAATACCAGACAGGTAACACATTCACTTCATTTGCCCGGGAGGTGTCTTTGATCCCATGTTCACGGGGTCTGACTACCCCTTCCTTAGAGCTCTCCAAGCCTCTGTATCTCAGATCAGGTCTGAGGCCTAGAGAGTAGAGAGACGAGCCTCCGGCCACCTGTAGTCCTGTAGATTTCCTGGGCAGGCTCACAAGTGTAACAGCACTTGCATCTTCATTCAATATTTACTATCCCCTCCTCCCAGGGATCATTCAAGACTGAGGAATCCATGGGGCCGGCCCCATGGCTGAGTGGTTAAGTTTGTGAGCTCTGCTTTGGCAGCCCAGGGTTTCACCGGTTTGGATCCTGGGTGTGGACATGGCACTGCTCATCAGGCCATGCTGAGGCGGCGTCCCACATGCCACAACAAGAAGGACCCACAACTAAAATATACAACTATGTACTGGGGGGCTTTGGGGAGAAAAAGGAAAAATAAAATCTTTAAAAAAAAAAAGACTGAGGAATCCAGGATCTGCTAGGTCATTTCTTGCCAGGATGAGAATAGCCCACAAACAACGGGGCAAATCTGAGCCAGCCAACAGCTTATGCTCCCTCTCCCCACCCCATTACCAGGAAGTTAGTAGTTAGATGAATGGAGAGAGCAAAGACAGGGCAATTATCCATACTAAGTACACACAGAGAGGGTGCTGGCTAAGAGCACAAGCTTTCAAAGGAGACAGTTCTAACCATGGCTCTGCCACTTACTAGCAGAGCACAACGCAAATCATCTATCCTCTCAGCTTCCCCATCTAGAATGATAAGAATAATAATAATATCAACTTCATAAGGTTGTCAAGGATTAAACAAGATGATGCATGTAGAGTCAGCAAATGTAAGCTCACAAACGCAGTTGTAAGAAGTAACATTTAAAAATATTTATAACTCTACTTGATATTTATAAATCTACTTGATATCTGATCTGGCCCCCATTCTGCCAAGCTGGTCATTCTAGGAGCTTTCCCTCACCCTTCCACGGGGCTGTACCAAGAATCTTAGTGTTCAGGCCTTACTGTATGGTACGTGGGTTGATGTGTTTGTGTTTCCTCTTGAGTAACCTTCCATAATCCTCAGTCCACATGGATGACAGCTAATGTGTCTGCATGCTGAAGCGACTACACCTTTTTTTTTTTTAGGAAGATTAGCCCTGAGCTAACATCTGCCACCAATCCTCCTCTTTTTGCTGAGGAAGACTGGCCCTGAGCTAATATCTGTGCCCATCTTCCCTTACTTTATATGTGGGACGCTGCCACAGAATGGCTTGACAAGCAGTGTGTAGGTCCACACCTGGAATCCGAACCCGCAAACCCTGCGCCACTGAAGCAGAATGTGTGAACTTAATTGCTGTGCCACCAGGCTGGCCCCTACACCATTCTTGAAGTAAAGAAATCTTTTGCCAAGGTTATAGTCTATCTTCCCAGGTGCATTACACAGCCATTCCTTTCTGGAGTCTTGCTGGCTCCCCGTGCTCATGCCAAAAAGTCAGCTGCAGATTTTCTTCCCTTCTCCAGGACCTGCAGGTCTCCTCTTCCTTCCTCCTATCTACCTACATGGGGGAATCTGTTTTTTAGTCCCCAAGGGTAATACTTGCTTTCCCCTCTGCTTCTCCAAGACACCCAAGCTCAGTGGTTCTCCAAGTGTGGTCGACAGACCCCTGGGGGTCCCCAAGATGTATGAAGGGGGTTGGAAAAGTCAAAACTATTTTCTTTCTTTCTTTTTTTTTTGGTGAGGAAGATTGGCCCTGAGCTAACATCCATTGCCAATCTTCCTCTTTTTGCTGAAGAAGATTGTCACTGAGCTAACATCAGTGGTACCCATATTCCTCTGTTTTGAATATGGGATGCCACCACAGCATGGCTTGATGAGTGGTGCATAGGTCTGCACCCAGGGTTCCAAATCAGTGAACCCTGGGCCACCCAAGCTGAGCGCACGAACTTAACCACTATGCCAAAACTATTTTCATAATTAGAGTAAAGAGTTATTTGTCCTTTCTACTATGCTGGCATTTGCACTCATGATACAAAAACACTGGCGGGTGAAACTGCTGGTGTTCTGGCACTAATCAAGACGGTGGAACTGAGAGGGTCCAAAAGATGCCGCTGTGGCATAAAAATTATTTTGAGCAGGAGGCATCTGAGTTCCTGAAATCCTTTATCTGCCTAAAAGTAGAGCCTCCTAAAGAACTCATTTGTCATTAATGCCCGCCCCTGGAGCAACCAGGGAAGACTGACTCTTACCTCTGGGGATGAGAAGTCTCACCTCACACCTAGACAGACAAGCTCCCCAAGGACTATGCATCTTTCCAAAAGATCGTCTGCTTTCCCGTAAGTGCCCTTTCTCCCCCTCCCCTTCAGAAGTCACTTTTTTATTGTAAGTACCCTTCTCCCTGTCCCCTTCCCGTTACGGTGGTATATGAGCCCCCAGTTCGCACCACTCTTTGAGTTACATTCTTCTGTGAACTCCAGTGTGTCCTTACTTAAATAAAAATCTGTCTTTTCTCTTGCTAATCTATCATTTCTCAGGTGAATTTGCAGACTCCCAGGAACAGAATCAAAGAGGGTACAAGAAAAGTTTTTCCTCCCCAACAGCACCAAACTATGCTAATAGTCATAGTATTCTCTACTACCACACACTTGCAGTAAAATACACACAAAATAGTTTCATTTAAGAACACCCATGCTGGGGGCCGGCCTGGTGGCGCAGCAGTTAAGTGCGCACGTTCCACTTCTCGGAGGCCTGGGGTTCGCCAGTTTGGATCCTGGGTGCGGACATGGCACCGCTTGGCAAAAGCCATGATGTGGTAGGCATCACATATATAAAGTAGAGGAAGGTGGGCACGGATGTTAGCTCAGGGCCAGTCTTCCTCAGCAAAAAGAAGAGGATTGGCAGTAGTTAGCTCAGGGCTAATCTTCCTAAAAATAAATAAATAAATAAAAATCCATGATGAAGCAGTAAAAAGTATTATTTTTATTAAATCTTGACCCTTGTGAACACATCTTGCTAATTCTCTATGTGATGAAGTGGGAAATATACACAATGTGTGTCTGCTCCATATAATAGTAAAAAGCACTTGAGTGACTGAGTTGTGAGCTAAGCCTAGCTGCTTTTTTTCAGGAAACATCACTTTATTTTTTATGATTTTTTGTGGGTCATGTAGCTTTCTTTTTTTAATTGAAATATAATTGATATAAAATATTGTAGTAGTTTCAGATGTACAACATAGTAATTCAACATTTATTTATATTACAAAATGATCACCCTGATAAGACTATTCACCATCTGTCTTTATACAAAGTTATTATGATACTGTTGACTATATTGCCTATGCTGTAAATTACATCCCTACGACTTATTTATTTTATGACTGGAAGTTTGTACCTCTTATCCCCTTCATCGATTTCACCCTCCCCCCTACCCACCTCCCCTCCAGCAACCACCAATTTGTTCTCTGTATCTATGAGTTTGTGTCTGTTTTGTTTTCTTTGTTCATTTGCTTATTTCTTTTTCTTTTTTTTTTTTGGAAGATTAGACCTGAGCCAACATCTGCCGCCAATCCTCCTCTTTTTTTGCTGAGGAAGAATGGCCCTGAGCTAACATCTGTGCCCATCTTCCTCTACTTTATATGTAGGACGCCTGCCATAGCACAGCTTGACAAGTAGTGCTAGGTCTGCACCCGGGATCCAAACTGGTGAACCCCAGCCACTGATGTGGAACATGTGAACTTAACTACTGTGCCACTTGGCCAGCCCCTGTTTATTTGTTTTTAGATTCCACATATAAGTGAAATCATATGGTATTCTTCTTTTTCTGTCTGGCTTATTTCCCCTAGCATAATACCCTCTAGTTCTATCCATGTTGTCACCAATGAGAGGATTTCATTCTTTTTTATGGTTGAGTAATACTCCATTGTGTGTGTGTGTGTGTGTGTGTGTGTGTGTGATATATATATATCTCAATCACATCTTCTTTATCCATTCATCTACCAATGGACAACTAAGTTGCTTCCGTGGAACACCATTTTAATTAAAAGAACTACTGACAGGCAAATATCTTGTTCAGACTTGGGCAGCAGGCTGGCATTTTCTAGAAAATGAACAAAGTGAGCCTGCTACTTAAAAATAAATAAATAAATAAAATGACATTTGTTGACAAAGATAAAATTTAGAATTTTGGAAAATGTGTACCTGCTAATTTGAATTTGACAGCTTCCCAACATGTTAACGACTCTTCTGATGAGATCAATGGTAATAACAACAACTAAAATCTTTTTATATCATAATGTGAAAGATGTTAATATTTGAAAGATCTGTGTAACTCAGTGAGCCAGCATTTCCCAAATGGCCAGTAGCTGATGTTACCAAATCATGCAGGGATAGAAGATCCAGTCAAAGTGCAGTGCAGATCAGTGGATTTTAACGTAAAGGTAGACAAAAAGTTCATTTATCTGGTTTCAGATTCCACACTGCAACTAAACGGTAAAGAAATTACCACATGTTCAGTTTTGTTTTTTGTTTTTTTTTGAGGAAGATTAGCCCTGAGTTAACATCTGCTGCCAGTCCTCCTCTTTTTGCTGAGGAAGTCTGGCCCTGAGCTAACATCCGTGCCCATCTTCCTCCACTTTGTTGTGGTTCCTTCTAGTTGTGGCATGTGAGATGCTGCCTCAGTGTAGTTTGATGAGCAGTGCCATGTCTGCGCCCAATGAAACACTGGGCCACCTGCAGTGGAGCGCTCGTGAACTTAACCACTCGGCCACGGGGCCAGCCTCTCCTTTTAGTTCTTTATCATGTACATTATTTTAATTTTTTTCTCTCCAATTTGCCCTTAGCCTGCATTCTCTGTAACAAAGGAGACTCAGCAAGCTAACATCTACCCAGCTTCCCCCTAGCCTGGACTGAAGGCCTCTTCCTCTCCTTTCTCTTAGTCCTGAGTCACCAAAACCTAAGAACCAGTGGAAGGGAGAAAATTCTTCTTAGAAGTGGAGGAGGGGCCGGCCCAGTGGTCGAGTGGTTAAGTTCGTGCACTCTGCTTTGGCGGCCCAGGGTTTCACCGGTTCGGATCCTGGGTGCGGACATGGCACCGCTCATCAGGCCATGCTGAGGTGGCGTCCCACATGCCACAACTACAAGGACCCACAACTAAGAATGCACAACTATGTACCCGGGGACTTTGGGGAGAAAAAGGGAAAAAAAAAAGAAGCAAAGGAGAGGAAAGAAACTAAAGTGGGAAGGACAAAATTCTCTCTAGGGAGTGGGGAAGGAGAAACACTCACATGTTAATAAATCTTGTTGTATCCACATCAACCTCCAAGAGTTGTTGTGAAGATTAAATGAACTGAAGTATAGTACCAGACATATAATAGAACTTTCACATATGTATGACCCTTTCTTTATTTCTTGATTCTTAATCCCAGCCATTCATTCAACAAACATTTACTGAAAACTTATTTTGGATGCTACAGGAGAAACAAAGTGAATAAAAGATGATCCTTTAAGCAGAAAGTTAGAAATCAAGCCTGGAGACAGGATGACCAGTTTGAAGACTGCAATTGTTTAAGCAAACTTGCCAAGGACTTGAACTAGGAAATGAGAGACCCAATGAATGGGAGAGACATTGAGTTGGTAGAATGCATTGAACTTGACTGATGATTTGAGGTGGAGAGTGAGAAAGAAGAGAGAGCGGAATTTCAGGTTTATAGCTTGATTTGAGAAAAGACTGGAGAAGGAACTGGTTGGATAAATGATAATGAATTTGAAGAACGAGCAGACCCTTCACAATAACCTGCAGTTGGACACGCTGTTCGGGAACTCTGGGAAGTAGGTAAGTCCATTCATCAAACTTCTGCTGCCCAGCCATCCTACACAAGGAGTCCTGAACAGGACATAGAAGTTATCAAAATGAGTCTTGTGCTGACGTGATTATGTGTTAGAAATGCAAATCTGTATCTTAGTTTTTATTTGTAAGATAAGAATGGCAACATTTACCCCGTTCCTAGAAATCTGGGTGCTGTGCAGCCATAGAAGAACACTTGAGATCTTTATGAGAAGCCCCTGAGATTTCTAGTGGATCTTGAATTCTTTTTGGATTTTCCCTGTATAGATTGACGCATTAGTATAAGCTGATTCATACGGAATCGTTGATTTTCTACCATTTTGACCTACAAAAAAGGGTAATTTCCCATGGCGGTTTGAACCATGCTGTGCAATGCAGAACACTTTAAAGGGGATTTTCTGAAGATGGTCACATTATTTTCCAAATCTGTTTGAGTGACCATTAGTCCCAGAAGGCTATTACCTAATTTTATCACAGAGCTCAAAGAGGCAGAGACAGTTTAAGGCTTCATTTGCATTTTAATTAGTATTATGATTATAAAAGATGGTTTGCTATGAGGAAAAAAAATGCACTTTCTGTCTACGTTTTTAATTACAGCACATTCACATTGGGTTTTACAATTTACAAAGAGTGCCTATCTACACTTTCTTATCTTACACTCACAATTGTGCTGCGAGATATTAACAATGCCAATGTAATTATTCCCTTTTTATAGATGGGGAAGCAGGCTCAGAGAGATGAACTGGAGCAGGGTCAGCACTTGAAGCCAGGGCTAGAGATCCACATAGATAAATTAGGAACAATGATAGACATACACATAAGAATTTTTCTATCGGAGGTTGGCTATTTTATGCTAAGCTGGAGGTATTTCTACCTTCATCTTGAGCATATTTTGAAATTAACTTACTTTTGTATGAGGGGGAACGGGAGGGAGGGCAGATATTGTTCTGAAGTAACCGCTTATTACCAGGCCTTCATTCTCTTGGAGCATCTTTGTTCTGTTTAATGAGAGACTGACAGACTTTTCCCTTGACCAAACTTTAGTGAGGTTCCTCTGAACCCTCTTCTTAGCTAGGCCTCAACCTTTGGACTTCCATGTCTGTCACTTAATTTCAGCGAGAATCCTGCCAAGTCAGTTTAGTGAGAATCCCCAACCCTTGATATCTGACGACCCTGGCCTGCCTCCGCAAAAATCCTAGTAAGTTGGTTTAGCCAGAATCTCTCCTTACCCCTGACGTTTCCTCTCAGTAATCTTCCATCCACAGCCCCTGACCCTGCTTCTTAGCTTAAATCCTCACTTGACCATGCTGTACTCGGAACTGAGCCCAGTTCTTACTGAGGTCTATCTTCCCCTATTGTGATAGTTCCTGAATAAAATCTGTTTATACTGATTGAACTACTGCCTGGCTCTGGTTTCCTTTAACAAGACATCCAGAAGTGATGGTGATTTCTGATTTTCTCCTTTATTATAACGGTGGACTCAGTGACCAATTAAGGCAGAAGAGCCCAGATGCTATTTTCCTATGATCCGTGGACAAGTAGAAGTTGCCCCAAGGAGGCTGACAAGGAATTTCCTAAGTGTCTTTCAATGGAGAAGGACAAGCCCTTGAAGACGCTATACTGTGTGATCATGAGGTGAAAGAAATCATCTTCACAGCCACTGTACAACCTCGGGTAAATCTCTATTCGTTTCTGAACCTCAATTTTTTCATTCATAGAAATAAAGAAGTTTGATAAGCTCAATGGTGTTCAGACTTTTTCATTTTACATTTCCAAAGAAAAATTAGGGGTGGTGGGAAATAATAGGCACAGGGTTGCCAATTTTTATTTATTTTAATTGTGAGGAAGATTGGCTCTGAGCCAACATCTGTTGCCAATCTTCCTCTTTTTGCTTGAGGAAGATAGTTGCTGAGCTAACATCTGTGCCAATCTTCCTCTTTTTTAAGATTGGCACCTGAGCTAACAACGTTGACAATCTTTTTTTTTTTCCTGCTTTTTCTCCCCAAATCCCCCAGTATATAGTTGTATATTTTATTTAGTTGTGAGTCCTTCTAGTTGTGGCATGTGGGATGCTGCCTCAACATGGCCTGATGAGCGGTGCCATATCTGCACCCAGGATTCGAACTGGTGAAACCCTGGGCCACTGAAGTGGAGCACACAAATTTAACCACTCAGCTACAGGGCCGGCCCCTCTTCCTCTGTTTTGTATGTGGGATGCCGCCACAGCATGGACTGATGAGTGGTGCTAGGTCTGCGCCTGGGATCTGTACCTGTGAACTCTGGGCCGCCAAAGTGGAGTGTGCAAACTTAATCACTATGCCACCAGGCCAGCCCTGCCAATTTTTATCTTGACAGATAATAACTTTAAGAAAAACCAACATATCACTTACCACATCATCATCATTTCATAAAAGAAGAGGTATGGTCAAATTAAAAAATAAGTAGGCTGGATATAATCTCAGAAGGGATTTCCCCCAAAAAATGACAGCTGTGACAGAGGCAATTCGGTTATTGACGGGTGCAAGTGAAAATCAAGACACCAGAGGCCTCCTATACCTGTCTCATGGGGTTCAGAACACGCTGCTCCAAAATATGGGTCTTTGGGATATTGAATATGTTAAGCTGAGGGAATCTGAGAAATGGCAGGTGCAGGAAGGACTCTCTGACCTCCCCCTTTTCTGCGGAGCAGGTCTTAAGACCCTCAGGTGAGAGGTGACCTCCCTATAGTCAGAGGAAACAGCATCCTGTCTCTGAAGATAGAAGGATGTCGAGAGGAATCCGAATGAACAGTCCTTGCCAGGTTTCCCCCAGTGCACTACACTTGGCTCCAGCCTTTTGTCTTATCAGGGTTTTCCATGACTTTCCACACTTCATCAAACCTAGTATAAAAACTCTCAAGCTTAACTGCTTCTCCAGGTCTTCATTTCCTTATGAAGGCTCCCATGTCATGTAAAACTTACATTAAATACATTTGCATGCTCTTCTCTGTCAACCCGTCTTTGTCAGTTTAATGTTCAGGCCCAGCGAGGGACCTTAAGAGGGACGAGGAAAAGTTTTTCCCCTCCTACACCTCCTATTTCTTTATTACTAAGAGTCTAATGCATTCTGGTTAGATCTTTGATAATAATTCCATGAGTTTATCATCAATGAACACATAAGTTTTCTTTGTCCAAAGCATCTCATCCAAATTCAAGCGTTGAAGAGACGTACCAGCTGCGGAATTAGAATTAGTTTTAGGGGGATCCTTAAGGAAGTTTATGGCTGTGTAGCCCATGACCTCCACCACTCTGTGATTCAAGTGCTGTCTGGAGTTGGCTATTATTTTTTCAAAAAGGTCTAGGCATAGGAATGTGTGTTTGTGTGTGTGCACATGTGTAGTGGCATGGAATAAAGTTTGTAAGGTGAAAAAGTCACTTATTGCATTATCTTCTGCTTCCTCTCTCAGGAAACTTTAAAAACCTAAAATAGCCTCTATTTTTAATATAGATCAGGATCTGCTTAGAAGCAAGATTTCCTTGAGAGTCAGAGGCAAAAGATTTAGGAAATGATTTGAATGTCATTTTCTTCATGAAGAGGGTCAACTCTTATTGTTCTTTTTTTTTTTCTGCTTTATCTCCCCAAATCCCCCTGGTACGTAGTTGTAGATCTTAGTTGCAGGTCCTTCTAGTTGTGGCATGTGGGACACCACCTCAACATGGCCTGATGAGTGGTGCTATGTCCAGGCCCAGGATCCGAACCAGCGAAACCCTGGGCTGCCGAAGCGGAGTGCAAGAACTTAACCACTTGGCCAAGGGGCAAGCCCTTATTGTTCTTTATCTTAAAATTTATTGCTTTTAAAATGCTTTTTGAGGCCAGCCAGTTGGCACAGCGGTTAGGTTCGCACGTTCCGCTTCAGTGGCCCATGGTGCACTGGTTCACATCCTGGGTGCAGACATGGCACCACTTGGCAAGCCATGCTGTGGTAGGAGTCCCACATATAAAGTAGAGGAAGATGGGCACAGATGTGCGCTCAGGGCCAGTCTTCCTCAGCAAAAAGAGGAGGATTGGCAGCAGATGTTAGCTCAGGGCTGATCTTCCTCAAAAAAAAAAAAAAAAGCTTTTTAAAATTGTATGTGTTTATTGTAGGAAATTTAGAAAAGCATAAAACAAAGTAAAAATAGTAACTCAGAATCCCACCATCTGGAGAAAACAATCATGAATATTTTAGTGTATATTCTTCTATTCTTTTTCTATAAATATGCATATGCTTATCACAATTGGGATCAGACTTTATCTACTATTTTTAGTGCCCTTTTACTTATCGTATTCTGTGAGCAGAACATGATTTTTAATGGTCATTTAGTATTATTGTATCCTATGAATATGCTATAATATACTTAATTATTCTTTTGATTTTGGTTGTTTCAATTTTTCAATATTGTATAAAAAGCTGTTCTGAACATTCCTGTTCATCTTTTTTCATGCCCCTATTTTTTTCCTTAGAACACATGCAGGAGGAAGAATGACTGAATCAAAGGGTATGTATATTTGTAAGGATTTTGATACAAATTGCTCACCAAAGATGGCATTCCCACAAATAATGTTCAGAAGTTCCCATTTTATTGCATGCACCCAGTGCTGTATATTTTCATTATTCTAAATTTTAAGCAGTTTGATGGTGCATCAGTAGTATCTCATTGTTTTTATTGGCATTTCTTTCATTACTAATGGATTTAAACTTTTTTTTTTTTGAGGAAGATTAGCCCTGAGCTAACATCCGCTGCCAATCCTCCTCTTTTTGCTGAGGAAGACTGGCCCTGAGCTGACATCTGTGCCCATCTTCCTCTACTTTATATGTGTGATGCCTACCACAGCATGGCTTGCCAAGCAGTGCCATGTGCGCACCTGGGATCCGAACCAGTGAAGCCCAGACCGTCGAAGCGGAACATGAGCACTTAACCACTGTGCCATGGGGCCAGCCCCTAAACATTTTTTCATGTTTGTAGGTCACTTTGATTTCTTATTTTGTTATTCTTTAATATTGTTTATGTTTTTACGGAGAGAAGTTTTACACTTTCATGTAATCAAAGCTATTATCTTCATTCATTTGCCTTTATGGTTCTTTGTTTTTTGCCTAAGAAAACTTCACTGTGGCATCAGATTCATATTCATCTATAATTTCTTGTAAATATACATATGATTTCTATTTTTGAAAAGTGTCTAGTTAAAGAGGAAAATCTTGCTTTATCCCAATTTTAATTGGTGTTTCATCAATTAGTATGATGTTGGTTATTGGTCTGCAGTTTCTTAAAACCTAAATTCTTACTTATCTTAGCATGTCTTTATGGTTTCTCTCCATAAATATTATTGAGATTGGGCCGGCCTGGTGGCACAGTGGTTAAGTTCACATGTTCCGCTTCGGCAGCCCGGGGTTTGCCGGTTTGGATCTTGGGTTCGGACATGGCACTGCTTGGCACGCCATGCTGTGGTAGGTGCCCCACATATAAAGTAGAGGAAGATGGGCATGGATGTGAGCTCAGAGCCAGTCTTCCTCAGCAAAAAGAGGAGGATTGGCAGCAGATGTTAGCTCAGGGCTAATCTTCCTCAAAAAAAAAGAAAAACATTATTGACATCAATCTGATATTTTTCTGTATTCTAGAGACAGAACTTAACTCAAAGTGCAGATCACCAAGCACACAAATAAACATTAAAAAGATATCTTGAGTATGCAATTTTGATTTAAGATGTTATTTAAAGAGCCCCCTTAAAATGCAAGATATATATATAGTTTATTATTTGGTTCTTCCCCCTTATTCACGTTGTTACTATTATTCTTATTACTACAATTGAACATTCTTAGTATATTTGCAGCATACTTGACACTTCACCAATTAGCTCATCTCTACTTCATTTTCTGTGGGTTAAATATTATGTTAGCACTTTAAGAGTCTAAACATTAATTATTGAAATGTGTAACATTCCTAATTACCACTGCTGCGTTCTTAAATATGGAAAATTTCTGATAGCATAGATAGAAAAAATAAGATGAAAGAAGCCAGAGAAACTCTGTCACATATCATGCAGTTTCAGTAATAACTATTTTAGTAATGATCATTTTCATAGAGCAACTGATTTCCAGCTAGAGGGGATTCCTTCACTGTTGCAGACAGCAGATATGTATTAACCGGGATCTCAGAGTCAGCTTGCAGAAGGGTTTTCATAGCAATCTCCCAAGTCACATTAAATGAAGATGAATTTGAAAAATGGCAGTGTGTCCCAGATTAATTCTGATATTTCTTTCCTGACTCTACTTGGCTTTGTATTTGTACCTTTATATCATTTCTCCAACTCTCGTCTCTTAGCTTTTCTTTTCAGCAACTAATTTTTCCCTACTTCTCTTCTTTTTAAGTGCCTCCAGACTTGGTGAGATCATAAAGATTCCTGTTTCAAAGAAAGATGATCTTTGTAGGGCCAACCCCGTGGCGGAGTGGTTAAGTTCTTGAGCTCTGCTTCTGTGGCCCAGGGTTTTGCTGGTTTAAATCCTGGGCGCAGACAGGGCACCACTCATCAAGCCACACTGAGGAGGCGTCCCACATGCCACAAATAGAAGGATCCACAACTAAAAATGCACAACTGTGTACCGGGGGGCTTTGGAGAGAAAAAGGAAAAATAAAATCTTAAAAAAAAAAATGATCATTGTAGCACAGGTGCTATGCAGGCCAACGGCTGCATGCAAAACAATTTTGAATATCAGTCACTACCCAAAACTGAAGAGAAAACAGAATGTGCCCCACACGAACTGTAACAGAACCCTGGCCTCTGCTTCAGGTGAAACGCCTTCACTTGCATCCATCTGTATCTCATCCTTGTTTTTGGCCACAGTCAATGAAAGTCTACTGCTAATTTGACACAAATAATTAAGGTGATTCCTAGACCTCACTTGAAGCATGAGTTCTTCCTTCAGGATTAACATTTCAAAATGACAGTGGAGTAAAGAACTGGGTTTTTCTATTCACATTCAGCAAAGTACATCACAATGGGTTCCACAGAAAGGGTCCCTAAGTGGCCACCTAACTGCACATCTCAATGCTAAACGAATATAAACACACTAGAGAATATGGGAATATTTACTACATCGCCTTTCTTAGGTTGCTGCCCCTGATCTAGGGTAGCACTTCTCAAATGCAGGGTACTGAAAAGTCATCTGGGGTGCTTATTAAACTGTAGATTCCTGGGCCCCAAATCTAGGGATCATGATTTAGTAGGTCTCAAGTGGGGTCCAGGAATCTCTGAATTTACTAAATACCTTAACTGATTCTGATGCTGGTGATCAGAAACACTGGTTTGGGATTTCTACCACTGACCCGAAAGCTAACCATCCTTATTGCTTCTATTATTGGCCAGTTATTTTTAAACGGTTTTATTTTCTCCATTTTCAAAACTGAGGAGATAAATCTGACCTATCTGATTCCTTGGGGTTAGGTCAAGTGGAACATGATTATGATGGGATCTATCCCAAGACAGACATCAATATGTTGCACAAAAAGAACTGCCAGCTTTAAATGGATGGGTGATTAAAACAACAACGACACACAGATAACAAACCAAAAGCAAAATACCCAGGGAATGGAGGAAGGACTGGGGGGAGGAGGAGCTCTTAGGTAGGCAAACCAGAACCCTCTCTCTTTCTGATAAAGGTTCTCCGCCCTAACCCCTAACATCCTCATACTGCAGAAAGCTGTCACAGGGGGCACCTCCTTAGCAGGCAAGTTTTTCTCTGGTCTGTGGGCCCGCCCTCCCTACACGAGTGTGTCAAGCCTGATAATTTCTGAAGAAGAAATGTAAGCCAATCCTTTCCACCAACATCAGAAACCAGCCCTGATAAACAGGCAAACCACTTACTTTAATTATTAAACTCTCCTGGAAAGAATCTACCCTAAGGAAAAATCTAAAATGTAAAAAATTCATATAATAAACAAAACATTTAGGTTAGCGGTTGTTTCTGTAGGGGAGGAGGATGGCAGGATGTGACAGAGAGAAGCACCTAGGCAGGCTTCTAAGTTACAGGCAATGTTTTATTTCTTGAGTCGGAAGTGGATGCTCAGCTGTTCATTTTATTACTAATCTTTAAGTTGTTCATATATGCTTTATACAAGTTTTGTATTTGATATAAATCACATTTGATTTTTAAAAATTTTATACTAAAAAACCCTATATTTCAAATTATATCCATTTTAGTGTTATTTATAATAACAACAGCATAAAAAGGAAGCAGCCTATTTGTTGGAATGATTAAAGTGAACATGGGTTCAACCAAATGCTGAAAGGAATACTATTCAGTTATTTAAAAGATGGTTTCATAGCACTATGGAGAAAAAAAGCTTACGATAAATTACAAAAAAATCACGGGACAAAATCTTATAACCGTATGATTACAACCACGTAAAACAGTTCAAAGAATAAGAATATATGTTACTATGAAATTGTGATTGCTTTTAGCAAAAGGGATTATGATTGTTTTCCCCCTTGCTTTGTTTTTCTAACTTTCTTTAGTGTGGTTATATAGTTTTTAACAATTAAACTTTTTGTTACAAAAAGAAAAAAAGATTTCCCCAGAAGGCATTTTTTGGTTCCACTATGAATTATATAAATTACATGACCAGAAACTGCACTGGCTTTGAAGGTTTTATACAGGGCGAAATTTTCATGGAAAACAACAAAAAGGCAGAAAAGAACATCTTTCCCTCAACTGTTTCTCTGGAGCCTCTCAGCCTCGGGACCTCGGAGAACAAGCGCCTGGTGCTAAGATTCAATTGTTTACCAAGAGTTAAGTTGCCCTGGCTTTTGCTTCCTGTCATTGGCCAGCCTGCCTTTCCATCACCAACAACCTCCAGTATCTTGGTCACACACACCTCATGGCAAGAAGCTGACTAATCCTGACGCTGGGGCAGCTTATTAGGCAACCTTTCGAACAGTGCCCATTGCTACCTATTGCACAATATATTTGACTGGGAATGATAAACACCGTGGTTTACATTTGACTCCAGTCACCTTGTCCAGTGCCAGCAGCTTAGGCGTGTAAACATCACCCACTGCCTTTGAAAGAGGTTGATGTTATGTTCCAGGCTCCCTAATGTTGTGTAACATGAAGGAAGAAGCAGGGGCAGGGGGAGGGCCTATGAGGAAGAGTCAGAAACAGAGGAGAATATTAATCACTTTCTGCTTTGTTTCTGAAAGAAATGAAAAGCTGGGCACTTAATGGGTTGTAGATGCAAATAAACTTATTCTTAAGATTTAGAACTTAAGAACTAGTACAAGCAAACGAATCAACACTCTTAATATGTTTGTTATTAATCTATCAATAAGAAACAAGTAAATTTCTGAGGCAGGAACATTTTTTCAGTGAATAAAATAGGTCAAATGGGGAAAAGCGATTGTCCTATTATTTAAAATTCTGTTATAATTTCATCATGTTACAATATGGAATGTCTTTGACCAAAAAAAAAATTATGAAAAGATGGTTTTATGCTTTGTTTCTTAAGATTGCAAGCTGCTTCTTGAAAACACCTGCAGCTATGCCCGGCTTAAGGGGAAAGAGAGGGAAAAACCCTAAACCACAGGAGAATAAGGATTCCAATTGTGAGTTGTTCCGAGAATAAATATTATCTTACTCAGATCATCGTCTGTGAGAATATGCAGCAGACATAGTTAGGTACACTTAACGAAGCTAGATTAGTTATTTTTAGAGTCTTCCATCTCCCCTGTGTACACAGCGTGACAGTAACGCTAATGTAAACGCCACGTCAAATTTCGTTTGCTATTAAGATTCCAGACCACTAAGGAAAGGACATAGGATTGTTTAGCTAAAGAAAACAAGAATATCCACCTAAAGCTTCTTTTGAGTGTGAAAAAAGAGCAAAATGTATTTCATTTTTTATCTGGTTACAAAGAATATTTTTTAAATACTAGCATAAGAGAGTAAGGCAAAGGCTAGTCGCCCTTTGATAAAGTAGGATCATACAGAAAGTTATGCAATGGTTAGTGAGATTACATCCAGTCAGTCTAGCCACATTTCCTCAAGACTGAGAGGGACAAAGTAAGTTCCTCAGAATGAGTATCTTCATATAAAAGGTCTGAATCATACCAGTAGTACACACTAACCAGATCATCTACTTTGACTCGCTCTTTCGTTAATATTCAGGAATTGCCATGTCAGAACCTCATCAACCAACAAAACCTGAGAGTGGAAGGTGTTTCCAACTTGGACAGGCAGAGCGAAAAACCAAAGCTGGCCTTCTGTTAAACGAATCACCAACAACTACCTTTTGGTTCTAGGTGTTAATTGGTATCCCTGCTAAAATTCAATCCTTAAATTAAATGTTCCCTGATGAAGAAATTTCACCTTTGGCCCCTGGGTGTACAGGAATTATTTTCAGTCTCATTTTACCACAGTTCTTTTTTTTCCCCCAGAGGGGCCAGGGAAAATGGTCAAAATAGATTTTATGGGTCACTGGGTTGCATACTCTAAATGACAGTGATTCGGGCCCTTTAAAACTATTACATGGCTCGTTCCAAACCAGTTCCAAGGCGAATATGATTATTTTCTTCCCTAGAAACAAAACAAAAGCAAATCCTGATAGGAAGAGTAGACCTCACACCCAGGGAAACAGGAGACTTGGACAACATATTAAATCTACTCTCAAGACCCAGGTATTCCTCTTTTTTTTTCTTTCAAACTCATTTCAAATAGCTGGTTGACTCAGGTATTCCTAATCCCTATGCTGGGCTATGACTAGACTTTTTAAATAAATTTACCTGAGGAAGGAGTATTTACGATATTGTTGAAAGTATTCATGAGATCGTTCTTTTAGTTATATTTTCTTCACAGAAATGTACCCCAGGAAACAATTTGCAAGTTGAAGGATTTTTTAAAAAGCATATTGCAAACAGCAACAGATCATCTGAAGCAGCTTTCATAATTTTTTATGTATTCTCAGTCATTTTCTCTCTGTTGTTGGAATACTAGTCTATAATGTTATAAATATTTTGACCTTCTTTCTGGATACCAGCTGCTGTACTAGTATTACAAGAGAAATTCTCTCATCTGTGGCAGGACCTTTACATAGGAGAGTGGTACATTTGAATCAGCAAATACTGCCAGATGCTGTTCTCTCTGCTTTGAGTTAAGGAAATTGAAGCCCAGATAAGTGACTAAATGGCTTAATCCAGATTACAAAATCAGTCAATGGACTGAGAGCCATTAGTAGATGCTAGGACTTTTAATTCAAAACTCAGTCTTTCCAGTAAACCACATTACTTTAGATAATTATAGCATTAAAAAAAACTATTGAAAGGGGGAAATATCTGAAGGAAATTGCAGATGTAAATGAATATTTTGAAAAATTTTAATAATTGTCTATAATAAGCCAATATATGATGTATAGAGCACTGGTAAAGGTAAACACATAGGTAAATATAATAGATTGTATAAATGTATTTTTGTAACTCCTTTATTCTCATATCTGATTTAAGAAACAATTGCATAAAGCAATGATTATGAAACTGAGTTGATGGGTATACAATGTATAAAGATGTAATTTGTATGTCAACAATAGCACAAAGGAGGGAGGAGGAAATAGAGCTATACTGGAGTAAAATTTTTGTATACTACTCAAGTTAGGTTGGTATTAATCCAAACTTGATTAAGATGTTAATTGTAATTCCCAGGACAACCACTAAGAAAAGAACTCAAAAATATAGTAAAAGAAATAACAAAGGAATTAAAATGATATACCAGAAAATAACTATTCAACACAAAATAAAGCAGTAATGGAAAAATAGAGGAACAAAATAGACATAAGACAGAAAAAAGAAACAGCAAAATGGCAGATGTAAAAACTATGCTATCAATAATTACATTAATTGTAAATGACCTAAACACGCCAATCGAAAGGCAGAAATTTGCAGAATGGATTAAAAAAATGATATAGCTATATGCTGTCTACAAATTATAAACTGTGGATTCAAAGACACAAATAAGCTGAAAGGAAAAGAATAGAAAAATATATACCATACAAACCTTACCCAAAAGAGAGCTGGGGTGGCAATTTTAATATCAGACAAAATAGATTTTAAGACAAAGATTGTTACTAGAGCCAAAGAAGGACATATTACAATAATAAAAAGGTCAATCTGTCAGGAAGACATAACAACTATAAATATATATGCACCTAACAACAGGGCCCCAAAATACATGAAGTAAAATCTACTAAAATTGAAGGAAGAAATAGACAATTCAACAATAATAGTTGGAGACTTTAATACTCCACTTTCAATGATGGCTAGAACAACCAGACAGATGATCAACAAGGAAATAGAAGACTTGAACAATACTATAAACCAACTAGACATTTACCCAACAAAAGCAGAATGCACATTCTTCTCAAGTACATATAGTAATGTCTCCATGATTTAACTAAAGAAGCACAAAACTTGTACACTGAAAACTACAAAATATCATTGAGAGATTAAAGAATAACTAAATAAATGGAAAGACATCTCAGGTTTATAAATTGGAGACATTAAAATGGCAGTATTTCCCAAATTGATGCATATACTCAATTCAATCCCTGTGAAACTCAGAGCTGTTTTTTGTTGTGTTTGTTTTGTGTGTGGGTTTTTTGCAATTGACAAGCTGATCTTAAAATGCATATGGAAATGCAAGGAGCCCAGAATAGCCAAAATGAAATGGTCTTCTTGAAAAAGAACAAAGTTGGAGAGTTCATACTTCCTGATTTCAAAAGACACTACAAAGGTACAGTAATCAAGCCTGGGTGGTACCAGAATAAGGATTGAAATTCAGATGAATGAAATATAATTGAGAGCCCAGATAAAACTTTATTTATGGCCAAGAACTTAAACTACAAAATACTTAGAAGAAAACATAAATGTAAATAATCTTGGATTAGGCAATGGTTTCTTAGATACAAAAGGACATGTGACAAAAGAAAAATATAGATAAATTGGACTTCATAAAAATTTAAAATTTTTGTGCTTCAAAGGACACCATTAAGAAATTGAAAAGGCAACCCACAGAATGGGAGAAAATACTTGCAAATTATATATCTGACAAGGGACTTGTATCCAGAATACATAAAGAACGCTTACAACTCAACAATGAAAAGACAAACAACCCAACTTAAAAATGGGCAAGGGGGGCTGGCCCCTTGGCAGAGTGGTTAAGTTCATGCACTCTGCTTTGGCAGCCCAGCGTTTTGCCAGTTTGTATCCCAGGAGTGGACATGGCACTGCTCATCAGGCCATGCTGAGGTAGCGTCCCACATGCCAAAACTAGAAGGACCCACAACTAAAAATATATACACAACTATGTACTGGGGGGCTTTGAGGAGAAAAAGGAAAAATAAAGTCTTCAAAAAAAAAATGGGCAAGGGTTTAGAATAGACATTTTCCCAAAGAAGATATATGAATAGTCAATAAGCACATAAAAGATGCTCAACGTCATTAGGGAAATGCAAATCAAAATCACAATGAGGGGCCAGCCCTGTGGCTGAGTGGTTAAGTTCGCACGCTCTGCTTGGGTGGCCCAGGGGTTCGCTGGTTCAGATCCTGGGTGCAGACGTGGCACCGCTCATCAGGCCACGCTGAGGCAGCATCCCACATACCACAACTAGAAGGACCCACAACTAAAATACACAACTATGTACTGGGGGGATAGGGGGAGAAAAACCAAAAAGAAAAAAAAGAAGATTGGCAACAGTTATTAGCTCAGGTGCAAATCTTTTGGAAAAAACATCACAATGAGATACTACGTCACGCCCACCAGGATGACTATAATAAAAAAGATAGATAATAACAAGGTAGAACCCTCATACAATGTTGGTGGGGATGCAAATGGTACTGATGCTTTGGAAAACGTTTGGCAGTTCCTGCAAAAGCTCAACTATACAGCTCAACAGTTCCTCTCCTAGGTATATAGCCAAGAGAACTGAAAACATACGTCTGCCAAAATATTTGTACACGAATGTTCATAGCAGCATTATTCATAACACCCAAAACTGGAAACAACCCAAATGGCCACAAACTGATGAATAAAGATAAAGTGGTATATCCATACAATGGAATATTATTCAGCCATAAAAAGGAAGGAAGTTTTGACACACACTACAATATGGATGAAGCTTGAACACATACTGGAGAATGAAAGAAGCCAGGTATAAAAGGCCACATACTATATGATACCATTTGTATGAAATATCCAGAGTAGGAAAATCCACAGAGATAGAAAGTAGATTTGTGATTTCTAGGGACTAGCAGTTGGAGAGAATGTGGAGCAACTGCTAATGGGTATGGGGTTTCTTTTTTAGTGTGATGAAAATGTTCTGGAATTAGATAGTGGTAACTGATAGACAACTTTGTGCATATACTAAAAGCCACTGAACTATACATGTTAAAATGATGAACTTCATGGTTTGTGAATTATGTTTCAATGAAGCTCTTATTAAAAGTTAATACAGGGGCCAGCCTGGTGGCGCAGCGGTTAAGTGCGCACGTTCCTCTTCGGTGGTCTGGGATTCACCGGTTCAGATCCTGGGTGTGGACATGGCACTGCTTGGCAAGCCATGCTGTGGCAGGCATCCCACATATAAAGTAGAGGAAGATGGGCACGGATGTTGGCTCAGGGCCAGTCTTCCTCAGCAAAAAGAGGACGATTGGCAGCAGATGTTAGCTCATGGCTAATTTCCTTCCTCTTCAAAAAAGTTAATACATACATATATATGATGTATACACATATATATGTATATATAAAGATATATATATGTATGTATAGATATATGAAGTACAGATCAGAAAATTGAATATAAACCTAAAGAAACTGAATAATAAAAAACTTTGAAATCATATAGTCATGATGATTTTCAAAGAGAAACTAGTACAGATAACATTTCCTTGAAAGCTTGGTGGTTAATTTCCTTGATCAAGACGCTCCCTGCCTTAATCTCTAGAATACCTCAGTATAGCCACACTCCCACATTAATGATACATATATATAGTCTTCAGGTGTTATCAAGCCATTGGCATTTACCTAGTAAATCACACAGTATTCCCTGGGCTCCAAATTTATATTAAATTCTGATTTATCTTCCTTGGTCTTACAGACAAGGATTCAGATAATCTATGACAAATGACCTCCAGGGAAGTAAAAGATAATTTTGGTTTTGAATGACCCAGATGGATTTGTCTCCTAAGCAGCTTTACTTGAATAAGCGCTCCCCTCTTTACCTCTGCTATGGCAGACACATAATCTCTGAGAGTAGAAGTTTAATCCTCATGGCTGAAGAAAAGCAGCTAGTTTTCCAGGCTCAGCTAATCAAAGCCTGGCCCTCAGGCTTCTTGAGTTACCTGGAAAAAGGGATAAAAACAACGCCTTGAAAAGCACACAAGTTTGGATGGTGATGGGTAGATGAATTTTAGACTTTGGTGATGTAAGAAGTCCAAGAAAATGGGTTGACTTGTTTAACGTCATGTTAGCTTCATATTGTTTAATAATATGAACACAAACTGTAATATATACGATCTTATATATGTTTATATTTATGTCTAGAAAAAAGGCCATAGAAATGTTATCAAAATGTTAATAATAGTCTTGAGGTGGTAGGTGATTATTATTGTTTTTTCTTTTTCCTCTATTGGAATTTTCCATTGGATACTTTTGATACATAAAAAACAATGCCACATAGTTGTGTTATTCATAAGATAATGGTAAGATTTATCTAAGAAATTAATTTATAGTAATGCCTGTTGGTGGGATAAGAGTTTAAATTTAGGGGTCGGCCGGGTGGCGCAATGGTTAAGTTGGCACATTCCGCTTCAGTGGCCCTGGGTTCGCCAGTTGAGATCCTGGGTGTTGACATGGCACCGCTTGGCAAGCCATGCCGTGGTAGGCATCCCACATATAAACTAGAGGAAGATGGACATGGATGTTAGCTCAGGGCTAGTCTTCCTCAGCCAAAAAAAAGAGGAGGATTGCCAGCACATGTCAGCTCAGGGCTAATCTTCATCAAAAAAAAAGAAGAGTTTAAATTTAAATGATGAATCTCTTCCTTCTTGTTCCTGTGAATTCATCTCAGTGACTGTGTGTACAGTGAAGACCCTTCACGAAAGTGAGGCCTACCACAAATGTTGGCCTATTCCGTTTGCTTCCCCAAGAGGAGTCCTCTTCACACCTCTATGCCTCTCCACATGGGCTTCCTCACAGAGACCTAACAGAGTTGGTCTGGCCAGCTCCAACTCAACATCTGACATCTAGTTCACATATTTTTTTGAAGCCTTCGAAGACGGCATTACTTCCATGACGTTCACAGTGTACCTGACAATATCACGTGATAAGTACTATCACAGAGGCAGACACAGGAAGTGTGTTTACATCTACTCTTCTCTAGACTTTCATAGTTTATTGAAGCCGAGGCCTAAGACTTACTGTGCCTGGCACATAGCAATTCTCAATATCCACTGTTCTTAGATTTTGACATTAAGGTGGAATATTAGCATGTAAACATATCCTGGTTTCTTGGGGGACAGATTCATATGGGCAGTTGCCTTCATCTGCATCTTTTGTTTTCTTTGGGGCTTTATTCCTTTCCTTTAACGCTCTTGTTCTGGAATCTCATATTTGAATTTAAGATAATAATGTGATAATAATAAAATCATAATAAAAGTCAGCATTTTCTTGATAAGATTTCTTTTTTTTTGAGTAAGATTAGCCCTGAGCTAACATGGGCCACCAATCCTCCTCTTTTTGCTGAGGAAGACTGGCCCTGAGCTAACATCTGTGCCCATCTTCCTCTACTTTATATGTGGGACACCTGCCACAGCATGGCTTGACAAGTGGTGCGTAGGTCTGTGCCCGGGATCTGAACTGGTGAACCCTGGGTCACCAAGTGGAACATGTGAACTTAACTGCTGCGCCACTGGGCTTGTCCCCTGACATATCTTTTTAAAAAATATTTTTTAGATTTATTTCTTCTCCATTCTTATTGCCAATAAATAGGCCCTTCCTCCCTCCACCATTGGAAGATTTCAGCAACCTCCCAGCTAATCTCCTTGAACGGTAGCTCCTTTTAGCCACTGTGAACAGTCTTGCCCTAGAAATCTTTCTAAGACATAAATTTTCCAGTCAATGTTCTAGTCCATTGTTACTAGTAACTTGTAGTAACTTGTTACTGCAGCCAAAATTCTGCATTGGGCATTCAAGGCCCTGCTTACTTCAGCTGCTGCCTTCTCTCCCTCTCATTGCTTAATGTGGGTTCTGTGCTTGGGCCACAGGTCCTCTTTCCTTTGTCTCAGAACATATCAGGCTTTGTTTGTATTCTTGCCCCTCCCTTGCAAGGTCGACATTCTACCCATTCTTCAAGGTCCAGAAAGAATGCCACTTCTTCCTTGAAGATTTTCCTGGCAGCTCCAAGTCATATTCATAGCTCCCAAATAATTATGTGACAAGATAGTGGAATCCTTTACCCTTTTCTCTTGACTTGATCTGTTAAAAGGAGACCTAGGGACCATTACCTGCGACAGTGAGACATGTGCCTATAGATATCGGAAGGGCAAATCTGTAATTTCCAAAATACAGGTTCTTCAAGCATATGTAGCAACTCCTCTTATTGCTTAAAGGAACACGTCTCAAATGCTACCACGTAATATTCATTTTTGTTTCAAAGATGAAAAAGAGAGAGTACAGTGGCAGTGTCTGGGGCAGGGGTTTACTTATCTCACAAACCAAGGGATTTATTTTTTGATTTAGAAAAAGAAGGTTATCTTCACATTTCTAATTAATTACATCTTACCTATCTCCAAGTACGACCTATAAGCAGGTATGTTGGATTTTCAATTCGTGTGAACTAAAACGTTTGAAGGGAATAACCACGCAAATACTCGAGACCACGACCCACAGACAAGAAGAGCCAAAAGCACACGCAGCGCTGCGGCTTACTGGGGACGCCACTAGGATTCAGGAGCCTCAGTTCTCCCATCCGTACAACGGAGAGAAGACGCGACCATATTGACCGCCGAGGGTTGCGGGGAAAGGTTTTCTTGCTGGCGAGCTGCGGGGCGCTCTGCCTCCCGGGACCGAAGGGAGGCGCTTCTCCTCCCGCGACGCACTTCCGTGCGCAGGCGGGGGAGCAGCGGGGAGGGAGGCAAGCCCGGGCCGGAGCAGGCTCGCCGGGCCGCCGGAGGCTCGGCCGTGCGGGGGACCTGCAGCAGGAGCGCCCTGAGTGCGGCGACGCCGCGCCCAACAGCGGAGCGTGCGTGCGCCGGGCTGCGCGGGGCGCCGGCGGCGCGCTCGGATTGACAGCGGGGCGTAGAGGCGCCAGGGCGTCCGAGAGCCAAGCGACAGCTGAGGAGGCGAGGGAGCCCGAGGCCCGGAGGCCAGAGCGCCCCGGCCGGCGCCCCTGCGCTCCTCGCCGACGGGTCTCCGCAGCGCCCCTCGTGGCGGCCGGTGGGGTCGCCGCCCAGGAGCGCCGCTTTGCTCCGCCCCTGCCGCGCTCGCTGCCCTCCGCAGCCTCTCCGCCCGCCCGCCCGCCGGACCCTCCTCCCTTCCCCCGCCCGGATCGCGATGGACGCGGCCTCCCCCCGCCGCCGCCGCCGGCAGCACCGCGCGGGCCTCTGAGCTGCAGGGCCTGAGGAGCCAGGTGCTGCGGACGGAAAGTGCACCGGCGGCCGCGGTCGGGGAAACCTCTCGCTTCCCTGTCACCCGGTCCCCGCGGAGGAAGGGGAGGGACGAGACGCGGCTTTTCCTGTGTCGCCTGCCCGGCTCGACCTGCGCGGCCTGCGGCTTCCTGGGAACTCGAGGGCCGCGGCCGGGCCTGGCTCTGCCCGCGGCCTGCTCGGAGCTGGACCGGAGCGGTTTGGGACGACAAGCCCGGGTAAGAGCTTGAGGGAGGGGAAGGCGGGCGCGCCGTGGGCGGTCGGGAGGGCCAGGCCTGGGGGCCGGGATCCGGGATGCCCGGCGGCGGGCCGCGAGCGAGACCCCGGCCCTGGGTGAGGCGGCGGGGCGGCTGCCGCTTCCCCTGCTTATTAGCCTCTTTGTTCCCCTCCCCCGGCCCTGCCCGCGGCGGGGCCTGGTGTGCCCGAGCCCGGGCCCAAGGCGGGCCCCCCTTGCCCTTGAGAGGGTTCGCCTCCCGGCCGGGCCGGAGACGTCCCGCCGGGCCTCGTTGTTCCGGGCGCCGCTCCCGGGAGCCCCGCCGCCCTGCCCGGCGGCCTCCTGTCGGCACGGAGGCTCGCTGCTGCTCCTCCAGAACTTCCCCTCCTCCCAGACCCCGGGAGCCAACTTAGCGGGCTTGGGCTGGGAAGCAGGGCGCGGGGCTCGGCTGGGCCCGGAGTGTTGGGTCATCCCCGCTGGTCGCCGCCGTTGGGTGCCCACCGGGACCCGCCGCTGGGGTCACACACCTGCAGCTGGGTTCCGCGGCACCCAAAGCTGTCCTCGCGTCAGGGCGCTTCCGAGCTTTTGTAAGGACTTGCCTGGTGGGGCTGCTTCTCTGTTTTGCCTTTTTTCATAATCAGCTGCCCCGTTCTGTGGGGATGGGGAAAGAGGGCCGTAGATTGGCCTGTATTCTGATCCGTACCGTGTTAGTCCCTTGCATTTGCTTTTTAAACTTTTAAGGACAGTTGTCGAGACTGCCAAAATTCCTAACCGAGTCTTTATTCATTGATAGATCTGGTATCTAATTATCGTTCGTATTTGGACCTCTTAAGTATAGCAGTAAGTGAATTACGAAGTCAGCAGAATTTGTCAATTTGAAAGCAGCAACTTAATTTGGAGGAGGATTGGATCAAAGTGCCTAGAGTTTCCTCAGAATACTGAATCTGACCCTTATCTGAAGATCAGTTTGGGGAGTAGGAGGAGGGGAAGAAGTTTGCTGGAAAAAAACATTTAGTAAGATGTTCTTTGCCTCTTGGCACAGAAGTTGGTGATAGCAGTAGTGGGATCCGAAGCTTGTTTGCCTGTTTGACGAAGACTGCTCTGGTTTCCAGTTAAGCAGCAATCTAATCAGCTTATACTCTTGTGCAAAACTGGTTTTTATTTAGTATGATAGGTGAACGTTAAACCTGAGGAATAGGGAAAGTTGAAGAACTACTTTAAGGAGTCTGGCCAAACATACTTATGAGTCTTTTCTAATTCTAGGAGGACACCACGAAAATTTGGTTCTGGCTGATGTGAAAGAAAATTTTTTAAACCCAAGCTGATCAGTCCTGGACATTTAAAGGACTTTTTACTTTACTTTTTTAATTTAAGCAAAGAGGCTTTTAAAAAACCATGGCAGATGTGGATCCAGATACATTGCTGGAATGGCTACAGATGGGACAGGGGGATGAAAGGGACATGCAACTGATAGCCCTTGAACAGCTATGCATGCTGCTTTTGATGTCTGACAACGTGGATCGTTGTTTTGAAACGTAAGTACATCCCCTCATCATCTTCCTTTGGGGTTGCTGTTAGTGACGTGTGTTTTCAACCATTTGCTGACTTCAGTTTGTGAGGAATTTTCTCTAGTGAGTTTTGAAACTATCCTTTTTAAAAGTTTCTGCACTTACGCATTTAAAACTTTTCTGAGAAATAAAACCTAGTGGGTGAAGTAACTCCAGTAATGATAGTTGTGATGTCACAAATACATGTTTGTTGAATGAATAGGAATTAGTAGCGAATACTAATTTTAATCCATAGCTTGGTTGATTCATTTTCAAAATACTTTTGAACTGGGAAAATATAAATACTTATCTTCTTTAAAGGTAGCTATTTCTGTACCAAGGAATTGACTTGAGATTGACATGAAATGAGATGAATAAGATGATAGGGGCAGCCTGTGGCAGTGGTTAAGGTCACATGCTCGACTTTGGTGGCCCAGGGTTTCGCTGGTTTGGATCCTGGGCTCGGACCTAGCACCACTCATCAAGCCGTGCTGAGGTAGCGTCCCACATAGCTCAACTAGAAGGACCCGCAACTAAAATATACATCTATGTGTTGGGGGCTTTAGGGAGAAGAAGGAAAAATAAATTAAAAAGAAAATACAGATGATCATAGACTTATGTTTACAACTGCTTATTTCTTCCTTGGTGTCATATATGACATGGTACTTTTGTTAAATCATTGGTTTGTAAATTTCAGTTTGGAGGGTATAAATTGGAAGTTACCCAGATGGAATAGTAGAAACAGATTTTGAAGTTTGGAGAGTTTAAATGATTTTATTCAGAGGTTATAATGTAGAATTCGTGCAAAAATGTAAAACAGAATTCATCACTGGATTGGCTGTTAATGCTCTGTTTTCCCTCTTATGTGAAACTTGCCCAGTTTGGTTCACCCTTCTTCTGAATGCTCAACACGTTTGGTTTTTACTGTTTATTTTATATTTGTATTTCTGATTTTGAATTCCAATAATAAGTAAGTGAAAACTCAGATGTTTCTGTGTTTGTTTTAATGCCATTTTAAGGTAATTAGTAGAAAATGCTTGAGATGTTGACATAAAATTTGGTATAATTATCTTAATTTCTTTGAGGTGGGACTAAAGGCTGCATTACTCACTAAATTGACAAGTTATTTTTAATTGTCTTCATTTTTGAATGAATAATTAATGAAGATGAGTTGATAAATAATAAATAATTCTTAGTTGTAAATCCCATTAAAACAGTACTGTAATGATAAAAATCCTTATAAACGGAGTTTCCAAATCACAGTCTGTTAGTGTCCCATTTATTTCAACTAGTTTTGTTATTGACAAACTTTCAGTACATAATAATTTAGTCCCCCCATTGACACTTGTTTAGCAGGATTTGTAGGAAAGTGAGGTAGATTTTTGAGTATTCATAGATTTCATTAGAGGGTCTTCATTGACCTGAGAATTACTTTGGGTATTTTAAAAAGTAAGTCATACTTGCCAGTCAAATCAGCAGTCATTTCATATCTTCTATTAAGTACTGACAGTAGAGGTGTTTGTAATGGCATTAAAAAAAGTGTTACCATGTTAAAACAATTTTAAAGGAAATTTTAAAATGTAAAACTCATCCCTATGTAAAGTCCTACCATGCTAACATAATTGTTGTTCTTTCCATTTTCCCTTCCAGGCTTTATTCATATTTGATATAATGTAATTTAAAGAAAGATGAAGTTAAAGTCAGATGTGATTTATTTTTACGTACTCAGTGAAGATACACGAGTATTTCAAATTGGAATGGTTAGCCCTATTTCATGTAGCATACTAGTAATTTGTCTATCAAAAATAGACGTTTGGTTAAATTTATGACAATTTTTTTTAAAACCTTAGTTTGCTCTCTTCAATCTTCAGCCAGATTTTCTTCTTTTTTTTTCTTTGAGGAAGATTAGCCCTGAGCTAACTGCTGCCAATCCTCTTCTTTTTGCTGAGGAAGACTGGCCCTGAGCTAACATCCATGCCCATCTTCCTCCACTTTATATGTGGGACACCTACCACAGCATGGCTTGCCAAGCGGTGCCATGTCTGCACCCAGGATCTGAACCGGCGAACCCCAGGCCGCCAAGGCAGAATGTGTGCACTTAACCGCTGTGCAACTGGGCCGGCCCCTTCAGCCAGATTTTCTTGTTGTCACAAGGAAAATTGTCTACCAGAGAGGTAGCATGATGAGGTGGAAAGAATCTGATGTGGCGTCAGAGCCCTGGGTTCACATTCTTGGTTTCCTACATGTAATTTAGCCTCTGGGAGCCTTACTTTCAACCTCTGTAAAATGGCAGTAATCTTATTTCTGGTAGGCTCTTTGTGAGGATTAAAAGAAAGAATTTATGTGAAAAGTGTTTTGAGTAAAGTGGGCTACTTACTAATGTCATTATTATTAAATATCTAATTTTGAATTGTATTTTGGGACTTTATTTCATGAAACTGTCATAGATTTTGGAGAGTCTTTTTAAATTCTTTGAAACAGTCAACAAATAAGGCAGAGGAAAAACAAGATGATGAGCGTATTTTGAATATTGGTGAAAATCTCCTATACAAACTTGATTTCATATGATAGTAGAAAGTAGTTCTCACTTATGTCGAAGAAAGCAAAAAATGTCTATATGTTTTTGCCTGATTAGCTTGTGTTAATAGTTGTGTCTGTTTACTTAGGAAGGGCAGATGGTATGGTAGAAATAATGGCCTTTGAAATGGAATAGATTTGGGTTCAGGTTTTTGTGAGGATTAAATGGGGTAATACATGTGAAATGCCTAGCATAGTTCTTTCCACATAAGAGTTAAGCATTTCTTTTACTTTAACTTAGTATTGTACATGGCTCCCCATTTTTTTTTTGTACCAGTTTTGACAGTCTTTTTGAAATTAAGGAATATATGTTTTCTGTGAAGCTGCAATGCTTCTTACCTAATGCCCAAACTTATCATTGATAATGCTCTAGAAAGCAAAATTCAAGTTCAAGCTTAGTTTTTGCTTTCATCTGTGATGTGTCATTGAGTTAAACTTAATATATTATAAATTTAATATGAGTTAAATTTAAAGAGTTATATAAATGAGTACTTTTGAAATCACATCAAGATAGATGATGATTGTGCATATTTTTATAAGTGGGTAAATCCTAGACAGTTGTAGATCCTGCTGTTAAGTCTTCAGATAATGTAATTTAAAAGTTATGTCTTCTGGGAAGAATCTGAGATCTCCCTAGAAGATCTAGAAAATGGAATATCATGGGTAGTGCTTTGAGGTACTGGAAGACTCTATTTAAAAAGTAATCATTTTACTTCATTATGAGGGCACAAAAGAATATACAATAAAATGTAAGTCTCCCTTTCCTGTCTCCTGGCTAATCAGTCCTCCTCTCCAGAGGCAACCACCATTAATCGTTTTCCTGGTGTATCCTTCAGGAGATGTCCCAAGGAAGACTGTCTAGAGTCTGGATTCCAAAGTTGTTTTTTTTTTAAGGTTTTATTTTTCCTTTTTCTCCCAAAGCCCCCCCCCCCCCCCCCCCCCCCGGTACATAGTTGTGTATTTTTAGTTGTGGGTCCTTCTAGTTGTCGCATGTGGGATGCCACCTCAGCATGGCCTGATGAGCGGTACCATGTCTGCACCCAGGATCCGAACCGGCAAAACCCTGGGCCACCGAAGCAGAGAGCCCGAACTTACCGTGGGCCACCGAAGCGGAGAGCCCGAACTTAACCGCTCGGCCACCGGGCTGGCCCCCAGAGTTGTTGAACAGTGGTGAAAACCTCCCGTTGCATATTTATGATAAAAGAAAAAATACCTACAACAGTAACAAGGCTTTTAAGCTTTTAAATTGTCTTCCTACTTTATGTTAGGTGTTAGAGACACAGTGATGACTAAAACAATACAGTCTCTGCCCGTATGGTGCCTAGGAGTCTAATAGGGAAGACAGATATTAAATAATTATAAAAGTAAAGTTGTGGTTACAAGCTTTGTTAAGTGCCATGAAGGAAAAGTTCAGGGTGCTAAGATAGCATATAGCAGGGACATGACCTAGAGGGGTAGGGATGGTCAGAGTGGCCTTTTTTGAGGAAGTGGTTTTTCCTAGAGATATGAAGTATGAGTAAGAATTTATGAGAAGTATGAGGAGGTGGGATACGAAGGGTGTTCAAAGGGAAGGCAGTGTGTGAAGAATTTCAGGTGGGCAAGCATGGCGTGATTGAGGAACTTGGAGAAATCTAGTGTGACTGGGGCAAGGAAAGGTTGCTGGAGAGAGCTGTGTTGAAGACGGGCAAGATCAGATGGAGTGTTTCGTATATGCTGAGTAAAGCTTTTGTTTATATCTCAAGAGCAATGGTCAGGCACTGAAGTGCTGTAAAGGAGTGAGTGATGTGATTCAAGTTGTCTTTTACAAATACTCCTTTAGGGGCCTGCCCGGCGGTGCAGTGCTTAAGTGCTCACGTTCCGCTTCGGCAGCCCGGGCTTTGCCAGTTTGGCGTCCCACATGTAAAGTAGAGGAAGATGGGCATGGATGTTAGCTCAGGGCCAGTCTTCCTCAGCAAAAAGAGGAGGATTGGCAGCAGTTAGCTCAGGGCTAATCTTCCTCAAAAGAAAAAAATACTACTTTACCTGCTGTATGGAGAATAGAAGGGTGGAGGAGACAGAAAGAATGAATGCTTGTGGACTTGGTAGGTTATAATCCAGATAGAGAGGGTTGTTGTAATAAAAGTAGAAAGAAGTAAATACATTTGAGGTAGATTCAGGAGGTAAAATAGGCAGAATTTGTTGAATGATTGGCTATGAGAGGGTGAGAAAGGAAGAGGTAATGATGGATGACTCAGGTTACAATGAATGATGATGCCATTCAGTGACAGAGAACACAGGAAGAGGACCATGTTTTGAGGAGCTGAGATCATGAGTTTAGATTTGGCTGGATTCTTACATCTGCTTTTGCATTCAGTCTGTTGCATTATGTTGTTTTGATTGAAATGTATGAAAAGAAATCATCCTCCATAGATGTAGCTGGAAAAGGGAGGAAGGTTGTGATGATTTACATAATTATGGGCATTCTTCTTTGATACCATACCAAAACTGGACAAGTGATAGTTTCTTAAGGGTTAGTTATAGTGTGGGTTCTGAAATCATCTCAATGAACTTTTTGTTTTCTGTTACATTAAAATCTGTTGGTCTGTCTTGTACTTTGAGTGGATTTTTTTTTATTGACTTCTTAATAGTTTCATCATTGTGACATTTCAGTTGTATGTTATTTCTTGTCCATCTACCATATATGTACTTCCCTTCACCCCCTGTGCCCACCCTCATGCCCCTTCCCCTGGTAACCACTGAGCTGTTTTCTTTGTCCATATGTTTGTTTATATTCCACATATGAGTGAAATCATATGGTGTTTGTCTTTCTCAGTCTGACTTATTTCGCTTAGCATAATACCCTCTAGGTCCATCCATGTTGTTGCAAATGGGATGGATTTTGTCTTTTTTTATGGCTGAGTAGTATTCCATTGTGTATATATATACCACATCTTCTTTATCCAATCATCCATCGATGGGCGCTTGGATTGCTTCCATGTCTTGGTTATTGTGAATAGTGCTGCAGTGAACATAGGGGTGCATATGTTACTTTGGGTTGTTGATTTCAAGTTGTTTGGGTTGAGTGGATTTTTTTATCCATGTTTGAGTTTGTAAAATCATGCACTGGTCATGTGAAAAATACTGGTCTACTGAGTTATACGGATATTTCAAATGTTGACGTATATCATTCTCCAGTGTCACAAACTCACATTTGTTAATATGACTACTGATCTCATCAGAAAAGTCTTTAAATGTTGGGAGGCTGTCAAGCTCATGGTGGCAGATAAAAGTTTTCCAAAATTGTAATTTTTGCTTGGAAGCCTGAATGTTATCATTGGCAACAAATACTGTCAGTTGTTTTCCTTGAAGTGGAAGGCTTACTTGGTTAATTTTTGAGAAAATGTTTGCCAAATATCCAAGTCTGAATAACCACCGTTTGTCTGAAGTTCTTTCAAATAAAAATGGTGTTGCATGAAAAAAGCAGCTAGTTCAGCTGTCCAACAGTAGTACAAGTACTTTTCCTTGACACAACCATCATTCTTCCGTATGCAGAAATGCATTATGCCTACTTCCCATTTCCTTAAGTAGAATATTAAAAAGATGTATATTCAAGGGTTGAGATTTAATAAAATTAATAACTTTTTTTCTTCATCAAGGTTATTCTGTGGTGAAACTGGCTTGTTTTTTTTTCCATGCTAGAGCTTGGCAGTGAAGAATTCAAGTACTCGTAGTGCCGTTTAGTGCGGCTGCCACCTTGATTCATGCTGAAGCACCAGCAGTTTTGTCCGCCATTGCTTTTGCATCATTAGTGCACATGTCAACACAGGGAAGAAAGTGATTCAAGAAGAGAAAGGACGATTGTGTTCAGTCCTGGTGAGAGGTCAAGTAGGGTGAAGACTAAAAGGTTTCCATTGGATTTAGCAACATTCTCAAGGTCATTGATCTTTTTTTTTTTTTTTTTTTGAGGAAGATTAGCCCTGAGCTAACATCTGCCGCCAATCCTCCTCTTTTTGCTGAGGAAGACTGGCCCTAAGCTAACATCCTGCCCATCTTCCTCTACTTTTTTTTCCCCCAAGTTGAAAAACAAACATCTTTATTGTCTAGAAATATATATTAAAAAATTCCCCACAAAACATGCTATTCTCTCATTTCCCCATCTTCTTCCTCTTCTTCAACACCCCTGATATAGAGGACATTATCACACCTTATTAAAACTTCACCCAGATGTCCAGACAATGCTCCATCTATGTATTCTTCGTGTTTGGAAGCTGCGTGTTCATATAGCTATCTAGAGATACCAGGTAGTCTTTGTACTCCATTCCTCACTTAAGTTTCACCATTACTGGCTTTCCTGTTAATCCATTGAGGAAAGGTTTGGGATTGAGGGGCAAACTCATCGCACTCACAGGCAAATACTGCAGGCTACTCGCCGCCGACCCAGCTGTCGTCTGTCCCTTGTGAGTCTTCTTCTACTCTTATCTGTGGGATGCCTGCCACAGCATGGCTTGCCAAGCAGTGCCATGTCCGCACCCGGGATCTGAACTGGCAAACCCTGGGCCACTGAAGCAGAACGTGCGCACTTAACCGCTGCACCGCCAGGCTGGCCCCAAGGTCGTTGATCTTAATGAGAGCTGAGTGCAGTGATGGTGAGGGGGGCAGATTGGAATGGGTTGAGGAGTAAGTAGGACATGAAGAAATGGAGACAGGGAGTGTGGAAAACTTTTTTGAGAAGTTGGATTGGAATGAGGGTGCTTTTTCTTTTAAAGGCAGAGACGAGAGAGAATGGATAATCCATAGCATAAGGATTCTGAGAAACTGGAAGAGAATTGGCTCTTGTCAAGAGCAGTGCTTTGTCTCATTCAGTTGGTCTGGTGTGGTGTCTGATACTTTGCGTTCCTAATGTGCTCTCAGATAATGCTGAAGCTGTTGGTCAGAAAATCCTACATTGAGTAGCAAAGCTCTGATCCACTGGTGGAGAGAGAAGTTTTAGGTAGGTCTGTTCCTTGCCATAATACAGCAATAGTGGGGACGTGAGGTGCAGATGTTGTAGGTTTGATGGTAAAAAGTTGAAGGGATTGTCTGTCTAATGATTTCTCCCCGAAGTAGATTAGAAACAATGATAATATCTAGAATGGGTGTGGGGAAATGAGTATGCTCCTGTAGTGCTAGTAGCTTCGTAACAGGTATCCCTGCCTTTAGCCTAACTGTATCCAGATTTATAGTCTTAAAGTGCTTTTTATGGTCTGTTTTTTCCAGTTGTATTGAGGTATAATTGACTATACTCTTAAAATAGTGATTTGATTGTACCACTCCCTTTTACAAAATCTTTTGGGTTCTTTACCTAATAGATAAAATTTAAATGCCTTCAGAAACCTCTTCTCATTCTTGCACATGCATACTACTACTACTTTGGTTTTTCCATTGCTAAGCCTAGTGCCTGGCAAACAATAGCTAATATCCAGATATTGAACAAATTGAGGAAATTCTTTATATTGTGCCCATTTTCAGCTTATGCCTAAAATGCCTATAGGAAATATTTCTGGAGTCGTGAAACTGGTTGGGAAGTATGCAGGAGGAGTTGCATCGTATTCTCTGTAGTAGAAACAGTTTTCCCCTGCTCCCTTGCGCTAAGGCACCTGTCTTTCCCGTACTGACTCCTGTTTTCTCCTACCCTATGAGGGAGTAAAAGGGAAGTGAAATTACTCTTCTCTGATCAGCACTGCAGCTGATTCTTCCCTGGATAGAGAATGTTCGTTGCATCAAATGCATATAATCCTGCAAAGTTCAATAAGTGAGCAAATGTGTATGTGCTGCTTTTCAGTGGACAGCAGAGAAAAATACTGGAAGATGAGAAACATTCTCTGTCAAAGTTCTTAACCTTGGGCTCTCGGTGGCCCATAGATAATGAGCTTCAGTGAGCTTTCCTTAAGCTTACCAAAGTGTTTGTCACCTTAAAAATGTAAAAAACAAAACACTCTTCCAGTTTATAGCAGTATATCTGTATACTTTGCGTACTTGTTGCCTGTGTCCTTAGACCTTTGAGTTCCACAGAGCCCAGTACTGCTTACTCATCTTTGTATCCTAGCCCCAACACCTGCACAGTACTTGGCATAAAAAGGCATTCAGTAGATACTTGTTGAATGGATTTCAGTAAAGTTTGTGTGTATTTTATTTGTAGTTATATTTTAATTGGAGAAAAGCAAGTCTGCATATTGGATTTGACTTCTTTTCCTTTGAGAGGGAAGGCCCTAATTTTCAACTGCTCTGCTAGGATTTATTTCTTCTTAAGCAATACAGAGAGAGTCAAGGCTAGGAGCAGGGGCAAAAATGGAATAAAAGATGAAATGGATCAAAAGATATTATTTATTATCTTCAAGAAACAGAATTTATTAATCTTTTATAGTTAAATTATGTTTTAGGTTTTTTTAATAAAGGAAGTGGTCAATTTACAGACTGTATTCAGTAAAATATCACCACTGTAGGTAACTTCCTTTGATTTAAAAAAAAAAAGTTAAATTTCTTTATATTGTAAATCTTCTGATATTTTGGCCCAAGTCCTAATGGTATAGTCTGGAAGAAGCATATGGTAGTTATGGTATAGAAACTATTAGAGTTTTCAAGGTAAAGTCATTCTCTTTGGAACCTCATGAAACTTTTTGTTCTTGTTTTGAGTTGCTTATCTCGGCTTCCATCAAGGAAAGATTTTGATGTCGTTGCAGGTAGCATTTTCGGAACCATTGCTTAAATTTGGATTTAGCTGAAGACTGGTCTTAATCTCATTTATGTGGTTTACTAGTCTGACAGTAGATCTTTGTAGACTGAATGATCTTAAAGTTTCCTAATTAGGCTACCTTTTGGTCTATAAATTGATTTTACGGTATAGTTCTGGGCTTAATATATAAAAATAATTTCTACCTGTAATGTAAGATTTAAATATTTAGCAAGTATAAAATTTTGAATAACTCTTTAATTGTAATGTGTATAAAATTCTGTGCTGTAAGGTGTATACTTTTAGCACTATTCAGGGAGGGCAGTGATTATTATATGCATATTTAATTTTTTTCTTAAATTTATTTAAATTATATATGGTGAAGTTTGAGTTTTGACAAATGCAGAGTCATGTAACTACAACCACAATGGAAATTCAGAGGAGTTCCGTCACCCCAAAACGTTCCCTAGAGCTGTCCCTTTGAGGTTAAAGCCTCCCCCGCAACCCCAGTGCCTGGCAGTCAGTGGTCTTTTCTCTGTTGCTATAGTTTTGACTATTCCAGAATGCCATGTAAATGGAGTCGTGTGTGAAGTGTGTAGCCTTTTGAGTCTGGCTTCTTCTGTGTAGTATATTGTATTTGAGAGTCATCTATGTTGCTGTGTGTATAATAGTTCCTTCCTGTTAATTGCTGAGTAATATTCCATTTTATGGATGTACCAAAGATGGTTTATCGTTCACCTCTTGAAGGACATTTGGATTTTTCTGGTTTTGGTGATTATGAGCAAAGTTACTATAAATATTAGCATACAGATTTCTGTGTATATGTGGGTTTTCATTTCTCCTGAAATTCTTAGACATAAATCTGACCAGATGTAGAAATTGACAAACTGATTTCAAATTCTTGATGGAAATGCAAAGGACCTAGACTAGCCAGAACAACTTTGATAAAGAATAAAGTTGGGGCCCGCCCCGTGGCCAAGTGGTTAAGTTCATATGCTCTGCTGTGGTGGCGCAGGGTTTCACCAGTTCGGATCCTGGGAGTGGAGATGGCACCGCTCGTCAGGCGACGTTGAGGTGGTGTCCCACATGCTACAACTAGAAGGACCTGCAACTAAGATATACAACTATATACGGGGGAGATATGGGGAGATAAAGCAGGAAAAAATAAAAAAGATTGGCAACAGTTGTTAGCTCAGGTGCCAATCTTTAAAAAAAAAAGAAGAATAAAGTTGGAGGACTAATGCAATTGTATTCCAGTTCTTATTATATAGCCACAGTAATCAAAACAGTGAGGTGTTGGTGTAAAGATAGATAGATCAGTGACATGGAATAGAGAGTTCAGAAATAGACTCACACATACATGGGCATCTTATTTCAGCAAAGGGGAAAGGCAGTCCAATGGGAAAAGGATAGTTTTTTTTTTTTATAGTGCTAAAACAATTGGGTATCCATATGCAAAAAAAAAATTAACTTTAATTCATACCCCACACCATATACAAAAATAAACTCAAAATCAATCATAGACCTAAACATAAAACCTACCACTATAAAACTTCTAGAAAAAAAAATAGGAGAAATCCTTTGTGACCCTAGGTTAGGCAAATATTTCTTAAACAAACACTAAAAGCACAATCTGTAAGAGAGTAAATTGATATGTTTGAAAATTTTTATTACTAATTCAGTTTCTGTAATAGAGGACTGGTCAGGTTGCTTAATTCTTCTTGAGTGAATTTTAATAGTATGTCTTTCAAGGAGTCGGTCTATTTAATATAAGTTAAGATTTATGGACATAGAGCTGTTTGCAGAATACCTTTTTATCCTTCGGATGTTTCTACAGTCTGTAGTGATAATTCGGCTTTTCATCCTGATATTGGTAATTTTTATCTTTTATCAATCTGGCTAGAGATTTATGAGTTTTATTACTCTTTTCAAAGAACCAGCTTTTGGTTTCATTTATTTTCTCTTTTTCTGTTTCCAGTTTTATTGATTTCTGGTCTTTATTATTTCCTTACTTCTGAGTTAGTTTGGGGTTTGATTTGCTGTTTTTTCCTAGTTTCTTCGGTGGAAGCTGAGGTCACTGATTTGAGATCTTTTCTAGTATTATCACTTAAGACTATAAATTTCTCTTTTCTGCTTTAGTTGATGTTGTATATTTATTTTCATTTGGTTAAAAATATTTTAAAATTTTCTTGGAAACTTTCTTTTTTACCCTTGGGTTTTTTAGAAGTGTGTTGCTTAATTTCCAAATATTTGAGGACTTTTCAGATATTTTTGTGTTACTATTATAGTCAGAGAACATAGTTTATACATTATTTTAGTTATTTTGAATTTAAGGTTTGTTTATGGCCCACAATATGACCTATTTTTGGTGAATGGTCCACATGCACTTGAGAAGAATGTGTATTCTGCTGTTGTCGGTGGAATGTTTTACAACTGTCAAATTAGGTCAAGTTGATTGATAATGTTGTTCAGTCTATATTCTTGTTGAGTTACTGAGAGAGGTGTTAAAGTCTCCAAGTATCCTTGTAGGTTTATCTATTTATCTTCAGTCCTCTCAGTTTTTGCTTTGTGTATTTTGAAGCCCTGTTAAGTGCCTTTAGGACTGCAAAATTTTCTTGGTGAATTGACCCTTTTGTCATTATGTAGTGTCCCTCTTTATCTTTGGTAATTTTCCTTGTTCTAAAGTTTACTTTGTCTGATATAAATACAGCCACTCTTTCTTTTTCAAAAGAAAGCTTTTTGGGTTTGTTTGGTATATGTTTTTATTTTTAACCAATCTGTATCATTGTATGTAACATGGGTTTCTTGTAGACAATATATGGTTGGCTTGTGTTTTTTTTAATCCAACCTGACAGTATCTGTTTTTAATTGGTGAGTTTAGACCATTTACATTTGGTGTAATTTTTGGATTTCTGAATATATGTTTAACATTTTATTATTTGGGTTTTTAGTTTCTCTGTTTTCTCTCTCCTGTCTTTTGATTTACTTGAGTATTTTGTAGCTTTCTATTTTAATTTTTCTATTGGTTTTTTGTCTATGTCTGTTTGTATGTTTTAGTGGTTTCTCTAGGGATTACAGTTAACTTCAAGAGTTCATGTTTTACCATTTAAAGTAAAATGAAGAAGTTTTACAACCATATAGGTCCCTTTAAATACTCCCTTCACGTTATAGTTGTCATATGTGTTAAATCAACATTGAAAATCTCAAGGTACACTGATAGAATTTTTGCTTTCAGCTGTCAGTTCAATAGGAGAAAAATAGTCTATTTTATTTACCCAGATATTTATTATTTCTGTTGCTCTTTCTTCATTCCTGAAGTTCCATCTATCTCTGGTATCATTTTCTTTCATCCTGAAGAACTTTAGCATTTCTTTTAGGGGAAGTCTGCTGGTGATGAAGTCTCTAAATCTGAGAATGTCTTTATTTTACTTTTATTCTGTGAAGATGTTTTTGCTGGATAGAATTCGGGGTGACCGTTCTTTTCAGTATTTTAAAGATATTTCACTGTCTTCTGGCTGTTATGGTTTCTGATGAGAAATCTGCATTCTGTCTAATCTATTTTTGTGTTGTTTTTCAGCTCTTGCTGCTTTCAAGATTTTTTTTCTTAACCTTTGATCTTTTTGCAGTTTAATTATGATTTGTCTGTGCATGGTTAGCTTTGAATTTGTGTTATTTGAGGGGTTTTGTTTGTTTGTTTGTTTGTTTTGGTGAGGAAGATTGGCTCTGAGCTAACGTCTGTTGCCATTCTTCCTCTTTTGGCTTGAGAAAGATTGTCACTGAGCTAAAATCTGTGGCAGTCTTCCTCTGTTTTATGTGGGATACCACCACAGCGTGGCTTGACAAACAGTGCTAGGTCCGTGCCCAGACTCTGAACCTGTGAACCCTGGACCGCTGTAGCAGAGCACGTGAACTTAACCACTACACCAGTGGACCGGCCCTTGTCTTCTTTGAGGTTTGCTGAGCTTCTTGAATCTGCCCGTCTTTCACTGAATTTGGGAAGTTTCTTCTTCAAATTTATTTTCTGTACCAATTTTTTTCTCTTTTCCTTCTGGGATTCCCATGGCATAAATGTTACACTTTTTGATATGTTCCTTCAGGTCCCTAAGAGTCTGTGTCACCCCCCTCCTCCTGCCCCAAGTCTTTTTACTCTGTGTTCTTCAGATTGGATAATTTTATTGATCTGTCTTCAGTTTCACTGACTATCTGTCGTATTCATTCTTCTCTTGAACCCATCCAGGGAGTTTTTCCCCCCTACAAACTGTATGTTTCATTTCTAAAATTTTCATTTGATTCTTCTTCATACTTTCAGTTTCTCTGTTGAAAATTTCTGTTTCCAGTCATTTCAAGAATGTTCACATTTACCTCATGGAATATAGTTATAATAGCTGATTTAGAATTTTCTCTGATAATTTCAACATCTGGTTGTCTCAGGCTTACATCTGTTGACTGTCTTTTTTTCTTGAGTTGGATAGATCAGATTGTACTAATTCTTTGTATTTCAAGTTATTTTGGATTTCTAACCTAGACGTTTAGAATATTACATTGTGAGACTCTTGGTTTTATAAAAATCTTCTGGAGAATGTTGATCCTGTTGTTTCGTTTTGGCATGCAGTCCACCTGGTTAGATTTAAACGGCAGTTCTGTCTTGCCCTCTGTGGGTGGTGGTTCCACCCACGCGTCACTAGTTTCAAAGCCTTTCTTCTTTGGGTCTGTGCTGTGTCACTCAGTTTAGTCTGGGACTTGGTGATGAATTATGTCATAGTTCAGTTGTCAGTCTTTGCTGTTCTTTAGTTCCATCCTCCACATGTGCAGTTTGTAGGTGAGCCTGGGACTTGTGTCAGGGATTTTTTTTCTAGCTCTTTCCTCTCAGAGGTTTCCTCCATGTCTTTTGGCTTCCAGGAGCCCTTTTTACTAGTGTTCTAGCTAGGAAGCTGGAGCTGTCTTGAAGTTTTAGACACACTTCCTCTCACCCTCTACCCATCTTCCTCCTTGTGCTGTCATACACTTTCTGGGACTGGAACTGCCCTTGAGGTGAAAGTAGTGAGAGAAAAGAGAGAAGAAAATAACAGGATTCCTCTCATGCTCTTCTGATCACAGGGCCTCCTTTTCTTAGTCCCCAGTTCTCCCTGGGCCTTAGATGCTCGTCCACCTCCATTGCACTGTGCGTGTGTTACTCAGGGTGTAGTCTGGGACTTACACCTGGGGCTGGCCTTGGGGCCAGGCTGGGAGGAAAGAAACTCAGGAATTTCTCCTCATACCCTCTGGCTCACAGAGGCCCCTTTTCTATGTCCCCTCAGAGCTTTTCTTGTGTGCTTCTGCTCCATAGTTCTGGGACTTAACCTGTCTATGGGTTAAACCTGGAAAAGGAAAAAGCCCTTGAAACTACTTCCATGATGGGTCATTATTTAAGTTTTGACTTCCTTTCCTAATCCATGTGCTTTGTCCACTTTCAAGAGTCTGCATATAGTTGCTTTTTTGTGTTTTGTCCAAGGTTTTTGTTGTAATCATTGGGAGAAATAGGCTGTAATAAGCTTATTCCACTTGACTAGTTATGAAATACATTTGTTTCAGAAATTTGAAAAAATCAGAAAAATTTAGAGAATGAAAATTGTCTAGGATTATACCATCTGGAAATAAGCCATTTTGATTTTTTGTTCTAGTTTCTTCTCTGCATATTTTTACATGATCAACATCATGGTAGATACGAGTTTTTTCCTTTTCTTTTACCTGATATTTCTGTCAAACAATATTTCTGTCATAACAAGTTCTTAGTAAGCAGCTTACAAAAACCCGCATAATCTGTCATATGGATGTGTCATATACTTAATCATGCCCTTGTTATTAGATATATGTTATGTCCCAGTGAGCATCTTTATATATGTATTTTTGCCTGATAACATTTTTTTGAACTGCTGACTTCAAAATTACATATGAGAGGAAGTCAAAGTTTTGTGTCTGTTTGAAATAATAATATTTAATTATTTTTAGAAGTCTGACAGTGTATGTTTTTTATATTAGTCTTCTCTCATAACTAATTTCAGAATGGTACTGCTTTTGGTAGAGGACCTTGTGGTTTTTTATTGTTTTGAACTTTAGAGTTGTGTTGGAAAATCTAATTGAAGATAATGTGACAAGTTTTCATTCCGTGGAGGAATGAATGGGTAGGTTAGTAAATTTTGATTTTTATCTTTTAAGAGAGATCGGAATGGAAATTTAAAAATGATGTCAATGTCTGCCCAGTGTGGTAGTTTTATGTTTCATATCTGCCTCATGTATGTGTTCATACAGAAATAGTCTGTTAGAAATGCAGAAATAAAATCTCAATGATTGAATTTATTTTGGGTTTTATTTATGACTTTTGCTGTTCTAATTAGAGACTTTTATATCCTGAAGTGTGTGTGTATGTATATAATGTTAGATTATTTTTTATTTTCTTGGTAGAGGTTTGAATATTCTGTGTTTAATTTTTAAAGTTTGGTAATTCTGTCACAGCTAGCCAAACTTTATGAAATAAAGTTAAAAAATACTAGAAGTCAGTTTGATAATATCTGTCAAATCAAAAATGTACACACACAAACACTTCTGAGAATCTTTCATTCCTAAATACTGGTACAGGTGTGCAAATATATACTTCCAAGATTGTTCACTGCAGCACTGTTTCAAAATAGTAAAAAACTGGAAGCCACCTAAATGGCTAATAATGTATGGCTATTTATTATATTGGATGTTTTGTAGACCTTAGAAAGATTGAGCTAGATCCTGTTTATATAATGTGGAAAGGTGGTCACAACATATCCATTAAGGAAGTGAGCAAATTATAGGATAGTATTTGTAGTATGAGCCTACTTGTAAATAACAGAAGCTTGATGACGAGGCGCTGGAATCATCTGATGACTTGTTCTGTCACATCCCCTTGAATACTGGCTTTTAGTTGGCATCTCTCTTGGGTTTGTTAGCTGGAATACCTACTGGCCTTGCAATGTGGCTAGAGCTTCATCACAGCATAGTGGTTGTGTTCCAAGAGCAAGAGTTGCAAGAGAATCCGGGAGAAGCTTTTATTGGCTTAGCTTTAGGAGTTGCAAAGAGGTCACTTTCACTGTATTCCTAAACCTGCCCAGATTCAAGGGGTTGGAACATAGGCCCTCTTAAAGGAAAGAGTATCAAAGTCACGTTACAAAAAAGAATATCTGGATATGTGGGATGGGAACTAATACTGTAGATGTTGTTGGAAAATATGCCTTGTCATTTGATTCTTCAAGCTTCCATCCTTTGCACAGTTTATTCTCTTTACTTAGACTACAAGAGCTTGTCTGCTTGGCCAACTTCTACTATATGGTTTATTGAGCATCTTTTATGTGCTGAGCACTGTACTACGTATTTTATATACATTATCTCAAATCCTTGCAATAGCTCTTCAAGGCAGAGAATACCTTGACTTAAATCAGACTTCTTCCTTTTTTGTGAGGTCTTCCTTTCCCTTAAATCCCCTGAGTTGAGCTTTCCTTCTCAGAACTTTTTATGAACCTACCTCTTTTAGGTTTTTATTATAGCACTCATTATATTTATTTTTGCTGCATCACATTATCTTTCTCCCTATTAAACTCAGTTTCTTCAGACAAGGATTATTTTCATATATTCATTTATCAAATATTTGAGTGTCTGCTAGGTAATAAGTATTGGGCTTGGTTGTAGGAAAACAAGAGATAGGTAAGGTATAGACCCTACTCTCAAGTAGCTCATGTTTTCATGGATGAGATGGTAAATGGGAAAATATAATATAGTTTGATGGATGCTTTTGGTAGATAGGTTTCGCTGAATGCTCTGAAACCTCTCAAGTGGAATGTAACTGAGAATGAGTAGTGAGATTGGTCTAAGGCAGGCTTCCTAGGGGAGGTGCTTTCTGACCTGAGTCGTCTTAAAAGTTTTTAAATTTAATTTTAAAAGTTGCCTTGAAAAAGGAATGCCAGTGAAAAAGAGGAGAAGGTGGTAAGAAGTGTTTCTTGCGAAGGGGACATGTGTAAGGGCATGAGGATCCGGAAACTTCTGAGTAGGGTGGGAATTATGTGTGGTGAAGCAGGAGTGAGTTGAGTGTTCATGTGTGAAGGGGTGGAGAGGGGCATTGAATGAGGCTGATCACAGATCAGATCTGTAATCCTGATGAATTTGGGTTTTATCTTCAAGGTAGTAGGGAGCTCTTGAGGGATTAAGAAGGATGTGACAGTATCAGATTTGTGTGTTAGAAAAATAATTTTGGTGATGGAGTGGTGAAGGGACTAGAGCGTCTCGTGAGAGAGACGAGTTAGGAAGCTATTGTAGTTATCCAGATAAGAAATAATGAGGGTTGGAATTCAGGGCAAGGGACAGAGACTAAACAGATTTAGGAGGTAGAAACGTGAAGATTAAGTATTGGATTTTTTACTTTAGGAATAAGAGTTTGGAAGAATTTTATGATTTTTACTTCAGGGACTGGATGGATGGTAGGTTAGAGAATAAGTAGTTTGGTTTTTGGTAGGGAAAGTTCATTTAGTTTTGCGCAAGTTGTGTTTGATGGTTCCTGAAACATCTCCAGGTAGAGAGCTGAGGAGAGGAGGCAATCGGGTCTGTAGTTGGGATTTAGGAGAGCAGTTTGGGCTAGAGTCTAGACTTGGCATTTTGCTTTGCTATGGGAAATGAGAGAAGAAGATGGAAGTGGAGTCAGTTTTTTGTGTTGTGGGAAGGTGTGAGGCGGGGGTAGGAGGTGGGTGACCTGTTGGGCCAGGGCGAAGGCATGTGTGTGGAGGGGTGGGGGCATATTTGTGAGGGGTTGGGCATGTGGGGTGGAGAAGTAGGTCAGTAAGGGAGCTAATGGAATTCTTTTTGTTTGGCTTCTCTTTCCATAAGCAAAAAATTTCTCATTTTTTCTTAGTATGATTAATTCAACAAATAAAACTTGAGTGTCTCCTATGTTGAGAGAACCCTGCTGGGTGCTGTATGAAATAAATTCCTACCCTTGAGGAGCTTATAGGCTTTTAGGGAGAGTTACAATGGATAACAAAAAATAAATTATAAATTGTAAAGTAAATTACGACAAAAAACAGGAGTCTTGTTTTGGGTAGTTAGGAAAGGTAAGTCTAAAAGCTGAGGAGATGACATTTAGGTTGAGACAGGAAGGATGACGGAGAGCCAGCTATAGGAAGAGTTGGGGGAAAAGCATTTTAGGCAAAGGGATCAAAACACATCAGCATCTTTATTTATTTTTCTGTCTTTCTCTATCCATTCAAATCCGTGAATTTATACCAATACAGTCATGGGCCACATAATGATGTTGTAGTCAACAATTGACTGCATATACAGCTGTGGTCCCATAAGATTAGTGCCGTATAGCCTAGGTGTGTAGTAGGTGATACCATCCAGCTTTGTGTAACTACTACCAGGGAGGAAGAAATTTTCTTCTAAGAATTAAATTGACATGAGACAGATTAACAGGAGGAAAACGAACAAAAGTTTAATAACGTGTATACTTGGGAGAAACCCAGGAAAACCAAGTAACTTGCCAAAATGGCCAAAACCCTCACCTTAAATACTTTCCTCAGCTAAAGACAAAAGAAGATGTTGAGGATGGGGAGAGTCAGAGACTTCAAAGGGAAGGAAGGCAGCTCACAGGTAGGTGAAAAGGAGCAAACATTTGGAAAAGTGTTTAGCCCCACAGAAAACACATGAACACAGAGGGGAACCCAACAAACAGACTTTTCTAGGTTCCTCCCTGTCTACCACCTAGTTGATGTTATGCTAAGGTGATAGCTCACTTCCTGAGACAGGTGTTTTCTTTTTCTTTTTATTGAGTTCCTATAGTTTACGTCACTGTGAAGTTTCAGGTGTACGTTATTTCTCGTCTGTCACCACTTAAGTGCTCCCCTTCATCCCTTGTGCCCACTCCCCAGTGCCTTCCCCTGGTAACCACTGAACGGTTCTCTTTGTGAGACAGGTTTTTAAAAATCTATCTAAAATAATCCTCATGTTAAAGAGACAGATTTTGGGGTGGCAAATTTTGTTCCCCTGCAGTACACTCTGTGATGTTCACCCAACGATGTAATCACCTAACAAGGCATTTCTCAGAATGTGTCCCCATCTTTAAGCAATGCATGGCCGGACCTCAAGTTCCAATCTAACACTGCAGGATTCATTCTAGTTTACTCTTTCTGTATTTGCAAATCCATTCTGCAGTGAAAAACCTGGCTCCCATTATCTTTAATATATTTATTTATTTGATTACTTACCTTGTAGGTATCAGTTGCCCATTACTGGGGCATTCCCCTGCACAGTTGCCCTCTTCATCATGCTCATACTCAGCACCCTATGCCAGACTGACCCCCTCCTCCCTCTAGAGATACCCTCCTCAACACTAGTGCTAGACCTCTTACATGGATGTCTAAGTGGCTATTTCAGTAATCCAAACAGGCGTTTGAAGTTGGCTTAGGTTAGGGTTGTAAAAGAAGTTGGTGATCACAAATTTATAATGAGATCGGTTTTCTTGATTATGTACATAGTGTTTCTTAGGTACTCCCTATTGACATAGATTCAGACCCAGGGAAGGTTGTGGTTCTGGTTGTGGCGTGGGAAAAAGGCAAGGGACTTTCGAGGGTCTTGCTCATGGAAGGTAGTCAGTTGCTTGTTGATAATCATAAAGCTCAAGTTGCATTCAAAGACCAAGTTGAATTATTTGTTAACATAGGGTTTCTTTGGAAGTGATACCAAGAAGTTCCCTAACCAACAACTGAAGAGACAGTTTTAAGGTTTAAAATGTTTTCGTTACAATGGCTATATTAAAGCAGGTACCCAGCAGAGTATGTTAGGAAACACTTGTTAGTAGTTTGTTTTAGTTTCAGTATGGACTTTCAGGTATACAACTATAGTTTTTTTCAAGGATTCTGTATTTTTAAGAGTTTGTTAATTAATGTTGGCATGTTTTTTCCCCAACCATTTTGCTCAATTTGTATTGTTGATATTTTGTAATTTGCTTTGGTTCTAAATTGAAAAATTAGTGATTATAAGAGAATATGCCTTAAATACCTTCTCATTGTTGGAAAAGTAACTCAAGAACTAGAAAAATAATTTTTTTCCTGTCCAATAGACAAAAGTACAACAGATATTTTGTACTATACTTTTTAAAATTTTATGAATCAGATTTTCATTATACCTGATATAAAATAAACTCTTATGTGCAGACCATCTTTATTTCTCTCTTAGAAATAAAATTGAGGGGGCTGGTCTCGTGGCCGACTGGTTAAAGTTCACATACTCCACCTTCGGCGGCCCAGGGTTTCACCGGTTGGGATCCTGGGCGCGGACATGGTACCGCTTGTCAGGCCATGCTGAGGCGGCATCCCACATGCCACAGCTAGAAGGACCCACAACTAAAAATATACAACTATATACCAGGGGGCTTTGGGCAGGAAAAGTGGGAGGTGTGGGGGGGAGATTGGGAACAGTCGTTAGCTCAGGTGCCAATCTTTGAAAAAAATAAATAAAATTGATCACAGTTAAAATCAGAGAACCTGTGTTTAGAACTTTCTGTTTTTATTTGTTTGTTTGTTTATTTGAGGAAGATGCACCCTGAGCTAACATCTCTGCCAGTCTTCCTCTATTTTGTATGTGCGTTGCCACCACAGCATGGCCACCAAGTGTTGTAGGTCTGCACCTGGGAACTGAACCTGGGCCTCCGAAGCCGAGCACACTGATCTTAACCACTAGGCCACTGGCCTGGCTCCTGTTTTTATTTTTTTAAACTGACCCTTTAATCATACTTGTTCAGGAGATTCGTTACATTTTGGGGAACATAGCAGGCAACATAATTATTCTCCAGATTAGCAAATATTACATTTCCCCATGAACTATAGAAAGTTATACTAAACTTTTTTCTTGTTTTGTTTATTTAGTTTTTGATGTGTAGTTTTTGAACTAAATAAGAAAGGCAGATGAATAATTTTCTTATTTTTAGCATAAAGCGTATGGTAGATCTATCCATTCTTGTCATTTGATGTGAGGACTGTCAACTTCAATATTTTATTCTTTGTTCAAAAGCTGCTGTTTTCTAAAGAAAAAAACAACACTTTTTTTAAGTTGTGTTCTTCCTCAGTAGTAGTAACACTTTTACAATCTCTTCTCATCTGTTCAGTTTACTATATATGCAGATGCAGAGCAGCAAAAATGCTTTAAGATTCTGACATACTAGTCAGTCTTCTGACCTTACCTGAGAACTAGGGGGCTATCTCCTATAACCCAGCCTCAAAGCATTTTCTCCTCAGAAAAATTACAAGTGACTACATGGTGTAGCTTCCCAGTGTTGCTGGCTAATAAAACCCAGCTGTGTTTAATTAGTGACTGGTTGACTACTGAATGCAACAGATCTAAAATCTTCTTTGATAATATTCCTGCTGCTGGACTCCTTAAGTTAAGATCATCTAAGCAGATATTAAAGAGTAGAGTTACTTTGGCGTTCATAGTGATATTTTTAAAAAGTCACTGAAGATATGTACGTACTAAAAATTGGTGGAAAAATAATTCCACTAAATGTTGAGTACTACTTTTTTTGTTACCCGTAGCCCATTTAAAGTTTAGTCTATGCAGAAAAGTTAGAATAATGCCTTTGATGTCATCTATAACTGAGATTTCTACTAAATGTAAGTTACAGTCTTTCGTATTTTAAGTGTTGATAAAATATAAGGGATATTATTGATACCTCACAAATTCCGATTTGATAAAACTGTGTCCTGCAGGTTTGTATAGCAGGCGGAGGGAAGGGGAGCTGAAGTTAATTCGTTCAATATAATGCCAGGGTACTGAGCTAAGTGTGTAATGTGTGTAATTTCGTGTAATCTTCATAACATTTGGATAAAGTAGGTATTGTTTAGATATTATGTTTGCTTTATAAATGAAGAAACGGGACCAGAAAGGTTACACAGCTGTTCTTCTATGTTTTACCCAGGTCCGTTAAAACCCAAATCAGCGCTTGTTCCCATAAAACATGAATTGAACAATGTGCCTGGCCTTCAGGAACTCTTAATGTAAATAACGAAATAAAGTGATACATGAAACAGTGTGGGCACTGTTTTTATAAGGTTTTAGGTGAAAGTACCACTTAACTATTTGGGAAGATTTTACAGAGCAGTTGTTGTTTGAGCTGAATATTGTATAGCAATTTTTTTTAACATGATTTCAAGTTAATGCTGCTACTTTAAACGGTTTACAACCTGATATTTTCAGCAGTGATGAAATTAGCATGTGAGTATTGTTATGGAAGCAAAAGCAGTGTGAGAAATATTACCTAATATACATGCAGACACAGTATTGAGCATGATGTATTATGTTATAGTTTTTATCTGTTTTGTTAATATTTTGATATTAAGAATTTAGTAACGTAGATGTTACATGATTTCTTTCACTGCAGATGTCCTCCTCGCACTTTCTTACCAGCCCTCTGCAAAATTTTTCTTGATGAAAGTGCTCCAGACAACGTGTTAGAGGTGACAGCCCGTGCCATCACATACTACCTGGATGTATCTGCAGAATGCACCCGAAGGATTGTTGGGGTAGATGGAGCTATAAAAGCACTTTGTAATCGTTTGGTTGTGGTCGAACTTAACAACAGGACTAGCAGAGACTTAGCTGAACAATGTGTAAAGGTAAATCTTAATTATTTATTGGCCCTTTGAAGATGACTTCAAGAATAAAAAGTGTATTTTGCTAAAAAATAAAATTCTTTCCATTGTCAGTCTTACTTTATTGAGAATGGTTGAGAACAGTGGAGTTACAGTCCTTGTGGCACCAAAGAAGAGCCATATGGCTTGGGAAAAGAAATCTTACCTTTGAAGGAAAATTGCAGCTCAGTGATAATGCTCTTCTGTGCTGCCTCACTGCTCTTCAGTTCCTGGTGGCCACAAACACTTTGAGATGAGTTATCCCTATTCTTATCCAAAATGATTTTGTATGAAAATAGTAACAATAACAATCTCAACTAACAGTGATCACCAGTGCCCGGCATGATACTAAACACTTTACGTGTATTAACTCATTTAATCTTCATGACGACTCTGTATGAGGTAGTTGCTGCTAATATGATCAGCTCTATTTTAAAGGTGAAAAAAATTCAAGCGCAAATGGTGGTATACAGTGTGGGATAGTGTCATAACCAATTTGACAATTTATTAATCACAAAATAACAATAAATCTCTAGCTTTTACAAAAAAAAAAAATTGAAGCACACCAAGGTTAAGTAACTTGCTTGGGGTGATACAAGTAGTTAGTGGCAGAGCCAGGATTCAAAGATCAGGAATTTGAGGGGCTGGCCCCATGGCCTAGAGGTTAAGTTCAGCGCATTCCATTTCAGCGGCCTGGCTTTGGCTCCTGGGCACAGACCTACACCACTCGGTGGCAGCCATACCATGGCAGTGACTCGTGTACAAAATGGAGGAAGATTGGCACAGATGTTAGCGCAGGACCAGTCTTCTTTAAGAAAAAAAACCCCCAAAAAACAACCCCACAAACCCAGGAATTTGAAGACTAGGAAGTCTGGTTCTAGGGCTTAGGGATTTAACTATTTTGCTGTACACTCGTTAGAGTTAGCTGTTTTTATTCCTCATGGGACTAATTATAAATTTTATGTGACTCTGAAAGCATCAGTACCTGGTCAGTAGTTTATTGGGACTCCTTGGTGAACACATTTAGATTTTACATGATTCTCTTTTTATGATTCCTGTTTCATTCTTTTTATGATTCTTACTGCTCTAAGTCAGCAGTTTTTAAACTTTTTGTCTCAGGATCCCTTTACAAGACTTAAATTACTGAGGACCCCCCCAAAGCACCTTTGTTTTTGTAGCTTATATCTATTTATATTTACCATATTAGATACTAAAACTGAGAAATTTACAATATTTATTAATTTGTCTGAAAATAACAAATTCATTATGTGTTAACGTACATTACATTTTTAATGAAAATAACTATTTCTTGAACAAATAGAAAATTAGTGAGAAGAGCAGCATTGTTAGGCATTTTTGCAAGTCTCTTTAAAAATATCTGGCTTGGGGCTGGCCCCGTGGCACAGCGGTTAAGTGTGCATGTTCTGCTTCGGCGGCCTGGGGTTCACCAGTTTGGATCCCGGGTGCGCACATGGCGCCGCTTGACAAGCCATGCTGTGGTAGGCATCCCACATATAAGGCAGAGGAAGATGGGCACAGATGTTAGCTCATGGCCAGTCTTCCTCAGCAAAAAGAGGATTGGCAGCAAATGTTAGCTCAGGGCTAATCTTCCTCAAAAAATAAAAAATAAATAAAAATTTAAAAAAACTAGAAGAAAAAATGTCTGGCTTAATAGAAGATAGCTGCATTCTCATATCTGTTCCTGCTTTCAGTCTGTTGCTGTATAACACTTCATATACCTTCTGGAAAACTCCACCCTACGTTCCTGAGAGAATGAGAGTGAAAAAGACAGTTACTGTTATAGTATTATGAAAGAAGTTTTAACTTAAAGGATCTCTGAAAATGTCTTCCCCACACTTTGAGAGTGCTGTTGTAGCTGTTAATGTTGACTTTCTGCTTCTCTGTCTGTGCATTTATTTCTGTCTGTCTCCTGGAACAGAAGAGGTATCCATTTTCCTGTTCAGAACTTTTCCTCCCTTATTCTCTTGGTCACATCACTTATTGTTTCTTCCAGAACTGGGATTTTATGCCATTACTTCTCCACTGACTGGTATTTTCAGTCTCTTCCTTGACTATTAAACGCTATTCCCCCTTTCTCCGTTTCCTTTGCAGGTTACTCTTACTTAGTTAATTCTTCCATGGTAGTGTTTCCTAAGGTTCTGTTTTTACCTTCTTAAAATTGTATAAAGTTTGCCTAGACAGTCTCGTCTATCACTGTCAATACTGTTCATGTGTATGATCATCTCTCAGTATCCTCAGGAGATCGGTTCCAGGAACCCCCCGCGCGTACCAATGTCCGTGAATACTTCAGTCCCTTATATAAAATGATGTAGTTCAATGAATACGTATATGCCCCTCACGTCTTTATCTCTAGACCTGACCTCTCTCTTGAGTTCTAGACTCCATATTCAAAGGCCTGTTGGACTTGTCCAACTGGATGTCCAAATTCATTATCTTTCACTACATATAAACTCCTTTTTTGAAAATTGGCGTCACTTCCATTTAGTCACTCAAGATAGAATGTGCATCCATTATTTCCCTTTTTTAACTCTACATAGATAATTAATGATCAAGTCCTTTTCTAGTTTATTGCCCCCTGTTTGTCCCTGCTGTTAATTGCCTTAGTTAAGCCCGCATCCTCTCTTGAATATTAATGCTTGAATTTTTGCATTTGCCTCTACACTCTTCCCATACCCCATTTCCCAAAGTTGTTAACTGGAAATCTGATCATCTGATTTCCCTGCTTAAAACATATTTCTTGCTTACAGAATAAAATCTAAGTTTCTGGTATGCCTGTAAGATCTGTGGACCCCTGTTAATTCTTTAGTTCTACCTGAATATCTTAAACATCAACATAATTGAGAAAATAAAGCTGATTTTTAATGTTTTGATATTCATAGAGTAAGTATGGGGTTACTGAATAATATAATAGGTAGCATTTATTGTTTTTTTTTTCTTTTTGTAAAAAAACATCTTGGACCTTTACAAACTTTTGTCAAATTACTTTAGTTCCTTAGTTTGTCCTGCAGGTTTTACCGTGTAAGCCTACACTGTCCAGTATGGTAGCCATATATTACTATTGAACACTGCCAGTGTGGCTACTGCAAATTAGGATGTGTTGTAAATATAGAGTATACATGAGATTTTGAAGACTTAGTACATAAAAGAATGTAAAAAATACCAATAATTTTTAAGATTGATTATATGTTAAAATGATGATGCCCTGGGTATATTGGACTAAGTAAAATATAATAGTAAATAATTTCTACTCTTGTAATTTATTTTTAAAAATGTGGTTACAGATAATTTGGAGGGTGCATTATGTTATCTGTGATTCTAGAAAATTAAAATTGGACTAACTGTATTCTTTTGTTAAAGGTGTTAGAACTGATATGCACTCGTGAGTCAGGAGCAGTCTTCGAGGCTGGTGGTTTGAATTGTGTGCTTACCTTCATTCGTGACAGTGGACACCTGGTTCATAAAGATACCTTACACTCTGCCATGGCTGTGGTATCAAGACTCTGTGGCAAAATGGAACCTCAAGATTCTTCTTTAGAAATTTGTGTAGAATCTCTGTCTAGCTTATTAAAACATGAGGATCATCAGGTAGATAAATTGCTGTTATAAACTTTGTTTTCAAAAAGTGATTTTATAGTGTCCTATTTATAACTATAAATTTTTCACTTGATGAAGTAGAGGTAATTCCATCTTTCTCTCATTTTATGTCTCTATGTGGTAATCTTTTTTATTTTGGCAATGAAACATTTTAAATTATAAAAGTGATATGTGTTTATTCTTAAAATTTAAACTTTTTAGAATATGTGATTTTTAAAGCTGCACTTATATTCATGGAATTTATTGACTCAGCATGATTTTGTTGACTTAAAAAGATAGTTCTGGGGCCAGCCCTGTGGCCAAGAGGTTAAAGTTCTGTGCCTCTCCTTCTGTGGCCTGGGTTTGTGGGTTTGGATCCTGGGTGCAGACCTGCTCCACTGATAGGTGATCATGCTGATCATGCTGTGGAGGCATGCCATGTATAAAGTAGAGGAAGACTGGCTCAGATGTTAGCTCAGGGCTGCTCTTCCTCAAGCAAAGAAAGTGGAGGATTGGCAATGGATGTTAGCTCAGGGTGAATCTTCCTCACCGTAAAGATATATATATAAATAAATAGAAAGATAGTTCTCATTGAGAGAAAATAACACTATTTAAAAATCTTATGTGTAAACTTTTCTTGAATAAAATACTTTAGAAAATAAAACTTGACTTTTAATGCCTTTTTACTGTTCAAATGTTAATTATTTTCGATTGATATTTATAGATTATCTTGGCCAAGTTGTACATAATAATAGTTAATATTTAAAGAGCTGTTACTGTCCATCTAGGTTCTTTACATATATCATCTCATTTAATCTCAGACAATGAGTTATAGGTACTAGTTAGTTTCCCCATTTTACAGATAAGGGAACTGAGGCCTTGAGCAGTTAGGTAACATCCTCAGGTTGTACAGTTAGCAGAATGTGGAGCCAGGGGCAGATCTAGACTGATTGTATGTTTTATCTATTTGTTACCTCTGCCTTTCTTAGTCTCGGTATTGAAATAAGCAGTACTAGCCCTTATTAGGTGAGTTTTATCCATGTGCATGTTCTTTACATCCTTAGGTTTCAGATGGAGCTCTGCGATGTTTTGCCTCACTAGCTGACCGATTTACCCGTCGTGGTGTTGACCCAGCTCCATTAGCCAAGCATGGATTAACTGAAGAGCTATTATCTCGAATGGCTGCTGCTGGCGGTACTGTATCAGGGCCATCATCAGCTTGCAAACCAGGTCGCGGCACCACAGGAGCACCTTCCACAGCTGCAGATTCCAAATTGAGTAACCAGGTGTCGACAATTGTAAGTCTGCTCTCAACACTTTGCAGAGGCTCTCCAGTAGTAACTCACGTAAGAATGGTTTTGAATCTTTGATTTTTAATCTTTCATAGAAAATGTTTTTGTATAATGCAAATGTATTAAATTTTTTTTCTCCCTTTCTCTTTCTAGGATCTCCTGAGGTCAGAGCTTCCAGATTCTATTGAAAGTGCGTTGCAGGGTGATGAGAGATGTGTGCTTGATACCATGCGTTTGGTCGACCTTCTCTTGGTGCTGTTATTTGAAGGACGAAAGGCTTTGCCAAAGTCTAGTGCTGGATCTACAGGCAGAATCCCAGGACTCCGGAGACTGGATAGTTCTGGGGAGCGCTCACATCGGCAGCTTATAGACTGTATTCGAAGTAAAGATACTGACGCACTTATAGATGCAATTGACACAGGAGGTCAGAAAATGTTTTTTAAATAGAAAAAACTGTGAGATATAAGGAATTGTATAAGCAATTTCCAGTTTCTAGATTTTGAACAGTATTTTTAGCAATTGTGCCAGATAACAGAATGGCCAACCCCTTCCACATCCTCCCTTCTCCCCATGTATATAATTATCAGCCTGGTGCATGGTAAGATCTGAGTAAATGCTTATTGAATGGGTAAATGAAATTTACCTGTTTTACTGTCAGAAGGAGATCTTGCCAGTTTTAAGGTGAACTGCAGATTGAATTTAGGGCTGTTGTTTTCTCAAGATTAATGGAAAGTGACACAAGTAAATTATAGTAATATATAGTAAATTTTTGTATACTGCTTCATGAGGTGATGAGCAAATACAAATTGGTGAAAGATGTTTCTGGGTCATCAGTCTTGTCTTTTGTGTTCTTTTGATGTGGATTAGTTTCTTTTCCGCAGTTAACGGCGTGAGGCAACTAGTATCCTGTTAAGTTGTGTTATGTATTAGTTTTTTTCTTTCTTATTTTATGTGTACTTTATTTTTAAGGCTTAAAGCCTTGTGAATCCTCAGTGGTTTAAAAATTTTAGAGTACTTTTTCTGCGCAGAATTTGCTGATTATTTACTACTTTATAGTTGACCTAAATGTTTAAAATTGGCTCTGTGTTTAGTGATTATTAATAACAATCTTTAAATGGTGTCCAGTTTAGAAAAGTTCAGTATTATTTTGTTGGCTTTCAAAAACTTAGCCTGTTTTCCTTCAAACTTCCAGCCTTTGAAGTAAATTTTATGGATGATGTGGGTCAGACTCTGTTAAACTGGGCCTCAGCTTTTGGAACTCAGGAAATGGTAAGTTAATGAATAAAAGCTAATGTTTTAAATCAAAGATAGAAATAATAATAAGGCAACTTTATGATTCTTCATCATTTTACAGGTAGAATTTCTTTGTGAAAGAGGTGCTGATGTTAATAGAGGTCAAAGGTCATCATCATTACATTATGCTGCATGTTTTGGAAGACCTCAAGTAGCAAAGGTAAAATCTAGGTTTTTAAATTAATTTAACATTTAACATTTACATGGTTCCAAAAGTTTATAAAAACTTTTATTCTGCTACGTCATGCTTCCATTCTGTCTCCATTTACCCCATTTCCCCTTGCCCAGTATAAGTGTTTTTTATTGGATTTTTTTGGTTTATTTATCTTTTCAGTGTTTCTTAATGCAGATACAAACAAAAATAAACATGTATGCTTATTTCCTCCTTTTTCTTATACAAAATTTAACATTATGTACACTGATCCATACTTTGCTTTTTTCGTTTAGTAATATATATTGACGACCTCTCCCTATTAGTATTTGGAGAGCTTTTTTACATCCGTATACTTATCCTGTGTGGGTGCACTGCACGTTTATTCAGCCAGGCTCCTATCGCTGAACAGTTGGTTGTTTCTGGTTTCTTACTCTTGGCAATGAATAACTTTGTACATATTTCTATTTGTATTTATCAATAAACCAAAATATTCTATTTGCAGAAGAATCTTGGCATCTTTGACTCTTAGATTAACAAAGGACTTTGGAGAGTACTTTTTACAGTTAGGAGAAATTGAGGTCCAGAAAGGTCAAATGATAAGGTTTGAACCAAATGTATGATCCAGGTCTCTAGAATCTTCATATTGTGGAGTAACTTGGCATAGTGCAGTGTCGGTCTGCCAGAAGTCAGCACACCTGGATTCAAGTCTCAGCTTATTAACAAGAAAGCCTCTGTGGCCTTGGGCACGTATTTTAACTTTGACTTGCAGTTTTATCAATAAAATGCATATATATTCCTAGCATGATTATTGTAATAATTAGAAAAAATACATGAAAAGCACTTAGGATAGAAGTCAGTGCATCATAGATTCTCAAATGGTAGCTGCTATTATTGTCATCTTTATATTGTAAGAAAATTTTTGGTAACATCTTTGCTTTCTAACCTGGGAAGGGTGATCTCTTCAAACTTGAATTCTGTCAGTTTGAGTTAGTTAGTTTTTACAGAGAATAATGCTTCTAAGGGTGATAAAAATTTTTATTGAGACATTTTCTTTTGACCCATGCTATTTTGCAGTTATGAGGGGCTGAGTGGGTGAGAAGGAGCCAAATGAATTGTACCTAATCCTAACCTATTTTTTTCTTTTTTGGATTTATTTAGAAAAATTTTTTTAAATTTTTAATTTTTCTCCCCAAAGCCCCCTGGTACATAGTTGTATATTTTTAGTTGTGGGTCCTTCTAGTTGTGGCATGTGGGATGCTGCCTCAACATGGCTTGATGAGCGGTGCCACGTCTGCGCCAGGATCCAAACCGGCGAAACCCTGGGCCGCTGAAGCGGGGTGTGCGAACTTAACCACTCGGCCATGGGGCCGACCCCCTAACCCTAACTTATTGATTATACATCAGCTCACAATGAGCTGTAGCTGCCATTACTAATAATGATATAATAGGTAGTACTCACTGGGTACTTATTCTGTGCCAGCCAGTGTCTTTAAACATTTAACATGTCCTATTATTTAATCTTCACAGATTTTTCTGTTATTAATTGATTCTAAGGTATACCTCCACATTCCTCCTCATACACATTTTAACATCTCTTTAATAGGTCTTATAATTACTGTTGCTCAGATAGAAATTATAGTGTAGTTCATTACCTGTTGATGCAACAATAATTGTGAAATGGATTTTAGTAACTTGGAATGAATGAATGAAAAATCCTGTCTGATAGAGGAGTAGTCTCAGAAATGCTATATCACTAATGTTCTTTATGGCACATATGACAGCGTTGTGTATAGAAACATAAATATGATGACTTCGAATCAAAAAGTAATTAATTATGAAGAATTGTGCTCAGGATGTGAAGTTACAGAAATACCTTATGTTTCATTTATATTTTCTTATTTGTGTTTGAAGTAACATGAAAAAAAAATCAGTTTAAAAAAATTCTTTCAGTGAGTTAAAAAATAAATTCCAACCAATAAGCCAGCATTGTTGCGAATTTTAATTGGCCTTGTTTTTTCTCTCTTAGTGCTACTTAATATCTAATAGCCTATGGCATCCTTAGATTTGGTGAAATACTGAATTATTATAACTCAAACCCCAGTAGTCTGGAATTTTTAGCTAGTGCTGCATACTTTCTTGATGTATTCACTTATTTGCCAGATATATCTACTTATGATATCGTAACGAAGTTAAAAAGCAAAAAACAAAAAAAAAGTGCACCTCAGGCTGCTAGGAAAAATGTGAGATCTGTTCCTCTTTGAAAGTGTTTATATTCTGCTGGAGACAGAGACTAGTGTCAATTAAAAATTGTTGAAGATGGGGCCGGGCCTGTGGCTGAGTGGGTAAGCTCGTGCACCCCACTTTGGCGGCTTAGGGTTTTGACCATTTGAATCCTGGGTGTGGACATGGCACCGCTCATTCGGCCATGTTGAGGTGGCATCCCACATGCCACAACTAGAAGGACCCACAGGTAAAAAATATACAACTAGGTACTGGGGGGATTTGGGGAGAAAACACAAAAAAAATTGTTGAACGATGTGAATTAGTATTTAAGACCTAAATTTTGTAGTTCATTCTAGAAGAATTAATTTAACTTGTTAATTGTTGAAGATGATTACCATGTCACAGACTGAATACTAGGTCCTCTGTTAAAGTAAAGAAAATGGAAAGAGGAGTTTAATAGAGAAGACAAGTTCAGATGTGAACATACTTAATTTGAGTTATTAATAAATAACCGAGTGAAATTAATGTATAATTTTTTTTGAGCTATAAATAGACCACATTTAAGGTGATATGTGTAAAGGCAGAGATTTGAATTGGTTCTTGCTTGATTTATGTCATTCTGTAAGTCTGCAGTCTAAAGTATATGAGTGTGATCTAAAGTTTGCAGAGTTGGATATTGAAGAAATAAGATGTTAATTGTTATATTCAAATTAAATGCTTTTCTTTTCTAGACTCTGTTACGGCATGGTGCAAACCCAGATCTAAGAGATGAAGATGGGAAAACTCCATTAGATAAAGCTCGGGAAAGGGGCCATAGTGAAGTAGTAGCTATCCTTCAGTCTCCAGGTGAGTGGTAAAATCTTTCCTTTTAAGCCATCTGCTGTTAGTTTTTAGCTTCATGTCCATAAAAGTAGCTTTTTGTAGACATATTAACGTTATATAAACTAACTTTTCCTATGAAGTCAAATAATTATATATGTATACCCTTACATTGATAAAGCTTCAATAGTCTACTGTTCTGTGTCCTTGAGACTTTGGCTGCATGATTCTAGAATGACCAAATTAAAAGTATAAGGGGTGTGGGTATAGTTGGGTATTGTGTAGACAAAGTACTTTAACCAGACTTTTTTTTTTTTTTAAGATTTTATTTTATTTTTTTTCCTTTTCTCCCCAGAGCCCCCTAGTACATAGTTGTATATTCTTCGTTGTGGGTCCTTCTAGTTGTGGCATGTGGGACGCTGCTTCAGCGTGGCTTGATGAGCAGTGCCATGTCCGCGCCCAGGATTCGAACCAACGAAACACTGGGCCGCCTGCAGTGGAGCGCGCGAACTTAACCACTCCGCCACGGGGCCAGCCCCCTACTTTAACCAGATTTTTAAGTTTTCACAGAGTAGATGAATGCAGAGCCTCTGTGAAATAACTTATGGAATCAAGCAGAATATCCAAAATTATCTTCCTAAATTGTGATTCAGCTTATTGGAGGTAGTAATGTTCTTTAGTATTCTTACAAGCACCTTTGATAGATGTAGTATCCTAATTTCAGTTTAATTATTGTTAACTGGGGGCCAGACCCGAAGGCCTAGTGGTTAAAGTTCACTGTGCTCCGTTGTGGCAGCCCAGGTTTTGTTCCCAGGTGCAGAACCATACCACTCATCTCACCTGTCAGTGACGATGCTCTGGCGACAGCTCACAGTGAAGAAGAGCAAGATTGGCAACAGATGTTAGCTCAGGGCAAATCTTCCCCGGACAAACTATATGTATATTGTTAATTAGGGATAATGATAGTTTTGAGTTGGTTACATCTTAATATCTTTTTCCAAAAAACTACTTTATTGAATAATATTTGTCTGCAGGTGATTGGATGTGTCCAGTTAATAAAGGAGATGATAAGAAAAAGAAAGATACAAACAAAGATGAAGAAGAATGTAACGAGCCAAAAGGAGATCCGGAAATGGCACCCATATACTTGAAAAGGTTATTGCCAGTGTTTGCACAGACATTTCAGCAAACTATGCTGCCTTCAATAAGGTAGTTATTCATACTATTTGTATTTGCTAGTTAAATTATGCCAGTTACGTAGTTTTACTTATCTCCCATTTCCAGAAGGATTTGAGGTTTGTTTTAATATTAAAAAGTATGAAAAAGAATAAAAATTAGATTGGAAATTAGATTGGAGAGTTAAATCTTTTCGTTGATGATCTGACTTAAGAGGAGTTTAGAAAATGAAGAGTAGATTCCTAACGTGGTTTTTGTATGTCTCTGAGTATCAACTCTAGAGAAATTTTGATAAGTACAGCAAACATTTATTGAGCTTTATGGAGGCGTTTTTAGTAGGGTTAGTTCAGGATGGCCATTGGAGGAGTTACCCAAAGAAATGAGGCTTGGCTCTTGCTTACTGTACCCTTGCAGGCTAGTGAGGAAGAAGTGAGTGATAATGCAGAGTGGTAACTGATAGATCAGATATATAATCAGAGTTCTCTGGAAATACAGATGGTTTAACAACTAATTGGGCTGGGCGAATTGGAGAAGATCTTATGTAAAAGTGAGATTTAAATTGGGGTTTAAAGGATACTTGGAAGTTTTCTAGGCAGGTAGATTTGGAAGGCTTGGTGGGCAACAGTATGTGCAAAGTCATGGAGGTATGAGTCAGTCCATCCTGATGCAAGTCCTGGTGGCTCCCCCTACAGTGTGTCCATAGTCTGCTGTTTCTGTCCATCTGTTGCTAATTCTCTGGTCCAAGATACCATGGTCTGTAGTTTGACTACTACAGTTGCCTCCTAACTAGTCTTTCTCCTCTTTTTCTCTCTTACCTCTGTACAATCTGTTCCTACATATTAGGCTGAATTATTTTTAAAATCATAGTTACATCACATCACTTTCTGGTTTAAACTCTTCAGTAGCTTCCAGTTGGCCATGACTAAAACCTAACTCCTTAACTTTCAGACTTGCAAAGTCTTACATAAGCCCCACCCAGCTCTCTGACCTCATTTAGTACTGTCTAACCCCTAGCCTATTACACTTACACTATGCTAGCCTTCTTTGTGTTTTTGGAACACTGTGAGTACATCCTTACCTTAGGGCTTTTACACTTATTTTCCTTTGCTGGAACGTTTCTATCCCCAGGTCTTTTGAATGGTTAGTTGCTTCATATCATTCAGGTCTCACTTCAAATATCCATCCATTGACATTTGTCCACTTAACTTAAATTTACCCCAGGACACCTTTCACATCAATCATATTTTATTGTCTCCACAGAGCTTACATTGTCTGAAGTCTTGCTCTTGCTTGAGTGTTTTGTTTGTTTATTTTATTGTCTGTCCCCCTTCTAGAGTAAAGCCATGATAGCTGGCCTTGTGTACTGCTGTATTCCTACAAAGCCGAAGAGGTGTAGAATAGGGCTTGATATTTAGTAGGCCCTCGATGGACATTTACTAAGTGATTGAATGAGTGTGTTGTTTAGCAGTTGCAAGTATTTTGATGTAATGAAGTATAGGATATGTTTGGATAGCTCAGTGAATAATGTTGAAAAGGTAGACAGGAGTCTTTTATGACCTGTGAAGGCCTTTGTGGTCCATGACAATGCGTGTAGGCTTTACCCCGTAGTTATAGAAGGATCACTAAAGACTTGTGAGGAAATTTATTACAGTCAGACTTGTGATTTGTAAAGATCAATTTGGCAGCCCCCTGGAGAAAAGGACTAGAGGAGGGCAGGAACGAATACAGACTACTTCAGGGTTGTTTGTAGTATGAACTCGGACAGTTGCTGGGGTACTGGATTGGTGGAAACAAAAGAGCTTGGGAGATGGGTTGTATAGGGATTGAAGATCAATTAGATGTGAGGGATGAAGGAAAGGAAAGGGTGAAGAATGACTGCCAGATTTTTGGCTAAGTGATTGAGAGTTTAGTATTGGTCGTTTTAAGTTTATGAGGTCTTTAGAACATGCAGTTTTGTAGGATTCAAGTACCTTAAATGCCAGTATTATGAGTTGACATTAAAGTGCAAGCAGTCTGCTTTAAATAGGAGGAAAGTGGCGGTAAAATAATTCACTGTGAACATTTAATAACTTGGTTTTTATTCTTCCCCAAATAGCTTTAGGTGTTAGTGGGGCCACTTGTTGTTGTTGTTGTTACAAAAGATTTGAATCATCTTAAGAAATGAGCAAGTTAAATTTTGAACAGGATAATTTGGTAAATTTTTGAGGACTAGCTGTCATGCCAATAAAGAATCTTAAGATATATTTGGAATAAAATTGCTTCATGATAAGGCCATCAGAAAATTATAAAGTATGCCACCATATAACAGAGTTCCCTTATTGGATGATTATTTTCTCTTATCCTTTTGAATGTTTGAAGATTGTCTAAACACAATTTTAGTTTTAACGCATTTGATGCTAAATTCTCTCAGGTGATAATTAGCAGACATATTTAATTGTGGCGAGTAAGATAGTGCATGTCTTAGTTAAGAGCTCAGACTCTGGAATCATCTCAAAGTGGGTCCAAATGCCAGTGCTGCCACTTCCTAGACAGGTGGCCATGGGCAGGGTACCTCACCTCTTCATCTTAATTGGATCATCTCTAAAATGGAGATAATTATACTTAATTTTCTTTAGTTGTGAGAATGAAAATTAGATATGTTAAGTGTTTAGCATAGTGCCTAATGTTTTAGAGGTTTTGAAAAAAAGATACATTTAAAAATTATTTAGCAATATAAAAAACAAGGGGGAATAGGTTAGAATCTAATTTTTTACTATTTCAGTTTAAAATTTGATCAGAAGAGCAAACATAGGTATTCTGATCAGACAGTAAAAGGAGGGTCTCTATACATGGACGTTAGTTATTATCTATCACTATTGGCCTATGCACAGTATCTGCTTAGGAAATAAAAGGCAAATAAAAACAGGTTTCAAAAACAGGATGGCAGTTTCAATGATGTAGCAGTTTGTAAAAAACCTAATTATTCTCTGTAAGATATTTTTCTCCAGTGTTATTGAGATAAAATTAACATATAACATTGTATTAATTTTAAGTGTACAACGTAATGATTTGATATATGTATCCCTGGAAGATATTAGATGACTTCACACTTTGTTTTTGAAGAAAGGCTACATAGAATTTTGAAGAGGTCCAATAAACATCTTTGGAGTTGTGTCAATAACTAGACAAAGATTGAGTTCACTTTCAGTGACAGAAATTCTTGAAGATCCATTTACTTTCTTTTAAAAAATCACAGTTTGAGCGGCTGGCCCCGTGGCAGAGTAGTTAAGTTCACATGCTTATTCACAACTCACACCCTATTCATCGTAGAGCTGAAAGTTTGTATCCTTTTACCAACCTCTCCCTGTTCCCCACCCCACCCCCTGGCAACCACTTCTCTATGAGTTTCACTTTTTTTTGATTCCACATATAGGTGATACCATGCAATGTTTATCTTTGTCTGGCTTATTTCACTTAGCATAATGCTCTCAAGGTCCATCCATGTTGTTGCTTAACAACATTTTAAAAATCAGTTTGCCAAGTATGGATTCAGTAGTGATACACGTTCAGTACATATGGAAGTGTTTAAACTGTCAGATCCAAGAGTCTCTACTGAAGACATCAAACTTTCCACAGAAATGGTGTGATTTAGAATAGAAAAGACTGTAAACTAAATGTTTACCACTTACTTGAATAATACTGTTAAACAGGAAAATTTTATATTGTGAATATTGTGTAAAGTGTACTGGTTAGGAGATGAGTGTGAGTTTAGGCTGTGATTTATTAGCCCTATGACCTTAGTTGACTTAGATACCTTTCTTTTTTTTTGAAGATTGGCACCTGAGCTAACATCTGTTTCCAATCTTCTTCTTCTTCTTTTTTTCTTTTTCTTTTCCCCAAAGCCCACCAGTACATAGTTGTATATTCTAGTTGTAGATTCTTCTGGTTCTGCTGTGTGGGACGCCACCTCAGCATGGCTTGATGAGCTGTACTGAGTTTGTGCCCAGGATCCAAACTGGTGAAACCTTGGGCCTGCAAAGCGGAGTGTGTGAACCTAACCATTTGGCAACAGGGCCAGCCCCTAGATACCTTTCTTTGTGTCAGTTTTTTCATCTGTATAACTGAACTAATAAAACCTATTTCAGGGGCCGGCCCAGTGGCGCAGCTGTTAAGTTCGCACGTTCCGCTTCTCAGCGGCCCAGGGTTTGCTGGTTCGGATCCTGGGTGCGGACATGGCACTGCTTGGCACACCATGCTGTGGTAGGCATCCCACATGTAAAGTAGAGGAAGATGGGCACTGATGTTAGCTCAGGGCCAGGCTTCCTCGGCAAAAAGAGGAGGACTGGCAGTAGTTAGCTCAGGGCTAGTCGTCCTCAAAAAAAAAAAAAAACCTATTTCATAGAGTTTGTTGTGTGGATTAAATGAAGTGTATCGTTTTTAAAATACATGAAAGGGTTTCTGGCTCATAATGGTTCAGCATGTGACAGTGACAGACAGATAACACATAAACATTCTTATGCTGTTTTAATTGAAATAAATCACAATATAAAACTATTAAATACTGATTTTACAACCAAATGTAAATAGTCGTTAACAAAAACTGAAAGGAACTAATTCTGTTAGCAGTTTTCCCTCTGTCTGTCCATCATTTTCTATATGAATTTATAATAAAATACTTTACTTAATTAAAGACTGTACAGGGTTGTGAATTTCTCCTAGGGAGAGTTATGAAATACATAGAGACCACATACTGTAGAAGTATAGCTGGGTCACATGCCTCTCTTGGAGTTCAGTAGCGATTTTTGCCTCTCCATCCTTCTTGGGGAAGTCACCTCAAGTGTAATGATAGCTACAGCTTGGTGCCTAGAATATTATTAGATGCTCAGAAAATATGTGTTAAAAGAATTATTGACTTTTATGTAATAGACCAGTTTCCTCTGAGTCTGTTATAATTTAATTCTGTGTATATGTGTGTATTTTATTTTAAAAGAACAAGTTATTGAGGTTAACAAAGTTGAGGTTAGTTTGTGTGCCTTTATTATCTCCTATGTTCTAAGCAGAGCAGGGATAAAAAGAAGGGAAAGGAGGCATGCCAAGTTGGCAACAGTGGGAATATTTTGGGACATGGGATTATTAGGATCTGTTATTTTCATTTGTATGAGAATATAGTTATAATGAACATGGATTTTAAATTTGGCAGAGGACAAAAATGCTTATCTCAAAATTTGATTTCCATATAAACTCCCAGATGTTTTAAGTTGGTTAAGCTTTGTGTTTCGTATTATAGGAAATTTTAGGTTAGTTACAATTTATGCCCTGTATTTTCTTAGTAATTACATTATTCTTTACTTGTTCTTCTAAAATTATCCTGGCATATTAATGTTCATGCTGGTTAAATATAAAATAGAATAATAGCACATTTAAGACAATTATAAAAATAATTTCAGTTTTGGTGAGCTCACTATACTGATAAGAGAAAATAAATGAATTACCTCAAAAATGAGCATAAGCTAGTGCTATCTTATTTTTTTATATTCTTTTATTAAGAGTACTTTTTAGCAGAATATATAAAACTTAACATTGTGTATTTTAGTTTTCAAGAATGTATAGTTGCATTTTATTTTATTTTAGCTTATCACGGCTTCCTAAAATTCTTTTTTTTTTACTTTTCAAGGAAAGCTAGTCTTGCTTTGATTCGAAAAATGATTCATTTTTGCTCTGAAGCACTGTTAAAAGAAGTTTGCGATTCTGATGTTGGTCACAATCTGCCTACAATATTGGTGGAAATCACTGCAACTGTCCTTGATCAAGAGGTCAGTTTTTAAATTTTTTTTGAAACTCCTTTGGTGTTAATTCCCTTTAGATATTGGTCAGTAAAATGTTTAACTGTTGTCCTAATTTCAGTAAATCATTTTGTCTGTGCACATTATTGCATTTGTCTATTCCAGGCAGCTCAACTTATTTTTATAATTTTTCCTTAATTTCCTTTTTTTTCTCCCCTCAGGATGATGATGATGGCCATTTGCTGGCTTTGCAAATCATAAGGGATTTAGTAGATAAAGGTGGTGATATTTTTTTGGATCAGCTAGCCAGACTTGGTGTAATTAGCAAAGTATCAACTTTGGCAGGTCCTTCCTCTGATGATGAGAATGAAGAAGAATCAAAACCAGAAAAAGTGAGTGGTCTTAATTATAGTGGTATTAAGAATAGAGTTTCCTTTGAGGAAATCTAGTTCCAGTTTACGAAGGGTTTTGATAAAATATTGGCAATATGAAGTAATATAGTTTAAAAAAATTTTACAAATATTATTGATAAAATTTAAAACTTATAGAAGAGTTGCAAATAAGGAATATCAGAGTATCCTCTATCCAGATTCACTAATTATTGACATTTGGCCCCATTTGCTTTATCATTTGCACACTCATTTATGTATATGTGTATGTGTGTAAGTGTGGGTGTACATTTAAAAAATATTATTTGAGAGAATCTGGATACATAGTGCCCCTTTTTACACCTAAAAAGTTCACCCAAGACCGGGACATTCTCTATAATCCTAGTATAGCTATCAAAATCAGGAAATTTAATGTTTATATAAAACCATATCTAATCCAGAGACCATGTTCAAACTTGCCATTGTCCTTAGTAGCAATTTTTTTCTTCCTAATCCACAATCCAATCCAAGAACCTGCAACAATTTCTCAGCCTTTCTTTTTCTTTCATAGTCTTGGCATTTTCGAACAGGACAGACCATTTAATTTGGACTTTGACTCTTGCTTTGCATTTGTCATATTTCTTCATGAGAAGATTCAAGTTACATGTTTTTAGCAGGGCAACTATAGAGGTGATGTTACATCCTTGTCAGTGCACAGTGTGTTTCTCAGAGGCACATGAGGTCTGTTTGTTCTCATGCTGATGATGTTAATTTGGATCACTTGGTTATGTTAGACCCTGCCAGGTTTCTCTATTGTCAAGCTACTCTTTTTTCCTTTTGTAATTAATAAGTAATTTGTGGGGAGATCATTTGAGATGATGTAAATGTGCTGTTCCTCATTAAACCTTTACCTGCTGGTTTCAGTATCCGTTGATAATTCTTGCCTTAGATTACAAATTTAGAATATACCTTATCTGTCTCTATTGATTGCCAGAAATGATTTAGTCCTAACAATTAGTGACAGAGTAGTAATATTTTTGAGAAAATGGTAGAGCATAGGTTATGATGTTAGAATCCTGAGAGTGATTTTATGTATGTGTATGTGTTTGTGTTTCCTAAATTACTGGAGGACTTAAGAAAAGAGAAAACAAGAAGTGATGTCTGGATTCATCCCTCTGGAATTCTTGCATTCAAGAAACAGGTCACAGGGGCCAACCGTGTGGCTGAGTGGTTCAGTTAACACATTCTGCTTCAGCAGCCCAGGATGTTTCACCAGTTTGGATCCTGGGCACGAACCTAGCACCACTCATCAAGCCATGCTGACACAGCGTCCCACATAGCAGAATTAGAAGGACCTACAACTAGTGTGTACAACTGTGTACTGGGGGTCTTGGGGAGAAGAAGAAGAAAAAAAAGAGGAAGATTGGCAGTAGATTTTGGTTAGGGCCAGTCTTCCTCACCAAAAAAGCCTGCAAAAAAAAATAGATTAATGACCCACAGGGACCAGTCAGTTTTCAACCAAAGTCCTAAGGCACTTCAATCAGGAAAGGATGATCTTTTTAAAAAAATGATGCTTGAATAAGTAGATAACAATGTAAAAACGTGAAATCTTGATCCTTACCATATAATAAAAAAGCAAATTAACAGAAAATGAATCATAGACTGAAATGTATTGACTAAAATTGGAAAACCTCTAGAGGAAAAAGAAGAAAATCATAGTGATCTTGAGCTTGACAAAGATTTCTTAAATAGGACATTAAAAGGTTATATTGTGAAAAAAAATTCAGTAAATTGTCCTTCATCAAAATTAAACTTTTGCTGTTAAAAATATTGTTTAGGGAATAAAAAGGCAAGCCAGAAAATTCTCTTGGATTTTTTTTTTGGTCTGAAATGATCTTTACTTGGCCTTCATTTTTGATGGATATTTTCAGTGCCTACAAGGACTCTTGGCAGATCATTTTCCAGCACTTTAAGAGATGTTCCATTGTCACCTGGCATGCATAGTCTCTACTGAAAAATTTCCTGTAATTCTCATCTTAATTCCTTTGTATGTAACATATATTCCTCCTCTGGCTGTTTTTAAGATTTTATTGCTTTTTTGTTTGTTTGTTTTTAGCAATTTGACTTTGATGTGCTTTGCTGTATTTGGTGTGTGTGGGCACATGCACATGTGGGTCTCCAACCCTGCTCAGGGTTGTTTAGTTTTCTTTGATCTGTGGTTTTTGTCAAATTTGGAAAAATTTCATCTCTTGGTCCAGGATTTTCTGCTTTGGCTGTTTGGAATGGAAATATCTGACCACTTTTTGTGGTCTTGGGTATTGTTCAGCTTAGACTTTTCCAGTCATTCTTTGCCCAACCTTAAAGAGTATCACTCCATACATGAGTGGTCTAGTACTCAGTAGAGACTCATGGTGACCACTTTACAGATTTCCAGAGGTCTTTTTTTTTTTTTTAATTTTATTTTTCCTTTTTCTCCTCAAAGCCCCCTGGTACATAGTTGTATATTTTAGTTGTGGGTCCTTCTAGTTGTGGCACATGGGACGCTGCCTCAGCATGGCCTGATGAGTGGAGATAGGTCTGTGCCCAGGATTTGAACCAGTGAAACTGTGGCCTGCTGAAGCAGAGCCACAGGGCCAGCCCCTCCAGAGATCTTTTTTGCTTGGTTCCCTAATGCTGAACTCATCCTCTACATGTTCCGTTTACCTCAGTCTCTTCAAACAGGTCTCCATTTTGTTAACTCATACTGCTACTGGACTTTGTGTTCTTTCTTCTTAAGACCTTAGCCAGGGGCCGGCTTGGTGGCATAGTGTGTTAAGTCTGCGTGCTCTGCTTCAGTGGCCTGGGGTTCACGAGTTCAGATCCCAGGTGCAGACCTACAGACCACTCATCAGCCATGCTGAGGTGGCATCCCACATACAAAATAGAGGAAGATTGGCAACAGATGTTAGCTCAGGGCCAGTCTTCCTCACAAAAAAAACGCCACAAAAAAACCCTCCTCACCTTAGCTAGAAAATTGTGTCTGGGCTTAAAAGACTTAACTTTGTTTGTTTCCATTTTCTGGAGATTGCAGTCCTATGTTGCTTGTTTTCCAGTGTTTGAAGACACTTTTTCATATATTTTCATCTAGTTTTAGGTTGTTTACAATGGATAAACAAGTCTTGGTCCTTGTTAATCTGTCATGGCCTGGAATATAAGTACTTATGTTTAGAGAAATTTATCACTCATATTTTAAAATCTTATTTTAGTGTTATAAGCCACTTCAGGGAAGAAAAGGTAAAAAATACTTAGTTTTTTAAAATATAACAAGTCTTTATCAAGTCTAACGGACTTTTCCCATACATGCACATATGCACACACCAAGTTTATATGTGTTTGTGATGAATAGTCTCAATATTTAAATGGTGTCAACAAAATTAGAGGCTACCAGGCTAAGCAAACAATATTTAGAAGTTGTTGGGTTTTTTTAAACATGCCCTATCTAAAATATTTTTGTGTTCATAGGAATGATCCAGTATATTTGATTCACTTGACTAAGGATGGGGCTTTACAATTTATTCTTAAAAAGCTTCTTTGGTGATTCTTGCATTGCTAGGTTTGGATATCGTTAATTCTGTCTAAGCATCTTTTTTTTTTTTTAACAAATAATCAATTAGGCCCAGAGATGTAGTTAGTTTACCGAGGTCATAGGTAAATGGCTAGTTGTATGTAGACCCAGTCTATTGGTCTTCTTTACCACTACACCTGGAAATGTCATAACTTAGGTGATTATTTATATGACTTTCTTAACATTTTCAGGACTTATTTGTAAGATTTAGTTATAGATAATTAGTTGAATAAATACATATTAAACTAGAGACAACTGAATATTATGTTCAGGATGTTTTAAATCTAAATTTGATTCATGGTCATGTTTAAAATACTTATGAATATTGGAGTAGAAATTATTTTCCATGTTTCATTGAATAATTTTATACATTTAGGAAGATGAACCACAGGAAGATGCTAAAGAATTGCAGCAAGGTAAACCATACCATTGGAGAGACTGGTCAATCATTAGGGGAAGGGACTGCTTATATATATGGAGCGATGCAGCAGCCTTGGAATTATCTAATGGCAGTAACGGATGGTTCAGATTTATCTTGGATGGAAAACTTGCCACCATGTATTCAAGTGGTAGTCCTGAAGGTGGATCAGACAGTTCAGGTAAATGAAGGTTTCTATTAAAATGTCTTACTGGTTTCTGTAATTTTGCTAATCTGGTTTTTTTGCTCATATTTTTGCTACCATTGTCATAGAAATAGAACATCCTTGATCATATGGCCAGTTTCTTTAATATCAACAGAGAAAAAGTGTTGTGCCATGAAAGCATTTCATAAATGCCTTTTTCTTGTATGAGACAAGGAATAACACTGTATCTACTTTTAATCTCTCCAGTTTTTTAGGTGAAGCTGCCTTTTATCACATAATAATGAACTGCATGTGTGTGATGCTGTCTCAAGTTAGCTCTTTTCCCCAAAGCCTTATGCTTTAAAAAATTATGGCTGTAGGATTGCTTTTATGCCTAACTCTATTTCAAACCAGTAAGAGTATACCAAAGACCAAAACTCTGCTAATTAAGCTTTTTTAATAAAACTGCTATTCTAGTCGGTAGTTTACTTTTAAAAAAATGGAATATTTGAAAGGAATAAGGTTTTAAAACAATATTTGAAAGGAATAGGGTTTTAAAACAATCATTTTGTCTTTATAGAAAGCAGAAGTGAGTTCTTAGAGAAATTACAAAGAGCTCGAGGCCAAGTAAAGCCATCTACTTCAAGTCAACCTATACTCTCAGCACCAGGACCCACTAAGCTCACCGTAGGGAATTGGTCACTGACGTGTTTGAAAGAAGGAGAAATTGCTATTCATAACTCAGATGGTCAGCAAGCAACAATACTGAAAGAAGATTTACCTGGTTTTGTATTTGAATCCAATAGAGGAACCAAACATTCATTTACTGCAGAAACTTCTCTGGGTAAGTATATACGTATGTAAGTTTAGCAGATAAGAATAAATGAATATGTTAAATTGCAATAAAATTTGCTTTGTGAAATGTCCCTTTTTTTTAAGGTTCAGAATTTGTGACTGGCTGGACTGGCAAAAGAGGCAGAAAACTGAAGTCTAAGTTAGAAAAAACAAAGCAAAAGGTATATCTGTGAAATTTACTGGATTTTTCTGTCTTTTATACTGATGTGGTAAGGCTTCAGTGGTCTAGATTCTAAGCCTTTAAAAAACTGAGCCTTGTAACATAAGCTGCCCCAATCTAACATATTTTAGTTTTCCTTTTTCTGTGCTCATTATTTTATTTTCCACAATATGTATACATTTTATTATAATTTTTATACATACACTAAACACCAACATTAAAACAGACACAAAATGGTAATTGAGACAAATAATACAATTTAAATTATTTTATTGTTATTAATGTCATAAAAACTCTAAACTCATGCTTTAATTTGTTTTTCCTTTAATTATTATTAATGATAGTGATATTTTTAGTGCTACAATGAGATTGAAAGTGCATCATTATATTTTACAGTTCTGATTTAATATTTTGTGATAAAGCAACTTGAATGCCTGGTTGTAGATTGAGATTATTTTGATGCTTAGTCTAATGGCCAACTTAGATGAAATCACTGTTTCAAAAAGATACAGGAGGGGCTGGCCTGGTAGTGTAGTGGTTAAGTTCATGTGCTCTGCTTTGGCCGCCTGGGGTTCACATGTTTAGATCCTGGGTGCGGACTTACACATCACTCATCAAGCCGTGCTGAGGTGACGTCCCACATATGAAGTAGAGGAAGATTGGTACAGATGTTAGCTCGGAGCCAATCTTCCTCACACACAAAAAAATGGATACAGGAGCAAATGTGTTATTGACGCCACCTTCAGAGTCACAATACTAATTTTAAAATTCTGTCCATTAAGTATGCAACAAGGGGCCAGCCCAGTGGCACAGCAGTTAAGTGCACGCATTCTGCTTTGGCATCCTGGGGTTTGCTGGTTCGGATCCCGGGTGCAGACATGGCACCGCTTGATAAGCCATGCTGTGGCAGGTGAGCCACATATAAAGTAGAGGAAGATGGGCACGGATGTTAGCTCAGGGCCAGTCTTGCTCAGCAAAAAGAGGAGGATTGGCAGCAGATGTTAGCTCAGGGCCAATCTTCCTCAAAAAAAAAAAAAAAGTATGCAATGAATTTTTAAAAAAATATGACCAGGGGCCAGACCCACGGCCAAGTGGCTAAGTTTGTGTGCTCTGCTTTAGCAGCCCCAGGTTTTACCAGTTCAGACCTTAGGCGCAGACCTAGCACCACTCATCAAGCCATGCTGAGGTGGCATCCCACATAGCAGAACTAAAAGGACTTATAACTAGAATGTACAACCGTGTACTGGGGGGCCTTGTGAGAAGAAAAAATATATGGCCAGTATATTTCTATCTTTATTATATCAATTGTTCTTGCAGTTTTTCATTTTTAAAAGAGAAAAAATAATCTCACAGATTCAATATTTTCTGATGACAGATTTTTTAGTTTAGTTGTAATAATGATATAAGGTAGTTTTTTCATACAGTATGTAAAGAATGCTTTTACTTGGTTGGGATTGCAGAATACTTGTGTATTTATGGCTTTGGCTGTAGAAATAGTAGTAATAGGTTTTCTTTGGAGTAGCTTTTTCAAATATAAAGATGTTCATGTTTTCATTTCCAGTTGTTAATCTGCTGAGCCATCCCAGTGATATTTCCAGATGCTAGACCTTGGAAAGAACGTTCACGCTGGCTTTTGTGTGTGTGTGTGTGTGTGTGTGTGTGTGTGTGTGTGTATAACCTCTGTAGCTGTATATATTTTATCATTGCCTCTATGTTTTTTAAAAAGAGTATGAGGCCAGAGATTTCAGGATATCTTAAGGGCTTTTGAGGAAGAAGAATCTCAGTTGAAGATATCCGTTAGATGCTAAAAGGAATTTGAACTATGTACGGTCGATTTTCATTATTCACAGTTGTGATCTTCTATAAAGTTGCCATAAACACTGAACCATTGCTCCAAAGGGAAATACGGGGTTAGTTAGTTTCCTGTGAGGCTCTGGTCACATTTTTGTGAACTGATCCATACATAACCTTGTTTTATGTGTGTTTTTGTTCAAAGGCACTGTGTTTAATATGTATTGTTGATTCATTAACATTGAACTTGTGGCCAACATCACTCTCATGCCTGAACGAAGCTTATGTAACACATGTTTTCTCCATAGAACATTTGTGCCTTCTTGTGCTTAGGAACACTGGACCAAAATTCAGCACAATGTTTGGGGGCCAATTTTTTTTTTTCTGAGGAAGATTAGCCCTGAGCTAACTACTGCCAATCCTCCTCTTTTTTTTTTGAGGAAGGCTGGCCCTGAGCTAACATCCGTGCCCATCTTCCTCTATTTTATATGTGGGACACCTGCCACACCATGGCATGCCATGCAGTGCCATGTCCGTACCCAGGATCTGAACTGGCGAACCCCTGGCCGCCGAGAAGTGGAATGTGCGAACTTAACCACTATGCCACCGGGCCAGCCCCTGGGGGCCATTTTACAGTAAAAAATAAGTCTCTTTTTCTTTAGATCTTGTAGATCAAATTTTGCCCAGTTATCGGGGGGCCATTTTAAACTGTGAAGTCACCAACAAAAAAGCACAAAAATGTGAAAAACATGGCACAAAATAGACTGTGAAAAGGACACGTGTTTATAGTATGAAAGCTAAAACAAGAAGGTAGAGTGTTACCTTGTTTGACCTCACCTGGGAACATGCACATGAAGCATCTCAAAGTTTTCGTTGTGTTGTGCATGCCTACAATTGACTGGGAAAGCCCTACAAGGATTATCTGAGGGATTACAAATAAATCATAGGAGTGAATTTGCAAACATAGAATTCTCAGATAATGAGGATCGACTGTAATTCTTTGTAAAGCTACCACGCTGCCATCACAGGAGTTTCTTGGAACACCTGATATGTTCTGTTACCTACCAAATATAGACCAACTCACAGTGTCATGAATTTTCACAATACAGAAGAAAAGTAAATCAAAGAAACGGGCTAACGTTCCTCAAAAAAAGAAGATCAAAGAAACACAGTCTCAATCCTGTATTTTCGTATTTTAAAAACAATATGATTATTGATTCCATTTCTTGAAATCAGTAGTAACTCAGTAACCATGTGGCTATTCTTTTGTGTATGAAAGCAATAGTGTCAAAATATACTAATTTTAGGTAAAAATAATTTTAACTGTTGGTTTTAACCTCAGTTTTATTTATTAATACTGTTTTATAGAGGGATAGTTTCTTCAATGTTGTCTAATATCCAGAACTTACTTATCTTTTAATTCTGAATGATATACCAAAATAGATTGGAGAGAGATTATTAATTCATTTAGAGAGTGAATGTTTTTCTGTTACATTAGGGTTATGCTAGATTAGTTTGTGCTTTAAATGAAATTGCGTAACGCCTAAATTTACATTATTTAAGCATATCTTTTTAGAGAGTATTAGCTACTAAATTTCATCAGATCCAAGCCTAGGACATGTATGGGTTATTCTCTCAAATAACATTAATTTAACTTAAATGAGAGAGAATTAGTAACCAAACTGATCATAAACATTCCTTCTCATGATGAAGTTTGTAAATATATGAGCATTATGTATACTTTGTGTGAATAATATAAATAGAAAAAAGACATAAACCCTAAAGTACACCCCATAATGTTAAAGGATTCAACTTTGGTTGATGGAATTATAGGTGGCTTAATTTTCTTTTTTTTGCTTACTTGTATTTTCTAATTGGTTCACCATAAGCAGATTGCTTTTATAAAAAAAAGAGCAGATTAATTTTTGGCAGGTTAAATTTTGTTTAAATGAAATAAACTTCCATTTGGTGTATGAATACAAATTTGCATAACCAAAAATTAAAATTATGAGTTCTTTTATTTAGCACTGCTAAAATCTACTAGAGTACTTTCTCAGCCATTTAACCTTTTGATATATATGAATAGAAGTAGTGACATTTTTTGGAAGTTGATAATGGCATAAATATCTTAATTCTAAAAGGTACATTTATATATGTATGTGTTGTGTGTATGTAAAAGGAAAAATTTGGTGAAATTATTAATTGTAGTGAAAATTCACCTTTGGTTTTTCTATTTTGGTAGGTACGAACCATGGCTCGAGATTTATATGATGACCACTTTAAAGCTGTAGAAAGCATGCCTCGTGGAGTAGTGGTAACGCTCAGAAACATAGCAACTCAGTTAGAGTCCTCTTGGGAACTTCATACAAATAGACAAGTATGTTAGCCTCTGTATTTTATGACACACTGTGATCTTGGTTTAGTTTTTCCCCTTTATCCTTTATATTCTGGGTATTGATGAGGGGTCAGCAAATATCACCCACATGCTAAATTTGACCTGCTATCTATTTTGTATGGCTTTGTGAAATACGACTGCTTTCTACATTTTTAAATGGTTGAAAGCAAATCAAAAGTAAGAGTAATATTGCATGATAAGTGAAAATGTAATGTTAGTGTCCATAAATAGTTTTGTTGCTCATAGCCATGCTCATTCATTTACACATTGTCTGTGACTACTTTGGTGGCTACAGCGGCAGAGTTGAATAGGTGTGACGGGGCGACATAGCCTGTAAAGCCTAAAATATTTACAATCAGCCCTTTACAAAAATGTTTGCTGACCCTGGTAGAAATAATTTGCATTAAAGACTTGAACCTCTTAATCTTGTTTATTATCCAGTTACAATGATGTTCTGATAAATTAAGTGAATTGAGACTTGTTTGTTTATTTTTGCATTAAAAACATTTTTTTCTTTTAGTGTATTGAGAGTGAGAACACTTGGAGAGATTTAATGAAGACAGCTTTAGAAAATCTAATTGTACTTTTGAAGGATGAAAACACAATTTCACCATACGAAATGTGCAGTAGTGGCTTGGTGCAAGCTCTTCTTACTGTTTTAAACAATGTAAGTTTATGCAATAGTACAGAACAAAGTATATAGTTTTAGAAATAATTTGTAGCTGCGCATTTGGCTGAGCGATATTACTTTGTCAAAAAATATTGAAAAACTAAGTAATAAATGTTAATATTTATAATTTCTCCAGTCTTTCCTTTAAGTTGCGTCATTAGTTTGAGCTAGTTGAAAGAATTGTCTGTTTATGATTTTTGAGTTACCCAGTTATAGTTTGTTCAAGATTTTGTTGAACAAAACACTTACTTTAGCCTCAGATTTAATGTTATTCACTGCTCTGATTTCCTCTTAACTTACATAAAATGGAGTTAGTCTATAGACCTTCTTACGTACCTAAATTATTTGCATAAAATTAATTTATGAGCAACGAGTTTAGGAAGTTTATGTGACTATTTGACAAGTATTTGCTAATAACCTTATATTTTTCTTCCATTTAGTCTACCTTTAATATCTTCATTGTGATAAAAATTTTTCTTTATTTTAATGAAAGATACATACTCATTGTAACATTCTAATGAAAGTAGAAAAAAGTGAAAATTTTCTCCCCATTTCAGTTCTGCCATTTTAATTTTTCTTTCTTAATCATTGTATGTGGTGATATACTCTTAAGATTCGCTTTTTCAATGTCTCACATTTCCTTCATCAATTTTACCATTTGCATTTATTCCCATTTGTTAAAATTATAGGGATTATCACATATCACTTTGTAATATCTATGAAATCATTGTTTTAATATCCCATTATATTTTTTCTAATACTAGTTAAAGTAAATAGTACGGTTAAAATGCAAAGTGTTCATTCATAAATAATCTGAAATCACCTCACATTCTATACTTTGGGAGAAACTGATTTAACAGTGTAATTGCTACTCCATAATAACATTGAAGAAGGAAAAAAAAATCTATGTAGATGTTAGCCGTGGTCTACTAAGTCATATGGTAAAAAGAGTTTTTAATTGAGAGAAATTGATGATTTCACTTAGACTGTGTTGCTCATTTTGTAATAATATGCTAATATTCATCTTTGCGGCATGTTTTTGATAAATTTCAATAACAGCCTTAAAGTTTTTTTCTTTGTACATTCTCTTTTTTGTTTTCTTTAGACCGTGGATTTAGATATGAAACAAGATTGTAGTCAACTGGTAGAAAGAATAAATGTTTTTAAGACAGCCTTTAGTGAAAATGAAGACGAAGAAAGGTAAATCCACAAATTTGTTTTAATTTGATGTTTGCAGTGTTTGCAAGCTGGTGTACTTCCTTTAAGATAGAGTCTAATATAGTATTTATACACAAAATAGGAGCTTTTCTATTCAATAAGGAAGTAGCTTATATTATAAATGTATAATAAAAAATATTTTTAAAGCATTTTTAATCTAATAAAATAAAAGAAAAATTACATCTCCTGGGAACGCAGCTGACCACTTAGTTTATTGGATACCTCTTTAAGACACAACTGGAAATTTGAACACTGAGTAAATATTTGATATTAAGTAATAGTTGTTACTTCCTTTTTAATTGTCATAATGGTATGATTTTTTTAAAAGAATTCTTTTGTAGAGATACGTACTCAAAATATACTCTGGATGAAATGATGCGTTCTCTGGCAATTTCTTCAAAATAACATGGGAAGGAGAGAAATAGGTGGAGATGTAGAAAGAAGTCGATTGGCCATTAGTAGACAATAGCTGAAGCTGGGTCATGGGTTCATTCAAAGTTCATTTTACTATTTTATTTACTTTTGACTGTGTAATAATAAATAACTTTTAAAATAATAAATGAAATTCAATTAATTTCATTAATTTTAAATACCATTTTAGATGAGTGCATTACATTTTAAAATAATTATAAATGTAAAACAAAATGCCTTATTTTATGGATGTATAATTTATTCAAATATTACTATATTAAACATTGTAGCTCTTTGTAAATTATTACTAACACTAAAATATATTTCTCTCAAGGGAAATATGTTTTTACATAAATTCCTTTAAGTGATAATTCTGAGTTAAAGGTTATAGATGATTTTTAAAGGTTTTTGATACAAATTGTTTTCCAGAAGCATTACACCACTGTTGCCTTGCCAACAAATAGTATTATTTTCAAAACTTTGCTGTTTTGGGGCCAGCCCCGTGGCTGAGTGGTTAAGTTCGCACACCCCGCTTCAGCGGCCCAGGGTTTCACTAGTTCGAATTCTGGGTGCGGACATGGCACTGCTCATTGGGCCACGCTGAGGCGGCGTCCCACATGCCACAACTAGAAGGACCCACAAGTAAAAACAGACAACTATGTACCGGAGGGCTTTGGGAGAAAAAGGAAAAATAAAATCTTTAAAAGACCAAAAAACTTTGCTGTTTTGTATATTCTTTTGTATGTATCAAATATTATATAATAAAGTTAAGCTTTAAAAAATAAATTACACGTATACTTTGAATGCAATTTATAAAAGTTTTATAAGAAAAAATACTTCATTCTTAAGTGAAGGAAATTGAATTATGAGAGTATCTTTGCTCACTTAGATGTGATCTTATACAAAATTAAATTTCTCTTTGTGCTCGTAGTAAGGGTCTATATGAAGTTAGTCACTGTAGTTTCTGTATGAACTTTTGCATGAAACTACATAAAGTTCTTAACAATTATTGTTTTGTTCACAGTCGACCAGCAGTTGCATTAATTCGAAAGTTAATAGCTGTATTAGAATCTATTGAACGTCTACCTCTTCATTTGTATGATACTCCAGGATCCACATATAACCTCCAGGTAACCATAAAAATGCAGTCGCTATTGCCAGTGCATTTAGAAGCAGTCTTATACTTTTCTTAAAAACAAAAACTTTCCTTTCGTATTGTATTAAGTAACAATTCTGCATAATGGTTAAAGACACCAACCCTGATGCCATTTGATTGTTTTTTTTTTTTCAAATGACTGTTGAATATATTGATATTTCAATTCTTTTTTGTTTAATCAAATCACTGTGGACTTTCAGTAAATAGTTATCGTAAGTAGTAAATCGTATTTTGTAGATTGTAAGTGGAAAGACACTTTATCAGTGGAAAAAGCAGAAACAAGGCTCCTTTTGTTCTAGAATTATGAATTAAGTCCCTTCATCTCTGTTTGAAATATCAAGATGGGAGAAAATGTAAAAATATTTTAAGCACAATTTTTTTTTCTTGCTTTCTGTATGTCATTGATTAGAACCAGATGGCTTTAGCTGTTCCTATTGATCCTTCCAGAAATCTCTCATTATCATATGGTTTTATAATAAGCCTGTTTTCATCCTAAATGTTATTTGGTTGACCTTCTCATTTATTTATTCAATTATGCTTTTGTTAGCAGCTGGGATCCAGATATGAACAGAGAAAACAAATACTCCTACTGCTAATATCCAAATCCAGATCTTTATCACATCATCTGTGGGTTACTTTAATATTTCCTAGCAGATCTTGCCTTTATCCAACCTATCCTGCATTCCACTGCATGGAATTGTTCCTTTTAAGTGTAGCCTTTAATAAATGACTGAGAATCTGTATTTGCCAAAACATCGCCTAATCAAGGTAAAAACTTGCCATATCCCCAAGAACTCAGTGGTGTTACCAAAGCCACTGGATTCCCAGACTAGAGAGCTTGTACAGGAAATTACAATATAGTTAGTTCTCCTGACATTGTACATATATTAAACAAGATGTAGAGATCTACTTTGTGTTTATTTCAAACAGAATAATACAAAAAGGAGCAAGGGGATGTTTTTGTCCATCCGTTTCTTTTCCTTTTTTTTTTTGAGGAAGATTAGCCCTGAGCTAACATCTGCTGCCAATCGTCCTCTTTTTGCTGAGGAAGACTGGCCCTGAGCTAACATCTGTGCCCATCTTCCTCTACTTTATATGTGGGATGCCTGCCACAGCATGGCCTGATGAGTGGTGCCATGTCTGCACCTGGGATCCAAACCAGCGAACCCCAAACTGCCGAAGCAGAACGTGTGAATTAACTGCTGTGCCACCAGGCCAGCCCCACGTCCATCCCTTTTAAGTCTTTATCCTTGATATGTGAATAAAGTAGTAGAGATAGGTCTCAAAGACTGGAAATTCTCCTGCTTTTACAGTCCTAGGAGCACCAAAATCTTTTATTATGCAGTTCTCATTTCAGGAGACTGTGCAAGACACAAAGAACGCCAGGAATGTCCCCTCTGGTGATTTTGCAGTCTAAAATGCTACCCAAATGCACATATGAACATTCAATTTTGTGTCTGTACGAGTTAGTTAAGATTTCTCCAGAAATGAAGCTACCTAAAATTACTAGTCTTATACTTGTTGCTTACTAAAACATACTGGATTGGAAGCTATCTTGAATTTTTTTAAGTTTATTAGCCATAGGTTATTTTATATATTTTAGCTTTAAAGGAATAAGTTAATTAGCTAATTTTCATAACTTACCTGGAAAATTGTGAGTTATAAGTTAGAGATGTAATATTTCTTTGGAAATGCTTTATTATAATTTTATTTAAACCATGTGTATTTGAAGTTATTTAGAAATTCTAAGTAAACGTTTTTTCTTTTTTGAAAGCCAATATCACTTGTCCGGTGGACATTTTTTTAAAAAGAAGCAACCGCTTAATAGAAGACCAACACTGATACTTCCCTTATGATTATACTTTATAAGTCTCAATTACTGTGTTCATATAACATGTCTCATTTTTACAATTCTAAGAAAAAAGCAAGGTATTTTCTGAAGCATTTTGATCATTTCTGTGTAGATACTTACGAGAAGATTAAGATTTCGGTTGGAACGTGCACCTGGTGAAACCGCATTGATAGACAGGACGGGCAGGATGTTGAAGATGGAGCCATTAGCTACTGTTGAATCTCTGGAACAGTATCTCTTAAAAATGGTGAGCTTTTGGCAGCGACATCGTGAAATAAGCATTCTCTGCTATCGTTTAGCCCTTTAGAAAAGTATTTTGAGCAGTATGTATCCAGAATTATGGTAATACAGTTTGATTTAGCAATTCTATTTTTAGGAATCTATTCTAAGCAAATAATCTTTATACAGGCGTATCTCGGAGATACTGTAGGTTCAGTTCCAGACCACTGCAGTAAAGTTAATATCACAGTAAAGCGAATCACATGAACTTTTTGGTTTCCCAGTGCATATAAAAGTTATGTTTACACTATACTGTAGTCTGTTGTGTGTGTGATGGCAATATGTCTAAAAGAAATGTACAAAAACAATGTACATACCTTAAGTAAAAAAACTATTGCTAAAAAAAATGCTATCAGATGAGCCTTCAGTAAGTCGTAATCTTTTTGCTGTTGGAGGGTCTTGTAAAAAACGCAATATCTGGGGGCCGGCCCCATGGCCGAGTGGTTAAGTTCGTGCACTCTGCTGTGGCAGCTGAGGGTGTCACTGGTTCGGATCCTTGGTGTGGACGTGGCACCGCTCATCAGGCCATGTTGAGACGGTGTCCTACATACCACAACTAGAAGGACCCACAACTAAAATATACAACTATGTACTAGGGCTCTTTGGGGAGGAGAAAAGCAGAAAAAAAAACCCCACAATATCTGCAACATGCAATAAAGTGAAGCACAATAAAATGAGATGTACCTGTACACTATAAATGGTGTCTTCATAAAGATGTTTATTATGGTTATTTGTAATGCTAAAATAGTGAACAAAACCTTAATGCCAATCAAGAACAATATCAAGTTGATTATTGTTTCCATTAATTTGAATATTACATAGCTGATAAAATGTCTAATGACTGAGTAGGGAAAAAATGTGTTTGTACAATATGATCAAGACTTTGTTTTATCCTATCGAAATAATAGACTGAACAAATATTCTATGATGTTAATAGTGGGGTACTTTGGTTGTCAAAATTTCTATTTTTCTGGGACTTTTTCCCCAAATGCTGCTTTTTTTGCTTTTTAAAGATTTTATTTTTTTTTTCCCTTTTTCTCCCAAAGCCCCCTGGTACATAGTTGTGTATTTTTAGTCGTGGGTCCTTCTAGTTGTGGCATGCGGGATGCCGCCTCAGCGTGGCTTAATGAGCGGTTCCATGTCCGAGCCCAGGACTCGAACCAGCAAAACCCTGGGCTGCCGAAGCCGAGTGCGCAAACTTAACCACTCCGTCATGGGGCCAGCCCCACCCCCAAATGCTTCTTAATGAGTATTTGTTACAATAAAACAATTCACCTTAAAGGCATAGGGAAAAAGTGGGCGATATGTTTGAAAATAGCATTTTTAAGGTGAGTGTTTTCTGTATTTTATTTGGTTTAGGTAGCAAAGCAGTGGTATGATTTTGACCGATCTTCATTTGTTTTTGTTCGAAAATTAAGAGAAGGCCAAAATTTTATATTTCGGCACCAGCATGATTTTGATGAGAATGGAATCATTTACTGGATTGGGACAAATGCCAAGTAAGTCATTCTATTTAATGTAAAGTGAAAACATTCACCTGGAAAAAGAATTCTAGGTAGTAGAATAAAATTTGAGTATCCTCCAGTTTAAGGAACTTGATGTCTTATAAAATTTAAGACTGTCCAAATTACTGTTTATGAGGGAAAAAATCTTAATTGTTAATTGTAAAATTTTTTAAATTAATTTTATGTGGGAAGAAAAGCTAAAATGAACAAATGCAGTTATTTTGGTAGTGTTAACTGCTAATTTTTCTTTTTTTTTTTGTAGAACTGCATATGAATGGGTAAATCCAGCTGCTTATGGACTCGTAGTTGTAACATCATCAGAAGGAAGAAATCTACCTTATGGTCGCTTAGAAGATATATTAAGTCGTGATAATTCAGCTTTAAATTGTCATAGCAATGATGATAAGAATGCCTGGTTTGCCATAGATCTGGGTCTTTGGGTGATACCATCAGCATATACACTTCGTCATGCTCGTGGTTATGGAAGGTCTGCACTGAGAAATTGGGTTTTCCAGGTATCCAAAGATGGACAGAACTGGACTCCTTTGTATACCCATGTTGATGACTGCAGTCTCAATGAACCAGGGTTAGTTGAGGAGTCTTTGCAAATTGGAAAACTCAATAAAGAGCTTTGTTTATTTTTGTAATTGTATACCCTTAGAGCTCCCTTCTTTGTGAGATATTGAAGCAAGATTTTCTTTCTAAAACATCACTTGATACTATAATTTAGGTACTAAAACTTTGAAATACTGACTTTACCAGAACTTTGTCAAAAACTTTACATTAAACATGAGTAGAAAGCTGAGCTTATTCATTTGAAAAGAAATTGATATATGGCTATATGTGTATATATATAGCATAATAATAAAAACCAAAAGGAAATGGAATTAGCTTTTAACTAAACTATCCATCTATTCACATGATATATGTGAATGTTCAACATATTAATAGTGGCTATTACTGGTTATGGAATTATGGCTGACTTTTAAATTTTTCTTATTTTTATGTATCTCTTTTCCTATATTTTATATATTGATCATATATTATTTTTTTAAAGACAAAGTTGGTATTATATTTCTAAAAAATTTAATTTTAATGTTTTAATTGTCCATTGTGGCACATTCTGAGGGGTAGATAGAGTATGGAGTTAAATTACTTTGCATTTGATGTAGTACGGAAGTAGCTTCTTAACATTAGGATTAATAGGTAATATTTTCAACTTTGAAATTTAATATTTAAAACTTTGCAAGAATTTAAAATTGTTTTCATCATAAAAGTATATTATTCATAAAATTTCCGGTCTCATTTCTTTGGATTTTATTAATCATAAATCATTTAATGTTATGAGTCAAACTAATAGTATACATTTTAACATTTCATTTTTTTTCTGAGTAATATTAGCCCTGAGCCGACATTTGTTAACAGTCTTACTCTTCTTTCTTTCTTTCTTCTTTTTTTTTCTTTTTTTGCTTGAGGAAGATTAGCCCTGAGCTAACATTTTGGCAGTCTTCCTCCAATTCAATTTATATGTGAGTCGCCACCACAGCATGGCTGACAAGTGGTGTAGATCTGCTCCCAGGATCCGAACCCACGAACCTGGGCAACCAAAGCAGAGTGCACCAAACTTAACCACTATGCCATGCAGCTGGCCCCTTAATGTTTCATTTTTAACTTATTTTTTGTTTTTCTCCTTTGATTTCTTGATTCTTGTGTAATGAACTGTTGAGTGAATATGAAAGTTAGTTTATTTTTTCTCTAGTTCTCTATTATGTAAAATATCTTCCCCACCTTAAACATCTTTTTCATCTGTTTTGAAACATTACACAATCTTTTCCCTTCACCCATTCACAGATCAACAGCAACCTGGCCTCTTGATCCACCAAAGGATGAGAAACAGGGGTGGCGACATGTGAGAATTAAACAGATGGGGAAGAATGCTAGTGGACAAACCCACTACCTCTCACTCTCTGGATTCGAACTTTATGGCACTGTAAATGGAGTATGTGAAGATCAGCTAGGTAAAGAGATGGTAGTAGGTTTTTCTAACTTACCGAAGCAATTATATTTGTAAAAAGTGATTTTGTTTATATTTCCCTAATTTCTCCCTTACAGGAAAAGCAGCTAAGGAAGCAGAAGCCAATCTTAGAAGACAGAGACGTCTAGTACGCTCCCAGGTTCTGAAATACATGGTTCCAGGCGCTCGTGTGATCAGAGGCCTTGACTGGAAATGGCGAGATCAGGATGGCAGCCCCCAGGGAGAAGGCACCGTCACAGGAGAACTGCATAATGGTGAGTAGGTGCTTAGACTTTATAGTGTGGAAATCAGCTACTTAAATAACAAAGTATTCTTCTTTGGTTATTTTGGGATAATTTATAAATTGTATAAATGTCCCAGCATTATGTAGAAGAACTGACGTATTGGTTTTACATTAAAAATGGAAAAATCATTTATTTAGAAAGAAGGGAAAATTGAAAATTTTTAAGTTTTGACTCTAAACTTATTGCTAATATTTTAAAGTGATTAATAAGCTAGTGTAAGTTGAATACCCTCAAGACATATTTTGTTGCTGTTTTTGTAAAATTAGTTTATTATTCATAAGTTTCCATTGTTCTTTATCTTAATTTCTTATGCTTTTTTCATCTTGTTATCCTGACAGGAATCAGGCAAGAACTTTTTTACTCTAAGTCACATAGAAGAAAAAGCAATAACATTTTTAGTTACTATTTTTTAATAAAGCATTGAACAAGAATCATAGCCTCTTCATTTATTAGTAGATTATAAGATATTTCACAATGTTTCTCAGTCTACCAGCTTTTCTTTGGGATTTTAAACTTTCTTGTTTTATGAGAGCTATTGTTTAAATCAAGTTCAATTTTAACCTTTGGTGCTGTAGATTTTAGGGAAGTTCATACCCACTTAATAAATGCTTCCATTAAGTCCCAGAAGCGACTATAGTGGCTAATTTTTTTCTTATAATTTAAAATGCTGATTTATTAGTGGATAATTTGCCTGACCAGTAGAGGGTTCTTATGAATTTCGCCTGGCATTAAAAACAAAAAGAAGAGTAAAATGTTCAAATTCTCAATTTACACCAAATATTTAAGGAACTATAAAAATGTGATAGTGCTTAGGAGAATGACTAACATTTAATATCTTAATATATTCATGTTCTATGTAATAAAGGCATTTGTTTACTTAAACAAGCACTTTGATTTTATTGCTTTTAAGATTCTATTCCTTGAATTACCTCACCACCAAATGCCTTTCTCGATAGTCATACCCTAATTGCAAATCAGTTGTCATCATACCAGGTTTACAGTGAGTGAGCATGCATATAACTGCCAAAATTTCTCTTTCCCCTAAATTGATTGTTTTGCCTTTTAAGTATGTGGGCTAGTTAGGAATATGTGAATGCAGTTCATTTTTCTGAGGCTGGCGTAACCTGAAGCAACACATAGGAAAATTGGAACCTTAATTTTAGAATTTAACATATAAGAAAGGCTTATTTTTGCTGATTTGGCAAGTGTAGAGATTCAGAGTTTTAGCTGACCAAGATGGCCATTCCTGTTAAATCACACCTTGAAACCTTTATGTCAGAGAGGATTCTTAGCTTTCAAATGCTTACGCCACCCATTTCTAATAATGGATAGTTATTATTAACTCTGTTTATCTTTTTATCTATTTTTCGGGCATAGGAGGAGTTCAGAGTTTTGTACCTTTACACTTATGGATAGTACGTATGCACTCTTTCTTAGTTCCCCTTAGATATCAGTTTCAACACATTCTCAAGCCTAATATGAACGATGTACATTTTAAAATTATTTTTCCACCTTATATCAATTAAATATCTCTTTCCTTTCTAGAGGAACTATGTGGTGGTAGGAATATCCATTTTTTTCATTTATTCCACAAATATGAGTGCCTACTATGTAAAGGCACTTTGTTAGACTTCAGGTATACACAGCAAAAAGGTGTGATCCTCTCTGCCTTCTGGGTGAAACAGATAAACATTCAGTTACATATTTTGATAAGTGCTATGAAATAAGTTATCAGTGTATTTTTGGACCAATTCATGCAATGCAAATGTTATTTTTATTTGGGATTGGGATATGTTTTTGACCTGTCCTTTCTCACACTTTTCCATGTTGCAGAAGAGGTAGTTAAATATTGTTTCTTCAGAGGTTATTTCAGCATACAGAATAAATTAAGGCAATTGAAAACTCATCTAAACTAGATTATGTAGATTTGGGGCAGTTTTCCTCTCAGAGAACTTATATGCAGATAATCCCCACAGGTAATTCAGTATTACTTATACCCCTCTGAGCCTCATCATAAACATAATCTGATCTTGGCCTGTGTGTGCACACATGCGTGTGCATGGGAGTACGTGCGTGTGTGGGTAAAGTACTTTCAAACTTTGCAAAGACTTGTTATACTTTAGACATTCTATTTGTATATGTTGTATTTTTCCCTGAAGTAGTTAGCTTATAACACTAAAATAAGATTGTAAAATTTCTATTAATTTCATTTCTAATAAGCAGTTTGTTTTATTGGTTTTGGAAGTTAATTACCATTTTTAAAAAAGAATAAGTGTCATTTTCCAGGTATGAGTAAATATAGATTGAATAGCAGTGTCCTCATTAGTTCTTCACACATTATTAGCTTTAGCATATAGGTTCTAATAAAAGAGCTTAGCATACTTTTAAAATTTTGTTTTAGAATTTTCTGTGTTTATTCGACTTTATTAAACTTAATCATAAGAGAACCAAGTAACCAGTGAACTTTGAGAACACAACCGAAATGCTAACTTAGTGTTATGTGAGCTAGTGACCTAAAATTTCTATGGAGATATATGAATATTTTGTCTGACAATTATAGGATTTAGCCCAAACTTAGAAATTAATGGTAAGCCAGCACTTTTTTCTATAAAGAGCATTTGACCACATAATCATATTTAGCAACTAAAATACTTTTTATTTAGATTTCATCTATACTTGCTAAAGTTCCGGTATTTACCATTTGTATAACTTTTTACAATTTTTAACAGTTCTTCCCCTTAAAAGATACCCCAATAGATGTAAACATGACCCTTACATTGTTTTTAAATATCATCAAAGCAAACAGTGCAGAAATAAGAGAAATAAAAGAAGAACTTAATTTTATTTAGCAGACCTTAAATGACTGTAGAAAAGAAGTACAGCACTGATGAAAAGCTGATCCCGTATTGTGGAGCTACTGTCTGACACGCTCCTGTCTGCTTTCTGCTGGGTCTCACAAACTCCTGTCCCTTTCCAGGCTGGATTGATGTCACCTGGGATGCTGGTGGCTCAAACTCTTACCGTATGGGCGCAGAAGGAAAATTTGACCTCAAGCTTGCACCAGGGTACGACCCTGATACAGTGGCATCACCCAAACCTGTTTCATCCACTGTTTCAGGCACAACGCAATCATGGAGCAGCTTGGTGAAAAACAACTGTCCAGACAAGACATCTGCTGCTGCAGGCTCCTCAAGTAGAAAAGGAAGCAGCAGTTCTGTGTGTAGCGTGGCCAGTAGCAGCGACATCAGCTTGGGTTCGACCAAAACGGAACGGAGATCAGAAATTGTAATGGAACACAGTATAGTTTCAGGAGCTGATGTCCATGAACCAATTGTTGTTCTTTCATCTGCTGAAAACGTCCCTCAAACAGAAGTAGGGTCATCTTCCAGTGCAAGCACCAGCACCTTAACAGCGGAAACGGGAAGTGAAAATGCTGAAAGAAAGTTAGGCCCTGATAGTTCTGTTCGTACTCCTGGGGAGTCTAGTGCAATATCCATGGGAATTGTTAGTGTTAGTTCTCCTGATGTTAGTTCAGTATCTGAGTTGACTAATAAAGAAGCAGCTTCACAACGACCCCTTAGCTCTTCAGCAAGTAACAGACTGTCTGTGAGTTCTCTGTTGGCTGCTGGGGCCCCTATGAGCTCTAGTGCAAGTGTACCTAACCTGTCCTCAAGAGAAACATCTAGCTTGGAGAGTTTTGTAAGGAGAGTGGCAAACATAGCACGGACTAATGCCACGAACAACATGAATCTAAGCCGAAGCAGCAGTGATAACAACACTAATACTTTGGGGAGGAATGTGATGAGCACAGCAAGTAAGTGAGCTTTTCCTTATGGAACCCAATGCTTTTTCCACTCTGAGGGATGCAAAGGAGGGTTTCTTGTTGAGTGGGTTCTGGCTCAGTCTTTAATGAGACCGTTAACCATGTTAGATACAACTGCATCAACTTTAGCACTTCAGGAACGTGAAGTTAAGTTCTCTAGAATCGTGATATTTATAGAATTCAGATCAGGTGTGATAAAGAACTTCTTATTATGAAAGGATAAACAATAACACACTTCTGCTTTTCACTCCTCTATGATAAGTCATTAAGTAGCGTTGCATAAGGAAATCGATGACTATTAAATATCAGCATAGTCAGTTGACGTCAGAGCATCACACTAGTATAACTTTTATGTAGGTCTTAAATTGATATTAGCTTCTCAAAGGTATTTAATTCTAATTTAAGCTACTAATGGGTCAAAGTAATTCCCTTGGAAAATATCATTGGGAATTATTTCATTGCTTCACTTTTTTAAAAAGTTAGTCTTAATTTTTTGAAAAATAATAGTGCAATAAAAATAAGAATTTTTAGTTGGATTTCAGTTGGGTTCCCAAAGTTGTTGCTTTTCAGCCTTTTAAAAGTGTTTCATGACTGCATTGTTTTTTGTAAATATACTACCTAGTTTTTCTAAAGTTTATATACTGATTCGCTTCATTTTTATCTTTAGCGTCTCCTCTTATGGGTGCTCAGAGTTTCCCTAATTTGACCACACCTGGTACTACATCAACAGTGACTATGTCAACATCCAGTGTTACTAGCAGCAGCAATGTAGCTACAGCAACAACAGTTTTATCGGTTGGTCAGTCATTAAGTAATACTTTAACTACCAGCCTCACGTCAACCTCCAGTGAAAGTGACACAGGTCAGGAAGCAGAATATTCCTTATATGGTAAGTTATAGTTTAAAATATTTCGATATTTGTATAGTGATGTTTTTATTACATTTTTTGCTGGGTTTTTAATTTTTTATTAGAAAAGAATTATTCTGGAGCCAAGCCTGGTGGCACAGTGGTTAAGTTCAAACTTTCTGCTTCGGTGACCTGAGGTTTGCTGGTTCAGATCCCAGGTGTGGACCTACACATCACTTGTCAAGCCATGCTTTGGCAGGCATCCCACATATAAAGTAGAAGAAGATAGGCATGGATGTTAGCTCAGGGCCAGTTTTCCTTAGAAAAAAAAAAAAGCAAAAAACAGAGTGGGGCCAGCCCTGTGGCCGAGTGGCTAAGTTCACACGCTTCACTTTAGTGGCCCAGGGTTTCGCTGGTTCAGATCCTGGGCGTGGACACGGCACCGCTCATCAGGCCATGTTGAGGCAGCATCTCACATGCCACAACTAGAAGGACCCACAACTAAAATTTACAACTATGTGCTGGGGGGATTTGGCGGAAAAAGGGAAAAAGAGAAGATTGGCAACAATTGTTAGCTCAGGTGCCAGTCTTTAAAAAAAAAAAAGAATTATTCTTTCACAAATGTGGCATCTTATGTAAGATGAAAGCCATGGAGTGATATGAGGGACTGTTAAGAAATCTGATTATAAACAGACATCTAAGAACTTGTGTGTCATCCTTTTTTGCCTTTTGTCACTAATGAAGTTTCATTAGAATCATAGTAAGCTACTTGACACTTTTATCCGAGAAGAATAGAAGTGTACTAGACTAATAAGCTTTGTAGAGCGATAGTCCTTGTACACTGTAATGTGAGGGAACAGCATTCCTGTGTGTCTCCTCTATTCTCAGTCCTCTACTCACAGAATACTTTACTTCTGGAACCTCTGACAGCTAAAGGTGTTTGAAGTTTCCCCACACCAAGTGATTCTTAGACACCAGCTGACTGTCCTACAATTGAACTCAATTCTGACACTGTCTACATACCTAGAGATAGTTCAGATCCCAGAGGTTAAAGGCTCAGTTCCACAACACTGCCACCCCCTTCCTTCAGACACTAATTGCAAGTCCAGGTTGTCATCTATGCTTCTGACCGACTGGCTGTAAATCGAAGGTTTCCACAATCCCCTCATTGAGTTCAGTTAGTTTGCCAGAGCAGCTCACAGGACTCAGGAAAACATTTTATTTATTGGATTACTGGTTTATTGTAAAAAGGATATAACTCAGGAACAGGCAGAAGAGTTGCATAGGATGAAGTCTGGAAGGCTCCCAAGCACAGGAGCTTCTGTCCCCTTGGAGTTTGGGGACCCTCCCGGCCTGTGGATGTGTTCCTGTCCACCATCCTGGAAGCCCTCTGAACCTCATCCTTTTGGGGTGTTTTGGAGGCTTCAGGATTTAGGCATGATTGATTAACTTATTGGCCATTGGTGGCTGAACTCAATATCTGGCCCCTCTCCCCAGAGGTCTGGGGGTGAAAGTTCCAACCCTCTCATTATGGTTGGTTCCACTGACAACCAACCCATCCTTAGATTAAAGGCTTTCCAAAAGTCTCATTAAAACAGCTCTGCTGATGAATAATAATGAAAGGCACCTTTATTGCTCATATCACTTAGGAAATTCCAAGGGTTTTAGAAGCTCAGTGCCTGAACAGATGAAGACCAAATACATATTTCTTAATATAAATCACAGTACCACAACTATTATCAAGGTCCTTTGAAAATTCTTTTTTTTTTTTTTTTTTTAAAGTTTGGTACCTGAGCTAACAACCGTTGCCAATCTTTTTTTTTTTCTGCTTTTTCTCCCCAAATCCCCCCAGTACATAGTTGTATATTTTTTAGTTGTGGGTCCTTCTAGTTGTGGCATGTGGGATGCCACCTCAGCATGACCCGATGAGTGGTGCCGTGTCTGCGCCCAGGATTTAAACCCATGGAACCCTGGGCCACCAAAGCGGAGCGCGTAAACTTAACCACTTGGCCACGGGGCCAGCCAAAAGGAAATAATTTCTTAATTAGGTAACATTTGAATTTTTCAAATTAATTAATTTTTGCTTAGAAAGTCTACAGTTACAGCATCATGGCTTCCATGCTATAGCCAGTGATAAAACTATTTGATTCAATTAAAATATGTTTCTAATCATTTTATCTTATTAGAAAAGTAAAACATTTTATAGAAAGAAAATACAGAAGAAAATAAAAATCATTTAGCCCCCACTTCCCAGAGACAACCACTGTTATCATTTGATACATATCATTTGATGTATATGTTCTCTTTTTTTTTTTAACAAAAAGGGATTATATTCTTTTCAGACAGCTCTTTTCACTTAGTACACTGTGAAAATATTTTCACATTGTTTAATGGGTTTCTACAATATTTGAAATGGCTGCCAGATATTCTGCTGTTTGACTGTATGATAATTATTTAATAATTCTCCATTTTGGATATTTAAGTTACAGCTTTTCATTACCATAAACATTGTTATGAATAACCATCCTTGAATTGTATTTTTATGTATTTGCTTAGGGTAAATTCCTAAATGAGTAATTGCCGAATAGCCTTCCAAAAAGGTTACACTTCCATCATTTTTCTTTTGGAATACCTGTTACCATACATCCTTGATTACACTGCCTGTTCTTTTTAAAAAATCATTTGCATTTCAAATACAAGAATATTCATATATATAATATATAGTACTATTTTATGTATGCCTCATTTAACACATTTTTCTTCTTTTTTCTGAGAATGTGGCCTCTCCTATTCTAATCAAGAATTGGATCTGAGAGGCCTGCCCAGTGGCACAGTGTTTAAGTTCACATGTTCCACTTCGGCGGCTGGGGTTCGCCAGTTCAGATCCTGGGTGCAGACATGGCACTGCTTGGCAAGCCATGCTGTGGCTGGCATCCCACATACAAAGTAGAGGAAGATGGGCAGGGATGTTAGCTCAGGGTCAGTCTTCCTCAGCAGAAAGAGGAGGATTGGCAGCAGATGTTAGCACAGGGCTAATCGTTCTCAAAAAAAAAAAAGAATCTGATGTTCTCTGGTTTTAGGGAAATCATTATGTTTCTCTGTTTATGCTTTATCTGTTAACTGTATGTAGCAAAATGATGATGATTATTACACCAAAGTATTTTAAATCATTGAGCAAGCTATTTTCCACTTTATTTTTTCTCATGGAGGCCCTTTGTCCCTCCCTACTTATTTGTTAAGATGTTACCTTCAAGCTTTGGTTCTTGATCACATCAAGGTTAAGAAGGTTATGAGTATTCTAATGGGGAAAGAATATTAAAGAGTTAGGGCTATTGGTTGCCTTTTTAAAATTATTGTTGGATGATTAAAATTTCCTTTTCTACATTCCTAAAACTGGAGGACTCTTTAAGAGTGTAGCTATGGAGGATCAGAGTAACATCTGTCTTATAATTTATCTATGTGCAAATGTTTGCTACATTACGTTTTGAAGGGACATAATTTGATTCTGTGATATGATCACATCCATGAAATAAATAAAGAAGGGTTTTTTTATGTTCGTAAACTCTATTAAAAAGGGAAGATAATGAGTAGAAAAAATCTCTGATTCAGTGAATTGTATACGAGATGGAATTTCAATGTACAAGTTAGACGATTTTCCTTTAAAAGTAAACCAAAAGTAGAATTGATTTATCTTGTCTACTACCACATCATGTTCCTGAGAACCACTACCTAAATTGCAGGATGGCATCTTACATGTGTTAGGGGTAATGTGTTTCATCAAATTTAAGATGCCATTAATTATAAATAGAGACACCATTATTTTATATCACTAAGGAAAAAAGTATTGCCAATTTAGCTATGACTTGCCATTGCTTGTAAGACATTCTGATTTCAGAATATTAAAGTGTTAAAAAAGTGTACCTTAGTTACTAACTGAATACAAACCAGGCCTCTTTCTTCTACTAGCTATCCAGTAAAAGGCATTGAATTTTTAGTCCTATGTAATTGTAATTACTGGACTTAAAGAAATATATTTGGTTCAGAGGTGTGTAGGTGCCAAGTTTCTACTAGATAATTATACATTGTCTTCTGGATGTTCTTTTGAAATATAGAGTACGTACTATCTTTTTATCCATAGAAATCTTTTTTTCCTTATAGATTCAGTAAAAATTCCTGTTTTAGTCCTGTTATTTCTCTTTTTGTTTTCAGTTCTTGGGAAGAACAGCTTGTCAGCATCTTCATTATGTGGGACAATATAAATTTGACACAGTCTTCGCTGAGGGGTGCGGGGGAGAGATCCTAAGGAGGAGAGAGATGAAAGGATTCAAATTTATTGAACTTCCTTATGTGCTAGATAATATGGATAATATGAAAGATGGTATATACGTTATTCCATAGTAAATAGGCAATATCCTTAAGTAGTAACCTGCCAGGTCACATAGCTAAGCCCACCTATCTCTAATTGACTTAATTCTGTTCTTTTCCCTCATAAGATCTTTTACATTTTGTATTTATATATTCATTTGTTTACTTTTTAAATGCCTCCCTACCCTGTAAGCTTCACAGATGCTCAGACCATGTCTGTTTTTGTTTACAAGTACTATATGTACACCTGGGGCCCAACACAATTCTTGGCACCTAGCAGGTACTCAGTAGATATTTGTTGACAGAACGAATAACTCCAAAATGTTCTCTTTCCACCATGTTATGCTTCCTGTGACTTATGTAGAGAATGATTATAGGATTGTTATTTTTTAACATGGCCCATATTGTTGACTTTTTATATTTACGATTTTGTAGATTCGGATTTAGTTTATGCTCATCCTTTGTTCCACCTTGCTTTCTGCCATGCTTGTACTATTTACCAAAGTTAGTCATTCGGTATGTGTGGTGGAATAAGCCATCACTAAGTGTTGTCTTTATACTTGTCCCTTTTGAATTTTACCTTTGTTTTGTAAAACCAATGCACAAAGTTAACTTTGTTATGCTTTGTTAATTGTGTTGAGAGTAAGGTTGTTGGTTTTGTTTTCTAGATTTCCTTGATAGCTGCCGGGCCAGTACTCTGTTAGCTGAGCTAGATGATGATGAGGACTTGCCTGAGCCAGATGAGGAAGATGATGAAAATGAAGATGACAATCAGGAGGACCAAGAATACGAGGAGGTTATGGTAGAGAGAGAGTCCCCCGTTCTCTTAACTAAAATAGGATGTTAATAATTGAAATGAAGAGAGGAAAAGCAGGGAAAAGTCCTGGTTAAACTTTGAAGCAAGGAAATAAGGCACCAGTATGAAAAATGTGGTTAATTAAGAAAAGCACTTTTAATCTGAGCATTTATGATTCTCTTTTAAAAGAAAATAAGTTGGTTATATTTGAAAAATTCCACGTCACATGCTAATGTTTTAACAGGTTTGAGAGTGTGAAGAACTGCATTTACCCTAAGAATATAATTTTCATGGTTCTTGCACTTAGAATTTTTTAGTGCCTACTGTTTTGCAAGCTGAATCTGTGTACTGTCATTCCTTACACAGAGCTATGAGATAGAAGCATAGAAGGAAAAATTTGCTCTGATTAATCAGAGTTAAGTAGAATAGTGGAGGCCTAAGCTTAGGCAGTATGATCCAGAACTCCCAAGTGTTTAGCCACTGCAATTGGTTTAACTGCCGTGATTGTCTTTGAATTGAACTTTTGCCTGAAAATACCCTTTATTGTAAACTTTTGTATATTTTTTATTTCTCTTTATAAAATGTTATTAGATTTCAAAAAATTTCATAAGTTGAGCTTTCAATGGGGTAAAGAACTCCAAGAAATGCTTTTGGTATATGTTGCTTAGAAAAAACATAAAACATTAACTTATTTCTTGTGAAGGTTAGTATATGATACGTGATGAATTTAAAACATTCATTTTATAAATTTTCTGAAGATGGCTCGTGAATATGAAGTTTTTTAATGACGATTTTGGTAATATGGGTTGATAGTTTCAGTTCAAGGCTGAATGGGGATATATATGGGTCAGATAATTAGATATGTCTCTTCACATTTTTCTACCTCAGATTCTGAGACGACCATCCCTGCAGCGTCGAGCTGGCTCCCGCTCTGATGTAACACACCACGCTGTCACCTCGCAGCTACCGCAGGTCCCTGCTGGGGCAGGGAGCCGACCTATTGGGGAGCAGGTAAGATCTTGATGTTTATCTTCCCTGCAGTGTCGATTCTCTCCTTTCACAGTAACATACCACCAAAATGCCTAGAAAAATATATAGGACTGGGGGTAGGGCAAGAAGTTACCAAATAGGGTTAACATAAAGAAACTTCCCCAACTGCTTGGGTTCCACATTCCATGATTGCTCTGGCATAATGCATATGGGAGTTTCTTACTTGAAACTCCTTCATCTTGGCCTCTGGGTAGCAGTAGATATATACTAAAATGGTTAATAGCTATTATCTAAGAGTTATAGCTTTCGTAGTTATAATGGTAGAGGTGATGGTAGCTAATAATATTAATCTATTAGCTAACATTTACTGATCATTAATTAAGTGCTGGGCACTATTTTTAATACTTTGCTTGTATTAACTAATTCCATCCTTTCAACAACCCTTTGAGTGTTATTATTAGCCCCAGTTTTCAGATGAAGTGATTGCTAAAGGTCACACATAGAAGTTTTGGATCCAGGATAAAAACCCAGACCTTCTGGCTCTAGAGCTGTCAAATCAATTTGATTTGTTATAAAAGTTAATTTCAGCTATGTGTCCAAAATAGAGTATGTGTGTGCATCTAAATACGTAATCGTTATTTAAAAATTATTGCATCAAACATTTACATCATTTACAATGCATTGATCTCTCTTTTTTCTTTAAAGATTGGCACCTGAGCTAACATCTGTTGCCAATCTTCTTTTTTCCTTTTTTTTCTTCTTCTCTCCAAAGCCCCCCAGTACATAGTTGTATATTCTAGGTGTAGGTCCTTCTTTCTCTGCTGTGTGGGACACCGCCTCAGCATGACTTGATGAGCGGTGCTAGGTCCGTACCCAGGGTCTGAACCGGCGAAACCCTGGGCCACCCAAGCGGAGCGTTCGAACTTAACCACTTGGCCACGAAGCCGGCCCCCATTCATCTCTTTTTTGTTGATAGTAAAAGTGAAGGAGAGGAGAAAATGTTCCTTACAAACGCTTTTATTATGGAAATTTTCATACATGCCAGAAGTAGAATAGTGCAGTGAATCCCTAAGAACCCTCATTTGACTTTCACAGTTATCAACACTTTGTCAAACTTGTTTGATTTGTTTGCCCCATAGTTATTTAAAGCAATGCCCAAGCATTATATCCATTTTGTATGTAATTCAGTATGTAATGCAATTTACATTTTTAAAAAAGAAACCATTTAAAAATAATTATAGGTTCACAGGAAGTTGAAAAGATAGTACAGAGAGGTTGTATGGACATTGACATTGATACAGTGTGTGTGTATGGTTCTGTCATTTTATCACATGTAGATTTGTGTAACCATCACTGATGCAGCTTATTTTTGATAAACTGAAGTCATTAAAAAATGTTTGTAGCTATACATGTTTGTTTATGTTGGCTCATTTTGTGCTTAAGAAATATAGCTAAATAAGGAAGTGTAATAGCTGTAGAGAAGTACTTAACATATTTTATAGATAGTACATCACTTTTGCAATAATGAAAAGTTTTATCTTGTAATGTTTGTCCATACGTGAAATTTAATTGTAATAGGAAGAAGAAGAGTATGAAACTAAAGGAGGACGCCGGAGAACATGGGATGATGATTATGTGCTAAAGCGGCAGTTTTCTGCTTTGGTTCCTGCTTTTGATCCTAGACCTGGTCGCACTAACGTGCAACAGACAACTGATCTAGAAATTCCACCCCCAGGTACAGTACGTTTTAGTTTCTGTGATTTTTTAATAGAAACCAAATAAGATAGTTATATGTAGTCAGAAAAGTAAGGTGCTACTTGTATATGCAGGATATAAATAAAAGTTTTCAGGAAAAACTGTATATCAGCCATAAGTCCTTAAAAAAAAAATAGGTTTGTTTTTTTTTTTCCTGGTGAGGAAGATTGGCCCTGAGCTAACATCTGTTGCTAATCTTCCTCTTTTTGCTTGAGAAGATTGTTGCTGAGCTAACATCTGTGCCAGTCTTCCTCTATTTTCTATGTGGGACACCACCAGGATCCAAACACCCTGCCCAGGATCCAAACCGTGAACCCCAGGCTACCAAAGCAGAGCATGCAAACTTAACTACTACGCCACCGGGCTGGCCCCTCAAAATACAGATTTTTTTTTAAGGGAGAAAATTATGGTATCATAAAAACACACTGTTTTGTGTTTGTGTAATTTTTAAAGTAATGCCTCATTTAAAGGTGGATGGTTTATATTCTATTTTCTACTGGATCACAAGTGCTAAGGATTATTCCTGTTCAGCTTTTACTTTGAAAAACTGTATAGTGGTTTCAGTGATGGCCTCTGAAGCTGGTCAGCCTGGACGGCAACTCCATCTCTTACAACTCTTATTTTGGGTGTGGTAGGCACGCTGATGACCTGTCAAAGATATGTAGATCCTAACCTCTAGAATTTGTGAATATGTTACCTTAATATGACAAAAGAGACTTTGCAGATACGATTAAATAAAGGTCCTTGAGGTGGGGGTTATCCTGGATTATCTGGGTAACCCAGTGTAATCACCAGTGTCCTCATAAGAGGGAGCCGGAAGGTCAGAGTCAGAGAAGGAGATCTGACAACAGGAAGCAGAGATCAGAGTGATGGGGGGCCGGGAGCCAAGGAATATGGGCAGCCCCTAGGTCCTAGAAGAGGCAGGGGACAGATTCTTCCCTAAAGCCTCCCAAAGCCCTGCCACCAACCCATTTTAGATTTCTGACCTCTAGGACTGTAAGATAATAAATTTGGGTTGTTTTAAACCACCCAGTTTGTGGTAATTTGTTACAGTAGTAATAGGAACTAATACACTGGGCAAATCACCGAATCTTTGTAAGCCTGAATCTCCTCATCTCTTACGTGGGCGAAATAATAGTTTGACAAAGTAGTTAAAAGGATTAAATGAAGTAAAATGTATAAAGTGCCTCGCCTGGTCCTTGATTTGTGCCTCAATAAATGTCAGCTAATTGTAATCAGTATAATTATCCTTAAAGAAGACTGAAATGTTGATTAAGTGTAGAATGTACTTTTTACTTGATAGAAAGATACTCATGTTAAATATGAAAGTAGGTACACTTTGTAGTATAATGTTCTATGGTGAATCACAGCATTCCAAAGCCCCTTCGAAAAGGAAAACCTATTCTAGGGGAGTATAAGTAGGTCTAAATTTTCTGTAGGGCTCTTTGGCAATATATTTCTTATTTTCTGATAAAGTATTTTTACTTCTTGAAATTTATACTAAGGAAATATTAGCTCTGCACCCAGATTTGTATACATTGATGGCTACTGAAGTATTATTTATATTGTCAAAAATTGGAAATGACCTTCATTATGTCTAATAAGAGGCATATGGTTCAATTAAGGTACAGTGGAATGTCATGCAGTGAATAAAATACTTGAGAAGACTGTATGTCCTGTGAGGAAAAGATTCCTGAGCTAATAAAAAAGATGAGAGTACACCACCAAATATATTAGGAACCCAATTGTGTTTGTGTGTGTTTACCTCACACCCCACTTTTCGACATAAGCAAAAGCTTGACCAGAGTATGTGGTTTTCTCTGAATGTAGAATTATGAGTAATTTTAGTTTTCTTATTTATAAAAATAAAACATTTCTGAACTATTCAGACCGTTATCATGTGTTTCCTAATAAAAATGAGAGATTCATATTATACGCATAAATTCTACTCTAGTCTTTAAGTAACCTAGGTGGTGTATTATTCTTATTTTTTAAAAAAACAAAAATGTTGAGGCCAGAAGAGTCTTAAGTAGCTGGCATCTTTAGCTAATATATGGCAGAAGAGTTTAAATTTCATATAGCCTTGCGTCTGGTGCATAGTTCTTTCTGGACTGCTTGTTTTAGTGTAATTGTTTTTCACATTTTCCATATTTTTAGGAACACCTCATTCAGAGCTCTTGGAAGAAGTTGAATGTACTCCGTCACCTCGCTTAGCCCTCACGTTGAAAGTAACGGGTCTTGGAACAACTCGTGAAGTTGAATTACCACTCACTAATTTCAGATCAACCATCTTTTATTATGTACAAAAATTGCTTCAATTGTCCTGTAATGGCAATGTGAAATCAGACAAACTTAGGCGTATTTGGGAGCCAACATACACGTAAGAGATTTTAACTTCATGTATTAAGTAAATATTTTCATAGTATATGAGCCAAGAAGCATTGTATTTCTATATTTTGGACTAAAGGAACAGAAGAGATTTGGTTCTTGGCTTGTTAGTTTACAGGAACAGATAAGAGCATTTCTGACTTAGAACTGGAAGGAACTTTAGAAATAATCTAGACTGTTCCTTATGTAATAATTGTTGAAGTCTTTGACTGTACTAAATATTTTCTATTTATTTGTTTTGGGGCCAGTGAGTTAAGCCTGCCTCTCTTTGATCATTCATTCATTCAATAAATAATTATCAATGACCTTGGGGAAATTTATTTACCATTTAAGTGCCTTACTTTCCTAATCTAATCTGTAAAATGAGAGTGGTTGTGAGGAATCAATGAATTAATATATATAAGGTATTTTTAGTACTGTCTGGAATGTACAAAGCACTGAGTAAATATTACCTATAATTATTTATTATTATTTAATAATATAAATAATCATAATCATCCTTATATAACTTTTGTTAGTATATTTTTCTGATGTTCTCTTAACAACATTGATAATCTTACATAGTGTCCAGTAAAATAATCCAGGTCCTTTTGTGATAGACAGACATCATGGCATTCTGTTCAGTTTTTATTGGAGTTTAAAATTTGATCTCAGCTGCCTTACACGAACATAAGCGCTCCTGGTCCTTGTTATTCTTATCCTTCTTTCCATCTAGACACAGAAGCAAACCATTCCTCATCTCATTTCATTTTTACAACAGTATATGAGAGTTATAACACATGGTACAGCATAGTACTTCATACCTTAAAAGTTCTAGGCTTGAACGGTGCTATGTATAGTTCTATGTTTTCTGTGCAGTAATGCTAAATTTATAAACCATGACTCTTTTTCAGGAATATGATTTCTGCTTTTCCCTCTGTTTAACAAATTAATATTTCTTTCTTAAAGATTCTCCCTGAGTTCAATGTTTAATGTAAGCATATGGCTAATGAATAGCATCATTCATATATTTTTTAAAGAATTGAAGTCTTATTGGAAATAATCACAAATTATTTGACTTATGAATTAACTTGAATAATATCTTCTTGTTTAGAATCATGTACAGAGAAATGAAGGATTCAGACAAAGAAAAGGAAAATGGAAAAATGGTAAGTTAGGAAATGGGTCTTAATCTTGGCTCCTTAAGTAAAAGAAAAAACAACCAAAACTGTATTTCAGTTGCACATTTGAGGGGAAAATCACTAACATGGAATTCTTTAGATTAGGTTAAATGCATGATCTTAAAGCTACCTTGTGTAATGCATGTAAAATAGCATAGACTTGATAATCAGGAAAGGCCAACATTTGGTTTTTCCTATTGTAGGGTTGTTGGTCTATAGAGCATGTGGAACAGTACCTTGGCACTGATGAATTACCAAAGAATGACTTGATAACCTACCTGCAGAAGAATGCAGACGCCGCTTTCCTGCGCCACTGGAAATTAACTGGCACTAATAAAAGTATTAGGAAAAACAGAAATTGTTCTCAGCTCATAGCTGCATATAAGGTATATATTGGCATCAAAACACTGTTTTGATTGGGAATGGCTTTGTGCTTTGTTTTGCAGCTTTTAAAGATTCTTAAGGAAGAGAGTTTCATTGGGGCATACTAAAAAAACGGGGTTGAATTAATATTGTTAATATGCCAATGCTAAAATTTCCAACATGGTTTGTGGCATTGGGTCTAAGTACATAGTTTTAACTGTGGCTTATAGTAGTTATATTTTATTTGGGACTTTTAATGGTCTAGAATGCATCGATTTTCTACTTGGGTGATACTGTTTTTATTTAAATAGAAGGCAGTTCTTTGAAAAATTCCAGCCTTTTCAAAGTAATACTAATAGGATTGATGTATTGTTTTTCTTGAAAACATGAGTAATGGCCAGTTTTGTTAATTGTTTCCGTAGGATTTTTGTGAGCATGGAACAAAGTCTGGCTTAAACCAGGGGGCCATTTCAACTCTTCAAAGTAGTGATATCCTCAGTTTGACAAAAGAACAACCTCAGGCCAAAGCAGGCAATGGACAGAATTCTTGTGGAGTAGAAGACGTCCTTCAGCTTCTGCGTATTCTGTATATAGTTGCAAGTGACCCTTATTCAAGAATATCCCAAGAAGGTCCGTAAGAAGCCTTGTTTCATTTCTGTGGCAGTTTTAAAAGCAAGTCAGTTTATATTGTTATTAATTTTATTAATTTTACAGAAGGTGATGAGCAGCCTCAGTTTACTTTTCCGCCAGATGAATTCACTAGCAAAAAAATCACAACAAAAATTTTGCAGCAAATTGAGGTAATAAAATCAGATAGTTGAACTCTTCAACCTGTAATGTTGGACTTTCAGAGTATTGCCTCTCCTTCGTTTTCCACTTCCTCCCCTTTGATTCAATGATTTGGCCCATATAGTCCATTGCATTCATTTGTTTAATTTACATTTAAGAATTGACTCCTTTTTGTCTTTTTAAATAGTTGCCTTAAGACATTGTCATGTGTTCATTTGCAGGAGCCCTTGGCATTGGCAAGTGGGGCTCTGCCAGACTGGTGTGAACAATTAACCAGCAAGTGCCCTTTCCTGATACCGTTTGAAACTAGACAGCTTTATTTCACATGCACAGCATTTGGTGCGTCAAGGTAAGAAGTGTATCCTCTTACAGTTTTAGAATAAATATATATATATTCTTTTATGTTACATAAACCCAAAATGTACAAATATTCTTTATATCAAGACCAATGGAGGAGATATATTATCCTGTTTTCTTGGAAAGAGTTGTCAACATTTAAACATTTTTCTGTTTCTGATTGGATATCTGCTCTCTTGGAGTAGAGTGGATTGGAGTACTTTCCATCAGCTAGCATGTACTGTACAGGTCTTAGGTAGCTTGCATAAATTAATTGCTGAAATTCCCAGGAATACCGAATTAAATGCTTGCAAATAGCTTTGATGGCATTGAAACATATCTTCCTTTTGACCATCATTTTTCTGTTACTACCATCTAACATATTACATATTTTATTTACTTTTGTTTTTCTATCTCCTTCCACTAGATGAAAGTTTCATGAGGGCAGAAATTTCTGGCTATTTTGTTCACTGCTCTAGCTGCTGTTCCTAAAGCAGTGTATAGCACATTGTGGATGCTCAATAAATACTTGAATGATTGAGTACCCAGAGTACTTTCGTTTACTTATTTATTTATTTTAAAGATTTTATTTCCTTTTTTCTCCCCAAAGGCCCCCGGTACATAGTTGTGTATTTTTAGTTGTGGTTCCTTCTAGTTGTGGCATGTGGGATGCCACCTCAGCAAGGCTTGACAAGTGGTGCCATGTCTGCAACCAGGATTCGAACTGGGGAAACCCTGGGTCGCCGAAGCAGAGGACACGAACTTAATCACCCGGCCAGGGGGCCAGTCCCCCAGAGTACTTTTAAAGTAGATGTAAAAGTGTTACAATTTTAAATAGAGCTGTTTGTTTCCCTGAGAAGTTACACTGTTTTACCATTTTATGCCATTTATAAAGCATTTGTACACATGGAACTGCAGGCCTATTGTGATCAATAGCGTTGCTTATGATTTTTGTTTTATAGATGAGGAAATTGATTCTCGCAGTACTTAGCTGATTTGCCGGAGATTACCAAAAAGTTGTTAGCACAATGAGAGTAAATCTTTCATCTCCTTATTCCTAGTTCAAGATTTTTCCCACCCCTTGGGGCTGGCCCCATGGTGCAGTGGTTAAGTTCACACGTTCCGCTTCAGCGGCCTGGGGTTCTCCAGTTTGGATCCTGGGTGCGGACATGGCACCGCTTGGCAAGCCATGCTGTGGCAGGCGTCTCACATATAAAGTAGAGGAAGATGGGCATGGATGTTAGCTCAGGGCCAGTCTTCCTCAGCAAAAAGAGGAGGATTGGTGGCAGATGTTAGCTCAGCACTAATCTTCCTCAAAAAAAAAAGAAAAAGAACAGAACAAAAAGATTTTCCCACCCCAGGATGGGTTAGTGCTATGTTGTTAAAAAGAAAATGTTTTAAAATCACACTATCTTTTTAAAATTTATTTTTATTATTACTATTTTTTTTTTTGGTGAGGAAAATTGGCCCTCAGGTAACATCTGTTACCAGTCTTCCTCCTTTTGCTTGAGGAAGATTGTCACTGACCTAACATCTGTGCCAGTCTCTCTCTATTTTGTATGTGGGATGCCACCACAGCATGGCTTAATGAGCAGTGTGTAGGTCAGCACCCAGGATCCAAACCCATGAACTCTGGGCCACTGAAGCAGAGCATGCAAACCCAAGCACTATGCCACCAGGCCAGCACCCTGCAATACCATTTTAATAGTGGCTTTCAGTTTGTATCATAGTAATAAAGATAGCTTAACCATTTTTTAGTTACTCTGATAGGAAATGTTTGTCTATATTTTTATGTATTATGACTGGCTGTATTTTTATGTGTTATGTGTAGTTGGACCACAGACCTTTGTTTTGATCTACTAATTGCTAAAATAAAGAGGGAAAAGTATAGACTCAATACTTTCTCAGTTTAAGGAAGATTACAATGAAAGGGGTTTATATATTTTAGCTTATGAGAGGAAGCAATAATTTATGTAATAAAAACATTATTATATTTTAATCACCTGATAAAATACTATTTTTAAAAAATCCTTAAGTCTTTGAATTATGTTGCTTGTTTAGTAATACATCCAGCTGTTGCTGTGTGCTCCAGTCACATAGACATTTTTCTATTTCAGAGCAATAGTGTGGTTACAAAACCGACGAGAAGCCACTGTGGAAAGAACAAGGACCACAAGTAGTGTAAGGCGAGATGATCCTGGGGAGTTTCGAGTCGGTCGTCTCAAGCATGAGAGAGTAAAAGTTCCACGGGGTGAATCGCTGATGGAATGGGCTGAGAATGTCATGCAAATACATGCAGATCGCAAATCAGTTCTTGAGGTACCTCATAAAATTTCTTTTTATGTGCAGGACTGACAGAACCAGCCATTCTGTTTATTCTGCTGCGTAAAAACTGCATGAGATAGACGTGAAGAGGGATTGCTCTGCCTCGATGCAAAGGCCTTCTCTTGCAGGTCATCTTTCAAAAGAGGGTGTCCGCTCACTTCCTCAGGCGCAGGATCTTGTGACTTCACGAGCACAGAGAATGTCCTCCCTCTTGAGATGGGAAAGTGCTTGGTCTAGTTGAAGGACACTACGCATTTCTTAAAGCCTGGACTGAGTAATAGTACTCACAAAGGATTCTTTTTGATTCTCTAAATTTTACCTTTATGTTAAGCTATGCTATTAGATAGCTGCATTTCTGGAGCACAGCGTTTTGTAGTATTGTTTCATTTAAATTGTGCTTGTTGTTATGTCATTGGTCTGTACTTAGAGATGTCATAGCAGATAGCAGTATGAAATTCAGTATATTTACTATAGAGATTTGTTGTGGGCATTGTTGACTATATGCTATATACTTATTATTCCTTATATGGAGGACAATGAAGGAAATATCTCCCCTCTCACAGGTGTGAACCAGCTGGTTTATTTATCTTTTGGACACAGACTGATCATGACAAATATAATATACATCTAGAAAATATATAAAGCTTATGGCTGTCACTTTAAACTTTCTTTGCCTTCGTCTTATTTTTCCTACCCATATATTCCTCTAACATAGATAATCCTCAATTATTATTATTTTTTTTTTACCATGCACTATATGTTTTTGTAAGCCACCTCAAATCATTTTCAGAACAGGTAGAGTATGGATAAAAGCCTGTAAAGTGATTGCCTAAAGTCAGAAATAAGTGGGAGAGTTTAGGTTTTGGTGTTAACAGACACACATACACATCTGTATACCATCATTTCCTTGAGCAAATGATTTAACATTTTCATCTGAAATTTGGTTTCCTTTGGTGTAAAAACAAAATGATAATCTATTTTGTAGGATTGTTGTGAGAAGTAAATTAATGATGAACAATGGTCACCACAGTGTTTAAACATGTAATAGTGTACAACAAATACATTCTTTAGGAAAACTAGAATAAAACTTCTGCGTTGCTTATAATATACTGCTGCTATAAAAAATATATATTATTGGATTGGATATGGCAAATTTTTGCAAGAATGAGATCATTTAAAAGTTTTTTGTAAGCTCACTTGTTCCTCATAATTTATTTGTTCATTTTAGGTTGAATTTTTAGGAGAAGAAGGAACTGGCTTGGGCCCCACATTAGAGTTTTATGCTCTTGTGGCAGCGGAATTCCAGAGAACTGATTTGGGAGCTTGGCTTTGTGATGATAACTTTCCAGATGACGAATCTCGTCACGTAAGACTCATTTCCCATTTTGTGATTTCATTTGTGATTTTGCTTTTGGAAAATGTTAAAAATAGGTTATGCTTTCATGACTCTATTATTGAATAATCTTGATATTATTAAAATGTTTTTAAAGGATAAAATTTGGTCATCAAGAACTATTTAATAACATGTGTATATAAATACTTTTAGATATCTAAATTGATGATGTTTAATGTTTATGGATCTTTTGTTTAATTTTATTTGCATTTTTCCTTCTAAAAAATTAGGTTGATCTTGGAGGTGGATTAAAACCTCCTGGATACTATGTGCAGAGATCGTGCGGACTGTTCACGGCACCATTCCCACAAGATAGTGATGAGCTTGAAAGGATCACAAAACTCTTTCATTTCCTTGGAATTTTCTTGGCCAAATGCATTCAAGACAACAGACTTGTGGACTTACCTATTTCTAAACCTTTCTTTAAACTTATGTGTATGGGTGATATTAAAAGCAATATGAGTAAACTGATTTATGAATCCCGAGGTGATAGAGACTTACATTGTACTGAAAGTCAGTCTGAAGCTTCTACAGAAGAAGGTCATGATTCACTCTCAGTAGGAAGCTTTGAAGAGGATTCAAAATCAGAGTTTATTCTAGATCCCCCTAAACCAAAACCCCCAGCTTGGTTTAATGGAATTTTAACTTGGGAAGACTTTGAACTAGTAAACCCACACAGAGCCAGATTTTTAAAAGAAATTAAAGACCTTGCTATCAAGAGGCGCCAGATTTTAAGCAACAAAGGTCTTTCTGAAGATGAGAAGAACACAAAATTACAAGAACTAGTACTGAAGAATCCATCAGGATCTGGGCCTCCACTTAGCATAGAGGATTTAGGGTAAGCTCTGTCTGTACGTTCTTTAACCTAAAGGATGAAGAACTTCTAAAGCGTTTGTTTCTTTGCCCCCACTAATTTGCAATATATGAGTAAACAGTCTGTTAAGAACCATAATATGCTATAGGAAATATTATTAATTTGAACCTTTGATTTATTAATATTATAAAGATAACACTCGGAATACCAGAATATAGTTTATTAATCATCAGACCTCTCTGAAAATGTGTCTGATTTATCAAATATGATAAACGTATGTATCTTGTGTAAAAAGTCCAAAGCCAGAAATATTTTGACAAATTCATTAGCTAATATATATATATAGCCTACTTGCCAAAGCTCAAAATAGTTTGCTTTGTATGTAAGCCTTATCCCGAATGGCTGCATTAACTAACTCAGATGCTGAGGATCTTTTGACAAAATTCTATAAATTTACATACATGTAATTATTATGCCCTTGGTACCTTTCACAGTGATTTTGGGTTGACTGCAAGTCTGGCTTTCCCTTCCTCCGCCTTCCCTCCCTCCCTCATACTCGGTTTGATTTGGGGCAGGATAGGGGCACAGCATGAATAACTTCAGTGAAGCAACAGTTTCTTCTTGAAGAAAAAAAGTCTTGTCAACATGTTGCTGCCGTAATTCATTGGAAAAATCTTTAGTTCATTAATTTTGTGCCATAAGGGTAAAATGACATATGGAAAGGTGGTGGTTTCATGCAGTGTTTACAAAGCCAGGTTTGGTAACAGTTGGCTTAATAGTTTTTGTGCACAGAGTTTTTAATTTAAAAATGCTTCAAATTTAACGTTTAAGCTAGTAAACTGATTTTATTGTTGGAGAAGGGAGGCGTTCACGGTTTTTGCAGCGATATTATAAAAATCAAAGAGTAATGGTAGCTGAATGTTAGTTAATCTAATCATTTTTTTGTCCTGCCAGTTTAAATTTCCAGTTTTGCCCTTCCTCAAGAATATATGGTTTTACAGCTGTGGATCTCAAGCCAAGTGGTGAAGATGAGGTAAAAATTTTGCTTTTGATATAATTGTAAGTTCAGAATTATCCTCTTAATGAGGCCACTTGTACCAGGTGCTACTGAACTGTTCCTGGATATTAACAATAATGTTGGCAAAATTTCCTTTGCAGATGATAACAATGGATAATGCAGAAGAATATGTGGATTTGATGTTTGACTTTTGTATGCATACGGGTATTCAGAAACAGATGGAAGCCTTTAGAGGTAATAGTTAAGGCTCCTTAGCTTAATCCCTTTCCTTTTACTTTGAGACCGTTGAAATTAGTACACTGCTGTGGTTAAAAACTACTGGTAAGCTCTAGATTTGCCCTCTAGTTTTTTGTCTTCTAGATAGTTAGGTCCTGGACAGTACCCAGAATAGGTTGGAATATTCTCTAGCTGCAGCATACCCTCAGCTTGTTCCTCCTGAGTAATGGGTGACCGACTTTTGGCCTCCATTTCTTCATTTGTAAGCGGACGTAAGGTTACATTCTTTCCACATTATATGATCAGGATAATTGAAATCATTTAGTACCTGAGTTCTTCTAGTGAAGATAGAAACATAATATATTAGACTGTTTATCACTTACTGGTTTTTAAAATGAGAACACAGCTTTGATTGGCTTGTATATTACAAAGTGCTGGTTGGGAAATTAAGATTAGAATTTGACCACTGACCATAGTGGCTGAATATTCTGTCTCTGTTTACATTTGTGATATTAAGCAGAGATTTCTGTACTTAAAACCCTTAAAACTTAAAAAAGTTTTTATTTCAAGCTAATTTATATTTGTTTTTTCAAACATTTATTAGTATTTTATTCATTGTCGGTGCATTTAGTTGATATTGGGTATTTTGAGTTGAAATTTGGTATTTTGAAATTGTAACTTAGAAACTGAATTGCGTGTTTTGTTTTTTTGCTGTGTGTATAATGTAGATGGGTTTAATAAAGTTTTTCCAATGGAGAAATTAAGTTCCTTCAGCCATGAAGAAGTCCAAATGATTCTTTGTGGAAACCAGTCGCCATCCTGGGCAGCAGAGGATATTATCAATTATACTGAACCTAAGTTGGGTTATACACGTGACAGGTATGTGTTGGTTATTTTCTAAGATCAACAGAATTGTTTGTCCCAAAATCAAATGACAAGTTGATCTCTACAAACAACTATGACTCAGTAAGTTACATTCATAAAGTAAGTGTTAAAGCAGTTAAGTCTAACCATTACCAAGAGGCATATCCATTAGTAAGGCTGAGTTTACACAGAAAGACAGCTGAGTCTTAGCTGATGTTAAGATTCCTTTTCTCACTGTATTTTCATTGTTCATTCTTTTAAAAATGGGGTAAATTATAAACCCTTGGGCTTTACTGATTTTGTATTAACCCTTATTTTCAAATAATTTCAAACTTTTAGAAAAGTAGAAGAATAGTTGAAAGAATTCCCATATATATCCTTTACTCAGATTCACCAATATTTAACATTTTGCTGTATTTATTTCCTTGATATTATCTCTCTAGTTATATACACAGACACACAATTTTTTCTGAATCATTTGAGAATATATTGCAGATATCCTGTCCCTTTACTCTGTAACAGTTTAGTGGACATTTCCTGAGAGTCTGGGTATTCTCCCACATATCCACATTAGCTAGCAAATTCACGATGCCATACTATTAGCTACTAATCTATAGTCCATATTCCAGTTTTGTTGATTATTCCAGTAATGTCCTTAATAGCATTTCCCTCCCCGCCATAACCCCCACATCAGGAAACTGCATTCAGTTGTGATATGCTTTTAATCTAGAACAGTTCCTCAGCTGTTTTTTCTTTTATACCACTAACATTTCTTAAGATGACAAGGCCTCATATTCCTTTTTTTTAAAAGTTCACAAATTAACATAAATGAGAATATTATGAATTATTTTAAACTTAACATTGTTTATATAGCAGGGTTTTTTTTTAAGTAAATTTTTTATTGAATTGTAACAGACAAGTGCACATATTGCATGTACAGCCTGGAGAATTTCCACAAAATGAACATATCTGTATAATTGGTACCCAGAATAAGAAACAAGTCCAGAAGACCCCTTCTCTGTTGTATTCTTTTCTAGTCATTAATTGCTATTCCTATTGATTAATTCTGCTGGCTTTTGAACTTTAATAAATGAAATCATGCAATATGTATTCTTTAAGGTCTGGCTTCTTTTGGTTTAACGTTATGGTTATGGAAGTCATCCGTGTTATGGCATATAATGGTAGTTTATTTCACTGTAACAAAAATGGATTGTTTCAGACCCCCTTTGGTAATTTAGCCATATTTGGATGACTTATGCAAGTGCACCTTGAGCTTTTCTGAGTTGCTGGCTTTTGTTGCCTATTTGATCCCTGTGCTCCATCGGTGTTTCAGTTCTTAGCATTTAAAAGTACAAGATAGTCTTTGAAGGTATTTTTAAAGTAGTTTCTATCAGCTCATTTCACACTTACCCAACAGTCTCCAGACAGTGCTGTTCTTCTGACCTGTGGGTATTGTCTTTTGGGTTATTGCTGGCTTACAAAGTAGTGGTAGTGTTTTCATTTAAATCAGCTGTCAAATCAATATAACTGTATTTTTCTTCTTTTAGTCCTGGTTTCCTGAGGTTCGTAAGGGTTTTATGTGGTATGTCTTCAGACGAAAGGAAAGCATTCTTGCAATTTACCACTGGTTGTTCAACGCTACCCCCAGGTGGACTGGCTAACCTGCATCCCAGGCTCACGGTTGTACGCAAGGTACAAACTCCAGCTAATGGGGAATCCAAATGGAATTTAGTTACTTAGGGATTGAAGGAAATATTTAAAGTCATGGTCTTCTGTTACTTTCACTATTCTTTCTGTAGGTTGATGCTACTGATGCAAGCTATCCATCAGTGAATACGTGTGTGCATTATCTAAAGTTGCCAGAATATTCTTCGGAGGAGATCATGAGAGAGCGCCTGCTAGCTGCTACAATGGAGAAAGGCTTTCATCTCAATTGAGCTTTGAAGTGCGATGGGAGACATCATAGAGACTTTAAAATACTAGTGAAACCTCTTGTGTTTGTGTGCAGAGAAGTATATGATCCTCCACGCTAATGACACTTGCCTTTTTTCCACCATTAAGGCTTTAAGAACATGTGGAATAAGTTCGTTAGCTGCTAATGACAAAAGAAATCCTTTAACTACCCAGCCAGCAAGTATATGGCACAGAACACTGTGTTGCTCTAAGGGCTCATGTGACTGGAATAAGGGGGTCCTACTTGACTGTCCCAAAGAGCAGCGCCTCAGATCCTCAGTGTTCACTGGGGAATTCTAGCAGTGTACTTGTGTAAAGTTTGTCATTTCATACTTCATACACTACAGTTGCCATCACTGATCCCTGTTTTGCTGGCTTTTAAGCTACTTGGTCAAAAATCCTGCTTCCTTAAAACAGAGAGAGTTAATGAGCATCTCAAGCTTTTTCTTTTCCTTTTTACTGATGCCTGCACTATCAGAGTATTCTAGTGTTCTCTCTTTTGTTTGGCATATAATCATGCACAACCTTTTTATTTCTTTGAGGTGGGAGTATATTTTTATTTCCTAAATGCCATACTATAAAGATCAAATTCTTGAGTGTGTTTGTGCAGCTCGAAAATAAAGATACATTGTGGGGGGACACTGGTCTAGGCGCAAGGCACACTTGAAGCAAGTTTTACTTTTGGTTGTATTTTCTTTGTATATTATAAACATTTATTTAACTTGTTGCAGTTTGAAGTAAAAAATTTCCAAAATGTATGCTCAACAATAATCATTAAAATGTTTGCAGCGTACAAAACTGTGTCTTGTGACTATTTCACTGCAACCGTCAGATCTAAGAACTTAACCAGATACTTTTCATTTTGAACTATTGAGATTTAGGTTTTTGAAATTACTAAATGAAGAAATGTAGTTTTCGACAGTAAATACACTTACTGAAATTGGAAAGCTAGAAGAAATATATGTTCACATGCTTGTGATCCAACAAATGTGTTATATCTTAAAGGATTCTTCAGCTAAAAATGGCCAGGTTATTTGTATTAACTTTTTTTTTTTAAAGATTGGCACCTGAGCTAACATCTGTTGCCAATCTTCTTGTTTGTTTTTTTTCCCTCCTTCTCTCCAAAGGCCCCCAGTCCATAGTTGTATATTCTGGTTATAAATGCCTCTGGTTGTGCTATGTGGGACGCCCTCTCAGCATGGCCTGATGAGCAGTGCCATGTCCACGCCCACGATTGGAACTGAGGAAACCCTGAGCTGCCTAAGTGGAGCACATGAACTCAACCACTTGGCCACAGGGTCGGCCGCTTTATTAACTTTTTAAGCACCAGATCCACTACTTACCGTTGTATCTGCAGGGATGTGTACGTCTAAGATCTAAGAATGATTTTCTTTGAATGTTGTGTTAGTATGAAAAGAAACCACACCAGGATTTGCTATTTCCATCACATCTCTGCATTTAGGTGAAAGAAATGTCTCTAGGCCTGATTTAGCCAAATGGCTCTTTTAGGGGCTGGCCGGGTGGCGCAGCAGTTAAGTTTGCACATACTGCTTCTCGGAGGCCCGGGGTTCACTGGTTCAGATCCCGGGTGCGGACATGGCACTCCTTGGCAAGCCATGCTGTGGTGGGTGTCCCACATAGAAAGTAGAGGAAGATGGGTACGGATGTTAGCTCAGGGCCAGTCTTCCTCAGCAAAAGGAGGAGGATTGGCGGCAGATGTTAGCTCAGGGCTAATCTTCCTCAAAAAAAAAAAAGTCATGAGTGTGAAAATCTCTCAAAGCTGGTAATCACAGTTCAGCTGAGATGACACAGCCTGTGAGAACAGACAGTCACATTGCAGTTCACTTTGCAGGAGTCAAGTGTATGGGACATCTACTAGGGTCTCCACGTATACTAGGTTCTGGAGTATTTTCTCCTGTGCTACCCACATAGCATTTTTTAATTCTCTCAAGGTACTGAAATCTGTGCCAAGATGTTATTCAAAGTGCTATTTTGGTGTGACCCAAAAATTAATTTTGTTCACTCCCTAGTTACTTCTGGTGTACCAGTTTCAGTTACCTGAATGTGCTACTGATTAAGTGCCTCCAACTAGGACAGTGTTTCCCAACTCATAGTCTCAGAAAGACCTCCAGAGCTCTCTGATTGAGACGAGGCTTCCCCGGCCCGCACTCCCTAATGCCAGGGTGGACCTGTACACACATAGCATCCACTGTTCTAGCAGGTCAGAAGCCTTCCCTCGGCCTCTGGAGTCCAAAACAACTTGGGTTTGCTTTTGGAGTCCATTATTGATTGGTTGCCTTTATAGATGCAAACTTTGAAATATGTAAGTAGACTTTTAGAAACAGATGAAGTAAAGAATTTAAACAAAATCCCTCCTTCCACACACGAGAGAGGAAAAAACCACACTACTGAAGGAATGATCACTGTCTAGAATGTCCATTTATGTTCTCTTTTGGAGGACAGAGTGTTGTAGATGAAAGAACTCTTGGAATTCCATAGGATGGCACAATAGCTTAATGTACCAAGACTGTAATTGGGTTTCCTCCTTTGCACCTGCCCTCCGCCCCAGACATGCACATAAACACGCTTTCACTTAAGACAGTTCTGTCTGTTCTCCTGTTGACAAAGCAGCAAAAGCGTAGAGAAGGGTTTGGGAGGATCAGGGCATTGGTCGTCTATAGTGACTTGGCAGTTTTCTTTCCTTCAAGACATTCCAGTAGGAGGAGTGGAAGGAATAAGAGTTAGGGTGTGGGGAGAAGGATTCATTTCATGCCTACCTAAACAGGTATTCTCTTGCATTCAGTAAATTTCACTTACAAATTAATACAAACCCTTTACAATATGGCATAAAGGATAGTTGTAAGGCTCTCTGTTACCGTTTAACCATTCATTATTCAGTAGTAACATTTTCTGTAGAGTTAATTTCATGACGGCATTGTAATTGCCAAGTGCCCAGAAAATGGATATCAGGCTTTTAGAAACTGGCAAATAAAATTTAATTCTGTAGTTTTCATTAGGTACACAATACAGTAAAGTGTTGACTTTTTAAGGAAAAAGATGACATTCAGAAAACAAAATTACTCCAAGTGCTATGTGTATTTAAGTCAATTTTAAAATTTTATTGGCTGATGGAGAGCTACCACACTTTCTTCCCACCTCATGCTGCTATTCCTAAATCTAATTTGCAAAAGGAAGCAGAGACCAAAAAAGGTTCCCTTGGTACTCAACAAAATTTAAACAAATGGGAAAAAGAAAGCTTATGGTTAGAAAATAAAACTCTCTCAGAGAAAATTTTTCTTTGTACATCATATTTTAAAATACAGTTTTGTTTTCCATTGAGGAACTGTGGGAAACACCTATTTAAAATGTCTTGCAGTGTGTGGTCTTGCGGATTCTTTGGGCTGCAGATGTTGAGCAGTGTTCCGTGGTGTTCTCATTTCTTATACGCTGATGTTGTCTGGCAGAGCCTTCCATTATTCAGCTTTCTGACATCTTGTCAAGAATTAGTAGAGGGGCAAGAATTCTTGCCCGATTCGTTTCCACAATGCAGCCATTTAACACCATCTCATCCAAAATGATATGTACTTTATCCAAATTAAACATTATCTAGGATCATATTAAGGAAATTAGTTTTACAGTTAGAAAAATGTTAATATTCAGTAAGTAATAACTGAGCCTGGAATTTCTCCAGTGTAAATTAGTCTGAGCATGAAGGTGGTAGTTTTTTTTAATAGAATTCCTGAAATTAAATTTTAAAATTGGTGTCCATATTAGGAATTACTACCCTTACGTACACATACACACCTAGATTCACCTTGGGTAAGCTAACTGGACCATTGGCATAGAAATGGAACAGCTACATCTTTGAGCCAGAGAGAAATCTAAGAACTGGAGAATAAGGCAAGTGACATTTGGCAAGAGCACACCTGACCTCAGGAACAATGCTGTCTTCCCAGACAACGACGACGACAACGACGACAGCGATAACCGCAATTTATGAATACTGATTTAGTTCCTGGCATTGTGTTGAGCATTTTACATATTTTAGTCTTCTCTATAAGATGTGCATGTTACATACTATCCTCATTTTACAGAGGAGCAAACAGGGTCAAAGCCATTGCCCTAGGTCACATGGCTAGTAATTGCCAGAGCTGGAATTGAAGGCCAAAGTTTGGGATTGGCTGCTTCCAGACTTTTCAGGAGGGGCCTGAGGCTACTGAGTACCCCCCCCCCCCCCCGGCCCTCAAACCTCCAGCCAAAAACAAATGCCTTTACAACCTCGCATGCTGAGGGATCTTCTATGTCAGATAGGCTGAAGGAAAAATAACCATGAGGATGGCACTGCTCGTCAGACCACGCTGAGGCAGCGTCCCACATGCCACAACTGGAAGGACCCACAACGAAGAATATACAACTATGTACCGGGGGGCTTTGGGGAGAAAAAGGAAAAAAAATCTTTAAAAAAAAATAAATAAATAACCATGAGGAGAAATGAAGAAGGCAAGGCAGTGCTGACTCAGTTCCCAAGTAGATAAAAATTCTGAATTTCAAGAGAGTACCTCTTATAAATGGACAGTTGTAAAAATACTCATTTGAGAATTCTGGAGCCACTTTAGCTTACTGATGTTCTTTTGTTCTTTTTTAATCTTTATTTTATTGAGGTCACGTTGTTAATGACATTGTGTAAATTTCAGGTGTACATCATATTTCGGCTTCTGTACAGTGTGACTTGTGTTCACCACCAAAAGTCTAGTTTCCAGCTGTCACCATGCATGCGTGCCCCTTTACCCCTTTTGCCCTCCCCCCAAACTTACTGCTCTTCTTATTGGAAAGTTAGTATATGACATGGAGGAAGAGGAAAATATTGGTAGACTATGTTGCTAATGAGAAAGAGCCAAAGTCTTCCCCTAGGAGCCCCTTCATTTGAGTACCTAACTTTTCTTTCGTGAAAGGAAAAGAGGAAGTGGAATAAGATGGTGATAATGGTTGAATGCTTCTGAATTCTACACTTTCATATCTTGAGTTCCCATCTCTATTTAAAGAGCATGATCCTGGTCTGTTAAAAAAAAACAGGTGACAGATTGTTTTAAATAGATAAACTTCGTTCAACAAATGAGTGGTTAAATGCAGCAGGGGAGTCCATAATTAAATAGTGAATCTTTGTAAAGTGAATCATTACCACCTGATTTTTGTTTAATAATTCCAGATCTTCAAGTCTATATTGTATTTCTTTAGTGAAGTACATCTATACAGAATAAAACAACCCTGTGAATGACTTTTCAGTTTCTATTAGGCTCTGTGTTAATATCTCATTAAGCTCTGTGCAAATAGTCCTCCAGCAGAATAAACTGTTTTTTAGGAGCCCATGGGAACTGTCCTTAAGTGACCCAGAAAAAAACCTTTACTCTGATATACCTATTAATAATGTCTTCCAATTATATAGATGATTGCTTTGTCCATGGCCAAATTCGGACTGGAATATTAGGCCCTTGACTCAATCCTGTTCACCAGATCCAGAAGCCAGAACTGAGAAGCCAAGACAATGGAAATGACAGCCAGGTAGAGAGAAAGGCAAGTTGGGGAGCTGGCCTGGTGGCACAGTGGTTAAGTTTGCGCACACCCCTTCAGCGGTGTCAGGTTCACAGGTTCGGATTCCAAGTGCAGACCTACACACCGCTCATCACAGCGGCGTCCTACATATAAAATAGAGGAAGACTGGCAGAGACGTTAGCTCAGGGACAATCTTCCTCAAGCAAAAAGAGGAAGATGGACAACAGATGTTAGCTCAGGACCAATCTTCCTCACCAAAAAAAAAGGCAAGGGGGGCGCACAGGTGGCGACATGAAAACTGGCCTGTAGAATCCCCCTGTTATATTTACTAAGGGCAATAAAAGCCTTGGTGCCTTTGAAAATGTCATCTCATCCAAGATGTTTTTCCTTGGGATAGAAGGAGATCTAATTTTAATCTATTCTGTTTGAATTGGTTCAGGGGTCAAGCTGCTCCGAAGACTGCTCCATCTTTGGCAAGTAGATGATAATCAATTCAAATGTCCCCTTCAACTGGCCAATTGTTTTGAAATTCAGATTAGAATTTAATGCTGAATCATGTCAACCACTGACATCCTCACATTGCAAGGACAAGCTCCTTTAGCAAATCTGAATTTCCCAACATCCTGGAAACATGAGTTGCTCAGTGAGGTCATTCTGTACTGTGGGCATGTGACTGCCTGTCCATCTGAGTATCTGGCTCAAACGCCTAATAATCATGCAGCTTTTTGGCACTAAATAGGGAAACCACAGACCAAATCCAATGTGGGGCAAAAGCCTGTAAGCTGATTTCCCCCAGAATCACGTGATTCCTTTAAAATAAGAATCCAGCTGTTGTTCACATCTTGATTTGGTTTATGAGTAATGGCATTTGGGCTGTATGCCAGGTGAGCAGGACCAAACAACACCCTATATGCCAAGCCACATGGCAGTAAACATGGGCAAACACAGTTCAACCTCGACTTCTGGAAGAGGAGGAAGCAAGAAAAGCCCAGGCTGTTGGTCTGATAGTGTGCTGAGCTGAAAATATTTCAAGAAGGTCCTACCTTTGGGCCTATACTGAACTGACTTAAACATCCTCAAGGCAACTTGTTTCTCCTCACAGGCACCCTAAGGTTGGAGCTGGGACGAGCTAGAAATAGCCTCCCTAAGAGCAGATTCATAAAGCCCCACTTTCTCCCAACCCTGAAACCTAAGAGCCTTTCTGAATGTCTTGTAATGTGGATTGGAGTTGAACATCTTACAGCCCTGCTAATATTCATGCCACTGAAATCAATTTTTTAGTTAAAGTGATCAAAATGTTTCTGCTTCCTACGTTGGAATTTTGATCTCTACATCACAAAACACTTTTTCAACCTGGTATTTTAACATGACTGTGGTGGCCTGGTTATCCTTTACTGTGAGAAAACTGAGCGGCACAGTAATGCAAATGGACCTCAAACGCAATTGCGAGGCAGAGCCCAGCCTAGAAATGAAGATTTCTAAATCAATTTTGGTCTCAGATCTCTATCTTCTTACTGATTTCTTTCTTTTTTTCTTTTTTAAGATCCTAGCTAAGCAGACTAAGTAGGGTGGGAAAAACTTGCTCTCATTAATTTATACTTTAATTCAATTTCCCGTGAGATCAGATAAGCTGCCAGGGGCCACTGTGCTCAGATTTCCCACAGAAAATGGAATACTATCGTCTCGAAGTCCTGGCTATGCTCTCCTCGTAACACAGTCCTCTGTGCATTTTCAGGCTTAGCGTTGTCTCTTGTTAATTAGGCCACTGAAAAGGAGTGTATCTTTTTGTCTAAGTAGGTTTTCCTTGAAGACCCATTCATATTCTGAGAGCAACGAGACATCCAGGTGTAATTTTTTTTTAAGTTTGTGTAGGCTTATGTAAAATTACACAAATACGAAAGTCAGCAATGGGTCGAATGAGCTTGTCCTTTCTCCTCTTTTTTGTCCTAACCCGGTTGTTTCTCATAAGTCACCATTCTGGAGAAAAACAGAACCCAGAAGCATGGAACAAAAGGCATAGCAGTGGGTGGAGATGGCACCTAAAGGACGCAGAGAACACATTTAAAGAAAATGGAGAGCTGGCGAAGGCTAGTGGGAGCCGGAAAAGCCTGGAAAGTAGAACTGTTTCATCTGGAACATTCACATCCCTTTCCCAGGTGGATGACTGACTCCCTTGGGGACCGTTCCTAATTCTCAGACTCGTCGCCCATAACAGCGTTACCTGGGACTCTCCGGATGGAGAGAGCCCAACCCCTCATCCCTCAGTGCCTGCCCTTCCCAAAGACGACTAGCTGCACACATCCCCTCAGGCCCACAGGCCAGCTCTCACTCCTTGCAGCCCTGCTTTCAATCTGCATATTTTCAAAAGGAAAAAAAGATGTTTAGAAATCTCAACGTGAACTCCACTTGTGGAGCTCACGCTCTTATCAAGACATTCAGATACTCTCTTCAAGATGTTTCATCATTTCTGACTCCTCCAACCAAAGAGGAGTGTTCTCTAAACACCTTCCCTGATTGGGGAAAAAGCTTTGACAACACCAAGACACTTTATAAACGTCTTGTTAGAGAATAAATTGCCACAATCTACTCCAGATGATTGGGTCACTTTTTAAAAAATGTGTCAAGTTGAATCTTCTATCTAACTTATGGCCCTAGAGTTTCAGGGCCCTGGAAACACTGAAAGCAGTGCCAGCTCTGCCCCAAAGTCGCTCTGTGGACGGGGACACATCACAGAACCTCTCTGGGCCTCGGCCTCTTCATCCAAAAAGTGAGGTTTTTAACTTGGTGGTTGTGTAGGTTTCTTCCAGCTCCAAAGTACTCAGATCCTATGACTCTAAAAGTAACCTTCAGGGGAGGGGAGCTGCTTTGCTCCTTCCTGATATTATCGAGCCATTCCTGATGCAGTCACTTGCTCTATCGTACCTCCAAAGAAATCCTTTTGTAATGACTTTATTATAACTTTCTGAGAGAACATCGAGAGAGTCTCAGGTCACTTAGAAGCTGCCACTTCAGTGTTGGATGGTTCCCTGGAGAATTTCTTTATTTTTGCCAGTATTTCCGTAGCCCCTACTTGAACAAGTACTTTTGTGATTTCTCATTAAGTCCAGCCGAAATGATCTCCTACCGGGAGAAGCCCCCTTCTGGTTTCTGGCCCTCTGAAGGGGTTTGGGGTTTAGGAAGGTGATGAAGGAACAAGAGGCAGATGTCCCCCAGTGGGCCCTGGGTCCTGATCAGGGCCCGACTGCCAGTCTTGCTGGTGCTGAGGACTGCTGCCGGGGTGCCTGCATCCCTCCAGGGAGCACCATGGCAGATGACTACCTGAGCCCCAGAGAGTGCCAGCAGGATCGAGGCCCTTCCTACCCGCTGCCCTCCACTGCCATAAAGAAGGCATGATTCAGGGTCCTTCCACATCACCCACATGAGCTTTAAGGTTCTACAATTAACTGTTTGGACCTTTTGACTTTAGGGACTTATTAAAGAAAAACATGATTGTTTTCTAAAGATTTGTTTTTAAAAGATATTTTTGAATCAAGAAAATATTCTGGAGTATAAGCCTACCCTATACTCGTGGGGGAGGGGCACGAGAATATAAACAGGGACACAGCCTGCTCCCCACTTCTCTTCCCAAGCATGCATGTGGGATACCCCAGTTACCATCCCAGCATCTCAACCATTCCTGCCCCCAGTCCTGGGGTGGGTGAGGGTGGACGAGAGGCCCTAGCAGCAAGCTCTGGGATGACTCGGCACCTAGTAAATTCTGGGGACCCAGGTAGCTAAGGGTGGTCACGAAGCGGATGGGGACCTTGCAGGCTCTGGGTCAGCATCCTCACCCCTGGAGAGGGGTGCTGCAAAGGAGAGCTGGAGGGGGGTCCTCGAAAGCATAGGGTCCAGGAAAGCGCCTGGTGGTCCAGGGCTAAAGGTACTGCTGCATTCCATTCCAGCCGAAGAAAACCAGGCACCAAACACCAAAAAGGCTGTTGAAGTTTTCTGTACCTTCACACACACGGCAGGTGTGCGCTGAACTGAGGAGGAGTCGGACATCTCCCACACGGCACTGTTCACTGGTGCCGACCCTTGAATATTTAGCAGAAAGGGGTGGAGACAGCTCCTTTGAATTATGAATGGTCTGGAGAATTCAGCAAACCTGGGCTCCAGAGCCGAGCACATTTTGGGAAGCTCATCACTTGGTTCCTAAAAATCATCTTTATTCACAGAATTTAAAGTCCTAAATAAGTCTACCAAAGTGTGTGATAGGGCAGACTTTCCCTATAGAGGCAGGGCCTCAGGAATCCTCCGGCAACACTTCAGCCCAGCGGGTGGTGTGGAATGTGAAGAGCGTACAGGAGCTTCTTCACGGCACGCGAATGATTTAGGTCACTGAGTGCTTGGTCCCAAGGGTGCAGTCGGCCCCGCCTGACACCACTGCAGCAGAGCTTCCACTTAGAAGGGTTTGCAACAAGCCAGAATTCCTGTCCTGATTTCTTGTGCTTAGGTCGTTTCTTTTTAAAATCCCATCTGTCTTGCTCTGTGATTGTTAGTCTTACTAGAAGGAGAACAAGTTCATACTAAAGGGAAATGTAAATGGTGCATTTTATTTCTCAGAGTCTAACTGCAGGCTCTGGGAAACTGCCCCATTCTTAAAAGGCTCCAGAGTGCCAAAGCCTCTGGAGAATAAGCCTACACGAAAAGGGCTGCTTGGGAATTCCATGTGGTTCTGACTTCCATCCCCTGTCGCTGCACCAGAACGCAGCTGTATATCACGTCTCTTCCAGAACTGAGCTGTAAATTAGGTCTCTTCCACGTGGGCTGACAAGGAGGGCTTTCTTAAGCCTGAGCAACACAAAGAAGACGATGTGCTCTGAGCGTTGGGAGAACCAGCTCCAGGTTCCAATTCTATCAGTTGCTTGTTTTCAACTTTTCAAGGCCTAAGAAAGCTTTCCTGGCAGAGCAGACATGAACAAGGTTAGCTGCTCCAGCAGGCTGCTGGTTACATGCTCCCAGACTGGGGCTGCAGAGCGTCTGTGGCCCCGCACAGGGGAAGCAGGAAACCTCTGAAAGGCTCCCTTGTCTTACTGGTGGTATGTAGCTGGTGCGTGGAGGCCATCCCTTGACACGAGATGGGTAAAAGGAACTATGTACGAGGCAGAGGAGAGGCCTGGGCTTTTCATTTGATATTTTTCAGATGGCTGAGGGAGGAAACCCTTTAAGAATGGCCCCATGTCCTGCCTCCACCTTTAGACCACCGGAGGCCCACGTGGAATTACACCCAGAGCGAAGAGAGACACTGCCAGGTCCCAAGAGATTTAGTTCCCCTCTCTAAATGATGAAAAGTCCCTAATCTGCCTGATGGAGATGCCTAAGTAACTCCTCAGGACAGTAAATAAGTAAGCTGGTCAGAGAGGAAGGGAAGGCAAAAATGAAACCAAGTAAAATGAGGATAAAAGATACAAATTGTGTGCCCTGCAGTGGAAATTAACTTCAAACAAGAATGCTGGAGCCCATTACACGGACCTATGCTAAACACCAAAGGAATACAAAGACAAAGAAACACATCTCTACTTCTAATAAACATCTAGTCAATATGTAAGACACTCTGAATACAACTAGTCCAACTCCAATACATATCCTGTTATATCTGATTCCCTTTAACTCTGAATATCTCGACTCATCAGACTCTTCCTCTTCCGGGTGTACGGTAACAGCTCAGTTCCCTAGAGTCATGACGACACCAAATATTAAGGCTGGGAGAGTGTTGAAGCTCTTCTTGTCTAATTCTATCACTCTGAGATGAGGGGGTTGTGCGTCTTGTCCAAGACACACAGCTGGTGGCAGCCGAAGGCGGAACTGGGGTTTCTGGCCTCCCAGTGAAGTGTCTATTGGCCTTTGCTGTCTTCCTGACAATTTTTTGAATCAAAAGGCATTTTGCTTATGCCCCTGTACGAGGAGGAAGAGATGTATTTTGAATTGCTTTAAAGGGCTTAGCTAAAATGGAATGTTAAATGCTGAATAAAAATCCACCCTAATATGCAGCCTAGTCTTGGGTCTCTTAGGTCAAAGGGATCATAGATTTAGGTCACTCACCACTAGAGGACACTCAGATTTTCACAGTTAGTTTAAAGAGGCGTCCACACGCAGCCTGCAAACCAAGTTGGTCCACATGATGACATCTTCTTAGAGTCAGGTAAAAGGTAAATGGCCATTTCCCGGAATATACTGGCTCAGGCACATGTGTCTAATATATCCATATATTAGGGTATATGTACATAAACATGTATTATAATTAATCTATATTTGTCATATATTACATCTATTTTATGTATATTATATATTTGTTATAATTAATGTTACTATTTTAGATTCAAGCTTGATGTTTTCTCTAAGGGCGCTTTTATTTATTGCTTTCAAGTGGTAAACTGATTTTTGCAGTAAAAATTAACTTGGAAGTCAGCTTGCCTCCAGAGCACTCACACAGACTCCAGTGGGCTCCCGCCAAAATCCACAGGCCTGCAGCATTCTGGGCAAGTCATGCTGTTGTTGGGGCCCTGGGATACTCTGATTTAAACAGGAGAAGGAAGAGAAGAAAAGGAGAGCTTTCTCTGCTATAAAAGGAAATGAATACAAGCCAGGCAATTTCTTTAACGCTCCAGTTTATCATCCCCACAGGCTTTATTCTGATCACGTGGGGAGTTTCTGGAGATTTACACCTGGAGCCATGAAAATCCATTCTCTCTAGGAGGACCAAGTGCTTTCTGGCTGTGTTGTTTAAATTATGAAAAGGTCTATTCCATATGCTTAAAAGAAGCTAAATTAATATATAAGCTATTATTAACTACTACCTAGCATTGCCCTGTCTGAAAAATATCAGAATCTTCATAAGAATTGTCCTTGTGAAGAGGCCGGCGGGGCTGTTCCGCAGAGCACCTGCGCCTCTGGCTGTCTCGTCAGAGTTGTTGCTGATGAGCATTCAGATTCCGTTCTGTTGAACGGTTTTCCTGCCCCGTGGCACTTACCTGATCAGGACTAGCCTGTGCTTTGCCAAGTACTGTGGAAAACTTGGCTCACAGAGGTGAAAAAGGATACATCTAATTCACTCTGGAAAAGAGAAAAGAGTGCAAGGATGAGAAAGAGACACCAGCACACAGGGCGCCTAGTGGCTTGCCCGCGGGCTGCTTGGGCCGCAGGCCTGGCAGCGGGTGAGAGGGGCTGCTCAGTATGAAGGAGCCTGAGAGCGGGAAGGCCCTGAGTTCGGGATTGCGATTTAAAAACATAATCGGCTGCAGTTTAGAGGAATTTTAGAGGCCAGAACAATTTATCTTAGAAGCTAGAGGGAATAAAGGAACTCAACCATTACAGATGATAGGTAATTTGATATGTGGAGACCCTTTGAATAATGTGCTTACCCTTTGAATGCATCAATTTTATTTCTACAAGTTTATTCTAAGGAAATAATTAGATGATGACACAACAATGTGTGATAGGATGTGCAGGGTAATGTTGTTTATAGCAGCAAATTATTGAAAACAAGCTAAGTGTCTATCAAGTGGGGACTAGTTAAATAAATTATAGCAGATCCACAAATGATGATGTAGGGGCCGGCTCCATGGCCTAGTGGTTAAGTTCAGTGTGCTCTGCTTCAGCACCCTGGGTTCGGTTGCCAGGTGCAGACCTATACCACTCATGGGCAGCCATGCTGTGGCGGCAACCCACATACAAAATAGAGGAAGACTGGCACAGATGGTAGCTCAGGGCCAATCTTCCTCACCCCCCAAAAAAAAAAAAAAAGAAAAAAAAGATGATGCAGATATACAAGTACTGACCATTGTTAAATAAGAAAGCAAGCTATAAAATGGCATATACAGTATTATCCCATGTATACATGTACACATAAAGAGAAATGTAGATATAGACAGATGTGTAAAGCCTAGCGGAAATGTACCTAACAGTATGTATCAATAAGAGATGGGCTTACTGATACTCTTCTCCCCTTTCTTTTTGCTTATATGTATTTTTAATTTTTTTCAATGAACATAGATATTTATGTCATGAAGAAGTCCCAGAAGGACAAAGTAAACAGAGTTCAATGACACTTGAGAGGACCTGAGGTTTGTCAAGGGTAGCACCCACAGCCCTGGTCCCACTTCCTCAACAGTGAGGCCCCCTCTCTTGTGGAGCTGCCTGTGCTGAAGCTCACTGGGCTGGCTTTTTGTCTTGAAACGTGATGCCAAGATGCTTCTTTCAGCCCAGACAGCATGAGGCTGATCTCCAAATTTAAGATTTTAAAACTCTAAGATGAAAAATAGCCCCAGAAAGAATGTTTAAAACTCACAAACCTAAAAATAAATCTCAGATGACAAGGCATTCTCCACCAGTGGGACAAAGTCTATTTTCTTTCCCATAGTACTCTTTTCCCTCCTCTTTCTCTGCTTTTTGCTACTGCCATCTGACACCAGGCCATCCCCGAGTACTGTCCAAGTCCTGTGTAATCACTTGGTTTAAATTAAATTCTAATCTTTACTTCTGTGGTTATGTGGTCACTGACGCTCTCCCTAGAATGACAGCTAGAATTCAGCAACCTGCTATTTATTCTCAGTTACCGAATATAATAATAACAATTTTAGAAACTTTAGCAATGATAGTGCTTATACCCACTCTTTATTCTTCCAGGTTTAAAACATTGCTATTTTGGGAAATTCTATTCTTCTTGATAGGTGTTGCCTTAAAGTGGCTAATCACGGCCAGCTCTGAATCCCAGACCCTGACTTGCAACCAGCCTGTCTGAAGAGCGTGTCATCAGGAGAGAAACAAGAGACAGAGCTATGCTGTCCACTATGGCGACCACCAGCCTCCTGTGGTGATTTAAAGTTAAATTAGTTAAAGCGAAATAAAATTAAAATTTCAGCTCCTCATTTACACTAATCACATTTCAAGTGTTCAAGAGCCACATGTGGCCAGTGGCTCCCGTATTGGCCGGCACAGGTACAGCACATTTCTATCACTGCAGAAAGTTCCACTGGACAGTGCTGGTCTGTGGTGCTCTCCCCAAGCAATCAATACAAAGACAGATTTCAAAGCCAGCATCAATGCCCCCGTCCCCGCAAGGCCAGTCTCTGGAAGAGCTGCCCTCTTGCCCTCGTTCGGCTTCGGACGGTCCAATCCCTTCTAGCTAGATGCACTACCATGTCACAGGCCACAGGGCAGCTTCCCAGCTCCAACTCCTGAATCAGGAAACGGCTGACAGCAGGCCTCCTGCAGAAAGGCAGCGCTCCTGGAACGTCAGCACGCAGCACATCACCTGGAAGGCTTGTTCAAACAGATGGCTGGGCCTCCACCCAGAGTTTCTGATTCAGTGCTCCGGAGCGGGCCCAGAATTTGTATTTCTAACGAGTTCCCAGGTGGTGCTGATGCTGCTGGTCCAGGAGCCACACTTGGAGAACCGCTGCACGACGGCAACGAAGACAGGCCGGCCGATCGTTCCGTGAAGGAGTGTGCCAAACCGGACTGCTGGCATTACGACTTAGGCTGAAGATGGAGCTTCTTAACATGAGTTTCGCCCTCAGCAGGCTTCAGGTCACTCAACATTACTAAAGAGGCAGCAGATGCCACTCACTGCCTCAGGAGGAAGCAGCTGGGAAAGAGTTCCTTCCTAATCCTTTTATTTAAAAGCAAAATGAAACAAACAAAGCAACTTTGACAAATCAGCTTGTGCCACTACTACTTCTCAAGAAGGCTCTGGAAGGCCTGAGGTAGCAAAGGAAAACATCTTCACTGATTCTTTCTTAAAAGACTGTTGGATTTCAAACTAACTACAAAGCTAACCTCATCGAGACAGTGTGGTACTGGCAGAAGGAGAAACACATAGATCATTAGAAGAGAACTGAAAGTCCAGACAGAGACCCTTACGTTTATGGTCAATTGATTTTTGACAGGGGTGCCGAGACAACTCAATGCGGGGAAAGAACAGTCTTTTCAACAAATGGTTTGGGGACAAGTGGCTAGCCACGTGCAAAATAGTAAAAGTTACACCCCTACTTCACATGATGTACTAAAATTACTCAAAATGGATCACAGACCTAAATGTAGGAGCTAAAATGATAAAACTCTAAGAAGAAAACATAAGAGTAAATCTTCACGACCATAGGTTAGGCAAAGCCTTTTTAGACATGACACCAAGGACACAAGGAACAAAAGAAAAACCAAATTAACTGAACTTCATCAAAATTAAAAACTATTGTGCTCCAAAGCATATCATCAAGAAAGTGCAAAGAACATGACTGAATAGGAGAAAATACTTTCAAATCATATTCAATAAGAGATTTGTATTCAGAATATATAAAGAACTCATAACTCAACAATAGAAAGACAAGTAATGCAACTGAAAAATAGGCAAAGGATTTGAACAGACATTTCTCCAAAGAAGATATATAGATGGCCAAAAACATGAAAAGATGCTCAACTCTGTTATCCACCAGTGAAACATAAATAAAACCCACAATTGACTGGCCCGTATACCACTTCATACCCACTAGGATGGCTACAATCCAAAAGGTAGATAATGAGTTTTGGTGAGGACGTGGAGAAACTGGAGGCTCATACACTGCTGATGGGAATTTAAATCAAGCAGTCACTTTGGAAAAGAGTTTGGCAGCTCATCCAAATGTTAAACATGGAGTTACCACATCACCTAGCAATTTCGCTCCTAGGTAGACACCCAAGAGAAGCGAAACCATGATTCCACACAAAAACGTGTATGTGAATGTTCACAGCAGCGTTATTCATAATAGCCAAAAAGTATAAATGACCCAAATGTCCATCAACTGATGAATGGAAACAAAATGTGGTACATCCATAAAGTAGAATATTATTTGGCTATAAAAAAGGAATGAAGTTCTGACACATGCTACACCATGGATGGATCTTGAAAACATTATGCTAAGTGAAAAGAGCCAGTCAGAAAAGACCACCATGGTATAATTCTCTTTAGATACAATGTCTGGAACAGGCAAACTTACAGAGACAGAAAGTAGATCAGCGGTTACCGAGGGCCCAGAGCAGGTTGAGGGGGATAACTGGGAGGGAAGTGCTCATGGGCACGGTGTTTCTTTTTAGGGTGATGAAATATTCTAAAGCTGATTGTGGTGATGGTTGCATAACTCATTGTAAATACTAAAAACCACACACTTTAAATGAGTGAATTGTATGGTATGTAAATTATATTTCAATAGAGCTGTTTTTTTTAAAAAAAGGACTGTTGGAAAGGAACTCATGTATTTCTTAGGGGAGTTGGTTCCGACCCTCAAAGCAAGGGTTTGGAGGGAAATGGTTCTTAAACTAAAAAGGGTCCTGGTATCTTAGGAGGGGAAGCAGCAGAAAGAAGAAAAGAGAGAGCAAGTTAGACAGCAAAATCTTTTAATGGAGAGACGTAAGAGTTTCTTAGTCTTGTAGAACTGGTTCTTTATAAAGATCTAAGGCACACAAAGGTTTGTAACACTTTGGATGAGCCAGAAGGAAAGGTAAAGAAACTTTGGCAACATTTGAATTTTAACTTTTACATATTAAAGCTCTATATTAACAGATGTTCTTGATATAGACCCATTTCTGGGTAATTGGGCTGAGGTCGAAAACCATTTTTTACTCATTAGACTTACCACTCGGCTGAAGTACTCGTCTAAAACTTCCACAAAGTTATGGATGAATTCATAAATTGCCATCTCATTCTGAAACGAAAAAAGAAGATGCCATTGGTTTTCGCAGGGCCCCTGTGTAAATCAGACATGCAGCTGCCCAGGCAGCAACCAGGTTTTATAGCACGTGGCTTGGAAAACAGATAATGTGAGCCAAGTAGCTTCCCAGTGACAAATATTCAGAATTGTTCTATGACTCACTTGTTTAAAAGAAGTTATCAATAGGGGAAATGTAGAAAACCTTAAGCTCTAAGATATTTTTAAAAGTCCATGATGAATCTAGCTAGACTGAAATCAGATTAAGTCCAGCGCTACTCCCTGACTTCATCATCCACTGGCTGAAGCCATTTTCCAGGTCCCTCATGCCACCACTTTTCCACCTGGCTTCTGAGACGTCAGCCTACGTTTAATGCCCCAACTGACTGGCCTCGACTCGTCTAAGCCGCCCCACTGTGCCACACACAACAAGGACAGGACGCTGGCACAGCTTGGAGTTGAGGAAGGCATTCTGTGGCTTTGCGCTTCCCCACAAGCTGCTCATCTAACCCAAGAAAAATCCTAGGTATTTCTCCTCCACACAGCTTCCCCCAGCCTCGTTAGAAACCAAGATCCTTCAAAAGAGTCGAGATAGTTCTTAGGGAGGCAGGCAGGGAAGGAAGTGTCATTGTAAGGAGGGATAAAAATCAGACTGTCATTCCTAGTTTTCTGGCATTTTCCACAGGCCCTTCTATGATCTTACCTCAGTGTCGTTAACTCCAACCACTATGAAGAGAGCCGCATACTGCCGATATATCAGCTTAAAATCCTTATATTCGATGAAAGAGCACTAGACAAAACACAGTTAGATATTAATTCCTGTGCTTGACAGGGATTTCTTCAAAACAGCATGCATAGTTTTGAGGCTCTGACTTGAATATGTCAATACATTCCCAGAAATATACGACATTAAAATGTCACACAGCCTTTGTGGGCCTTCTCCTCACACTACTCAGGGGACTGCTTGGCAGCATCTCTAATGGGACGTGGAGGAGCGGTCTTGGACAAAAGTCTGAGTGTTCACATGGGTGCCCACCTGTGCTCCTTCCCTTCCTTTGTTTGGCTCTGAGTGGAACTCAGCAGGCAAAGCTGCTGAATAATCACCACTTTTTTTGATTCTTTTTTTTTTTGAAGAAGAAGATAAGCTCTGAGCTAACATCTGTCACCAATCCCCCTCTTTTTGCTGAGGAAGACTGGCCCTGAGCTAATATCTGCCACCAATCCTCCTCTTTTTGCTGAAGAAGACTGGCCTGAGCTCACATCGGTGCCTATCTGCCTCTACTTTATATGTGGGATGCCTACCACAGCATGGCTTGACAAGTGGTGTGTATGTCCACACCCAGGATCCAAGCTGGCAAACCCCAGGCTGCCAAAGCGGAACATGCAAACTTAACCACTGCACAACTGGGCCAGCCCCAATAATCAGCATTTTAACCTGCCTCCAACATGAAAATAAGCCAACATGATAAAGAAGATTTTCTTCTTTTCATCGCCCTTAAGCTCTTTTGGAAGTAATTAGAGATTCAGTTTTGTACTATTTAAAACTCATTGAAGAGGGCGGGCCTGGTGGCACAGCAGTTAAGTGCACATGCTCTGCTTTGGCGGCCCAGAGTTCGCCGGTTCGGATCCCAGGTGTGGACATGGCACTGCTTGGCAAGGCATGCTGTGGCAGATGTCCCACATACAAAGTAGAGGAAGATGGGCACAGATGTTAGCTCAGGGCCAGTCTTCCTCAGCAAAAAAGAGGAGGATTGGTGGCAGACATTAGCTCAGGGCTAATCTTTCTCAAAAAAAAAAAGTCATTGAAGAGCCAAATTCATGTAGCATCCACACATGCAAAAAAATCTTGACTTCTTTTTCCTAGACCCATGAAAAGAATCAATGTAGACTCTTTTATAAATTATTTAAAGATGGCTTTTGTGTGGCCCATGCTAGACAAAATCTCCCATTGTAAACATTGCTTCCTATGAATTAATAACCGGCTTTCCACTGACTATGGACAGAACAACTCCCTGCCCGTTGATCTCTCTCCTGAAGCCACTGTACAAGGGTAATGGGGAGGCTCTGGGGGGACAGCAGGTGGACTGAAGGCACGGTGCCTCCCTTCGGACCTCGGGGGTGCTTGACCAAACGTGACTGCGCGTGAACTGTTCGTCCTGGGGCACGTCGCCCTCGGCTGCCCAGATGCACCCGGGAACGAAGCTGCAAGTCTTGATTATGGGATTTCTTCCATGGGAAAGCCATCTGACACTCTAGAAAGTAGAGGGATTTGGGGCTTTCATTTAAAATTAGGATAAAGGTAATAAGGAGAGGCCCATTCTGCAGCTTCTGGCCCACTGGAGAGCCAGTGTGATTTCTGCTCAGTCAGATCTTTCAAGGAAACACACCTAATTGAAAGAACTGAGGGACGTTTTTCAAAGCCTCTCAGGAGTTTCTGACATGAAGGAAAAAAGGAAGGTATCATAGCCCCTTTGTGGATGAAATAAAAACTCAGCTGAGATCATGCTACTCTGGTGCCTGATTATGCCCAAAGCCCACTGGGTTCTCTTTAAAAATCGAAACTAATTTAGAATGCTTCAAAGATATCTAACGGTATATTCATTCCACAGCATGTATTTCAAAGAGTGACCCCCTCCGTGAAAACAGTGCTTGAAATGGTGGAGCGCCCGCCTTCGGCAGAAAGGGTTAAACAGGAACGCTTCTGGAGTTTGTTTACCCTACTTAAAGTACGTGGCTATTAACACAGCCCCTTAATAGCTTCTGTTTCCTTTTGACAACTACATGAAGCAGTGTGTGCCAAGGCAAGCCCAAGTGGTAATTCAAAGAGGACTCGGAGACGTTGCGACTGGAAAATCAATTTAGACGCCAAGGGAAACACAGCTCCAACATGTAACTTCTGAGCACTGATATAGCTTAATATTTTAAGACTTAGCTGTGGTTCCCACAGGCAGCCGTTTTACATCTGCAGTGAAATGGAGGACTGGCAAAATTAATGGGTGATTTAAACAAGTTTTCTGATTTTACTTCAGTTTTTGTTTTTTAGGAAGATTAGCCCTGAGCTAACATCTGCTGCCAATCCTCCTCTTTTGTTTTTTGCTGAGGAAGACTGGCCCTGAGCTAACATCTGTGCCCATCTTCCTCTACTTTATATGTGGGACGTCTACCACAGCATGGCTTGCCAAGAGGTGTCATGTCCACACCTGGGATCCAAAATGGAGAACCCCGGGCCGCCAAAGTGGTATATGTGCACTTAACCGCTGTGCCACTGGACTGGCCCCGATTTTGCCTCAGTTTTTTAGTGATTTCCAATGGATTCAAAGTTTAAGACCGGATTAAGTAATTCTCTAATTAAAGTTCTTCGTAAAAATAGACTCAGTTTAAAAAATTCCCATTCCCATTTATTTTAATGATTTAATTTAACCTCAATTTTGGCAGAACGGATAGATGTGTTGCTTCATAGGAATTTTTAACTTCCATTTCACCCATCTACATAATAAAATAAGACAAGTTCAAATCAAGTTCGTTTTGTTTTTAAATCACTAGTTCCAGTACTACATGGGTGGTAAATTTACAAAAATGATAAGCAGAAAAAAACTGCACTCCACATGAGAATCATATTATTATCCTCCGGCACAAAATGGGCCTCGGGTGTTCACCTCTATATAGGTCATCTGACCTTCATCTTGTGGCTTAAAGAAAGCCACCTGCTCCAGGCGCTCCTGAGAGTTCCAAGGGGTGAATTCATACGAACGGAAAAAGAAGATATGTCTATTAGCAGGAGCAAGTTTGAGCCGCCGCTTCCACAGTGCATTGAGACGGATAAGCTGACCTGAATATGAACCGAAGACATCTCCTGGTTTTTATTTTCCTTAAGGGGATGTAAAAAGAGCGTGCTTCAGTCTTCATTGCACTTCATTTGTTCTTCTCCCTAAGAGCTGTTGAAAGAATGCAGTTCAAAGAAAACGACGGCCCTAGGGATTCAGTAAGAACAGATCTGCCACTGCTGAGCTGAAGGCAGAGATAACAGAGAGAGTCGGAAACTTACTTGTTCACTGGATCGAGACAGACAGCTCTTTATGACTTCTGTTTCCAGAAGCGTACGCTTATTAATCTCCACATGTTCATAGTACTTAGAAAGTCGGGTCTGCCCTTGCTTATTCACCATAAGGAAAAATTTTATCATTTTTTTTTTTTCCTGGCCAGTATTTTTCCAAATAGAGTTCAAAAGTTATGGCAAGGGATGGCTGCAACTGGGACCTGAAGGATGGAAGCAAAAGGCAAAATCAAATTCTCAAAGAGTCATATTAAATGTGTTCTACAGATAAACCAGAAATAAACAAAATATCTTCTGATAACATTGGTCTCCGCTCCTATGAACTAAATGAGGTTCTAATAAATAACTAAACATAAATTTTCATTTGTTATCTTCCAAAACATTTTTGAGTATCCACAGTACTTCTACTCATATTTGTTCAATTGAGTCATCAATCTTTTTTCTTTTTTTGAGGAAGACTGGCCCTGAGCTAACATCCGTGCCCATCTTCCTCTACTTTATCTGTGGGATGCCTACCACAGCATGCCTTGCCAAGCAGTGCCATGTCCGCACCCAGGATCCAAAGCGGCGAACCCTGGGCCACCGAAGCGGAACGTATGAACTTAACCCCTGCACCACCGGGCCAGCCCCTGAGTCATCAGTCTTGTTGGGTGCCAACTATGTGTCAAGCCCCAGGAGGAAAATATGGAGATGAAGAAGTAATGATTTCTGATCTTCACACCCGACAAAGGTACTAGATAGTAAGCAAGTAACAGTAGTACACGGTGATGAGTTATAACTGGGACGGGTTTATGTCTGTGATGCAGAGGAGGAGGGACGAGGAACACAGCAGGAGAGTGGGGGACGGCTTCCTGGAGAAGGGGCTCTTAAGCAAGATCTTTTTTTTTTTTTTTAAGATTTTATTTTTTTCCTTTTTCTCCCCAAAGCCCCCCAGTACATAGTTTTATATTCTTAGTTGTGGATCCTTCTAGTTGTGGCATGTGGGACGCCGCCTCAGTGTGGTTTGATGAGCAGTACCATGTCCGCGCCCAGGATTCGAACTGACGAAACACTGGGCCGCTTGCAGCGGAGTGCGCGAACTTAATCACTCGGCCACGGGGCCAGCCCCTTAAGCAAGATCTTGAAGAGCGATCCAGAGGGAAGGACTCTGAGGCGGAGAAAACAGGGGTAGGAAAGCTCTGAACGTTCATTCATTGCCGTTGCAGTTCAAGGGGCAGGAAGCATGGTCGCAGGAAACGGAGCCGCTCGCATCAGATCAAATTGGCTTTGGAAGTCATGCTAAGGAACATGAACTTTATTTTCTGGACAGTGGAGACAAGATCTAGAGTGAAGAGTTTCTTTCTTTGGTGTTGGAAGCAGTAGTAGTAACACCAACCATGGTCGAAGTCTTCTAACAAGGCCCTGTAACAAGTCCTATAAGGTCCTGTACCAAGCAACTTACACAGACTATTTAACTCTTTCAATTCTCTGAGGCAGGTACTGCTGTTGTTCCCATTTTAAGGCAAGCAAGTTGAACTTTAGGGATGTTAAGACATCGAAAGTCCTTGGATTACTTTGTGTCAGAGGTGAAATGCAGCTCAGAGGCCAAGCACATGCATGGATCCATGACATCCCCTGACTCATCCTCATAATTCAGGGGTTCATGATTCTGGTTTTATTTCTAACTCAGTTGTATTGAATCTCATGTTTGTTTCTCTTACACTTAATATAGATTTTTGAAATAATCAACGCAAAACAGCACAATATATTCCAATGGCTAGTCCTTTCATCACGAGTATCAGAGCTGCCTCATTAGTTCATCTGACAATACCATATTCATATTTTGTAATATCTGTGAAAATCAGTGCAAAAGACCAAGGTTAACAATTGTTCTTGGGCCTGGCCCAGTGGCGTAGTGGTTAAGTTTGCGTGCTTTGGTGGCCCGGGGTTCACAGTTTCAGATCCTGGGCACCGACCTACATACCTCTTGTCAGGCCATGCAGTGGCAGCATCCCACATACAAAATAGAGGAAGATCGGCACAGATGTTAGCTCAGGGCCAATCTTCCTCACCAAAACAAAAAGGAAAAAAACAGTTCTGAAATGAACTTTTAAAATTTGGAATAATTTTACAGAAAAATAGTAACAGATTATAGGATAATACTTGGACTAAGTTTTATACTATACATATATTTTTTAAAGATTTTATTTTTTCCTTTTTCTCCCCAAAGCCCCCCAGTACATAGTTGTATATTCTTCATTGTGGGTCCTTCTAGTTGTGGCATGCGGGACGCTGCCTCAGCATGGCTTGATGAGCAGTGCCATGTGCGCGCCCAGGATTTGAACCAACGAAACACCGGGCCGCCTGCAGCAGAGCGCGCGAACTTAACCACTTGGCCATGGGGCCAGCCCCCATACTATATTTTTTGCCCTCTCGGCTCATCTCTTATTTCCTAAACTCCATCAGACAGGTGGTTATCGCACAGCAATTTCAAACATTAAGAACTGGAAAGAGTCAGGCTCAGTCTGGCAAGGCCTGGAGCCGCTGCATTCCTTCAGTGTGCAGAAAAAGATGTGAGCTAGACCAGCTCAGCCCGGGATATGACAGCTGCGCCACGGCAGAGGCCTGCGGTCACTCGCTCCCTTTTCCAGGAAGGTAGGCTCACTACTGTAGGTGGGATTGCAACACACTGTGTGTTGTTTAATGACTTGGTATTAAGTGCTGCTTTTATTCTCCTTAGAAATTCTTGCCAGTAAATTACAGCAGGTGACTAGTAAATTAAAGTTACCATCCTTTCTTTTATTCCCTTTCAGCAAAGTTATTTTAAAACCATCTTTATGAAAGCTAGAAATTACAATCCTATACCCTGAATTCCACTGCCAGGTTAAAAAACATATGCATTGTCTCAAAGGTACCCACGGCCAAACCTTTGCCTTTAAATGCCCTGGTTGCCTTAAGTGGTAAAATGAGATGTAAAATGACTCCATTGAGATGTTACACCAAAGGATCGAGTTGGTCCCCACCTCAGAAGCACAGCATTCCTTCGCACTGACTTCAAGAGCAAGGATGACAAAGACGTGCTGAACTGATACTCTTAGGACGTAAGTCTTGAAAATAGCAACTGAAGGCATCTAAACACTTGAATACATCATCTTTTTTTTGCACATTCATAAACAACCACACAATTTATAACTGTAGGATTACATAGTGGTAGTAAAGTGAACAAGCAAAACTGTAAATTATCTCTATTATAAAATATACAATGCCAAAATACACAAAGCAGAGACTCAGAGACAAGCACGTGTTTGAGAAATGAAGATGAATGCTCTCAGCACCTGTCCTTGGTACCAATCATCAGGGAGGAGGGTGAGCAATAATTAGCAAACTGAGGTAGCGCCGTGAGAAGGAACATGCTTAGACAAGCACTGGGAGCGGTCAGGGAGCAGGTACGAACTTCCTCTTTATAAACTCTTTGCATTAACAACATGCAAGGCTAGGGAAAATGTTTTGATTGCCAGGAAGTAAGGAGATTCCACACCCAAGAGCTTGTGTGAACGTGCGTGGAAAGTCAAGGGAGAATAAAGAAAGGGAACTTCACTGGGGAAAGCATTACACAGCGCTAGGATGCCTCACGGTCGAGACCAGAGAGGTTGGTAGATTCACAGAATACAAACAGATCAGTGTCTCAGGTGATATGAACTTAATGCCTAGAGAAAAGAGAGATTGGAAGGACTGAAGCATATACGTACTGAATTGGGCACAGTGTTCCTATTTCTAATGGCGTATTTCTAGGAGAACAGGAAAAGTCTTCAGAGATCGCCACATCCAAAGATGACAAATAGATTGCAACTTGGGTGTCAACTGTGACTAACTTTACTAGCGGCTTTCAGCGCTGTGTTGGGAAGGATTCTGGAGTTGTTTTCAGGTTTGGAACAAAAGGACACCATGACTGATTAGTAATTAGTCAGTCATGGGTTAGGAAGCAGGGTGTGGCAACATATGCACCTTGCGTCTGTCATCCCTCATGTACGCTCCCTTCATCTTGCAGATGGGAAGACTGATAATCTGAGGGCTAGAGTGAAGCCCTGAATTCTGGTCTCCTGACTCATAATATAATGCTGTTTTTATCACATTGCCTCTTTGCCTCACTCAGTGTGCTATTGTCATTAAACGTTCATTTAAGCTTAAGAAGCATCAACTTTAGGCAGCTTTAGGAATCATCAAGTCAATATTCTCTTTTCTAAAGCTGCTGCACAATTAATTTGGAAAATACCGAACAATTCATTGCATGAAACAGTAGAGTATGAAGTTTCTAGAATTGAAAGCAGAAATAAAAATGAAAGCCAGTGATGGCTAACATCCTTTCTAGCTCTAAATGCTTTCTATGTACCCTAGAATCATAACATTGTAATACACACACACACTCTCTCTAAGGTAATATCAGAAAAAAACATTTTTGCCCCATAAAAGTGATTGAAATAAAATTCTCCAAGTTAGAAAGCAAATTTCCACCAAGAAAACGTATAGTACTCATACAGTATAATAGTCAAAAGCGTGAACGGAGCTTGACTGTTTGGCTGTACTATTTACTAACTTTATGATCCTGGGCAAGTTACTTAACCTTTCTGCACTCAGTCTGAGGGAGAATGGGAGTAATAATAGTATTACCTGCTGGTTGTGAGGAACAGAGGAGCGAGCACGTCTAACATTCTCAGAACGTCCCTGGCGTTGGCACGTGGTGAGGGCTCTGTTAAATGTTGCCCAAGGTCATCATGACAATACGTCACCTTTTCCTCAGCGGAGCCTTTCCTGCCTATCCCAACGCCCCCATTCTCACCACAAAAAGCTGGTTATCCTTTCTTTGAACCCATCACTTTACCTTACAAAATCTGTCACCCTATATAATCACTATTTGATCACATGCAGAGCTCCCCTACAAGACCAATGATTTTATTTTTTTATTGTGATGGTAAGAGAGATATTTTACACTGTGACCCAGGAAATAAGCACATATATATCTGAAACAAAAGTTCATAAAACAATGCCTACCCAAACTATGCGTATTGCACTCTAGTATTTTCTTTGACACTTCATTTTGTAAAAAATGCAGTTTGTGAGGGGTTTGGGTTACACAGATGTAGGGATTTTTTAAAAACTCAGCAAATGTACTTTAACGACTTATGAATTTATTATACGTAAATTTTACCTAAAAAGAAACTAATAGTTTAGTTAATGATATACATGTTGAAGTATTTCGGGGAAGTGTACTGATATCTAGAATTTACTTTGAAACGCACTGAAAAGCTAAGATAAATTAATGGATGGATAGACAGACCGATAGATGGTTAGAGATATGATAAAGTAAGTATAGCAAAATATTAATGGTAGCATCTAGGTGGTGAGCATACGGGAATCATTGTGAAATTCTTTCAAGTTTAAGGTATATTTGAAAATCATCATAATAAAATGTTGAGGAAAAATGCTGGTTGTGGCCCACTGATATTTTTAAATTCATAGATTTTATTTATTAGAAGAGTTTTAGATTTACAGAAAAAATGGCAAAGACAACACAGAGAGTTCTCATATACTCTACACCCACTTTCCCCTATTATTAACATCTTAGTATTGTAAATTTGTTGCAATTAATGAACCAATACTGATATGCCATTACTAACTGAAGTCTATACTTTATTCAGATTTCCTTACCTTTTACTTAACGTCCTTTTTCTGTCCCTGGATTGCCCCTAGGATACCACGTTATATTTAATCTTTCTATCTCCTTAGAACTCTGCCAGCTGTGACAGTTCCTCATGCTTTCCTTGTTTTTGATGACCTTGACAGTTTTGAAGAGTGCTTGTCAGGTACTTTATAAAATGTATCTTTATTGGGATTTGTCTGATGCTTTTCTCATGATTAGACCGGGGTTATGGATTTTTGGAGGAAGACCACAGAAGTGAAGTGCCATTTTCATCACATCATATAGGGGCACCTACTATTGGCATGACCTATCACTGTGGGTACTGACCTTGGTCACCTGGCTGAGGTAGTTTTTGTCAGGTTTCTCTAATGTAAAGTTATCCCCCTACTTTCCAAAATAAACTCTTTGGAAGAAAGTCATCATGTGCAGCCCACATGTAAGGGATGGGGAGTCATATTCCATCTCCCTGAGGGAGGAGTATTTACAGAAATTACTTGGAATTCTGCTGCACAGGAGATTTGTCTATTCTACCCCATTATCTATCTGTCTATCTATCTATCTATCTATCTATCTATCTATTTATTTGTATCAGTATGGACTCATAGATATTTTATTCTATACTTTGGGTTATAATCCAATACGACCAATGATTTTTAACTTCAGAACCCACTAAAGGACTATGACCCAAAGTTTGAAAAATGCTATGCTAGAACATGAACTTGTGGGTAGGGTCTGTATCTTACTTTAGATCTTTGCACAGTGCCTAGTATATAGTGAGCATCCAATAAGTAAATGCTTGTTGAATGAATGAAATAATGAATGAAAGCTTTTTTTCTAGTGATAATTTTTCCTTTAAAAAATCACATAAGGGGGCCGGCCCTGTGGCCAAGTGGTTAAGTCCACGTGCTCCATTTTGATGGCCCTGGGGTTTCACAAGTTTGGATCCTGGGCACGGACATGGCACCGCTCATCAGGCCATGCTGAGGCAGCGTCCCACATAGCAGAAGCAGAAGGACCTACAACTAGAATAGACAACTATGTACGGGGGGCTTTGGGGAGAAGAAGAAGAAAAAAAAAAAAAAGAAGAAGATTGGCAACAGATGTTAGCTCAGGTGCCAATCTTTAAAAAAAAAAAAATCACAAGTATTCAAACAAAGTAGACATATAAAGCATCCTGGTACCCCAACTCCTGCCCCTAATCCTGTTCATCTCTCCAAACATATAACCAATGTTTTTAAGTTTAGCATATATCCTTCTAGACTTTTTCTATACATTTACATGAAATATGCATGCATGTGTAGCAACTTTATTTTTTAAACATAAATGTGATTGATGAACTCTAAAATGTCAAGAGGCTAGCCTAGGGTCTATTCTCTTCCGGTACCTTTAAATGAACCTGGTCCACTCACAAAGCCCTGGCTGGGTCCTATAAGGGGGCACTGAAGAGATGTTCTGGAATTCATCAGAAGGACCTCTGCTGAACAAGCCCAGCTCAGCGCTCCTGGGTCTTCGTGCCCTTGATCCAGTGCCTTGGCTCCTACTCCTCTGGCCTCAGTTCTTAATGACCTGCTTTGGATTTCTGCAATCTTCCAGGACCTGACCTCTGGTATTTGCCCTCTGGCTGTAACCCCGGGGGCCTCTGGCACCCAGCCCTTGCACTGTCAACAGGGAGTAAATCTACCTTAGAGAGTGGTGGCAAAGATTAGATGAGGTAAATGGCATGGTTGTTGTAACACATTTAGCACAATGACTTCTTTCATTTCCTCCCTTTATGTGGATTAAAGTAGAAAAAACGCTGATAAGGCTATAAGGAGATAGATATGTATATGTATACGTTGTTAATGGTCCCTTAAACTGTTGCAAATTTTCTACAGTGTTACCCGGTTGAATGCAACAAAAAAATCAAGAAAACGATTCTACTTTTTAACTCAAGCCTTTCAGTCTCGGGAATCTATCCTAAGGTATAATTAAAAAGCCATACACAGAGGGGCTGGCCCCGTGGCCGAGTGGTTAAGTTCACGCGCTCCGCTGCAGGCGGCCCAGTGTTTCGTTAGTTCGAATCCTGGGCGCGGACATGGCACTGCTCATCAGACCACGCTGAGGCAGCGTCCCACATGCCACAACTAGAAGGACCCACAACGAAGAATACACAACTATGTACCGGGGGGCTTTGGGGAAAAAAAGGAAAAAATAAAATCTTAAAAAAAAAAAAAAAAGCCATACACAGAAATTCTCTGTGCTATCTTTGCAACTCTTATAAATCTAAAATTATTCCAAATAAAAAGTTTATTTTTTAAAAAAGGAGATAAAAGTATTTGTGTAAAAGTGAAGAGGGTTTGTTTGTTGGTGTGTCTGTCTGACTGTACAAGTCTATGTCATATTGGTTATTCAGTTATATTTGGTTATATTGCTTAAATATCTAAATTTTTTTTAAAAGATTTTACTTTTCCTTTTTCTCCCCAAAGCCCCCTGGTACATAGTTGTGTATTTTTAGTTGTGGATCCTTCTAGTTGTGGCATGTGGGATGCCGCCTCAGCATGGCCTGATGAGCGGTGCCATGTCTGTGCTCAGGATTCAAACTGGTGAAACTCTCGGCCGCCAAAGCGGAGCGCGCAGACTTAACCACTTGGCGATGGGGCCAGCCCCTAAATATCTAAATTTTTATCAGTATAATACAGATGTTTAGGTATGAGGTTCATTTTTATTTTTTTAATTTAAATTAATTTAGTTTTTTATTTTTTAAAGATTTTTTTTTTCCTTTTTCTCCCAAAGTCCCCAGGGTACACAGTTGCGTATTTTTAGTTGTGGGTCCTTCTAGTTGTGGCATGTGGGATGCCACTTCAGCATGGCTTGACAAGCGGTGCCATGTCCCCGCCCAGGATTCGAAATGGCGAAAGCCTGGGCCGCTGAAGCAGAGCACGTGAACTTAACCACTCCGCCACAGTCAGGCCCCAAATTTTAATTTTTTTTAAAGATTTTATTTATTTTTTATTTTTTCTTCTCCCCAAAACCCCCCAGTACGCAGTTGTATATTTTAGTTGTGGGTCCTAGTTGTGGCACATGGGACACTGCCTCAGCATGGCTTGATGAACAGTGCTAGGTCAGTGCCCAGGATCTGAACCGGCAAAATCCTGGGCCACTGAAGCGAAGCACACGAACTTAACCACTTGGCCACCGGGCGGCCCCATATTTTTTTTTTTCTGAGGTAGATTAGCCCTGAGCTAACAACTACTGCCAATCCTCCTCTTTTTGCTGAGGAAGACTGGCCCTGAGCTAACATCCGTGCCCATCTTCCTCTACTTTATACGTGGGACCCCTGCCACAGGCATGGCTTAATAAGTGGTGCTAGGTCGATGCCCAGGATCCAAACTGGCGAAGTGGGGAGCGCAAACTTAACCACTGCACCACCAGGCTGGCCCATGATGTTCATTTTTATTAATGTTCTCATTGACTATACTCCAGTCTTTCCTATTTTCCTTTAGCTAAGAGGCTGGCTAATTTTAACAGATGAGGTGTGTGTAAATGTATAAGTTCTATAAATGGCTTAGTCTGTCCCTTTGCCAGGCTCGGTTCTGACCCAGACAACACCTTGAACTCCCAGTCATCTTTCCACCACATATCACCATTTGGGAACTTTCTGTCTTTTTCCCTAGTCCAGGGGTTGGCAAACATTTTCTCTAAAGGGCTAGGTAACATTTTAGGCTTTGAGGGGCTATGGTCTCTTTCTCAACTACTCAACCACTCTGCCACTAGAGGATGGAAGCAGCCACATAAGATATAAATAATATGTACAGAAATGGGTGCAGCTGTGTTCCAACAAAACTTTATTGACAAAGACAGTCGGCAACTGGAGGTGGTAGGCAGGCTGCAGTTTGCTCCACTCTGGACCAGTGCTTATCAAATTCAGTGAGCACGCAAATCCTTTGGGGAGCTTGTTAAAATACAGAATCTGTTCAGTAGGTCTGGGGCAGGGACCATACTCAGAGAAGTGAAGTGTCAGAGGGGTCCTCAAAGTACACACCTACAAGATCATGAAGTTCACCCTTCTGCACATCAGATCAAATCAAATGACATCAATTGAGTGCTTATCAGCCACAAGACAGCCAGGGAACAGAGTAAACAGAAACACAGGTTTTGTGGATAATTTCTTTCATTTGGTCACGGATCTCAATCCACAGAATGCTGGATGAGAGGACAATCTGGCTTGACATGTCACCCCACAGATTCTCAGATTCATTCAGCTGATCTGGCTGGCTGGGTGGCAGCCCGACTGCTCATGGGCCCAGGCGGTCTCTCTCCAGGTTTTACAGATATTGAAATACAAAGACGCTTCCAGGAGACAGAGAACCAGTACTTTGTGAAGGACTTACCACAATACCACTGACTAGAATATTTCACTTCACCTCAAGAAATTACAACAATGTATTTAGACTTTTATGTCACACCATACACAAAAATTAACTCAAAATAGATCATAGACCTAAATGTAAGAGGTAAACCTAGAAAACTTTTAGAGAAGACAGGTTTAAGACCAACGGCACAGTCCATAACAGAAAAAAAACTGATAAACTGAATTTTATCAGACAGAAAAACTTAAACTTGAAAAGACACCAATAAGACAATAAAAAGTCACAGAGTGGGAGAAATTATTTGCAAATCATATATCAGATAAAGGACTTGTACCTATAATACATAAAACTCTTTTTTTCTTTTTAAAGATTTTATTTTTCCTTTTTCTCCCCAAAGTCCCCCAGTACATAGTTGTATATTTTTAGTTGTGGGTCCTTCTAGTTGTGGCATGTGGGACACCGCCTCCGTGTGGCCTGATGAATGGTGCCATGTCTGCACCCAGGATCTGAACCAGCGAAACCCTGGGCTCCCGAAGCAGAGCGTGCAGACTTAACCACTTGGCCACAAGGCTGGCCCTTTATAATATATAAAGCTCTTAATAGGAAGATAAGCAACACAATTAAAAAATGAACCATGGATTTGAAAATATATTTGAACAGAGAACATATGAATGGCTAATAAGAATATGAAAAGATGTTTGACATCATTAATCTTAGGAAAATGCAAATTAAAACCATAAGATACCACTTCACACTCACTTGAATGGCTATAACCAAAAGGGCAGAAATAATAAGTGCTGCCCAGGATCTGGAGACACCAGAACACTTTTTTTTTTCCCCGAGGAAGATTTGCCCTGAACTAACATATGTTGCCAATCTTCCTTTTTTGTTTGAGTTAGATTAACCCTGAGCTAACATCTGAGGCAATCTTCCTCCACTTTATATGTGGGTTGCTGCCACAGCATGGCTGACGAGTAGTGGAGGTCCACGCTTGGGATCTGAACCTATGAACCCCAGCCACTGAAGCAGAGCATGCCAAACTTAACTACTACACCACAGGGCTGGCCCCCCAGAACCCTTAAACAGTGCTGGTGGGAATGTGAATGTTACAGCCACTTTGGAAAACAGCTTGGCAGCTTCTTAAAAAGTTACACACAAATTTACCATATTATCCAGCAATTCTACTTCTAAGTATATATATCCAAGAGAAATGAAAACATACGTCCACACAAAGGACTTGCAATAAATGTTCACAGAGGCATTATTCATAATAAACCGAAGGTGGAAACAATTCAAATGTTCACCAGTTAATGAACAGATAAACAAAATGTAGTATATCTTTATACAATGGAAAACTATTCAGCAATAAAAGGGAATAAAATATTGCTACATGCTACAAAATAGATGACCCTTAAAAACTTGTGAAATGAAAGAAGCCAGACGCAAATACTACCTATTGTGTGATTCTATAAATGTGAAATGTCCAGAAAAGGCAAAATCTATAGAGATAGAAAGTATATTAGTGGTTACCTGGGGCCAGAAGAGAGAGGTTTAGGGGAAAATGGGAATCGGGTTTCTTTTTGGGGTGATAAAAATCTTCTAAAACTGGATTTATTTGCATGATAATATTTGCACAACTTTGTAAATTTACTAAAAATCATTGTTATGCACATTATACAAAGTTTAGAGCTACTATGAAATAATAAGCAGAAAAGGAAGGAATTATACCAAATGCATTTTGCTTAAATCCGGATGGTAGGATTCGGGGCAATTTTTATTCTCTATCCTCACGTTGCCTTATTCCCCAAGTTTTAAAAGATATACTACTTTTTGTGTCACACACACAAAAACTTTAAAAAATGCTGAGCGTCGTTCTACAATTTTAAAAATTATTCAGCTGAAAAATAAAGGCTTACTCTGAATAATCAAGCTATTTTTTCATTTACTGTGGCATTTCTAAATGCCATATTTCTTTTAAAAATGTACTGTTTTCAAGATGGATATGCCGCGAGCATCTAATCAGGATGGCCTAAACACAGGCGACATGGAAATAGCAACAGCAAGATGCCATTCGCCACACTACATGGATTCCTTTCACGGGCCTCAAAGTTGTTTAGCTGTTTCTGAATTTCTCCACCCTTAAATGAACGGAAACAAAATACTGGTCAGTAGTGGATTTTCACCTAATTTGGAGCACCTCCCTCAGAGTTTGTGATATGTTATATATTCTTTTCTTATATGCTAAAACCATTTCTTTGCTTGGAATTACTGGAACTCTACAATGATTCAGTTTTCTCAACTGTCAACTGGGAATAACGACACGGCCTCACAGACTTACTGTGAGGACTCAATGAGATGAAGGACACGTAAAGCTGTCAACAGGGTCCCCCTTTTCCCGCCTCCTCCTCCTCCCCGGTGTAGGTTAGACACTCCTCCCCAGAGTCTTCCTACTGCCCTTCTAAGTCTACTGAAATTTGTCACCATTCTTCTTCCCTTTCATCCATTCCCCACCTCCCTTCTCTCTCTCTCTAAATCTTCCCTTTCTTGTTCAGAAAACATGTTCAGTAGCTTCAGCTGGAACTTTTACTTTCTGTTAAACCCCCAGGTCACTCAAGAAATATTTTAACCACATTTTTTTTTTTCTTTTTGAGGAAGATTAGCCCTGAGCTAACTGCTGCCAATCCTCCTCTTTTTGCTGAGGAAAACTGGCTCTGAGTTAACGTCCGTGCCCATCTTCCTCTAATTTATAGATGGGACACCTATCACAGCATGGCTTGCCAAGCGGTGCCATGTCAGAACCCAGGATGAGAACTGGTGAACCCTGGGCCGCCGAGAAGCCGACCGTGCACACACAACCGCTGCGCCACTGGGCCGGTCCCTAACCACATTTGATTAATTTGGCATTAAACACATTTGTATGTGTGACGCTTTTTTTACTTAAATAGTTAAAACAGTTTAAAATGTTAAAATCCAATCAAATTCACGATTTGTGGAAATCTTGAAGATACCAGTTCTGCGGAAACATTATGAACATACTTTCAGAATAAATCTTATGTAGTCTGTCTACCATTTTTCTAGCAGTATATCTGAAAAATTTCTAAAGTTTCATGTGACTCTTAGATCTTGATCTAAAGCCATTTTAGCAAACTGATAAAAAAGTTTCATTATATTCTGGTCCAAGATACAATATAAATCCAAATTAGTGTGGCTATTTGTAACTTTAAAACATACTTAAACAGTAAATGTGGTTTTATTTTTCCCTCTGCTTTTTCTCCCCAAATACCCCCCAGTACATAGTTGTATATTTTAGTCGTGAGTCCCTCTAGTTGTGGCATGTGGGACGCCGCCTGATGATGAGCATGGCCTGATGAGTGGTGCCATGTCCACACCCAGGAACCCCGGGCCACCAAAGCAGAGAGCGAGAGCTTAACCACTCGGCCATGGGGCCGGCCCCAAAACACACTTAAATACAGCAGAGACAAGCTGGAAGTTTTACTGAGAAGGGTAGATGTTGTATTTTTAGAGATGTTCAAGTATCAGACTTTCTATACTAAATTAGGGGGGGGTGAACTGAAGAATTTTTAAGGTCTTTACAGCAATATGATTCAGGCAGGGGAGAAAAGTCATATTGCAAAAATTGAAGATGGGGAATTTATATACTATAAATAGACCATTACATTGTTTGTTAGAAAGCACTTGTTTTATTTTTATTCGTTAGTCATCTGTGTGTGTGAGGAGTGGGGGATAGAGGGTTGAGCAGAGACTGCCCATCAGTCATTTGCCAGAGAGGTGCTGACTATCAGACCAGGTGGTGGGAGGTTTTGGTTTTTTGAGGAAGATTAGCCCTGAGCTAACTACTGCCAATCTTCCTCTTTTTGCTGAGGAAGACTGGCCCTGAGCTAACATCCGTGCCCATCTTCCTCTGCTTTCTATGTGGGACGCCTACCACAGCATGGCTTGCCAAGCGGTGCCATGTCCGCACCCGGGATCCCAACCGGCGAACCCCAGGCCACCAAAGCAGATATGAGCGCACTTAACCGCTGTGCCATTGGCCGGCCGCAGTTGTGGGTCCTTCTAGTTGTGGCATGTGGGATATCACCTCAGCATGGCCTGACGAGCGGTGCCATGTCCACGCCCAGGATCCGAACCCGCAAAAGCTCAGGCCACCGAAGTGGAGCGCGAGAACTTAACCACTCAGCCAGGGGGCCTGCCCTAGATTTTTCTTATACATTTTTCCTTCTTCTGAAGAGTAGTGATCTCCTAGCAGCACTGCATTAGGAGTCAAATGACAGGCCTCTAAGTGCTCTTACAGACCAAGGTGTGGTGTTACAGAGTTTACATTCACATCGAACTAAAGGAATTGAGAATTAAGATTTGATTTGCTGATGGCTCCTACAGTTTTGTGTCAAACAAAGAAGAAACAGACCAATAAACAAAACCTCACTGGGATGCAGAGGAATCTCACTTTACATGAAATATATCTCTAAAAGTTGACTGTAAATTCATGTCAGTGCAGTACTGGAATTATGGAAAGTGTTTCTATAAAACCATCACACCATAATTTATCTGCAGTTAGTTTGTTTCAACATTATAAAGTCTGGGGCCGGCCAGTGGCACAGCAGTTAAGTGCACAGGTTCCGCTTCGGCAGCCCGGGGTTTGCTGGTTTGGATCCTGGGTGTGGACATGGCACTGCCTGGCAAGCCATGCTGTGGCAGGCGTCCCACATATAAAGTAGAGGAAGATGGGCACGGATGTTAGCTCAGGGCCAGTCTTCCTCAGCAGAAAGAGGAGGAATGGCAGCAGATGTTAGCTCAGGGCTAATCTTCCTCAGAGAAAAAAACAAAAAACAAAAAACAGGGGCTGGCCCCATGGCTAAGCTCGCGCGCTCCGCTGCAGGCGGCCCAGTGTTTCGTTGGTTTGAATCCTGGGCGCAGACATGGCACTGCTCATCAAACCAGTCTGAGGCAGCGTCCCGCATGCCACAACTAGAAGGACCCACAACAAAGAATATACAACCATGTACCGGGGGGCTTTGGGGAGAAAAAGGAAAAAAATAAAATCTTAAAAAAAAAAAACCCTCAAAAATAACATTATAAAGTCCTTTACTCTAATGTTCATATTACCTGGGGGAAAAATTAGTTACCATGTGAGTTTTTTCCCTAAAAGTATACAGGAAATTAATGCTATGAAACTACAGCTATGTATTAAAATTATTACTTAAGATCTTCTTAATTAAATAAAATGTGTCTTGGGTTAAAATCAAGCAATATAAAAAGCTACATTAATATTTTGGGGGCTTGAGAGTATAACTTAGAAAATTACGGTTCCAATAACAAATTCTTTTTGCAGATCTTTGCTCTAAAAGAAGCAATAAAACACAAAAATTTACTGTATTAAACTTCAATTTGGGGATCAGTTTGCTTACCCAACAGGGTCTATCTTTTTTGTTAGCGACATGGTCACGATTAACTCTAATTCAAATGAGTAATTAATGCTCCTGATGTTTGATGGTGGTCATGAAAGACTTCCACTGCTATAACCCGAACGGCATCATTCACTCTTTGAAACATGGTGTGCTAACAAGACCCAACAAACCAACTCCCGAGGAGAGACAATTACAACAGAAAACACTTACACAGTGCTTACTGCACATCCAGCTGCTGTTCTGAACACTGCACCTACCTTCATTTAATCATCACCATAGCTCTCTTAGAGACTGTTTTTATTGCCACTTTACAGATGTGAAACTTAGTCACTTGCCAAAGGTCACTCGGGAACACGGGGGGGGGGGGGGGGGGCGAGGAAGGACCCAATTCCGGTAGCCGGCTCCAGCCTCTCTGCTCTTCCCCGCCCCCCCCCCCCCCCCCGCCCACGTCTGCCTCAGGTCTCCAGTAATTCAGTGCCGTCTGTAGGATGACCACAGACGCGCAAGCTCACTCTCCATTCACTAGTGTGAATCTAGCTTTGGTCAGATGACCCTCTAGACAAAAGCTTTTACTGGCTAATGTGCATATTTTGGCAGTTTCAATCTTGACCCTGGAGCGCATCACAAAAGGCAGAATGCTAACACATTATTTACTTTTAATTGATCTCTACAGGGAGCCTGGAATGCCTCAGAAGTAGCTCAATCAGATAATGGGAAAGTTTAGGACAGTAAAGCTCGTACCACTACATTTACTACACTGTTTAACATTCGTGATTAGAACTAAACTCCCAAAATTCTTACGTCTGATTTCCTCTCTTAGTGAGTTCAGCTAATCTCCCTTTCTACTTCTAATAAATAAAACCAAACACAGCCAGCAAATGCTGTCCACGGCAGTTTGCAGACTCGGATCTGAATTTAGCATCTTTCTCGTTCAGATCACATGTCAGGGTAAACCCAGAGCTGCCCTTGGCCCAGGAGCACGTTTTGCTTTTCTGAATTTCACAATAAAGTGTAGCAGTATGTTATAGCTCCTGCTGAAAATGTAAATAGGAGATTAAAGTTGTCAGACAAGAGCCTGCCCAGCTGTCACCCAGAGGACTTAAATTTACACTCATTTATATCTCACAATCTTTGAAGAGCAAAAATCTCACAACTACTTTAGTAGTGGGCAAACAAAAATATTTCAATAGCAGGGCTATATCAAATCACTTTAGGTTAAACAGCAGGCAATGTGAACTTTAAAACGCCAAGAGTGTAAAGAGGCGAGGGAGTGGTGATAGGAGCAGAGTAGTACTGGGATCTCCCAGGATCCCCTCACAAAAACGGGGAGAATAGCTAGGCTAGGATGAGAAGAAAAATTTAGGGCTACCCGGTGGCGCAGCAGTTAAGTTCACGCGCTCCACTTTGGCGGCCTGGGGTTCCCTGGTTGAGATCCCGGGCAACGACCTACACACCGCTTATCATGCCACGCTGTGGCAGGCGTCCCACATATAAAATAGAGGAAGACTGGCACAGATGTTAGCTCAGGGCCAGTCTTCCTCAGCAAAAAGAGGAGGATTGGCAGTGGATGTTAGCTCAGGGCTAATCTTCCTCAAAAAATAAAAAAATAAGGGCTGGCTCCGTGGCTGAGTGGTTAAGTTTGCGTGCTCCACTACAGGCGGCCCAGTGTTTCATTGGTTCGAATCCTGGGGGCGTCCCACATGCCACAACTAGAAGGACCCACAACGGAGAACATACAACTATGTACTGGGGGGCTTTGGGGAGAAAAAGGAAAAAATAAAATCTTTAAAAAATAAATAAATACACAAAAAAATGAAAAATAAGAGAGATTGAGGACCACTAAAAAAAAAAGAAAAAAGTTCTATAGGCAACATCTTTCCCAAAAACCAGGTGAAAAACATCCCCTGGAACTCAACCACCGACAGGTAGGGTCAAACTACCCTTAGCAACAAGAGTAGGGTGACCACAGCTGTGCTGGCAGAAGTAGAGCTTTGAAAAAGTGGACTTATAAGGTCAAAAGAGCCAAGGAACCCAGAAATCACCAAGTCATCACCCCAAGGAGGCCCCCTCCTTGTAGTGAGAACCCCACGAGCAAATCTAAGAACCACCATGGGAATTGGGAGGAGGCCTGGCAGGGTGCCTTTCACCTTTCACCACGAGTGCAAGGAAAGGTCCTATCTAGGTCTCCAAAGGCCCGGAAACACCCACTGGAAGCTCTCTTGTAGCAGGGCAGACCCTGCACTGAGGGGAAACTGTTGAGGGCAACACAATATATGTGTTAAAAGACAGCTAGCTAGGCAGCTAACGCTGACAATAGCAAGATCAGGGTGATCAAGTTTAGCACGTTACTGAAACGGAGACAACTAGACATTGTGTGCCGCCTGATATAATACAAGAGGAAGTACATTGCATCCCCAGTAGAGAAGTAGTTTGCCAAAAAAATTAAAACCTGAATCAAACCTAGCCTCTAGATCTAACTTCTAATTTACGGAAAATATGGAGGAGAAAGGAATACGCTAAATACCATAAAACTGCAATCAGCCAAATGTGGGAAATTGTACAGGATAAATAACCTTGTCTCTTCAACAAATAAATGGCATGATGATGGGGGTGGGCGAGACGAAGACATCGAAACAGACCTAAAGACACACCAACAAAATGAAATATGCTGATTTTGTTTGGATCCTGATTTGAAATCACCAACTCTTTAAAAAAAAGTTCTTTAAAAAATAATTGGAGAAAACTGAATATGGACTGGTATTAGACTGTACAAAGGAATTACTATTAATTTTGTAGGTGTGATCATGGTATTGTGGTATATTTTTTAAAGGTGCTAATCTGTTAAAGATTTTTTTTTTTTTGAGGAAGATTAGCTCTGAGCTAACATCTGCCACCAATCCTCCTCTTTTGCTGAGGAAGACTGGCCCTGAGCTAACATCTGTGCCCATCTTCCTATACTTTACATGTGGGATGTCTGCCACAGCATGGCTTGACAAGCAGTGCGTAGGTCCACACCTGAGATGCAAACCGGTGAACCCCGGGCGGCCAAAGCAGAACATGTGAACTTAACTGCTGCACCACCAGGCTGGCTCCTGTTAAAGATATTTAAAGAAGTATGTACCAGTGAAATAATATGATGTCTGGGATTTACTTTAAAATATTCCTAGGGACTGCTGTGGGAGTGTGAAGGAAGCCATGAATTCTGTTTCAAGGCATCTTGCAGCTTGTCAAGTAGACGCCGTGAGCAAAGTTCACCCTCCCGAGTTGAAAAAGTTTATGGACAAGAAGTTATCATTGAAATTAAACGGTGGCAGATGTGTCTGAGGAACACTGCAGGGATTTGATCCCTTTATGGATCTTGTGATAGATGAATGTGTGGAGATAGCAACTAGTGGGCAAGAGAACAATATTGGAACGGTGGTAATGTGAGGAAATAGTATCATCACATTAGAGGCCTTGGAACGAGCATAAACAAAGGCTGTGTTCACCAGGGAAATCATCTGCTTCCACATGTTCCCTTTCCAAAGGGCCTGCTTTACTATGACGTAAAAACCAGGCCGTGTACATTTTCATATTAAACCTGCTCGTTAAAGAAACTTTTGTAATAGTCAAAAAAATTCCTCACACAGAAAAAAGGTGGAATAGATGTATTAGAATGGCAAACTCTGGGGGCAGGCCCCGTGGCCCACTCATCAGGCCACGCTGAGGTGGCGTCCCACATGCCACAACTAGAAGGACCCACAACTAAATATACAACTATGTCCCGGGGCCTTTGGGGAGAAAAAGCAGGAATAAAAAAAGAAAAGAATATTGGCAACAGTTGTTAGCTCAGGTGCCAATCTTTAAAAAAAAAAAAGAATGGCAAAATCTTGATTTTTGTTGAAAAAAGACTTTTTTTTTCTGGTTTTGAAATTTTTTAAAATAAGAAGTTGAAAAAAAGTCGATGCACAACGCAATTTAAAATACCTGATTATTATATTAAAACCTATAAAACAAAAGGTGCAAAGGGCAATCAGAGTTATTTTTAAATGCTCTAAAGAATTCTTCAGTCTTTTTTTGTAAGGTAATTGTCATGTACTTTAGGTTAGTCTATTAATAGAAAGACAAAACTAAAGGGTACCATCGTTTAAAAATATATTGTTAAAAAAAATAAATTTTTGTGAATTTTTGCCAAATTTAAAACATTCTCCAAAGAGAACACTGTCTCTAGCATAGATCCCAGACAAGGCGTCTGCGTCTGGTATTATTCTTTTGAACATTCTCCCCTGCTGCTCCAACAGAAAACAAATCACATTTCCAAGATTGTTAAATTATTACCTAGGAAAGTTTTGGCAATTTCCCATTCAGTCACATTTTCCAGTCATTTGGCTCTCATGTTTATAGACCTCGTTGTCCAGGAGGGACTCAGCTCCCGGCAATTCTTTTTTTTTCCCTTCAATTTTGACATCTCTATGAGTTAGCTATTATACAATATTATCACAGCCTACCGATTTCTGACTCATATTACCCAGGAGACAATTCAGGAATGAACTTGGATTAGAATTTTCTATAGCATGCTGAGTTTCCTAAAGGTTTTGGTGCCTATTTTTCTATAATCTTTGAAGGTCCTTTTCCTTTTCTTTTCCACACAACATATTATTTGAATAGTTCAAGTGCCTTGCAATATATTTCTACAATTTTCTTAGCCACAGGCAACTACCGTAATGAGAAGCAGATATCTGATCTTATTTGGCAGGTTAAACCCTGGTGCCAGTGAAAGCTGCCCCTCCTTTTCTGTTCCACCTGCATTAGACAGTTTCCTCCCTTGGTTTTTGAACACATGCCAGCTCTTCTCAAAGATCTTCCTTTAGGCTCTAATATTTGTTTGTTCTCCATATTTATAAGTGTAAACAGTACATAATTTCCCCAAGTGACTGAATGACCCCAAAACTACCTTAAAATAAGCACAAATGGGGGGCAGGCCTGGTGGTGTAGTGGTTAATTTTGCACACCCCGCTTTGGCACCCAGGGTTTACCAGTTCAGATCCCGGGCACGGACCTATGCACTGCTCATCAAGCCACACTGTGGCAGGCGTCCCACATATAAAATAGAGGAAGATGGGCACGGATGTTAGCTCAGGGCCAGTCTTCCTCAGCAAAAAGCAGGGGATTGGTGGCGGATGTTAGCTCAGGGCTAATCTTCCTCAAAGAAAATGAATAAGTGCAAATGATTTGGGAACCAGAGACAATAATATGGAGCCCATTGATAGGGCAGTAGGAGGCAGAATCATTTTTTTTTTTAAGATTGGCACCTGAACTAACAACTGTTGCCAATCTTCTTTTTTCTTTACTGCTGTTTCTCCCCAAATTCCCCCAGTATGTAGTTGTATATTTTAGTTGTGGGTCCTTCTAGTTGTGGCATGTGGGACACCGCCCTAGTGTGGCCTGACAAGTGGTACCATGTCTGCACCCAGGATCCGAACTGGCGAAACTCTGGTCCACCGAAGAGGAGTGCGCGAACTTAACCACTCGGCCACGGGGCCGGCCCCGAAGGGAATCTTTATTTCTTGTTTCTAAACACACACAGACACTCACTGATGTAAGAGTGGAAACTTCTGTTCTTCTAATGGCTTGTGGAAGTGACCCAGAACTCTTATCTCAGCTTTCTCTCCTCCGCATGGAGATAAGAATACTTGCCACAACCTTTTCAGATGGTGAAAAAGATGACTAGATTAGTGTTGGTGAGCCAGTTTGAGCTCTTTGTTGGAAAGACATGAGGTACATAGTCAGCAAGGTAGAAAACTGGATGTGTAGGTGAGTAATGACAGGGAGCTGTATAGTTCTCAAAGGCAGGGTCAAAACTCTTCGTCCATCAGGGATTACAATAACTGGGAAGAAGGCATCTGAGTGTTAACTACTTCAGACTTATTTAAAAGCCTGGAATTCCTTAACATACTTTTGCTGACATATAATATGCACATGAAATATGACAAGTCCCTTTTTGGTCCGCTAGAATAAGCACACAGGTTTCTAGGATTAGCTAATGGGAAAGGGAAAATAACACTGTAAAATTCCAAACTGATTAAAGACACAAAACAGGCGTTCTTGAGGATCATCAGTAGCACACTGAAACTGAGAGAGTCAGTGGGAGGGACGCGGGATGCACAGACTGATGCAAGGGTAACACAAATAGGAAGCTTCAAAGGTGAGACTGAAGAGAGGAAATGACTCAGCCAGAGTTTAGGGAGGGACTTCCTGTTAGGTGAGTTGTAGATGAGTGGATGGCTTGGGAGAGCTCGTTATCTACAGAGGACAAGGTTCTAGGAGGTTGCTGCAGAGTGTCCTCAGGACTCATGGGCACAAAGTACAATGTCAAAAGTACAATAAATATTCTCCCAACATAGGAGAAAATCTTGGTGTCTTTTACTTTTAATACTCTGGGCAATTCTGGTCATTGAACCTTAAGAGATAACTGGTAAATGGTAGCAGCAGAAACTAATAAAAAATGATTGTGGTGAAGGAAAAATACTCATATTAGTGCAGTCTAAATTTAAGTTATTCATCAAACACTTACTGGGGCTCTCACTGCCCCAGACACTGGGGGGACAGCTGTGAACAGGAGGAGCATGGGTCTTGGCCCTCGAGCAGGCAGTCCTGCAGATAAACTACTATGATCTGGGAAGTACCTGGCCAAGAACTGCATTATTGACATTTATGAAACCGCTTAAAGTGAATGTAGACACATTCAGTTAGAATTCTTCAAATAGGAAGCACACTTGAAATTTTAAAGGAGACAGTTTTAAGACAGATCTGAACAATATACTGAGGAAGCCAGGGTGGATGATGCTAAGTAATTTGCCTAAAAGCTAGACTGTAAAGTCTATGAGAGCAGAGATTATGTCTGTTTGGTTCACAGTGGACCACCAGGACTAGCAGAGTATCTGAAAAACGGTAGCCAGCCAAGAAATAAAATGAATAAGCGAAGCAAAGATTTGCAGTACCCGTTATGTGCAGGTGTTGCTTTCTTAGTGTTTAGTATGAGTGTCACTGATCAGTAGATAGACAACTTAAACTCAAAGTAAGAAGTATTAGGAGACAAGCATGGGCTACTATTAGGATAGGGTCTCTCAATAATTCAGGGATCTGGAAAGCTTCTTGGAGAAAGCAACACTTGAGCTGAGTTTTGAAGGAAGAAGGGAACGGAGGAGAGGTAATGAGGCATAGCATGTGTTAAATTCCTGCAGAATGAAACGTTACACATCTGAGGAGCCATAAAAAGCACAGTTTGGCTGGAGAGAATGGTACCATGATGGTGGTATGGTAGGTTAGGTGATAGGGAGGATCTAGAATTTGAAGGACCTTTATATGCCAAGCTAAAACTGGGGCTTGATTCTACATCTGGGGATCACTAAAATATTTTAAGCTGGGAACGACAGGATCAGATCAGCCTTTTGAAGATCACTCAGGCATCAGCGGTAGGGGAGGTGGGGGAAGGGTAGAGGTGGGAAGGTTTAAATTAAGACGTGAATGAAGATAACGGAATAGATATGAAAGGTGTTACTGACAAAAGGATTGGATGTAGGGGCTGAGGGAAAGGTACTAGCATGACGGCCAGGCCCCAGGTTCGGAGGTAGTGCCACTTAATAAGAGAGGTAACAGAAGAGGAGCAGAGTTTTTTGTTTTTTTCAAAGTGAGTAGGGAGGAAAAAAGGATTATAAATCCAGTCTTTACTTGACCTTGAGGTACCAGTGGGAAATATAAGTGCACATGTTCCTCTTCTTTTGATGCTAACGTCACCGAGGTCAACCACACCATGTCACAAACGTTTGCTGTATGGGCTTGAAGCTGCATGATATTTCTGAAATTTTTAGGTGCTGTGAGGTCCCTCAAAAAGCAACAGGATTGAATAAGCAGGTTCTATACTGGGTGCTATAAAATGGAGAATTAGTACTTTAAGAATGTGGAGAAATAGTTCTTAATACTGCGACCTAAGACCTCGTTTCAATATAAATAAAACATGGCAGCATGGGTAACAAGTCCAATCTGCTCTCCCTTAAACTATAAGAGTAAAGCAGGGGCTGGCCGCGTGGCTCAGTGGTTGAGTTTGCTCGCTCTGCTTCTGCAGCCCAGGGTTTTGCTGGTTTGGATCCTGGGCCCCGACATGGCACCGCTCATCAGGCCATGCTGAGGCGGCATCCCACATGTCACAACCAGAAGGACCCACAGCGAAAATACACAACTACATACTGGGGGCTTTGGGGAGAAGGAAAAATGAAAAATAAAGAAAAATTTAAAAAAGAAAAAGTAAAGCAGACGTGATAAAATAAGATGTACTACTTTATCTCTTTGAAATTACACCAAGTGGTCCTGTATTTACCAGTGAAATTTTATTGGTAGTAAAGAAGAAAAGAACTTTTTTAATGCAATCAATTTTAAATGCAATTTCCCTGCATAGTTATAATTACTAAACCTCTTTTCCTTATTATGTTGTTAAATATTTTTGTCCTATTTTTCAACCAAGCTCTATTAACTTTTACAAACTTACTAGTTCATTAAGGATGTTTCTTGCCAACCTCAGCAAATAGAAACACACACTATGGTACTTCAAGATTAAACTTGTCTTTTATATGTGTATTATATGCACTCAAACAACATTTAATGACCCAGGAAAACATCTTTAGCCGTTCATCTACGATTTTAAGTTATATTCACGATGCTTTGATTTATTTCCATCAAAAGATTCTGCTACGAATGGCAATACTTGTGAGTTCATTCACTTCTAAAACATCAAACTGTTAGTCTAACCAGTCTCCCTCAAAGTTATGTCTCCCTCTACCCACCATCGTCAAGAACTAAAGTTTTTTTTATCACCTCCCCCTCTCCCCCCAAAAAGATGAAAACAATCGCTCCCAGAGCCCCAAACAGAATCCATCCCAGAATAAGAAAGAAGAGGCGAGGCAAAGAAGAACAAGATGCGAAGGGCGACCGGGAACACAGAATTGAGACCAAAGCCCGGGTTCGAAACGCAGACGGAGGAATCAGTGCCCACGTCTGGAAGGATCCGGGCTATTCGCCGAAAGAGAACGTCCCCAAGGCCCCGGAACTGACTGGTGCTAAGAAACCAGAGAAAGAGCAAGTGACCCTCTGGGACCGCCTGAAACACGCAAGGAATGCAGAAGAAACGTCAGGAATCCGGGACCGGCTGTGGCCGACACGAGCGACCAGCCAGGGTAAAACCCAGCTCCGAAGGCAGGCACATGGGTGAGACTCTTGGGTGGGGAACGGCGCCGGGGCCTGACCGAGCGAGGGAAACCACCGGGAAGCCAGCCAGAGACCGACTCGCCTCCCAAGGTCGGAGCCCGAGGCCCACGGTCGGACGCCGGCGACCAGACACCAGGGGCGAGTCTGAGGGCGGGCCTAGGGGCGGGGCCGGAGCTCCTGCCCCGCCTCTAACGGCAACCCTGACTGCGTCCTCAATGCGCCTGCGTAGGGTGAGGCCGGACTCTATTTGGCTACTAGGCGTGCGGCGGCAGCGGCGGCGGCGGCGGCGTTCTCTACCCGGCATGCTGCGCGGGAGCGACGGCCCTACGTCGATCCCCTTCCCAACCCTGCCCCCCCGCCCCCCTCCCGCCGCCCCCCCTTCCCCTAAAGTGAGTGAGTGAGACGGGCAGATGGAGGAGGGACTGTAATGGCGGCGGCCGGCAGCTCCCTGCTCTGACCCACGGCAGGCATACAGCAACGACCCCCTCCCCGCCCCTCTCCCAGCCGGCCTCCGCCCCGCCACCAGCGCGGGGCCACCCTCCCCGGCCCTTCCCCCAGCCGTCGGCGTCTCGCCCTGCGCCCCGGCCGGGGCCCCACACACAATGGACGAGCTCGCCGGAGGCGGTGGTGGCGGCCCGGGGATGGCGGCCCCTCCTCGGCAACAGCAGGGACCTGGGGGGAACGTGAGCCTCTCGCCCGGGGGGAATGGAGCGGCGGGCGGCGGGGGCCCTCCGGCCGCCGAGGGAGCGGGGCCCGCGGCAGGCCCGGAGCTGTCCCGGCCGCAGCAGTACACTATCCCAGGGATCCTGCACTACATCCAGCACGAGTGGGCTCGGTTCGAGATGGAGCGGGCGCACTGGGAGGTGGAGCGGGCCGAACTGCAGGTACCTCGCCGAGGTCGGGGTGCGGGACGGCTGCGGCGGCTGGGTTCCCGGCCGGGGGGGTGGGGCCGGGACTCCCCTCGGTCGGAGCCCGCGGCCTTGGGAGGACGAGAGGAACCTACCTGTGCGGCTCGGGGGGCGTTGGTCCTGGCCACGGTTCTTGCTAGAGACCCCCTCCCCCTTTTCCGCAGAAGCTTGTTCCCCAACCCTCACTAGCTGCGCGGTGCGGGCTTCCTTGGGGCAGCCATTTTGGCTTTGAGTATGGCGTCTGCGGGGGCTCCTCCGGAGGCTGCCTGCCCGGGTCTCCGGGGTTTGGGGCCGTGCTCCTCTCTGTGGGAGAGTCCGGCATGGGGCTGTCGGGCGCTGAGCGTGCGCTTGTCTGTGTTTCTTGAGATAGAGCACCCGAGGAGAGGGACTGGGATGGGCATTTTACCACCTTTTTCCGGATCACCCCCCTTCCCGATTTGGCATGTCTGGCCCCCTCCCCCGGAGTTCGTCCGCACTTACCCCTTGACAGCCACGCTTCTTTCCAGGGCCGCTACCAGGCACAATGGCTTGCGGCTGACCTGTGAAGTTTTCATTTCCTGCTGCCAACTTTAAGGACCTTCTCACCTGGGATGCTGCCTTATTCACTCAGATTCCCTTTCAGTTCTTCCGTACTTAGTGACTGACTCATCAAGGCTTCTCTGTACTGAATTTTTCTTTTTAGAGTACCTTTCACCAGGCCTCCCCGTCTTCTATCCTCTTCTTTACCCATAACAAGCCAAATCACTGTCTGTGCTCTCTTTATGAAAGTACTTGACTCGCCTTCCTAACTCAGCAGCGGAAGCAGAGTTAAATATCCTCAGGACCCTTCATAAGTAAGCCTGCCTCGATCCTCTTAAGGTGAAACTCTGGTAGACTGGTTTTCCTAGCTTTTGGAAGGTGTTGGCGGTTTAAGGGCTCATCTCTTGGATTTCAGAATGGCTACGTCTTTTTAAAAGGATTGTTCAGCTTTTTTGGGTATTTGTTTATTTTTAAATCCCTTTCCAGGGCAAATTTAGGCTTAGAAGAAAAAAGCATGCGTCTAAACGGTATTGCACCTGTTCTTCAGTCTGGTATATATTTAGAATGTAAGCAGTATTGTGCGCTGACATATATGTCTTATATGCGTGTAGTGAATAGTTAGGAAAATGTAGTTTTGAAAGAAGGAAGATTGGATTAACTTTGAAAGGGTGTCTTCAAATATATATCTCTTCACTTTGATTTTGAACGAGTAAATTTACTTGATTCTACAAAGTGGGTAAAGTTAAACTTTTAAAAAGTAAGACTACTTATATATTTTGACACGTATCAAGTCTTGAAAAATTAATTACAAATTAGCATTTGTAAGTCTATTCAGTATTTTTGAGTTGTGCTTTGATATACATTTGGGCTTTTAAAATGATAACTTTCACCAGTCCTTGATAGAGTGTTTATGACCTTTCTTCTGTTGTACGAAAGCTTGGATTTTAACACTTTTCAAGTTAGCATTTGCATTAGTCTTTCATAAGCTTCACTAATGTAAGTAGCTGAGAAAATGTCTTTCTTGTGTCTAAATTAGTAGAATTTTTACATTAATGAGGTCTGTTTTGTCTTCCCCAGCCCCTTCTTTCCTTTCTAGTTCTCCTCCCCTTGACAGTAACAGAAAAGTCTTTTAAAGAAGCTTCCTTTTGCTTGCTTGCTTGCAGTTGATCTGTTGGCATATTCTGATACAGCTTTCTAAGCTTTTTTTGTTTGCTTGATTTGAGGAAGTTCTAGTGTTTCTAGACTCTTAGTTTTTTCCCAGGGATTTTTATTATTTCATACTGAGTCTTTTGGAATAAAATGTTCATGATTGTGTTTGTGTGTTTTGTTCTACGTATTTCTCTAAAATGTTTTATTGAGTTGCTTAGTTAATAGGGTTTCAGGTTTGCTTCTGGAATATTGAATTTGCTTTAAGGGCATTTATTCTTTAGTAAGATTGCTTATGAGATGTACATTTAAAATGTATGTGTTGAAGAAAAATTGATTGGGAAGGTTTAAGTGGAGCATCAATGGATTTTAACTGTAAACTTAAACTTATTTTTAAGAAAGATAACAAAATAAGACAGCTTATATATCATTATTGTATACAGCATTGGTTACAGTGTTCATCTACACGTCTATTTAAAGTGTACTTAAATATGTTTACTGTTCAATATTAAAACTATTCAATAGTGAATACAAAGAGCCTAAAGGATGTCTAATTTTGATGTAAAGTTTTAAGATGGAATCATATTTTCCCTGGCTTTGGAAAAGATTTTAAATTGGAATTTTGCGTTATGGTTTTATGTCATAGGAATTTGGGGTAAAAGTCTGTCTTAGAAACTTGGAACTTAACCAAAAGATCATGTCTTAAAGCTCTTTTAGCTTTGTGATGGTTCCTTGTCTTGGACTCCGGTAAAGCTTTGTTAATAAGGCTCTAGGACAGTGATTCCTAAGTCAGAGTGCTAGTCAGAATCACTTGTGAAACTTTACAAAATATTCAGCCCTCTGCTTCATCCTCCAGAGATTTGGATGGATTTGGTCTAGGACTCGGGAAAAACAGACTGTTTGTGGGATTTTGGCAATTCATCTTATATAGAAATTATATTCATCTTATATAGAAATTATAACTGTCATTTATTCAGCAGTACAATCTTATGACCTCATGAGGTAGGTATCATTTCTGTGTTACAGATGAGGAGACAAACTTAGGTTAAATAACTTTGTCAAGGTCACCTAGCTATAAACTATTGCAGTTGAGATTTGAACCCAGGTTTGTCTGAATCGAAACCTGTGGTCTTATTCCCACTCTTGTGACCTCTGTGTTATATTGTCATTTTAGGATTTTTTATAGAAATGGAATCTGACTTGTAATTCTTTGTTTACATTATGTGGCATATACCACTTCAGTATATTTCAGCAATGTTTTATTGAGCCCCCATGGTGTGCCAGGTCGGTTTATGTATATTGCAAATATGTCCTTATATTTTTCTCTGTAGTTGATATGTAATAAATGCACTTATGGTATATACAAAATGCTTGTTAGCCAACTGTAAAAATATGACATAGATAATACATAGAAAATGTAGTCCAGGAGTTTGTATTCTAAAATTACTAATTCTCCTGCAAATGTAAAAATTTTAACTAGTGTTTGTGTTTGCACACTGTGGCATACAGATTTGTCATACCATGACAGATGTTGTCACTTAAAAATCTTAATAGATATTTCATTTAGACATAACTTGATGTCTTAATTTTAAAGGGGGAAAACTTTATTTCCCCTGCATTCTTATTGTCAGAGTTTTCTTAGAGTATTCTAGAAAAATGATTTGCAAATCCTAGGGCCTTTTCTGTTACAAGATTTTTAGGAATCTACTTTGAAATTGCAAAAAATAAGAACAGTATAGTGATTTCTCATAAAGGCGCTCCTTTTATTCTCAGAGTGTTAGCCTTCATAAATTTCTGCTGTTACGCAGTTTCCCATTTCAAATGATGGTGACGATAGAGTAAAAAAAAAAATTTATTGGTAGAATTAAGAATCCACAACCTTATGTCATTCTCCTTGTTTTTTCTTTTTTTGAAGTCCTTGAAAACAAAAAGTGTAGGGACCACTAATCTAGAATTCTCTTCTCTATTTGCGTCGTAACCCTGGTCTACACTTTGCCTTTTTGCTCTGCTCTCTCTTTACACCCATCCGAACACTTTGTAGGACACTTTTTTCTGTTGATGATTGACCTTCAAATTACCAAATTCTGTGGCCTTCTTACAGACCATATGCACTTAACCAACATGTTCTGCTATTGACTTTCTTCAAAATCCTTTGGGCTTCTACCGTGTAATTCCCTAGTCTCCCTTTGGTTCACTTATCACTTTTCTTCATGTTTCCTTTGTTCCCAGTTGTTCTTACCTGGAGTTCTGGTTCTCTTCTTGTTTTCACTGTATATTTCATTTCAAATCAGATTTTCACCTGCTTACCATCTTAATACGTATCATTTATTGTTTACCATTTGCTGAGTCTTATTCCACTGCTTCAGTATTTACTTATTTAATCCGAAAAGCAACCCAGTGAGGTTGGCACAATTGGTTTCTTCTGTTACTGGGGTTTTTTTTTTTTTAAAGATTTTATTTTTCCTTTTTCTCCCCAAAGCCCCCCAGTACATAGTTGTATATTTTTGGTCGTGGGTCCTTCTAGTTGTGGCATGTGGGATGCTGCCTCAGCATGGTCTGATGAGCGGTACTATGTCAGCGCCCAGGATCCACACCGGTGAAACCCTGGGCTGCGGCAGCGGAGCGCGAGAACTTAACCACTAGGCCACGGGCCCGGCCCCTGCTGTTGGGTTTTGAGTTCTTTCTTTGGACACTAGAGTATTGGGGTCTAGAGGTTAAATAATTTGCCCAAGATGGTGCAACTAGGAGGCAACAGAGCTGGGATTGAAACCTGGACACGCTGCCACTATAGGCCATGTTCTTAACCACTACCGTCTTTGGCTTCCAGATATCTCAGACGTATTGCTAATTTCCTGTTTAACTTTTCTGCTTCGAATTCAATACATTCATTGTTCAGTTCATCTCAAATGCCTGCGTCTTCCCCCAACAAAACACGCTTAACTTGCTCATTCCCCTTTATTCCCTGTTCTTGTTAATGTTTATCACCATCCTTCCCATCAATAGACGCTAGAGAGATGAGTGGGTCCTCCTCCTGTATGTGTTATCTTTGAGTTTTATTGATTCTAGTATAATTATTCATTGAATATATTTGAATACTACTTTGTGCTAGGCACCAGCTGTGTAATGATGTATAGACAAGGACTTTGCCCTCATGGAGCTTGTACTGTAGAAATAATAAAATGTGATAAACCAGAAGTTAACAGGATGCTGAGAAAATGGTATGGGAAACCTGTGTAGATAATGGGCTTTCAGATAAATACCTAATATTTATTGAACACTTTCTGTATGCCAAGAATTATTTTAAGTTTTTAATACATAGCTTATTTAATTCTCCTAATGGCCCAGAGGGGATAAGTATACTTTTAGGTCTGAAGTATGAATACCTAACAACCATAGGTATTCCAATTGGAAAGAACAGCATTAGCAGAAGTTCTAAAGCTAGGAAGCGCTTGGTTGAAAGTGTGTGAACTGGACTATAGTGATTCAAGGGGCTATCTATCTAATAGAGATAGCTTCATTATCCTAAGATATATTTTAATCCAATGATTATTATTTTTTGGATTATAATCTCCTTTGCATATATGATTAAAGCTGTGGAGCCTCTTCTAGTTAAAAAAAAAAAAAAGGCTGAGTAAAGAACTTTGCTTAGAATGTCTGTGAATCCTAACCACTGACCTGAGGAAATAACCCTGATTTAGGTTGTGGTTTTTGTTTCTTTACTATTACTGTCTTAGTTCAGGTTGCTCCTCCTGCCTGAATTCTCTGGAGTAATCTCCCACAGTTTCCCTCCATCTATGCCCCTCTTAACAGTTTATCCTCTGTATCATAAATATGATTGTATTACATATACCCTTGCTTTAATTTTTTCTTATGGAGAGTTTTAAACATATACAAAACTGTGGTATCTGTGACCTTCCACAAACTTGTCACTCATCTTAAACAGTAACAACTCATGACCGATCTCATTTTACTTACACTTGTATCCACTCCTCTCCTCCCAAGTTATTTTGAAGCAAATCTTAGAATCCTATAATTTCATCCACAGATATTTCAGTATATATCTAAAAGATAAGGACTTTAAAAGACAACTACAGTATTGTTATTGTAGTTGTATGCCAGGCTGTTAAAAAAAAAACAATTCCTTAATATTATAATCAAATATCCACTGTTCAGATTTCCCGTTTTCTCACTTATCTTTGAACAGTTCATTCGAATCAGGATCCAGATAATGCATTGTGATTGGAACTTTCTCCATCTTTCTTTCCTTTCCCTTGCCATTTTTTGTTGAAGAAATTAGGTCTTTGGTCCTATAAAGGTTCCCAGAGTCTGTATTTTGCTGAGTGCTTCCCTATGGTGTAGTGTAACATGTTCTGTTATGTGGTTTGTTTTCCCTATTACTTGCTTAGTTGCATCTAGGGGCTTGATCAGAAATGGTTTATTTTCTGTTTGGGGGAGGGAGGGGGAGGGAAAGACTACTTCACAGGTAGTGATGAGATCTTCCATCAGAAGGCACACAACAGTTGGTAGTTTGTGATGTTAGCAGCTTTTGATGTTAGTGCTTAAGAGCATTCATTCATTAGTGCCATCCTTAGTTTTTAAAAGACTTAAGAAATTGAGATATAATTTACATAACATAAAATTCACCCCTTTAAAGGGTACATTTCTCTGGTTTTTAGTATATTCATTATGTTGTATAGTCATTATCACTGATTTCAAAACATTTTCATCACCCCGCAAAGGAACCCTGCACCTATTAGCAGTTAGTCCCAATTCCTCCTATTTCTTGGCAGCCACTACTTTCTGTCTCTATGGGTTTGCCTATTTGGGACATTTCGTGTAAATGGAATCATACAATATGTGGCTTTTTGTAACTGGCTTCTTAAGATAAGTCTTCGAGTTTCATCCATGTTGTAACATGTAACAGCCCTTTATTCCTTTTTTTTCTTTTTATTAAGATTATGATAGTTTACAACCTTGTGAAATTTCAGTTGTACATTATTGTCAGTCGTGTTGTAGGTGCACCACTGTACCCTTTGTGCCCTCCCCCCACCCCCCTTTCCCCTGGTAACCACCAATCAGTTCTCTTTGTCAATGTGTTAACTTCCACCTATGAGTGGAGTCATACAGAGTTCGTCTTTCTCTGTCTGGCTTATTTCACTTAACGTAATACCCTCAGGGTCCATCCATGTTGTTGTGAATGGGATGATTTTATCCCTTTTCATGACTGAGTAGTATTCCAGTGTATATATATACCCGTGTCTTCTTTATCCAGTCATCAGTGGATGGGCACTTAGGTTGCTTCCACATCTTGGCTATTGTAAATAATGCTGTGATGAACGTAGGGGTGCATGGGACTTTTGGAATTGCTGATTTCAAGTTCTTAGGATAGATACCCAGTAGTGGGATGGCTGGGTCATAAGGTATTTCTATTTTTAATTTTTTGAGAAATCTCCATACTGTTTTCCATAGTGGCTGCACCAGTTTGCATTCCCACCAACAGTGTATGAGGGTTCCTTTTTCTCCACAACCTAACATTTGTCATTTTTTGTTTTGGATATTTTTGCCATTTTAACAGGTGTAAGGTGATATCTTAGTGTAGTTTTGATTTGCATTTCCCTGATGATTGGTGATGATGAGCATCTTTTCATGTGTCTATTGGCCACCCGTATATCTTCTTTGGAGAAATGTCTGTTCATGTCCCCTGCCCATTTTTTGATGAGGTTGTTTGATTTTTTGTTGTTGAGCTGTGTGAGTTCTTTATATATTATGGAGATTAGCCCTTTGTCAGATATATGATTTGCAAATATTTTTTCCCAGTTGATAGGTTGTCTTTTCATTGCAATCCTGTTTTCCCTTGCCTCGTAGAAGCTCTTTAGTCTGATGAAGTCCACTTGTTTATTCTTTCTCTTGTTTTCCTTGTCCAAGAAGACATGGTGTCTGAAAAGATCCTTTTAAGACTGATGTCAAAGAGCATACTACCTATATTTTCTTCTAGAATTCTTAGGGCTTCAGGTCTTACCTTTAAAAGTCTTTGATCCATTTTGAGTTTGTTTTTGTGAATGGCATAGAGAATGGGCTATTGTCATTCTTTTACATGTGGCTGTCCAGTTTTCCCAACACCATTTGTTGAAGAAACTTTCCTTTCTCCATTGTATGTTCTCAGCTCCTTTGTCGAAGACTAGCTGTCTGTAGATGTGTGGTTTTATTTCTGGGCTTTCAATTCTGTTCCATTGATCTGTGCACCTGTTTTTGTGCCAGTACCATGCTGTTTTGATTACTGTGGCTTTGTAGTATATTTTGAAGTCAGGGATTGGGATGCCTCCAGCCTTGTTGTTCTTTCTCAGGATTGCTTGAGCAATTCGGGGTATTTTGCTGCACCCTATGAGCTGTAGGATTCTTTGTTCTATTTCTGTGAAGAATGTCTTTGGGATTCTGGTTGGGATTGCATTGAATCTGTAGATTACTTTAGGTAGTGTAGACATTTTAGCAATGTTTATTCTTCCATGTCTTTCCATCTCTTTATGTCATCATCACTTTCAGGAAGGTCTTGTAGTTGTCATTGTATAGGTCTTTCACTTCCTTGGTTAAATTTATTCCAAGATATTTTATTCTTTTTGTTGTGATTGTGAGTGGGATTGTGTTCTTGAGTTCTCTTTCTGTTAGTTGGTTATTAGAGTATAGAAATGCAACTGATTTAGGTAGGTTGGTTTTGTACCCTGCAACTTTGCTCTAATTGTTGATTACTTGTAGTAGCTTTCCAATGGTTTTTTTAGGGTTTTCTATATATAAGATCATGTCATCTGCAAACAGTGAGAGTTTCACTTCTTCATTGCCTAGTTGGATTCCTTTTGTTTCTTTTTCTTGGCAATGATTGATTTTATTTTACCTGGTGATACTTGTGAACTTTCTAATTGTAAGAGAATGAGACCTGTGGTAGCTCCCAAACTTAGTTAATAATCATAATCACCTGGGCTTCTTTGAAATGTAGATTCCATCCCTGGTTATTGTGATTCAGTAGTCTGAGGTGGAATCTGTGTTTTTAAAATGTGTACCTGGTGATTCTGATTATCAGCCAATTTTGGGAACCTGCATAATCAAAAGCTCTTAATAAGTTGGTATAATCCACTTCTCCAGCCTCTTTCCCTTCAGCTTTGTTATTCCTCCTATTAGTATTTTAAACTTTAGCAATATATCACTCCCTTCTCTGCACTCACAGTGACTTGCACTGTGTATGTTTATATTGTTGCACTTTTATTTTTTTATTATTTTAACTTTTCTGCTTTCCACTACATTGAAGCCACTTGTTAACAGAAACTTAGTGGTTTTGAATATGCTACGATTTTTTATTGAATTCAGTAGAAACGCGTTGTGATGTTTGATTACATAAATGAAAGCATTGCATGTCCATAAAAACAACTGTTAATAATAACACTTATTAACATTTAATGAGTGCTTTCTGTGTGTTCGGAGTCATTCTAATTTTCATACCATCCCTAAATCATAAGTAAGAATTATTTCCGTTTTAGAGAGAAGGAAACATGGATAAGAGGTAAATAACTTGCTCAACATAAAACAGTTAGTAGGTAATAAAACCAGGAGCTGCTGAGTGGCTTTAGACTAGTATGTTATACCGTCTTAAGGTAATACCAGTAGCTGGTGTTCATTGGGACCATCTGTCTGGTAAAGAATTGTAAACAGATGACTAATGAGTGGCCTCAGTATGACAAGATTTAAAAGACTGTAACTGAAGCAGTTCTAAATGCATAGTGAAACATTGGATCATCTTTAGATAGACTTTGTAAAATGTTTTTAAAATTCTAATTTAAAAAACTTCAAACTGTTTATTTTTTGAGTAGGTAATGCACAGTTCAAAATTGTCTCGTACTCACCATAAGCCTGTCCACCCTTACTCCAGAATTAGTAATCACTTTTATTACTGCTACATGTATCCCTCCAGTGTTTCTTTATGCAAATAGAAGCAAAAATAGATATTTAATTTCCTCCCTTTCTGATATAACAGTTGGTAAACTATATGCCCTAATTTTCACTTAACATTTCTTGGAGAGATCCGTCTACCGTGTTAATAGAGAGCACTCTCACTTTTTTCTGACAGCTACATGGTATTCTGTTATGTGGATGTGCCCTGGTAGATTTAATGACTCCGTTATCGCTGGACGGTTGTGTTAAATTTGCCCAAAACATTTGTAACTGGGTTCTTAAATGTGTGAGCAACCAGCTGTGCTGCCTCAAAGTAGATTCTATTATATTGCTTTTTTGTTTTGTTAGAGTTGTTATTAGCAGTTGTAAAAAAAGTTTAAATTTTGTATAATGTTTTGTTATTTCATGGCTTGATTTAAATCTGAACTTAAATTAGGGCTTTCTAATGTTTTAGCTTTGAAAGCTGTTAACCAGGGCTTGGTTCCATTTTAGCTGTAAGTCTGTTACTAAAGTCCTGACTGATGAAAGAATGAGAGACGTAAGAAAGAAAAAGATGAATGACCTAGAAATAAGACTGGTGGGGTGGATGGAAGAAGAATAAAGATAATGACAGAGAAACAATGGATGAGTGTAATAATAATCCACTAACAGTAGTCTTAGATAATAAAACTATTTCAGAAAGACCTAGACTAACATTTGTTTTGTTTCTCTTTTCCAGTGCTTTAAAGAGTTGATCAGACTTCCATAAGCTTATATTAAAAAAAGAGGGGGTGGGGATAGGGATTGGGATTCTAAAAAAATCTGTACTTATAAGAATCTTTATATTTTGCATATATCACTGCACCCTGGTCATTTTCTTCTTAACACTTAATGTAATTTGTAATTTTAAACTTACTTGTTTACTGTCTGTTTCCCACTTAAGATTGATTGTAAGCTCTTTGAGAGGAGCAGCCTGTGTTTTTTTTTTTTAGCTCATGGATACCTAATGTGACAGTAAAGGGCCTGGCACATAATAGGTGTTTGCTAAATATTTGTTAAATGAGTGAAGTTGCTGAAGACATTCTATTAAATGAGACAACTGAGTTGTAATTTTTGTAGTATATAATAGGGAAAAAAGCCCACAAGATGGTGACAACACATCAATAGTAAATTATTATTCTTCCCTCACCCCTTCATTTGGTATTGGAATGAAACCAAACTTTCTGGTTTTTGGTTTGGTTTTTTTTTTGAGGAAGATTACCCCTGAGCTAACATCTGCTGCCAATCCTCCTCTTTTTGCTCAGGAAGACTGGCCCTGAGCTAACATCCGTGCCCATCTTCCTCTACTTTATATGTGGGACGCCTGCCACAGCATGGCTTGCCACTTAGTGCCATGTCCGCACTCAGGATCCGAACTGGCGAACCCTGGGCTGCCGAAGTGGAACGTGTGCAATTAACCACTATTTGCTTGGCAAATAACTCCAAGAAAAACATAAATGTACAGAAAGGGAGAGTATTCACAATCTTCTTCCTGACTCACAAATTATTTGCATGGTCATAACAATGTAAAAACTAAAAGTTTAATTTTATTACCTATATGGGAATTTTGGTGAAAGGAGATGTACATCTTTTTGGAGTTATTTGCATCCTTTTTTTTTTTACTTACTTAGTTTTATATATACCTGTTGCTGTTTTTCCAAAAGGTCCTGCAATCCTGTCAAGATTTTCTAACTCTCAAGTGCGTCACATTATCTCCCAGTTCTTTGCCTTGTGTGGAGGGAGTGGAGTGGGGAGGACTTGCCTTCCAGAGCTGTCAGTCCCCTTGCTGTGATCTAGCCTTGTTCTTAAGACTTGTTATAGAGTTATTATTCTGAAAGTTCTGTCCACTGTTCTCCAGTTGGGAATCTCCATCCTTTTTCTTGCTGGATCCCATTCCTCCTCTTTTCTTGGCTTAGTCCTTCCCTTTGCTGAAATATGTTATGTGATGGTTTCTTGAGGGAAGTTGCTAGGAGGTAAATTTTAGGGACTTGAATCTTTTGAAAATATCTGTATTTTAAAATGTCATATTTAAGAGTGAGGTACTATAAGACTGGATGGTAGCTGTGAGCTTTATTACCCTTATTTTAAAAACTCACTTTCATTTTTATTCTTCAGAATGGCCTACCTAATATTTGTTTTTAAAAATCATTGACAGTGACTTTTAATCTGCTTTAGCCTTGCCATAGGTTTGTTTTCTTAATTTTTTTTCTTTTCTTTTCTTTTCTTTTTTTTTGAGAAAGATTAGCCCTGAGCTAACATCTGCCAATCCTCCTCTTTTTGCTGAGGAAGACTGGCTGGCCCTGAGCTAACATCCGTTCCCATCTTCCTCCACCTTATATGTGGGATGCCTGCCACAGCATAGCTTGACAAGCGTGGCAGAGGTCTGCACCTAGGATCCGAACTGGCAAAGCCCAGGGCGCTGAAGCAGAGCGTGTGAACTTAACTGCTGTGCCACCAGGCCAGCCCCGGTTTGTTTTCTTAAAACTTTGTTTATGATTGGATGATTGGTTCTGTGAGCTTGTAATTCTCTGAGTTCTCTGGATAACTCCCTGTGTAGACTTCTGTTGGTCTCATATGTCCATCCTAATTTTTTGAAAGTTTAGCTATATAGAAATAGAGTTTATCGTTTTTGTACTGCGTTTTTTTTTTTTAGAGTCCAACTGCAGAATAGTATTGTATCTCTGTTCAACTTTTTGGAGTCTGGTTTTCTTCAAGTCTTCTATCACTTCTTTCTAGAATTCTCTTTCTTGTATCTTCCATTAGTAAATGGTCACTTCTCCCTATATTCTTATCATTTCCACTTTACCAGTCTTGCATACACTTTGGTCCTTGACCTTCCTTTAGTTATTCCTTTAGCCATGCTGTATCTTTCTGCTTTCTAGTGTCCTTGTGTTCCATGGTTTTGTTTTCATTGTTTCTGGTGTCTTTAAATCCTAGTGTTTGTAAACCAGGTTCAATTTTTTTTTAAATCCCCGTCTCTAAGCCAGTGGGTATCTCAGACCTTTAGCTTCTGTTGTGGTATATGGTATAAACAAGTAAACATGGCATCTGGTACAAATTTCTTTTGATTTAAATTCAATCTCTAAAGAAAAACTGGTCAGATTTTTTTCTTTAAAAGTAACAGTATGTCATTCATGCTGCCCTTTATTTGTTCATTTTTTGCTGAGGAAGATTAGTCCTGAGCTAACGTTGTCGCCAGTCTTCCTTTTCTTTTTGCTTGAGGAAGATTAGCTCTGAGCTAACGTCTGCGCCAGTCTTCCTCCACTTTCTATGTGGGTTGCCGCCACGGGGTGGCTGATAAGCAGTGTAGGTCTGGGACCCAACCCTGTGAATCTGGGCTGCCGAGGTGAAGCGTGCCAGACCTAACCACTACGCCATGGGGCTGGCCCCTATGCTGCCCTTTAATACATATTAAAATACTGTAACCGATTCTTTTTTCCCCCATGTGTTTTTTTATTGTGGTACAATACACATAAAATTTACCATCGTAACCATTTTTAAGTATATGCTTTAGTTGTATTGAGTACATTCATATTGTGCAACCATCACCACAATCCATCTCCAGAACTCTTTTCATCTTATAAAACTGAAACCCCCTATACCCGTTAAACAATAACTACCTATTCCCCTTTCCCCCGCAGTCCCTGGCAGGTACCGTTCTGCCTTCTGTTTTTATGAATTTGACTACTCTGGGTACCTCATCTAAGTGGAATTACTCAGTATTTGTCTTTTGGTGACTGCTTTATTTGGGCCAACATCTGTGCAAGTCCTCCTCCGTTTTGCACGTGGCTTGCTGCCACAGCATGACTGCTGCTGAGTGGTGTAGGTTCGTCCTTGGGAACCGAACCAGGCCACCAAAGCTGAGCGGGCTGAAATTAACCACTAGGCCACCAGGCAGGCCCCAAGGCATTCATTTCTTGTTATGGATTGTTCTAAAGCTTCAACAGTTTTTATTTGTCTTAAGTTGTAAGAACGCATGAATTTTTGGTGGACAATTTTACATGAAGTCACGTGATTGCTGATTTAAGGCAACAGTGCCCAATCAAATCTATCAGAATTTGAGTCTGACTTAGATACTGATTTGAACAGAAGCATGCAAGGCAGCTGGGTACTCTCTGTAAATCTTCAATCCTGCTCTCTCCTCCTTTAACTCAGCAGATGTCTTTACCTCCTACTTAACAGAAAAAATAGAAACACATCAGATGGGGAGTTCTTTATATCCCTGCTACCAAATCTACAAATTGTGGGTGTGCACACATATCCCTTTCTCTTAGGCCACTCTTAAAACGGGAGACATTTCTTTTATCATAAGGCTTATCTCTGCTGATTGCTCATTTGCTTATTCATTCGTTGGCTGTTTATTGAGCACCTACTCAGCAGATGTGTGTGAGGCCCTGGGGATAAAGCTTCGAACAAAATTAAGCTCCTGACCTCTTGGAGCTTAAATTCTAGTGTGGTGGGTAGAGAAAGAAAATAAAGTTTGTCAGGTGGTGCTAAGCGCTAAAGAGGAAAGTAAAGCAGAGAAGTGTGATAAGGAATGGATTTGTGTGTAAGAGATTACTGTTTAAACAGAGTCCCTGGAGAAGATCTCACTGCTGAAGATTGGATACCTTCGTTCCTCTTTTCCTCCATTACTGCCTTCTTTGTGTTAAATAGATATTTTCTAGTGTACCTTTTTAACTTCTTTGGTGTTCTTTTACTTTTTTTTTTTTTTTTTAGTTATATTCTTAATGGTTGTCCTGGGGATTACAATTAACATTTTACCTAGAATGCCAACTTAATTACAAGACCATACACAAACTTTATTAGACTCCATTCTCTTCCCCCTCTTTTGTGTTATTATCCTATAAATCACATCTTTATCCATTGTGTACTCATCAACACATATTTCTAATTATTTCTTGATGTAATTGTCTTTTAAATCAGATAGGAGAAAAAAAGAGTTACAAAGAAAAATTTATCTGTACTGTCTTTTATAGTTACCTATGAAGTTACCTGTACTGGTGCTCTGTATTTTTCATATGGATTTGAATTGCTGTTTAGTATCCTTTCACTTCAGCTTGAAGGGCTCCTTTTAAGGTATTTCTTTTAGGGCAAGTTTGCTAGCAACAAGCTTTTTCAGTTTTTATTTATCAGGAGTGTCTTAATTTCGCCTTTAGTTTTGAAGGGTAGTTTTGTTGGATATAGACTTCTTGGTTGACAGTCTTTTTCATTCACTATTTTGAATATGTCATCCCACTGCCTAAGTGGTTTCTCTTGAGAAATTAGCTGTTAATCTTGGGAGAATCCTTTGTAGTGAATTGCTTCTTTCTTGATGTTTTCAAGATAATCTTTTTTGTTGGCTTTTGACGGTTTGTTTATGATGGGTGTTGGTGTGGATCTCTTTAAGTTTATCCTATTTGAAATTTGTTGAGCCTCTTGGATGTGTGGATTGTTTTTCATCAAATTTGGGAAATTTTTGGCCTTTCTTTCTTTAAATATTCTGGATTTTTTTCTCTTTTTCTCTCCTCTCCATTATGCATATGTTGGTAAGCTTAATGGTGTCACACAGGTTTCTGAGGCTCTTGTTCATTTTGGTCTGTTCCTCAGACTGGGTAATCGCAATTGAGCTATCTTCAGGTTTGCTCATTCTTTCTTCTGCTTGCTCATATCTACTATTGAGCCCCTCTATTGAATTTTTCATTTTAGTTATTGTATTTCGCAAATCTATAATTTCTATTTGGTCTTTTTTAAAAATAATTTTTGTCTCTATTGATATTCTCAATTTGGTGTGACATCATTCTCATACTCTTCTTTAGTTCTTTAGACATGATTTCCTTAGTTGTTTCAACATATTTAAAATAGCTGATTTAAAGTCAGTCTAGTAAGTTCAGTGTCTGGGCTTCCGCAGGGACAGTTTATATTGACTCCTTCCCCCCCTTCCCCCGCTCCCTGTATCGACCATAATTTTTTGTTTGTTTGCATGCTTCATAAGTTTTTGTTGAAAACTGGGCATTTTAAGTAATATAATGTCAACAGCTGTAGAAATCAGATTCTCCCCACTTCCCAGGATTATTTATTGTTGATATTTGTTATTTATTTAGTGACTTTTTGGAACTAATACTGTAAAGTCTGTATTTTTTTTTTATTGTATATAGTTACTGTAGTCTCTGCTCAGTTAGCTTAGTGGTTAAGCTAATGAATAGGCAGAGATTTCCCTGGCTGCCTAGAACATGTAAGTCTTCCAGTCTTTGCTGAGAGGCTCTAATGTGTGTGTTGGGACATGCCTTCAACACTCAATAGGCAGTTTACAACTCTGTCTTAGCTTTCTTTTCCTGCTTGTGCAGAGCTTAAGGGTTAGCCAGAAGTGAGTGTTTAGGACCCTCTCAGGTCTTTCCTGAGCATATGTACAGGTTATGCATGAGTGTGGCCTTCTAGATTCTCAGGAATACGTTGGAGCTTTCCAAAGTCCCCATGGACATCTCATCCCCCAGCTTTTCCTTTTAAGCTTTTTGATTATCCTATTCTTTGCTCCAAATATTGTCCATCATCTCAGGTGGCCAGATGTTTGACAATTGCCTCTGATAGTTTTCGACCAAAGATACCCAGAGAAAAGCCTGTTTGCCCTGGATAAGCTCAGAGTGAGGTCAAATAAAGACCGTTTTGCTGGTAGACTCTTCCAGGGGACCACCAGACATGTCACATGACAGTTGTCTGTGAATGGGACTGTTAAGGAGCTCCAACCCTGTTCTGCCCCCTCTCGTGGCTGCTGATTTTCATTATGATTGCAGGCCATTGGTTTTCATGGCTACATGGATCTGGGAAGGGGTGGAATGGGAATAGGGCAAATTAAAACACCACAAAGCTTGCTGTTCTTACTGAGATTCAGCTAAATTTGTTGAATTAATACTCCCCAGATTGTTGCAATTCTTTGTAATTTGCAGAGTTCTGATAAAGTTTATTTTTCGAGCTTTTTCCAGCATTCTCATTGCTTTTATGAAGGAGAGAATTTCGGATGTCTTCACTCTGCCATTCTTGCTGATGAGAGTAACTCTAGCACTTAATAAGGATGTGTGGGTTCCTTCTCCAACCTCTCAGGGCTCAAGGGAACCTGGGGATTAAGGGTTTTCAGGTTAATCAATCCATGTCTCCATCCATTTTTTTCAGGGTTTCACTTCTTTCCCTTTTCCAATGCAGGCCTTAACCTTGGTTTAACAGACTTATCTTGAGAGTTTAACTTTCTTTGGAGCTCTGCCACTTTTTTCCCCCCTGCTTTTTCTCCCCCAATTCCCCCAGTTCATAGTTGTATATTTTAGTTGCCAGTCCTTCTAGTTGTGGCATGTGGGACACCACCTCACTGTGGCCTGATGAGTGGTGCTGTGTCCGCACCCAGGATCCGAACCAGTGAAACCCTGGGCTGCTGAAGTGAACTTAACCACTCCGCCACGGGGCCAGCCCCGAAGCTCTGCCACTTTTATGATTAAGTCCTGGTCCTGGTCCTTAGCCTTTTGTGGCCACCTGCTGCTGGATGAGTGTCTTTTTATGCTATCAAAGAACTTTCTGGCTTTCACATTTGGCTTTTAATTCCCTGTTACTCACTTTTACCTCTTGTTAAATTTTTCCAAAGGGTCAATTGCCTTTAGCAACAACAACCCAATTTCATGGTCCTTTTAATTACTATTTTCCTTATATTTCTCAAATGCCTGATATATTTCACCTTCTAGTGCAGGGGTCGGCAAACTATGGCTTGCAGGCCAAATCTGGGCCTGCTCATTTTTGTAATGTCCTTTTTTTTGTTTTTGTTTTTTTGATGAGGAAGATTGGCTCTGAGCTAACACCTATTGCCAGTCTTCCTCTTTTACTTCAGGAAGAGTGGCCCTGAGCTAACATCTGTGACAGTCTTCCTCTGTTTTGTATGTGTTATGGCTTGATGAATGATGTAGGTCTGTGCCCGGAATCCGAATGCTTGAACGTGGGCTGCTGAAGCGGAGTGCACTGAACTTAAACACTACACCACTGGGCCAGCCCCTGTAATGTCTTATTTTTAAAGAGTTGTAAAACAAACAAAAACAACGAAGAAGAATATGAAATACTATCTGGTCCTTTAAAAAAAGTTTACCAACTTATGCATTCCCTTCTACTGGAAAACTACCCAGTTTATCAACAGTGAAAGTTTTAACAGTTGTACTACTACTTTGTGCTGGGGGCCCTCTGTTCTCCTCACCACCAGTGATGGAGTTCTCTGCCAGCTGAGTGGCTAGGTGAATGGTGATCCACTCCAAAACTTCGTTTTAGAACCTGCTTTCTTGGACCATTCCTGTCACCAGTGGCTTCCAGTTGGGTTCCCTGGGGAAGCTAACTGAGATGGCGATTAGCATGCAGAAGTTTTTTAGGGAATGTTCTTAGAATCAATGTCTGCTAGAGGAGTGGAAAGGAAGCAGAAGGGATAAATTGGGCTGTAAGGTAGTATCAACAAAAGCCACAGTTGACCCCGTGGGGAACTCTGAAGCTGGGATAACCCACAGTTGTTTGAAGTTGTGGCAAGATGCGGGGCCCTTATGCCCCTTTTTTGATCAGTCACTCTGTGAAAGCCACTTGAGCAGGCAGCTGTCTTTAGCTGAGGCAATTCCTGAAAAGGCCTGACAGGTGAAGGCTGTTTTCCAGCAGCCCTCCCAGCAGTTGGACAACAAATCCTTCATTTCTGAATGGGGATCTGGGCAGCACATCAGTGTCTGCTATACATAGCTTCTTGTGATTTCTTTTAATTATAATTTTCTTCTTTAAAAAAAAATTTTTTTAAATTGTGGTTTTCTTCTTTAATGAATCAATATTTTCTCATGAGAAAGCTGTAAAATATAATTCCCTTAAGCTCTATACATTTTTAGTCATAAGATGGACAGTTCTTCCTAAGACAAACTGAGCTGTTTCAGGTCTTTTTTCTTTCTTTTTGAGGAAGATTAGTCCTGAGCTAACTGCTGCCGAGCCTCCTCTTTCGCTGAGGAAGACTGGCCCTGAGCTAACATCTCTGCCCATCTTCCTCTACTTTATATGTGGGACACCTACCACAGCGTGGTGTGCCAAGCAGTGCCATGTCCGCACCCGGGATCCGAACCGGCGAACCCTGGGCTACCGAAGCAGAACATGCGCACTTAACCGCTGAGCCACTGGACCCGTACCTGAGCTGTTTCAGTTTTGATGTGTGTAAATAATGAGTTAACTGTTTTAATGCTGGAAATGTCATTATAGAATCCTGAAATGCTATCATAGGGATTGAAATTTACAGCTAGCAGATTTTAAAAAGACACTTAATTCAGCCTTCTCATTTGACACAGAGAGGTAAGGAGTTATAAAGCTGGTTAGTGACAAATAAGGATTAAAATGTAGGTCTCCAAACTCCCAGATTAGTGTCCTTTCTTCATCGCTCCTTATCTTACTTCTTAGCTAATCAGTTTCTTATAATTTCTAAGAAGAAAATATTAGGGTTCTGAAACTGAGCAAGAATTTTTTTTATGGCCTTTAAAGTCATCTTGTAGCTCCTGGGGGCAGTGTTAAACAACGTGCAGATGCTTCAGTAACAGCAAGAACAATAATAAAGTCAGCTTCTGGAGTATATCATTTTCATCACTCCTGAAATCATTTTGGACAGATGAATCGGATTTATTTTTAACCTTCCTGGAAGATGATTCCACAGTAGGTTTGGAAACTTCTTCCTGATGTCTGTTGCTTATCAGATGATGGAAACTCTTCACTATTTATTTGCTGGCAGGATCATACAATGAACATAGGATTTTCGAATGAGGTCTGAAAGTGCTCTAGAATTAAAAAATTTAGTATTTTACTTTCAGTGGTAGATTATCTTAAACATGTTCTGCATCATCTGAATTGAAATTGAGTACTGTCACTTGACTCTGGGGTTAAAATTTGCGTTTGTATTTCTTTTGGTGGTGCCAAGTAATACTGTTTTGACTGTCGAGGACTAATACTAAGGGAAAAAATAGAGGTAGTCTTAATGAATAAGATACTTTTGAGTTAAATGAAGATTAAATGATTTTCTAGCATTTGGAATTAATGTTTCATAATAATGTGAAACTGAAAAAGAATTACATGCCTTAACATGAGGCATTTAGTAGTAGTATAGGTGTTTCAAACTCAAAGGAAGTACAGTTAGTACCATTTTCACGTTGTGAGCAGAGATTTAAATTCAGCAAAATCACGCCATTCACAGTGTTCTTGTTAAATTGAATTTTGTTTGGAAGTTTTGTCGTTTATTTGGTTTTATGTTTATGTAAGATCTGTACACATAAAGCGTTTACTTAAAGATTTATGTTTGCATAGGTTTAAATAACGTTAGGATAAAAGTTTAAGTAAATATTAGAAACTGCAGGAACATTTCTCGTTTTTAAGGGATCTGTATATTACTGAAACTTGAGAATCTGTTTCCAGAGTTCTAAGTTGAAGAGGTTGATGTTAGACCACCTAAGAATACCCACTTAAAGTGTATGAATGTTATAATGAATGTGCCAGTCATATTTTAAGTGTGTGTGGAGGAAAGGGAAGATTCTTGTGCAGAAGAAAAATATTTTGAGTTATAACGATAGGAGTTAAGTTTCTTCTGAATGAAGTGTTGGATGCCGTTGACTACCGGAAGGAAGTTTTGATAATATCAATTTTCAAAGATTCACTCTACATCTCATGTTATATTGAATGTGCTTTTCGAATGTGCTTAACTCCTGAAAAAAAAATGATGCAGTGAATCTTGTAATAAAAAACCTCCTAATTTGTTTTGTAAGTGGGAATTTTGTCAGGTTGCTATTTAGTAGAGTATAGGTGTTTATGATGGACTAGTCATCATCTGCCTGGTAAGATCTACTTGATAGTAAGTTATTAAAATGCCTATTTGGGATCAGGCACTACTTGTAGTTTACTCACTTTCTAATGGGGGAATATAAAGACATGTAAAAAAGTAATTACGATGAATTGAGCGAGTACCAATAGAAGTTTTGTTGAGTCCTTATTCTTGAGGAGATGTTTCACTAATTTTAATTTATAATCTTAAGACATTATTTGTCAACATAAATTTTCCTTCTAATTATCATCCACCTGGGTATGTGATCAAACCACCTACAGGTTTTCTTTTCTTCTTTTCTTCCTTCCTCCCTCCCTCTTTTCTTCCCTCCTTCCTTTCCGGCCTGCTAGTTGCCAGACACTCTTCTTAAATGCTTAGGATATAACCATGAACTAAACAGACAAATACCCCCGGTCTCATGGAACTTAGATTCTTGTAGGGTCTTTGGGGGAAGGTGGGAGGAGATAAGCAATAACATATAAAGAAGTTATTAAGAAACTATATGAGTAAATAAGAAATTATTGTTATAAAGCGATGTAAGAGGAAAAAGTAGAGGAGAGTAAGGAGGGGATTGGGAGTATATGAGGATGTGGAGCAGTTTATAATTTTTAAAAGGATGGTTAGGATAGGGCTCAAGAAGATTGTTTGAGCAAAGATTTGGTAAGGGAGTTAGTTATACGAATATGTGGATGAAGAACTCACTGACATAGCAGATAGCTAGTGCAGAGGCCCCAGGGCAAGTAGGTGCTTGATGTGTTCAGAAACCAGCAGGGTGACCACTGTGGCTGAGGTGGAATGAAGTGTAGGCGGGGAGTGGTGGGAAAGGAGATCTGAGATGTAAAAAAGCACTAGATGATTGATAACATCTTTGTAAGGCCTTACAATTAAGGCCATTGTAAGGATTTAGGATTTTATTCTGAGTGAGATGGGTAGCCACTGCAGGGTTTTATCAGGCAGGAGCACTGACTCCTGAGATGAGAATCGGGTGTGTGTGTGTATGTGTATGTATCCCCAGTGCCTAGATAAGTGCGTTGCACACACTGAGTATAAGCTGTGTATTTCTTTAGCCAGAGACCAAAAGTTGGACTTCAGTACTCTTTTGTTTTGACTATTAACAGAGCTGTTTGAAGCCTGAAATTTAGAGCAGGAGGACAAATTATGTGGAAGAAAAAAATTATGTATATTTTATCATTGTGAGAAGAGAAGATAAACGAATGTTTAGAGGGAATGTTAAGATTGAGCAATATTTTTAGTTTTAAAATATTTTGCTTTTAATTGTGTGACGACTGTAGAAAAGCCTAAAAAAGAAAATCAAAGTCACTTTTCTTGCCACCCAGAGATAACCATTATTAATATTTTGGCATGGGAGGAGTATGTGTGTGTCGTATTTTTAAGATATTTTCCCCTGAACTTGTAAATTGAAGTTTAACGTCCATTTAATAAAGTGTTCCAATCTTAAATATACAACTTGATGAATTTTTACAAATTTATACAACACTGTAACTACCACTCAAAAGAAAGAGAATATTACCAGTGCCCCAAATATGTCTATCTTGTTTTCACTTAGTCTATTCCATCCCCCCCGGAAGTAATTACTATTCTGACTTCTCTTATCACAGATTATTTTTGCCTGCTTTTACATTTTGACATTGTAATTTTACAGTAAGTACTCTTTGATGTCTAAATTTTTTTGCTCAACATTATGTCTTCTATTCCTGTGTTCCTTTTTCCACTTACAAACCATTCTACACACTATAAGATTCTTCACCCTAAGACACATAACCAAATGCAACATATGGACCTGATTTGATAAAAACCGTCTGTAAAAATATGTTAATAAGACACTTGGAAATATGAATATGGACTGGCTATTTGATAATATTAATTATTGTTAATTTTATTAGGTGTGGTAATGGCATTATGTTCATGTAGATGAATATGCTTATTTGTTAGCAAACTACACTGACGTATTTATGGGTGAAATAAGATATCTGAGAATTGTTTTAAAATACACCAGTGGGGGAGGGAGAAGGAGAATAGGTGGGGGCGGAGGTGAGATGAAACAAGATAATCACACACTGATACTCTTTGGAACCTAGGTAATGGATACAAGGGACTTCCTGTGTGTGTGTGTGTGTGTGTGTGTGTGTCTGTGTGTGAAAATGTGTAACATAAAACTTACCATCTTTCTGAGTGTATAGTTCAATGGGTGTTAAATGTATTCACATTGTTGTGCAGCCCATCTCCATAACTTGTTCATCTTGTAAAACTGAGCTCTGTACCCATTAAACACCACCAGCCCATTTACCCGTCTCCTCAGCCTTTGGCAACCATTATTCTACTTTCTGTTTCTATGAATTTGACTATTCTAGGTACCTCATGTAAGTGGGGATCACACGGTATCTGTCTTTTTGTGACTGGCTTATTTCACTTAGCATATTGTCCTTAAGGATATCCATGTTGTAGCATGGGTCAGAATTTACTTCCTTTTTAAGGCTGCATAATATTCCATTGTATGCATATATCACAGTTTGTTTATCCATTCATCTGTAATCAACACTGGGATTGCTTTCACTTCTTGGCTATTGTGAATAGTGCTGCTATGAATATGAATGTGCAAATATCTCTTCAAGACCCTGCTTTCAGTTCTTTTGGATATATACCTAGAAGTGGAATGCTGGATCACAATAATCCTGTTTTTAATTTTCTTTAGGAACCACCATACTGTTTTCAGTTAACACCTGCACTGTTTTACATTCCCACCAACAGTGCACAAGGGTTTCAATTTCTCTACATCCTTGCCAACACTTGATATTTTCTCCTTTTTTTTTTTTTACCTAGGTTGGCCCTGAGCTAACATCTATTGCCAATCGTTTTTTTTTTCCTTCTTCTCCCCAAAGCTCCCCATTACATAGTTGTATATTTTGGTTGTAGATCCTTCTATCTCTGCTATGTAGGATGCTGCCTCAGCATGGCTTGTTGAGTGGTGCTGGGTCTGCGCCCAGGATTCTAACTGGTGAAACTCTGGGCCGCTGAAGTGGAGCACACAAACTTAACTACTTGGCCACTGTGCTGGCTCCATTTGATATTTTCTGTTTTTTTTGATAGTAGCCATCATAATGGATGTGAAGTGACAGCTCACTGAGGTTTTGATGTGCATTTCCCTAATGAATATTGGTGTTGATGCAAATAATCTATAACCAATCTATAAATCAAAATTGAGGTGAGTTTCTTATGAGCCAAGTGTGAGGACCATATAGCCTGGGGCCTTCCTTCCCCAAGGAAAGAAGGGCGCCAAAGAAGTAGGGGTGTACAGAGTGGTTATATACCCTCAAAGAGCATGTTTGACGTATGATTCAAATGTCCCTTTTACAATAGTCAAAAGACTCTTTTGTTGGCACAGTGATTGATGGATACAGCAGGGTGGCAAGTCTGTTGTCTCGAGCTGGGTGGTTACAGGTAAGCACAGCAGTCAGTTTCTAGCCTAGGGAAAGATGCTTATCCTTAAGGAAATACCAACCTGAGGGATGTTGCATCTTTATCTTAAGGGCATTTGTTCTTGCCTTTGGGACATAGCAAATGCTTAAAGCAGATATACAATGCATGTTCAACAGCCACATCAGGCCCTTTTGAAAGAACAAGGTCAGCCTGAATTAGTGGTTTTTTTTCCTTTCCTCCTTTTTTTCCCAAAGGCCCTCCCCCCCCCCCCCCATAGTTGTGTATTTTTAGTTGTGGGTCCTTCCAGTTGTGGCATGTGGGATGCCACCTCAGCATAGCTTGATGAGCGGTGCCATGTCCATGCCCAGGATTCGAACACTCAGCCATGGGGCCAGCCCCCTGAATTAGGTTTACACCAACTGGCTTCCTCATATACTCCAGTATTTCCTATTGCTTGCCATTTATTTGTCACTGTTGAGCATCTTTATATATGCTTGATGGCCATTTGTATATCATCTTTGGAGAAATGTCTATTGGTATCCTTGGCCCGTTTTCTAAACAGATTGTTTTTTTGTTGTTGAGCTTTCCCTATACTATTATCTCCACTGTTGTGTTTGAGAATGTCCTGAACAGTTCTTCATAAACATTTTTAGTGTATGTACATTATATTATATGTAGTGATATATTCAAATATAGCATTTTAGTGGTATTTTCTAATAGTCTCTTTCACAATGTGGCTTCTGCTAAGCTTCCAGCTTTATCTCCCTTGTATCTCTTCTCCTTCCTCTCCTCCCCCTAGACATATAAAGTGCCAAACATGCTTTGTTTCTCTAAACTCTGGTGAAGTTAGTGTATCCTCTTTCCCCTCCAGGCCTTCGCACATGCTGGTCTCTTTACATGGAACATTTCCTCTCCTGTTTGAACTGTCTTCTACTCCTCTTCAGTTCAAAGCTTAACTGTCATTTCCTCTGGGAAACCATCTTTGAGCCTGCAAGTATAAATTAGGTACTACTCTTACGTGGTGAATTTCCTTTATCATAATATTTATTAAGCTGCATTGCACATGCCTGGTCTGTTTACTTTCTCTCCTACAGCAGGCTGTAAGTTCTGTGAATGTAGTGATTGTATTGCCCTTGTGCATCATTGTATCCCCAGCACCTAGGAGGCACTCAGTAAATGATTGTTGCAAGAATGAATACCAGTACCAGTATTATTTCAACAAATTTCTTATGTGAAGGGCACTCTGGGTGATACAAAGTTGAACACAAGTTCTTATATTCAGGCAGCTTAAAATCTATTGGAAGAGAGAGAGGTTTCCTCTTACTTTGTCCTACTCCACATCGCCTTTTAATAGTGAAAACTACAGGTTGTTAAAAGATAAACTAAGGCATATTAAAAATTTTAAGAGTTTATTTGAGCAAAAATCGATTTGAATTGAGCAGAACAAACCAGAAGTCATTAGGAGCACTCCATGGACAGGCACCAGGGGAAAGACTTATATAGAAGAGGGGGAAGGAAAGCAAGGAAATGATTTAATTGGCTATAGCTTAAGTGGTTGCATTATTTGGGAAAGCCTAGCTGGCTGTTTGCGATTGATTGTCCTTAGGTTTTGATTTCTTAACCTTGAGGCATTACAGGCTTACGTTTTGGTTTGCTTACATAGGCTACTAAGTCATTTAAGCCAATTCAGTCTATCCCTTCTCCCCTCCCCTTAGCTTGGGGCTTGGGACTTAAAGTTCCATCCCTCTAATCTTGGTTGGTTCCCCTGGCAACCGGCCCCCATTCCTAGAGGCTTTCCAAAAGTCCCCTTATTAAGGTAAGGCTGAAAGGACTGTTATGAATAACAAAAGACACCTTTATTGCTCTTATCACTTAGGAAATCCCAAGGATTTTAGGAGCTTTGTGCCTGGAACTTAGGGATAAATACCAAATATATATTTATTATAAATCACAATATCATAGTCCCTTTCTATTTTTCCTAATAACCTGGTGTGTTGGGCTTGATAATGTGAATAAAAATAAATGCTTCTCAACATTCTTTTGAGCCTAGAGCAATCCACAGGTGGCCAGTGTTACTCTTAACATTTTACAAGCACACTTGTCCCTCAGACGCATTTATCCAGTAGAAGCCTTATGCGTGTTTTTTGATAAAGAAGAGGGAACTTTTATACCTTCACTCCTGCCATAGAAAGATCTGTATCTCTTCCCCTAGGTTATCCTATGGTGGTGGTTAGGACTGAGAATTCCTAAGAGAGAATGCTTAGGATTGTGAACCGGAAGAGAGCCTGGAGAGGGAGTATCTGGGAATTAATGAAAGAGATAATTTTTAAGCTAGATCTTAAAGAAGAGGTAGGATTTGGACAGGAAAAAATGGAGAAAGCTGTTAATGTGAGCACAAGATATTAGTGATGGGAAAGGAAAACTTAGTTCCTCTCTTGGGAACCTTTGAGGTGACAATTTTGGAAATGATTAAGTTTCATATTGTGTTGTACGTCTTAGGGTGGAACTATAGATAAACATAAGTCAGAACTTGAATCCTTATTATGTTTGTTTGTGTAACGATCTGAAAGAAAGATTCTCCTTAATGGTATATTTTCCCATATAAGAAGTGTTTATGAAACTCTTAACAGCCAGGACTAAAGATCAAATATCTTGATTATGTTTTATAAATAAAAACAAGTTTTCCTGAATTGCATCCTGCTTTTAAAGAGTTTAGGACAGTTCAATAAAAAAGAAGCAACTTCCAGAAATTTCTAAATGCCTAGCTCTCATCTATTCATATCATTAAGTATCTATTACTTTTAAAGGGATGTGTCAACCTGCAAAAAACAAACCAATTTGAGAGGCAAAGCTTTTATTTGGGATCAAAGAATTGCATTTTGGGGAGCACAAATTCAGGTAGAAATCCAAATAGTGTTCCTCTAGGGAGTAAAAGGACCTTTTAGAGGCAACGAAGTGAGGTTTCATTACAAAGAATTTTAATTGGAGTTGGAGGCAGAGATCTAGTTTTAGCTGAACATTGACTCTTGATTGTACCTTCAGGAAATCCACAATCATCAATCTTTGTGCAGTCAGGATCTTTGTTCTTCTGCTGACTTCTCAAACAATTTTTTTGCTGTTTTTGCCAAGTTCAAAGGTTTGGCCCAGTCTAAGGTTGAAGACAGCAAGGCAGTTTCTGTAAAGGCAGCTCCTACTCCATTTTAAAAGGGCTCTACTGTAGTCAATTTTGACAAGTGCAACAAATTAAACTATTAGAATTCCTAGTGTCAAAATTACGTGTGCAGTGTACTCCATTTTATTCTATTTATGAGTGGTTTTAAGGAGCTAGTAAGAAGTTATGTGAATAATTCTCTCCCCTAGATATTTAAGAGCCATCTTTCTTGAAAAGATAATTAAGTGACTTATTAACAACTAAGTTAATTCTTACCAAGGATTTTTCATGAAGAGCAGTAAATTTAAACCTTGTATAGGCCGTTCTTGTGAGAAGATGTCATTGAATTCCAGAGAACTGAAGTCCAGTGTATCTTGTCATATCAATTGCTGTGGTAGCTTGGGCCAAATCATAGATCATCCTATTTTGCAGATACTTTTATTAAGTTAATAGTGTCTACATGAGCAGTTAAAGAGAATTTCCAAAAACCGTTATTGTTTTCTTCATTAGCTTTCTTAAGGTTAATTAAATATATCTCAGGGATTGTGTTCAGGTTTTCTTTTCCTTGGAAATTTAAAAATTTAGGTTAAATAACTACATTGGTTGGATTTAGTACTATAGCAGTAAATGTGGATATAAATACCTAAGGCTCCTAAATTTAGGATTCTTTCAGCTTATTCATGCTCAGTTTCTTAAATGTCTTAAGTGTTTTCTTAATTTTGATCATTAATGTTCTGAATTAACAGACTAGATAAACAAAATTTCTGGAATCGCAGACACTTACTTAACCAAAGTGAATTCTTCGTTTATGCGTGTAAAAAACCTCCGCATTTGTTTTAGAGTAATGTCGTTTATCATAGATGAGTTAGGTACTTCCAGGTTTGAGACTCAGCAAGAGATTGTAAATATATGGTCATTCCCATATTTTGCAGTTGCGAAAACTGAGAAACTGTGTAATTAGGATTTATTCAGCAAGAAACACTTATTGAGTTTTTACATGTGGCAGGCATAGGAATACATAAGTGAACAAAAGACAAATATTCATACTTTTATGAAGCTTACATTCTAGTGACATTTGTTTAATTAGTGGCAAAAAAAAGGCTGATTTCGTTTAGAATTGCAGTGATGAAATTGGGTTGGGAAATATTTTTCATCCTGCTTTCCAGTTCTCACAGTTGGATTGTACATTGTACAATGTACATGGCTGCCTGGAGCCTAAGTTATATTAGAAATTCTAACTCTGAGGCAAAATTATTGATGTCTGCTTTGGGTTTGGGAGGGGAACTGGTAACATCAGGAGGTCATCACCACCGCGCTTCTCTCTCTAGCTGATTTGCTGATTTTTGCTCCCCCTTCTGCTGAGTGCCTCTATAGTTTGATGAGCCAGAAGGTACTCTGGAGTGAGACTGCCTGGGTTCAAATCTTAGCACCTCCACTGCTGTTCTGGTGATGCTGACCAAGTTACTTAATTTCTTTGTACCCCATTTGTCCCTTCTGTAAAGTGAGGGAAGTAACACCAACTCATAGGATCATTGGGAGGAGTAAATGTGTTCATACGCTTAGAAGCCAAACACACAGAATAGTTGACAAATATTTGTGATGGTTATTCTTCCCCCTTTTCATTTATAATTCTGAGGTCCAAAAGTTCTGAAAATCAAAAGATTTTTGTTAACTATTTGGTGACAGAAACCTTACCTGAAGTGACACTAACCTTATTTATCGTCTTTATTTATCCCACTTACTGAAAACTCATATACTTTGTTATATTTGTTTGATTTTGTTATTGCCACAGTTTGTATTGGATGACATGTTATGTAATATGTGGTATATACACTTTAGTAATAATTTCCAGAACACATTTGGCCTAAAGGGTTTTGGTAAAGGAATATGGACCTCTACTAGTGAAAATTGTACTACATAGCTAAGCCTGTGTTTTCCTCCCATTAGTAATCTCAAGATTTCTGACAGTTTTAAATAATTTACCTGATTAGTAATTGCCTTAATTGATTTCTAAAAGTGCTTTGGGTTTTAAGAGACAGAGTAATAAATTAATCTAAGCTCTTCTTGAAAACTTGCTTGTAAAATTATTTTTTATTGTTTGTAATTACTTATTTCATTACAAAATTTGGAATATCTCTTGAGAGTTAATGGTTTCAAGAAACATTCCAGTCTTGAGAACGTAAATTTGCCCTCCGGTAACAAGAAGAAAGGTGGGTTTTTTCTTCTAATTTTCAAGTGCTGTGAAAACCTTTTTTTTTTTTCCTTCTTCTCCCCCCAGTATATAGTTGTGGATTCTAGTTGTAGGTCCTGCCGGCTCTGCTGTGTGGGACGTCGCCTCAGCATGGCCTGATGAGCAGTGCTAGGTCCACGCCCAGGATCCGAACCTGCGAAACCCCAGCTGCTGAAGCAGAGTATGCCAACTCAACTACTCTGCCACTGGGCCAGCCCCACATTTTGTTATTTTATGATAGCACAGTAATCTTTTGTTTAGTCAACATTCTCTTGTTACTGGCTTCCCCAAAGAATCAATCTTATCAACAGAAAAAAACCCCCAAATAATAGAAGCTGAAAGTCACTTATATAGAAGGCTTTTCCACTTAGTTTTGAAAAAATTTATACCCAGCCATATTCCAAAAAGAATTCCATTCTCTTTTCAAAGATACGTAAATAATAAAATAAGTTAGAAGTGGCAGAGTCCATTTATTCTTAGCTTAGACATAGTTTGGATTCCCAGCTTGGTACAAAACAGAATGCTTGAGGGACAAGGGAAGCTTGTTGCCTGTACCAAGTCGGAGGACTCTTTAAGAAGTTGGTAGAATGTTTTTAGTATTCTGATAGGAGAAGTGGCTCTGCACAGCTCTGTAATAATAATAACAAGAGAATGCCTCTGTTATTGTTCTCCAGATTCTGAATGAGTGCTATAATACCATGTTACTGGCTTTTGCAATATTTGAGAGTTTTTATGAACTTGTATATCATGTTATTTAAAACATATTTAAAAAATGGCAAGATATCAGTAACACTTATTTTTAGAGAGTCCGTTAAAATAGCTTAAAAGTTTTATGCCTCAAAGGGGTAAACTTCCTCTATTTATGGGAAGTGGACTTACCTACAGCTTAATGCTTTCAAATGCCAGATGAGAAGTTTTGGAACACAGAATTTAATAGTTAAAAATTAGAAATCTCTTATGCTTTAAACCAACTGTTGCTGTGCAAAATGACATTGGGACTTTAAAGGATGGTTGTGGTATTCTTATTAAATTTTGTGTTAAGCTCTGTTATAAATAGAAGAGATAAAAATAAAATGTAGGTTTTATTTGCCTCTGGAAATCTTAGTATTTTGTTAGTGTTTCTCTTTTTCTTGGAATTAAATGTTATTTTTATGAAAAAATAAGCTATTGCAAGCAAGCTTTTGGTTATTCTTGAAAAGACAGACTATGCCTTTTGAGTACATCTTGTTAAGTGGGGAAGTGACTGCTTGTATTATAACAGAGATTTCTGTGCAGTATCTCAACCCAATTATGAGGCTGTGTTTTTAACATCTAAGCTCCTTAATGATTCTGATAACTAGCAAAGTTTTGAAACCTCTGCATGGTATGAATTTATTTTGTATTTTATGTTTTATATAAAATGTCAGTGGGTCAGCTGACTCTTTATACTTATGTCTTAAATTATTGTGGCTGAAACTTGCTTAACCCCAGATATTTAAGTGCTTAGAATAGAATCACATGTATAATTTTAGTTGACCATTAAGAGGAGAGGGTGCTAACATTTGTTCAGAGCCTACTCTTTTAGTTGTGTTAATGAATTTATTATTAGTTGCTGTAACCTGATTTTGTCTTTAACTTGCTTCCACCCCTTTCTTTGTTAATTCCTTGGATGTTAAAGTTTGTTCCTTAGTGGTGTTGCAGTTTCTAAATATTTCTCAGGTTTTCAATAGTGCTAAAGAATGTTTTAAAATCATTAAGTAAAACAAAACACCTATTTCTAGTGTTTGCATTTAGTTTAAAGTAAGAAAACTCTTAGAATAAAACAAGTTTTCTTAAGTAATTTATTTCTTTGTTTTAAGCAAGATACTCTTATTTTGGAAACATTGGAACTACAGTAATTGTGAAATAACTTAAGGCTGATATTAGCTGAGTCAGTGTTGAATGTTTTGCGTTGGTGACCTCTAGTGGTCTTGCAGTTAAAAAATGACCTGTTGTCAGTATGAACTGATTTTTTTAGATTCTCATGCGATAATCACATGCTGATTGTTGAATAAAGTCAAGTGATAAATAAAATATGGTCCCAGTGTGTACCTTTACCTATATTCAGAGAAAGAAAAGTTGTCTTAAAAATCAGTAACAAGATTTGTTACTCTGAATTAACTGAGATTGGATATGGAAACAAATTTATAAAAGTTCATTTTGCCTGTACACTATGTTTGTAGTGATGAATTTCAATAATCATCTCACTTTTATACTCTTGAAGTCAAATAATTAAAAACTTACTAAAATTATTTGGCTTGGATAAATAAGAAAATGAAAATTTATGGTTCTTATTCCTCCTTTTATTGAAGTTACTACACAGCGCTTTGTAGAACCTTTTTTCCCTCCTAACTAAAGGACCTAGGTCTTTGACCTTATTGTCACAATAAAAATGTGCTTCTTATATATAACCCTTAAAAGAGAGATTAATTTTTAAACTTTTAAAAATCGTGAAATATAATTTGTATCTAGAAAAGTGTATAAAACATAATTGCACAGTTTAAACAGTTATTATAAAGAGAATGATATTACTCTTAGAGAGAGCAAGAAACAGCACTGCCAGCACCCCAGAAGCCTTTACAACCTGCCTCTTCCAAATCACCACTGCTTCCTTCCTTCCCTCATAGGGTGACCACCTGGACTTTTTGTGTGATTGTTTCCTTGCTTTTCTTTATATCTTACTATCTAAGTGTGCATTGCTCGAATTAGTATTAGTTTAGTTTTGCCTGATAGTGAACTTTACATAAATGGGATCACATAGAATGTTGTCTTTTGACAGAGTTCCCGCAAGTCCCCCCACCCCCGTTTTCTTCTGTTATTAATATCTTGCATTAGTTTGGCACATTTGCTACAATTAACCAGTTTTGATAAATTATTATTAACTAACGTTCATAGTTTAGTTTAAGGTTTATTCTGTATTGTACCGGTTTATGGGTTTTGACAAATGCATAGTATCGTGGAACTACCATTACAGTCTCATGCAGAATAATTTTGCCGCACCTAAAAATTCCCTGTGCTTCACTGTTCATCTTCCTCCTTACCCCCAAATGCTTGGCAGTCACTGATCTTTTTGCTGTCTCTGTGGTTTTGCCTTTCTAGGATGTCATATAGTTGGAATCATGCAGTATGTAGCCTCTTCAGGCTGGCTTTTTTCACTTAGCAGTATACATTTAAGATTCCTTCATGTCTTTTCATGACTTGGTAGCTGATTTCTTTTTATTGCCAAATAATATTCTGGTGTTTCAATGTAGCACAGTTTGTATATCCATTCGCCTATTGAAGGATATCTTAGTTGACTCCAAGTTTTGGCAGTTATGAATAAAGCAGTGTTAAACATTCACCTGCAGATTTTGAGTGGACACAGGTTTTCAGCTAATTTAGATAGCTGAAGGAGCTATCTAAATCAAGGAGCATGATTGCTGGATCTTGAGGTAAAAGTATGTTTAGTTTGTAATAATCTGCCAGTCTTCTGGCTGTACCATTTTGCATTCCCACCAGCAGAGAATGAGAGTTTGTGTTGCTTCACATGCTGGCCAGCATTTTGGATTTCAGCCATTTTAATGGATATATAGTGGTATCTCGTTGCTATAGTTTGCATTTTGCTGATGACAGTGATGTGGAGCATATTTTCATATGGTCATTTGCCATCTGTATATCATATTGGGTAAGGTTTTTGTTCAGGTCTTTTGCCCCCCACCCTTTGTTTTTTTAAAGATTGGCACCTGAGCTAACATCTGTCATCAATCCTTTCTGTTTTTCCCCTTTCTTCTCCCCAAAGCCCCCCTGGCACATAGTTGTATATTCTAGTTATAAGTGCTTCTGGTTGTGCTATGTGGGATGCCACCTCAGCGTGCCCTCACGAATGGTGCTGTGTTCATGCCCAGGATCCGAATCAGCAAAACTCGGGCTTCCAAAGCAGAGTGTGCAAACTTAACCACTTGGCCATGGGGTGACTCCTTTTGTGCTTTTTAAAATTGGGTTGTCAGTAAGAGTTGGTTGTTAATAGTATTTGTTTTTAGAATTTTTTGTATATTTTGGATACCAGTCCTTTATCAGAAATGTGTTTTGCAAATATTTCCTCCAAGTCTGTGGCATATCTTTCATTGTCTTAATGTCTTTTGCAGAGCTGAAGTGTTTTCAATTTTAATAAAGTCCAACTTGCCAATTGTTAACAATGAATCATGCTTTTGGTTTTTGTATTTAAACCTAGGTTTTCTCCCATGTATCTTTTGGAAGTTTTAATAGTTTTGTATTATATGTTTATTATATTTTATGTATTTTTGTGTATTATATAGTGTATATATAAATGGGTGTGTGTATATACAGAGAGAGAGGGGCAGAGAAAGTCTTGAAGTCTAGTAGTGTCAGTCCTCTGACTTTGTTGTTCTTCTGTATTGTGTTGGTTATTCTGGGTCTTTTACCTTTCTATGTAAAGTTTAGAATCATTTTGTTAATATCCAGAAAGTAACTTGCTGAGATTTTTTATTGGGATTGCATTGAATCTCCAGATCAAGTTGGTAATATTTGACAGCTGAAAAATACTGAGTTTTTCTGTCCATGTACATGGAATATCTCTTCATTTATGTAGACCTTCTTTGATTTCTTTCATCACTTTTTTTTTGGTAGTTTTCCTTACATAGATCCTTGTGCATCTTTTGTTAGATTTATACCTACATTTCTTTTTCCTTTTTTTAGTGCTAATATAAATGGTGGTATGTTTCCGTTTCAAATTTTGAATTGTAATTGTTCATTCCTGGTATATAGGAAGGCAGTTAACTCTTGTATATTAACTTTGTATCCTGCAGTCTTGCTATAATCATTTATTAGATCCAGGGGTTTTTTGGGTTAATTCTGTAGAATTTTCTACGTAATGAGTAATGTCATCTGCAAAGAGTCTTATTTCTTCCTTCTCAATTTGTATACTTTAAAATTTTCTGTTCTTTTTTTTAAATGGAATGCTTCAAATTTGTGTGTCATGCTTACAGAGGGGCCAGGCTAATCTTCTCTGTATCATTCCACTTAAAATGTTTTTTTTCTTGTGTATTGCATTAGCTAGGACTTGGAGTACGATGTTGAATAGGAGTCGTGAAAGGGAATATCATTTCCTTGTTTCTGATCTTAGGAGGGAAAGCATCTAGTTTCTCACCATTAAATAGGATATTTAGCTGTAGGTTTTTGGTAGATGATCTTTATCAGTTTGTGGAAGTTCCCTGCTATTCCTAGATTGCTGAGAGTTTTTGTCATAAATGATGTTTGATTTTGTCAGATGCTTTCTACATCTGTTAATATGGTTGTATGACTTTTCTTCTTCTTTAGCCTGTTTAGTCAATTAATGATAGATTACATTAGTAGATTTTCGAATGTTGAACCAGCCTTGCATTCCTGAAATAAATTCTACTTGTTATATAATTCCTTATATATGGCTATTGTTGGATTCAATTTGCTAATATTTTGTTAAGGATTTTTGCGTCTATGTTCACAGGAGATACTGGTCAGTAGTTTTCCTTTCTTGTGATGTCTGTGTGGTTTTGGTATTAGGGTAAAGCTGACTTTGTCAAATGAGTTAGCAGTGTACCCTCTGCTTCTATTTCCTGTAATAGATTGTAGAGAATTGTTATCATTTCTTAATTCTGGTAGAATTCACCAGTGAGCACATCTTGGCCTGGTACCTTCTGATTTGGAAGGTTGTAATTATTGGTTCGATTTCTTTAATAAGTACAGGACTATTCAGATGACCTATTTCTCCTGTGTGAATTTTGGTAAATTGTGTCTTTCAACGAATTGGTTCATTCTATCTGAGATATCAAGTTTGTGGGCGTAGAGTTCATAATATTCCTTTATTATCCATTCAACACTCATGGGATGAGTAGTGATGACCCTTTTTTCATTTCTGTTATTAATTTGTGTCTTCTCTCTTTTCCTGGTTAACTTGACTAGAGGTTAATCAATCTTATTAATCTTTTCAAAGATTCAGTTTCATTGAATTTTTTTTTTTTTTTTAAAGATTGGCACCTGAGCTAACAGCTGTTGCCAATCGTCTTCTTTTTTTTCTTCCCAAAGCCCCCTAGTACATAGTTGTAAATTGTAGTTGTGAGTGCCTCTGGTTGTGCTGTGTGGGACGCCACCTCAGATGGCCTGATGAGTGATTCCGTGTCCACGCCCAGCATCTGAACTGGCAAAACCCTGGGCCGCTCAAGTGGAGCGTGTGAACTTAACCACTTGGTCACGGGGCTGGCCCTTCATTGATTTTTTTAAATTGGTTTGTTTTCAATTTTATTGACTTCCCTAATTTTTATTTCTTCTTCTGCTTGAAGTTTATGATAATATTCTTTCTCTGCTTACCTAAGATGGAAGCTAAATTGTTGATTTTAGATCTTCTTTTCTAATATATACATCGACTGCTATAAATTTCCCTGTAAGCACTGCTTTTTCTACATCCCACAAATTTTGATGTTTTGTTTTTCTTTTTATTAAAAATACTTAATTTCTCTCGATACTTCTTTGACATGCATTATTTAGAAGTGTGTTGTTTAACCTCCATGTATTTTGAACATTTTCCAACTTTTTTTTCCTTTTGTAGTTTAATTCCATCTTGGTCTGAGGACACGTACAAATGGAATGACAATATAATATACTCAATTAAAGCCAAAAAAGACAGAAAAAGAAGGGATGATAAAGAAACAAAGAACAAGTGCAACAAATAGAAAACAGTTACAAACATGGAAGATACTACCCGCTATATCAATAAACACTGTAAATGTGAATTTAAAGCCAGTTAAAAGACAGACGCTGTCAGAGTGGAGAGCACATTCGAATGATTTTTAATCTTTTATATTTGTTAAGGTGTTTTTTATGGTCCAGAATGTGATCTGTCTTGGTGAATATTCCATGTGAGCTGGAGAAGAATGTGTATTCTGTTGTTGGGTCAAGTATTCTACATGTCAGTTTTCTGATTTTCTGTATGCTGGATCTGTCAGTTACTGACAGGGGTGTTAAGTCTCCAACTATAATAATGGCCTAGTGTGTTTCTCTTGCAGTTCTGTTAAGTTTTTCCTTCACATATTTTTGCACACTGTTGTTGCGTGAATACATGTTAAGGATTGATATGTCTTCTTGGAGAATCGACTCCTTTATCATTGTGTAATGTTTCTCATTATCCTTAATAATTTTCCTTGGTCTGAAGTCTACTTTGTCTGAAATTAACATAGCTGCTCCAGCTTTCTTTTGATTAGTTTTAACACGGTTTATCTCTCTCTGTTCCTTTCCTTTTAGTCTATTTGTTTATATTTAAAGTGGGTTTCTTGTAGACAGCATATAGTTGTCTTGTGTTTTGTTTTGTTTTGTTTTGTTTGTGAGGAAGACTGGCCCTGAGCTAACATCTGTTGCCAATCTTCCTCTTTTTTGTTGAGGAAGATTGTTGCTGAGCTAACATGTGTGCCAATCTTCCTCTATTTTATGTGGGATGCCGCAATAGCGTGTCCTGACAAGCAGTGCTAGGTCTGCGCCTGGAATCCGAACCTATGAACCCTGGGCCGCCAAAGCAGAGCGTGCGAACTTAACCACAGTGCCACCAGCCCAGCCCCTCAGTCTTGTTTTTTTATCCACTCTGACAGTGTTTTCTTTTAATTGGCTTTAAATTCACATTTAAAGTAATTATAGTTGGAAATCTTAATATCTATCATGTTTGTAACTTTTCTGTTTTTTTGCACAATCCATTCATCTGTTGATGGACACTTGGGTTGCTTCTAGGTTTCAGCTATTATGACTAGTGCTGCTATTAACCTGGGTGTATACATATCTCTTTGAGACTATACTTTCAGTTCTTTTAGGAAGATATCCAGAAGTGGAAGTGCTGGATCACGGTAATTCTATTTTTAATTTTTTGAAGAAGTGCCGTACTGTTTTCTACAGCACCTATACCATTTTATATTCCCACCAACAATACATAGGGTTCCAATTTCTTCAAATCCTCACCACTTGTTGTTGTTTTTAATAGTAGCCATCTTAATGAGGTGGTATCTCATTGTGGGTTTTTTCCCCCTCACATTTCCGTAATGATTAGTGATGTTGAGCATTTTTTCATGTTCTTGTTGGCCATTTGTATATCTTCTTTGGAGAAATATCTATTCAGATCCTTTGCCCATTTTTCAGTTGGGTTGTTGACTTTTAGGAATCTTCTATACACTCTGGATATTAATCTATTATCAGGTGTATGATTTGCAAATATTTTTTGCCATTCTGTAGGTTACTTTTTCACTGTTTTGGTAGTATTCATTGATAAGCAGAAGTTCTTAATTTTCGTCAAGTCCACTTGGTCTAGTTTTTCTTTTGTTACCTATGCCTTTGGTGTCATATCTGAGAAATCATTGCTAAATCCAATGTTGTAAAGCTTTTGTCCTATGTTTTCCTCTTATTTTATAGTTTTAGGTCTTTGGTCCATTTTCAGTTAGTTTTTGTACATGCTGTTAGATAATGGTCCAACTTCATTCTTTTGTATGTGGATATTCAGTTTTCCCAGTACCATTTGTTGAAGAGACTGTTCTATCTCCATTGTGTAATTGGCACCCTTGTTAAAGATCATTTGACCATGTATGTAAGGGTTTATTTCTGATGTTCCATTGGTCTATAACATATAACTGTAACGTATAACTCTCTCTCTGCCGTTATCCTACTGTTTTGATTACTATTGATTTGTCATGTGTTTTGAAATTAGGAAGTGTGAGGCCTCCAAATTTATTCTTCTTTTTCAAGGTGGCTTTTGTTATTTTGGGGCCCTTTGATAGTCCATGTAAATTTTAGCTTGGAGTTTTCTATTTCTGCAAGAACATCATTGGGAGTTTGATAGGGATTGCTTTGAGTCTCGAGATTGCTTTAAGTAGTATTGATATTTTAATAATAATGTCTTCTAATCCATGAACATGGAATGTATTTTCATTTATTTCAGCCTTTAATTTTAGTCATCAGTGTTCTGTAGTTTTCTTTGTTTCTTTCTTTCTTTTAAACATAATGCTGTTTTATTTATTTATTTATTTATTTTGAGGAAGATTAGCCCTGAGCTAACTGCTGCCAATCCTCCTCTTTTCGCTGAGGAAGCCTGGCCCTGAGCTAACATCCATGCCTATCTTCCTCCACTTTATATGTGGGACACCTACCACAGCATGGCGTGCCAAGTGGTGCCATGTTCCCACCCGGCATGCTAACCGGTGAACCCTGGGCCACCAAAGCGGAATGTGTGAACTTAGCCACTGTGCCACCAGGCTGGTCCCTGGTCATGTGTTTTTTCCCCCTTTATTCTATTAATGTGGTCACTTAAATTTCAGTTTTCTTGTGTTGAACCATCTTTGCATTCCAGGTGCCAATCTTCCTCTATTTTATGTGGGATGCTGCCACAGCATGGCCTGATGAGTGGTGCCAGGTCCATGCCTCGGATCTCAACCCACGAACCTCATGCCACTGAAGTGGAGCACATGAATGTAACTGCTGCTGCCACTGGGCTGGTCCCTGGTATCTATCTTTTAAAATCTGTTGAGACTTAATTTGTGGCCTAACATATGGTGTATCCTGGAGAATATCCCCTGTGTACTTGAGAAGAATGTGTATTCTGTTGTTGGATAGAGTATTCTGTATATGTCTGTTAGTTCTAGTTGGTTTATTGCATTGTTTAAGTCCTCTATTTACTTATCTTCTGTCTGGTTCTTTTATCCGTTATTAAGAATGGGGTAGGGCTGGCCCCGTGGCTGAGTGATTAAGTTTGCGTGCTCTGCTGCAGGCAGCCCACTGTTTCATTGGTTTGAATCCTGGGCGTGGACATGGCACTGCTCATCAAGCCACGCTGAGGCAGCGTCCCACATGCCATAACTAGAAGGACGCACAATGAAGAATATACAACTATGTATGGGGGGGTTTTGGGGAGAACAAGGAAAAAAAATAAAATCTTTAAAAAAAAATAAAAAGAATGGGGGAGTGTGGAACTGTTGGTTTTTCCCTTTAATTCTGTCAATTTTTGTTTCATATATTTTGATGATCTCATTAGGTATTTAAATATTTCTAATTGTTATAGTTTCTTGCTGTATTGAACCTTTTATTACTATATAATGCTTTTCTTTGTCTCTTGTAATCTTTTTTGATTTAAAGTCTATTTTCTCTGATAATAGTACCTGTTTACTTTGGAGATATTGCAGGTTTGGTTCCAGACTGCTGCAATAAAATGAATATTATGGGGGCCGGCCTGGTGACGCAGCTGTTAAGTGCGCGTGTTCCGCTTTGGCAGCCTGGGGTTTGCCGGTTCAGATCCCGGGTGTGGACATGGCGCTGCTTGGCAAGTCATGCTGTGTAGGCGTCCCACATATACAGTAGAGGAAGATGGGCACGGATGTTAGCTCAGGCCCAGTCTTCCTGAGCAAAAAGAGGAGGATTGGCGGCAGATGTTAGCTCAGGGCTAATCTTCCTCAAAAATAAAATAAAACGAATATTGTGCTAAAAAGCGAGTTACATGAATTTCTTGGTTTTCCAGTACATAGAAAAGTTATGTTTACGCTATACGGTAGTCTGTTGAGTGTGTAATAGCATTATGTCAAAAAAAAAGTGCATACCTTAATTGAAAGACACTTTATTGCTGGGGCTGGCCCCATGGCCAAGTGGTTAAGTTTGCACACTCTGCTTTTGTGGCCCGGGGTTTTGCCGGTTTGGATCCCATGCGTGGAGATGGCACTGCTCATCAGGCCATGCTGGGGTGGCGTCCCACATAGCACAACTAGAGGCACTCATAGCTGGAATATACAACTATGTGCTGGGGGGCTTTGGGGAGAAAAAGAAGAAGGAGGAAAAAAAAAGAGATGGGCAACAGATATTAGCTCAGGTGCCAATCTTAAAAAAACAAAAAAATAAGAACATTTTATTGCTAAAAATGCTAACCATCACCTGAGCCTTCAGTGAATTCTAATCTTTTTGCTGGTGGAGGGTCTTGTAAAAAATGCAATATCTGTGAAGCACAATAAAACGAGGTGTGACTGTATAGGAGGTTTGCAAACTTTAATGGAAAACCTTTTAGAGTTTGCAGGCCTCATTGGATCTGTGTTGTCTAGTCTTTTTTTGTTTGTTGTTCTTTTAAACAATTTTTCATTCTGAGGCTGTCCAAAAACAAACCCGAGGCTAAGTTGCAAATCCCTGCTTTGTCTTGAACAGAAGTTTTTTTAATCAACAATGAGTTTATCCATCCTTTTCTTTACGGTTAGTGCTTTTGTCTTGTGTAAGAATTCTGAGATTATGAAGATATTTATTATATTCTAAAAGCATTATCGTTCTGCTTTCACATTTAGATTTATAATCCTCCTGGAACTGATGTATGTAATGTATCAGACAGAAGTTGTTTCATTTTTTCCCCCATGTATTTACCCTTTTTGCTAAGCACTATTTTTGAAGTGACCATTCTTTCCTCAGTGTTCTGAACTTCTGCCTTTCATAAATTGTGTGACCCTTCTGTGCCCTGGTTTGTTTGTGGGCCTTCTGTTTCTTTGATCTGTTTGTGCATCCCAGCGCCAATCCCTGTCTTAATTTCTCTAGCTTTATAATACCTCGTAATGTCTGGTGGAGCAGGTTCTGCCACCTCATCCTTCATGCTTGTCTTGCCTGTTCTTAGGAATTTGAATTTCTTTGTAAATTTTAGAACCAGCTTGTCAGGTTCTAGACACACAGACTGGGAATTCGATTGGAATTACACTAACTGTCTTGGTCAGTTTCTGTGAAAACTGGTGTTTTTCTGTAGTGAGTCTGCTAGTCCATTTAGTTTTATCTTTTATGTCTCAGTTCAAATTTTAAATTTTCTGTGCGGAGATCCTGCACATCTTTGTTTTGTATATTCCTAGGTACTTTTGTTTTTTGATACCATTGTCAATATGCCTTTTCTGGTTACTTTTTAAAGTGTTTATTTACAGAGATAGTGCTATTAATGGTGCATTATGACCTATAAGAGTAGCTGAAAAGTCCATTGTCAGTGATCCTTTACTAAATGCCAGATCTATTATTTAATTGGTCTTTATTACCACCATCACACATAACCTTTACCTTTTCAGTCAAAGTATCCGTCTAGGTGCTTGGTGATACAAGGTCATAAGGTCAGTTCCAGTAGTCAAGAGGTATCTGTCATCTGCTTTTTACCCACTTCTCAATATTTGGTTAGGCCATGTCCTTTTTTTTTTTTTTTTTAAATTTTTATTTTTCCCTTTTTCTCCCCAAAGCCCCCTGGTACATAGTTGTGTATTCTTCGTTGTGGGTTCTTCTAGTTGTGGCATGTGGGACGCTGCCTCAGCGTGGTCTGATGAGCAGTGCCATGTCCGCGCCCAGGATTCGAGCTAACGAAACTCTGGGCCGCCTGCAGCGGAGCGCGCGAACTTAACCACTCGGCCACGGGGCCAGCCCCGGGCCATGTCCTTTTAAACGTTTGGTTTTAATGAATTCTCACCTTTTCCTTATCGTGCGTCTTTGTGAATTACCTCTCTTTAGCTCACGTTCAGATGCTCCTTTGGGTTTCTTGGTTTTTTTGTGTGGTTTGTGTTTGTTTAGTTAACTAGAATCTCTAAGTATGGATGGTTTTTAACACGAAAATGCCAAAGAAAGAAGTGAAAACGAATTCTCACAACATTCTAAGATTCTAATTGGAAGCATTTCCAATTTGTAGTCCTTTTTAAAAAATCCTGTAGAGGACGTCATGACTTTTGCTTAGTTTGCAGTGCCTCTGTCAATCAGAAAATCACCAGTTACTGCTTCTTAAGCGGAATAAAGTGATTTTCTATCATCTTTTTCCACTGCTCATTGTAGAATGTTTATGAGATCTGGAAATTGGAGTCACATACTAGTTCACTAGTATTCGATTCATGGTTCTTTAAAAAAAAAAAAAAACAGTCAGTATAGGAGAAAACTCAATCAGAATTCTTGAAGCTGTATAATAAAATTGACATATTTTACCTTTGTTCTATAGTTTGAGACTCCTAAGTGCTACTTTTCTCTTTAAGATCTTAAACTATTAGGTTCTGAATCTTTACCATTCCTCCTAGACCTTTACTTCTGTTTTGAAACTTGTATTTAGAAGTGTTATGTAACTAGTTGTTGATAATTTCTCAGGTGTTATGATTCTTTTTTCTAAGGACAATAGAGAAGAACTTGTTTTAATGACAGTGGGCATTTATTACTTATGTGCTCTTATTAATTAATTTGATTTAGCTGGTCTTTTGGCTAGTGTATTTCTATTATAGAAAAGAACACATCCTAACTTAATGGGTTGAATGTTCTAGCTGAGTTCATTTGTTATAATTCCATGTTCACTGAAATTTTTAAAAATAAAAAAATTTTTAATCATTATGTAGTCTACCAAGTAGGTTACTTTCTCTTAATGAACAAATACAACTGAGTCATCTAGCAAGAGTGTTCTCCCCCATGTGAAAGTTATTTTATTGTAAATGTGTGCTTAATGGCAAATGTCCTCATACGGAGTCCAATCTCTTTAAACATTATTCTTTAATGTGGTGTGGATAAAGAAGGCTGACATGCTGGAAAGAGCCAGAAAAAGAAAAAGATGGAGAATCGCCTCTCTCAGGAAATAAGGCAATTAAAAATTAAAAATTGCTCCCACAGTAGAAAAATGACAGCAGAAAGTAATGAGGTCATTGAACATATGGTGGCTTAACTTAAACAATTTGCATTACTCTGGTATTACTGTTTCAAGAATTGAAACAATTTGGATTGGGGTGGGTAGGTTGGAAAAGATTATAAATTTTTAAGTATTTCATGAAAAGAATGCTTTTGAGGTAATATTACTGCTTTTTTTAAACAACCTGTATCTCGTTTTGGGAAAAATATTTATCTACTTGTCAATATAATATTACTTTTTAGTTCTTTGTGACTCATATGTTAGGAGTTAGGTGCAATTTTTACATACAAAATATCCTTTCAAGATTATGTAAAATGAATTAATATTAGAGACCTTAAGGATTATAAGCAAATAGCTAATTTATAGGGTTTTTAAAAAAATTTTTTTTTGGTGAGGAGGATTGTCTCTAAGCTAACATCTGTGCCAAATCTCCCTCTAGTTTGTATGTGGGACACGGCCACAGCATGGCTTGATGAGCAGCATGCAGGTCTACACCTGGGATCCAAACTTGCGAACCCCAGGCCGCCTAAGCTGAGGGCATGAACTTACCCACTATGCCACTGGGCCGGCCCCTGTTATCTTTATTTTTAAAGTGATTTTGTTATCTAGCAGAGAAAGTTTGTTGACTACTTTTTTGAATTTTAAATCTTGCTGTCATGAATCAAAGTGCAGAAGTTTGTTTTGTTTTCCTGTCTTCAGTTACCTATGTATAGTTAAGAAAAGAATGAAAATAAATGACTCTTTTATATTTTTAGGCCCGCATAGCATTTTTGCAAGGAGAAAGAAAAGGTCAAGAAAACTTGAAGAAGGATTTAGTAAGAAGAATAAAGATGTTAGAGTATGCATTAAAACAAGAAAGGTATGTGTGCCTCATTTTCATATATGAATAAAATAATACACCTTTTATATCGTACATATACTCTTCTATGTATGTCTCTACACACAGTAGATACATATACTCTTCTATGTATGTCTCTACACACAGTAGATACATATACTCTTCTATGTATGTCTCTACACACAGTAGATATTCTCTTAGACCATTGTAGAATGCGTTTCAAAGCTCCTTGAAAGATGATAAAACCTTGCCCAAAATACAAGATGATATTTTCATTTGATTCCTATATGAGAATAGACAAAAAGATCAAAATCTTTAAGGTGAAATAGTATCTTTTATTATAGATACTATTTAATATCTATTATGTATAACTATATATATATATAAGTATATAACTTAAAGATCAAAATCTTTAAGGTGAAATAGTATCTTTTATTATAGATACTATTTAATATCTATTATGTATAACTATATATATATATAAGTATATAACTTAGATCTGGAATTTTTTTAAAGTTCAGGAAAAAAATTATCTGTTTTTTACTTGGGTGTATATGTTAGTTGGGTTATATGTTAGCTGGATAATTTACCTTTTTTTCTCTTTTACTGTAGTACACTTTTCCCTTCAACTTCTTTTGCAAGTAAAGTTTAAAGAAACAGGCATATGTTGTATTTTATGGGTTATTGGAGAAGTATATGCTAGTAGTTACTTAACTGTGTAGAAAAGGAAAATAATTTTTTTCTTTCAACAATTTTATTAAATTTTCAGGGCAAAATATCACAAATTAAAATATGGCACAGAACTGAACCAAGGTGATTTGAAAATGCCAACCTTTGAATCAGGTAAACTCTTCTGTTAACCATTTTTTTCCCCCCAATTCAAGAAAAATTGCCTTAAGCTCATTTTTATGTAACAGACATGTTCTCTTTTCTCCCATTTCGCTTTGATAGTGTTGGTTAGTCAGGTGGTTGATTAGTGTAATACTTTCTAGAATTTGGGGGAGAATAGTAAATGAATGAAAGTAAATCATTTCATCTACATCTCAATTCTGAGGTTATTTGTTGTATTTTCCTTGTATTGAAACCTTTTGTAAAACTGTGGGTCCATTTTTGGTCGTAATTAGAGGTGGAACGTTAAGCCTTGTAGGCAATCCTTGTCTCATCCTATATAAGCTTAATTTTTCATTATTAAAAAGTTCTTTTTGTCTGGAGAAGCTGTGATTAACTTAGTTTAGGTCTCAAGACATTGGAGATTTGATTGAATTTGGAAACTGTAGAGACAGCCAAATAAGAATAAGAGAAGGAAAAAATTTTCTCCAGTTGCCCTTGCTCTTTACTAAACAGTGAGTGTGAAAGTGGTATCTGATGGGTAATTATGCAAGGAAGGATAGGGCTAGCTATAGGAAAGGATTGTGATTACACTTGGAGTAGTCTAAAAGTCTAGTAAGTAAGGAACATTTGATTTATATTATACAATATTTGAGAATATTACTAGCAGTTTCTTATTTCTCAGGTATATTTAGAACACGTTTATATACACATTATGATGGTGCTAATTGAATTCTGTGTTCTTGGATGCTGGTTACTAAGACAAGAAAAAAATGTGTCTTTATTTGGATATTCAGTTTTTCTTCTCCTCCTATAGTTGTTTCTATACCTAATAAAGTCAGAGCATATACAGTAGGGAAAATAAAACTTATGTATGTATTTTTTTTAGTTAGTGTTAACAGTACATTTTAAAAAGTTAATTGGTTTAATATTAAGTACTTAGAACTTAGCAGAAATAGTCCATACACACAGCTTGCAGTTGTTTTATTTTTTGGTCTTCTCCACTTACCAGTTTTAGCAGCATAACCATTTTTTTCTACCTTCCAATTGTGGTTATATATATAAAATTAAGAGACCAAGATAGAAGTGGCATGGGTTTCCTTATCTGGCTTTTCAGTGGCTATGAAGCTTCACTCTGATGCTAGGGAACAATATCATGGTCTTCTCCTTGGAAGACCAACAATAAATGATAAAAAAAAGTGGAAGGTGTGTACATGTTTCCCACAGTAGTCCCATTGCAGTTAGAGAGAGTACAGTGGCTTCACCATAAGAGAAAACCCGATGGATTCAGAGCTTTTCTCTGACTCATTTTCTTTCTCATGTGGCTAGACTATTCAGAAAATAAGCAGTCACTTTCTAGAACTTGAGGGCTGTTGCGCTAACTTGGTCTACGTAAATGTGAGGAAGGAGGCTAGTGCAGCCACCTTGTCCCTGGAGCCAGAGTCGGGAGTGGCTAGCTGGTCTCAATGCAATAGTTTGTATAAAGCAAACTTAGCAGATTTGTTCACAGATCAGTCTCTCCTATCTACAACTGAAGTAAGGTAAAACAAGTTTGTTTTTATCTGTATAAACTCAAATTGAGGAATAAAATAACATCCAAGTATTTTATTTATAGGAGATAACAATAATAACAAAGTAAATTGTTTTCACGGAGTTAGAAAAACTATTCAGGATGTTTAGTGGAAAACAAACAAAGGGATGGGCAAAAACAGACCATCCAAACAAAATGGGATAAAATTATTCATCAGAGTATAGATAGAGGTAAACATTAAATGAATCAGTCTTGCCTTTTATATATCCCAAACAAATCAAAATGTAAAAAAGAGAAAATGTGTAAAATAGTTGATTTGAAAGAAGTACGAGATACGCATGTGTTTTACACCCTGTCTCAGTAATACCAATATATATATATATATATCCTAGACCTAACCCTATAAAAGGGATTGTATCCAAGTATGTAAAGAGCTCCTTTTTCCCTACATTTACGAAAAACACTGTAACAGTGGGAAAATGGGCAAAGACTAGAAAAGGCACCTCATAAAAAAGGATATCCAGTGGCCAATAAACGTATGAAATAATGTTCAATTTTGTTAGTTATTGAGGAAATACAGCTTAAACCTGCCAGTGCAAATAGACACATATCAGAATGTCTAAAATCCCAAAGGGAAAAAGTCAAATGTTGATGAGGATATGGAACAATCAGAACTTGTAGACCTACTGGTGGTGGGATTGTAAATTGGTAGAACTACTCTGACAGTTATTTGTCAGTATTATTAAAGGGAACAGAGGATGCATACCCTATGGCCCAATAATCCACTTCTTAAAATCCACACTTCTGTTCTTCCTAAGCCTAGTGTAAGAATGTTCATAATATCATTATTTTTTAATAGTAAAAAACTAGAAGGAACTCAAACATCTTTCAACATTAGAATGGCTATTTTGTGGTATTTTAGCATAATGGAATGCTATTTAGCAACAAAAGTGAACAAACTGTATAACTGAACCTGACAACATGGATGGGTCACATAAAATTGAAAATTAATATGAGCGATTTTATATATATCCAATTCAAAAATTAGTGTAGTTTTTAGCAGTCAGGATAATGTTGATACTCTTCTTAGGAGTATCTAGTGACTAGAAAAGGACACAAGGAAAGCTTTTGGGGTGCTGATGGTGTTTTGTTTCTTCATTTAGGTACTGGTTACATGGGTGTCTTCAAAAATTCATTGAGTGTACGCTTCTGATGTACTTGAAGGGTATCCTTAGCATTATTTATAAGGGTGAAAAATGGAAGCTAATTTCAACATTAGGGAACTGATTAAATTAAATGGGTATATAAATATACACACACACACTTTATATGGAATATTACGTAATCATTTTATATGATGTTAATCTATATTTGTTGGCATAGAGAATGTTCAAGATACATTGTGACAGAAGCTACTTACAATGCGCTACTCACATTGGCCCTTTTTTTTTTTAAGGAGCGAGAAGCTTATGTATGTATTTTCAGGTGGAAAATATGGAATGATAAAATCTCAAGTATGAACACTCTTGGTGATAGGATTTTGGGCCATTGTATTTCTTCTTTTTTTTTTAATGTGTTTTTTCCCCATGATTTTGTGTTATATGTGATTAAAAAAGAAACAAAATGGTATAAATAGAAAAATAGGGGAACTATTAGAATGAAATAATTATTTCTAGAAATTGTAGAAATTCCTATGTTCAGGGGAAGAATAGAAGATACTAATAATGGGCTTGTTAGGGATAGAGAAGTAATGCCTGCAGAGAATATTTGAATTGCTACCAATAAATATTTGTTCACATGACTCTGAGGAGTACAGGAGTCTAACAACTGTGAGCCATTTTAAGAGTTCTCAATATTCACTGTGAGAGCTGATCTTCTATGGCTTATAAATTCCCATTTAAATTTATGGGAAGATATTTCTGTGATATCATTAGTGTCAATAAATAGTTTTAAATTTCACGCTAGGGATACTTGAGAGCTTAACTGGCCTGAAATTATACTATTTATTAAACTCTTTTTTAATTCGTCCACTTTATTACCTGAAAATAAAATACGATTTTTTACCTATAGTAAAAACTATTTTCTGGTTTAACTTTTAGTTCTAAAAATGAAATTGACTATATAAAATCTTGTGATATAGACTTAGAGTCTACTGATACAGACTCAAAATTAGGAATAATATAAATATAGTATAAAACTTCAATAGTTTTATATGTACCTAATTTCTTAACAGTATTGATTTTGAATAGCTTATGTAAATATTAAATATAGCTTTTTAATTTCAAAAGCATTCAACTCAGCAGAATTTTGGTAGTTAAAAAAATTAATTTTAGTAACATTTTATTTAAAAGTCTGGGCTTTTGATTTTTGAATTCCTGGTAGTAATAAGTTAATGTACACTTAGGTTTTTGCCAATTTTGAGACAAGGAGGGTAGTACCTAAGTGTTTCGGTTATTGGGATAAACACATTTAAAATGAATGACCTGCTGTTAATACTCAATAAATGTTAATATTTTTCTGTCCTTTATAAAATATTTAGGGCATATTTTTGTGGAAAATTTTCCCTAAGAGAACTTTAACAATATTTTCAGGAGTTGAAATAATGTGTATGAAACTTACCTTGTTTTTTTGTTGTCGTTGCTAATTTTTAGAAGAAACCAAAGACACGGAGGCTCCCACAGCACCTCAGAATAGCCAGTTAACGTGGAAGCAAGGCAGACAGCTCTTACGACAGTGAGTAATGGTTCATTTTCAGCTTTCTTGAAGGATCTAGATATGAAAGTGGTTGTATTCAGTCACTTTGCAAATGAAAAATTATTTAATGATAATGGAACAATATATGTAGTTTCCACATTGCTTCTTTTTTGCTTTGTTAGACTCTTGGATCTTTTCAAAGTTTGTTTTTTCTGAATGTTTCTCTGAACATTCCTCAGGATGATGTTGTTTTCTTATTTGTGGGGTTGAATGTCTTAAAGACTGGATGACTTGAAGACCAGAACAAAAAATGTGGAGTTCATGCTTGTAGACACTCCATTCCCATCACTGCAAAATTCACATATTTGGTTTTAAGTGGGAGTGTGACTGGTTTAGAGAAGGAATTTAGCTGATTATCTGAAACTTTCAGAAGTGGCTTGCCAAATCCTACTGTTACTTGACTTTTTGAGGAACCTTTTTGATGTTCGAGCTCTTTGCTATATTAGAAGTGTTTGTGTGGCTTTTATCTATTTGTTCTTCTCTTATATTTTGAAAATTTTTGGTACTTGCGTACTACTATTTTGGGCAGTTTACATTATGCAACCTTCTCAACTCACATCTATGCCTTCACTACAGTAAGCTAGTCAAGTGTGATCAGACCCTTGACCTTGTTATTACCTAGAACTACCCTACCTTTGCAATATTCCATGGTCTGACAGTTGTCTTATATTCTACTTCTTCCACTTCAATTCCCACGTTATTTGTTCTCTGACCATACCTTGATCTTTTAGATCCTTGACTACTACATTTTCCTCCTTAGCTCCTCTACCTATGGTTGGTTTTATTTTGTTTTTTGTTGTTGTTGTTGGGTTTTTTGTTGTTTTTTTACTTCCCTAGATCCAGCTTAGACCCCATGTATCACCCTTTTGCTAATGCTCTTAGCTTTCTTGCTGCCCACTTCTTATTCCTCTCCCACTAGTCATTTTACCATATATACCTGCAATATCCCAGCCCTAGTTTAATCTTGATTATCTGTTGCTTCTGCTTCTAATTAATTCTTAGAGAAAAAAAATCATGTGTATACCATTACGTATGTATGGTTTTCTGTCTGAACATTGCAGAGAGCCTTTCTCCATAACCTTGGTCACCTCCTGCTCCCATTGTCCTCAGTGGATATTCTAAACCCACCGAAACTCAGTCCCTTCTCCTTTACTCTCATTAGAACACCTCAGGTTCTACTTCACTGAAATTATGAAGGCTGTCAGGTGAGAACTCTCTTTTTACTTTCTTTTCTGTAAATGTGTTTAAACCGCAGATTCATCACCTCAGTTTCTAATGTTCCATTCAAGGACGTATTTATCCATCTGAACTCTTAGTGACTAAAACTCAAACCAGTTTGAGTAAGAACAGATTTGTTTGGAAGAATGCTGGAGTAGCTAGTAGAATTGAGGGAAGTACTGAATAACCAAGTGTCAGGAAGACAAGAGCTGGAGTAGCGCTGAGAACTTCTCAGAGACTGGAAACACTTAGGATATGTTCTTATTCTCTCGTTCTCTGCTCCTCTGTGTATCCATTTTATTCTTTTCTGCTGAAAACCACTTTTCTCCAGATGGCAGGGGACCGCTTATTTTAGTCAGAATAATTTCTGAAGATTAGAATTGTCTTGACTTGATCAAGTAACTGCCCATGAGTTAGTTATTTTTACCTGGGTTGTGTAAGATCTTGGCTGCTCGTTCAGACCATGTGGTTAGAGTGTGGTGGGAATTGTTCCCCTCAAACGAGGATTGCATTTTTTAGTACGACAGCTATGGAGAAGTCAGGTGCACGGTATTTCTCTCCTAAATGCCTAATCCCATTACCTGGATTTATATTCTGTCTCTTCCGACCTTTCTCGAAGAGTAGTTTATCTCCATAGTCTCCTTTATTCAAACTATCGAGTCTATTTTCCATTTTGATGTTCCACTGAAGCTACTATCAAAAAACATATTTAACAGACCTTTCTTTTCATATTTGGTCTTTTGGAAACATTTGAAATTGACTATCCATTCCTTTTTGAAACTCCTTTTTTTCCTTACTTCCATGATACCACTCTGTGCTATCATTTTTGCCCCTAATTTCTCAAGTACTTTTTAAAAATTTCCCTTTGAGTATCTTTTGTTCTTCTAGCCATTTAGGTGTTTGTGTCCCCAGCCTTTCTGTTCTTACTTAGGTTCTCTTTCTCTGGATAACTTCATTTAAAGATTTTTTTTATTTTTTCCTTTTTCTCCCCAAAGCCCCCCGGTACATAGTTGTGTATTCTTCGTTGTGGGTTCTTCTAGTTGTGGCACGTGGGACGCTGCCTCAGCGTGGTCTGATGAGCAGTGCCATGTCCGCGCCCAGGATTCGAACTGACAAAACACTGGGCCGCCTGCAGCGGAGCGCGCGAACCCAACCACTCAGCCACGGGGCCAGCCCCTGGATAACTTCATTTAAATCCATGGCCTCAAATACCACCAAACAGTAATGACTCCAAAATCTATATACCCAGTCCACTCTCTCCTGAGCCTTTCTTAGCATTGTGCTGAATAAACATTGTCTTCACTAGACTCTACATGATTATCTGATAGGTGTCCTATAAACTAATTTCTAAACCTTTATTCTTCGTTTCATTGAATAGAACCACCATTCTGCCATCCAAGCTAGAAACATGAAAAATTCCCAAAATTCTTACATCTTCTTTCATTCTACTGCCATGTTTGTTTGTGCACCAAGTCACTAAGATTATGTCTTGCTTATTTTCTCCACATTTATTTACCACCTCTTCAGTTTTACTTCTTGCTGTGTTAGTGTCCTAACAGTCTCCCGCTCTTTAGCTTTCATCTAAAAATCTTTTCTTCGTTTGCCAGCGATATATAGGCTCCATTTTTGCATCTTTCCTTAGCCTATTAAATACATTAGGAAGAAATTCTTTAATTTGTCACTCAAAGCCTTACATGACCCATTATCTCTATTTATGTCATAATCCAGTCCCTTTCTTCTTCTCCAGTCGCCTCCTGGATCCTAGATTAAGTACCCTGGTTTAGATAAACAGGAAATTTGAAGACCACGGGACTGTAGGAATGCCGTGAGATCTTAGATCCTAGGAGGAGAACTAACCTGTCCATCAACCTCTCCCTAAGAACGCGGTTTAAACTTAGCATGTCACCATTCTGGTGTTTAGTTCTACTCATTCTTTATCCACTTTCTGGACTTGTTTTTGTTTTTGTTTTAAAATAATATATGTCATCAACTCTTAAAAGCTTTTTAAGGCTCTAGGGCTTTTATGTTTCAACATAACTGGCCCTTAATTAGTGTTAGCCATACTGTGTGTATGCTTTCTTAATTAAATTTTGGTTTGTAATTGGCCTTATTCTCTTAGAACTGGAACTAGTCTATAGAGAAGAAAGTTGTTTAGGCAAAGAAAGATTATATTTTATAGAATTATGGCTGTTTCTAAAATCCTTTGATATGATTTTGAGTAACAAGTTTGCAGATGTTAACAATATGTGGGATTTAATATTTTTAAATTTCTCTTATAGATATCTTCAAGAAGTAGGTTACACAGATACTATATTAGATGTACGGTCTCAGCGGGTAAGGTCATTGCTTGGACTATCCAATTCAGAACCAAACGGATCAGTAGAAGCAAAGAATTTGGAACAGATCCTGAATGGAGGTGAATCTCCTAAGCAAAAAGGACAAGAAATCAAAAGGTATGATTTATACTTGTAGGTTAACAATGTTTATATAAGAGTATTATGCATTTCTTCAGTTTTATTACTACTGTTAACAGTTTTTAAAGCAGGTAGAGTTTAGATTTAAAGACTTTTTCCCCCCTAAGTGGTACCATGGGCAAATAAATTTTCTATTTAGATACTTTTAAAATTTATCTAAAGTTTTGAGAATGGCTGTAATTCTAAAATAGGTGCAAATTTAAAATTTTAGGGTGATTTCATGTAGTTTTTAGAAGTACTTTAACATCCTGATTTTTAAATTTTTGCTAGAATATTTTCAATAAATTATACTACTCCTCTATAAGTAGAATAGCAGTGATTATTTAGACTCTTGTAGGAAAGAAACAGAGTTTTGTGTTATGTTTGGGCTCAGAAAGCTACCAGATATACTTTTTTTATTTAGTGTGTTTATTGAGATACAGTTCACATACCATAAATTTCACTCATTTAATGTATAATGGTTTTTAGGATGTTCACACAATCACTACAGTCTAAGTTTTGAAAATCGTCATCACCCTGAAAAGAATCCCTGTATTCATTGGCTGCCACTCCCCATTCTTCCCTAACTTCCTCCCACTCCCCCAACCCTAGGCAACCACTGATCTGTCTCTATAGAAATGATTATTTTATTAGTGACTTCTTTGACTTAGCATAATATTTTTAAGGTTTATCCATGTTGTAGCATGTGTCAGTAATTCATTCCTTTTTGCCAAATAATATTCTGTTCATGGGTATACCAAATTTTGTTTATCCATTCTTTTCAGTTTTTGGGTGTGTGGGTTGGTTCCACCTTTTAGAATAATGAATAATGCTCCTGTGAAGGTTGGTGTACAAGTGTGAGCATCCGTTTTCAATTCTCTTGAGTATATACTTAGGAGTGGAATTGCTGAGTCACATGGTAACTCTGTTCTCTTTTTTGAAGAACTTCCAAAGTAGCTGAACTATTTTACATTCCTACCAGAAGTTCATAAGGATTTTGATATCTCACCATCCTCGTCAACACTTCTTTTTGTCTACCAGAAATACTTTTGATTAATACAGACTTGATAAATGCAAGGAGTCAAGCGAGTGGAACTTTTTTCATTTTTTAACCACTAGATATTATTTTGAAGAACACGGATTGGAAGGACAAAGGAAAAGAGAATAGAAAAAAACCAAATGAGTTCATTTAAGAGCTTAAGAAATTAATAATGTATAAAATTTATAAACTCGCATTATTTTATACCTTAGATATATTTTATGACATTATGCAATTATTTAAAACATGATTTATAACTTTAAAGTTAACATAGGCCTTTGGTTTAAGTTTTTTATTTCTGAGAAATAAGATCTCTTTAATAAAAACAATTTGACATCTAATAGAGCCGTTACTTTCTTTACTCTGGATTTCAGGAAGCATAGAGTTTCTGTAGCATGAGAGAAAAAGCCAAAGTATTATCATGCATTTTTAACTAAACTTGTCAGCTTAATCAGGTTAAGTAGTTCATAGAATTTATAGATACTTTAGTGTAATAGAGTTTCCTGTACCATTCCTAAATCTGAATTAAAGATCCACAACAGACTGTATCTTCTTTTTCTAAAGCTTCTTGCCTTTGCGAGGTTAAGACTTTAATAGGTTTTTTTTCCATTGTGGTAAAAACCACGAGATCTACCCTCTTAACAAATAATTTTAAGTGTATAGTGCAGTATTGTTAACTATAAGCACAATGTTGTAGAGTACATCTCTGGAACTTTTTCATCTTGCATGACTGAAACTACTGTACTACTGAATAGCAATGTCCTGTTTGCTCCTTCCTGCAGCCCCTGGTAACCACCATTTGACATGCTGTTTCGGTGGGTGGCTACTTTAAATACCTCATATAAGTGGAATCATGCAGTATTTTTCCTTCTGCAACTGTCTTATTTCGCTTAGCATAACGTCCTGAAGGTTCATCAGTGTTGTAGCATATGATAAGGTTTCCTTGTTTATGGCTGAATAATATTCTATTGTAAGTGTATACCACATTTTCTTTATCTGTTCATCCATCCACAGGTATTTAGTTAATAGTTGTTTTTAATTAAAACTGATTTCCTTCTTCTTTTTTCTTTTTCCTTCTCCCCAAAGCCCCCCAGTACATAGTTGTATATTTTAGTTGTGGATCCTTCTAGTTGTGGCATATGGGATGCTGCCTCGGCATGGCCTGATGAGCAGGGCTAGGTCTGCGCCAAGGATCTGAACTGGCGAAACCCTGGGCCAACCACTCGGCCACAGGGCCTGCCTCTGATTTCCTTCTTGAGTTACTTAAATATTCTGAGTCTGCACTAATGTAGATGCTGTGTGGTTCATCTATTATCAGGACCTTTGAAAACCCCTAGAAGTAAGAAAATGATCTAACATATTGATGGAGATTTCAGCTAAAAGATGTTTATCACATTCTTATTTATAATAGTAAAAAATTAGAAGCAGTCTTAATGTTCAATAGTAGAGGAATGGTAAATTTTAGATCATAATATGTATTATGCTTAATGGTTTAGAATGTGAATTCTGAAGACAGACTGACTGGGTTTGAATCGTGACTTCAACACTTAGTAACTGTGACTTTGGGACAATACTGTACCTTCCTGTGCTTCAATTTTCTCATTTGTAAAATGATGATGATAGGTTAGATATGAAGAAGAAATGAATTAATGTAAAGCATTTAGAACAAGGCTTGGCACAAAATAAGTGTTAACTATGATGGAATATTGTGTATCCAGTTGAAATGTGACCCCACCAAGAGTAATGTTTACTGGATTCTGCTGAGTCAATGTCACTGTTTTTCTTTGTTTATTGTAGCGAGGTGTTGCGGGTGCTTCGTATCACAGAGCATCCACTTTATGAGGAATTATTTGGGTAGAGTTCTCTTGGATCTTATAACTGAGAAGATTCTTTAGTAATTGGTCTGATTTACCTGTGAACCTCCAGTAGTTGCTCCCTTTCTCTTTTCACTTTGTTTGGAATCTCGCCAAATTTGTGTGCCACCCCGAGCATTTTCTCCAGCTGAGCAGGGAGATCTTCTGTTTTCTTCTGCTGTTTGGCTTCTGGTATGTTGGCAGCTGGTCTTATATCCCCTCCAGGCAGGATATTGAAATTGATCACATTAATAGATACCGACAATTGGGATCTGCCAGTCAGATGACTGGGCCTCTGTCCTATCATGCAAAAGTGAAGCCAGCTGCTTGCCATCCTCACCCTTGTACACAATATATCCAGTTATCTTTTTGGTGCCTCACTCTTAAATGTGAACACCTAATAGGAAAGACTTTAGTATGGAAATTGGAGACCAAAGGAACCACGCAAAAACCGGAACTCAGAAGGGTCCATATACCTCTTTGAATTAGTGTTTTTGTTTCCTTTGGGTATATACCCAGAAGTGGGCACTGCAGCATTATTTACAGTAGCCAAGATGTGGAAGCAACCTAAGTGTCCATCGATAGGTGAGTGGATAAAGAAGATGTGGTACTCACAGACACACACACACACACACACACACACACACACACACACACACACACACAGAGAGGAATATTACTCAACCATAAAAAAGAATTAAATCTAGCCATTTGTGAGAACACAGAGGGAACTGAGGGTATTATGCTAAGTGAAATAAGTCAGACAGCCAAAGACAAATACCGTATCATTTTACTTATATGTGGAATCTAAAAAACAAACAAAACAGAAACAGGCTCATAGATATGGAAAACAAACTGGTAGTTACCAAAGGGAGAGCACTGGGAGGGCAGGCAAAAAAGGTGAAGGGGATTAAGAGGTACAAACTTCCAATTATAAAATAAATAAATCATGAGGATGTAATGTACAGCATAGGGAATATAGTCAGTAATATCGTAATAACTTTGTATGTTGACAAATGGTAACTAGATTTAAATCATGGTGATCATTTCATAATGTAGATAAATATTGAATCACTATGATGTGCACCTAAAACTAGTAGCATATGGTATGTCATTTGTACTTCAGTAAAAAAAGGAACTCAGAGAAAACAGGGAACAGAGACTTTCAAAACTCTAATTTTCTAAGAGGACTGAGAGAAGATAATACATCTACAGAACAAATAGGATATTATTTTTAAAGGTTCAATCAGAGATTTAAAAAGAACTAATAGAAATTAGAAAGTGTGATAGAAATAATTTCCGTGTGAAACTTTGGAGATAAGGTTAAAAGACTCTCCCAGAAAAAAGGGAAAAGTGAAAATAGGACTGAAAAGACAGGAAAATTTATAGGTTAGTTCAGGAGGGCCAACATTCAACTAGGAGTTTCAGAAAGAGAGAACAGGTAAAATGGTGTTGAAAAGATTTATTAAAGTAGTGAATAAAAGAAAATTTTCTAGATTTACAGAATATATTTCCAAGGATGTGTGTTTCTAGATTGGAAAAATTGATTTTAAAAAGATCCTTACAAAGGCCATTATCATGAATGCTAAAAAGAAACACCTCAAAAGAAAGCATGTTAACATGCAAATAGCATAAAGTCTCAGACCCTTCATGGTCCATGGTTGCTTTAATTTTCATTTTCCTAAGGACTGTTGATGTTGAGCATCTCTTTGTGCCATCCACATATCTTTTGATACATTGTCTAGTTGAATAATTTCTCCATTTTTTGTTTTATTTGCTAATTTTGAGATTTAAATATCCTTTATATATTCTGGACGCAAATCCTTTGTTATATATGTGACTTGGAGATATTTTCTCCCAATGTGTAGGCTTCACTTTAAATTCTTTTAACAGTGTCTTTCACAGAGCAAAAGTTTTTAATTTTGAGAAGTCTAATAATTCATCAATTCTTTCTCTTATGGATTGTGCTCTATTTGACTTTTAAAGCCGTGCACATGTATTAGTGTGATCAAATACAATTTTAAAAGCCTAAAAGGTGAGTTCTTACTTTAGAGACAGAAGTTTCTATGCAGGGTACAACAGTACTTAATTTATCAAAGTTCAAAACAAAATTGTCATATCTTAAATTTACTGTTTTCTGTTTTTCTGTCATTGATGTGCCAATTTTGTCAAATATTTTCTTTGCCTTTCATTTTATCCCCAAATATTATGACATATAAATGTTGAGCTGAGAAGTGTGTGTTATTGATTGTGGTAGGTTTGTGTTTGTTTGTTTTTACTAATTTGCATTTGGAAAAATCATCTCTTTCTGCATTCAGATTTTATATGGTTCCTTAAACAATGTGCTGCATTAGGCAGAGTATAGTAGACCTATTAAAACCCTATACCATGTTAAAGTGCTATTAAAAAATAGTCTGGATTGTCTTATGTCCTTAATTTGGACAAATAGAACCACTCAGGGAGGAAAAAAACCCTAGATTTTAGATTCTTCTTCTTTTTGTTACCGTGTTCTCTTAGTATTGGTAAGGACATCTGACATCATCTAGTGCAACCCCCACAGTTTACAGGTGAAGAAATTGAGGCCAAAAGGTTTAAGTGACTTGACCAAATTCAGGCAGCTAGTTAGTGTAAGAGCAGAGGCTTTCATTTCAAGTCTGTAGTGAGCTGAAATTTCCACTGTTCTGTTATTACCTCTGTTGGCAGATATTTAAACAATTGTTTGAAAACTCTCTTTTGTATATAGAGAAGGAACTGAGATAGTTGAGAAAATGACTTCATAAGTAGATAAAAATAGATTATCAGTATTACTTATTAAAAGAGTGGTTCTGGAAAACTTGAAAGTATTTCTTTAATATATTAAGGGTCTCATTTTCTAGGTAAGAAAATCTGTGAAATGAATTGGAATATTCTGTATCTCATTTACCATAACTTTAAATCTGGGCAGCCTGATAAATTAAAGTTTGGTTTTAGTCCTCAGACATTTGGGTCAAGCTATAAGAGAAGTTGTAGGGCTATAAGAAATGGTAAGTTTAATTTGCTTGCTTGTGATGGCTTTATTTTGAGAAATAATAGCACATTTGAGTGTCTAATACTATAGGATTTTATTTTGATGTAATTCTTAAAATATTTTGGACAATCAACAAAGAACAATCACTTTTTTTAATTGAGGTTATGATAGTTTACAGTCTTGTGAAATTTCAGTTGTACGTTATTATTTGTCAGCCACCATATAAGTGCACCCCTTCATCCTTTGTGCTGACCCCCCAATCCCCTTTCCCCTGGTAACCACTAAACAGTAGAGAACAATCACTTTTACTTTAATTATAGAAAATAAGTAATCTTTCAAACATTCTTTTTCTTGGGTAAAATATTTAGTCAGTACATTATAAGTAGGTTGTTATTTGAATCTCTATACTACCTTTAAGTACTGTATTAAAATAGGAACCAGAAAGAAGTATTAGAATTAACCATTGGAATATTTAGATTCATCTTTCTTTCCTCTTACAGGCCCTCTGGTGATGTTCTTGAGACATTCAATTTCTTAGAAAATGCTGATGACAGTGATGAAGAAGAGGAAAATGACATGATTGAAGGCATCCCAGAAGGAAAGGACAAACATCGGATGAATAAACACAAAGTAGGAACTTGATTTTCTGTTCTTAGCTAAAATATATACATATATTCAGGATAGAAATTTTCGAGATGTCTTAAATTACATTGGAAGTGATTGATCATTTTTTATCATGTCGCTTGAAGGTTTTGTATAGTCAGTTCTTACTGACTTACTCACATATCATAGAAATTATTATTTGCTCTCTTCACTAAATGGCAAGAAAGGATCTGTTTTTATAGGACTAGTCCAGTGGTTTGAAACTTTTTAAAAAAAGCAACACCCTCTCCACTCGTGCCACAATTAAGATTCACTGCTGAAGTATGCCTCTTCATGTGCGGCAAACAGTGACAAATTAACTGAAGCTGCAGTGGGGGACACTCCCTCCTGGGTGAGGGAGTCACCTATGGATTGTAAATGTATGTGTCAGCATTCTCATTCCTTGGTAAGGATTAATAAAAGTTTACTTTTGCTCATAGCCTAAGAAACAACTTTACCTGTTTCACTGGTGATGTGGGTTAGCTGTAGGAGCAAAAGTAGAGAAATGATGCATTTGTGAATTATCATAGTATTGTGCAGACTTTGAGGTATGTAAAAACAAATGGATAGGTTCAGTTGTGGTTCTTTAGGATGGTTACAGTCGTGTGGAAAAAAATGTCAGTGTTTCTCAAAAAGCTTCCAGTCTGTAAAAGCAGCTTTCATCCTTTCTGCCACATTTCGTATGTGTAACATACTCGTGTAATATGAGTGAATAGAGATTTTGATCCTTTTCTACTTTTTTTGTTCTGGGATGTGAAGCACTACTAAGATTACAACAGCTATTGACTTACGGTAGTTAATATCTTTCTTAGCTGTGCCATATCCCTATGAGTTATGGATTACATACACCATTCTCAGTGAGTGAGGTCAATTCAACACAGTGTGTCAGAATGTGAGTGAATGGGTCTTTAGTAGGAGTAACTGTGAATCTATTATAATTAAAGAAGTTAACTATTCTGACAATTAGCATTTTAACTGTTCTTATTACCACATTGCTTGTATCACATCTCACAACAGTCTTCACACAGCACTGTTGAGAACCATTTGTCTAAGGTATGACTGGGGATTAGTGAACCACATGGAAATCTGAAATTTTGTATCTAAGTGATTTAAAAATGGGAGTGCAGGTGTAAAGGTAATTGTGAGCACAGGATCCCTTTAAAATTTAGGATAAAAGTAATTCTTGGCTTGTGTTCCATTTACAGATAGGTAATGAAGGTTTAGCTGCTGACCTAACTGATGATCCTGATACTGAAGAAGCACTTAAAGAGTTTGATTTTTTAGTCACTGCTGAAGATGGTGAAGGAGCTGGAGAAGCACGGAGTTCAGGGGATGGCACAGAATGGGGTAAGGTGATAAGAAATATGGGGGTGGGAGAACATCTAGCCCTTAAATATGTATTATTATTAAATATTATATGTAGAATGTGTGTATCTGAATGTATGGTGGCAGTTAAACTGAGAGGGGGGAAGCGGTATTGAATAATTTCAGAGTATTTTGCACCAATTTGTATTTGGTGACTAAATTGGTTACTAGATGGCTTTTGGTAGATTTTGATTTTTGAAATTTGTCTTTGATTTAAAGTTGAAGCATTTAGTCAATTTAGAAATCCAGTTCCTTTCTTCTTAGCATGTTTTTTTAAAAAAGCATGTATACAGTTTTAAACTTTTCCATTATTTAATTTGGTTAATGACTTTAAGTTTCAGGAAGGCTTAATTCTTTCAGTATGCCTGTATGGTGTTATTTGACTTATTGCCAGGAAGTAATAAAGCTACTAATCCTAAATTGTAGCTCTATATTGAACAAGATTTAGTGGAGGTATTAAACTTTATTACATATAATATTCATTGTGCAAATATTAGGGCCTATCCTTTGGAAATAGTATGTAATGCTAATAATAATCCAGCCATAACTAAAAGGGAGAAGACATAGTTCTATTTTACACGGAGAAAACCCTATTAGAAAGTAAAATAAAAGTATAAAAAATGTTTTAAGATAATAAGTGAAGACCAGTATGATGTTCCTATTAAATATGTTCATTCAATCATCTTTTAATCTCAGTGGGTTATCTGGTAGGTGGAACTCAAATTGTGTTTATGGAGCTTTATTGAAGAAGGTTACTAAATACCTTAATACAGTTTCACATGAACACCAAAGTTGGCTTAGTTACTAGTGAGGAATTATCACTAGATTTTTTTAAAACTACTTTGGTGATAGGAAACACACTTGGATTTAAAAAATACCTCATTTATGTATTGAAAATGAATATTGCTTACAGCAGGAGAAACAAAACCTAATAATATATTTGTTGACTATCCTGATAGAAATCGAGTACCTAAAAGATCTGAATTTTGCTACCAGCTTTCTCATTGTTTATGATTCTCAAGCATTGGTTTCAGACCTTCATTTCTCTCTTCTAAGTGGAACGAGAAGAGGCACTTGATTGAAAATATGAAAAAACTCCACAATTACTTTCTAGACTTTGAATATACATTTTTGTATTTATTATTTGAAAATAGCCATATTCTAGAAGTTTACCCTTCTTTAAGAGTCTTTTTCAGGAGAAACAGTAAAAATACCTGTTTTCTTTTAACTTCTGCGGGTAACCCATTCAACATTGGAAATACTCTGTTTTTTCCGCAATAATTTCTAAGGTACTATTTTTTTTTCTGGATTTTTTTTATAATTACAGAAATATAGTTAAATTATATAAGTATATAATTATTTTATAATTCATATATGTTTTAGGAGATTTAGAACCCTCAAATACATGTGAAGAAGAGAATTAAAAATCACCGATAATGCTACTATGTAGAGAGAACCATGGTTAACATTTATATAAATATACATATCCTTATTTAACAAAGGATTTTGCTGTGTCCTGATTTATAACTCACACTTTTCACTTAATATATTATTCTTCTTCAACATCGTTTTTAACAGCTGTATAATATTCTGCCAGTGTGTTCCATTATTTATTTAACCAGGGCTCTACTGATGCACATTTAGATTATTTTCATTTAAAAAAAAAGGATCAAAAGTGGTTTTCAAACATTTGTATAGCTAAATCTTGGCACATATCCATTCCTATTTCCTTCACCTAAAATGGCTGGAAATTTAACTGTCAGTCAAAAGAATATACAAAAATTTCAGGAATTTAATTTTATAAAATGGCCTTGTTTCTTTAATAAAAGGATCGTATTATATACAGTTGATTGGTCTTCTGTCCAGACTATTGACTATAGAGCCAAGTTTCAAGAGAGGACCTACTTAGTGAGTGACAACTGTCAATACTTTATTTACGTTTACTATTAATATTTGAGAGTGACCTGAATCTCTTAAATGGAAGTAACCAACAAAGTCTCTTCCTTTCAGATGAGACTGAAACATCTTTAAAGCTTTTTAAGTTCTTGAAAAGGAAAAGGACTTATTTAAGAACAAAATGGTTCAAGTAGTTTCTTTCCTTGAGAAATGAAAACTGTCAAAAGATCTATGCAGTTTCTGAATTGATCTTTGCTACTCAACAGGTGGTCATATTCAGTTTTTCTAAAACAAAGAGGATGGATTTACAGACACTCCTTTGTATTTATTTAATTTGTTTACTTTAAATTTAGTTATAAATGAGACGATAGTGGTTTTCAGATTTAATTTTTGGGGAAAGGACACAGATTTTTTAAAAAAAATAGTCTGTCCTAATGAAATATATCCCAGTACCTCACCCACACTGGATGATCTGTCTTATTTTTTATTTTGTATACTAGGAATCTGCTCATATATCTCTAATTTTGAATCCTTTTATTCTATGAAACCACTGCTTTTTAGAAAGCTTTTAAATTGTTTTTCTTCTGTCATCCACATTAGATAGTCTGAATTTAATTTGATAGTTTTTTTTTCTTCTCATAATCAAAAATATTAGTGGATATTTCTTAATTTTGCTATTTCTCTCGTGGAGATAGGCGTTTTAAGGATGTTTATTTATTTTCTCCCACCGTGAAACTGCGATCTGTGGTTAATTTGTGGGACTACAAAATGCAATTACTACCTGAATGTATGTATTTAAACATAATGGATAAAGTACTGAATATTTGCATAAAGTAAAGTTAGTTATAAATTTATGCCACATTAAGTAGATTTGTATAAATTCTCTGCTTTGGTGGTTAGAATTACCATATAGAATTTTGTTTTTGTGGTTTTCAGTTGTCACGGGTCAATTTTTTGTGCATATTTGTGTTTTCTTTTAAACAAAAAAGTTCCCATAACTGATTCAACCTCATTTCTTGGTATTTTTTCCCCCTTAGATTTTTTAAAAACAGAATTAATATGTAGAAGATTATGCTGCCTCTTCCCTTTTGCTCTTTACTATTCCTTATAAGCAATATCAAATCAGCCGTTACTTTCCAGGCAAGTTCCAGGATGTTTTTGTGCACATATGCATTCACCCACCTGTTCTTTGCACTGCCTGAGTTTACCTTTGTTTTCTATACTGGAGGTTATCTTGCAAGTAATATTTGTTGTTTTCCTTAAGCTTATCCTTTTTTATTCCCTTTGCTTTTCCACTCCACCACCCTTTGCTACTTTAGTTATAGCTATTCACAGCTTTATTTTTTCTACAAAGGTCTTTTAAAAAACTATTTGGCTATCTTATTAAATTTTTCTGTCATATCTGTTTCCTGTATAAAGTTTATACCACTTCAGTTCTTTTTATTTCCATGAGGTTTAAAAAGTATTTGCTCAAAATGTGTCAATTTGTCTTGGTTTAAGTAGTCACTTTTAAAAATAAGAATTGTCAGCTTTGTTAAGATAGATGCAAATGATTAATTCTTTAGATCACATTGTTTTCTTAGAGTATTCAGTAAATTGATGATTCCTGATAAAGCGTAGTTTTCAGAAAACTTCATGATTAGAGTACATGAAAAGTGAATTTTCTCTTTAAATCAGTATTACAACTATATCACAAACAGTATTACAGTTTGACAAATAATCTTATGTGTAAATTTCAACCTTGAGCAACCTAGTTTTAGGTAATTCAAGTTAGCGAATTAACTTGAAGCTTTGAATTTAGCTTTTTACGTATGATCGTAGGTATATGGATAAGAGAGAAAGTGATAACAATTGTAGTAGGAAAGACCCAAAATACAGTAAATGATTGAATTTCTGTGTGCCGTTCATGTGAGAGATTTCTTATCTTTACTACATACAGCAATCTATTAGGAAAAAAAGACTTTTTTATGTCCACTGTATAGATTGACTGAGTGAGGCCTAGGGAGTTTATAAGACTTGTGAGCCAGAATATAATGTCATCAAAAATTTTAACAAGTATGTTTTCCATAAAATCTCACTATTGTGTCAGTCTGACTGATTGGCTTAGCCTATATGTTTTGGTTTAATTTTTATTTAATAGCAAGGTTATATAAACTCCTAGTTCTTAGTCTGTAACAGAATGTTAAAATTCCTAACACATGGCTGTTTTAAAACTAAACAAAGGAAGGAAAAACCCTTAATATTTAAAATAATTCCAATAGACTTATTTTTATGCTGCTTCTTAATGCTATTTTTCCTCTAGTTTACTATGGAGTAGTTTTTTTCCAGGCACACGTATTTACTTAAAACAAATATGGATTTGTTATTCAGCTAAAATAGCTGATGTGTCATCTTTAGCAGATGTACGGCAATGTATGTTTTCACTTCTCCATGCTTGTCACTGCTTTTATCTTACCCTAAAAAAATGAACTCAAAAAATTCTTCAGTGGAATTTGAGTTTTGTTTTTTTGTTTTTTTTTGCTAATCTTAGTTGTAGACCAATGGAAGAAGGTAATGAGATGTTGAACTATTTGGCTGGGGCGGGGGTAGAGGTGGGATTCTCTGAATGCTTTGTATGGATTATTGGAGACACTGTATTTTGGAATTATATGTATGTATTATATTGGACTAGAATGCCTCTCCATTAGTACAGTTATCCTGTGCATGCAGAATCAGTGTGACAGAAGGTGCATGAATATTTTCATCAATAAAATGGCACTGACTTTTCCAGCTTGCACTTTTATGAGTAGTTCGCATGTAATTCATTCATTTGCTTTTATGATGCTGGCTGAATAATTTTTTATTAACGTTTTTATAAAGATGCAGTGATCTATTTTTTATAACATTAGAATTCTGATGTAAGTCCATTGAAAGACTATCAGTTTTGAAAGAATAATAACCTTCAAATTTGTGATTCATAGAAATGAAGCACCATTTAACTGTTGTTAGTATTAAATGTTTAGAAACTTATGAGATGGGCATTTAGCGTCTGAGTTGTGAATACGAAAACTGAGACTGCACCTTTAAAGTATTTTGACTATATGCTGTTAGTACCTATTTATTATGATTATGTAAAGCTATAACAGTTTACTGCCAACAGCTTGCATTGCCAACTGCTGATTTTTTTTCTTTTAATAATATGCTGCATGTAGATAAAGATGACCTCTCCCCAACTACTGAGGTTTGGGATGTAGACCAGGGACTAATAAGTAAACTGAAGGAACAGTACAAGAAGGAACGAAAGGGGAAGAAAGGGGTGAAGAGTAAGTGCAGATTCTATTATAATTTTTGTATACAAATCTCTGAGAAAAAAATTCTTCAATTCTGTTTTGTGTATTTTTTTGTTTCATAAAGGGGATGACTAACTTTAAATTTTGTTGTATAATTGAAATTTATTTAAATATAATTTAGTATGTATTATTGATCAAGTGGAAAATCATTTTAAGTATGTGGATAAGGATGAAGGAAAAATTTGAAGATTTTTTGTTTTTTTTTAAGTTTTAAAAAGTTTGCCAAATTGTAAGGAATATTGGCCTTGGAATTTATAGTAACAGAAATTTGTTCAAAAGGGAGGAAGTATAAATTTCCCTATTTTTGGTACATATGGTATTATAGCTATAACCAACTCATATCCAGGTTACTTTTCATAGTTTGGGAATCCTGAAATACAGTGAATAGGAAAACTCTTTCCGTAATTTCTGCTTTCTGGCCTTAATCCAACAGCAAATAAAAACAGCAGCAGAAAGCTCTTCTGGATGGTATTTTCTTGGCTACTCTGTTGGAGGAATGCCAAAGGAGAGGGTAGTGGTGACAGTAGGGTTTGTTTGGTCGATAGCTGAGTGTCTTTTGTGCCTCAATGTATTTTTCACTATGTTTTATCCTGACCAATGTACTGTAAAAGTATAAATTTAGCTCTAGCACCTCTCAAAGAAGTAATTCATTTCCATTTTGTGAATAAAATTTAAAAACAGCCACATAAAAAACATCTTCAGACCTATGAGTAGCAAATGGAGAAACTTGAAAATTATTTTGGGAAAACTTTATTTTGAACTGGCCATTGATTTCTGCTAGTCTAAGGTTTTTGACTATGTCAAGAAGAAATCTGGATGACAAAGGGAAAAACCGTATAAGCATTCTTTCACGTTCTTTTCTCTGGTGACATTAGTTTATGAAATGGCAGGTGTAATGGAAAGGGTAGAAATTTCCTTCAGTAAAGCATTTTTTGAATGGTTTAATTTATTGTGGAGACTAATAAACTGTGGAGTTTTGGGGATTTTTACCTGTTATGCAGTTTTCCTTTATAACTTTATGCTAATTTATATTATTGCATGTGAATAAAAAGACAGACTGTTATTTAAAAAATTACAGACTGTGCGGTGTGAATTGCTTTTTAAAAGCATTCTGTGCTGGGCAGGGGCTACATTCAGCTCTAACATCACTTACCTATGTAATTCATGCATGTTGAGTATAAAAGTACTTTTGCATGATTGACTATTTTAATATAGACACAGTGACAGAATTTTAGGGTTTAGGTCTTTTTTTAAAAGAAATGAAGTAGTTTATTTTAATATTAGATTACTTACTTTATGTCTGTTATTCATAAACTTATCTGCTTAAGATTTCCTTAGAAAGTGTTAGATAGGGCTAGCCCTGTGGCCGAGTGGTTAAGTTCGCGCATTCCGCTGCAGGCGGCCCAGTGTTTCCTTGGTTCGAGTCCTGGGCGCGGACATGGCACTACTCATCAAACCACGCTGAGGCAGCGTCCCACATGCCACAACTAGAAGGACCCACAACTAAGAATATACAACTATGTACCGAGGGGCTTTGGGGAGAAAAAGGAAAAAAATAAAATCTTTAAAAAAAAAAAAAAAAAGAAAGTGTTAGATAATGCGGGTTTTAATTTAAAATATAAATATCCCATTTTTTTTCCTGATATAATGTGATTATATCTATGGCTTTTTGAGATTTAGAAATATAGATATAAATCAACTTAAGGTCTGTTCTCAGTTTTCTGAACTGTTCAAAATAATGTATATATTTACAGAAGAAACTAGTTTCTTGTTAAGTAAGGTATACTTAAGAGGTGTACTTTATTAATGCTGCTAAAAGTCAAGACCATGAAACTAAGGAGCACTGATGCAGTTATTCTGGTCTCAGGCTTCAAACAGGTTATGCTTCCTTTTCCTTGTAACTTTTCATTTTGACATCATTTCAGACTTAAGGAAAAGTTGCAGTAATAGTACAAAGAATCCCAGATACTTTTCATCCAGGTTCCCCAGATGTTTACATTTTACCACATTTGCTTTATCCTTTTCTCACTGTAAATAGATGCATTTACTATTTTGAACAGTTCAGAAAAGTGAGTAACTTGTAGACATGTTGCTCCTTAAATACTTCAGTGTATGTCACCTGACCACAAGGACGTTCTCTTACATGACCACAGTGCAGTGACGAAAATCAGGAAATTAGCATGATACAATACTATTATCTAACCTGAAACTCAGTTTTCTTTCATTTTTAAATAATTTCTAAGCTTTCTATAATTGGGGAAGGGAATGAGGGGGAGGTTAAGTTTATCTTTTGTTAAAAATCTTGATCTGGTAGGATTTTTCTAGCTTTCTATGGTCTCTATTTTTGCTGTATTTTATATCTCAGTAAAACATGTAAATCAATAACAAAAATCACACAGTGTGTAGCATCTGAAATAAGTATGAAGTATCTGAAATCTGGATCCTTTACTTAGAATAAGAAGGAGGAGTTTAAAATCTATTAAGACTTCTTTTGATGATTGTCTCAGTTTTTAACCTGGGAAGTTTAAATTGTGGTTTGTAATCTGTGTTCCTTTGATAGATGCTCTTATTCTTGTGGCTTATGGTTACTCCTGTGCTATTTTATACCTATAAAATAGAGGCTTATTAAGCAGATTAGATTATTTCATGTCCTTTCTTCAAAAGATTTACAGGCTTTCCCCATTTCAAAGATTTCACATTCTGAGAATATGTGTATTTACAGTTCTGGTTCTTAGTGGATGGACTTGTCTTAGTTTTCCTAATTATTCTTATTTATCCTAACTTTCCTGTCTTTTCCATGTATAGAATGTGATTTATATGTCATTCCTCTTCTCTAGTGTTATAGAATTGCTATACATCTTTTGACTTGATTATCAATAACTTTGGAAAAAGGGAGTCTTTTTAACTTTTTCAACATTTCTTTTAATATAAATTGTAAGTGAATGTCCCTGGATCATTTTCTAGTTTTGTTTTAAATTTCGTCTTAGTATTTGTCATTTGCTATTCCAGATCCAAGATGATAAACTGTCACTAGGAAATATAATATTTTTGTTAAGTGTGACTTTACTCTATCTGTATATTAAGCATTTTAATGCATTTAAGGAGAAATTAATCTTTTGTAGCAATAACTTTCAGTAGGCTTTTAAGAACACCTTGGCATGTAGTGTAAAATATCTTCGATGATTAAGCTGCTTCTATCTAGGAAAGAGTATACATTTGAAGAGCTCATAAAACAGTCCAATATTCTTTTTCCTGCATCAAATCAAAGACAAAAGCAATTCTTTCATAGTCAGGGATATTATTTTCAGCTAAGAGATCCAGTTGTTGTACATTTCCAGCTTTAATTTCACACTTTTAAAACAGACCATTCAGTGCTTCAACTCAGATTACTTTTTTTCTCCCCCAAGAAAATAATTTAGGCATTTTGACAAGAGTGAGAAAATAACAGATTGATGCTCTTTGAATTAGTACACTTGTTTAAACTGCAGAATCACTTTGCAGCTAAACTAGTTGTTTTTCCTTAACATTGTGATGTTGTCTTTTTAAGATGACAGTTGTCATGTGAAACCTTTATTACAATTAGACTGATAGAAAACAGAACAGATCTAACAAACATGACATAACTAAATCCTCATTCTAAAATAAACTTAGCTTTTCTGGATTGCCTGCTAATAGTTGGTTTCACTTCAGAATATAAGATTGATTAACAAAGGGAGGGCACATTTGAGAAAGGGAAAATGTTAGATTCAGTAAAAAAGTACTACTTTACTTACAATAATAGAGTGTACAGAAAACTGAATTTCATATGTCGTGAGTGTGTGTGTGTTTGTAAGTGTGGATTTAAAGACACTAACACAACAGTCATCAGTCCATAGTTTGGCTTACACATGGCATGGTTAGTGTGTTTTTCATTATCCCGTAATCTGTTTAGAGGATTGTGAGTTTGTATGGAGTTGGTGGTCATGGTTAAGAGGTAGCTTGGTTGTTTTATAATTTGTAGTAGTTGAGAAAAAGTTTTTATGGTACCAGCCCCACGGCCAAGTAGTTAAGTTCGCGTGCTCTGCTTCGGCGGCCCAGGGTTTTGCCAGTTTGGATCCTGGGCGAGGACATGGCACCGCTCATCAGGCCATGTTGAGGTGGCGTCCCACATGCCACAACTAGAAGGACCCACAACTAAAATATACAGCTATGTACTGGGGGGATGTGGGGAGAAAAAGCAAAAAAAAAGAAAAAGGAAAGATTGGCAACAGTTGTTAGCTCAGGTGCTAATCTTTAAAAGAAAAAGTTTTTGTTACTATAAAAATCAGAGTGTTTCTCCTTCTATAGATTTCAGCAATAATTGAGAATATCTTTAATGCTTAATGAGTCTTTAATTGTGCCCTTGATTATTTATATAATATTCTAGGACACTAATACCATTACAGTTTTCTCATTACTGCTAATCAGACTTCAGATGTTTTGCTTGATACTGCATTTTGTTAGATTAACTATGTTTAGGATATTGGATAGATTTAGAAAGAAAATGAAGATGCATTAAATTTGTAGCTGAAAGATAAAAAGTAGGTGTTAGATATATATAGATGTAGATATATCTAGGTGTTTTATCTGCTAGTGAAGTCTGCTTTAATCTTCAGCAGTTTTTGAGAAGTTAGAATTAAAGCAGGGACGTTCCATCTTTTCCTAAATTTGGCACTATGCCACACAGAAGCTAATGTTTGACTCTATGCAAAAAAAAAAAAATAATAATAATATAGCTTGGGATCCTTAGTTTGAACAATAACTTTTGTTGTCTCCTACTTTCCTTGTGCTTTATCTATAATGGCAAAACTTTTTCTCTCCTTTATTATATTTGACATTAGCTATCATATGATGAAATTATAAAATAATATCCAATGAAGTCAAATTTTATGGTACACACAAATTTAATAAGGGTGAGCAGGGAAAAATCAACAAAGGCTTCACAGAGGAGATGGAACTGGTTTGGAGAAGTAGGCAGAATTTTGATAGGCCAAGGTGCGTGTTAAAGGATAGAGACTTGTATGTCTGTGTAGGATGTATTCTCATTTCCTGAGGAATAGGTGAGGACAGATATGACAAAATATGGTGGCAATAACCTTGGTGAATACTGATACTATAGGAAACTGGTTTGACTGGAAATTAGGGAGATTTGTATTGTGGAGCATTAAAAGATGAGATTGGATAAAAAAGATAGGATCAGATCCTGAAGCACATGAAAAGTTAAGTACAAAATTTTAGTTAGCCTTGATCTAAAGAGCGTTAAAGTGCCACTTGTGGTTTCTCAGTAAGGGGTGATATAATAAATGTGATAATTTTGGAAAATTAATTTAGTTGTAGTATTCAAATTTGGTTGAAGGCAAATGCAGCTGGGAGATAGGAAAACCAATTAGGAATCTATTGCAGTAATTCATAAGAATGAAACCTTTGGTTAGAATAAAGTCAATAGAAAGAGATTAATCTGAAGAATACTCTAAGGGAGGATTCTTTTATAAAATGGTTCCCTCACCCTATTTTATAAGTTAGAGGGCTTATTAAGTGTGGTTGCAGAATTTTAAGAACAGAAACCAAATCAGTGGTGGTGATACTCTTAAGTGGCAAAGTTATGAAGGAGAGCTATTTTGTGAGAAAGGGTGATGTTTGTTTTCTTTCATGTTGAATTTAGCTGATCATTAGACATTCAGTGGTAGTTTTCTTTTATTAGAGAATTTCTTTACAGTCGCTTCATTGTCAAGGGGAAAATTCTCAGATAATACCAGGTTTCTCCATTATAATTATTTTAGAAAGGACTACTTGACATACTGTGTACTTCCATCCAGAAGGAGAGTTGCTTAAGTGTTTCTAGGAAGTTAGGGATTATGTAAAATAGAGTATAAATGTATAAGATTCCACCTGCTTTTATTAAGTCTTACCATCACACTGCCTGGCATTCTTTTAGGGATACACAGATGAATGAGTTACTAATATTCTCATAGCCATGGTGAAATGTGATAATTATATAGCAGTCTAATTAGAGCATTACTGGTGACATTAGTAAATATAAGGTAATAATGTGTGAACTTGGGTTTGTCTATTTTGTTTTTATATTGGCTATAAAGCATTTTTTTTTTGTCTTTTAAATTATTTTTTATGACATTCTTAAAACTATTTTCTTTCAAAATACATAAGAGAAATGGTTCTGTCATTTCTGAGAAATTCAGAGTTAAAGAGATCCCACAATACTGCAAATGCTTTGAGTTTTGTATATTTTGACCTGAATTATCCAGGCAACAGCTGAAATTCTCCTCTTAAATTTATGGCCCATGATAGTATTGACTTTTCATACTTTTATGAGAAACTCAGAGAACTCATGGGTAAATCGAATTTTTCAAATTTGGGAGAAGTGAAAAAACATTTTAAGAAAAATTGGGGTTGATTTGTTAATGACAAATTTGTGTGAATGTGGCAGGAAAATATCCACGTAAACACCAGGGAGAGGTAATTGTCCTCTCATAAAAATCATTTGTACTTACTTCTTTGTTAACTTTTGAAAACAGTGAATTAAGTTGGAAAAACTCATGTTTTATTCTTTATACTGTTAAACATTAAATACTAAAATCTCTTTTTGTTTTAATGATGCCTTCTGTGTCTGTGAGCTTACAGAACTTTGGTTGAGTTACAGAAGACTCAATTTTATATGTGTAAAAAACAGTGGATATATATCCACAGAAATAGTGAATATCTTAAATATTTAAATCATTTTAATATTTTTGAGGGGATGCTATGGAAAATTGAAGACATCTTTAATTATCTGAGATATTTATAACTGGAACTTCTTAAAAATAGCCTGTTTTGTTAGAAAATTGGTCTTAAAGGCTCCTTTCAAGTCAAGTGGTAGCCATTAAATGAACCTGTATTGCTGACGTTAATTTACAGGGGTCAGCAGGACAAAACTCGACGACATGGTAGCTGATCTGGGAGATGATATGCTGCCCCACATCCCTTCAGGAATCATTAATCAGTTTAGGTCAGCCTCTACTAGAATGACTGATCATGAAGGTGCAAGAGCAGAGGAAGGTACAAAATTTAGCTACCGTGTTTATTTACATTGCAGAATATGTTAATTCCAAATCACATCTCCTTAATACTGTAAATTTGCTGCTGTTCTAAAATGCTGAAGATCATCCTATATGATTTTCAGAGAAGGTGTTAGGCAAGTGCTTGGTGTAGTTGTCTTAGGGATTTTGAAATTTGGGGCTTCTGTGTCCTTATATTTTGTTTTTATTTTTAACATTAGGTGGATTGATTTCTGTCATAGGTTGATTCAAAGTATCTCTCTGAAGTTTAACTTTAGCTTACAGATCTAGTAGCAGGAAAATAGTACGTAGTTTAAAAAAAGACTTTAGAGCCAGCCCTGATGGCCTAGTGGTTAAAGTTTGGCACGCTCCACTTTGGGGGCCTGGGTTTGGTTCCCAGGCACAGAATCACACCACTTGTCTGTCAGTAGCCATGCTGTGGCGGTGGCTCACACAGACAAACTAGAAGGACTAACTACAATATACAACTGTATACTGTGGCTTTGGGGAAGAAAAAAAAAAAGAGGAAGATCGGCAACAGATGTTAGCTCAGGGCGAATCTTTCCCAGCAAAAAAAAAAGGACTTTAAATAGTACTTGTGGAAAAGAACTGTTCAGTTGTTATTTCTAAAAATGTATGTAACAGTTGTCTGATTTAATCATTTTAGAATAAAGCAACATCATTCTTTTTTTTAAGATTGGCACCTAAGGTAACATGTGTTGCCAATCTTTTTTTTTTCTTCTTCTTCTTCTTCTCCTTCTCCCCAAAGCCCCCCAGTACATAGTTGTATATAGTACGTGCAGGTCCTTCTAGTTGTGCTGTGTCTGATGCTGCCTCAGCATGGCCTGATGAGCAGTACTAGGTCCACGCCCAGGGTCCGAACTGGCAAAACCCTGGGCTGCCGAAGCAGAGCGCACGAACTTAACCACTTGGCCACAGGGCCGGCCCCTTACTATTCTTCATACTAAGTATATACTACTTGGTAATGAAGTTTCTAAATTTTGCCTAAACTAGAACTATGTAGGGAATGAAATTACTACTTAGGCATTTTTTGTAAAATTGATTCTAGCTGGAGATATGTAGATGTACTTAAATAATTTGTAATTCTTAGTCTAAATAGTTATAATTCTAAGTAATGAGACTGAATTCTTACCAAAGGTTTATTATGATATATGAGATATATACATATAATTCATTATCTAATAATTTGACATACAGATTGAATTTCATTGTTGTTTCACCTTTTGCCGTGTAAGGGCAATTTGTTTGATGCCCCAGTCAAAAATTTTTGAATATGTCTTCTTCTCTTTTAAGAGTTCTCTAGTAGCACATTTTCCCAGTTAAAGTTAAGTATTTCTGCATTTTTCTCTACAGTCACTTCTGCATGCATTTACCACTCACCATGATCTGTAAGAAAGTTTGAAGGAGGATAAGGAAAATCATGAAAACAATAAAACCAAAACAAAACATTAAAGCATGAAAAGCAGCAGGAAAAGTAAAATAGTCTTGATTTTTCCAGATCTCTTTTCCGCTGTTGAGCTATTTTCCTGTTTTACTTTGTCAAGTCTTTTCTGAAAGCATGTACCAAACTCCACATTTTTCATTTTATGCCTTTAGTAGTGGTTTAGCTTCTTTAGTTTTTGGTCTCTTTTACCAAATAATGCATAGGAAAACTTGGAAACATTTTTGTAGTTATGTTATATATTTAAACTACAGATTTTACAGTTTAAGGCAAAGCATATTAGCAGGAATAGGAACTGTTTTAAATGCTTCAAACCAACAACCTATGGAAAAGCCCATCAAGGCCTATGCTACACAAAAACCAAGTTAGAGCTCTGTGTGTGTGTTCATGTGTGTGTGCTGTTTAAAGCAGCAGTGTAAGTCAGTGCTCTCTTTCACAGTGGTGGAAGGAAGAAGGGGGAGATAAACACAACCTCATTATGCTTTTCAAAGGGTAAATCTTACTAGAAATTTGTTATTAAAAAAGGTTCAAATTCAACTTCGACCTAGAACTAAGAAGGGAACATTAGAGTTCATAACCTCTTATTTTCAGTGGCAACCTCTAACTTCAGAGTGCTTTCCTGTTGAAGTCCATGTCATACCTCATTTTATAAAGAAAAAATTTCTGTTTTCAAGGAGAGAAACTTCTACATTACAACCTTTCAGACTATTTTTAGTAAAGCCTTAAGACATGTCTTGTCGCCACTGGCATAAATGGAATCAGTTATTGTACTGTGTTCTTTAGGTTTGATAAAATGGAAGGAGAAAGGAAGAGTTTGATATGTGAACCACACATTTCCTTGGTCGTTAGTACCCATAAAATGGAGAATTACAGAAGTACAAAAAGGGCTGTGATGTAAGATCCCATTTTGTAGATCCTAAGATTTCCATAAAGGGAAATGCTAATATGATAGTAGTATTCTTAAATTGCTTGATGAAATCTCTTGGGCTATATCTAATAAAAAGTGTCATAATTTCCATCGTTAAAACTGCTTTTAGTAATTTTATTTTTCTTTTAATTGCCAGTTATGTTTTTTATGCTTATTGCTATAGGTACTAAAACAAATTACAGCATAGAAATTAATCTCCTTTGCAAGGAAACAAGGGCAAATAAATTAAGTATTTACTGTGATTACTATATGCCACAGTGATGGGTGATTATGGAAAGTAAAATACAGCTTAAAAGATTTTTTTCACATTATATGTAATATAATATTTCACATATATGTGTAATAAACACTGAGTGAGCAAGATAGCTTGCTGTATATATAAATGTATGTAGAGATAGAGAAATGTAATCTTATGGTTAATTAGAAATGGGTATAATACTAACTTTTTGCTTAATACAATTAATCTAAAACTCCATTAAGACTGGCTAATATTGCCCAGGCACTTCCCTTCACAAGCCCCCAAATTGCTCAACAGCTGATCAGAAATATCTCTGCAAAAAGAATATGCAATAATACAAAGTGATATTATGTTAAAGTTATTTTATTGGGCTTTTATCAAGATTTGTGTTATTGAGTGTTTATATAATTGTGAGTAGGAGAAATTATGGCCTTTTTTTCCTTACTTGTCTTACAAACAAATTATGAGCTTGAAAGAAGAATATGTCCTTGTACTGGCCAAGAATGCTTTGAGTAAATGTTACCTAATGCATTTTATATAATTGTTCTTAAACATAATTTTGAACTATTGATTTTATAGTTTGTTTCTGGTATTACTAATAACTGCCTACTAGGTATTGGTAGGAAGGATAGGTGCTACAGATTGTTCAGATTCAATAAGTATAATCATCGAGAGATTAATTAAATACTAATATCCCTATGTATATCTTCTGTCAGATTTACTCTGGATCAGTTGCTGACTCACAGCTTCATTTTAGAAACGTCATTTAGGACCCTATTTGAGTCAAATTATATAGCTTACTTTGATAAATAATAAAATAAGATAGTCTGAATAAAGATGAATTTTACTTTTGCCATAGTATGTATCTAAAAGTTTGTTTCCTCAGAACTGTTTTCAGTAGTATTAATGATGACTGACAAATTTCATTACACCTGTTATGTTTTCTGTAGTGTATTATATTTATACCATCATTTTTCATAGGAATTTTTCAAAATTGATAATTGGCATGAGTTTTTATGTTTCCCTTTTAAATTTGCTCATGAATTTTAAATGTATTTTGATATGTTGAGTTGTTTTGTATTACAGTGACTTGTGTACTTTCCTTCTGCATCTTAAGATTAAAATTTTGCTTTCAAAGCATGTTTGAAATGGTATTGAGAATTATTGCTTATAATATAACTTAGAGCAAAATATATAATAGTATAGTTATTCTAATTATGGCAGAGTTTGATTTTAATTGGTCAAAATATCAGAAATTTAAAGTTACATAGTATAGATTAGTTATTTTAGAAGTGTCATGGTACATAAAAGAGAAGTTAAAATTTTAAAAATCATAGTTGAAGCTTGAAAGCTAGAGCTTACAGAAAGGAAACCGACTTTGTTGGAGGTAGAACTGCGCCTTTCCTAGACTGTTGTTGCTATTACTGGAGGAGTCTGAGCAATTTAAGGCTTCGTTTCAGTAAACTGATACACTGTATTGGGACTGGAAACTGTTTACGTTTTAAGGCTATTAATTATTTTTATCAGGGATGGAAAACCTAGCACTTCTAAGCAAATATAATACAAAGCAAAAGGACTTAGCAACAACCTATTACATTAAAAAAATACCGTAGTTATGATTGTACTGAAGTGATAAGTGATTTGAATAAACAAAGCTTTTGTGCCCCACCTCCCACCCGAGAATAATGTATCTAGTGCACACTTGATTTGTGGAAGATTATGTTGCAGCTCCTAAGTAAAGATTTGTTTATTACTACTCAGGATTTTTTGAGTGGAAGAAATAAGGAGGGAAGTGGGAAAATAAAAATTAATTATATTACTGAATATTGTAACTGTTAAGTGCTTACATTTCCCCCACAATATTGTCTTGTACTGTATGATTTTTCAGCATTTAAGAAGCGGTTTTGTTCTTTATAGCTGAACCAATAACGTTTCCATCTGGAGGAGGCAAGTCATTTATTATGGGTTCTGATGATGTTTTGTTAAGTGTACTGGGCCTTGGAGACCTTGCAGACTTGACGGTAACAAATGATGCAGACTATAGTTATGATGTAAGTGCAGTTTTATTTTTAATTTTTTAATGATTTAATAGAAGGCTCCTTATTTTTTGGAAACACTTATAAAACAGAATTAATGTCAAGGTGCATGGAAAAGATAAGTTTAAGTGTGTCAGTATTGTTGATTTGAAGTGACATGTAGTTTTTCTTTTATAACTGCTTTCTTTGTGGTGTTTAAATTTTTCTTAGGTATTGTGGTGGATTAGCCCTAGGAGTTTGGGATGATTGATTACCTTAAAATATTGGACGATAAGTATCTATCTTGAGTAGTCAACTCTCAATTATCTACTCAAATTAAGCCATATTTTGGTGTTAACATGAGAAAAATAGATTACCTGAACCACTTATTTGCCTTCAGGATACTTCTTAAAAAGCACCTTTTACTTTTGAACTTTTATTTTTTTAAGGATAATGTTAAAATTAGCTTGCCATTTCCTGAATTCTTAGTCCTTCATTTGAGGGATGGGAAGAGGATGGAGCGGGGGATGGGAAGGACAATGTTAGAGGTGAACTAGTCTTGGATTAAATCTTTTGCAGACAATACACACTCAATTGAGAGTTAACTATACTTGTTTAGATTTTATATTAATGAATTTGCACTTTTTCAGCAAATCAATTTTTTTCCTTTTATAACGACATTTTTTTCCCCTACATTTTATACTTAGGTTAGCATGCTTTTTAGAGACATCAGCCTTGGTAGGCTGGATTATTGTCATTAATATTTTTAAAGTATATAAGCAACTAAATTTTAGTAAACTTTTGGCTACTTTAGAAGTGGTTTCATAGCCTATCTTTACAGATGGAGAAATGAAGGTAAAAAGATTAACCTCTTATCAGTAGCAACAATGATAATGAAAATGGGATGAAAATATTCTTAAAGTGTCTTAAGTTCAGACTTTTGGAAAGTACCTTGACTTGCTGCCTTTAAAAATTTCACATGCTAATTTTCTAAATGACAACGGTACTGTTAATATTGTCCCCTTGGATTTTGGTAGTAATGTATATGATTTTTACTGTGTTCATGTAAAGTTTTGCAGCATGGTAGTTTTTTTTGTTGTTCTCATCTATCATTTAATAGGACCTTTGGATTTAGCCTGATGATGAGGGAAAACAGATAGCTTGACTCTTCATTTGATCTAGGTATTTGAAAGTTAATGAAATTATTCTTCGTGGTTCTTATTAAATGATAAAGATTTGTTATATAGTTTTTAAGGTACATTAAATTTCCACTGGACATTTTAGCAAAACAGTTTTAAATATATGTTTTTAAACACACCAACACAAACAAACAAAAAAATTCCACATGCCTATCGCTTTACTACTTTTACCACTAAATATTGCGTTTTTTCTTTTTAGTTGCCTGCCAATAAAGATGCCTTTCGAAAGACATGGAACCCCAAGTATACACTACGTAGCCATTTTGATGGAGTACGGGCATTAGCTTTCCATCCTGTAGAACCTGTGCTGGTTACTGCCTCTGAGGACCATACTCTGAAACTTTGGAACTTGCAAAAAACAGTTCCTGCCAAAAAGCAAGTATTTTAATCTTAGCCTGTGTTTTTTTCCTCCAAAATTTGCTAATAATTATAAGTAATTATTCTTCTTTGTGGTCCCATATCTTTTATGCACTCATTTGATTTTACCTGATGACTCTTGAACATCAACCAGTGATTTGCGGTTATTTAATTGTCTTCTCTTTTCCCACCTTTTTTTTCCCTTTTAGGAGTGCCTCTTTGGATGTAGAGCCTATCTACACATTTAGGGCCCACATGTAAGTTTTATTGAATTAGTACTTAATTAGCAACCATAGTTATTGTCAATAATTATTTATCAATCCTCAAACCTTGTAATTTTCTCATAATGTTTGTTTTATATTAGAAAAGACGTTAGTTGAATAATAGTTTATTTGCTTAATAACTGTATGAGAATATAATCAGTACTGTTCAAGTGTACATGTTTACCTTAAACAGTTTTTAGATACCATGTAAATTCAGAGGTTAGGGGGATGTGGATGTGAGTTTCTTCTTAGGCTTTATAAGTAATTTTTTCCCTCTTTACCCATAATAGTGGTCCTGTTCTATCATTAGCTCTTAGTTCTAATGGAGAACAATGTTTTAGTGGTGGTATTGATGCAACCATCCAGTGGTGGAATATGCCTAGCCCTAACGTGGATCCATATGACACATATGGTAAGTAAAAGACTCAAAACATACTTTTTTAAGTGAATGGAGCTGACAAAAGTAAATGCCTCAAATAATATTATAAGATTGTTTAAACATACATTAGTCTCCTTGTTTGGTTATTCCATTTACTAGTAATTTGCTTTATTAAAGAGAAAAATTAAGACATGACATGCCATGAATATTTAAGCCTGCAAATTGATACTTTCTCTATTTTGTCCAAAAATAAAGTATATTAAAACATTAATTAATTTCAGCACTAGTTACAAAAAGAATAGGAGAATAAAATTTAATATAAGGAAAAATTTTTTTAGCTTAGTTTGTGTAATTCTAAAATATTTAGCAGAAGACAGTAGAAACAAATGGAGACAGTAACGGTGTAAATCTGTACAACTTTTTAGAGGACAAAAAATTCCTTAATTAAAAGAAAGAACATTGACTCACAAACACCACTTTTAGAATCTGTCATATAGAGATATCTGTACACGTATTTAAATATATTTACAAGGACATTGTTTGTAATTGTAAAAAATTAAAACAAAATGAATGTTTATTAGTATGAGAATGGTTAAACAAACAGCAATTTACTCATCGGTTGGTTCACTTAAAAGGAATTCAAGAGCTCTTTGGTCTTTTTATTTAACACACACTTGGTACCTAAATTTGCCAGGTATAATATTAAGCATTACATTGAGAAATAAGAATCTAATGGAAAAGATAGATATTTAGCAAATAAGGGAATGGAGTCTATGATTACAAATGTGATAAGTGCTATGAAGATACAGTACTTCTATGAGAGACAGTAATAAGTGACCCTTTTTTATATGTAGTCTAAAATAGTGACATTCAAGCCAAAATCTAAAGGATAAAAGGGAATTTTTAGTAAAGAGTTTTAAGCCAAGAAGTGACTTGTAAATGTAGAGTTGGAAAAGATGACTCTGGCTGTTGTAAGGAGAAGTGTGGAGGAAGGAATACCAATGTAATGTAGTCTAAAGTTATAATGGAGAGGTCCGGTAGACTAGGTGAGAGAGGATGTTGCCAAGATAAGAGTGCTGGTAGAGCAGTTGGTAGCAGAGCACTTGGAGAGAAATGGAGTTAAGACATGTTGAGGAGGTAGGGTAGAAGAGACAAAACCTACTGATAAGTTGGATTGAGTGGATGAAGTGTTGGATGAGTGACTCTTGATTTTGTTGTTCATTTTTTAAACAGCTTTATTGAGATAAAATTCACATATAAATCTCACCCTTTTGAAGTATACAGTTCAGTAGTTTCTACTATATTTACAGGGTTGTGCAACCATTACCGTGTCTAATTCAGAACATTTTCATCACTACTCATGCATTTTTGACTTGAGCAGTTGAGTATATGATGTAGCATTTATTGAAAAGGTATGAGAAGATAAAAGATGGTGAGTTCAGTTTTTAGGCATGTCAAGAGCCTGACACAAGAGCTGGCAATGTCAAGTAGGTAATAATCACGATCAAGATGTGAGAAAGGATGGTATAGGGAGAGTGTGTTGTGTAGGGAAAGAAGAGAAGGCAAAGTCCTGAGGAACTCTGACATTTGGAGAGTGGCTAGAGCAAGAGAGCCAACAAAAGAAACTGAGAAAGAATGGCCTGTGAGGTTGGAGGAAGTGCTGGAGAGTGTGGAATCCTGGAAGCATACATAAAGTAGACATTTTGAGAAGGAAGCAATTAGAACTGTCAAGTGTTGCTGAGAGGTCTAATAATGTTTAGGATAGAAAGGTTCTTTTTTGTAAGTGACAAATAGGTTACCCAGGTCTTGGCCAGATGGAGAGAGTTTGGATTCTGGGGCTAAGACCAGAGGGTGAAGGGACTTTTGGGTAGCCTGTCAAGGCACACTCTATGGGTGAAAAGCAATGTGATGAGAACAACAAAGAAGGAAAGAAATCAAAGAAAGAAAAATTTTCTTAAGTTTGATAGAATAGAATTCCTCATTGATGATTTTAGCAAGATTTGTTTTGGTGTGGTGATGATATCAGAAACCATATTAGAGTGATTTAGAGAGTAAATGGAGCGTAAAAAAAAGTATATTTCCTCCATACTTGTCTGCTGTTTGGTGGAAGATGGTGTAAGCTTAATGAAGGTTTTTTGTTTGGGTTGAGATTCTGGAGCATGTTTGTTTGCTGTGGTAGTGTTCCCAAGGAGAAGGAGAATTTGTGTAGCAGGGAAACTTCTGTAAACGTTAAAACAACTGAGTTGAATGGAATCCAGAATATACCCGATGGAAATTGCCTTTGTTGGGAAGGAAGACAATTCCTTACTTGTATCTTGAAGCAAGGAGAAGATGGCTTTGGACACTACTAGATTTATAGATTGGGTGGCAGGAAGATGAGGGAGAGGTACCTATTTCAATGCTATATTTTCTCAGTGAAGTAAAGTATGAGAGAGAATCATTTATGAGGAAGGAAGGTTGGGAACCATGAGAATTGTGGAGATGATAAATGTTCGTGGAAAATCGGAGTTTACTAGAGAAACAGGATTGTAGGACAAATGATACACAATGTTATTAGCCACCATGTTCATCAGATGATGAATGGATAAGTAAAATGTATCATATCCATACAATGGAATATTATTTGGCAATAAAAAGAATCAAAGTACTGATACATGCTACAACATGGATAAACCTTGGAAGCTATGGTAAGTGAAAGAAACCAGTCACAAAAGGCCTAGTGCTAAGGAAAGGCAGGGAGGAAGAATTGGGGTAAAATGGCTGAGTGATGAAAGTGCCCTAAATTGATCTGGTGATGATTGCACAACTCTGTGGACATAATAAAAACCATTGAATTGTACACTTTAAGTTGGTGAGTTTGTATGGTATAGGAATTACATCTCAATAAAGCTTAAAAAACAGTATAGTCATGCACCACATAACAACGTTTCGGTCAAAGAAAGACTGCATATACGATGGTGGTCGCATAAGATTAGTATCATATAGCCTCTGTGTGTAATGGGCTATACCATCTAGATTTGTGTAAGTATACTATGACATTTGCACAGGGACAAAATTACCCAATGATGCGTTTCTCGGAAAATATCCCCGTCGTTAAGTAATGCATGACTGTATATGTTCCTTATAGAAAATTGCAGAAATGCAGGAAGGTATCAGATGGGGAGATAAAAGTAATCCTTACTTCCACGACTTAGAGATAACCACTGTGTATACTTCGGTTCATCTTCTTATGGCCATTATGTGTATAGTCTTATACTTAATTATATGATAAGTTATCTTTATATACCAAAGCATTTCTTTTGAACTTCCTTAGCTAATTTGTTTGTTTGTTTCTTCCTTCCTTCCCAGAGCCAAATGTTCTAGCTGGCACTTTAGTTGCTCATACAGATGCTGTCTGGGGTCTTGCTTATAGTGGCATAAAAAATCAGTTACTGTCTTGTTCAGCAGATGGCACTGTTAGGTTATGGAATCCGCAAGAAAAATTGCCGTGTATTTGCACTTACAATGGAGACAAGGGTAAGTAAATTTTGCTTCTATGAAAAAAGCTATTTTTTTTTTAAATTTGGAAGATACAAAGCAAAATGATTTACTATTTCTTTGCTGCTCCAAGAGATATATTTAAAGAATTTTATAAAGCTTATGATAATTCTTTTACTCCTAGTTATTTTTTATAAACAAGAAAGGTGCTTTGCAAGTATATCCTGTGGCTCAGTGCTTTTTGACCTTTTTCAGGGCATGTCCTATTTAAAAAATAAAATATTCTTCTGTAGCAGTGGAGTAGACAAATGAGGGCCACTCAGGGACAACACGGGGAGGCCCTCTACCTGCTGCAGGTGGCTGCCCACAAAGACTAAGGGATCACAGTCTCAAGCATTCCTGTAAACCATGTATGAGCACACTGCTTAAGAAGTCTAGCCATAATCATTGAAATAGCCCCCTTAACTGAGAAGTGCAAACTGAGATACATGCATGATTTGAAATCTTTTCATGTTAAAGAAGGCTTTAACCAATTTACCTTGTGACGACATTTATTTACATGCATATGTTTATATACTTGTATTGGTCTTATTCTCCAAGTCATTTTTTTAGTATTTTTAAAAATCGGACCTTTTATTTTTGTTAAAAAGTATGTTTTGTTTTAAAACATTTTAAATGAATAGTGTGTGCTTAATTTTGTTGGGTCTCTTAGATACCTTAGTGATTCTACTAATTTTTCAATTACTCAAGCTTTTGAGGTAAAAATTTATTTAGATATTTGTTTCTTGCTTCATCCAGGTAATTAATTGTTTGACTCCAGATTTCACCTAGTTGTGCATTGATCTGCCAGTTTAATAAATTAAAGAGAGAAATTGCTGCTCAGGCCACTTTACGATGCTACTGCTTCAGTGAATTCCAGAGTCCAAGCTTCGTTTACCCAGAACCAAAAATTAGACTTGTATCAGCTACTTGATAAGGCTTACAAGTCTCAGACAGATGAACAGTCTCCCAAGACAGTGATGCAACCATGCTAATTATCATTTTATAGTAAGAAGTACTGTTGACAAGTGGGCCAAAAGACTCACCTAGGATTTTTTTCCCCTTTTAGAAGAAAATGCCTAGGAGAACAAATAACTTTTACAGGTATCTACTCTTACCTTAAGAGCCCTCTAGCTATATTTTTCTTATAATGTTAAACAGAATGTTGTAAAAAACTTTTTAAATAATTGAGGGAAAGTTATCTATTATATTTCACCATGCTAACACAATTGCTTTCTTTTTCATTATTAATGTTATTTCAAGAATATTTGAATTCCTTCTTATTAGAAAAGTAGAGATTTCTAAATTACTTTTTACACTGTATCTCTTTGGGCTCCTTTCAGAGCATGGAATACCTACGTCGGTTGACTTTATAGGCTGTGATCCAGCTCATATGGTGACCTCTTTCAACACTGGTAGTACAGTAATTTATGATTTAGAAACATCACAGTCATTGGTGATGCTTTCATCACAGATAGATTCTGGTAAGTTTTCATGGGCTTCTCTGAAACCTTAGAAAGTATGATTACACAATAGTGATCTTTTAATTTTCATATCTTGACTGTTTGAATTTAGGATAGAAAAATAGTTTCAGTATTTTATAGTTGTACTTATTTACATTATTTCTCTTGTTTCCTCAAATTATGTTTAAAAGCCAGAGTTGGGTATGTGAGGACAGAGGGGTGAGTAGGGCAATGTAAAGGTGAAAGCAAGGGAAATAGTTTTAAATTTTTAATGGAAATACATATGAAAGTAGAGAATATAATATAATGAGCTTGATGAACTCATCATCCAACTCTAATAATTATGTATAAATGGCCAATGTTGTAAGTATAGGATGTGGTATGTGTTTTACAGTTTATTTAAATAGGGATCCAAATATGGCCCATGCATTGTGATTGGTTATAGGTGTCTCAGGTGTCTCTTCATCTGTAGGTTCCCCCTCCATGTCTTTTATTTCCCTTGTGGTTTTTTTTTCCTTTGGTGAGGAAGATTGGCCCTGAGCTAAGGTCTGTTGCCAATCTTCCTCTTTTTGCTTGAGGAAGACTGTCCCTGAGCCAATGCATGTGTCAGTCTTCCTCCACTTTGTGTGTGGGACACTGCCACAGCATGGCTTGATGAGTGGTGTGTAGGTCCACACCCAGGATCCAAACCTGCAAACCCTGGGCTGCTGAAGTGGAGTGCCTGAACTTAACGACTAACCAGTGGGCTGGCCCCTCCCTTGCTTTTTTTTTTATTGAGGAGCTTCGGTAGTTTGTCCCGTAAAGTTTCTGCCAGTCTGGATTTTGCCGCTTGCATCCTTGTATCGTTTAATGTGCTCCTCTCTTCATTTTATTGCCTATAAATTGGTTATAGATCTAGAGGCTTATCTAAATTCATGTTCAGTGTTTATATTTGTCTTTTTTCTTTTTTAAAGATTGTATTTTTCCTTTTTCTCCCAAAGCACCCCCCAGTACGTAGTTGTGTATTTTTAGTTGTGGGTCCTTCTAGTTGTGGCATGTGGGATGCCGCCCCAGCATGGCTTGATGAGTGGTGCCATGTCAGCGCCCAGGATTTGAACCAGTGAAAGCCTGGGCCGCCAAAACAGAGTGCGTGAACTTAACCACTCGACCACGGGGCCAGCCCTATATTTGTCTTAATTTGGAAGTTTTTAAGTGTTTTTTGGCAAGACTGCTTCATATCTATTTGTGAACTTTTATCAGAAGTAAATATTATCTGGTTGTTTATCTTTTTCTTAGGTTTTCAGTCTCCATCATCATTGCCTGGGTCCATTAATGCATTAACTGTTGAAAAATAATTTTCTAATTCTATCATTTCTTTTCCATTTATTAGCCAGAATACTTCTATAAAAAGGAACATCCCTCATCAATAATTTGGTTACCTTGGTGTTAGCAATTATAAAGGAAAGGCAAGATAAATGTGATTGACTTTAACCCCCCTTTTATTTACCGGTTTTCAAAATAATGAAGTAGTTTCCTAGCATCCTCCAAAGGTGACCAATGAGTCTTTTTATTTTTGTTTTTATTATCATTATAATCTCTCTTTAGTATAAATGTATTTGATATGTTTCAATCCATTGCAGGTATTATCTTTATTGCTACTCAGATTGTTTCATCTTTGGCCAGTGGGAGCTTATTCAGGTTGGCTCCTGAGTCCTTTTGACATGACCCTGGCAGTCATTGATTGTTTTCTTTCTGATATGACAAGATGTTCTAGGTTCATCTTGTTCTTTTGTGCCCCAGATCTGAAATCAGCCATTTCTCTAAGGAGCTCTGGTTTCTTTTTGTGGAAAATGGCATTTAGAGACTATGCTATAGGTGCTAGGCTATTGGGTTGGTCCTCATGGCCTTCATGTCTCTTGAGTTGGTCATTGGCTTAGTCTTGTTCATTGGACAGAGCTAGAAATGAATTTTTAAAGAGGAAAAACACTGATAAATTCACACAAATACTTTCAATTCAAATTGAGATTTATCTCATTGATTTTATATCTTCACCTCATTTTAACCATGCTGAAATTCTTGGTTCTAAGTAAAATCCTTACAGTCTCTCATTTGATTTATCCCTTGCTACACATATAGTTGTCTCAGAATAATAATACCACCACTAGTAATTTGATTACTGATAGTAGTTTGTACTTAGGGTACATTCCACTAGGGATGGACAGTCTAATTACTGTGTTTTAAAGTCACTTGAAATAATTTCTTTATTCTTATACCACCAGTTGGATATAACAGTTAAGTGCATTTGTTTAATTTTACTTTTGATTTTTCATGATTATTGTAAAAAAAAAATCATTTTATAGTTATGTAAAACATTTAAATGGTTCCGTGGTCAAATCTCAAACCACCTTATACTTAAAGAAGTGTCTTTCCCACCCTAGTCTCTCTCTCCCTTTTATATAGGTAACTATATATATATATGTTTTTGTTATTTTGTAAGTTTAAGTTCAATTAAGAGCTTCTATACATGTGGAATGATTGATTTACTTAAAGTCTAATAATGTTGACAGTATTTTCCCATTTGTTTGCATCGCTCTCTGTTCTCGCTCATTTCTAATCAAAAATAAAGAGCTTCGTAGTAAAGAAAAGGTCTCATCCCTAAGAACATTAATTCCAGTTCTTTTTTGTCAGTGTGTGTACAGTGGGCTTGTTCCTTGCAATGTGTGATTATCACTTAGGATTTTTTTCTTCATTAAATGCTTATAATTCCTTTAATGGCTGTTTATTAAAAGTAATAATTATTATGGGTCTTTTAAGAATTCTAAACCACCTATATTGACAGTTTGCATTAGAATATGTCTAATTTTTTCTAAACTCAAGCCTAGTACTAGTACTGTCTATTTTATAGGCCAGGATATAGCTTAAACATTTATTTTGTATGAAAATTTATCCCTCTAGAGCCCTACTTTTAGTTCTCAGATTTTTTGTTTTACATAAAAGTTTCAGTTTTTAACGATTCTTATTTTTTGTAAGACTAAAAAGGCCGTCATCCAACTTCTGTTTGAAAGTATGAATTTTAGTGCATTATCTTCCTTTATTTTTCAGGGTTGCAATCCAATAATCACATTAACAGAGTAGTAAGTCATCCCACACTTCCTGTTACAATAACTGCTCATGAAGATAGACACATCAAATTTTTTGACAATAAAACGGGTAAGTAGGTTGTCTTGTTTTCTTTTCAATTATATTAATGTAAATTTGAGATGATCAAAAATGCTATTCTTTTGTATAAAATATATTGACTTTTTGGCTTCAAAATTGCCAAGTTAAATCATTTTAACTCAGATTTATGCTTTACTTAACATAGCATACTTGCAGTGTATGTTAAGTTTTATCCTTAAGTATATATAATACTTTGCCTACCTATTATGATTTCTTCATGTCATGTTAGTTAAATATAAATCTTTCCATTTCAGATTTTTCCTTTATATTCTATTTTGAATTAGCGTAGTGAAAGAAGTCTCTTTCTGGTGTTTGGCATTTCACGTATTCTTAAAATTACCTCTCAGTGGATGAAATGATGATATAGTGGAAATTGTTTATTGTCATCTTTCCTGTATTTCTTGTTGTAAGGGAACTTACCAGTTATGTAGAAGTGAAGTCAAATGTTAATTTAGCCATATGGTTGTTTCTTTAAGGACCCCTGTTTCATCTCTCATTATTTAGAATACTACGTAAAATATTGTTTTACTCTCTTCTAGGAGAGGTCTTGACAGCTCTTAGGCTTTTTTGAGGAGAAGCTAAAACAGTCAGGGACATTGAAGGACTTCCACATAAGAAACTTAAATGTTAATTGCAACATTATTGCAGGGCAACAAATTATGAAGCAAGACAACCAGTCATAACTGCAGATTTCTGTTTGAAGGTTGTGTAGGACATGGTCATAATTTTCAGTCTTTAGAGTCTTACATAAATCTCTTTGTTCAAACAACATTTTCATGGACAGATTCCTTTTAACTCAGTAGAACAAGTTAAGAGAATGCATGTTCACAGGTCTATATATTACACAGGAAAGAAGATGCGTATTCATGTGAATGTTCTCAATTTAATATTTTGTCACATCAATTCTTTGAACATTTTTATGAAGCCTGAAGATCTTCCTCTGCTGCAAGAGCAGAGAGATAATTTCCTTTACTGTACTTCTAAAAAGATTTCTTTTTATTAATTATTGAAGATTTACATCTGTAAGTGGAGGCTCAGGAAATTTAGTAGTTGTATTAAAAGCAAAAGGTGAGTCTCTAGAGCTGTTTTGCTGGCAGAAATCAAAAAAGTGGTAATGAAATTTTACTTAATAACAGAAAGAGGACCCTATAGTCTTTCAAATTGTTTACAAATTCTACCAATTTATTCTTTCTAAGTAGTCTAGTACCTTATCTGTAGTGTGAAAAGAATTGAAGCAGAAGGCTCTAAACAATGGACAACTTCTAAGTTAAGTTCTCTCTCACTTTCACTCTCACATACACACAGATACACACACACACACACACACCATTTAGTTAAACTACAAATTGTGTTCGGAAGTTTTGTTTTCAAAGAAATAAATGTGATAAACTAGAATATCCCCATAACTAATCTTGCTGATTAGCTAAGTTGTTAATAGAATATTATTCTATCAAATGAATAGTAAATTTATTGAATTTTTTATCTGAAACATAGAAATTGGTACCATGAAATGGGTTAAATAAATATTTAGATTTATATATTTAGCATTTTGTATTCTGCACTGCACTGGCTAGCGTCATGTATAATATGTGGTTTCTGCTTTCTGGGGGCTTATTGTTGCCTGGGGAAAATGGGATATGCATGAGTGTGTGCGCTCATACATACATCAGTGAGATGAGCCCTGTTACATAACGGAGTCTTCAAAGAGTGAGAGTTTGAGCTTTGCCTTGAAGGAATGGGAAGATTTTTCTTTAAGTGAAGAAGGTAGTAGGAAATTCCAGATAAGGGCATATTTTCAGCAGAGGCACGATGGTAGGAGCTTGGGCTGAAACAGAAGTTTCTCATAGGCAAAGCCAAACAGGTAAGTTTGGAGAAGGAAAACAGAACCTATTGAGGAGAACTTTTCAAGCTGAGAATAAGAAGCTAAGAATAATGGGTTTGTGTTTATGCTGCACACTATGAAAATCACTTAAAGTATATGAGCAGGGGTTTGCAAAATTGGTTGAGAAAGATTATTCAAGTTGAACTATGTAGTAGATCCTTGACTTTAAAGAAATGGGAAATTTCAGTTTCTACTGTTTCTTCCAGAGAGATCTTCAGGGCTCATGAGTTCTAATATTTTGGTAAAGGCACAAATCTGAGTATACACTGTACCTGAGAGACTTGGCTAGTGAGTAAGCCTGGGAGAAGGTTGTAGTGAGGGATGTGGAGGAGTTGGAGGAACAAGGTCCTAAGTTGGTTGTGGATTTATTCATTCAGGAAAATTTTTGAGTATCTCAGATCTGCCATCTGAGAATTGGCACAATTCTCAGTGCTTGGTGAACAAAACAAACAAAACGTCCTGTCGCTTTGGAGCTTATAGACTAGTGATACATTGCTTACCGTGAGTGAGACATCGTTCTATTTGACTTACATATATTCACGTGTTTGCTCTTCTAATAACTCTATAAGGTAGATACAGTACTATTATTATCTCCATTTTACAGTAGAAATAAAAAGCTTAAAAGGGGCCGGCCCCATGGCCAAGTTCGTGCGTTCTGCTTTGGCGGCCCAGGGTTTCGTTTGCTGGTTTGCATCCTGGGCACAGCCCTACACACCACTCATTAAGCCACACTGTGGTGGCACCCCACATAGAGGAACTAAAATGACTTACAACTAGGACATACAACAATGCCCTGAGGCTTTGGGGAGGAATAAAAGGCTCAAAAGAAGTAATTTGTGCAATGTTACACAACAGAAAAGTTTCAGGGTTGGGAGTCAAACCCATACAGTTTGCTTCTACAGTCCATATTTTTTTACATCAGTCTGTTTCTTCTCCATTTCATAGAGGCCCATAACACTGATTACCCAAGTCAGGGGGCTTAAGGTGCCAGGGAGGGGAGAATGGGTAACTGCCTGTGTCCCCTATTTCCTCAGTTACAGGAGGAAAGAATCTTGGTGGGGAAAGAGAGTTTGGTCGCAGAGGCATCGGGCCAAAGTGAAATTGGTTAAACATGAGAAGCTGCAAGTATTTGTTGGTGAAGGAAGGGTCCTAGTTCTTGGGAGGGGTCAGAAGCTTTTCGACTTCTGTGGTCAGCAGTGGAAGCCCAGCCCCAAAGTATTTGTGCAGCACAACTTTGTATTTACAACTTGTTTTTTAATTTCAACTTGCTGTTGAATCTTGTTTGCTTGCCAAATCTTCAGTGAAGATATTCATTAGATTACGTTTTCCAGAGTAGTGTTTTTGTTACTGTGTGGGGAAATCCATAATAATTTCTCTGATATACTCCTGCTCTCCCTTTTCTTGTTTCTAATATATAACATGATTAACATTTCCAAGGATAAACGAGTTTGATGATACTAGAATCTTTGGGTAGGAATGTATTCTCTGGTGATTTGTTTATTAACCCTGTATATAAAATAATCCTTATGTCTCTTAATGAGAAAGATTCTATTTTCATTTTAATTCTAGTTTACATGATCTTAAACTTTTGATGCAGTCCTGTAGTCATCTTGTTTTCCACTGCAGATACTGTCACATTCATGTCACACAGAAGTCTTTTCTAGGAGTAGTTTAGAAAGTTCTGCATTAGAATTAAAATTTTCTTTAAAATATCATTACAGTAGGTGAAACTTGAAAACATTATACTAAGTAATGGAGGGCAGACACAAAAAGCCGTATGTTGTCTGATTTCATTTGTATGAAGCATCCAGAATAGGCCAATCCATAGAGAAAGCAGACTAATGCTTACCAGCGACGTGGGGGAGGGGAGAAATGGGGAATGACTGCTAAATGGGTATAGGGTTTTCCTTTTGCAGTGAGGAAAAGGTTCTGAAATAGATGATGATGATGGTTGCACATCATTGTGAATGTTCTAAAAGCCACTGAATTATACCCTCTCAAATGGTTGAAATGGTCAATTTTATGTTAACGTATATTTTACCACAATAAAAAAATATTGCTATAGTGATTGTCTAGTTTATATTGATGCTGTATTATGGTTTCTGATGTCTCAAGTTAGTAACTATTTGTGAAAACTTAATTTTCTCTGTTATGTTTTATTTAGGTAAAATGATCCATTCTATGGTAGCTCATTTGGATGCTGTTACAAGTCTAGCAGTAGATCCTAATGGAATCTATTTAATGTCTGGAAGTAAGTCTGAACTTCCTGTATTGCCTACAAACTTTATAAAAGAATTGTTACTCGATAACATACTTTATTTGTTCTTTTACAGGCCATGATTGTTCTATTAGATTGTGGAATTTGGACAGCAAGACATGTGTGCAAGAAATAACAGCACATAGGAAGAAATTAGATGAATCAATTTATGATGTTGCTTTCCATCCATCAAAAGCATATATTGCCAGTGCAGGGGCTGATGCCCTGGCCAAAGTGTTTGTGTGAATCGACAGAAGCTCACATTCTAACAGCAGACTTGCGTGGACAGAAAGAGGGTCTGCATCACTGCCATCAGAAAGCTTCCTGATATGACACTACATGTGATCTGCCTGGTGAAGGCTATTGAGGACAGGCATAAATTGGTAGAAATCACATCTTAATGTCAGGCTCATTAATTTAATTGTAATTACTGTATTTTGTGGGACAAAAAAAAGGACTCCAGTATTTGTGGCCTGTACTGGATATGAACTGAGCGTATGTCTGTTTTTTAGGTATCTTTAAGCCAATGTGGAGTCTGATCTTACAAAAAGACTTTTATTTTGGACTCTGTGTGCTGCCTTAGGGTTAGGAATGTGGTGCTCTTGTTGGGGGGAAGTGAGCTCCAAGAGTAGCTTTTTTTCATCTCTTAGTGATCTTCTGTTTATCAGTTGAATGCCACAGATTCCCTTTTAAACTTATTTTGCTTTAAAAAAAAAAAGAAAATTTAACTTAAAATATTTTAGCATTAGTTGCACAAAATGTTTGAATAAAATTCTAGTTTTTATAAGTCTTTTTATATATTTAGCCTGTCACAACAGTGCTCAAGATTGTATTGAAGTTTTTCTGCATTATACAACCCTAAAACACAGAGATCTCACTGACCCGCTGCCGTGTAACCACACTCTTTCCTTCTTTTGCCTAATACAGCTCAGCTAAGTCCTTCCATAAGATGCTAAATCACCTTCATCATCACATAATTGTCTTCATAAACTGAGGACTATTAAGTGTATTAAAATGAAACAGTGGGGTTTAGTACTCCAAATGAACTCTTAAAAAGAAAAAAAACTAATCTTGGCATCCTATCACTATGTGATATTTTGTACATCTTACTGTATTTACAAGTTTATTTATCAAGGATTATCCATCTTGCTAATAGCCTATTATTTATTTCACTTTTTGTTGGTCTTTATATCCTTTTATTAATGTGCTAAAGGAACCTGTATATCTATTTTGGAACACTTTGAATAGTCTAAAATAGACTAAAAATGGAATATTTTATAGTTTGAGTTACAAACCAAGGTGATTCCCCCCAGATACATATCTTGGTTTACCATGATTCCAAACAAAACTATCTTGTTTAAAAATATTTGGAGTAAAATTTTATTTGCATTACAAATAGGATACAAAAATAGTTGAATCAGGATACAGAAATCTGCTGTGTTTGGACTAGTTATCCCTGTTTTATTTTTTCAGATGTGCTTAATTTTATGGTGTAACTAAAGATTTTGTTTGTGTAATGCATGATTAAGACAATAAAGTATTTTTTCTAGTCTTCCAAAAAACTTTTCTGATCAGTTTGCGAGTTTTGATGAGTTTTGTAAGGTTTTTGTTTTACAAACTATGAATCAGCAAATTTTTAAGATTGTACCACATAGCAAACATACAGCTGTTGAAAAATAATGTATATAAAATGCATATAATAAATATTAAATTGTGTACCTGTAAGTTACTGTTGGCTACATTATTTTATGTTGAATAATAATGTGCAATACTTTACTCTCCATCATTAAACTAGGAAATGGAGATGATTTCTCAGTGAGTCCTTCATTTTTATGCTGTTCTTTTTAACTTTGTACTGCTTATTGACATTCTAATAAGATTAGAACAGTTAACACTATTCAGAATGCCTTTCTAAGTATTTCACCCCATTTGGGGATAAGAAAAATCTTCTGTTGAAATAAATTAGATAATTCAAAATAACCAAAAAATGCAGAGGTGCAGTTTTAAATCATTTCCTTAGACGTCTTATTACTTTATTAAATCTGGATTTTAGTTAATCGTGTTGTCATTCCTATAGTCATAATGTTTCCACAAAAATGTTCACCAGAGAATAAACTGCATTTTTCATTAAAAGTTGTCCTTATAAATAATATTAAGTATTAACATTTTCAAACTTTTTCCTTCAACAAGGTAATATCCTTTTTCTTTGAAGGAAATTGCAGATGAAATTAGAAGGTAACATTAGAAAACTTGAGTGGCAAAGTTTTATTTCAATGCCTACTGCAAAAAAAAATTACATTGAGAAATTTTATCTACCATAAAAATCTAAGTGGCAGTTTTAGTTATTGCTGGTGAAATAGTAACTTTTCAGAAATTTTCCTAAAATACTAGTTTTTCTGGTTTTCTGAAGATTCAACTTAAACGGGCACTTTTCTCCTCCTCCTTTTTTTTTTTTGAAATAATTTAAGAACAAGCTTTTTCCAAAGCTAGTATTGTTTCTGGCAGCTATTCCAAACCAATGGGTTACTGTTTAACTGAAATGTGATTATCATCATTACAATGCATAACCTCTTTTGGAATGTATTAAAACTGAAATGAATAAAAATTAGTATATATGTTTATTTTTCTCTTATCTAGTTTGTATTTTTCTCTACAGTATTAAACATTTGGAAGAGCCTAATGGATGCAGAAAGAATATCTTACTTTCATTTTATTTACGTGCTTCCATTTGTGACTTCTGGGAATTATGTAGATTCACTGACTATAAGTGGTGCTTTATACATAAAGTTTAAGAATATTTTTATATACAAACTTCAATATGTTGACTTTTTCAATATTTAATCATTCTGCCTTCATATTTTAGTTATTCATGTACTTATATTTCAAATTTAAGTTATCCACTGAAGACCAACATCTCATTTAATGCATAAAGTTGTAAATGGGCTGGCATATTTGAAATTTAGGCATACCTGCTAAAGTTGGATTATAATACATCTTTTTAAAAATTCTCTTGACTCTCTGCTTTTCAGTTGTTAACCCTTTATCTTGATTGTTTACTTATAAAAAATAATTGATAGTAACTTAATAAAGTGCTCATTTCTGTTCTCTTGCTGATCTTTAAGTAGCTTCCCTGATTACCTCAGATGCCTCGAAACTGTGTCCTTTCTAAAATTAAAGAAAAAGCATTTTTAAAAGGGCTAAAGACTAGAGGTTCAGTTTTCATTTTTTTAAGCAGTGATACTCTCAGCTGAGAATTTGTGGTCTGTTTATTAGGGAAAAATCATGTTAAGCTCATTTTTGTTTAATTTTATGAGAACTCTTGTTATAGGAATGGATCATATTTTTAAGCTTTTTATAAAGGGGGGTGCTTTATTGACTTCCCATAACTCCATTCTGTCAAATTTTTATGTAGTGTCAAAGGCAATTTCAGTTTTGCCTCTCTGATACACAATCCTTTCATTCCCTTTACACAAGCCACAAAATTTTTAGAAGATTTACTGGAGTATATATATTATTCCACCCAGTTAACACCTTTTTCAGGCCAGCTGGCTGTAAACCATTTCAGAGAGGATCAGCGTGTGTGTAAAGGGAGATAGGGCGTGTAAGTGGATGAGGGACAGGACCGGTCCTGTCTTTAGAGAAGACAAGGCGGATGGGATGACAGGGCACCTCTGAGGGGAGAGTTGTTAGTGAGGGTGATAAGTAAAGGAGTTCGGATTGCTTTTCTTAGGAACCAGCTTCACAAGTGTGAGTAAAAATGTTAATTACAAAACATTTCTGTTGAACCAAGTAACCAAAAGCATCTCATACTGTTTAACCTGGTACTGGCTGTATGTAATGCCTAGCACAGTAGGCACTCAAATTTTATTGAATGAAAGAGAAAATAAACATAGTCTTATTGCATGATTTTAAGAAAAAATTAGATTGGTGTTTTCACATGAATTAGTGAATGTAGAATTTTTACCATGTCCTAGGGAGAGACACTTGGAATAATACAAGTAAGGCAGCTTAGAATAATAGTCGTTAGCAGTTTTATTGCTTAAATACTCAAACTACAGTATTTTTTCCTGCAGTTCTGCTATTTGAAATACGTGCTTTTCTTTAAAGCTAAATGTTGTGTTAAGTGAAAATTTACCACCTTACCCTTTTTTCAGTACATGGATTACTATTTTAGAGTACAAGACAAATATATCTACACACATATAAAATTGATATAGAAAAATACCAGGCAATCCTGCTATCTTGTTCAGTGTGGTATTTCAGTTCTAAGTTACTATGAAAATATACTACAAAAGCTTGATACCGAATTCCCTTCCATTTCTTCTGTGACTGATTATAACTTTTTAGTACATTAAGTAACAACTATTACTGATTGGTTTTAAGACAACATCTACTTGGGTCAAAATATTTATATTTGAACTAAGTTAAAGAGCTGCTTTCTATTTAAGTTTCTCTTTCATTTTCCTTATATAATATAGAATGATTAGAGAAGGAATGTTCCTTTTGGTCTAAGTATCAGATTCTTTTATTGAGCTATGGAATTTGCATAAATATCTATACATTTAATATTCATGTTAGAACTCGTAAGATTTTAATCCACGATATTTCCTCTTTCCTGAGTTTTTAAGGATCATGATTATGAAGCCTCAGCAGAGTGTTTTGAACAATTAGGTCTAAATTGTAATTAGATGGTAGTAGCTTTAAATGAATGGTTATTTGCTTAAAACAGTTGCTGGCATCTTTAACAGTATTATATCTGATCCTGGTATGCTATATAGTATTTCAGTATTACGAGAATATAACTTATACATTATATCCCCTTGCACTTTTTCTTTCACTTGTCATAATGTGACCATTATTGCTGGGATTCTAAGAAATCTCTACAAATTCCTCTAATGACATCAGAAACAATTGGTTCTAATCCTGTGAACTCTCTTGTGAAGAAAGCATGTGACTCCTTTGGTTTAGAGGCCATATCTTTCAGGTCATCCAGAGGTGCCCAAGCCACACCAACAGAGAAGATGGTGATACCTACAATGGAAACATTAAGTGAATTAAAACGAAGTTCCAGCTTATATATAAAATTACGTGCAAAGATTTTTCATATATTAGCACACAGCTGAAGAGAAAACTGGTAACGTCTGAAGAACTAAATCCCCTGTACCAAATTGTTAGGTAGGTTTTAACAGGCATTGTGATGACAATGGCTCAACAGTTTGGTCAAAACCAGAAGCTTTGCTATTAGTGTAATTTACCACATTAACAGCTAAATCATATGATCACTTACATAGAAAAAAATTTGATGTTTCAATATCCATCATGATAGAACACAGTAAGCTAGAAATAGAAGGAAACTTTCTTAGCCTGACAAAAATGCCTAAATATATATATATATCAATCCAAACCCTACAGCAAACATAGTGAAATGGTAAAAACTTCCCCTCTGAGGCTGGCATGAGAAAGGACTGCCTGCTGTCATCACTTCAATTAGTCGTTCTGGAGTCACAGCAAGGACAACAGGGCAAGAAAGAAGGGCATAACAAGATAGGATACGTAAATGGTCGGAGTTTTCTAAGGCTGCATTGTTGGGGGGGGGGAATGGTGACTAGTCCTCTGTGAATAATGCCAAGTTTCTTCCATTTCAATTTTTATATTTTTACATTGGCAACACCAGTAGTCAGAAATCGTCAGTGTTTAATCCCAAAGCAAAAATCTCCTGGTGATGAAAACAGCCAAGGAGAAATGTCTGTGAAGCTAGAATTTCTTCCAGTCACACAAGGCATTCCATCTGCATTCCCTTGAGCTACTAGAAGATTTTCCCTCCAACTGTACATTTGGTTAGGTGATGTGACGTTAGTTTGATTCACCTCATTCCCGATTGTGGAAGTGGTGTAGCAGAGTCTTAGTGTAGACTACCATCTCTCTCATGGGTGAAGTTCCCCATAAAATTTTGAGAGTTTCTGAAAGAGCCCCTCCTATCCAAGGATTCTAGTGGTATACAGTGCTCAGAGTTGTCAATACTTAAGATATAAACCCGTTTATTTGCAAATAAGCAGGTTTATGATGGAAAAGCTACTTGAAAAGCTACTTGAAACGATTTCTGATTTATCACCACCAGCCAATCCTCTCTCGCTGGCAAGAGAGAAAAGGTCAAAAATTTTCCTCCCTCCTGTTTTTCTCTCTTTTCATTCTGCATTCAAGCTCAGATTATTTAGCTCAGGCCCAGTATATAATTACAGGGGTTTTTTTTGTTTTTTTTTTTAAACTTGTGGTCTATCCCTGAAAGCCTACCCTATTTTCTGGCTTTTGTTAACTTTCACTTCATTATCACTAAAAGATAACTTTCATGAAAATAGTCTAGCCCAGCCTCCTAAAAGTCAATTGACCACATCGGGGAAAATGTATCTGAATTAACCTGGTTCACTTTATTTAGCCTGAGGCCAATCCTGTTAACCAGAAATTAGTTCAGTAAGCTGCACTTTTAAGGAGTATGATAGCGAACAGGTGTTCAACATAGGCTAGTAGCTGACGTATAAAATAAACCAGTGTATAGCTTAAATGGCATGTATCAGCTCTCTGTCCTACTTTATAAAAACTGCTCCATCAATATCTATAAAAGTACATAAGTGCATTAGCAGAGGTGCTAATTGTACAAAAGGGAAAAGGTTAAGTCATTAGGAATTAAATAGGGAAAAGTGCAGAAGAGTGTAGAAAAATGCAAGGACGCTAATTCCGCCCCCCCCCCCCCAAGTTAGCATTTTTGTTTCTTAAATATTATTGGACTCCAGTCACTCAGTTTTATCCCAGGAAAGGGAACCTCAGCTTTATCTTGGCCTATTTGATCTCAGCACGTTATGTTAATGTCTTCAGAAACTAGAGGCCTTTGCCAAAAGAAATATTAAGGTTGGGATAAGGGAGAAAAAAACCCTTTTCATATCTTTTAATAACATCAGAGTGTGTGTTCATTATCTCAAGAAAGACACCAGAAAGGAAGTTTAGATGGGATGGTATTAAAGTCTTTATTGGTGACCTTAGCATCTAGAAAACTCATGCCAGACTGAAAACTACTAAAAAAGAGTTAGGATAAATTATCAAATAGATTCATAATACGTTGTTATAAAGGGGGATATATTCCAAGTTTGAGCCAAATGTGAGGACTTGTAACGTATTTCCTTGATGTATGACATGGTTCTCATGGCAGTTCCAAGATAGTGTGGTTAGGCGTGGACTCAGCCAGACTGCCTGGGTTTGAATATTGGCCTCAACACGAGCTTGGTGATTTTGAGGAAGTTTCTTATCTGTAGAATGAGATTAATGGGGCTGCTTTGACAATTAAATCAGTTAATATTGGGTAAAGCTCTTAGAACAATGAGTGCTACACTGTAGGTGTTTGTTCAATAAAATAAATGCTTAAGTTTATATTTGCTCCTAAAATTCACTGAACCCCTCCCTTGGTTCCCTTCCCAGTCAAAGGACAAGGACCTTACCTGCATCATGTGCAGCAGCTGCAGGACCTCGAACGTCATCGTAGGACTGCCCGTCTGTGACAATCACCAGGAAGTTCTTGTTGGGGCTATCCCTCATGGGACCAAACACGTTTCTAACAGTAAAGGAAATGGCGTCACCAGTAGCCGTTCCGCCACTCATGTAGCGGATGTTTCTGATAACGGCCAGGACATTCTCTTTGGTGCTATAGTCAGTGAAACTGAACTCTGTGCGCTGATCATAGGTGAACTGTACAGCAGCTATCTTGGCACCAATGTCCGAAATTTCAAAAGTCTTGGCTATGTTGGAAACAAATTCAAGCATGAGGCGGAAATTGCTGTCTCCAACACTGCTGGAGCCGTCAATTAGAAAGGCGATGTTCACCGAGTTATAACAGGTCTTGCTGCACATCATTTGCTCGTGAGCGCAGAGCTTCTGCACCAGAGGCTTTACATATTTCGTGGTGCCAAACCAGTTGGGCATGTGGTAAGAGAAGAAGCCATTATTCCGACAGACAGCCTAACGGAGGAGACATAAAAGAGATCCAAAGTTGCTTCTTCTTAAAAATTATGAGAACATTACATCTTGAATGTTTAAAGTTAATCCAGGTATGGGCCAGTCAGCACTAGGCCTCGAGGTCCAAAACTGAATGAGTACCATAACAGAAGACACCCTTCACCTCCTTACCTTGTCAACAAATGCAACATCCTGAACCATCCCCAGTTCTTCAGGGATAGGCTTCGCCACGGAAACTATAAATACATTGACGCCAAACTCTCTGGCCACAATGCCTGCTTCCTCGATATCATCAGAAGGCCAGCCATCAATAAATACCACCACCACTTTGGGGATCCCTTTTCTCACTCCAGTGTCTGCTGTGAAAAATTTCTGGGCAGTGTGCTTCAAGGCTTTTCCTAGGTTCGAAAAAGAAGCAAAGTGGAACAGCACCCCTTCTCAAATGACATTTCTATTTCCCTGTACCAACTTGATGCCACCAAGTTTAAGAACTCAGTTCTATAACAGATGCATCAGATAGGAAAGTTTAATTATCCATCAGGCCTATTTTTTGTCTTTGCCGCCCACAATACCTCCCCCCTCACCTCTCAGAAGCCTCACATTTCTTTTCCTTAGATCAGTCACCAGTGAGAAACACAAAACTGACTCCCACTCCTATACTTGTGCTCTCTGTCTAGCCCCTTAGTGACTGACTACTACCTCTAGGGACTTCTTGTCTCCTTTCAGAAGGTCCACAGTGCTACTCTCGTTCTTTCCGCCGCATCTGCATTCATTAGATAAGTCTGTTGATCTTTGCTCCTTTTTAACATTCTAAACAGGTACTTCTCTAAAGTGATATCTACCCTATCCAAAATAAGGATTATAAATCACAATGCTTTATGTTTTGTAAAAATAAGCAATATCAATTAACCCTTTGCTATATTTTCCATTATAAGTTGAACATCTCAGATGATCAAGTGCAGACCTAGCTAAAAGTTCAGTGCCAGGAGGAGGAGTGTCCCATCAGCTTATAAAATAGCATAATATTGTTTCACGTGTCTGGTCATTCATAAGGCTCTCCTGTGTTACCTCCCAGGTGCCACAGTCTGCTTACCTGTGTTGGAGTTACCCCCTCTGAAACCGACTTCCTTTATGGCAAACAAAACATCTTTGGCTGATGTAAAGTTTTTCAAGTAAAATTCTATTTTTGGATGTTCACTAAGTGGAAAAATGAAAAAATGTTATCCAGGGAGAATTGGACAGGTAAAAACAAACAAGCAACATAATATACCTTAAAAAAAAGTCTTGAAATTGGACCGTGCCCAAGTTTCTCTCCTATTCCCACAGTACACAGTCAACTAAGGCATGGCATCCTTACTTGAATTTTTTGGGCTCTTTCAGAAATGTAACAAAAAACAATTGCTACCTTGAGCGTTTGTTACATTCTGGGTAATATGCTAAATACATATTCCGTGTATAATTTCCTTTCATCGTAACTCTACAAGGTAGAAATTATTATCCCTATTATATAAATGAAGAAACTGAGGCTCAGAGCATTTAGGCAATTTGCCCAACAAAACATGGTCACATTTTAGATTCAGGTTTGTCTGGCTCCAAAGTCTACGCCTGAACTAGATGAAGCACCTGAAACCAGGCTTGGCTCAGGGCCCCAGGCTTATGGGAAGTCTGCAGAGTTGGGCACCTGAAAGCTGGAAGGCAGCTGGGCGTGAGGCTAGGTCTGCTCTAGAGGGGACCCTGGCAGCACTGAACATTCTGGGTCTATTAACCCAGGTTTCTGAAGAGGCAATTTCCATGACACTAAGGCCAACATTTTAAAAATGAGAAAGTTATAAGGAAACGAATTATAAAGTATTATAATATTGAATTTTTCTTATACTGACATTTGCCAGTCTTAAAATTATGTATATTGCAAGAGATTTGGGATTTTCCACATTTAGTAGTAAAAGAATTTCGGCTCACTTTTATAACTACACCGTGTTCATTAGACATCATGCTGAGTAAAAACAGTTAAAGCACAATTTGTTGTGTTACGTTTTTAGATAAGTCAATATTTCCTCAGTGCAAAATTTTAAGATCTTAGCATTATCAATTGCCATTAAGTCCAGATTTTTGAGGGACAAATATGGCACTGACTGTATTTCTGCATACCTGGTGTATGATTTCCATATACCTGGTGGAATGCAGGGTCACAGAATCAGATTTCATAGGGCGATAGTCTTTTCATTTTTATGGTCATTTTTCAACTATCCAAATTATGATTCATGAGATTTAGTCTTATTTTTGTATCCTTAATGACATATTGTTATTCTGCTTAAATATAAACACTTGATATACTTTATCTATTATAATGTTCTTCCTAAAATAGAAAACCTATAAACCAGGAAGTTTATAGAGAAGCTAGTCTTTGTATGAACCTACAAGGTGGTATAGCTTTGAAAAGAATTGGGTAAAAATAGCAAAGAAAAAATATAAGAAGAAAAATATTGAGGCAAATTTGCCCTATGGGATGTTAAAATGTACAATAAAGCTACAATAAAAGCATTGTCGAAAAGATGTAAGAATTAGCACGTGGATCAAAGAAACAAACTTGTCTAAACCTGTATATAAAATTGATAGCACAAATCAAGGGAATAAGCAGCTCATTTTTTTTTTTAAAGGTGTGGGACAAACAGCTTAACTATGTAGCATATGACAAAGTTAAATTCTCACACCAAAAAAATTCTATCTACATTAAGAGCCAATTGTAAAAAATAACACCAGAAAAAATGAAATATAAATTAAATATTGTAGTAGTATTAGTGACACCCTTATACCCCACTGATAGTAGTTTAAATTGGATCAACTTTCCAGAAAGCAACTTAACTTTATATCAGAAGCCTTAAAAATGTCAGGACCCTTTGACCCAATCTGACTTCTAGGAGTCTAGCTTAATGAACTAATCAGAGATGGCACAAGGATGGCTTAAGGACGCTCATCACAGTGCAATGCGCACGCAATGGTGAAAAAGCAACAGAAGAACAGATAAATAATCATGCAGAGGAGCATTATGAAACATCATTTTTTGGAGAATATTTGTGATATGGTAAAATCACATGGTAAAGGGACGAAAACACATGATTAGACATTTTTATAGTTGGAGCTTTTGAAAAAGAAATACACATGTATAAGCAAATATTTTCTTAAAATCCTGAAAAGAAATAAAACATTTTACAATGATTATCTCTGGGGGCTATATTTGGGAAATCTGTTTTCTTTGTGCTTTATACGTTTTCAAGTTTCCTATAATGAGCATATTATAATGCTAAAAGCCATCAATGCATATTATTTTAAAATGAATAAAAAAAAGGTCAAGCTTCAGATCTCCAATCAAAGGAATATGGAGAGAGCTTAAAAAAATAACAAGAGTATAGAGAGGAAGAATGGACACATCACTGCTTCTTCAGCAAAGAGAACTTAGCAACTGAGCAAAGTAAATGTGCAGAGGTCATTTGTATGAGCAACGAGACATTTTAGTCTACCTTCTGGTCCTTAGATAGCATAAAATTCTCTAAATCCTTTTATTCCAAAAAGGAAGCAATTAGACCTACCCAGTCTGCTCAGGCAGTCTTAAATCCTGAATTTATAGTTTGGAAATCCAGACTGTCTACAACTCACTATGTTTATACCGAATTGAAATAAATGTACCTACTAAAAGGACTGATCACTTGTCATCATTCAAGACATCATTTAAATCTCCTCCCCTTTTAACAAGGTTGGTACCTGGCTTGAACTAGGCCCACGTGTGGTCCTTCTGTTCCAATTCCCAACATTAGAGCCACTTTCCCAACAAAATTCTTCTGTAGATTAAATCGGCGCTGCCCAATATTAAAACTTCCATCGATCAGAAACGCAATGTCTGCTTTGCAGTCTGTGAGAACACCCAAAACAAGTCCTTTCGTTAGCAGTTTCAAGAGGAGGGAGGGAGCAAGAGAGAGTGTTCTTCTCCCAAACAGATATCTGGACTCTTACCTTTATTGCCAGCTTTCTTCTCAGGTGTTTTCTTTAGTCGTTTACCTGAAACAAAGGAAGCACCTGGCATTAGCAAAAGGAAGACAGCTCCACAGCAAGAAGCCCACGTGGGGAAAAGCTCACAAGGAGTGTCATTCTTGAAAACACTTCATTCTGGACTGGGAAGTAAGGCCCCAACAAACAAGTCAGGGCTGCAGCAGGCCTGCATATAGATGTGCCTCCAATCCACCACTTTGACATCCCAAACTCACAGTTGAGGCAGGATTGGGAACTCAGTTAGACTCTAACCTTCTTAATGTCCTTGATTTTAAAATTGCCACCGTCTTAGAAAAGGAGATCCCTGGCTAGTTCTTAAAATGTACACACACTAATTCCTTTTATTCCTATGACAAACAGAACTAGGGAATTTATGGTACTTGTACTTTGACCAGTTTCTAGGTGTGGTTTATCAAATCAGGGAGAATTGGCAGGACTTCAAGAGAATGTTTTGTAGCAGAGTTTATAATTGAAAAAGACGTTTATAAAGAAGACGACGAAGGGATTTAAAATATAAAACAATGTTTTCCTATGTAATATACCAGTACACTTCAGATATTTGCTTTATGTTTCTTTAACATCAGTTTTTTTTTAAAGGAAAGTTCCTATCAAAGACACATTTATTTATAACTTCCAAATGCTGTGCCAGGCAACTAGGAGATAGGGTCCATATTTCAAACCTGTTGCTGGACGTGCTGTGGACACTGCTCGTCCTGTGGCTTCCTGGGTACCACTTCTGCCTTCTGTTAAAATAAAGAGAAGCTATTTTTTCCTCTTCCTTCTTTTCCATCAAAGCATAAGGAATCTAATTTAGAGTTCTTTAGGATGATAAATATATTAGAATGATGGCAATTGCAGGAGTAATTGCTGTGTGCTAGTTTCAAAGAACCAAAATGGATTCTATCTATTATATTTTAAAAGGATCACCAAAAAGGAATTCACATTTATTCACTAGTTATTTTGATTTAGTGTTGTTTGGTAAATGTCAGGGCATTCTGATTGCAAACAATTCAAGTTTCCACTGCCATCTTCTGACAGCAAGATTATTCTCCCCCCATTCACCCGTTAGGCTTGAGGGGGCCCCTGACTCTCCAGGTCCCCTGACTCTAACCTATAGTTGACCCCTTCAGTCTTGATCACAGGTTTTTCCATCAGAGTCAAAGAGGCTGGGCTGAGAAAAGCAGAAAACGTTTTGGGGGGGAGAGGTAATATTTACACAATAGTAAGCACAATGTAATTGTACCTACTTGTCACTGTGAAAGAAGCAGACCACCTGGACAGCGTCTGAGACTGGATGCCATTGGCAACGACTGAGGAATAGTTTTCTCGACCTGGTAGGCTATAGATTCGCACGGGTCCCCCTGAGTTGCCGATTACTCCTCTGCAACACAAGAACAGTTGCGATTCTATCCCCGCTTTTGCAGGGGCATCCGACTGCCAGAGTGCCACGTTGCACCTATTGCTCTGACTAATCAAGAAAATCGTTCAGCAGGGAACTATTTGAGGATGCTATCAGCCTTTTTAAAAACTCGCTTACACAGGTACGAAATCTGCTGGGGGAATGGTTTTTTGCTGTCAAACTTCTTAAGTGTTGCTAAACACACACTTGTAGCATCCTGTTCCCCACAGCCAGAGGCTCCGAGTTAGGAGCGCCAGTGCTCTTAGTTTTCTAAGATAAGTTAACTACATGTCCTTGGACTTCATTTTCTAAAAATGCATCCTACTGGCTATTCTTTTGCAGGACAGCAGAGTGGTGATGAACATGGGCTCTGGAGGCAGAGAATACGGGCTTTCAGTCCCAGCTCTGGCACTTGCTAACAATGGTGACCGCGGGCAAGATACTCGACAACTCTCTGAGCTGAGTTTCCTCAACTGTAAAACGGAGTCAAACTATATCTACCACACAGAAGTAGAGTAGCAGCACATAGTAAAAACGCAGTAATATACCACATGATTAGAAATGTTTCAGAATCACAGGAGTCTAGCTGTCAAGAAACAACGCAATTTGCCTTTAGTCGGAAAGCTTCCCTTGTATGTTTGGTGTATCTACCTTCTATGGCCAAAAGTGGCACCAAAAGAAAGAAAAGGTGCGAGTGTGTGGCATCCAGTTGGCTACAGAGGGGAAGGGAATCCTGGCACGTGCATCTCTCTCCCCGTGGCCTGTCTGGGCTTACCTGTGGATGGCGGCGCCACATATGCTCGATACAGAAGCATACACGATGTTCCCAAACACAGAGAATTCGTCAAGAGGGCAGTCCCCTGGGCAGAGGACATCTGCTTTCTCCTTCCTGATGTCCAGGCCTCTGGTAAAGCACGTGATAGCGATGGGAACTGAAGAGAAAGGAGGGAAGGTAATAACCATTCTTAGGACTTCTACAAGAGTGGTGCTGGTTGGGGGGGAGGGGCCTAGGATGAGATTGAAGTTTTACTTCCCTAATTTCTACACTCCTTAAGAATATTGACTTATGTACCAGTCCACACTATTCCAGATTTCAGCAAGCCAAAAATCACTTTTCCAATCTAGTCTTCAGCCACTATAAAGACTAACGGGAGAATTTTCTCAGTTCTTATCAGTTTGGAAATACACAATTGGAAATATATCAGAACTAGAAAATAACAGCCATTGGCCATTTATTCTAGAAATATAAAAATCTCAGTTCTGATGATGTGTGTACATAGTTGCCTGAGGCGAAGATATTAAATCTGGGCTGCACCTGTGAGGGACATTTTCATAGACACAGGCACAAACCTAAGTCATCTTTTGCTTCAGAGGACCATTTATATCAGTTTTCCTCCAAATGCAGTGCCTTAAAATTATACCTTAATTTAAGCAAACTAGTGAAAAGACACTTCACTTTACAGAGCGTCATTTAGCTCAATCATTCATTTTATAGTTGAAGAAATTAAAGGCCTGGGGTTACTTTACTCAAGGTCACCCAGCTCAAGGAGCATTCTGCAACTCCTGCAGGCCAGGAAACGGGGCAGTTAGTCTCTTCAGAATGGAGTATTTTCATCTGAATTGAACCTGATTACTTCTGCTCCAGATCTGTCCAGAAAGATATACCAGGCAGTGAATGCATTTTTAGAAAGCACTGTTAATACTCCAGCTTTACACAGTCAACCTGACTAATAAAGAATCGAAGTTTTTTACTACAAAAGATGTTAGGTAGAGACAAGCCCTTGGCAACATGTGACAAGATAACAAAATACATGTTAATTCATCAATTTACTGTGAATATTAAATTGAGAATGTTATTAAACACTACTTTCCAAAAACAGAAAGCTGTGGTTATCCAAACCTTTTTGAAACAGAGGTTAATAATAATAATAAGCAACTTTTTCCCAAGGCAGAGCAACAAGGATGCTCCCTCAGGAGCCTCTGCACACCCTGGACTGTACACGTGGATGGAAGGGAAGGCAGGATGCCAGGGACAATGCTGGTTCCTTAGTTCCCAAGCACTCTAGATTGCTGGGGAAGTGAAAATCCTTACCAAAACAGTAGCCTCCTACTTATGAGCCTCATCCCTATTATCAAACAGCCTTAATTCTTCCTCCCAATTTGGGTGGCTTCAGAGGCTCTGCCTTCAGCTGCCAACACTGAGAGAGAGAGAGAGTGTGTGTGTGTGTGTGTGTGTCTTGGGGGATGTGGGAGGGCTGAAGACAGCCCGGTGCAATACTTACCCTCATTTCTCCTTTCAAGGAAAAACAAAGGATAGATTTTTTGGAAAGGAGTTTGCCTTTTATATTGTAGAAAACACACCAAATCACACACCCAGACTCGGACTTCTACATGTGGAACAAACTCTTTTTAAACTCCGTCGAATATGAAACGCGCCCATAAATGCTGCTTCTTATAGGGGTCACTCCTAGAAACACAGCCAGGGGGCACACAGGTGGGACGACGACGCAAGCCTCTCGGGCAGCTCCGACAGTCTGAAGTCCGGCTGGGAGGCTTCCCCCGACCTCAAACGCAGGGAACTCCCGGGACCAGCGCGCCCCTCGGCGGGGCTCCACGAACACCGCCTGCCTCCGCCTGCCAGCGAGCTCCGGGGACGTGGGTGTGGATGGGGGATTCCTTCTCCGCGCCGTGGGAGGAATGTCCCCATCGGACCCCAGGGGCTCCTCGCGTGGGAGGTGGGGGTGAGCCGGAGCAGAAGCTGCAGGTATACAGGGGGCTGCGCCCCCCGGCCGAGGTCCAGGGGCTCGGTCTGAGCGCGCTGCCACCTGCTGGCCCTCAGCCCCTCCCGCCGCCTGCACCAAGCCCCGCTCCCCCGACCCGGGAACCCGCAGCTCACCGGCTCCCTCGCTGCCCGCGGGCTCCGGCAGCAGCAGACAGACACCTGCGGAAAGAGGACAGCGCGAGGGCTGGCTCCAGCGCCGCCCGGCTCGGCGCCGGGGGAGGGGGCGGTGAGGGGCGCGTACCCACCGAGGCAGAGGACGGGAATCCAGGCTGCAGACATGGTAGTCGAGGGGCGGCTCGCACCTGGGAGAGAGGGAGAATGCGCAGGAGGCTCCGGGGGCAGGGCGGCCCCACGTCCCCTGCACCCCGCGCCCGCCCGCTCCTGAGATCCCGCACCCCTCGGGAACCCAGGGTGGGGGACGCCGAAGAGGCCGCTGCCCCGGAGCTGGCGCCCCTCTCGGTCGGCAGGGGTCGTTCCGGCTGCAAATCGAGCCCAACCTAGAGTCGGCGTGCAACCCAGGACCGCGACGGAGGGTGCACTGTAAAGACAGACAGACAAGATGCGAGCGACAAAGGACGGCACGCACAGCCAGGCGTCAGGAACCCCAAGCCCGCGCTGGACGCCGGGGCCCCGCACCTGAGTGGGACCTGCCCGCCGCGCCCGAGTGCGGAGAGAGCGGACCGCGCGCAGCTATAAAGGCCTGGCCGTGCGCATGAGCACTGGGCGGGGGGCGCGCGGAGGGGGCCGGGCAGCAGTCGGCCAGCACCCCGCCCCCCGCCCCCCGCGGAGAGGCCCGCGGCGAGGCGCCTTCCCCCTGCAGCGCGGGGCTCCGGCCCCCGGGGAGGCGCGCGGGCCGGGGCGCGGCCCCCGCGTCGGAGGAGTCGGGACGAGCTGGGCGGTGGCGGGCGGCTGCCCCACGAGCGGAGACGGTGCCCGGCCGCCCCGCGGAGCCCGCCTCGCCCGGCGCGGAGGACCAGGGCCACGCGGCCTCGGGACCAGCTTCCCGACTTCGTGCTCCTCTCAGAACAGAGTCGCCGCTTCCAAAGTGAAGCCAGCCTGGGTTTGATCAACGCATGCCCTGGATTTGGTGGAGGCCCTGTGAACTGGTTGGTTATTCTTTGGACCTCGGGGAACCAGGCTTCCGACTCGGTTTCTGCGGGAGTCGGGTTTTCCCCAGCGGGTTCCGTTCACTGCAATGGGCTACGCGGGTGTAGCCCTCATCACATTTGCCTTTTTTTTCTTTTCTAGGTCAGGATTTATGCTTGATTGCCTTTCCAAATTCCCAGACCTGGTGTCTGGTGTGATCGCACAGGATCCCAGATTTGATAATGTGGTCTCCCGCTCCTCTCTTTCTCTTTCTGATACCTTTTTACAGGGGTAAGTGGGAGAAGGAGCAGAATTCACAGGGTGTGTAAGTGACAGAAAGATGGTCTGCATGGCACCTGAGGAACCACCCCCAAACCCGGGAGAGGAGGCGCCATATCGTTTTTTCTAAGTTTTATTTAGTCCAAAGAATAAGATTTTATTTAGGTCCAAAGAATAATCAATAATTTGTGTGCCATAAAATCCATCCATTTTAAGTGTACAGTTCCACGATTTTTAGGGAGATTACAGAGTTGTGCAACCATCACTACAATCCAATCCAATCTTAGAGCGTTTCCATCACCCCCAAAAGAATCCCTTTGGCCCTTGGCAGTCAATCCCCTTTCCCAGCCTCAGCCCTGGGCAACACTAAACACTACTTCCTGTCTCTATAGGTTTGCCTTTAATGGACATTTCATGAAAATGGAATGATACGATATGTGGCTTCTGTTACTGAGCGTCATGTTTTTGAGGTTCATCCGTGTTGTAGCATGGGTGAGTACTTCCTTTTGTTGCTGAATAGGGTTCTCATACATTTTATATTAGGAAACAAATGTACCACCGCCTCCTGGAAGCCAAATATTGTAGTGGTCTTACAGCTGTCCCCTCCGTCTGGGATTCACTCCCTTTCCCACCTGAAGGTCTTCTGGAGAGAAAGAGACTAATTAAATCACATTTGCGGGCTGGGAGGTTCTCGATTCTTCTTTTCATGGCTGCTTTAAAGATTTAATCCGTTCCATGGTAGAGAGAGTTACTCTTTTCTTAGAAAACTGGTAATGTAGCCACTGCCCCTGATATTTTCCTTGGGAGAACTTTCAGGCCTTCAGGACAGTTCAAGCTTTTTATTATTGTTTATTGAGTGTCCTCAATCAGGGTTGGATAACCTCCTCCAGGTAGGCTGGGCAAATTGTCATGTCATGATATAATTAGGGAGAGTTCACATCTTGGAAAAAAGCTACCACCCCACAGATTAGCAGGCAGGTGCCCAAATGGCCAGGGGGTGCGTGCTGTTCAGAACTCCTCACCGGGCCAGCCCTCCCCGGATGTCATTTCACTGAGCCGTTTGGCAGAGTCAAAACTATGCAGCTATTTCCATGATTGACCCCGAGTCTGTGACTATTAAAAAATAAAGGAAATACCTCATTGAGTTTCACAGTTGTTTACCCAAAGATACATTTTAATTATTTTGTTTTGAAACTTGTAAGAGAAGTTTGTCTTTATTTTTCTATTTTGAAAGGCCAACCAAGGAGGGTGGGGGAGAGGGGATGAGATTTCTCGTTCTCTCTCAGTTTGTACCACGTGCTCACCATGAGTATATTGAGGGGAAAACATCTGAACTGAAGAGGTACTTCTTCTGCTGTGGAAATATCTGAAGAGAGAGAAAGTCAAAGAAATCTGGGTACATTTGACTTAAGAAGACTAATTGTTAAAATTGTAGTTTTTTATTTAATTGGGTGACATTTCAGGGTATTGTACTCCTAGGATGTGTGGGTAGTTTATCCAGCTTTAATTAAGAGTATTTGATATTCAAAGTTGAGACTAACTCGCTGTAGAAAATGGATTCCTAACTGGGCTGCACAATGGAATCAGCTGGGGAACTTTGAAAAGGACTGGAGCCCGCGTCCCACCCCAGAGAATCTTGTGATACTGGGCTGGCCTGGGCCAGGGCATTCACATTTTTAAAGCTTTCCAGGTGATTCTGATGTGCTGCCCAGGGGACATAATCTTTAGCTCAATGTTAGAGGTGAAGCTAATAATTCTAACTTTTCATTCTTCTTTCAATATCTTTTCATTGAAATTCCACCTTAAATGTGTGTACTGTGTACGTAAAACACGGAAGCATCTTCTGGCCTGATGGTTGTTTAGAAACAATCCTTAACAGAAGGTTTGAAAACTCAGTTTCAAAAGTAATTTTCCCTGAGTGTGCTGTCTGGTCTCTTTCTGACTTTGTGCAGAACGGGCTGGCTTTGTTAGGGGAATGAGCTGTCTCCACAGCTGATACCCTAGTGGCATCTTCAGGCTTCAGGATGCTGCTGACAGCCCAAACAGGCTTTCTCAAGAACGGCGTGGTTATCTGATTGGATTTGGCTCCTGAACTACATAGCTGAGCCCCTAGTTTATAGATCCTCTCTCTGTTCTGTTTTTATCCAAGTATAAATCTGGTGTTGCTCTGACATTTTTATGTATTTATTATTGGTCTTTTATGTTTTAAAGGACTGTCAGTCCTGTCCCACTCCCTATACCATTTAAGCTCCCCTGCAAACTGTTACTTAGCTAATGCAGTACATAGTCGCTTGGTTTTTCTTTCAGTTACAGCGACCTTAAAGCGAGTTTGTCCCTTTTAGGAAGTGTACGTTTATCCTGCACTGTCCTGTCAGTTTCGACAATTGGTCGTAGAGCATCCTTAGTTTGGAAGCTCCTGTCACCCGTGTCATTTAACCCACGTTGATAGTTATTCTCCATCTAGTTTTCCTGATCCTTTTCCATTGATCACATCTAATGAAGGCAAGTATGTACACCTAGCCTCTCAGTTTTGATGATTTCTAACAACAGAATAAATGTCCACAGACTCTGAGGAGTGAAAATTAAACAGTTGGTTCAGAGATAGCCCTGTGACCACTGGCAGTCACTTTCTTTTCCTGGGCCTCAGTTTCCTTTCCATGAAGTGAAGGGGATTAGACCAAATGATTGGGAGGACCTTCCACTGGCCATATTCTGTGACTGGGCAAATGCTCCCTGGGCATATATCAGCTTCAAGGGCTGTGCTGTTTTCTGGGGTTTGGAAGGCCTCAGGAAACACTGGCTGTGCCAGCTGGCTCCTAGCTGTCCCAGGACCCATTCCTTCTTATGCAAAGTCTCTTTCTATTCACCTCTCACTGCTAAGCTATAGCTGGGATCATGTTTGCCCCTTATTTAGCAAGAAGTAATGGCGGTCACATTGCCACTAGAATGCCACTGGGACTTCCCTCATAAGCAAAGAAAACTGACAAAGAACATAAATTAGTTCTACAAGGCCCAGCACACATCCCATGTAAGCTCCTCCAGATCAAGGACCTTTCTCTCTTTGCTCATTGCTGTACCCCAGTCCCTAGTGAAGTGTCTAGCACATAGTAGGTACTCAAGAAATATTTGTTGAACGAATGACTCAATCCCATTCTGTCTTGTCATTTGTTACCTTGTATTGATTTTTAAAACCTTTTTATTTTGGAACAGTTTTAGGTTTACAGAAAAATTGATAAAATAGTACAGCGAGTTCTCATATGCCCCACACCCAGTTTCCTTAATATTATTATACACCTTTATTATTTTTTATAATAGTAAGATATTAACATCTTACATTAGTATGATACAGTTGTCACAATTGATGGACCAATACTGATATGTTATTAAGTAAAGTCCATACTTTATTCAGATTTCCTAATGTTCTTTTTCTGTTCTAGGATCCCATCCAGGGTGCCACATTACATTTAGTCAGCATGTCTTCTTAGACTCCTCTTGGCTGTGACACTTTCTCAGATTGTCCTTATTTTGATGACCATGACAGTTTTGAAGAGCACTGGTCACGTATTTTATACAATGTCCATCAGTTGGGATGTGTCTGATGTTCTTCTCATCATTAGACTGGGGTCATGGGTTTTGGGGAGGAGGACCACAGAGGTGAAGTCACCTTCTCATCTCATCATATCGAGAGTACATATTATCAACATGACCTGTCACTGTTGATGTTGACCTTGGTCACCTGGCTGAGGTAGTGTTTGTCAGCTTTCTCTACTGAACAATTACTCTTTTGCTCCCCCTTTCCATGCTGTCCTCTTTGGAAGGACATCACTATGTGCAGCCCACACTTAAGGGGTAGGGAGTTATGTTCAACCTCCTTGAGGGCATAAATTATTGGAAATTCTTCTGTGAGGGAGATTTGTGTCTTCTCCCCTATTTATTTACTGTTCATTTTTTGTATGTGACAATTCTTCTCCAAAGGACTGTAAACTCCTTGAAGGCAGAGACTATTCCGTATGCTCCTCTATATTCCCAAGGACTTGCACAATGCTTTGGAGTACAAGTGGATGCTCAGTCACCAACGTAAAGAACGGTCCACAGCTTCCAGTCCTGGGAGTTTTCTGCTGATGGCTTATCCTTCTTTCTCACTGTAAGATCTGGGCCAGAGAGTTGCCCATTCGACTCTTGGCGAAGATGTGATCAAAATGCTAGTAATAATAGTGATCCTAACACTGTGTCAAGCTCTTTGTGCATGTTCTCATAGGAGCTTTGTAACATACCTGCAAGGTGGATATCATTTTAATTTTATAAATGAACATACTGATGCCCAGATTGATTAAAGGATGTGTCCCAAGTCACACGGCTAGAAAGAGCCAGGATTCAAATCTAGGTCTCTAAAGCCCATGTCCGTAACCATCAGTTTATACTGTGTTTTTCCTTATAATAGCCAAATAAAGCCACAAGGAAAGGCCAGAATAAATGCCAGAAGGTGGTGGAAGTGACAGAGCTATAAGAATATGGGCAAAGAGGAAATAAATCCCCATATGGGAGTGGCTGGTAAGATATTCCAGGCATGTGTGGCCCTTGAGTTCTGCTATGAAATTGGTACATCCTCAAGGAAAGCACATAATTCATAGGTTATCATAACAAGATAATTAGAAAATATTATTATGTATTCCAAAAACAAATGTAACAGGTTTTGCACAGATTCTTAACATTCAGGTCAAACAATAACTTCTAAAATATATCTATATGGAGCAAAGGCTCAATGTGATTCAGTTAGCTTTTCAGATAGGTAGGCATTAGTGCTGGTCTCAAAGCCTTTTCTCCAAGGATCCACTCTAGAAATGATTTTTATAATGTACATACATATGGTGGAACTACTCATTCTCCTCTTCTCTGGAGGACGTGGTTGATTTGTGGTATGGTGGTCAAATGATATTGACAGTAGTGGTTATTTGGTCCAATAAGTCATTGATCCAATAAGCTTTGTTGAGCCATTAAGATCTGAAATAAAATATCTTGCACCTGTGGTTCTGGGGAAGTATATATTGATAGTGCTGCTAAAATGTGAAGCTCGCATAACGATTTCTATTGGAAGAAAAAGTGTAAGCTGAATACAAAATGTTTCCAAATAATTATGTATAGCAAAGGCCAATTCCTTCATTACACATTAATTTTAAAAAGTCAGATATGAGAGACAACTGTTTGAAATATGGTATTTATAGACTGAAGTATTTAATAAGGCTTAATTCTATCCCTAGTTTTTCCAGTTTTACTGTTCTGCTATCATAGTATTTTTATATTACAGAAACATTGTTGAAGACGTTTTAATATTTTGTCAAATCTAGGCTATAAATAAAAGACATAATGATGTACATTTAAATAAGAAATTTAAATAAGAAAAAAAATGCTTCTGGGGAAATCTATGCTGATTGTAAGATAAGATGCATCCCAATTTCAAAGGTCTTAAAATGTGGATAAAATGTGTATCAGTGACATGTGTTACTACTAATTCTAAAGGATACCTTTTTATAATGACTCATAGAAAACTAAAATATTTAAACCATGTAAAAGGGAAGGGGGGACACCTAAAAAACATAGTAGTAATTTCATTTAGCTTTGAGTTTCCTGGAGGGCTAGAGAAAAAAAAAAAAAAAGAAAATTCATTATCCTATTTATTGAATGATTAAAAGGATTTATCCCTCTCGGAAGACAAACTTTTTTCTGGAACTGAGTTATAAAAGAATTGCTGATTTGGAGCCCATATATAAAGAGCTCTTGGCAATGCAAAGGACACTGTCTTCAACAACAGTTTTAAAGAAGACGGAGAAACATTTTCATTTGGCCATTTCTTCAACCTTTGAAAGCAGAAAGCAGGAGTGCAGATTTGGCCAATATCTTTAGAAATTTTAAAATGAAACATTTGAATTGCTTAACCAACATTTCACAGTGAAGAACATCTTTAATAGGAATGCTGTGCCAAGTATGACAAATATAGCAATGAGATTTGCTGAGCTTTATATTACCATGAAAAGCTGCAATTATTTGAAATTAAATTGGTACTGAAAATCATTTTCATGGATAGCAAAAGAAAAGCACAAATTTCAGCTGTTTTTAGATTGAGCTATTTAAGGTCAACAGTTTTTAAATTGTAGTAAAAGCTGTTACATGACCAACACTAACGCAAATTATGCATTAAGCTCAAGCTTTGCATTCTGAATTTTAGTTTTCTTCCTTTAAAAAGAAATTTTTTTGTAATGGAAATTTTCAAACATATGCAAAAAGAAGACAAAATATTATAGTGAACTCCTTTTTATCTATTACCCATCTTGAACAACAGTCAATTTATGGCCCTTTTTGTTTCTTCTATGCCCCTACCCCTGATTATTTTGAAGAAATCCTAGACATTGTATTCTTGAATCTCTAAAGATCTTTCTCCAAGCTGAGAACTGTCTTTTTAAATATGACCACATTAATATTATCATACCTAAAAAATTGTTAATTCCTTAATATCATAGCCACTTAGGGTTTACATAGCTTCACTTGTCTTATAAACTTTGTTTTTAAATGGGTGGTTTGCTGAATCAAGTTCACAAGAAGATTTATACAATTATAATGTGTCTCTTTAGTCTCTTTTGATATATAGCTTTTCTCTTTAGCTTTCTTTTTAAATTTTCTTTCTTTATCTGTTTGCTTTTTATTGAAAAATTCAGGTCATTTTCTGTAGCTTTCCTTGTGTATCTCATGGTGCCATTAAATGTGTTCCTTTGTCTCCAGTATTTCTTATACATTTGGGAGTTAGCTCTACAGGCTTGATCAGATTCAGGTAAAGTTGTTGTGTTTGCATGCGCGCGCGCGCGCGTGTGTGTGTGCGCTACTTTGCAGATGGCAGTTTATACTTTGAAGCATTAGGGGCTGATGTTATCAGCCATTGGTAATCATTGCCTTGATCCATTAATTTATTGAGGCTTACAAAATGGTGATATTCTTAATTTTAGCATTCTTTCTTCATTTATTAGCTGGAATACTTCTGAAAAGAGAATCCCCTCACGTGGGTACCCTGAGGTACAGATCATATAGGAAAGGCAAGATATATGCTTTATTTTCACCGGTACTTACCAGTCCAAAATAATAGGTTGACAGGGACTTGGGGAAAGGAGGGATGGGGTGTTAGTGTTTAATGGATACAGAGGTTCAGTTTGGCAAGATGAAAAAGTTCTGGAGGTGGGTGGTTTCTAGTTTGCTCCTGACTCCTTTTGACGCTGACTCTAGTAGCCTTCGGTAGCTTCCTTCCTCTCTGGCACAAGATGTTCCAGGCTCATCTTGGAAATTTCCTGCCCGAGATGTGAAATTAGCTAGTTCTCCAAAGAACTCTGCTTCCTTTTAGTGGGAAACGGTGTTTAGAGATTATAATCTAGGTGCTAGCTGTGCTCATTGGTACTGAATTGGTCATTATTCCTGGGCTGTTTCGGTGGACAGAGCTTGGGATAATTTCTTTCCTATAAAATGCATCATGGTTTTGTGTGGGTACTTCCAATTCCAGCTCAGGACTGTAGAGTGTTTGCTTAAGCTCATTGATTTTATATCTTTATTATTTTTCAAATATACTTAAAATCTCAATTCTCAGTGACACTACTTGAATTACTAATTTGCTGTATCTCACAGTACCTGAAAACAATTTCAAAATACTACTACATAAAATACACAACTTACAATTTTTTTTTTTGCTGGGAAAGATTTGCTTTGAGCTAACTTCTGTTGCCAATCTTCCTCTCTCTTTTTTTTCCTCCCCCAATGCACAGTTGTATATCCTAGTTGTAAGTCTTTCTAGTTCTTCTATGTGAGCCACTGCCACAGCATGGCAACTGACAGACAGGTGGTGTGGTTCCACCACCAGGAAACGAACCTGGGCTGTTGAAGCAGTGAGATTGCTGAACTTTAACCACTAGGCCACCAGGGCTGGCTCCAACTTAAGATTTTTTTGATTGGTGTAATCACTATCTCAGACATTATGGAAGTTAATAGTTTTGGACAAGTTGCAAATAGACAAACGAAAACCCAGCAAAACCCAAATGATAAAATAAAAATATATATCTGTGTGTAATATTAAGTTCAAAGGAGCTCAATAAGACTATTCGATAGAAGCAGAGACCCGCTCCCTTTGTGTCAGCATGGCATATTTCTGTGGCTTGTGAGAACCACAAACTACTGTGAAGGGTGAAGTGTGAGAAGTGCTGACTACCATCTGTTACATCAGCCCTTCGGAACTGGGCTTTCAGAAAATGGTTCGAATGACTATTTTCTCAATTCTCTCAAGGATGGTACATAGCGAGTAAGCGAGTACCTTTCTAGATGCAAAGGAGAGAAACTAGCTCATTACATACAATGGATGCTCCAGGGCATTAGGGTTTAGGAATAGATTGGGAAGGGCTGCTTTAGATTATTCGAGTAAATTTGAGTCCCTTAGGCAGAAGTTGTTTAAGATTAAATGAACATTTGCTAACCTCTCTTATTCCTCCACAGGCTAAAGTTAGTTCTGATCTCTTCCTGTTTGTTCTTTGGAGCAACAGTTTTTCCTCCTGTCCAAAAATTTGCTTTGGACTGTGGCATAATTGAGATAATCATCTCTATAGTCAGTGATGTCTGTTTGCTTGGACCTGCCAGTGACTGAGTTTAAGTAATTCGGCTGTGACGCGTACATCAAGGACAACTGTGTTTGACGGACTGGAGTTTTGCTGATTGGTGTTTATTTGAGATTTACATTTTTTCATTGACTTCTTTCAGTAATTTTGGTAGAAAAGTTGGATTTTTAATTTTTATTTTTTTAATGTGTTTTGGCGTTGCCACTTTGCCTCATTGTAATGGGGATGAAGAACATGGACCCGATCCCCTCAGAGATAAAAACGTGTTGCCTCAGACATGAAATAAGACTCAGACTTTAAATGTACTCAGAGGTTGCTGAAAATATGGGAGTGAAAAATGTAAATATCGGGCTTGCTTTCGTCTTCCCTTTGAGGAATAACTGTTTCTCTAGGTCTGGTAACTCTGGAAGATGCCGGTGCCCGACTTGGGACCACACAGTGGTGAAACTGAGGCATTCGTGGTGCCTGGTTTAATGCCCTTGTTTTACAAACTAGGAAACAGGTCAGGGGAAAGTGAATGAGGCGCCTCAGACCAGATAACCAGTTCTTGGCAAGATCAGAACTATCCCAGGTCCCTGGGTGATTTCCAGGGCGCCACACTGCCTTCCACTGCCTAAAAGCTCAGTCGCGTTCCTGAACACAGCACCCAGGACTGCTGGTTAGTGACAAATTCGGGCCTAAGCTTTGTGACCAGATCGAGAGACATAAAACATAGAGCAGGAGTCTTTGGGTGGATAATGAGCTTTTTTGAGTCAGGCTACTTGAAAAAGGTAACAATATAGAAGGACCATCTCTAGGTCCCTGAAAGCAAGAACGTTCTCACAATTGGTGCATTTTGTACTGGAAGGGAGAAGGTAAATGAGATGTCCCCCTTCTCCTGCATGGTGCCAAGGAACTGGTTTCTTGCTTACAGAAGGGACAAGGATGGCTGCTGTCTATTGCTGCCTTCTTAGTCTCTGAACATTCACGTCCGCGACAATATTAACTGAATGCCCCAAGGGGCAGCCACCGTGCCCGGCGCTGGGGAAATAAAGATGAAGGCACACAATCCTGCGGTCAAAGAAGGCGTCATCCGCTGCAGAGCAGGGGATGAGCGAACACTTTGTGAGTGGGGAATGAGCAGCCTCATTCCCAGGAATTTCTCTCTTATCTCTAATTCAAACCCCTCAGTTGCAGCCTATTTCCATTCTTTCTGTCATTAATGGACTTGGAATGAGTACATATCACTGCAGACTGTTATTAACCTACCAATTTTTATTTTGTCAGGGGTGAGGGTTTTTCTTGTTTTTACTTTGTTATATTTTGTTTTTGTTTGTTTTTACTTTCCCGCCTTTCCGTAATCTTTGTAGCTCTCCTCTGTTGTGGCTCCCGTGTATGTGCTGTGTAACTGTGTAACCTGTAAAACACCCCACCACACAGTATGTGGTGGACATCAGATCTGTGTCCTCCTAGGCGAATTAACCCAAAATGGCTATTTTGACAAATGATCCTTGAACGCATACGTTTTTCCATAGAAACCGTGGGGTTTGAGTTAGAATCCAGAGAGATGCTTTATAGTGTGCAGAGTGTAAATGACATCATTTATTGTTTTAAAATGCTTGCATATCTATTTTTTCTTTATCCTTTCTATAATCCTGTGAGTTACAAGGACAAGTATAATTATCTTTATTTGGCAAGTGAAAAAAATGCAGCACTAAGAAATTGTGCTGTATATAGGACACATAAAAAGTTAGAATGAGGCCACCCTGAGATTAGTTATCTGGACTCAGTCCCTGTTCCTCTACTGGTTTCTATTTTCCCGATGTTTTTATGAAATCATGTAACAGTGATCATACTTTGATGGACGACAAAAGGACTGACGTGTCTAATATACGCATGTGGGTCCCTTGCCCTTCCTGCTCGGCCCTGCTCAGTCTGCTGATATAGCCCCTTCCAGTATGCAGCAGACCTAACCTGATGACCCCGCCCTCCCCAGCCATAGCTGATTGGCCAAGGCCAGACATCCGACTCTGGATATAACAGTGGGCTCTTTCTCCCAGAAACTTGAAATTGGCTTATAGGAACTACTTAGCGTTGTAGTGGTGGCTCTTGAACAAGGAATCTGTAAAGCCAAGGCTGACCTGTGAACAAGCGAAGCAGGGAAAGCTGGTTGTGACAGAGAGAAGACTAGAGTCATTGGGCATTTTCCTGGTCAGGGGAATCCAGTCCCTTTGGAGGCCAGTGGTGCCTCCCGGCTGGGAGATACTTGGTATTCATCCAATAAATTCCCTTGTTGCTTGTGTTCCTTGAGTGGATTTCGCTTCCTTACAATCAAATGAGCCCCAAGACCCCATCAAATGCTTTATTTAGGCAAAAGGAAATCATCTTTAAAAGTTTGTCCTGGGGCTTTTGCTCTCTAAGTAGAGAAGGCATCTGTGTCAGTGTTTCCGCCTTTCCAGTGGTACTGATGGAATGTTTATAGATTTTCTGTGGAAAAGGAAGGGGAGGAACTTCCATCATTTACAACTTCCCCAGCACTGGGAGGTTTTTCTTCTGCTTCTCCAGTTGGTGCCAGATCTGCAGGAATCAGAGAGAAGGACTATGCCATGATTCTCACCTCTGCGGGCTTCAGAGCAGCCTTGAAGATGGTGGTGCTCAAACGTCCAGGTGCCTCTGGGAGACAGTAGACTTCCCTCCTGAACAGGACCCACACCTTGAGATTTCTGTTGGGCGGTTCAGAGAGTCCCTGACAGCTCCTTCCCCACTCCTGCTCCCTACCATCTGGGCTTATTGGGATCCTAGAAACCTCGGAATTCAATGTTTCGTTATAGATATTTTATTCTCTTGTAAAAAAAGACTTTTGGATGCATTGCCACCCACTAAGCATTTATTGTGTGACTATGGTATACAGTGTGTCTGCCTTTGTGACTTTCATTTCACCCTTGCCCCTTGCATAATGCCTCCCCTCTCAGCCTCTCCCCAGTTCCACATTCCACTGCATGGCATTCACTTGGCCACAATGCCCAGTTCAAGGGTCTCCAAAGTTGATGACTCTTGTTCATTGTGAAAAGTCATGTTCTCTCTTCCCTGGATGTGAAGGAGAAAGTGTGTAGCATCTTGCAATGATGGCGGAAGCCGGCCTGAGGGAGAGGTACCACGTGGAGAAGGGCAGAGCCAGCAGAACTGCAGGGGAGTCGAGCTGGACCTGAAGTGAACAATGCCTGCTGCTTCCGTTTCCCATAGACTTTTCAGTTCCAGGTGCCAATGAATTCCCACTATTATTTAAGCCAGTTTGAGTCCAGTTTTCTGTTATTTTCATCATAAAATATTCTGGTAGGTACAGAGCTTTTAAATTCATTCACTTCCCTCAAATTTTGGGTTCCTGATTTCAGATTCAAATACTGAGTTAGCACCTTCAGTGTGCTGGCACAGCACGAGGTACTTCCCACGTTATCCCTTGCCCTCCCTACCATTAATGTTACGGGATAGGTACTACTGTTATCGTACTATTTTCAGATGAAGAAGCTCAAGTTCTGAGATATTGTAATTTCTTTAAAGACACAAAGCCTATAAGCAGCAGCAAATTCTGAATTCAAGCCTATTGCAAATACCATATTGCATCTTTTTTTTTTTAAGGAAGATTAGCCCTGAGCTAACATCTGCCACCAATCTTCCTCTTTTTGCTGAGGAAGATTGGCCCTGAGCTAACATCCGTGCCCATCTTCCTCTATTTTATACGTGAGACTCCTGCCTCAGCATGGCTTGATAAGTGGTGTGTAGGTCTATGCCCAGGATCCAAACTGGTGAACCCCAGGCCACCAAAGTGGAGTGTGTGAACTTAACTGCTGCGCCACTGGGCCGGCCTCACGTCTATTTTTTATAGAAAAGAAATTAGGTCTCAAAAAATTCAGCTTTGTAGGCAGTTGTTGATAATAACTGTATTTGGGAAATACTTTCCCCAAAGCACATTTGAACCTACACTACCATCAAGTTGACAAGTATCAACAGTGGGTTGAGGCCAGACATGGATACTCCCTGGGGAATGAGTCAAGATGTGTTTATCTAAAGGATACAGATCGAGGAAGATGCTAGTGGGATACACAGAAGAGAGATCAACAATGTTCTCCAATGGCAGACACAAGGTCCTCTGTATCCTTGTATATGATTAAGTCTGAGTGAGTGAGGATCACATTGGTACTTGTAGGAAGTTTCACCGACCAATGGGCAGAACCACCCCTCCCCCCAACCCCAGCTCAGCTGCATCTTTATGATCAGATCCTCAGTCTTGGTGTTACACAATATGATCAAAGAGACTGATATAATACGGTGCACACGGCATCAACACACTCCCTTTTAACATCTTCATTCTCCCCAGGCTAGCAATCTGGTCTAGGACCTTTTTTGATCTTAGAGCTGCAGAATTAGAGAAAGGTCAGTCAGCCAGAGGTCTCTGAGAAGTTTACAAGCCTTCAGACTAGCTGTAAGTCTGTCAGAGTGATGATTATAATTTTGCCGATGGGAAAGTTAAGATAGTTAAGTCAGAGGAGTTAAAATGATTTGGCCTCCAGGCGCACATAGCTAGGTGTTAAACAGAACAGAATGAAAATGGACGTATTTTGACTTGCTGTTCAATCTTCGCTTAATTAAAGTGCATTTGCTTTTCACCCACAGGAAATTACCTAAGCAAATTGTGCTGTAAGTGAAACCCTGAATAAAAATCAGGAACGTCGTTAGAAGGCCAGACTTGTGCCTTTAAGTATAAAACCTGAATGGATTAAGCCTGGATTAGTTTGCAGTAATTAATGTTGAAGAGTTGGTAATGAGACCAGGCACATGGTTTAATCAGACCGTCTTTGGTAACCCGGAGCAGACACGCTGTGATGACTGTGACACTATGAGGAGAAGCCGTGGCTTCTTTGTCAAGGGAGTCACTGTCAATCTCCAGGACAGTTCTGGATTCCCAGCATGGCAAGGGCTTCAGGACCATAAGTTTTCCATGGCTTTCTCATGTGTATCTTGATTAGTGAGTTTTTGGTAAAGTGGGTAACAGTCTCTTTTCTCGTTCCTAATATCCTGTATTGGCATACCAGTAAAGGCCTGAAGAAGTCCTCCACCACCATAAATTCTAAATGCTCTTGGCTAACTTAACCTTATTAGATAGAATAGAATTGGGGGCATCTTAGATTATGCGTATTTTTAGACAATTTCCGTATCTCACTATTTCATTCATTAAAATGCATTTGTTGGATACATTCTGTGTGTTGGGCACTGTGCCAGGTCCTGGATAGCGAGTAAAGAGCAAATAGATGTAATCTCTACGCTGCTGAAGCTGGTAGTTTAGTGGGAAAGGTAGCATCAAAGGAGGAAACACAATTAAATGTGTAATTACGGAACATGACGGATGTTTCCATGAAATGGAAAAGACTTGAGTGCTATGAAGACCTATCCTGGGGATCATATTTGGGGTTGGGGTACCACTGTCGAAGGAAGTGATGTTTATGATGAGAACTGGACAACGAGGAAGAGCTGGATAGGTAATGCGGGAATGAGTTTTCTAAGCAAGAGAAAAAGTGGGTTCGTTGTCCTGATGAAGGAACGAACTTGAGCAGTAACTGCAGCTGGGGAATGTGAGTGAGGGGAGGGGCAGAGAAGCTGAGAGAGGTGGGTCGGGGCGAGCTCAGGAGCTCTGGTCATTCGAACTCTGGAATCTTGAGAGATCTGGATTCAAATCTTGGCTACTACTCTCATTAATGGTCTCGGACATATCACTTAATTTCTCTGTGAATCAGTTTCCATTTCACTAAACTTAGGATAAAATTATCTACCACGAGAACTAATGCAGACGACGTGCCTCTAAATGTCTGATCCACAGCAGTGTCGGTTCCTTTTCCCCACCATCTGTTTTTTTTTCTCTTCCTGCATTTTTATCCAAAGCTATTGAAGTAGTCTACCTGAATGGTTATTTAGCTCTGGGTTTCTTCGCCCTCTGCCATTATCTTGGATGGAAGGTTTTTACAACTGGAACAATCAAAAGGGGAATAATCTAGAGTTAACTATTATATAAGAAATTTCAGTTACATTGTTGACATCACCTTAATTAATCATAACAGATGGATTTGGAATCAATCGTCAAAGCTTGGTCTCAAGTCTGCCCTTCAGATACTCAGGTTCATGTTGGCTTAACGTTTTGTTTACAAAATAGCTGTGATTTTTTTTTTTTAAACTTGGAAAAGACTGTCTGTTTTGATGCATAATATGAAAGCTGACTGTGACCTAGCAGACCAAAAATATTTATTCAGAAAATGTTTCATTTTAGTGATCTGTCATGGTGAAAAGGCAGCTTTTTGTTTCACTGTAATCAATGCGACACGGTGTGTTTTAGTTTATCAGCTCTTTGCTTGAAAGTGGTTATATGAAAACACTTGGGCAACTATTCCCAGATATAATAAGTGCCTCCGACTCTCAAACCTTAGGAAGATGTCACAGGATATACCCGTTCTTCCAAGCAAATGAACTCGATCAAAGAGTTCTTCTGTTTCTTTTCCTTCCCTACCCTTATTATAATAAAGCTTATTTTGAATGAATTTTCTGAAGTGAGGACCAGCACTAATATCTTTCAAAAATGCTTTTACAGGGAGTTTATGCTTCACACTATCTTATGGCTGCCTCTGTGCCTGAGGACCTCACCCTTGGCTTCCGTGGGCCTTGGTGTAAAATAGAACACTATTACGGTTTCCTACCAGCCTCACAGGATTGCATGGGGTTCAACTGGATGCCATTTATAAGACAGTCAGGAGTCGGGAGCATTCATTCAACAAATCCGACTGAACGGAAAGAACTAGAAGAGCTCTTTCCCAGTCTGGTCCCAGTGTATTATCTTCTGTGATACTTGGAACAACCCTACAAAGAAGCCAGGACAGCTAACTTTAAAGTGCTAGGTAAATAGATGCTGTATGATAAAGATTTTTAAAATTCACTTTTTTACACTTCAAATAATTAAATTCCACAACTACTGAATAACTCATTTTGATGTTCATCAACCAGTGCTGTCAGGAGGTTCTTTTCTCTATATAACTTCCAAAACCCGTCATTCTTTACCCTATGCCTTCTTACTCCGAGTGAATTGTAACATAGCTTGCAAAGACTTAAACATAATCATTCATTTTTAGCCTTATCTTTTTTTTTCTTGGGGGGAAGATCCCTGAGCTAACATCCACCACCAACCCTCCTCTTTTTGCTGAGGAAGATTGGCCCTGAGCTAACATCCGTGCCCATTTTCCTGTAGATTATATGTGGGACGCCTACCACAGCATGGCTTGATAAGCAGTGTGTAGGTCCACACCCGGGATCTGAACCAGTGAACCCAGGGCCGTCCTCCTTTAGCCTTGTCTTTGAAGAAGTCATGGTTATACTATATCTTGTATACAGTTTTCCTTTCTATTCTTTCATAGTCTAAGTTTTATACTTCTTCCTTCCAAGTCTCCTGAACTTTCACTCCCAGGTCTTTTTTCTTTCTTATTGTCTTTGCAGCTTCCTCTCTTTTCTCTATAAGGAGTCTTTCCTTCCCAGAAAGCCTTGCTGACTTCCTTTTTAACCACAGAAAGGGGCTCAACATGACTGGGCCACTCTGAGGAGGCCTCATGTTGTCTGCCGGAAAACTACCAGTCACTTACATCTCTCCCCCACCCGCCCCCCGCTCCAGGCTGGGCTGCCCCACTGCTGGGAGGGCTTTGCTCTGAGTAGGTCTTGGTGGAAATGCCTCCCCTTCTAGAACAGGGCACATCAACTTATTTCTGTCCAAGGAGTTTTACTCCTTCCCTGTAAACATTATCTGAGGATGTAAGGGAGGGAAAGGGAGAGTCCACGCGGGTTGTGTTGCTGTCTGCTTTTCCTGGCAGGACTGTTGGGAGGATGCTGTCCCACCTATCTTCATAACCTGATCGCTCTCCTCATCCTGTAGCCCAGAGGTTACCACACAGAGCGGTGTGACTGGCCACGAGTAAGATGGTAGAGAAGAGAACGCCAAGGGGACCTTCCACAGTTGGCAAGGGGGAACCCAAACCAGTAAAAGAAAGTCCCGAATCTCACGCTTTCCTTCAAATAGGAGTCCAGGATGGAAATTCTCTGAATCACACCCCCTAAATATTTTCAGCCTTAGTTTATTTTCCTTAGACCTTTTGTTTTCAGGGAGAAACAGAAAGAGAAAAAAGGAAGAGAAGTTCAAAGGAAACTTGGGAACTTGACTCCTACGAGTAGACTGTCCAGAGATACGTATTTAAACACTGTTGAGAGCAATGTTGAGAATGCTGACCTTATGAGGGCAGCGTGAAGGCAGGCACCCAGTTTTACCAACTGTTAAGTGACTGGTATTTGAACGTAAAAGACATGTAAATTGGTTTTTCAGACATGGCAAAAGAATGAAGTGTTTTATGGGGTAAAAAATGAACTGTTATTCAATTTCAAGAGCAAATGGAATAGAGTCTAAAAATTTTTTAAAAATAGAAATTGTCTTAGTTATTAACAAATATAAATTTTAATGAATTCATAATAGTAAAATACTAGTCCTGGTTTTTAAAATGAAGTACCATTTAGTAAAATTTGGTTTTTGAGAAACAGTACAAAATATAAAACTTATCTCTAAAAATAAAGCTCTCCAAACTATAATTTGAGAGCTACCCAATTTTAATGTGAATTTCTTTGACAAGCTCTGTTTCCCTTATGAGAGAATGTCTCTTTTCAGTTTGAGTCGTCACCGCACATTTATGAAATCTGACAAGGCTGTTTTTACACAGCCTCAGACATTTGGGTCAAGGTGATGAGTGAGACGTTGCAAAGGTGGAGTAGTCTGACTGATTGAATGTGGCTAGTGAAGAGGTGGAGAGGGTTACAGAAAGAAGTGGGGGTGGGCGTGGGGCACCAAAGGTGAATGTCACTGTCTTTACCATTTTGTCTGACCTTTGAATACACAGATGCCTAAGACTGTAGAATCCAATCCTTCATTAATCTTTGGAATTAGCTTAGAAAGGGACTTTTCTTTTAGCTGAGTCCGGGCTCCTGAAATCAGGACCATAGGTATATTTGATTGTAGGTTCTGTATTTCTCTACCAAGTGTATCATCTGTTCTCTTTTAGTTAGTAATGACAGTTATCTTGGAGGCTGTAATTTCTTAGTTTTGTTTGTTACTTTTTTTTTCCGCAGAAGATTCCTTTTGCTGAGGAAGATTGGCTTTGAGCTAACATCTGTACTTGCCTGTAACGCCTGCCACAGCATGACTTGATGAGCGGTGCGTAGGTCCACGCCTGGAATCCAAACCTTTGAACCCCCCAGGTGCCGAAGTGGAGCGTGCAAACTTAACTGCTATGCCACCAGGTTGGCCCTTTTTGTTACTTTTTGTTTCCTATTTTTATTGACAAAATACTGAGGGACCAGATTTCCTGCTTGCTGGAGTCTGAGAGCTCATGGAAGCCTCTAGGTAAAGATAAAGAGGGACAAAAGGAGACTTTTCTCCTTGGTTCTCACAGAGACAGTCTTACTTACAGGCATCCTAATGAGTTCTAGGATGGGGAAGGCCACAGCTGTGAATGCAGTTAATGGCCCTTGCATTTGCAAAAAACACAGATCCATAAACTGCAATGACGTCTTTTTAAATACGTGCCGTATTTGGGGGGCAAAAAGATAATTTACAGGCGGGGTGGGACCGTGCCTAAAGCAGCTGGCTATGTTTTCAATGTGCCATAGTCTGGGTGGAGCAGGAGAATGGCCAATTCTACCATAAAATATTAAAATCTGCTGGTGTTCTGGAACTTTTTTTTGTGGTCACTTCTCTAGCCTCTGCAACAGCCCTGCCTTCTGTCCAGATCTGGACCCAGACTCTGGCCAGCTACTTAGACCAGAGAACTAAACGGTTCCATATGTTGCCAGTACCCAATTCTTGGAACAGGAACAAAAAAACAAATGAACAAACAAGGGTCTAATTTACTTTTTCCATCAGCTTGTCATATTGTTGGAATTTTTAGGTGTACTGTCTACCAAATTGTTTGCTACCATGCTGTTTCTTTGTAACACTTGCAATATCTTTTCAGGATGCCCTTGATCAGTGGTTCTTAGACTAGTGTGCATCCGAATTACCTGGAAGTCTTATTAAATGCAGATTGCTAGGCCTCACCCTCATAATTTCTGATTCAGTATGTATGAGGCAGGGTCCTATAATTTGCATTTCTAACGAGTTCTCAGATGCTGCTGATGCTGCTGGTCTGGGGATCACACTTGGAGAAACACCGCTTTAGAAATAAGTTTCTTAGGTATTAGTCCCAGTCTTCTGACTGGATTTCTTGATTAGCCCCTGAGTAGTCCTTAAAATGCCTACTCTTACTAAGGGTTGCCAGGAAGTACGATGCTATAAGTTAGAGGAACTCTGGTCAGTTCATAAGCTGCCAGAACCTTGAAACATTCCTCTGGAGGAATTTTAGGAGACGATGTTGACCGTGTGGCATCAACTACACCTTGGGAATTTGTCAATTTTCTGGTACGACCTGGCATTGCTAGGGTCAGAGATGTTAGACCTGAATATGTCATCCCACTCAGACGAGTTTTGATCAGTCCTGCAAGCTGGACTGCCAAGTCTCAACCACCGTTGAACTCAGTGAGATGGACTCTCATCACTCAGACCATGTTTTCTTTGATCGGCATAGTAGACCTGTTGTAATGAGAAGCTTTTTAGTAACTAATAAAACAAAAGAGTCTTTGAGTCTCCTTCTGTTTAAATAACAGCTGGTTGGAATTATTACTTTTGTTTTCAGTAACCCGATGGAAAAGAAATATTTGCCAACCATTCCTGTGTGATCTAAAGGGGAACAAATAAGTCAGCTATTAAGCTTGAGCCTCCATTTCGTAACATCTGGGTAGAAGTTAGGAGAGGAAGCCATAAATTTTTAGTATAGACTCCTGGATGCAAAGAGGAAAAGTTCACTATTTATCTGAAAATCCCTGGGGATGATTACCAAAAATAGCCACTTCCAGGGGCTCCCTTTCTTTCCTCTGGCTTGTTTTTTCTATAGTACTTATATCAGAACTTACACCATTTACTTGTTTATTAAACTATCTGTCACTATTGAATGTGCATGTTCTGAGGGCAGGGACTTCATCTTGTTCAATTCTGGGTCCCCAGTGCCAAATGGTTTCTGGCATGCGTGACAAATACTTGATAAATGAGTGAACGAATGAATCTATCTTGTTCAACAACTTATCTCATTCCAAAATTATCAACCCACCAATAGATTTAGTATTTTCCTTTAAAGAAGCAGGTCACGTGAATGATCAGCAGGACTAGTTTCTATCAGCAGCACGTGGAAATAACAATGGTATTCGAAAGCAATTTTTTAGGCTAACAAGTTGAGGAATTATGGAAGAGAATGGGGAAAGGCAGAACATTTGAATGCTTTGTCTGAGTTATTAGAACTCTTTATAATAATTGTCAAGACTTTGTAAAATTAATAACATCTCACTCTGTTTTAATAATAACTCCCCTTTACCCTATACGGTTTCTCTCTTTTTTTATTTTTTGGGGTTTATAATAGTTTACATCATTGTGAAATTTCAGTTGGACGTTATTTCTTGTCTGTCACCATAAATGTACTCCCTTTCACCCCCTGTGCCCACCCCTCACCCCCTTCCCCTGGTAACTACTGAACTGTTTTCTTTGTCCATGTGTTTGTTTATATTCCACATATGAGTGAAATCATACAGTGTTTGTCTTTCTCAGTCAGGCTTATTTCGCTTAGCATAATTCCCTCCAGGTCCTTCCATGTTGTTACAAATGGGATGATTTTGTCTTTTTTTATGGCTGAGTAGTATTCCGTTGTATGTATATACCACATCTTCTTTATCCAATCATTGGTCAAAGGGCACTTGGATTGTTTCCGTGTCTTGGCTATTGTGAATAATGCTGTGATGACGATAGGAGGCTGCGTATGTTACTTTGGGTTGTTGATTTCAGGTTGTTTGGGTAGATACCTGGTACTGGGCTGGCTAGGTCGTATGGTATTTCTGTCTTTAGTTTTTGGGGATTCTCCATACTGTCTTCCATGGCGGCTGCGCCCGTCTGCTCTCCCACCAGCAGTGTTATCCTATGGAGTTTCTTGAGTTAACTCTTATTTTTGGGTTAAATCATCCCTAATAATTGTCTTAGTAGGCAGTATTGTTGGCTATGAAAACTCTTTAACTTTTCACTAAGGATCCCTTATTCATGGGTGTCGCCTGGGTGGAGAGCTACTGTGCCATATATTTGCTTGAGCTTTACTCAGCAGGGGAGACGGGGCTGTTCATGAGTTACATGTGAGAATTTAAACTTTTGTTTTTTATTTTGATGATAATTTTTAAAAGTAATGTAAACATGTTCTAGGTTGTCAGGCTGTTAACCTTATCACTAAGTTCTGCCGTCATATTTCAGTGCTCACATATGCATCTGTGTTTATAATGGTTGTGTTAGGGTCACACATTTGTGGTAAATCTCATGCACATACAAGAAAAGAACAGCAGCAGGTTGATATGTAACGACACACTTGTACCGCATGAAGGTCAGAACACACTGCGAAGACCCCGTATGAAGGAGCTTGCATCTGATCCTGTAGATCCTGTGATGACAAACCATTGAAGGGACTCAGATAAGGCAGAGGTCGGGAAGACGGAGAAGAGAAGAGCAAATGTTCGCGATGTTGTATCAGCATGACTTGGTGAGCGTCTCTTAGGGGAGGAGGGTCAGGATGGCGAGGGAGAAGAAGCAGTTAAGGATGGCTCTACCTCGTTCTCAAGTCTGAGCGACGTGAAGATTTCCCTTAAAGAGACAAACATTCTTACAGCATCTGGTGCTGACTTGAATTAATTATATGATAATGTTACTTAAATATGTATATATGTAAATTAGGCATACATTTCTTTTATTAGTCTTATACAACCCAAACATATTTATAAATTTAACATAAGGAACTATAAAACCAGTTAATTCTAAATTAACAACTTTAATTTTATATGACAAATGGTATTGTTTTTGGTAAAATGAAATCACTCCTTTCAAACTAAATATAGCTCCGGCTGCTACAGCACAGGATATTTTGAGTTAGGATAGAGAAAAGCGACAAAGAATTGTCAATACACGGCTCACAAACAGACCAAACCCTTCTAAAGAAGAAGCCCTACATTTCTCAAGTTTGAGAGACTTATTTTAAGATTCCGTTCAAGGGTTGCTTCATTTGAAAGTCCTCTCTGACAAACTGAACTGGATTGATGGCCCTCTTCTGGGTCTGTGCAGAGTTCTATCAATTAATTTACCTCATAACATTGTGATTCTTATGTACTTGTCTTTCCCTTAAAGCAATTTTTTTTTACGTCCTCAGAGACTGGGACAGTAACCAGCATATAGAAGGGGCACAGTAAAGGTTTGTTGGTTGAATAAAAGTTTCATATAGACATTCTGGGCTCCTTTTTAATGATTGATTAAGCTAAATAAAAAAGCCATGGGGGTATATTAGGCAGAGATCAGGCTGAAGAGAAGAGACATTGTGAGTGCTATGGGATAAGGGATTTTTCTAGGAATTAGATCTGACACAGTCGAGAAGGAGCTGGGGAAGTGAAAGTCCAGGAGGGGAATCAGATGATTGGAGAAGAGGTCACCAGCCAGGCGTCAGAGAAACCAAGCACGTCCAGTGATGGGGAACCTCATGGGCAGGTCTGTGGGAAGCTGTTTGGCTACTACCTATGTGTCTGGTCACAGGTGTGAGGCTGCTGTTGGGCAACAGGTCAGTGTTTGGGAGGAAGAGCTGGATGTGGAACAGAGGAAAGCAAGGACTAACTTGATCCTGTAGGACACCTTTGTATATTTTTGTCACCACGCGTGACTACGAGTTTCAGAAAATAGTAGGAAAATTCTGTATCTCACACAGGTTGCTCTTGGTCAACTCACACCCACAACTGCAAAAGGAGGGGATTTGGGGAAACAGTTCCAGCTTAACCAAGTGAACACGGTACACACCCCCACAGTCAGATTTCTGCTTCTGGCAGTGTGGCTCTCTAGCACACACTCTTTGAGGCATCTCTGGTCGCATAAGAAAAGTCTCCAAGGACCCTCTGCGTACAAATACAAGAACCAGTAGATCAGGGGGCAATGAAATCATGAGGCAAGATTGTCCTGAGAGCAGACATCAGTAGCCACGCTGCTCCCAAGGTGCTGGGCTGTGGCCTGGTGACCAGGTGAGGAACTGAGTCTGGGACGTCTAGTGGGAGCAGAGGCAGAAGCAATTGTTTCTGGAGGAAATCTTCAACAATTCGGTTTGCAGATTAAGCAATCATTTCACAGTCAAAGATCACTCTGCACCTGGGAAGGCAAGCCATTATGAATGAGAGTCAGCAGAAAAAATCAACAGCAGATTTAGACCCCTATAGACTTCTGTTGTCAGAATCATCAGTTACAGAATGTAGGGCAGCTATGTTAAAAATATTTAAAGAAATAATGGACGCAGTTGCAAAGATGAGTAAGCAACAAAAGACTATCAGGAATAAAAAGGTAGGCTTGAAAATAACAGGGAATTTCTGGAAATGGAAAATATAGTTCAAAATTTAAAACTCAATGAATGGGTTACAAATTATCATTTTATTCATTGTTGCTTCAGTGCGGGTAGAACAGCTAAACTGGAGTGGTGGGTAAGGAGTCCGGATCCACTACTTCTTATCCGTGGGAACTTGAGCAAGCCATGTTGTCTCTCAGCTTTGGCTTCTTGACTGTAAAATGGTGAAAATAATTCTTACACAGCAGAGTTTTGGTGGCTTAAATAGGAAGTACGTAAAGCCCTTAATATAGAACGTGGTGCATGGTAAACCGTCAGTAAATAAAATGATAATTTATAACAATGAAGGTGTACCTGTCCTAAACCATTATCCGTGACATGTTTATGTGTATGTATATGTATAAACATAGACAGGAAAAATGTTGGTTTAAGAAACTTGGGTTGTTTCACATGTTCAGCAACTGTGAGCAGCTGCGGGAGGGACCCATTCAGGTCTATCAGCTGAAGAACTTTTTTGAACTTATTTCTTGGAGTCCTGGTACTGCCAACGCACTGAGAAATGATATTCATAAGTGATCCTTGAATTCCTGATTTGTGATTCTGCCATGGACCCTGGAGGACTCCTGTGGCTCAGGTCTGCCTGACTTTCAGGACCAAGTCCTGCTGCCTAAGCCTTGGTACCAGCTGTTGAATTTGTTTCCCTCACGGGTCTCCCTCTTGCAAACCTTTTGTTTTTCATTTCACTGAGCATTCACAGGGGTGTCAGTCTGTTTATTGCTTTCTTTTTGAAGATTTTATAAGAACTGCGGAAAATTAAAGAGAGCTCGTTGAGTTTAAATATCCATTATATTTTTTTGCAAACATCAGTCGCGGCCATGAAATTAATCAAATACAGAACCTAAAACGAACAAAACAAAAGGAAGGGCAAGCTTGACTTCGCTGTGGAGCAAGGCAGATGTTCTTTGTCTAGTTGAAGAGTAATTAGCCCCCGAGGTATCGAGATTCTCGTTCTGCCCTTCACTTGAAGTGAATATATCCTCTTTTCTGAGTTTTAGCCTCGCTGCTATTTGGGGTTCTTAAAGTTATGCTGTAACATTGTTGAATTGTTAATACTATAGAAGTCATTGCAACAAAGTTATAGTGCTTCAGTCCTTAGAAATTAAGCATTTTAAGTTCGCCAATTAATATGCTCTTACATTAATTTCAGAAAAGGTTATTACAAAGTCATAAGATCCATAAGAAAGATATATTAAAACAATTAAAAATTTTTAAAAGGAGTTTCCCTTAAAGCTTTTGTTAGAAAGTGTACATTAAGATCTTGCTAGTTTTAGGTTAAGTGTAAGCAATTCTAGGACACTTCATATATTTTCTAGTTCTCTATCACTCAACACTCTCTCCAGCAAGGTCAAAAAATTGCAGGAATACATTTGTTTATGTAAGAATCACATTGGATACTTATTGTATCCAATAATCACTCTGGCTTTTACTTTCGTTTCTGAATTTCTCCAAACACATTCTCTGTTACCATAATATTGAAATCTTTTAAAACTGTTTTTATTGTAATATATATTACAGGTACAGAAAACTGCATGAAACAAATACACAACATAATGAATGATTAGTTGAATGCTCTTCTAACTATATTGAAATTTTAAAAAAGTGGATAATATCAGACACTCACATGTTGCTGAAAGAAGGTAGATTGGTACAGCCCTTTTGGAAGGATATTGGCAATTTAAAATTCACATGCGTGCTTTGATCCAGGAATTTCACTTCTAGGAATTTACACTAAAACATACACAAATGCACAAAGATATATATACAAGAATGTTTATTGCAACATCTATTCATTCAGCAAACATTTTGTAGGGTGCCCACCATGTTCCACTGTTCCAGGCGTTGGAAATACAGTAAACAGACAAAGAAGGTCTCACAGAGCTTGCATTTTAGCAGAAGAGACAATAATGAAACTAACATGAAACACGAGCTAGTGATAAATATCGTAATAAAAATAAAATAGAGGGAAGAGATAGAAAGTGACTGGGTTGGGGGTCTGAAGAAGCATGTGTGAGTTGATACTTGAATAAGACAAAGCGGTCAGCCTTGTGAAGATCAGGGCAAAGTGATATAGGGAGTGAGCAGCTGCTACGAAGACCCTAATGTGGAACTCGTTCGATGTGTGAGAAAAATAGCAAGAAGGCTAGTGGGGCTGCATCACAGTGAGCTGGGGAAATGGGTGGGAAACAGAAATGAGGCAGAGGGTAGATCATAAGGATCAGGGCAAGGGTTTTGTACTCAACTTAAAATGTGATGGAGGGGCTGGCCCCGTGGCACAGTGGTTAAGTTCACACGTTCCCCTTTGGCGGCCGGGGTTCGCCGGTTCGGATCCCCAGTTCGGACACGGCACCGCTTGGCAAACCATGCTGTGGCAGGCGTCCCACATATAAAGTAGAGGAAGATAGGCACGGATGTTAGCTCAGGGCCACTCTTCCTCAGCAAAAAGAGGAGGAGGATTGGCAGCAGATGTTAGCTCAGGGCTCATCTTCCTAAAACAAAACAAAACAAAAAATGTGATGGAAAACCCTTAGAGGGGTGTGGGCAGGGAAAGGATGTGATTGGATACATACTTTTAAGCTTTCATTTTGAAATATTTTAAACTTTCAAGAATGGTACAGAGAAATACCCTATACCTTTATCCAGATTTACCAATTTTTTACCTTTTGCCCCATTTCCATTCTCATTCTCTCTATATATAAATAAACAGCAGATATAAATATATATGCCAGACTTAATATGTCAGTGTGTATTTCCTAAGAGTTAGGATAGTCTCTTATATAGCTACATTATAGTTATCAAATTCAGGAAATGTAGCATTGATCCAGGACTTTTTATTAGTCCACACTCCAACTGTGCCAGTGGTTCCATAATGTCCTTTTTGTAGTATATTTCCACCCCTCTCTTAGGTACTGAATCCAGTCGAGGATGACGTAGTGCATTTAGTCGTCATGTCTTTTTCGTCTCCTTTATAGCACAGTTCTTAGCGTTTGTCTTTCATGACACTGACAATTTTGAAGACAACCTGTCAGCCATTTTAGCAAATATTATTCACTTAGGCTTGTTGGTTGATTTTTCACGGTTGGATTCAGGTTGGTCACTCGCAGTTAGAACACCGACAGGAATGACGTCGTATCCTCCTCCTGGGATCGCGTCTGCCTGCCTCTAATTGGTCATATTCATTCTGATCACCTGGTCAGGGCATTCTGTGGTTCCTCTACCGATGGTTACTAAAGCTTTTCCTTTCTTCCCAGTCTCTCCCTTGACTGGGTGTTTTATATTTGCTATTTAATGTTCTAAAGAAAAATTAAAAATGTTAATTATTAGCGTAAGTTTTACTGTTTTTTCTTTTAGGAAGATTAACCCTGAGCTAACATCTACCACCAATCCTCCTCTTTTTGCTGAGGAAGACTGGCCCTGAGCTAAGATCCATGCCCATCTTCCTCTACTTTACATGTGGGATGCCTACCACAGCATGGCGTGCCAAGCGGTGCCATGTCCGCACCTGGAATCCAAACCAGCCAACCCCGGGCTGCTGAAGCGGAACGTGCGCACTTAACCACTGTGCCACCTGGCCGGCCCCTTACTGTTTATCTTTATATGGTACAATGCCAGGTTAAAATGTAACTATGAGAGCCTATGACACATGTGTAGAATCATCTGAAATTACACAATTTGTATTTTTTTCATGCACCGTCATTAGTGCACAGCCTTTGGTGCAATTTAGCATAATTTATTAGTATGACCAGCTTGCCTTGGTTTGCCCGGGACTTCTTGATTTTAGTCAAAAGTCCTCTGTCCCGGGCATCCCCTTCTCCCTCGGCCCGGGGCAAACTGGGAAGGCTGGTCACCTCGTTCATCCACTGTCTTCAGCCTAGAGGTAGGGCACTGCTCATAAATCAAGGACAGAGACTACAAACCTATGAAGCTGATTTGAGCCTTTGACCTAGACGAAGATTTACGTGGCCTGTCAGAGATGGCTATAAACAGAGAGAAAGAAAATGGTGTCAACATCGGGCAAGGGAAAGGCCAGCAGCTTTTGAAATGCGCAATTAGTTTGGATGACAAAATAGTGAGTGGGAAGGCAGGATAACCTGGTGGTCAGGAGTGAGTTCTGAGTTCCAACTGCTGTGGCTCAATATGACTCCAGCACCACTAGCTGTGTGATCTTGGGAAAATTAGTCAGTATCTCTGTGCCTACATGTCCTGAGTCAGAAAGTAGGAATAGTAGTAGCGCTTACCTCATAGGTTTGTTGGGAGGATTAAATCTAGTAAAAGCTGGCTATTTGTCAAACCTAGATAGACATTAGTGTATTCTGCTACTGAATGGTTTGCACTGAGTTCTTGTTTTGTTGATAGACATGAAAAGAGAAGTTTGAGTTGAAGCTGGTTTTCTTGAAAATGTCCATAAAAATGTTCATCAGAAGTAAAAATTAAATATTCAATAAAACAAGGAAGAGATCGTAAATCCCTAACCACTTGTTTTAAGATTTGGGCAAGGCATTGACTCTGACTTCTTAGTGGTTTTTTTCCCCCCACTCCTGGAATAAGCCTTTTCTCCAAAATGCCCTTGTTCCTTTTAATGTCTGTCTGTCCCTCTATGCCTTGCTCTTGTAAGCACACATGTGATGGCATTCAGGGCCCACCTGGATAATCCAGGATTGGCAGCAGTTAGCTCAGGGCTAATCTTCCTCAAAATAAATAAATAAATAAATAAAATAAAATTCTTTTTCTTTTAATGGGCAAGCTAAGCCCTTTAACATTTATTGATATGATTTATTGATATTGGTATCTACATATGATATATTATTATTGACATCTATATCTTACTATACAGATATGTTTCATCTCAACTTTGTCATATTGTTTTGTGTTATAATTACTGGATATAATTATATTCACTGCATTTCTCTATGTAGTGTGTCTTCTTTGCTTTTAATTTTTTTTCTTTTGGTATTTAGGAAGATTCGTATTGTTTTTCTTGTGGTTATCTTTGTATGTATCCCTTTAATAATGCCCTTAATCCCTTTTCTCTTACTTAACTTCTTCTAGCTGGCCTTTCGTTTTAAATGTATCTTTTGACTCCTACCTGTTACCTTCTTAACACTCAATGATCTTTTTTTTTTTAAAGGTTGGCACCTGAGCTAACAACGGTTGCCAATCTTTTTTTTCATTCCTCTCCCCAAAGCCCCCCAGTAGATGGTTGTATGCTCTAGTTGTGAGTGCCTCTGGCTGTGCCATGTGGGACGCTGCTTCAGCGTGGCCTGATGAGCAGTGCCATGTCCACACCAGGATCTGAACTGACAAAACCCTGGGCCACCGAAGCAGAGCATGCGAACTTAACCACTCGGCCCCAGGCCGGCCCCAGCACTCGATGATCTTGTTGTCTCTGTTCCGTTTCCTTTTTTAGGGGGTTGCATTCTTTCTACTTTGTCAGAACATATAATGTTCACACACTATTCTTCCAACTCTGTCCCTCCCTTTGTTCTGTTCTTAATTCTACAATTAGATGTGTGAAATGCTCACCACGTGTTCACTGATGTTTCTGCACTCGTCTCTTGCTTGGATAAAGCTTATCCTCTAGGTCAGGGCTCAGCAAACTTCTCCTGTAAAGGACCAGAGAGTCAATGTTTTAGGCTTTGTGGGCCACATCCACTCTTTGCTGCTGCTGTGTCCTCCTCCACTTCTTTCTCTCCTCTTCCCCCTCCTTCCTTGCCTCCCCTTCTTCCCCCTCCTTCCTCGCCTCCTCCTCCTTCTCTTCTTCCTCCTCCTCCTCCCCCATCTCCTCCTCCGTCTCCGCTTCCTCCCCTTTTCCTCTTCCCTCTTTCTCCTCCCCCTTCTCCATATTTTACAGCCCTTTAAAATGTAAGACATTCTTGTCTATGGACCATACAAAAATAGGTCACAGGCAGTTGTCTGCCAACTCCTGCTTTAGCAGACTCTTCAAAAACGACTTTTGAATACTGTATCTCCTGAGTTCTTGCATGTTCCAAACTGTTTTTATATAGATTTGATGCTTGAAGGACATCATGGTATAAAATTATTGTCTTACAATTTCTTGAAAATATGGGCCCCTTGCTTTAGGTGTTGCTTTGTGTGAAGCCTGACGCCAGTCTAATTTTCTTACTACTATAAGGAATTTGATATTTTTTTTTTGCCTGGGAGCTTTGAGGAATATTCTTAACCTTTAAATTTGAATGGTTTTATTAAGATATGTCTCAGTGTTAATTATTTTAGGCCGATACCCTCAGGTAAGTGATGGGCCCTTTCAATATGTTTTTCTCTTATTTCCAGAAAGTTTCCTTGAATTATAGTATTAAATATCAGTTATGCTCCACTGTTTTGTTTTTCTTTGTCAGGAAAACTGACAGAAATTACATATAATTCTGATTATACATGTGTTAGACCTTCTTTGCCTGCCTTCCATTTCAATCGCTTTCCACTTTCTCTGATGGTTTTTGCTTCTTTCTTCATCTTATTTTCATGTTCATGGTTCCTTATTAGATTTCCATTCAAATTAGATTTCCACTTTCAACGTTCTACCCTGGGCCCCTTAGTCTTCATTTCTGAGATAGTTTTGTCTTTTTCTTTGATTTTTTCCATCCAGTCTACTCTCATTGCATTTCTCCCTTTGCATAGATCTTCCTGGGTCTATTTCTGTTGTTTGTTTTTAGGTTTCTGACTCTGGACTTATTAATATTTCCAACTGTTTGTTTGACATTGTTTAAATCAGTTTGAGTCTATTACAGTTTGTGGTTGGCATTTTAAGGAAAATCTTCACCAGTTGAAATGTTTTGATTCATGCGTTCTGTTTTTTCCCCTGCGATAGCTTTGTATGGAATTTGTTTGATTTTGTTTTCTATTCCAAGGCGTTTCCTGGACAGTTTCCGATTCATGAGCACTCTCTTCTCTCATTTTAGTGAAGTGCATTTTTCCCTAGTAGATGGTGATGATGGTGGTGGTGGGTGGCCGAGGGGTTGGCATGTCTTATTTTTCTTTTATTTCTGCAACATCCGTAATGTTCACCTTTTACTTCCTTATTTCCCTTCACTGTCGCCTTCCTAGGGGCCACACCCCTTCTTTCTTTGTCTCTTTCCCTCCCGGAAGTAATATTTCCTCTTCTGCCTCTTCTGGTCCTATTCACTTTCAAGTTGCTTTCATCTGTCAGGTGCCATGAACTATCAAGTCTCAGACCTGTGTTCAGTAGTTTGGCACTTCTGTTGGACTTTCTTTTCCTGGGGGTAATTTTGTTTGTGTTTTGTTTAAGTTCTCAACTGTCTTCTCCTCTTTTTATCGGAGTGTCTTAAGCATCCCATGCCACTGCTGTCTGTGTCCATAGGCTTGCACTGATGGTAGGAGTTATGTTGGAATTTAAGCTTTGTTTCTCTGCTTTCAGGTGATTTGAAATTCCTGGCATTCTTTGTTTCATAGTCAAGTTGAAAGTGTGTGACACATTTGGTTTTGTTTGTATTCCTTATTTGTCTTCTAGCCTGTAGAACTGTGAGAAATAAGTTTCTGTCATTTATAAGCTACCTAGTATGAGGTATTTTCTTACAAAAGCCTGAGCAGACTAAGCAATGATCATTTTATTTATTTGTCAATTTTCAGAATAAGGAGTTGGTACGCTAGCAACCTTCATAAGTGACCAATGAGTTGTCTATTTTTTATTTTTATTTTGTTTCATTATGAGCTCATGAATTTTGTATTGAATAGAGAAATAATCTATCCTTTCTCTAACATATCACCTACTATTTTAGTTTTTGCATATTCTCTTCTGATTTCATCCATCAGCTTATGCATTTTTACCTAGCTGTAATTAACAGGTATAGTTGGTTTTATATTCTACCTAATGTTATGGAATCCAAACTCAATTGGAGCGGGAATTTTATTCTGTTTTGTTCACTAATATATTCCTAGTGTCTCAAATCGTGACTGGCACATGTGAGTGCTCAATGAATAAAAGTTTGTTGGGCTGGCCTGGTGGTGCAGTGGTTGAGTTCGCACGTTCCACTTTGGTGGCCTGGGGTTCACTGGTTCAGATCCCGGGTGTAGACATGGCACCGCTTGGCGTGCCATGCTGTGGTAGGCGTCCCACTTATAAAGTAGAGGAAGATGGGTATGGATATTAGCTCAGGGCCAGTCTTCCTCAGCAAAAAGAGGAGGATTGGCAGCAGTTAGCTCAGGGCTAATCTTCCTTAAAAAAAATTTCTTGACTGAATAAATGAATAAATATGATTCAAAAATGTATCTTTTAAATATGCTTTAAAATTCATCAAGCATATGAAAGTGTTGTGGCATGGTTAAAGAGTACTTTTGTTTTTCCCCATAGTAATGTTATTAATTCTTCTGAAACTACTATTTACCAGCCTTTGAAAAATGACATCCTGGGGAAAAAAATTGCTTTATTACATTTCCTGGCAGTAATTAAGAAAGTTATTATTTGTGTCATGTCAATCTGGGAGGAACATAACAGGCATTTTAGAGGTCTTATTTAGCGCTAGGACCTTGGTATTTTTGTTATTGTTTGGAATGATATAATGGAGAGAACAGTACAAGCTGAGTGGGTTGGGAAGTGACTGGAAGGATATTATTAGAATCCAACATGGATCTAGTAACTGAAGGATGTGAAATGTGGCCAGAATGCAGTTCAGTGCAGTTGAGTGGTGCTGGGAGGAAAAACAGAATACTCTAATATATAATGGGGACTTAGAGACAAGATGGCTAAAATTTTGAATTTTAAGGGTACAGTAAGCCTAACATGAATCAGCAATGTCAGTAGGATGTATTAGAAGGAAAAGTACGTGATATTACAAGACATAATGGCAGAATGTTATGTAAGTGTTGGGATCAGAATAGCGTACTAGGGACTGGACTTAAATTCTAGGACAGAGGTTATAAACTGGCACCCCACAAGAATACAAAACCACTCCAGATGGATTTTGTTTGAGCTAAAAAAAGAAAGAAAGAAAGAAGGAAGGAAGGAAAGAAGGAAAGGAAGGAAGAAAGAAAAAGAGAAAGAGAAAGAAAGAAAGAGAAAGAAAGGAAGGAAGGGAGAAAGAAAGAGAAAAAGAAAGAAGGAAAGATCTTTAAAAAGTGGGACATTTGGACATGAAATCCACATTTCCAGTGTCTCTTTGGCAGTTTTGGGTCCTCATTCCTGCCTGTCAATGACAATCTTAGTGCTGAATAGCGGCTGCCTGCTTAGGTTGGAGCACGTCCTGTCGAGTCCGCCGTGTCCCCACCGCGTCCCAGCTCAAAGGCACGGAGGCCTGGTCTTGTGTGGATTTTCCTCTGGCAGCTGTTTTCCCCACACCAGGTCCATGCCTGTTGTGATTGCCTCCTATCCACCCCATTAGTGAGGGAGGGATTCCCGCCCTAGGGTTATGGGATTGGCCAAAGACACGACACGACATGACACAACACGACAAGGGACAGCAGCTTATCAATCACATATGCTCACAGCCTGGGGGGAGGAGGACACTGGCTGCCATGCAGGGCACCATGAGGGTTGCGCTCAGGAACAAAGTGAACTAGCAGGGGCTTTGGGAGGAAGGCTGTTGGGTATTGAAAGGGTGAGGCGACCCCTGGTTCCCACGGGAAGATGTGGTTGGCGAGTTTGAATGATTCTGCAGGCTGGCGGGAAACTGACACTTGCTGCTCAAGGATCAGCAGGAGCTGTACCTGGTCTCCTTGATAAAGCAATTGTTTGGCTAGGGGACCTTATCCACGGGAGCAGAGGGGGGAGAGGGGCTTGTGGTTAGGCCAGTGGAGGCCCTCCTAATTTCACCAGATGCCAAGGCAGCACATTATGCTGGGCCTTTGGTTTAAGCCTTACCCCAAAATACCACGCTTTACTCATTTCCTTTGCTTGCCCGGCCAATGTAGACATTCGCCCTGTATCTAGGAGGAGGAATTTTTTAACTCTAAGGTTTGTGAAATTGATAGACATTTGCAAGAATGGTTGTACAGTTTTCTTCTCTGAAGATTAAAAACAAATGCAATGAACAAAAGCCAAGAAAGAAAATTTTTTTAAGGGTGCTTCTGCCTAGAGTGGGTAGCCTCTGGTATCTTTTAAGGATTTTTCTAATCACAAGGTGGTATTCAAGTTGGTATTAAGAAAAACTTCATGATGGGATTGATAGTGAAAGAGGTTACCAGGAAACATTTATTTGTTCAGCCAATATTTTTCCATTTGCTCAAAAATGTTTATGAAGCACATACTGGGTCGAGTGCTAAGGCCTTAAAAACAGTGAGGCTCTTTTCTTCCCTTGAAGAGCTCACATTATGCTTCAAGAGACAGAAGATTAAACTAACAGTTACTATTCAGGGTTGTAGGTGTTTTCAAGAATATAAACAGAGAGAGCAAAGGAGGGAAAGGTGGTATGATCTGCTTGGAGGTTTAAATTTTTTAAAAAATAGCTTATCTGGGGACTCGTGTAGTCTTGAAGGTGAGAAAGGTCATCTTTCAGGGTTTTTCCAAGTTCAGTGTTTCCGAAATCCTCAATTTTGAAAATTAGTAATTTCTGTGTAAAGGTATCACATGATTCCAACAATTCTGTAGCTTCCATGCTCTTTCTCTCTGATAAAATGTGTCTACAGCCTGTTTTTCCCTGATCCGACGGGGCTCTTGAAAGCCGCAGTGGTTCAAGACTTCGTGTCTCTGATGACACACTTCCTTGGTGGGCCATCTCTAGGCACCCGTGTGATGACATTGAAGTCAGAGAGGGAGGTCCTGGGGTCTGGGCAGTGGACTCAGGCCAGGTGCAGAGGGCATGCGCACGTCTGTGGGAGGACAACACTGTGTGTGCCATGCCATCGTCAGGTGACTGATCGGCTATATTTTAAAGCCAAAATATAAACAATTTGAGCACTCTTAGAAATTGTATAGAGTTATACGTGTCTTCTCTTATTTCTGTTGGTATAAATCGGAATCTTCCTAGGTGTACTGTATGGAACACGAATTTCCCCTGATGCTCTTAAAACAGGGGGGATGTTCTGTGATCAAAAAAGTCTGGGAAATGCACCATATAAAATATAAATAGTCGGGGGCCGGCCCGGTGGTGCAGCAGTTAAGTTCGCACTTTCCGCTTCGGTGGCCTGGGGTTTGCTGGTGCAGACATGGCACCACTTGGCACGTCATGCTGTGGTAGGCGTCCCACATATAAAGTAGAGGAAGATGGGCACGGATCTTAGCTCAGAGCCAGTCTTCCTCAGCAAAAAGAGGAGAATTGGCGGTGGATGTTAGCTCAGGGCTAATCTTCCTCAAAAAAAAGGAGAAAATTTTCAGAGTTTGAAGTAAAGTGAAAAAGCAAAAAAAGCATTTAAAAAAATAGATAGCCTATTTTTTGTTTTATCTAGTGTTTCCAACATCTTTTTGATAGGTGAATTAAGAAATTTTTTTCTAATGTATATTTTAGCATCAGAGTTAGGATTTGGGGGAACCACTTTGAGAAATCCTGGTCCCAGCAGGAAACAGATGAGTAATTTGAGGAGATTTTAGTAAAGAATGATTTACAACGTCTGGGTAGAATTTGGAGAAATCAAAAGAGTTATTGCAGTATCCTGGGGCTGGCCGACAGGAGACACCACCACTGGTTCCAAAGGGGCAAGGGAAGAAGTGATTACCAGCACTTGTGGAGGGAGAGCTGCATGGAGAGGACCTCCTGACAGGAGCTGTGGCCTTCAGAGGAGCTGAGGATGTACCTAGTCCATAGTGACCCCTTCTTCACTCTGGTCCCCTGATGATGCTTTTGTTTGGCTATACCCATTGGGAAGCCAGAGAGTGTGGACTGAGCAGCTGGCTCCCTTACCCTCTGGCTTCCTTTGGGGTTTAGCCAAAGAAAAGTACGAGCAGGGGATCAGAGCATAGGAACACAGTCAGGCTCTTGAAGCACAGAAAAGGGTGGAGAACAGACCTCGAGGGGCAAACAGATGATATCCAGCATATAAATAATTAAGAACTGACTACGTTGGAAGAATTAACCAGGTCTTAGCCTGAATAACTTTTAAACTGTCACTGGAAGAGATTACGTGAATTACCTGTCAATAAATACTACCCTAGGTATGTTTTCCTCCATGTTTCCTTTCGATTTTTATACTTTGGAGAACAGAGAATGAGAAAAGACTTAACTTCTACAACCGAATTATTGTGGAACACACTTGGGATAACATTGCCTCTCGTTGTAGGAAATGGTAACAGAGGGGTTTTATTGCCACTCAGTCAGATCTAACTTTAGCCCCGAGCGTTGTTACTACTTTTAATGCCACATGTTCAAGAGCACAGCAAAGCTAAAACAGTAAGAGACCTTGAATTTGAGTGACAGTAGTGGAGACCGTTGGCTGTCTGCAAAATTCATTCTTTCCTTCTTCCATAGTCATGGCATCATAGGCTGTTACCTGATGAGTAGAAATGATGTGTGCCACTGCTGGACTGGAGTTTTTTTGGAGAATAGAAATTCTTCCTCCATTCTCTTTTCTACTGTCTTGAATGTAGATGAAAACAAGACCATAGGGAAGTCACAGAATGGAAGGAACTTTCCTGGATCAATGCATGGAGAAAAGCTGCCTGCTGACCTCAGCACCTGTTCTGAACTGTTAGATAAACGAGAAATAAGTTTCTGTTGTATTCAAGCCGCTATGTGTTCGCATCTATTTGATTCAGTAGTTTATTTCGCCTACCCAAACTAATACATTTGCTTCTTAACATTTTAATCTCAAACACTTTAATTATTTATTTATTTTTTAAAGATTGACACCTGAGCTAACAACTGTTGCCAATCATTTTTTTTTATCCCTCCAAACCCCACCCCATACATAGTTGTATATCTTAGTTGCAGGGCCTTCTAGTTGTGGCATGTGGGATGCTGCCTCAACGTGGCCTGATGAGTGGTGCCATGTCCGCACCCAGGATCTGAACTGGCCAAACCCTGGGCCACTGAAGTGGAGCATGCGAACTTACCCACTTGGCCACGGGGCCAGCCCCTAATTATTTTTTTTTTATGTTGAAAGCCCCTCTGTGGTAAGTAGGGTTGGCACTTATTTTATATGTAAAACAGTGGGGCATAGGGAGATTCATTAATTCTTTCACCAATACTTATTGACCATTAGGAAAATTTGTTGCAAACAGTTTATGAAATCATTATTTTGGGAGGGCAGTCCCTCCTTCCTTCACTTTATAAATATTTACTCGGGGTTTTCAGTGTTTCCTATAGGAACTCATAGTCTAGTATAAAAGACAGACTCTAAATAAAACATGTTTAAGACATAAATTGCTACAGTGTTTAGTACTTATGGGAATAGCATAGTATTAAGAAAGCACATAATGGGGGGTCTGACCTCGTCGGGTAAGTAGACGGCATCCCTGAGGAAGTGATGACTAAAGTAGGATGAGAAAGAGGTCCACGTATTTAGGCTGATGAGGAAGAGGCAGGAACTTTCCTGACAGAGAGAACAACATGTGCAAAGGCCCTGAGTTGGATGGAAGGGGGCCTGGTGAATCCGGGGGGCAGGAAGGAGGCTGTCGTGGTTGGAGTGAGATGGTGAGTGGCAGCAAGGGTTTCAGGCTGAACCTTGAAGAGCTCTGCATTTAAATTCGAGGTCAAGGAGGCTGAGGCTGTCGCGGAGACAGAAGGCGTGGGTAGACAGGCATCTTAGTCCGCTCAGGCTGCCATAACAGAATACCGTAGACTGGGTGACCTAAACAATAGACATTGCTTTCTCACAGTTCTGGAGCCCGAGAAGTCCCAGGTCAAGGTGCTGGGGCAGGTTCGGTTCTTAGTGAGGGCCCTCTTCCTGACTTGCAGATGGCTGCCTTGTCGCTGTGTCCTCACACGGCAGAGAGAGGAAGTGCTGGTGTCTCTTCCTCTTCTAAGGGCACCAGTCCCCTCGTGGGGCCTCAGCTCTGGCTGCTGAGAACTAGAGAATCTCCCAGCCCTGTGTGAGCGCCAGCATTTGTTCAGCTCCAGGAAGTTATTCTTTTCTCAGGAGTTGTTCTTTCCTTGATGTTTCTTCTCAGCCTAGCCTTGTAGAGTCGCATCCTGTGCACGCACAGCTGATTATTGACCCCAAACTCAAGGGATCCTGCTTCAGCGCCTGAGCTCCTTCTCCACCCGACCACCCTTTCTCTGAGACCCGGCCCTACAGGTTTGAGGAGCCGCAGGTACTTTGAATTCTACCATCTCTTTCCTCAGTTTGGCAAATCTGCTCTGTGTGGGTATCTACAACCAATTACATGTTTTAGCCTTTTTTGGTATCAACCTTCTCATATGCAGTATGTGGGGTTGTTGAGTTAGATTGGATAATCTCTAAAATTCCTTCCAGAAATTCAATGATTGCCTCTGGAATGATCAGTTTAAAGAAGTTTTTGTTGCAAATATTCAATGACCAGATGTTACATCTTGAGTCTAGAAATTCTATGTTTGAAATTTTATATAGTAAACCAGCATGGATTGGGGAGAATAGGTAATTCTGGGTAATAAAATATTCTGGTTAGTAGCTTATCATCAAACAGTTTAAGAACCGCCACACACAATTTAAGAACCAAGGGTCTTCAAAATTATAACATATTCAAAACACTGTATTGAACACAATTTTCCTCAGGTGACTAGAAGGTGTTTCAGGATTGCTGGTTTTCATATGAACCACTACAAACATGAATTATCATTGTACTTTGGGTTTATAGAGGTACCAGTTGGTAGAAATTTCTAGTTGCTAGAATCTTGTATAAGCCACCTTTCACATTCCTTGTTTTCAATAGTTGAAAGACGCCACCAGTCTTGGAGAACAACTATGGGTGGATACCAACCTCTTGCAGAGTCTTCATCTAAATTATCAATTACCACTTTGTTTTTAAAATTTAAGTTAGCAGTCTCAAAGGAAAAGACTATCTCTTCTCTTTATTTCTTTATTTTACAGTATACCATCAAATGCTTAAGGACCGTATTTGATTCTCTACCTGTCAGATTCAGGAGGTAATGTTACAACATGAAAAGCGAAAAATTATTATTAAAAAATGCTTCTGGGAATAGAAGAAACATATTAGTTCTTCAAAGGAACATTTTCCCATTGTAACTTCTTGGAGCCAGTCTCTTTCTATGGCATCTGAATATTGACGGTTTAAAAAATTTAAGCAAAGCTTCATGGAAGGAGTTTATGCACAGAGGTCAGATACTTTGATTCATTCTGTAGTTTTCTGAGCTGGGGAAAATTCTATCGGAATGTTTCTTATGAATCTGAGAAAACTCACGGAAACAACGAGTTCCATTTCAGAATCTGGTACAAGTCAATGGCATGGGCGGAGGCATTTTACTGTGGCATCTGCGTGTTTTAGCAGAATGGCGTCCACTTTCTGACGCTGCAATTCTTTTAGTGGTTTCTACTGTCTAATATCAACACAGTGGCCAGAATGACGCTAATAATACGCAAGCCAGATTGTGCTGCTCCTCTTCCCAGAACCATCCCATTGCTTTCCTTCTCTGTCAGAGTAAAAGCCAAAGTCTATAAAATGACCGGTTCCCTCATTCTACTCTTCCATTCAGTGCTTTTGGACCACTCGCCTCCTTGCTAGCAGTTTCTTGAACCCTGCAGACCAGCTCTGTCTGGTTCCTCTGGTCCCTACATTGCCATGTCTTGCTCCTTCACCAACTTCAGATCATTACTCTGTGTTACCTTTTCAGTAAGCCCTTATCTGATCACCCTATTTAAAAGTGGACCTTCTATTTAAAATTTTTAATGGAAATTTTTATTGAGATGCATGCAATGGTAAGAAATAAAACCAAAAGATCCCATATACTTTGTACCCAGTTTCCCCTAATGGTGACATATTGCAAAACTATAGTACAATATCACAACAGGATATTGATATTGATACAATCTACCGATCTTGTTTGGATTTTCCACTTTAATTTTTACAGGAAAGATTTTTTTTTTCTATAGCACTTCTTATCACCCAATATATTTTCTATTTTACTTATCCTGTTTATTATCTTAATCCACTTCACTAGACCGTAAGCTCCAGGAGGGTAGTAGTGTTTTTCTGTTTTGTTCACATCACTATCTGAGAACCTGGAACAGAGTCTGGCAGAGTGGGTACGTCTACGTTTTTTGTTGAGTTAATGAATGAATCATATAGTCTCTCACACTGGGTTCTGCCTAAGGGGTGGACACAGCACAGCAAACACCCGGGCCTGTCTTTCCTTCAGTGTGGTGACCCTATACATTGAAAGAGGAAGAAGTGAGACTCTTTACACTGAAAAATACTGCCTTGGTTTGTGATAAATTCAGTTGGCAGCAGCAATCATCTCTGGAGTGCTGCAGAATGTGGCGCTGTGGTCCAGAAAGAGCCAAAGGAGCCTTTACTTTTCTGCCCTAGAAGCTCCCTTTCTGTATCCTAAGCCATTGAAGAGTGGCTGAGCTGGGAACAAGTCTGGAAATCCATTTTTCATTTTTATTAACTAGCATCACAGCTTGGAGACACTAAATAAGTCAGATCCAAATGGTGAAGGTGATTCATCTTTAGAAGAAAGAACTAATGACACTGCGTAGTCAGGGCCACCCTTATTTTAAATTCCCAGGGCTTCCACTTGTCCGCTGATGTCTACCAGGATCTCACAGTCAATACTTATAGAATATTGGTGAAATGGATACTGATGGGACTACACGTTTCCCAAAGACCTGTTTGGGTAAAAGCAATGCAGAGGACAATTCTTGACTTACCTCCCAGAATGTTAAGGGTGCAAATAGAAAACTTGATGCTTTTGATCAAATTTTGACCATGAGACAAAATTTGTCGGTAATGGACAAGTAATGAGAAACTTGAGGAGACAGGTACCATGTACAACCTCTTTGGAGCATGTTTGACTGTATTTTTCAATTAATGCAAGTGTTCTTTGAGTCAGCTTTTACATTTCCAGGAAATGAACAAGGATTACTTGCACATTTTCTATAACAGAGATATTGACTTTAAGTTTCTTTGCTTGACAACTCTAAATAGGGACTCATGTGTCACTGAGAGGAATAGTTTGCTAAGGAGAAGAAATGTTTCTATAAATTTTTTTCTTATTTTATTGGCTCTGCAGAATTCTGTAATCTGCCTGAAGCTTTGTTCAGACAACTCTAATATATCCTATACCACAAAGGTTTGAGCTGCAATTAATCAAAATGACATTTCTTACGACATCTGAATTACTAAGGATGATCTTTATTTTGCTTTATCTATGATAGCAAAACTGAAAATAAGTTTCTAAAACTTATTAAAACAAAATGCCTGATACGTGGAAAAGAGAGAACACAAAATTATTTATTCACTATAGTTATGTATATACTATATCAAATATGTACATATGAGGTTAAGGACATTTATCACAGCATATGTGTAATAACATGAGAATAGAAATATCCCATGTGAACATCAATATGGGACAGGTGAAAAAATTAGGATTCATCCATATGATGGAAAATGATACAGCTATGAAAAAAAAGGAAGTGTTATTTGTGCTGATATGAAACAATCTCCAAGGTATATTGCTAAGTAAAAAGCAACTTATAGGACAATGTGTATGGTCTGATCCAACTTGGGTTAAAAATGGGATATATACACACATATGTGTATACAAATAAATGTGCTTGAAAATACATAGAGCATTTCCAGAAGATGCACAAAACACGTAATAATGTTTGCCTATGGGAGAAGAGGGGAGCGACTTACTTTTTATTTTTAAACTCCTGTGTATATCAAGTGTATTTTTTTAATTAAAATTTTTTTTAAAAGATATAGTTTCACCTCAGTTAAGGATAGCCAGAGAGGAAGAAGGCTGGAATTATTCTGTATGAACTTCAGCATGTAGGGGTACAGGTGTGGAAAAGTTCATCCAAGAGATGGGCATGATTCTGTGACATGAGACTCTTCAAAGAAAATGTGGTTCAGGCAGGACAGGACTCTTTACATAATATAATTCTGACTTTTTAGTCGCAAACGATTCTGTTAAAAAACAAGGAAAAGAAGATGGTATCGTTTTGAGAGAGCTGCCTGATAAACTCGGATTTTAAAGGAATATGCATAAAAGATGAAAAAGGCATATGCCAAGAGGACAGTTTAGAGAGTAGCACAGAGCTGCATAAATGATGTCAGGAAGAGTCGCATCCCACCAGGAGTCAAGAGTAAGGAAAATAAGTAGCTGCCATTGATTGAGCACCTAGGCCAAACTTCCCATGGATCCTCTCATTGGATCTTTATGACAACACTATCAATTATTATCACAATTATAATTCAATATTCAATTGTGAATATTATCACAAGTATTATCATCTCACTTTGCTGACAGGAAAGTGAAGTACAGAAAGGCTAAGTACCTTGTCCAAGATAACGCAACCAGAAGGGGGAAGACTGGCCATGCTCTTTTTTTTTTTTTGAGGAAGATTAGCCCTGAGCTAACATCTGCCGCCAATCCTCCTCTTTTTGCTGAGGAAGACTGGCCCTGAGCTAACATCTGTGCCCATCTTCCTCTACTTTATATGTGGGACGCCTACCACAGCATGGCTTGTCAAGCAGTGCCATGTCTGCACCCAGGATTCAAACAGGTGAACCCCGGGCCGCCAAAGCAGAACGTGCACACTTAACTGCTGTGCCACCGGGCCGGCCCCTGGCCATGATCTTATATACTACATTATTCTTTCTCTGGTAGCCAAAAATATGTCGATAGTTAGAAGTAATGGCCCTATTCTAGCAAAGAAAAATTTAATGGAGTTAAAGGAAAAGTTCTATATTAAAATTTTTCTAGATCACATCATATAAGATATTTTTGTTGTTTTTCCATCTCAGTGAGAGTAACATGAAACAGCTCTTCTGGTCTTGGGCTGTACTAACCGTATTAGAGTACGAAGTATGAGGAAGTCAGTGGTCTAACTGAATTCAGCGACTAGTCATCCCACACTTGGAGCACTCTTTAAAAACATCCACCTTTTAAAAATTAAAAGATGACCCATCAATAGCATAAAAGGGAAATTTGAAAGGAAAAGCGTGCCAAAATTTCCCTCCTGCAATTACTGATTTTAAATTTTTTCATGTTATTTCTAAGTAACATTTCATAAGCATTTCCTGCAATCATGTATATAAGTTATTTTGCGTTTTCTTTTCCCACATACCACACATAATCATTTTAATTATCAGTTTAGAGGCTGAGTAATTTTCTGTCATGTTGATGCACCATAATTTACTAAACCAAATTGTTGGGTAGTTAGCCTGTTGGCATTTTCTTTCCATTATAGGAAAATGTCATTTTGATCAGTTGGGATTCTAACTTTTCTGTGTAGGATGTATTATGGTTGTCTACACATAGCTCCAGGCTGGTTATAGAATTTTTCAGAGCAAGTGGAATGAAAAACAAAAGATAGAACATTTCTACATTTCTTCTTTATTAGACACCAATGGTTTTTCTGTCGTGACTTGCACCATGCCTAAGCAAAGGGACCTGAGGTTAATGACAACCATCCCAAAGGTCGTCTTAATATGTGAAGGGCAAACCACAGCATTGTCTTTGGTGAAAGAGACAAAGACAGATTTCTTCAGATTGGAATAACTGTGGCAGTCATGCGGGACAAATGCGTGAACCCGTGCTGACCTACCGTGATGTGTTGGTCTGGTCTGTGAAAATCAGTAAGTAGCAAAACCAGAAAATTATTTCCCTCCTCGGGCAAATTCAGCTTGACCGTGGCGTTTGCAAAAGCCATACCCTCCCTTATGCACCTGGTGAACTTTAATTCCTTTCTTAAGAGGCAGCATAGCTGTCACCCTCTTTGTGAAGCTTTCCTTCCTCCGTCCCAGCGCAGGACTCTGTCATACACCCCTTCTTGCCTTATGCTGACATTCACAAGTGTTTTACGGGATAAACTATGAGTTCCTCGGGGCTGGGACTTTGTCTTGCTCATCATTCTAGCTCCATCATCTACCCTAGTGTCTGGCACGTATTAATGTTTTATAAAGAGCTTGAGCGCTTGTTGAATGCTTTCCTGAGTGAACAATAAGAATCCATTTTCTCTCTTGTTCTTTGTCCAACAACTTAGATACTAAGGAATGTTCCAGTTCATAGTTTACAGCACACACACACACACACACGACACACACACACACACACACACACACATATTTGCTGCAAGGGAGAGTCGGAAAGAGATGATCAGACCTATGCATCCTCCTCTATAGGTAGGAGAGGAGTTGGGGAAGCTGGCAGCGGGCAGAGGTGAGCCGTCCTGTGGCGTCTGATACACCTTCCTTCATAAAGCTTCATGCCAGCCCTTGAAACGAATTCAGCCATTCCAGGGTCACAGAGCACCCCCTGTCGAGCACTTTATTTTATACATATGGGAATATCCTCATTTTTCAGCGTGGTGATTCACTTCCCACCGTTTCTGTACTTTTGTCAAAGCTGAAAAACTTGTCTATTCATCTTTCCACTCACAGAGCCAAACTATTTGAAATAGTTCATCTTCAGAAAGTAATAAGAGATGTAAAGGAAAGAATCACCAGGGTCTGTGTATTCTCAGGAAGGAAGTTCCGGACGTGCAGGCACGTTCCTAGCCCTAGTGCCAGCTTTTGTTTTTTTTACTCCTTTATTCACTTCATTTGAATTTCTAAGTCTGTCATCATGTCCAGACATCTATTCTCATTCTAAGAAATATACTCATCCCAATTCCGCTTTTCCAGCTTTATTTCGGAGTCAAATTCCTTTCTCTTAGGTCAGCAGCTTTCGTCAACATCCCTTCTTTCTCAAATGCGCGTTTGAATTTGTACCGTCCTAACAAAGTCCCCGGCCTTGTTGCTTTAGCTTTTCACCTCTCTGTTCTTGGACAAAAATTGTTGATTGACAACTAGGATTTTCTTAAAGCCTGGCGAGGCTAAGCTCCTAGCAGATAGGTAGCCTTGATGCTGGAGGTGTCAGAACCTCTAATGGAGTCGTCCATGTTAGATGTTTCCCAGGGGCATCTGTCGTTATTCACATAGAATTTAGGATCCCTAGAGGCAGCCACTAGGTTGGAGGGAGGCAGCTCCTTTAAGGTGCAAACTCGTGCTGCAAATCTGCACGTTACCAATGGTACCAACACAGGGATGCACCAGAGTCACCAGAGAAAGTCCGGGAGCACCCTGATTCTGCTGAAATTTTCTGGCTGGATTAATAACTACTCCAGGTTTCAGGCAGCAATGAGTACTTTCTTTTTGTTTTCTTTTAAGGATTGGCACCTGAGCTAACAATTGTTGCCAATCTTTTTTTTTTTTTTTCTGCTTTATCCCTCCAAACCCCACCCTGTACATAGTTGTATATCTTAGTTGCAGGTCCTTCTAGTTGTGGCATGTGGGACGCCACCTCAACGTGGCCTGATGAGAGGTGCCATGTCCGTACCCAGGATCCAAACCAGTGAAACCCTGGGCCGCCGCAGTGGAGCACGCGAACTTAACCACTTGGCCACGGGGCCGGCCCCAGCAATGGATACTTTCTAAACAGCAGCTACTGGTGGACTTAATGTCAATTCCTCTCAAGAGTGTAGAAGGATTAAGTAAAAAGATGGATTTTTTTGAGCACATAGGGAAGCTGCCTGATTCTAAGAACATATGATGTCAGATGACTCTAATCGCTTTTTTTTTTTGATGAAGAAGAAGATTAGCCCTGAACTAACATCTGCCGCCAATCCTCCTCTTTTTGCTGGGGAAGACTGGCCCTGAGCTAAGATCCATGCCCATCTTCATCTACTTTATACATGGGACGCCTGCCACAGCATCACTTGATGAGCTGTGTGTAGGTCTGCACCCGGGATCCTAACCAGCGGACCTCGGGCCACCAAAGCAGAATGTGTGAACTTAACCACTCGCCACCGAGCTGGCCCCTAATTGCTTTTTTTGACGAGGTTGCTAAACTGGCAGTTAAGAGGAGTGCCATTTATATAGGGAGCATCTGCATTTCACGATGGTTAACTGTATCCTGTGTTATCCTTTGAAATAGCATGGAGAGAAATAGGTGGGATAGGAATAACTTTAATGACTCAAAATTATTGAACAACTTTATCCCCAAATGCTTATTAATGAATCAGTTTTATTTATGGGGGAAGTCATTAATGCCAGGTTACAGACTGAATGCCTGTTCTAGTCAACATTTTTCTAAAATGTAACCCAGATATTGGCTGCCCCGTGGTTCTTCAGTTCCATCATGCTTGCATGCTGATGCATTACCTCTTGAAATTTCACTAGAGGATCCACTCACACCGGAAAGTGAGTGATGTAGATTTTACTGCAGATTTCCTAAGTCAGGGGAGAGGTTTTCCATTGCATACTCCTAAGTTCACCACTTAATCCTTCCATCAGACTTTTCTCAGTCTTGTTGTTTCTTTGGTGCTGTACCACCACTGAGAAGTCTTTCTCACTTTTTTCTGATATTTTATCCAGCATTCCTGGCTCTTGTTTTTCCTCATGGCTCAGTTTTCCCCAGGCATTTTGAATTCCTTTATAAAGCAGAACAATGCACCTTGAGCCTACTTTCTACTTCCAGTTCCTACCTCCAAGTATATATCCAGATCCATGACAGAACTCCTCAAAACAAGGCACTCTCTAGAGTAACGGGATACGCCCTCTTTGGAAAGCAGCCAGAATTATAAAGAAACAGAAAAAGATTTCTATAATAGCATTGACTTAGAGGAAAACAAAATTAGAGTGTGTATAGAACAGAGTCAAGAGAATGGAGAGAGGGCTCAAAACCATGTTGTCTGGTTATCTATTGCTGTGTAACAAACATCCTAAAGTGTAGTGGCTTAAAACAACAATTTGTTATTTTCTCCCTGGCTCTGAGAGTTGACTGTGCTCAGCCGGGTGGCTCTCTCTTGGGGATTCTCATGCAGCTGTAGTCAGATGGTGGCTGGGACTGGAGTGCCCTGAAGGCTTGACTGGGCTGGATGGTCACCCACATGTCTGGTCACCTCTGCTCCTCCACACACTTCTTCAGAACACTAGCCTGAACTTTTTACGTGGTAGCTTAGAGCTCTAAGAGGAATGTGCTGAGAACACATGTTCAGAGGCAGAAGCTGCAAGGCTTTTTATCACCTACCCGTGGATGTCCTGGAACTTTATTTTCACTGTGCAGTCGTGTGCTGCATGATGACATTTCGGTCAATGATGAACCACATACACAACTCTGGTCTCATGAGATCAGTGCCACATAGCCTAGGTGTGTAGTAGGCTATACCATCTAGGTTTGTGTAAGTACACTCTCGGATGTTTGCACAACATCGAAATTGTCTAATGACGTATTTCTCAGAATATATCCCTATCCTTATGCAATGCCTGACTGTGTTCTATCGGCCAAGGCAAGTCGTTAAAACCAGCCCAGATTCAACGGGAGGGAATTAGACTCCACATTGTGATTGAGGAACAGCATGCACGTGTAAGTAGGGAAGGAATTGATGGTGCCATCTTTGTGTTTTTGCTGGGAAAAATTCGTTCTGAGCTAACATCTGTTGCCAATCTTCCTCCTTTTTTTTCTCTCTTCTCCCCATAGCCCCAGTACATAGTTGTATATTTTAGTTGTAAGTCCTTCTAGTTCTTCTACGTGAGCTGCTGCCACAGCATGGCTACCGACAGACAGGTGTGGTTCTGCACCTGGGAACCAAACCTGGGCTGCCAAAGTGGAGTGCACCAAACTTTAACCATTAGACCACCCGGGCTGGCTTGATGGTGCCATCTTTGACTTTCTTCCATTGTCTGCCACTTGCCACAATTCACATCCCTCCCATGTGCAAAATTACATTCATTCTCTCCCAAGATCCCCAAAGCCTCCTTTTATTTCAGCGTTGGGTCAAATTCCAGAATCTTGTCATTTAATCAGGTATGGGTACACTTTTTGGGGTACCATACCTTGAGTATATTTTCTGTTAATGCAAAGACCTTGAGCTAAAGAGACAAGTGTATCTGCTCTCTGCACACTCAAGATACTATGGTGATACAGGGATAGGATGACTATACCATAACTATAGGTTAACTATACCATATATATAGTTACCATATATAACCATATATAGTTATATTTATATATATATCATATATATATATATATCATATATAACCATAGGATAACTATACCATAAATTAACACTTCTGTACAAAAGGGGGTGGGTTCACACATAGTAATCACAGCCAAATTCTGAAAGCCAGCTGAAGCACATGTCACCTCCTCCTTTAAAAGGGCCCAGTCCTGCCCTTTGGGAATGATTCACCATAGTTCTTGGCTCTGAGCTGAATCATCCTTCCTTTACTGTAAGAAATGGCTCAGGTTTGCAGCTGAGTAGTTTTCCAGCCTGCATCCTGGGGATTCAGAGACTTTTTTTGCATTGACATATAGTATAAATGAAATTATATGTCATACAGTCTTCTGTGACTTATTCTTTGATCATTCCACCACCAGTGTATGAGAGTTCTTGATGCTTCATCTCCTCATCAACACTTTATACAGTCAAACTTTGAAAATGTTGCCAATCTAAGGGTACAAAATGATATTTCATTGTGGTTTTAATTTGCCTTTATCTGATTACCATAAATAGTAATGAACTTGGGTATCTTTTTTATGTTTCTGGGTCATTCATATTTCCTGTTCTGTGAAATGCCTGTTAATGTCTTTTGCTTACTTTCCTTTATTGAGTTGATTCCAATAGATTTGTAGATGTTCTTTATATATTCTGGATTATAATCCTTTTAGGTGATGTGTGTTGAAAATACCTTTTTCCAGTTTGTGGCTTATCTTTTCACTTTCTTTATCATATTGTTTTAACAGAAGTAATTATTATTTTTTTTTTTGGTGAGGAAGATTGGCCCTGAGCTAACTCCTGTTGCCAATCTTCTTCTTTTTGCTTGAGGGAGACTTGCCCTGAGCTAATGTCTGTGCAAATCTTCCTCTACTTTGTATGTGGGTCACTGTCACAGCATGGCTTGATGAGTAGTGTAGGTCTGCACCCAGGAACCAAACCCACAAACCCAGGCCGCCAAAGCAGAGTGCACCAAACTTAATCACTACACCACCGGGCCAGCCCCCAGAAGTTATAATTTTAATGTATTCAAATTTGTCAATTCCTTCCTTTGTGGTTGTGCTTTTTGTTTCTTTTTAAAGAAATTCTTCTTTACCCTGAGATCATAAATATATTCTTTATTTTCTTTGGAAAGTTTTGTAGTTTTGATTTCCATATTGAAGTCATTTATCCACAAGTATGGTATAAGTTAAGGATCAATATTCATTTGTTTAATATGAATAACCTATTTTACCGCCTTATTTTTTGTATGTCTTTTCAATGCTATGCAATGACAGCTCTGCCTTATTCACTGCTCTCTTTCTGAGCTCTCGATTCTGTTAACTATCTGTGACCAATACTGCATTGGCATCTGTGATCAGTACCATATTGCTTTAATTACTATATCTTTAAGATAAATCCTGATATCTGCTATGGCAAGTCCGCCAACCTGGTTCTTCGAGACTCCCCTGGATCTTCTTGACCCTTTGTGCTTTCATACTAATTTTAGAATCAGCCTGTCAGGTTCCATAAAAATGAAACAAAACAATCATTCATTCATGTTTTGCTTGGAATTACAGACTTCACCACATTTTCACTGTCACTCACTCTCATGTCCTCATTTCCTTCCTTACCCACCTTGGGTTCCATGTTTAATCACTTCCTTGCAAATAGCCTTAACTCCCTTGACCTTCTCTCCCTTTTTTATACTTCTACCACATAATTGCTTTCTCTGTGCCTGTACCCAAACTGCTAAAAATGCTGGAGACAAACAAATAACTATACTGAGCGGTTTCACTTAAAATTCATGACCACAAATCTAAGATAGGTGCTCAACACTGTCGAGCATTCTACTACCCTTACCATTCTCCAGAATGACCTCTATCGTGACTTTCCCTCTCTCCTCAACCTCCTACTCTTTTCTCTCCTTTTTTCACTCTCCGCTGCTAATCATACCTCACTCTTCAATGAGAAGTCAGAGCAACAAGCAGAGACTGTCTTAGGATCCTATCTCCATATCTACCTACCACATCAGTTCGGTTTCTGCCCCCGCTTTGTTACCAAGAACGAAACTCACTGTTCCTGTGTGTCCTGGATCTCATTCCCTGTCATCTGTTCAAGATGTCTCCCTTTGCATTCTCTCTGTTCTACATCATTACTTGTTCACTTTCTACTCTCTGATTTCCATTAGCATAAAAACAGGCTCTTTTATTAAACTAACAAATAAGCAAAACCTCTTAGGGTCTCTCTCCTTTCAGCTAATATCCAAGAGGAGGAAGTATGATGTAGTGGCTATGAATATAAGCTCTGATGCCAGACTTCTTGGGTTCAAATGTCATTTTTGCCACCTACTAGTATTGTGACCCTGGGCAAGCAACCCTGTCCAGTACAGTAGCCTCTAGCCACATGTGGCTATTTACATCTAACTTTCTATTAATTAAAATCCAATAAAATTAAAAAATTTCATTCTTCAGTGCAACTAGCTACTTTTCAAGTGTGACTAGTGACTACCACATTGGATGGTGCAGGTGTACAACTCTTCCATCATTGCAGAAAGTTCTATTGCATGTCACTGGTTATAATGGTCACCTTTTTTTTTAGATTAATTTATTTTTTCAAGTTAAAAAAAATTGTTACTTATTTATTTATTTTTCCAGCTTTATTGAGATATAATTGACATATAACATCGTGCAAGTTTAAGGTTTACAACATGGCGATTTGATACACTTATATATTGCAAAATGATTATCACTGTAGTGTTAGCTAACACCTCCATCATGTCACATAATTACCATTCTTTTTCTGTGGTGAGAACATTTAAGATCCCCTTTCTAATCATATTCTTTTTTCTTTCTTTCTTTTTTTTCTTTTGGTGAGGGAGATTGGCCCTGAGCTCAATCTTTCTCTCTCTCTGTTTTTTTTGCTTGAGGAAGATTGTGGCTGAGTTAACATCTGTGCCAATCTTCCTCTATTTTGCATGTGGATTGCCACCACAGCATGGCTTGACGTGTAGGTCCACGCCTGGGACCTGAACCTGCGAACCCAAGGCTGCTGAAGCAGAGTGCATTAACTTAACTACTACACCACCGGGCCAACCCCTCTAAATATATTCTATCATGTCACCATTTTAATTTTTATTATAGCACTTATCCCTATCTGATATATTTTATGTTTGGTTGTTTATTTATTGCCTATATTTTCCTATCAGAATTCAAGCTCTGTGGGATCAGGTTCTGCTTCACCATTTGGTTCTCCCTGCCTAGAACAGTGCCTGACACTACTGAGTTCAATAAATATCTATTCAACCATGGCTAATCAGTCATTAAGAAGCTTTGGGCTCGGAAGAGAAATGCTTACTTAAACACAGTGTACTCATTTTGACATTGTTGGTGGATATTGGCTGTAGTATATTAACAGTGAGGGATACAGTAATTACTAATATTTAGAGGTTGGTGAACTTCCAGAAAAAGCGATAAGCAACTAGACCAAGACTAGGAGACTGGGTCCTGGTCTTTATGCTATGTTAGTGTTAGCTGTAGACTATTATGAACCAGCCTAAGGGCCTGATTAGACCATTTGAAAGTTTAAAAATTAGAGAGCACACGTGAACCATTGTTGAGGAATTGCGGACTTTATGTGTGGGTTTAGTTGTTCAGAAGTAAGCTGCCTCACATTCTTGAGAATGTTCCTTGCAATATTACCTATGACAGCAAACAATTGGGAGCAACTCAAATGTGGGAATAGATGGGAATCTCTTAGATCAATGAGTGGAAATAGATAAATACATTATGGTACAGTCATACAATGGAGCATTGTGGAACAGTAAAATGACTAAACCATATCTCAATTTATCAGTGTGACTAGATCTCAAAACCTAATAATGAATTAAAAAAGAGCAATTTGTAGATGGATAAATATGGTATAAACATTTATATACATTTTTAAAACACAAAAAGTGGTATGTCTGTCCATCTCTGAGCAGTTAAAGTATTAAAACCTTGACGGTAAGGACACGGATCTAAGTGGATACCTTTAGGGCAAGAGGATGAGGAACGGGATCAGGGAGAGTCATGGAAGACTTCAACAGCCTCTGCAAAGTTTGGTTTCCTTAAAATTTTGGAAGCCAACCTGACAATTTAAAAATCAAGGGGTTTGTTGTGATTACACTCCACATTAATTCAATGGTATTTCTGGAGAATCGACTGTGTGTGTCATTGTGCTGGGCACTGAGGATTATAGAGAAGTCATGTGAGACATGAGTCTTGCTCCTCGGAAGCCTACTTTCTTAGTTGAAATGATTCTACATCCTTACATGAAGCAGTTAAGCCATAGAAGGCATCACAATGAGGAGTAGGAGCCTCGAAATCAGAGGCCCTGGAGCAGCTGGGGAAGACCTACTGGGTTGACAGAAGAAGGTTGAGAACCTTCCAGTGGAGGAAGCATCATACACCTAGATTTGAAAGGAATTAGTAAAAAACATACTGTAGAAGTGAAGAATTTTTTAAGAGGAAATTGAATAGATAGAATTAAAGGTACTCTGAGACACTTTCCTGCCAGGTCTGGGAGTTTAAACTTTATCCAACAGTTAAGTGGGGAACCACTGACAGCTCTGAGGAATCGGAATAATGTGGTTGATGTGATTTCTTTGAACATTAATCTGATTGTAGTGTGCAGGGTAGACTGGAATAAGGAGAGACCGGGCAGCTCCACCAGCTGGTTGTTTCAACAGTCTAGCAGTTAGCAGATGAGGGCCTCAGGTGATCTGGTAGAATGGGGATGGAGAGAAGAAAGAAAGAATATTACCCAGCAGGGTAGGTATTACTGGTCACATTTTATGAAGGCCCAGGGCAGGAATGTTTTTAGTCTGCTTGGGGTACCATAACAAAACACCACCAACTGAATGGTTTAAACAACAGAAAATAACGTCTCACAGTTCTGGAGGCTAGGAAATCCATGATCAAGGTCCTGGCAAGGTAGGTTTCATTCTGAGGGCTCTTCTCTTGGCTTATAGGCAGCCACCATCTCACTGTGTGAGCACATGGAGAGACGGGGAGAGAAAGCAAGCAAGCTCTCTGTGTCTCTTCTCATAAGGGCACTGATCCCTTCATAAGGGCCCCTCTCACGACCTCATCTAACGTTAATTACCTCCCAAAGGCCCCATATCCAAATACCATCACATTGGTGTTGGGGCTTCAACATATAAATTTTGAGGGAGCAAACTTTCCATTTATAACAAGTAATTTGTCCAAAGTTCTCACAGCCATTAAGTGCCAGAGCCTGCAACCAAATCTAGGTCTTTTTTACTCTAAAGTTTGTCTTGAAATTTTGAAAAGTGGATCATAATGACTTAAGGGGTGAGTAGATTTAGAAGATGAAAATGAAGGAAGAATAAAAGAACAGTGACGTTTTGGTTGCCAGTAAAGTGCTTGATGGAAACTGGGAATTTGCGAGGGTAAGCTAGTTTGGTGGAGAACAAATGAGTTCATTGTGGAGGATGGAAAGTTTGGGTTGATGGTGGGCCTTCCCAGCGCAGATGGTTTGCAGACTGTTGGAACTCTGGTGGTTTCAGCTCTCAGATCTAAAGTGTTGAAAGTCATCAGCATAGAGGTGGTAATTAAAGTCTAAAGACAGCAGTTCCCAGAAGGACTGAGGAGAAATAAAGAGAAGAGCAGACATTGTGCACTTAAAAATGTGTTAAGAGGGTAGATTTCACGTTAAGTGTTCTTACCAGATTTAAAGAGAGAGAGAGGAAAAAAAGTGTCTTTAGGAATGCCAACATTTATGATTTTTCGCTTCGTAGAACAGAAGTGCCAACTAGGACAGCAATAGAGGAGCAATCAGATAGGGGAGAAAAACTGCTTGTTTGTTTGTTTTTCTGCCACTGAAGGCTGTTTATTGAGGGGAGTTTTCTTAGGAAGAAGGGGGCTGTTGACTATGTTGAATATGATAGTGTTGGTTAAAGAGCATGACAGCTAGCACTGGATGGTTATAATATTCTGTGATTTGACAAAAAAGCCATAGGATTAGGAAGAGATCTTCTAGGGGGCTGGCCTCAGCCCTAGTGGTTAATTTTGGTGTGCTCCACTTCGGCAGCCCAGGTTCAATTCCTGGGCGCAGACCTACACCACTTGTCAGTGGCCATGCTGTTGTGGTGACCCACATACAAAATAGAGGAAGATTGACATGGATGTCAGCACAGGGTGAATCTTCCTCAGCAAAAAAAAAAAAAAGAAGAAGAAGAGATCTTCTAGAAAGTATGATTCCCAGACTTTTAGATTTCAGAGACCAGTAAAATTTCAAAAAAATTTAAGACAACTAAATAAGACCATTAAAAACACCACAATCTCTTATCTACTTCATATTTATAAAAGAGAAAAAAAAACTCTTTTAATATAAATTTAGAAGGCTGTAATCATAGGATAAAGGATGGTTTGTCCTAAGAGCAGCACTTTCGATGTGAACTGGTGCAAAGTGAATCCCTGGCTGTAGCGGATCTGAGAACTTGCAGCAGGGAACCATTGGGACAATACACATGGTGTCTCCTCTAACGCAGGCTCCCAGTAAGCCTGGTGTGTTATTGTTTTTAAAACCAAATTTTGTTTATAAATCTTCTTTCCTCAGAGCACCAAGAGAAGCTTCAGGAAGTTTAGTAGATCCTTATACACACAAGGGAGCCAGACTGAAATGAACCAAATGGGGGCAGATGCTTGGGGCACGTTCTTTCCCATGAGAGCAGCACTCCGTGTGGAGGAGAGAGTGAGATTGGAGAATAAGTTTGCTCCCTGCAATTGTAGTTGAATTTTCACACATGGCTAGGAGAAAAACCACCGGTTATTTATTCCTTGACATTTCCAGGTATATTTAGTTCCCCAAAGGAATCCAGGAGTCCGATAATTCTCCAGGACCAGTTATCCTTGTTGTGATGGAAAGACAGTCCTAACTCTGTGAAGTAGCTCCTGGCATACTATAATTCTCTGCCTTCTGTCTGCCTGCCTCAACCAAGACGGAGTGTTGGAAGCTTGACTTCATCACCAAAGTTATGGGAACTGGATGAACTCAGAACTGGGCAGACCTCAAGCACTGGGGCTAGCTTGGAGCCAGATAAGATTCAGAAATAAAATAAAAAGCACTAACTATGCTGCCATCCACGGCAGTCCAGGCTTAAATGGGATGTTTACATATGGAACTGGAAAGTTTGTTATACAAAAACAGTTTTCTGCTGGTTTAAGAAAGAAAGAATAAGAGACTAATTATGCAGGCTCAAATAACAACAACAAAAATGTATTATGCATTAAAATCTGTTTTGATTTTTAAAAATAAATAGCTCTTAGGCAGACACTGAAATTAACAGATTTTAGTGCCAAAAAAGATAAAACTTGCCCACTCACTCACCACAAAATATTATCCTTTATCTATAGCGTATGTTTCTATTGGTTCTGCAATTTTATTTGGTAGTCATTTTTTTCACCAACTGTTCTTTTAATTTTGAAAATACTGTCTTTGGTCAGATTTCTTCATTGTTGTGAACTACAAAAAGTGGATATTTCTAAGTTTGGGGAAAAAGCTTGTACAGGTCAAAATAACACTGTGATGATGCTAATGAAACCACCGACATGGAAAACATTTCCCCAGAAAGCACTCTTTGTCATCAAACAGTCTTCAAGGAAAAAAACAGCAACATTTGTGAAACATACTTACAAAGGCGCTACTTAATTTTTTCTCCTTTTATTGTGCAACATAAAATATATACAGAAGAGCACGTGCAGCATGTGTGTAGAGCTTAATGAATAATTATAAGGTAACCACTCAGGTAACATCATCCTCTCTGGAGATGACAGATATCTTAAATTCTTAAATAATAATTCCTGGCTTTTGAAAAAATTGCACTTCCTATGTTTGCATCCCTAAGCAAAATAGTTTAGTTTTGTCTCTTTTTGAATTTATATCTCTGGCTGCTTTTAAGAGGATTTGCTTTCCATCTTTGGTTCTCAGAACCTTTCCTAGGATGTATTTTGGGCTTGGTTGCGTGTCCTGAATCTTTTGTTGGTTTTGGAAATTTCTCAGCCATCGTCTCCTCAAGCATTGCTTCTGCTCCGTTTTCTCCTTCCCTTCGTTCTGAACGATCATTATACTTTTTGTAGGGCTAGTTCTTTGCTGCCCCTTAGATGAAATCATAGGTAATTCTCTGACTTTCTAGTCATTTCCAGGTAATGAAAAGTCTTCTGGTCACGTTAGTCCTATAAATAGTTCAGTAATTAAAATGCCCATGTGAAAGTAAAAAAATTCTCACTTGCTTTTAAAAATTCTTTAACAGCTTCATTGAGGTATAACTTGCAAACCATAAAACTCATCCACTGGGAATGTATAATTTGATGGTGTTTAGTAAACTTAAGCAGTTGTGAAACCATCAACATAATCCAGTTTCATATCATTTCCGTCATCTCAAGGGGTGCCCTCAAACCCACCTGCAGTCAGTCTGTGCTCCTACTTCCAGCCCCAGGCAACCACTCATCTGCTTTCGGTCTCTATTTTGGCCTTTTCTAGAAATTTCATGTAAATGGAATCATATAAATGAAATATCCGGCTTCTTTCACTTAACATAGTGTTTTGTGGCTCCTCCATGTTGTTGCCTATATCAGTAGTCGGCTCCTTTATATTGTTGAATAGCGTTCCGTTGTCCACCACATTGTGTCTATCCATTTACAGTTGATAGATGTTTAGATTATTTCCACTTTGGGGCTCTTCTGAATAATGCTGCCATAATCATTGTGTAAAAGTCTTTGTGTGGACATATGATTTTATTTCTCTGGGGTGAATACCTAGGAGATGAATGGCTGGGTGATATGGTAAGTTTGTGCTTAACTTTGTAAGAAACTGACAAACTGTTTTCCAAAGCCGCCTGGACCATTTTACGTTCCCACCAGCAGTGTAGGCACGTTCTCCACAACCCTCCTGACAGTCGCGATTGTCTCCTTTATAGCCATTCTAGTAACAGTACTTCATTGTGGTTTTAATTTACATTTTCCTAATGACAAATGATGTTGAGCATCTTTTCATATGCTTATTAGCTATTCATATGTCTTTGTTGGAGTGTCATTTTAAACCACTTGCCCATTTGTTAATTGGGTTGTTTGCCTTCTTATTGAATTTTAAGCGCGTATATATACATATATACACACACACAAACGTACTGGTTACACATCCTTTATGAGATAGAGGATTTGCAAACATTTTTTTCTCAACCTTTTCATTTTCTTAATGGTATCTTTTGAAGAACAAACGTATAATTTTGATAAAATCCAATTTTTCATTTTTTTCTTTATGGATCATGCTTTTGGTGCCATATGTAAGAAACTGAAGAGCTGTCAGAGTGGTAAGAAGATAACCAGGAAAACAGAGTGTCGTGGGACCCCAGAGAACATGAAGTTTTAGGAAGGAGGAGCATAATTACTAGTGCCGAAATCTGTAAAACGTTCAGAAAAGATGAATGAGGCAAAAAGGTCACTGAGTTTGGAAAATAATAACTGATGACTGATATTTATTGAATGCTTATTTTATGCCAGGCCACATGCTAAGTATGATCTAATTTCTAGCTTCAGTAAATAGGTGGAGATTAGACACTTGAATTTTGGCGTCAACACATTTTTTCCCTATACCTCCAAAAATACTGATTCAGAGGGTGCAGAATGAGATTTAGAGAGGGGAAGTTGATTTTAAGCTTGGGTTCTACAACTTATTAGTTATGGGCAAGCCACTTACCTTTTCTGCCTGTTCCTTCATTTGTAAAGTAGGAATAATCATTACCAATTGTGGGGCTCAGGGCTGTTGGAAAAGATAATGTATGCAAAGCACCCAGTATGTTGCCTGATCTATAGGACGTGCTCAAAAACAGAAGTTGTAATTATTAGTTGTCACAATCGGATAAAGTCTGAAAATATTTTGTAGTCTATAACACTCTGTAGAATATATTTTTAATACTACTTACTACTTTTTGAAAACATAACATGCACTGTAATATATTGTCCTATTTTAATTTTTAAAAATCCTAAAAATCTTGTTCTTAAATAAAATACTTGAATTTCCTTTCTTTTCCATAGTCCAAAGAATATAAGCAATGGTTTTTTTTGAGTTTTATTAAGATATGAAATACATACCAAATGGTTTTTAATATAGGCACAGAGTTAAGCAACCATCACCACAATCTATTTCAGAATATTTTCATCACCCCAAAAAGAAACTCTGTACCCATTCGCAGACTCTCCATTACCTCCCAAGTCTCCTTTCCCTTGGCAATAACTTCTCTACTCTTGTCTCTATAGATTTGCCTATTTTGGATACTTCATATAAGTGGAATCACATAATATGTAATCTTTTGTGACTGGCTTCTCTTAAAGAAAACCAGAGCTGGACAGTAGTTAAAGTGGTTAAAACAGCCTTTATTTGGGAACTATTGTAATAGAGGAGATCTCAGTATAGAATTGGGTTCAATCCTGAATACAGCATGGACAAGTGGCATTTATAGCCAAGGAGCAGATTGTGGTGGTGAAGGGGTGGGGGCAAGTCAGTGGATGGAAAATTACTAAGAGGAGACATCAAGGGTAGGGGGATTTCTTACTAAACTGAACTAATACAATTCTCGCTGGAGGCAGGCCAAGATGACCAGGTGTTACCTGGGGGATTGTGGGGGATGAGGAATTTGATTAGATATTGAGGATGGGAATTCTTGCTAAAATGACTCAGCAAGATTCTTTCTAAAACTGGGCTCTGCAGGCCTGAGCACGAGGCCCAAGGATGAGGCCTAGCCAAGAAAAGGGCCTAGAGGAGCCTGACTAAAGTTTGGTCAAGGAGAGTCTTCGTCACTTCTTTCGCTTAGCATAATGTTTCGTGTTTCATCCACAGTATAGCATGTCTCACTACTTCATTCCTTTTTAGTGCTGAATAAACAGCAATTTTTGGAAAAAAATAAACAGGTACCAAGGCAATTACCTCATCCATTACTTATCCATTTACCTCTTCTCTGGATCCCAACCTCCACTCCATCCTTTTGGTCCTTGCTCCATCAATATTCCTCCTCTTTCCTTTATCTTCATCCTTTCCTTCTTCAGTGACTCCTTCCCTGTAGCGCATGAACATGCTTCATCTCTTCCATAAGTGAAAAACAACTGCCATTTGTAGGCCTGGGTTCTCCCAACTTCTAGGCTATTTTTTTCTCTCATCCCTCACAGTGAAACAGAGAGTGGTCTCAAATGGCTACCTGAAGGTCCTTGTCTCCTGCTCCCTCTTCTGAGCTCTGCAGTCTGGCCCTTTCCTTCATGAAGCTTCTTGAAACTCTTTTTTGCACTGATCACCAGTTATCCATTAGTGGCCAAATTCAGTTCACATTTTTCAGCTCTTACAAAGCCTGTCCTCTAAAGTATCAGATACCCTTAACTCTCCATCCTCAGAATTATTTCACTCCAGATTTTGGTTACTTACGTTCTCCTTGGTTATTTCTCTTCCCTCTCTGGCTGCTCCTTCTGGCTACAATTTAAAGGGTTGTGCCTCATGATACAAACTCTTTTTTTTTTTTTTTTTTTTGAGGAAGATTAGCCCTGAGCTAACATCTGCTGCCAATCCTCCTCTTTTTGCTGAGGAAGACTGGCTCTGAACTAACATCCATGCTGATCTTCCTCTACTTTATATGTGGGACGCCTGCCACAGCATGGCTTGACAAGCAGTGTGTAGGTCTGCACCTGGGATCTGAACCAGCAAACCCCAGGCCGCCACAGCAGAATATGTGAACTTAACTGCTGCACCATCAGGCCAGCCCTCCAAACTCTTTCTGAGCATTCTCTTCAACAATGATGATTTATATTTGATTATCCAACTGCCTCCCACATGGGCCAACTGAATAACTCCCATGTACCTCTATTTCAATACGTCCAAAATTAACCTCATCACCCTCCTTCCCATTGTCCCCACTCCCCACATCTATCCCTGCACACACACACGTCTTATTTCCTATCTTGATGATCAGCACCCTCATCCATACAGCTGTCTAAGTCAGGAACCTGGGAGTTAACCTCCTCCCTGTTCTCGTATTCTCCACATCTGGTCACTCTTTATCGCTGTCAATTATTCCTCCTTGATATATTTCGTATATTTTTCCTTCTCTCCTTTACCACTGCCAGTGTCCTAGCTCAGGCTTTCATCATCTCTCACCTGGACAGCTGCAACTGAGCTAGAACTGGTGATCTTGCCTCCGTTCTGGTTCCTTTATGCCACCATTAGAACGAATGTCCTAGCCCACCAATCTGTTCATATTGATCCCTTCCTCAAAACTCTTTAATGGCTTCTCATCACCTACAGGATAAAATCTGAACACCTTAGAAGAGCATGGAAGGCCCTTTGTGATGTGGTCTGTGTATCTAGCCTCATCTCCTACCTCTATCCCTTTCTACTTTAGTCTCCAGCAATACTAAGGTCCTTGACATTCCTAGAACACACAGTTTTCTCATATTCTTCCATGATCCGTACCTTGCATCTGCTTTTCTCTCTGCCTGGATCCTGGTCCCTCCTTCAAATCTCAACATCAATATGAAGTCCTCTGTATTAGCTAGGACCCTTTAAGCTGCAAGTGACAGAAATGCATCTCAGCTAGCTTAAGCCCAAGGAAAATTTACTAGGTCATGTAGCTAGGAAGGATCTTAGAGAAGATCACAGACGTGGTTCAGAATTTCCTCAAATCCACATGCCAGCCTAGCCTCTCAGCCCCAAAGCTTATTTACTTCATGCTTCTACCTTACTCTAAATTTTGATTCAGTTAAGCTGCTTAAAGAGTATTTTTAAAGACAATAGCTGTAGAAATCTAGACATAGAAATGAGGTATAAAGGAGTTTTTCCCTAGTTGTCTGTTTTATTATGACTATCAAAAAATAGCATTATTTTGGGGCTGGCCCGGTGGCTTAGCAGTTGAGTTTGTGTGCTCTGCTTTGGCAGCCCTGGGGTTCACTGGTTCGGATCCCGGGTGTGGACCTAGCACTGCCTATCAAGCCATGCTGTGGCAGCATCCCACATATGAAATAGAGAAGGTTCAACACAGATGTTTTTCAGGGCCGGTTTTCCTCAGCAAAAGGAGGAAGATTGGCAGTGGATGTTAGCTCAGGGCTAATCTTCCTCAAAAAAAAAAAAAAAACTAGCATTATTTTATGGGCTCTTTCATGGTAATAGACATAAGAGAAGCACATGAAATACTTTAAACTGGTGAAAAATAATGGGTGCAACTGATGGAATAATTAAATAAATATTTCTGTGATCTCAGACTTAAAAAATCAGAAGTAGTCAATAATGAGAATACATTGTTCCTAAAGGTGACTCTGAAATCCTGTCTCATCTAGTTTTAAATGCCTCAGAGATGCCCTCCTAGCAAGAAAAAAATAAAATAAGGAAGGAGACAGACAACCTCTGCAAAATCAATCAGTTGACCCACCCAGGGTAGTGAGAAGCCCAGTCCTGTTGTAAAACGTCTGTGTGGGAAAAATAAGAAAGCATCCTCACTTGCTCATTCTCAAAGTTACTATAGAAGCAGAACTTCCCAAGAATACCTCTTTTCTTCTACCTCAGGGATCTGCAAACTTTGCCCAACACCTGTTTTTATAAATAAAGTTTTATTAGAATGCAACGACACCCACTTGTTTGTATGGTGTCTATCACCACTTTTGCGCTACAACTGCCACGTTGAGTAGTTAAAACAGAAACCCTATGATTCACAAACTTACAAATATTCACCAGCCAGCTTTTTACAGGAAAAGCTTGCCGACCCCTGTCTACAGAAATAGGAAAAGAATTTTCTTTGTTTACTAGTGACCATGAAGAGAGTCTTTTGATTGATCTATGATTCAAGATTTCTACAAAAATTCAGTTTTACACCCATTTTTTCAAATCAAGTTATGAATTCCTATGGAGTGTCTTTCTAAAGTGCCAAACCTTCTTCTTGTCTTTTTCATTTTTATCATTTTGAGCAGGGTGTAAGGGATGTAATATGTAGCAACGTGTGACCAATTCGTGTATTAGATCAGAAGTGATGACCTGGAACCCAAATTGATGAGGTCACAGGGGCTGAAGGAGATGAGTGAGTCCACTTGCCTTTACTGTGTGCCCGTCTTGGGAAGCCCCTGAAGGCACAGGTAAATGTGCTCCCACAGCAACCTGCCAATGGGCCATTTGCAGATTGTTTTCTCTCAAATCTCTGAGATCCTGTCCGTACTTCACTGGGATTAAAGGAGCACTGGTAAATACTCAGCACCATTAACCATCAGGAAATGCAAATCAAAACTCCAATGAGATGCCACTTCATACCCACAAGCCTGGCTATAATGAAAAAGACAGACAATAGTGTGACAAGTGTTGGGGATGTGGAGAAATTGGAACTCTCGTACACTGCTGGTGGAACTATAAAATGGTGCAGCCTCTTTGGAAACCAGTCTAGCAGTTTCTCAAAGGTTAAACACAGAATTACAGTATGACCCAACCAGTCCACTCTTAGGTATATGCCCAAGTGAAACGAAAACATACGTCCACACAAAAACTTGGACACAAATTTTAATAGCAGCATCATTTATCACAGTCAAAAACATGAAAACAGCCCAAATGCCCATTAACTGGACAAATGATGGATAAATAAAATGTGATTTATCTGTAATTTTTTAAATTATGGTAAAATGCACGTAACATAAACTGTACCATCATAGTAATTTTTAAGTACAGTTCAGTGGTATGAAATACATTCATAATGTTGTACAACGTCACCACCATCCATCTCCATAACTTTTCATCTTGTAAAACAGAAACTCTATATCCCTTAAACAATAACTCCCCTCTTCTCAGTGCCTGGCAACCATCATTGTACTTTCTGTCTCGATGATTTTAATGCTCTAAGTGTTACAATATTTCTCTTTTTGTGACTGGCTTATTTCACTTAGCATAATGTTCTCAAGGTTCATTTATGTTGTAGCATGCTTCAGAAGTTCCTTCTTTTTTAAGGCTGAATGACATTTCAATGTATATGTATACCATATTTTGCTTTACGGACACTTGGGTTGCTCCCATATTTTAGCTACTGTGAATAATGCTGCTATGCACATGGGTGTACCAGGATCTCTTCAAGACTCTGCTTTCAGTTCTTTGGAGTATCTACCCAGAAGTGGAATTGCTGGGTCACGTGGTAATTCTATCTTTAATTTTTTGAAGAACTGCTGTTCTGTTTTCCACGGTGGCTGGACTATTTTACATTCCTACCAACAGTGCACAAGAGTTCCAGTTTCTCCACATCCTTGTCAATCCTTGTTATTTTCTGTTGTTCTGACAGTACCCATCCTAATGGGTGTGAGGTGGTATCTCACTGTAGTTTTGATTTACATTTCCCTAATAATTAGTGATATTGAGCATCTTTTCATGTACTAATTGGCCATTTGTGTATATTCTTTGGAGAAGTGTCTGTTCAAGTCTTTTTGTCCATTTTTGAATTGGGTTGTTTTTGTTGTTGTTGAGTTTTAGGAGTTTGCTATATATTCTGAATATTAATTCCTTATCAGATGTGTGATTTGCAAATATTTTCTCCAATTCTGTGGGTTGTGTTTTTATTCTATTGATACTGTCTTTTCATGCGCAACATTTTAAAATTTTCATGAAGTCCAATTTGTTTATTTTTTCTTTTGTTGCCTGTGTCGTTGGTGTCATATCCAAGAAATTATTGCCAAATTCAATGTCATGAAGGTTTGCCCTACGTTTTCTTTCCAAGAGTTTTATAATTTTAGGTCTTTCATTTAGGTCTTTAATCCATTTTGAGTTAATTTTTTGTATTTGGTGTTAGGTAAAGGGTCCAACTTCATTCTTTTGCATGTGGATTCCCGGTTTTCCCAGTACCATTTGTTGAAAAGAACGTCCTTTCCCCATTAAATTGTCTTGGCACCTTTGTCATTATTTGGCCATATATGTGAGGGTTTATTTCTGGGCTCTCTATTCTATTCTACTGATCGATATGCCTGTCTTTATGCCAGCACTACACTGTTTTGATTACTACAGCTTTCAGTAATTTTGAAGTCAGGAAGTGTGGGTCTTCCAGCTTTTTTCTTCTTTTTCAAGATTATTTTGTTATTCAGGGCCCTTTGAGATTTCACATGAATTTTAGGTGGGTTTCTCTATTTCTGAGAAAAATGCCATGGGATTTTGACAGAGATTGCACTGAGTGTGTAGATTGTTTTGGGTGATATTGACATCTTAACAATATTAAGTCTATAAACATGGGATGTGTTTCCATCTATTTATATCTTCTCTAATTTATTTTAGCAATGCTTTGTAATTTTCGTTGTATAAGTGTTTCGCCTCTTTGCTTAGGTTAATTCCTAAGTATTTTATTTTTTTCATGCTGTTGTAAATGGGATTGTTTTTATAATTTTCTTTTCAGATTGTTCATTGTTAGTGTATAGAAATGCAACTGATTTTTGTCAGTTGACTCTGTATCCTGCCACTTTGCTGAATTCATTTATTAGCCCTAACAGTTTTTGTGTGTTTTGTGTGTGTGTATGTGTGTTATTTTCAGGGTTTTCTATATATAAGACACTATCATCTGCAAACAGAGATAATTTCACTTCTTTCTTTCCAGTTTGGATGCATTTTATTTATTTTTCTTGCCTAGTTGCTCTGGCTAGAACTTCCAGTACTATGCTGAACAGCAGTGGTGAAAGCAGGCATTTTTGTCTTGTTCCTGACCTTAAAGGGCAAGCTGTCAGTGTTTCACCATTGAGTATGATGTTTGCCGTGGGTGTTCATATATGGCTTTTATTATGTTGAGGGAGTTTCCTTCTGTTCCTAGTTTGTTGAGTGTTTTTTATCATGAAAGTATGTTGAATCTTGTCAAATGCTTTTTCTGCATCAACTGAGATGATCATATGGGTTTTTTCCCTTCATTCTGTTAATGTGATCAATTTTCATATGTTGAACCATCCTTGCATTCTTGGAATAAATCCTATTTGGTCTTTCATTAGGTGCATAAGTGTTTATAATTATTATATCTTCTTGCTGTATTGAAACTTTTATTAATATATAATATCCTTCTTTACCTCATGTAAACTTTTTAGATTTAAAGTCTATTTTGTCTAAGATTAGTATAGCCACCTCTGCTCTCTTTTGGTTACTATTTGCATGGAATATTTTTGTCCTTTTCTTTTACTTTCAATCTGCTTGTGTCTTTGGATCTCAAATCAGTCTCGTGTAGACAGCGTATAGTTGGATCATGTGTTTTTATACATTCTGACAATCTGTCTTTTGATTGGAGCATTTAATTCATTTACATTTAAAGTAATTCTTTTTTTTTTTTTTTAAAGATTGACACCTGGGCTAACAACTATTGCCAATCTTTTTTTTTTTTCTGCTTTATCTCCCCAAACCCGCCCCCCCCCACCCCCCCGTACATAGTTGTATATCTTAGTTGCAGGTCCTTCTAGCTGTGGGATGTGGGACACCGCCTCAATGTGGCCTTACGAGCGGTGCCATGTCCGCACCCAGGATCCGAACCCTGGGCCGCCACAGTGGAGCGTGCGAACTTAACCACTCGGCCACGGAGCCGGCCCCTAAAGTAATTCTTGATAAGGAGGAACTTATTTTTGTCTTCTGCTATTTGTTTTCTATATGCCTAGAACTTTTTTGTCTCTCATTTCCTGCATTACTGTCTCTTTTTGTGTTGAGTTTATCTCTTTGTAATGAAATATTTAAGTTTCTATCTCAGTTACTTTTGTGTATATTCTATAAATATTTTCTTTGTGGTTACCATGAAGGTTGCATTTAACTTCCTGAAGTTATAAGACTCTAATTTGAATTTCAGCTTCACTTCAATAACAAAGAACCCTGCTCCTTTACAGTTCCCCACCTCTTTCTGTTATTGATGTCACAAAGTTACATCTCTATACATTGTGTGCCCCAAAACATAAAATAACAATTCTTTTAAATACATTAGTCTCTTAAAATATGCAGAAAACAAAATGTGGAGTTACAAACCAAAGTTATAATAATACCAGCTTTTGGACAAATAAGTTTTTAAAAATGTATGTCTCTCTCTCTCTCTCTCTCTTTTTTTTTTTTGCAGGGGAAGATTCACCCTAAGCTAAGATCTATGCCAGTCTCCTCCTTTTTTTTGTCCACGCCACCCCCCCACCAAAGCCCCAGTACATAGTTGTGTATAGTTGTAAGTTCTTCTGGTTCTTCTGTGTGAGCTGCTGCCACAGCACAGCTACTGGGAGATGAGTGGTGTAGTTCCACAGCTGGGAACCAAACCCAGGCCGCCAAAGCAGAGCACACCAAACTTTAACCACTAGGCCATCAGGGCTGGCTCCAAAATGTATGTTTCTTAAACCACGTAGAAAACAAAAAGTAGAGTTACACAAGTTATTGCAAAATCCTAGTTTTTATAACTGCTCGTGTATTTACCCTTATTGAGATCTTCATTTCTTTGCATGGCTTTGAGTTAGTGTCTACCATCCTTTCATTTCACCCTGCAGGACTCCATTGAGCATTTCTTTCAGAGCAAGTGTAGGGGTAACAAACTCCCTTAGCTTTTGTTTATCTGGGAATGTCTTAATTTCTCCCTTACTTTTGAGGGGCAGTTTTGCCAGAGGTAGAATTCTTGGTTGAGTTTTTTTCCTTTAGCACTTTGAATGTATTGGTTCACTGTCTTCTGTCCTCCAAAGTTTCTGATGAGAAATCTTATAATCTATTGAGGATCCCTTGAAAGTGATGCATGCTCTTCTCTTCCTGCTTTCAAGATTCTCTCTTGGACTCTCAAAAGTTGGGTTATAATGTGTCTCAGTATGTTTTTTTGAGTCCATTGACTTGGAGTCCGTTGAGATTCTTGAATGTTTATATTCATATCTTTCATGAAATTTGGGAAATTTTCAGTCATTATTTCTTCAATATCTCTCAGCCCCTTTCTCTCTCTCTCTCTCTTAAGGTCTTCTCACATCTTTTCCGAGCCTTTCCCTGGGCATGTGTGGTCATTTTCTAATTTCCCCATATATGCAGTTATTTTTGAATATCTTAGTCTTTAGTCTGCCTCCCAAAAGGGTTAAAAGAGAAAAATGAGAGAGGTGAGGGAAGGACGCTGGCCCTTTAACTCCCCTGGGAGTTACTGTAGCCACAGGGAGGGGGCTTGCAACAAAGGGACAACAAGGGCTGCCGGCCTCTTTGTCTGCACTTCTGTGATCAAAGCAGCAATCAGTAATCAGCGATCAGAGCACAGATCCCTCATATTTGGAGGACAGGGATCCTAACTCCTGTAAGCTGTGTGTAGTCTGCTCCAGGAAAACGTGCAGCTGCTGGTCACAGGCTGAGGATGGGAGATTGGTAGCTGCTACTGTGATAAGAGCTGAAATGGACTGAAATGAACTGCGATTTACCATCTAAGTCTTTCCCTGAAAGTTGCAAGTCTTCCATAGACTCCAGAATTCCAAAATAGATACGTCAGACACGCTCTGCCAGTGCAGTTGTCGTCCAGGTTGGGAGACAGGTTCCTGGTGCTTCTACTCTGCCACCTTCCCAGAAGCCTTCTCTCTATTTCTTGTCACGTTATTGTGTATTTATACAGTTCCTAACACTGTGCTATTTTGTGGGAATGCTAAATAAGTAGAAGACACAGTACTGGTGACTATTCTGAAGCTCATTTTAGCTGGAGGGACAAACAGGAAACATAGGGATTGGTGTTAAGCAATCAATAATGCTTGACAAAGTACAAGAGTTTTGACAGGAATGGCCAGAATATGACATTCTTGCCCTTGTCTGTCCCTTCTTGACCCACGACAAACAACAATAGCTCATCACAGTGTCTTTTCTGTGCCCCATCTTGCGCTCAGAATCGCTCACAGGGCTTCAGGCAGCCTCTGACAGTTTATAAGAGTTGGCGTTTGAGTTGAAAGCTATTTGCCATCCCTGGTTTGTAGTAAAAATGGTAAGTACCATAAGAACTTGAAGAAAGGTATATTGTTTCCTAGAGTAAATTGTGTTTTTCAAGGAAAAGGGCAATATGTTCTATTTCTTTAGTAGTTCCCACATCATTACAATCAGAGGCTCCATTAGGGCTTTCATAATTTTGAGATCTTATCATAAGGAAATAAGTCAACTGAATGTGTGTTAACACGTTGTTTATAGCACTTCTTTAAGTGCTAAAGAAAAGGCATAGTCTTTTCTTTAAAAGAGTTTATATTCCAGCATCTAACAGCTTTTTCTACCCTTGCCCTTTAAACTCATTTTCTCCGTTCCTATGGAAGATGGAAAACAGCTGGTCAGCATCCTCAGCTAATACTTGTTAAACGCCTTCTTAAAAATAATCCGTTAGCTTGAGGACATTATGCTAAGCGAAATAAGCTAGTCACAAAAGGACAAATACTATATGATTCCACTTATGTGAGGTAACTTCAGTAGTCAAACGCAGTAGAACAAAAAGTAGAATGGTGGTTCCAAGGCCTGGGAGGAGGCGGCATTAGGGAGTTACTGTTTAACGGATACAGAGTTTCAATTTTGCAAGATGAAAAGAGTCTGTGGATGGATGGTAGTGATGATAGCACAACAATGTGAATGTATTTAATGCTGCAGAAGTATACACTTGTATGCAGGTAAGATGGTTACAAAGTTCCTTACATGCATAGAGAGGCACATCTTTAGCTGTTGGGACGTCAGAGAAACCATTACCCAGCATCATCGGCATTCCTTTTGTTTGCTCTACTTCCATTTGTTTCTCGTCTTTCTTTGTGGCCCCTCCTTCCATTCTTCCAGGAACTTTTGTTCTCTTCCTGGACCATCTTCAAGTCTTCCACAAAGCAGATGTAGCTTTGGAAAGATGGCAAAGACAGTGTAGTGGGGAAGCTGTTTCAGAGGTCCCTGGGTTTTGGGCAGCGTTAGGCTTGCTGTGTTTGCCTGACAACGGCACTGCATTGCCTGTGGTTTGTGCTAATCCATAGATATGACTTCTGTTCTTTTCATCTGTAAAGTTGGAGTGAATGAACTAGATGAGCTCTAATGGAATTTACAGTCACCATTACCTTTGGACTTTTTCACTGTGAACTTATGTATTAACTTTGCTATCATTTTAGCTTTTATCTAATGAAACCTCATACATGGGTTTTTCAAAATTATGAATTCAGTGCAAATTGAAAGCAGCAAACTTGTGAACTTGTTTTTCCATTTTCCCCATCTCTTTCCTGTACTGAACTTCACTCTGTGGGAATGTTTAAAAAATAAATAAATCCCGTTCACTTTTTGGTTAAGGACTGTGATTCCTAAACAGAGCACCTGAATACAATCAGGCATTATGTCTTAATCAGTGTGCTTTCTTTTCCCCCTAGAAAAACAGGTGAAAGTCATTAATTTCCTAATTTGTAACTTACAACTCACTGTCAGAGGTTGCAGGCTTTACTGGGAATGCCTTATGGGTAAAGTAGTTTAGCCTGGCTTAGCTTTAAATCTCTTTCCTTTGCCCTTATCTAGCAGAAGAGCCTTTGAGTGAAGACCTGGGAACTTGGAAAAGACTTCTTACTCCGTTACAGTAAGTGCATGACTATTTTCCAGTTTCCTCAAGGGGAAAAATCATATAGCAGAGATATGCTCTTAAGCTCTTGTCCACATGATTTCATAATACCCTGGTTGGTTTGGCTCAGTCTTTGCTTTCACTCATCAGCTGTTTCAGTGAGGTGGCGAGGGGGAGGCTGGGGAGGTATTTAGTAGAAAGATGGTAGGTAGCAGAGTGAGAGATTAAGATGTGTCCACCACCCAAAGAAAACTACCAAGAAACCCAACTGAAACTTTTTAGTTCTCTAAGAAGCAATTAATGTGAAATTGATACTGTGCTGGTTAGAAATTGCACGTGTGTGTATGTGTGTGTGTGTGTGTGTGTGTATCAATTCTGTAAACACCACTCAGAAAGCTTCCTCGTGTCCTCTCCCAGCCAATAACTCTCCAAAGGTTGCTCCTGGCATGGTTTTGTGTTGTGGCTGTCCAGTCCACGGACTTACACTCTAACAAATGTGGCTTCAATTGTGGTAGACCAATCACACCCCAGAACTTAAGTGACTTGGGATCAGTCCTGGTATTTAGTATTCAGGAGTGCTGAAAGGTGACACAAGTGGAACTTCTGAAGAAGTCAGATGTGTCATCTGTGGTGGGTCCAAGTTTTACTCTGCACCAGGAGAGGTTAGACGCTGCCACTGATTTATAGAAGTTGATATTGGTCTGGAGCTTGATACCATACTGGCGCCATGCTGTCTGCTGGCCTTTCAAAGGGAATTCTGGCTGTCTTAATTTGACTTCATATTTTTTGGATGATCGATGTGTTCTGGACAATATACTGCCTGTGTAGCAGAGTTTACTGTCGTTTAGCTCTGTGTTACCAGAAGCCGTTGCTGGCCAAGTCCTCACAGGAGCTGGGTGCTATGTGACCATAGTTGGCCTTAGGCTTCAGTCCTTATTACCAAGCTGATGCACCAAAAGGCCCTGATCCCTTGTTTGTGTTCCAGTCTGTATACAGGCAACAAAACGGCAATTTCAGAGTGTCTTGACAATCTCATTAGGTTAAAGAGAAAACTGTTTTGTCGGTGTTTGGAAACGTGCAAACTTGTAGTCCCAAGGGAGACGGAAAGTGTTTATTAAATAAAATCTATTACCCCAGAGTGTAGTTGTGCGGATGGAATCAGAGAGCTCTGAGTTTCCCACATGCAATCAGACGATGCTGGGCAAGATTTTTCTGCTGGCAGATGAATCATAGAAGCTCTTCCTCAGCCCCCAACACCATGTATGGCAATGAGTGTGCGCTCAGAATATGTGACTAGATGTGTGAACAAATGAACAAGCAAATTTTGTCAGTAGCTCTCCAAGTCTAGTTCTGCAAATTGTGTCCAAAATTTCCCTAAGGCCTTGATATCACTCCTTGCCATTTTCCTCCACCTGTTATGTAGCACAGATCACATCGCCCCAACTATCTTGTAGTCTGAAGAAAGTTTCTCCACCACTGATACTGAGAAACTAATCCAGGGGACTTTTTCCTGGGATTTTAGAGAGGAAAGGAGCATGGCTTTCAGGGCCTTCTGAGCATTAAACTGGGATTGGAAGGAGGCTGCTCATCGCAACCCTGCAGAAAATAGCAAAGTAGGTCTGAAGACTCAAGACAGTGGAATTCAGCCATACTCACACACGGGAATCACCAGCTCAAAATTCAGCACCGTATGTGAATGACTGCTAGATTCTACTCTATTGACATATCAAGGAAAGTGTTGTTTTCAGAAGGTTGCTGTGGATTTTAAAGCTGCCGGGAGAAGGGCTGCAGGAATAATTTTCTCTCAGTGTGAGAGGGCACACCACTTAAAAGGTGTCAGAAAAATAATACGCTCAGAAGAGCAGTCCTCAGGGAAATCCCAGAGCATCAGTGGCAATGATGGAAGAAATAAGAACCAAAACAAACATGAGAGTATCAGGGAAGAGGCAGAAACGTGCCTTCCTTCCCCAGCAAGTTTGCTGCCTGTGGAAGGGGCACAGGAAGAAAACGTTCATCCTGAACACGAGGGAGAAAGGGAGAGGCGGATGAGTTCAGATCTTCATAAAGTAGCGCTTTAAACACGGTGTAAGGATGAAATCCTCACAGAACGCACATCTGCTTTAGACTGGAGGACGATTGTTTTTCTTTTCTTCCGTTTCAATCAGTGTGATCACAAAGGGTTAACTCAGCTTTGATAGAGTGAGAAGTGCAACTTATTTGTTGGTTCTCACTTAATTCCCGTAAAGGGTAAACAAAACCCTTCCTTATGTGCCTTACTAAGGATCTTTTAAAAACTAAAGGGAGCAGTGGGAAGTCCAGGTGACATGGAAATAATCCGGGATTGTATCTGGAAGTGCTGTCGCCCAGCAGGCGCATCCTGGGTCCCATTATGGGCAGGTCCCTCCCCTTCCCCGCTTCCCTGTTTGAAGTGGCCGGGCACACTGCCTCCACCTGGAAGCTGATAAGACATCCTGCACACGCACTCTCATGGTTTTCCAAGAAAAACAGCAAAGAATGCACTTGTGTGGAGGTGCAGGAGTGGCTGACTGGCAGGGTCTCTCAAGAAGCAACATGCCCACATTTCTGCCTCCTCTCATGTTCCCAAGCTGATTCTCAGCTCAAAATGAATAAAATCGATGTGTTTTTGTAAATCAACAAGTACAGACCCTCAGCTCATTCTTTAAACGTTGTTGCCCAATTTAAAAATGTTCCCCTCTGCTCAAAAAATTACTCTGCTGATAGTGTTTGCAGGAAGGGCATTGTCCCGAGAGTGGGAGTAGATAGTTGTAACTTTGTGTATGTTTGTTCAGATTAAGGATAATTCTACTAATATTTCTTGAGCTCTGCTCTGAGCCAGGCTTTGCCATTGACCTTGGGATCAGAGCAAGGAACAGTCTCTACCTCCCAGAAGTTTCCATATTTAAAGAAAGGACTTGGTTATTTTTGAGGTCGTATTGCGTAGAAAAATTGAACTTTGAACGTGTGGGTTTAAAAACATCGCGTGGCATTATACACTGTACATAACTTCTCATAGATTTGCTTTTCATCTTTTTGTTGGAGAAGAACATTTAATATCAAAATTACTGTTCTGAGTGGCCATAATTCAAGAGAGGAAAACTCAAGCCGCAGAGCCTGGGGATTGTGGAGGAGAATTTTTTTCAGATGCTGCCTCACCAAGAGCATCTGCGAGACGCATTCTTGTTTGAAGGACGCTTATAGCCTTGGTCCTCTCTCTCAGAGTTACTCGTTTTGTGTTTATGGGCTCGAGGAGTGTACATTTGTAGAAGTTTCTGTACTTCTATTTTAAGCAGCTTTACATACACAAAGCATATGTTTTTCGCACCCTTCAAGTTCCCTCCCCACTAGCTTATGTCCTATTATTTTGCATACTAGGAACCGAACTTCAGAGCAGCATCGATTCTGTAACCATTTCCTCAGGTTAGTCGGAAACATCTCGGTGGAGACGGGGGAGGGAAGGTAGAGTAGACCTAACTAGGTTCTGGGGGAGTGTGCCTGTTGAAAACCACTGTTCCCCGGGAGCTTGCTTCGTTTCCTCTTTGGTTTGTCTTTTTACCGGAAGTAGCCTCAAGACAGCTAGCTCTATCTTGATGTGTTTTACCTCGCAGTTTACCTTTTCTCCCCTTTTTTCTCTCTTTGCCTGATGCCTCTTAACACTGTCGGGTTGTAAATTCCATTTGTGTGTACCGTTTACTTGGTCAGCTTGCCTGTAAAGACGTTCTCACGCCTCCACTCGCATCCACCTTTGAATCCTCACTAAGGGAGAGCTTCAGTTTGATGACATCCTGAGAGAGAGGGTAGTGCACAGCCTGGTGCTCCTTGAGATCTGGGGCCAACCGGCCCCACGCAGATGCAGCTCTGTCCAGTCCCAGCGCACGGGGGAGCTCATTTTTATGGGCCAGCAAGCTGCATAATCTTAGGCAAACAAACCGTCCTGCCAGAAGGGGCATCCAACAGCTCCTTGAGACACAGCAACAATTCTTGGCTCCTGGATCAGTAAAATTATCTATTTTCAAAACAATCCTTTTATAAAAAGAAACCAACAAAGGGGATAGTGTTGTTTATGTAACTTTTTTGTAAGGTTATAAAAAGTTTTTCTCTCTGGGTACAAAATGGGTACAGGACGTGTTCCCAAGCCTGGAGAGGTTGTTTGGGAAAGCAATCCCAAATCTCCTGGGATTTTCCTTTGCTAATAACTTCAGCCTTTCTCCCTTGTGGTAAAAAAATGTTGTTGTTTTCAAAAAAACAAAAGTTCTGCTCTGAAAGTTCTTAGGAATGGTTGTCGGGAGCTGGGTCGGTTGGATGGTCTCTTGCCCCTGAGAGCTGCTCTCCTCACACGAGGTGGACAGCCAGGGGTGGCCTAGGGAGGCAGCCACCACGCCCCTTTGTGGAAGTTGGGACCATGTGTGGCAGAGTAGGTCCTCCGGCTCCTGACCTGGTCCCTCCGTCTCTCTGAGTGCCCACCCTGACTCTTTGGCGTCGAACCCATTTCTCTTTCCGATTCCCTTTTTCTTACTGCTTCTTGGCCATCAGTTTCTGCGAGCAGCCTGTCAGTTAGTTGAAATTAGCATCATCACAGCCCACCTGGAAAGAGGGCGCCATGAAATATGCGTTGGGCAGTGAGGGACTTCATTACAGACTTCAAGAAGCCTTAAAAATGGAATTGAAAACTTAAAAGTCCACAAATAAGAGATTCAAAAAGCTTCTGTGCTCAAAAGGCTTCTGTAGAGGGAAAAGCAGAGATGAAAGACAGCAAAGGGCACCCTGCCATCTTAAACAAGGAGGGCAGAATCAGATACTGTGAAGGGATCTTTGTAGAGGGAAGAATGTCCAAACAGAGCGAGGAATACAAGGCTGATTTGAGGCCAGGTTAGGTGGAGTTGATTGTCAGTGAGTTCTCACCCAGCCCAGGTACCAGTGACACAGCGTGGGGACGTGAAACGTGGGAAGCAATGGGACCCTTCCTCCGCACCAGGAATTTGTGGGCTTCCAGTGGACACCAGCCCCAGAATGCTCTGGCCTGGACCTCCCCATCTCCATGTTGCCTGGGGCAGTCAAGGGGGACAGAAGTAAGCCCAAGGCAGTCATTTCAGTGTCAGGCCAGGTATATCTGTGAGATCTGTTTCCTTGGTTTGTTTGTTCTGAAGGGAGTAGTTTAGGACCTCCAATCTGATTGTTGACCTTGCTAGTTATCAGTGAGAAGCATTTCACAACAAATTTCAACTACGTACTGTGTTCCCATCTTGGCCTCAGGCTTAGATTGGGTCTGGCTTGGGGCTCCTTTGGGACCTGAGGGTGTTTCGTTTCTTTGTGTTTCTTGGCTTAGTGAGAGTTTTCAGATGGGTCTTAACTTATTTGTTCAGGGACAATCTTCAGGACACCGGAATAAGGATATTAGGCCAAAGGTCATCTGTTTGGTCAGAATTTCTGGAAAACATCAAAAATTTGTTGCTTTTGACTATGTGAGTAGAGTTTTAAATGTTTTTTATTTTATTTCTAAAGTGTATCTTTCTCTCCTTTTATTTCGGAGGAAGGCCATTCTCATCCACCGAGAACTTCTTAATGTCCTTCCTACTAATTGCTATTGTAGAGCAGAGTGTAGAGAGGGCCCCGTTCGTGTTGCCTGTAGCTTTGGGCAAGGTTTCCTTAAAGGGGGCTTTGACAAGTGAGTAGGAGCTTCTCAGATGGAGATGGGGTAGGAGGACGTTTCAGGGCCAGCAGAGTCCCAAAGCCATGAAAATGAAGGACCTGAGAGGGGCAGTGACAGTTCTCCAGTAATTAGAGCCAGTCCGGTGGTGGGGCAAGAGAAGGCATTGAGGAAAACAGATCAGGGTCAGGCTTTGAATGCAAGTGAAGAGTTCAGGTTTTATCCTATAAGCACTGGGCCTTCATCTAAAATCCTTAATCAGGGTCACAATGTGGGACGTATGGTAGACGTTTTTACTCCTCTTGGCTACTCAGCAAAGAATTATGCTGGAGAGACAGCGGGGAACCCGTTTCCTGGGTTAGAAGGATTCCCCACCTCATGATGCAGAGTCTGCCCTCACTGGGGAGGCTGAAAGTGTCATGTGCTCTCTTTCAGTTAGGGAATGGCCACATGACCTAGATTCTGCCAATCAGAGATCTCCACTCCAGACTTTAAACGGTGACATGAAGAAGCAGGACCCTCCAGCAAAATTCATTTCTGGTGATGGAGCCATCAGTTTCTAGAGGCAGCAGGGATCGAGCACCCGAGGGTCAGGGCCCAGTGTCCACTGGTTCAGGGTGTTGGTGGAAACTGTGGTATCTCTGCTCAGCAGCAGCAATGATGTCTTTACCTCGTTGTCTCCCCAGCATGATTTTGGGCATTGCTGCTGGCTACTTAGCCTCCAAACCTGGTTCCCCAGCTCTCCAAGAGATCCTGTGAGCTGTCTGGCTCAGTATTCATTCATTCATTTCTTCCCTCCCTCTCTTGTTTCCTCCCCCTTCCTTCTTTTGAGGTATAACTTACTGATAGTAAGGTGCACCCTTCTTAAGTTTGTAGTTCAATGGGTTTTGACAAGTGTATTTCAGTGTATAACCAATACTCTGCGATATGGACTATTTCCATCACCCCAAAAAGTTCCCTTACGCCTCTTCGTGATCAATCCCCTCCCCTAGTCTCAGCCCCTGATCCCATCTGACGTTTTGTCCTTGGAGTTTTGCCTTTTCCAAACACTCACATAAATGGATCGTATAAGATGAGACTTCCGTGTCTGACTTTTTTTTTTTCCACTTAGCATGATGCTTTTGAGATTCATCCATGTTGTTGTGTGTATCAGTTTATTCCTTTTTATTATTGAATAATATTCTGATAATATTTGGTTAATCACAATTTGCTTATCCATTCACCAGTTGATGGACAGTTGGTTTCTTTTCAGATTTTGGGTATTATATATAAATCTGCTGTGAACGTTCATTTTCAAGTCCTTGTGTGGACATATGGTTTTTTTTTTTTATGAGGAAGATTGGCTCTGAGCTAACATCTGTTGTCAATCTTCCTCTTTTCGCTTGAGGAAGATTGTCGCTGAACTAACATCTGTGCCAGGCTTCCTCTATTTTATGTGGGATGCCGCCACAGCATGGAATGATGAGTGGTGCTAGGTCTGCTCCCAGGATCCAAACCTGCAAACCCCAGGCTGCTGAAGTGGAGTGTGTGAACTTAACCACTGTGCCACCAGGCCGGCCCCCATATGTTTTTATTTTTACTAGGTAAATACCTTGGAATGAGATCTCTGGATCATATGGTAAATATATGTTACACTTTGTAAGGAACTGCCAAACTGTTTTCCAAAGTGCTGATAGGAACGCAAAATGGTATAACCGAAGTATGAAAGTTCCAGTCACTCTGCGTTCTCAACAGCATGTGGTGTTGTCAGTCAGACTAATTTTAGTCGTTTTAGTAGGTATGTAGTAGTGTCTCATGGTAGTTTTAATTTTTCATGTTTTGTAATGTGCTTATAAATGATATCGTTTTAAAATTTCAGTTTCCAATGGTTCGTGGCTAGTATATACAATTGATTTTTGCATAGTGACCTTGTATCTTGCAACCTTGCTAAACTCCTCTCTCAATTCTTGTAGCTCTTTGTTACAGATTCTTTGGGATTCTCAATGCAGATAATCTTGTCATCTGTGAATAAACATTGTTATATTTGCTCCTTTTTAATCTGATACCTTTTCTGTCTTATTATTGCTCTAGCTAGGACCTCTGCTTGATGGTTGTTGAATGGAAACAGTGAGGACAGACCATGTTAAAGGGAAAGCATTTAGTCTCTCACCACTAGGTATGATGGTAACTGTAGGTTTTCGTATGTGTCCTTTACCAGTTTCAGGCATGCTATTTATATTAGTTTGCTGATAATGAATGGATGTTGAATGTTATCAAATGTTTTTTATGCGTCTATTGAGATCATCATGGAATTTTTCTTTCTTTCTGTTGATATGGTAAACTACGTTGGTTGATTTTTCAAATGTTGAACCAACTTTGCCTTGACCCTCCTTGGTCGTGATGTCCTTTCTTTATAGTGCTAGATTCAGTTTGCTAATATTTTGTTGAGGACTTTTCATATTTAGTCTTCTTTGCTTATAACGTCTTTGCCTGGTTTTGGTGTCAGGGTAATGCTGGGCTCATAAAATGAATTGGGAAGAGATTGTGTAGAATTGATATTATTTCTTCTTTAAATGTTTGGTAGAATTCATCAGTGAAATCATCTGAGCGTGAAGTTTTCTTTGTGGGAACTTTCTAAAATGAGGGATCCAATTTCTTTAATAAATGTAGGGTTATTCAGGTTATCTGTTGTTTTTTAAGTGAGCTTTGGTAGTTTGTGTCTTTCAAATAAATCATCCATTTTATCTAAGTTATCAAATTTATTGGCTTTAAGTTCCTAATTTTTCCTTATTACTCTTTTAATATCTGTAAGATCTGTATTGACATTTCTTCTTTCATTCTTAATGTTGATAATTTGTATCTTCCTTCCTTTTTCTAGATCAGTCTAGCTAAAGGTTTATACATGTTATTAAACTTTTCAAACGACCAGCTTTTGGTTTCATGAATTTTCTGTATTAATTTTCTCTTTTTGGTTTCATTGCTGTCTGCTCTTATCTTTATCATTTTCTTCCTTCTGCTTATTTTGATATAATCTGCTCTTCTTTTCTTAGTTTTTTAATGTAGAAACTTAGATCATTGATTTAAGATTTTTCTTCTTTTCTAATATAAGCATTTAAAGCTATAAATTTCCCTTCAAGCACTGCTTTGGCTGCATTCAACAAATTTTGATATGTTGTATTTTCATTTTCATTCCATTCAAAATATCTACTAATTTCTCTTTTGGCTTAAGGTTTATCTTGGAATGGGTTATTTAGTTACCAAATCTTTGGGAATCTTCCAGATATCTTTATGTTACTGATATCTCATTTAATTCCAATCTGTTCAGAAAATATGCTTTCTATGATTTCAGTCTTCTAAAATTTTTTGAGATTTGTTTTATGCCTCCAGAATATGGTCTATCATGATGAATGTTCCATGTTCACTTAAAAAACGTTTCTTCTGAGTGGAGTATTCTATTAGTATCAATTAGATCAAGTTAGTTGATGGTGCTGTTCAACTCACCTATATCATTGCTGATTGTTTTTGGTTCTTATTCTACCAAATACTAAGAGAAGAGTGTGTTGAAGTCTCCATATATAGTTGTGGATTTGTCTATTTTCCTTTTAGTTCTGTCAGTCACCCCTTATGTATTTTGAAGGCTCTGTTATTAGGTGCAAAGATATTTAGGATTGTTATGTCTTCTTGATGAATTGACCCATTTATCTTTATATAATGCTTCTCTTTACCTCTGGAAATATTCTTTGTTCTGAAGTCTACTTTGTTTGACTTTGGTCTAATCTCTCTAGCTTCCTTTTGAGTAGTGGTCACATAGCATAGTATATCTTTTTCCCATTCTTTTACTTTTCATATGTCTATGTCTTTATATTTAAAGTGACATCCTTATAGATGCCTTTTTCTTTCAAATTGACAATTTCTACCTTTTAATTGTATCAGACTATGTATATTTTATATAATCATTTATGTGGTTGGAGTTACATTTACCACCTTCCTAGTTGTTTTCCACTTGTCCCATCTCTTCTTTGCTTTTATTTTCTTTTCCTGTGTTCTTTCAAATGTATTGGGTATTTTTAGTAATTCTATTTGTCTCTGCTATTGGCTTATTAATTACATGTACTTTTTTTAAAGTTTTTATTCTTGGGTTCACAATATACATCTTTGACTTTTCATGCTTAACTTTCAAATAATTTATCTTATAACAGGATACTTTTGTTTTCTCCCTTCCATCCTTTGTGCTATTATTTTACTTTTCACTTCTACATATTTTATTAACTTCACAATATGTATTTATTATTTAGGCAATCAATAATCTTTAAAAAAAATTAAAGGTAAGGAAAAAACTCTTAAAAATTTATCTACACTTTTTACCATCTTTAGGACTCTTTAATTCTTTGTAGAAATCCAAATTTCCACCTGGTATCAGTCTTTCTACCTGAAGAATATCCTTTAACACTCATAGTGCATCAGGACTGACAATGAATTCTCTGTTTTTGTTTGTCTAAAAAAGCCTTTATTTAATCATTATTTTTGAGAGATTTTTGCTGGGTATAAAATTCTGAGCTGACCTTTTTTTGCGGTATTTCAGTGCATAAACAATGTCATTTCTATTATCTTCCAGTTTTCATATTTTCTGACAAATTTTGATGTATATCTTATCCTTTTTCTTTATTATGTAATATTTCTTATTTCTCTGGCTGCTATCTAGCTTTTCGCTTTAACATTGATTTCCCACAGTTTAACTCTGATGTGTCTAGGTGTGTATGTGTGTGTTTTAAATTTATTAATTCTTTTTGGGGTTCTCTGAGCTTCTTGGTTCTGTGATTCATTAATTTTGGAAAATATATGACTATTGTCAAATATTTCTTCTGCCCCATTCTTTATCTCTTCTCCTTTGGATATTCAGTTAACCCTATTTGATATTGTTCCACAATATCATAGATGCTCTTTTTTTCTCACTCTTTTTTCTCCTTGTGCTTCAGTTTGCAAAATTTCTATTTACATATTTTCAAGTTTGCTAATTCTTTTGCATGCTGTGTGTGGTCTTCTAATAAACCCATTCAAGGAATATTTCATCTCTGATATCATATTTTTATTTCTAGAATTTCTGTTTGACTTTAAAAAATTAATTTCCATCTATCTGCTGAAATTCTCCATCTGTTTATGCATATTGTTCACCTTTTCCATTAGATCTTTTAATAAGTTAATTATAGCTATTTTAAAATTCCTTTGTGATAGTTTTAACATCTGGTTTATTTATGGGCCTGATTCTGTTTACTGCTTTGTATCTTGAAAATGAGTTGTCTTTTCTTGCTTTTTGTAATACTCATAATTTTTCACTGGATGCTGGACACTGTGTATAGAATAGTAGAGAATGAGATAAATCAGAAATGGGCACACTTTATCTGTCAGGCTACTACTCTGGAGAGTTGAGTCAATCTAGTCAGTAGTTTAGATGGGCTTGGGTTTTGTTTCTATGGTTACCTGCAGTGCACCACAGACTTCAAATTCCCCTGGTGGTGGATTGCTATCACCTTGTGTTTAATGAGTGGCCCCAAATGCTGGGATGCTTTTCTCAGTGTATGTCCTCTACTTGAAGCTTTTAGCAAGTCCTTGTGATCTAATAGGCTCAATAAAAGATAAAATTTGTACACTAAATTATTCAGTTTTCTGTATTATTAGGGTGTCTAGTGTTTTTTTACATTTTAAGTGGAAGCAGAACTACACTTAATATTCTTGTAATAAACTCCTTTTCTGTTTAAGTCAGTTCTACACAACTAAGAATGTTGGCTGATGGAGGAAGCAATGTATTGTAGTAGTTAAGGGGAACAAAAGAAGGTTCAGGCACAACTGGTTTTGAATCTCAGCTCTCCCACTTACCTTATCAGTAACTTTACTAACTAGGTGATCTTGAGTAAATTATTTAACTCTGTCATTCAGTTTCTTCATTTATAAGGTAAAGATTGAATGCAATAATGTATTTAAAATGCTTAACATAATCCTGATCCATAGAAAATGCTCAGTGAGTGGTCGTTATTATCAAATTAGAATTTTATACGGGTAAGCCTGGTGGAAGAGTGGAGGGTAAACTGTAGGGAGGAGAGCCTAAGAGGCTAGAAGCCAGTTAGCAAATAAATTCAGATGATTAGATGAGAGTCATGAGGGTTGAAATAAGGCTACAACAAAGGAGATGGAAGAGATGGACTCAAAAAGGCTTATGCGCAATTAACAGTCCCCTCCTGTCATGTCACGTGCTTGTCTTCTATCTTCCCTGTACTTCTCTACCTTCTCCACTAACTTCTGTTCAGTCTGGTATCATATAACCTTATAATTGCTTGTTTGGATGTCTTTCTCTCTCTACTAAATGGGAATCCTTTGAGGGATGGGCCAAAGTTGATTCATTAGTGTATCCCTAATGCTTCATACAGTGTCTGGCATACAGTAGGCATCAACAAGTTTGTTGTATTAAACTCAAGAGGAAAGTTGTTCTGTACTCTTTCTTGCTACTCAATCAGTGTTTGGACTGTCTGTAGTTGAATGTACAATTGTTGGAACATTTCCATTCTAGTATCTGTGTCATGCTGAGTAACTCTTCCATTTTGATTCTAGCTAGATCCTAGATTTTCTGGTGATCTTGTCCTTTCCCTGTTCTGTAGGGAAAGACAAGGACAGTACAGATGCTAAGAAACGTGTTGGGGACCTAGGCCTCAGACAAAGAGCTAGACTACCCCACCACTTTGATTTGTTTGGGAGCTTTATACTCTGTTACTTTCTTTTTATGTCAGATTCCCCATAGATACCTTCCTTGATTTAGGTCCCCATTTCATTGACTATTATTACACATTTAACTAATGGGTTACCTGAGGGGCAGAAATTAGTTACCTGTGCTGCCACTGAGTGTCTTTTCCCTCGTCATAAGAAACCCATGTTGGCGTGTGCTTTCTGGCTTTTGGGTTTATCCACTTATTGCCTCATGCCAGTTCTGCAAAGGTCCTTATGTAACAAGATGAAGAAAATGATATTCAGCAGAATCCCTTTCAGCAAAAGAGCTGTTTTCTTTAGAAGAATTTCCTTGACGAACTTTCTTGGGTGAAAAAGAAATGAGACCTCAAGGGACCTCATTGCGGAGAGAACAAATCTGAGTAAAAAGATGGGAGATTTGTCTGTAGCGCCTGCAGGAGACCGAGGATCTGAAGTGAGAGAGATGATGGAAGGCAGCTTGCTTTGTAATGTGACTCCTCTTGACTCCTTCTCATCATCTTCCACATCATCAGTACACTTACCAACTTCATATCATGCTTGCAATGAGTAGCTTTAAAAAAGAAAAAAATTTAATGTGAGAAATAATTGAAAACAGGTGTTCAAACAAAACACTTGTTCATGAATGTTCGTAGCAGCACTATTCACAGTAGCCAAAAGGTAGAAGTAATCCAAGTGTCCATCAATGGGCAAATGGACAAATAAAATGTGGCACGTTCATACAGTGGAATATTATTCAGCCATTGAAAGGAATGAGGTACTGTTACACGCTACAACACGGATGAAACATGAAAACACAATGCTAAGTGAAACAAGCCAGTCACAAAAGGCCACATATGGTATCATTCCATTTATATGAAATATCCAGAATAGGCAAATCCATGGAGCCAGAAAGCACATTCGTGGTTGCTAGTGTGTAATGTGGAGAGATTGCTTAATGGTTCTGAGGTTTCTGTTGGGGTGACAACGTTCTGGCACTAGATGGTAGTAATAGTTGTACAACATTGTATATGTACTTCGTGTCGCTGAATTGTACAGTTTAAAATGGAAAATTTTGTATTGTGTGTTTTACCACACACACACACACACACACACACACACACAATATAGGGGCTGGGCTCTGAATGCACATAGGTTCATGGGTTGAAGAGGGCAGCCAGGGCAGACAAGGGAACGTGGAGTCAGTGAGAGGAAGGAAACTGCAAGAACACCTACAAGGGGAACACTAGAGAAGTGGAAGGCTTTGACTTTCAGCCTGTGGCCCTGGGGTGTGGGCCAAGATTAACCAGATGTCTGGCAACCCTGATGGACACCCAAAGAGAAAGGAGAACATTACAGAGGTTTTTTTTGTTTTTGTTTTTTTGCTGAGGAAGATTCACCCTGAACTAACGTCCATGCCAATCTTCCTCTATTTTTTACTATGTGGGCTGCCAGCACAGTGTGGCTGCTATGAGTGGTGTAGGTCCTTGCCCATGAACCAAACCCATGCTGCCAAAGCAGGGCACACTGAACTTAATCACTAGGCCACCGGGGCTAGCCCTACAAAGGGTTTTTAAAATTTGAAAGTACAAGCCATATCCGAATGATGTGTAAATATGATGAAATCCAAAGTGTACAGGCATTTATACAATTGCTGTCAACCCAAATTTACCATATTGTTAAAAATGATTTTTTATGGTGTTATAGACTGAATGTGTCCCCCCCAAATTCATCTACTGGAATCCTGACCCCCTATGTGATGGTTTTAGGAGGTGGGGCCTTTGGCAGGTAATTAGGTCATGAGGGCATGGTCCTCAGGAACGGAATTAGTGCCCTTAGAAGAAGAGACTTGAGAGAGCTTTCTTCCTCCCTCTACTCTCTGCCATTGAGGATACAATGAGAAGATGGCCATCTACAAGCCAGGAAGTGGGCCCTTGTCAGACATCGGATCTGCTGGCACTTTGATCTTGGACTTCCCAGCCTCCAGAACTGTGGGAAATGAGTGTTGCTCGTTTAAGCCACCTAGTCTCTGATAATTTGTTACAGCATCCCGAACTAAGATAGTGTTGAGTGATCACTTGCTCTACTTACCATTATCAAGTGTGGATATGGTTTAAGTCTGTTCAGCGGTAAAATTCTCAGATGAAAGTTTGGTTTTGTGAATATAGAAATATGCCCTGGTATCAATTTTCATCACCATTACTGTATCTCAAGTATGGATGTAGAAATTTATTTATTAAGAATGAACCTACTATAGGGGCTGGCCCTGTGGCCGAGTGGTTAAGTTTGCGCGCTCGGCTGCAGGCGGCCCAGTGTTTCGTTGGTTCGAATCCTGGGCGCGGACATGGCACTGCTCATCAAACCACGCTGAGGCAGCGTCCCACATGCCACAACTAGAAGGACCCACAATAAAGAATATACAACTATGTACCGGGGGGCTTTGGGGAGAAAAAGGAAAATAAAATAAAATCTTAAAAAAAAAAAAAAAAAAAAAAAAAAAGAATGAACCTACTAAAGCTTCCCTTACAATTGTCCATGGAGGATGATGCTAGGGACCCAAAAATACTAGAGAGGCAGCCTGGGGCAGTGGAGAGAAGGGACTTCATCCTTAGGACACCTGCGTACATCCCTGCTCACTAACAACTGTGAATGCACGATTGGGAACAATGCGAAGTGTCTAATGTGGAGCCAGCGTGCTACCCTGATGAAGAGCAAAGAAATGCTAGGATTGTTCACCTTTCTTCTTGTCAGTAGCCCCGGCGTCTCTATTGGAATTCAGAGGGGCTAGTTTATCCTGTATGCTAAGGTCAATATAGGAAATCCCACAGCTTCTTTCAATTTCTTCAAAGCTTCATCTCCTTCAAGTCTTTGCCCAACCCTGACCTTTTCAGGAAAGCGAGCCCTGGACTGCTTGGTACTGCTCTTCCCAACACATTTCCCACCCCTGACCTTGCAGAACTTCTTTTTCCAATAGAATTTATCATATTTTAACATAATACATAATTTATCAAATGCATTGTTTATTTTCTGTGTCTTCTCTTTCGAATATAAACTCCATGAGGGTCCTCTACTTGTCCTTCATGTGTGTGGTAGGAGTATCCTTCTCTGTATAAATTATATTGGCCTTCTGCCAGCTTAGAGATGACTTTACCTACAGAATGTCATCCTGCAGCATCAGGGATAAAGTTTTCAGTGTTCACCTCATCCAGGTCATTCCTGCTGGAAAACCAACTCACAGACATGTGACTTCTGTGGAAATCTTCTCAATAAAAATGAGCTTTTACTTTGCATGTTGATAATGTTGATTTTGAACTTCAGTGAAGTCGTTGAAAGTGCAGTATGTACAATTTTTCAGCCACACTGGAAAAACTAGATAATGACGTTGCCAATTCTTAAAATAGAGCTTGTTTGGCTAGTAAGTCACTTTTCTTTTCTTTTTTTTTTTTAGGAGTTTTAGCTACATAATTTAACATTTAAATTTTCACTTAAAAGCAATTCATGTACTTATTATGGCCAGAGGAACTCTGTCCTAGAATAATTCTTAGGGGGGCGGGCATTGAAGAGGACATCCAGTAAGATCACACAGCCCAGTGACACCTCCAAATATTTCCTTAAAAAACGTGAAGATTATAGCCACAGTGTTATAGACACAAGCAGGTCAGCTCTGGTCCTGCCTGGGGGTTGAGGACTTTGATGGTTTAGCCTATTTTTTTAATATCAGAAAATTTACATGTTCAAAGGGTAATTTGACCTGAAAGAAGACTGTGGTGGTCAGGAAACGTCAGGACTGAGTGAGGCAGTCGGGGCCTCCTCTCCTTTTTACCTGGTGATGAGTGTGTTTGGAGATTTTGTAATATGAAATTCACAGTTTTGATGTATGGTCCTAAGATTCATTCATTCATTTATTCAGCCCTTTCTCCTCTTCCCTTTCTCTCTCCCTCCATCATTCCATCATCTTTGAGCCTTTTTCATGTACCGAGTGTCATGCTAGATAGTGGGAAGACTGAGAGGAATAAAAATTTGATACTATACTGGAGGGGCTCACAGTTTAGTAACACCTTAGGGTTTAACGAGTAGGTAAGTTTGTATACTGCAAACCTTTGTCATTTAGGTCCTGTAACACGTATTGTCAAGATCTGGAGTGGTGAAGAGAGACTCTTAGGAATGATACATTAACAGTCTCACACGTGAAGAAACATTATTTTCTTCAAAATAAAATTTTAAATATTTTCAGATCTTCCAATTAACGGCAATAAATCAGAGTTCAGGCTAAGGAGTCACTGAGATTTTCCTAGGCCCACAGCCATCCAAAGTCCCAGGCCTGAGAAAAGCACCAAATGGTCTTTGGTTAAGGCCAGCAGCGTGCCTTGGAAGTGGGAGAGCAGTCATGTTTGTTAAAATTCAGAAGAAAGTAACAACTCCAGTGGCAGATCCTGACCAGCTGGGATGTTCTGCTCCATCCTGCTGGAAAGGAGGCCAGGCCACTGTTACCTTTGGTCACAGCTTGGCCCAGGGAAGTAGACAAAAGCCAACAAAAGACATGGTGATGTTATCAAGAAAGAGACGGCTGTAGAAGGCTCCAGCTAATGTCACAGTCTTTTTAAATCAGTGTTTTTTTGCTGCCCAGCTCCCAGGAGTGTCAGAATCTCATTGTCAGATAGAAAACAAAGTCATGAGTGTGGATAAGTTCATGGAGATGTGGAGACTAAAGAGAAGTGCTTGTGAGATTTGGGCTGAGGACCAAGAACACTAACAAGGCAACAATAGCACGGACAAGCCAAGCCCAATGTGCTCCCCATAACCCGAGCCGTCTGCTGCTATTGTCTACTTCCCGCTTCGCCACTGCTGAGTCTCAAGGTTGTATTGGAAGGAGCGACCATTCCCAAAATATTTTCTTTGAAATAGAAACTGACCCTGGTTTATTGTTGGTTGAACAGTGTAATTGTTTTGATAGTTGCCAGCTGCATGAGTACAGACTCACCCAGACTAACTCAGAGAACGGGTGGCTTCACCATGAGGATTCACATAGATGCAGATTGCAACCATGCTGCCAGGTCCATGGGGACCCAGGAGCAGTCCTGTCACCAGGCCTCGTGAGTCTGGAAAAGAGTTCAGTCCCTGAAATGTCAATCCGGATGCCTCGTAACTCAAGTGGCAGAGTCTTTTCTTCTCCCTTGAATATCAGGACTTCGCTAAATCAACTCTAGTTCTCTACCACCACCCACACTCAGCCACTTGGACTTCCCTCGGCTCTGATTGCCTCTGAATGTCATTCTGCTTTTGCACTTGCCGCTGACTGCTCCTCCTTTCCGCAAACTCCTTAAGAGAGAGGATCTTTTGGTTCAGATGGAATTTCTCTCTTGAGCTGAGATTGCCCCACGCCAGTTTATAGGTTGAGGTGCCACTCCAGTCCAGTTACTGATGGCCAAGGTGGGAGGTCATGTGCTACAGTCCATGTGTTGGGTAGCAGGGCCAGTAAATATGTCAGTCTCCCTCAGAGAGGACCAAACAAGAGGTAGGTACTCAAGGTTCTTGCTGGAGCAGTCTCATTGTGAAGGCAATAGCCATAGTCTCATGCCCGGGGCAGGTGAAGTATATCATATACAAAGGATCAAGGATGTGGCCCCCTTGATGTCAGACCCCATCCTGCTATTCATAAATAAGCTATGATGGCACAGAATTCACACTAACACATCACTTGTCTCCCTACACATCTCTGGGCCTTCATCCCAATAATCCAAATGCTGCTAAGCAAATGGGCGGCAAAGTGAGCTGAAGGGCAAGTCTTTGGGATCATAGTCTTGGCTTCTAATGCCAGCACCACGACTTGCCTGTCTATACCTGTGATATTAGAAAACCTCTCTCTGCCTCAGTTTTCTACATTTGTAAACTGGGTATATGATTACCTATCTCATGGAGAGGTAGTGAGGCCAGAGGGGAGAAAGTATGCATCTTGAATGTTCAGGCTCACCAGCATAGTATAAAACATACGGCTTGCTGCTTAATGCCTCTAATGTCACCTGGGCAGGTCCTCAGGCAACCCTGTTCTCGTGGCCTTTTTGGAGTCTGCAGTAGGGCCTGAGGTTGTCATCTACCTCCTGTAGGCTACTTCCTGTGAATCTGTGGTTCTTTTGACATGACAGTTATTTTGCTGTCTTTCTTCCAGCCACCTGCTGTCTTCCCACTGAACTCTTTCTCTCCAACCAGAAGGAAAATACCCTTTTCCCCGTCGTGTCCAGGTCTAGTGGGGAGTTGGCAGAACCCACAGTGGTCGCTGCCTTCATTGCCACCTCACCTGCTTGGGATGGGGCAGCCCCGGGAGCGTGGGTGTGGGCTTTAGTGGCACCGCTTATTTTTACCCCAGGACCTCGGGCAGCTCTCCAGACCTTCAGCTTTCAGACACGAGATCATGGGGCTTCTCAGCCGCATAATCACCTGACCCGGTTCCTCATAATAAATCTCTCTCTCTCTCTACACAAGCATATATAGATAGATAGATATAGATGCTGGAATACATCACATACAAATATAGATGTAGAAAAGGATATATATATCCTTCCCAGGAGCTCCAGATAGTCCCCGGAGTGCTGGTTTTCCCATATTTCTTGCTAATTTAAGAGTGATTTTCCTCAAGCGGCTTCTCTTGGCTCTCACCCCTGCTCATTACACATGTCTGAACGAGTGAGTCAGTTCTCTCTCTCATGCGCTTCAGGGAAACCAAGGAGGTGCTGCATACGGGCGAGGAGTCGCTGGAGGTGTTCACATCCAGAAGAGCTGAAGGGGGACGCTTTAACTCTGGAGCTGGCACCTTTCAAGTGTCTCTCCTGTCTAGCCACGACCCCGGGGCGTGTGTAAAGGGCTGGCTGGCTCCCAGCACAGCAAGATGCCCCATCAATGGTTGGCACAATCATTACTTCTATTGCTGCCCCATGCCTGCTTTGAAATGATTGCTCTCTGGTTATATCTGTCTGTCTGTCTCTCTCCCTCCCTATCTATCTAATTATCATCTATCTGTATTAGTCAGGGTTCTCCAGAGAAAAGGAAACAGAATCAATAGGATATATATATATTTGTATGTGGTATAATCAGCACACACACACGCACGCACACACGCGCGCACACACACACACACACACACACACACAGAGTCATGTGCCGCATAACTACGTTTCAGTCAATGATGGACCACACATACGCCCGTGGTCCCATAAGGTTAGTACCATACAGCCTAGGTGTGTAGTAGGCTATCCCATACCGGTTTGTGCAAGCGCACTCCATGATGTTCGCACAACGACGAAATCATCTAACGATGCATTTCTCAGAATGTATCCTCGTCAAGTGACGCAAGGCTGTATACATGGAGATTTATTATGAGGAACAGGGCACAGGATTATGTGGCTTAGAAGTCCACGATCTGCTGTCTGCGAGCTGGAGGTCCTGGAGAGCTGGTGGGGGGTTCTTCTGAGTCTGCAGGCCTGAGAACCAGGGGAGCTGATGGTGTAAGTCTCGTCCGAGAGCAGGAGACCGAGGTCCCAGCTGAGGCAGGCAGGAGGAAAAGGGGCACATTCCTCCTCCCTCTGCCTCGTGTTCTGTTCATGCCCTCAGTGGGTAGGTGATGCCCACCCGCAATGGGGAGGGCGGTTTACTGAGCTCACCGATTCAAATGCCGACCTCATCAAGAAACACCTCAGAGACATACCCAGAAATAATGTTAATCTGGACACAGCACAGCCAAACTGACACACAATTAACTGTCACACTATCTATCTGGGTGTGTGTGTGTGTGTGTGTGTGTGTGTATGTGTATGTATGTATGTATATGTATGTATATATATATATGTCTCCAGAATGCCGGCACACATTACACACACACACACACACACACACACACACACACACATAATCAGTCGTACTTTGAAATAACGGCCACCCTGATTGGTTGCTCATCATACTTGGTATTTTCAAGGCTTTTTGGGTGGTCTGTGTTAAGCTTTCATTGCTTTAGCAACTGTTATATGAGGCAGAAGTTTCTTAAGGAGAAATTAAGGGAAAGAGCTCCGTCATTTATTTTGCGTGTGCACGTGTATGTAGCAGATACAATTTCTTCTGACAGAAACTTGTACCTTGTCGTTAAGAGCAGGCAGGACTTGTGCTGGTCATTTGGATTTTTTCTTTCTGTTCTCCTTTGTACCCAACTGAACATCTCTGCGCAAACTTAAAGCGAGTGGGAGGCTGAGCCCCACTGCGGCCCTGTGAGCTGCTGCCCGCCAGGCCCACCTCTTCAGGTCCAGGGGCACCAGAGAAAGTGGGAGCCAGCAAACAGAAGGGTGGCTGCAGTCTGAGTCCTGGGTTTGCCTAGAGTTGGCCTCCTTGTGGCGGTGTGCCCTTCATCTGGGAGGAGGCCAGCGGACCTATTGACTGTGTGAATATGTTTGTGGATTCTGCTCTCCATGTGAACCCGTGTTACTCTGCAGAGGAGATGCATTTCAGTAAGCGCATTTCATAAGCTGTCAGGATCCACAATGGCTTTGTGAAAACGAAGACTTGGAGAATTTGTGAGGCTTCTCTCTGCATGAAGATGTCTGCTTTCATACGTGCTTCCGAAGTTCTGGAATCACCCGCTCTCTGACGGCTGATTGCTGAGTGTGTCCTTCAAGCCAGATGGTTCCCTTTACGGTCAGAGGATGAACAGAAACCTCACAGCAGAAGGTGGACTCGCTTGTGTGTATTTAAGGTGGACTTTCCTGAGCTTTCTTATTGTCTGGCTCAGCTGTCCGAGGATGCCTCTGGTCACCTCCAGAAGAAAGTACAGCTCTGCCCGTGAAGGACAGCTGGCCTGGGGGCTGGGTGGGTGGAGGGGTCGTAGAGGGATTTGAGCAGTTAGCCTGGCCGCTTGGGGTCCCCTTCAATCCTGAGCCTCTCCAATCGTGTAGTCTCAGCTTTTGTCTAAGAGAATATCAGGGCAATGGTTCCCAAACCCTGGTGCTCTCTATTCACTTATTACCATCTTCTCTTTGTCTTTCATTTAAAATGAAATGACTTCACTATAAGTTTTGGAAATAATCCATACAGACCCAACAGTCAGAGATGGGGACATAGCCTGAGGTCAAATGATATGATGCTATAGCTCCTTAATGAGTGCACACGGGGACACCCAGATTAAAAGGTAAATTAGATGGGAATATTTAAAAGCAGTTTGGAAAACCTCCTTTAATTTTCCTTATCTTGTTGTTTTTTTTGCTGGGGAAGATTCACCCTGAGCTAACATCTGTGCCCGTCTTCCTCTATTTTTTAGTGTGTGGGCCACCAGTACAGCATGGCCGCTAACAGAGTGGTGTAGGTCCACGCCCAGGAATCGAACCTGGGCTGCCGAAGCAGAGCATGCTGAACTTAACCACTAGGCCATTGGTGCTGGTCCTGATTTTGCTTATCTTTGACACCTATTTTCTAGATAATTGGGGGTAAATCTATCAGCCTGTGGGGTTCTTTGTTGATATGAAATGTGGGCTATGTGAGGAGGGAAAGAAAACCTCAGATGAGAAGGGCAATTGCCTAAAGAGGACAAGGACAAAGGTCCCTTTGATGTGGGAGCTTATTTCTACTTTTTGAAAACTATTATTCTTATTTTTACTAGCTTTGGATTCAAAGTGGTCTCCTTCACTCTTGCCTTGGGACTGCTTTCCTTCTAAACATGAGCAGTTTATTAGAAACCTGAGCATCGAGCACTCTGGGCCAAAGGATTGTCTCCAGGCTGGATCCGCTCTGATGTCAGCATCAGGGGCGGGGGAAGCCAAACATTTCTCTGAATTCAGGGAGCCTGAATGCCAGGGCTCATCAGGCTGAATCCTGGTCTTTGTTGAGACGCTGGAGCTGGCTCTCAACGTCACGTCAGTATTTAGAGTCCATGCCAAGGCAGATATAGGGGGTGTAGCCACTGGCAGGTTTGGCCACATGGGCAGCCAAGAGAAAGGTGGCAGCTGGCATACATTACCCGCAGGCAGACCACACGGGGCTGATCACAGCAGACACTGTGCCAGGAGGGAGGCAGAGCAAATCACAGATGGCACCTGAGGACTGAGAAAATTGGTTAACTTATTTCCTTCCCTTCCTGTTACTACAGCTTGGGGACAACTTGGGACATTTTGTGGTACTCCATGAGGAGGTATTTGAACAGCTGCCTACGCAGAGGCGAGGGAGGGAGCCTTGCCTTCCTAACTGGAGGAATATGACTGTGTGCACAGAGGAGGGCCGCACCTTGGACCCCAACTTTTAGCGGCTGGGGGAGCTGCAGGATGGAGCACAGAAGCTTGTTTGCTAGCTGCAGAATCTTGCGCCTACACCCTAGAGCTAGTGTCATGGCCTCAAGACTTCTTGAACAAGAGAGTTACACCAGAATCTTTAAGAAGATCTCAGGCACATCTCTGATGTAGCCACATAGAGCCCACAGGTTGCAGTGCCGAGGGACTCGCTCCCGGGTTCTCGTCTGTGAGAACCACTCCAAAGGGACCCAGGGCACCTTGTGGCCATCGAGCTCTCTGTTGGGACCAGTAGCAGCCTCCTGAGGGGACTGCAGAGTCCTGCCCTCGAGGAACTTACAGGGAGGAACCAGTTGTAGCTGACACGCACTGAGCTTCAGACCCTGTAACTAATGCTGTCAGGGATCATGTCCTTTAATCTGCGCAGCCACCTGATGAGGTTGGACAATTACTTCCCCCTTTTTAGAGATGAGGAGATTGAAGTTTACAGAGATTAAGTTTTTCCATGGGGCCACACAGCTAGTGAGAGATGAGGCTGGGACTGAACTCAGGCAGTCCAGCTCCAGACGCTCCGTTGTGTAAATATAGATATTAGTGACAACGTTTGTAGTGTGGAGTAGCAATTCTTAATTCTTCACTAATGGCGAGATAGAGTAAAACTAGCTGCCCCTGTATGGAACATTCTGTGACAAATACAGTGACGCCTTCTTACCGTGATTCTTCTCCAGATCTCAGGAGTCATGGGAACTAATTGCAAATCAAATGGCTCTAATTTGCTACTTTCAAGTCAAGGAGGCCACAGAAGGAGAATTTCAAGAAGGGAGTAGAGGACAATGTTACATGCTGCAGAGAGAAAGTAAAATGGGAACTGGGAAGATTCCATCAGATTTGCAATTAGACTTTGTGAACTAAAATATCTCTTGTGTCCTGGGATACCAAGAGATTTTTTTCCTTGCTTAATTTTGATGAAATAATTTTGATGAAATAGGTCATATACACATAGTGCTAAATTCAAAACACAGAAGAGGAAGACAGCGAAAAGCCTCTAGGTGTCCCCCTCCCATCCCTGCACCCCAGGCGCCCAGGTTCCTTTCCAGGAAGCAAACAATATTACCAATTTATTGTGCATCCTTACTCTATACGCATCTAATAAATAAGTGTATATACTCTTTTTTCTGTTTTTACACACAGGGTATCATACTGTATGGAGTGTTCTGCACCTCTTCTTGTTGTTAATTTAATAATATATCCGTGGTCTTGTAGACCATTCCATAACAGTAGGGCGCGAGTTTCCTCATTACTTTTTGCAGTTGCACGGGGTTCCATGGTATGAATGTATTCTAATTAATGAAGATATGTTTTCAGTTGACCCTAAAAAAACACCAACATCTAGGAAAGATACTGGAAAGGGCTTTCTCTTTCAAGGACAGAAAGGTAGCTATCTGGAGCAAGTAGACAGAACGGAGGACCATTCAAATACTAAGGGGCACCCGTACCAGGTCTGACTGAACCCGACAAGGATTAGCTTACCTCAGAACGGCTTTCTTCCAACCAACCACCCTCCAAAAAGTCCATTTCTGAAAATGGCATAGCTCCTTATACATACCTAGAAGCAGCTAGGATACTGTCTCCAATCTTTTGGGCAATGAGAAAAGTTATAAATCTTTTAGTCTTTGTAACTATAGCATCCCCAGAGTATCTTGCACACAAGAGGCATTTAATAAATATTTGTCTACTTGAATGGATGAACAGGACACATGGCCGCATTGGATTTTTGAAGTAGAGTCAATGAATGAGGGTTTGTGACTAGAGTCTGCCTTCATCCATCATCTATCCTTCCATCACATTCTTACTTTAAGTACCAGCCTCTGCTAATCAGTTGTAGTTGTTGAGCAGACATAAACCTAGACAAGTCACCAAGCTGCAGTAACTTGGTGGAAATATCTCTCAGCTTTCTATCCTCTAATTCCTAATCTAATGTTCCTAATACCCTCTAATTCTTCATTTCAAATGGAAAAGTTCTAGACTCAGATCTGATCAATTTAGATTCCACCACTGACTAACTGAACGACCTTGGATAGTGGCTGAAGTCCGAACTTACATTTCGTCATCTGTAAAGGAGGAATAGTATTACCTATTTTCTTACGGTTTTTATTAGGATTAAATGAGCTAACGTTTAGAGCACCTAACAAAGTCCTTGTCAGGTAGCAGAAGTTTAAGACTGTTAATTTCCTCTTCTTCCTCTCATGTGGTCTGACCCATGCAACTGATCATTGCTAATTCTTAGTATATGTTAGCTTATACGAACAGGTTTATAAATCAGTTTTCTGTGAGTTTGGTTATAATCTTAGAATACTAATGATGGTAGGGCACTTGAGGATGGTCTAATCCAAGTTTTTTTAAAGTGGAGGATACATGATCAGCAATTCATCTGTGTGTGAACTGCATAATTAAAAAAATTAAAGAATTAATAATTCAAAATAAATTTCAATTTTTTTAGTTTTTATTATTTTTGAGGCATAATTGACAAATATAATTGTATATATTTAAAGTGTACAATGTGATGATTTGGTATACATGGTGGAATGATTGTCAAGATCAAGATAATTGACATATCTACCATCTCACATAGTTAGCTTTTTTTCTTTTTGTGGTGAGAATGTTTAAGATCTACTCTTAACATCAAGTGCACAATTTCAGCAATATTAACTATCGTCATCATGCTGTACGTGAAATCTTCAGAACTGATTTTTCTTACAACTAGAAGTTTGTACCCTTTAGCCAACATCTCCATCCACCCCACCCTGCACCCCAGCACCTGACAACCACCTTTCTACTGTCTGTTTCTATGAGTTTGGCTTTTTAGATTCAACATATAAGTGATACTGTGCAGTATTTGTCATTTTTATTCCTCTGTCTGGCTTATTTCATTTAGCATAATGTCATATTGTCACAGACGGCAGAATTTCCTTCTTTTTTTATTGGTTACGTGATTACCCTTTAACTGTTTACTGTTGTCAGGATGGTGTCAGCGCCACCTGAGACATATGGGTGAAGGAGGAGGAAGAAAAGATCAGGGTGACAAAAGTCAGGAAAATGACGCTGACCGGCATGTCAACATCGGTTATTACAGCTGCTTAGCCATAATTCTTCAGGAGAGTCCTAGAGTTCATGTAGCTCTGTCTGAACTCTAGGGAACCATGTCATCTTTGTACAAAGAGCTTGCTTTCAGTGCAATCAGCTGTTCCTCTCGAAATTGAGCCATGTTGATGGGGTTGATGCTTGATAATTTAGAATCATTCTGAGGTTTTCATTGTAGATGCAGCTACAAATATTCAAAGCCTGGTACACACTCAGCAACATCCAAGAATCTCTTTGGTAATCAATTTTTGAAATTCCATGATTCTGTTGAACCCAGGTGAACAAGGTAAAGTTGAACAGTCCCCTAGTTCTCTCTATTTTGATGTGGACACTACAACAAATCAGAAATCAGTTTCTGGTTTCCTTTATTCATGTCGCATCGGTACCTTTTCATCAGCCCCTGGAGTCAAGTTGCTCTGTGCCTTGCAATTTAAAAAATATCATGGAAAATCTCCAAATGTCCACAGTCTGATGATCTGGGTACATGTAAGTGAATTAAAATCTTCACATTCAGCTTCTTTTGAATATTACCTAAAAATTGTAAATTTTTATGGGCAGGAGTTGAAAATTCTCAATTTTTTTTTTTAAAGAGTGGCACCTGAGCTAGCATCTGTTGCCAATCTTATGTTTTTCTTCTTCTTTTCCCCAAAGCCCCCCAGTACATAGTTGTATACTCTAGTTGTAGGTCCTTCTAATTCTGCTATGTGGGATGCCACCTCAGTATGGCTTGACGAGCAGCGCCATGTCTGTGCCCAGGATCCGAACTGGTGAAACCCTGGGCCGCCAAAGCAGAGCAGGCGAACTTAACCACTTGGCCACGGGGCCGGCCTGGAAAATTCACAATTCAGATCACACTACGATGTGCGTCTGTCTTGTGATTTGCCACAGGACCAAATTACCTGATTGTGATGAAATGAAAGCTTCTTTTTCAGGGCAAACTTCCGTTTTGACTTGAATTTCCTCTAAGTCCTTTTTAATTGTCTTTTCTTTCATTGTCAAGTCCCATCTATGCCTAGTGAACTGATCTTTCCCATGTTTACGCCAAACGACTCAAATCTTTTGAGACAGGTGGCTAAGCCTGCCAGTCCGTGTGTGAGCTCACTAGGGGAGGTGTGTGTTTTGTGGAGCGTCCTGAGCTGGCTACTTCAGGTGAGCTGCGTGGCCTTGAGGGTCCCATGTTAGACGCCCCTACTCTGTACCACTCATTACACACAGGAGAAAAAAGAGACGTAAAGTGACTGGCTCAGGTTGATCCGTGAGGAATGGCTTGACAAGACTCCAAGCCTCCTGCTTTCTTAGCCAGGCGATTTTGAGCAGTAGAAAGAGGGTGGATTTGGAGCAGACAGATGTGCATTCTATGTTTGGCTCCCCTATGTACCAGCTATGACTTTGAGCAAGGTACTCAACCCTCTGAGCTTTGTATCTGTCCATAAAATTGGAGCTGTACCATCTATTTGTCAGTGCTGTTGTGAGGATTAATCCACATAACTTCCCTCAGCCACCTGGCAGAGCAGTCCCCTTTCCTATTGACCTCTGCCCCTGCTCTCAGCTTTCCCAGGGCAAGAATCAATTCCTCTGAGTAGAATCACCCCTGGGGAGAGGAGAGAACTGGTTTCTGAATCAGCCCAGCTGTGGCCCTGGCAATGCTGTGGATAGCCATGCTGGGTAACCCAAACCAGGAAGATGGGGCTGAGCTGTGGACACTTGGAGAAAGGCCAAGCCTTCCCCAGAGACATTTTTAAAAGGCCCCAAACCTTTACAGGTCCCATAGAAAGGTTTCTATCTCAGAACTGTGGCAATAACCTTCTTTCATGTGAACTTAAGGCAAGCTTGAAAAATTTACTGTACATTCATTGATGAGACTCTTTCTTTCTAACTTCTTTTTAAATGCAAAGACAACATGAAAAGCAAACACTACTTCGTCTTTCATGCAGTTTTAACCTAATAAAAGTTTTGTGAATAAACATTAAATAGTTGAGGAAATGGGGACAATGCTTTATCTCCTCTGTATCTTAGCACCTCGATTAGCCTGGTTTCTCCACATCACGGTCTCTCCTTAAGCCCTGAGCATGAATCACTTTGATCCCTTTGACAGATGATGTGGTACTAAGGACTGAATGTGTGTCCTCCCACCCCAGAGTCCTGTGTTGAAGCCCTCATCCCCAGTGTGGTGGCGTTGGAGGTGGGGCCTTTGGGAGCCAGTTGGTTTGGATGAGGTTATGGGGGTGGAGCCCCATGATGGGATTAGTGTCCTGATACGGGATAAGAGACTAAGGCTCTCTCTACTGTCCACCATGTGAAGATACGAGAAGATGGCTGTCTGCAAACCAGGAAGTAGGCCCCCACTAGATGCTGCATCTGTCAACACCTTGGTCATAGACTTCCCAGCCTCCAGAATTGTGAGAAATCTATGTGAGTTGTTTAAGCCACTTGGTCTATGGCAATTTGTTATAGCACCCAAACATATTTTAAATTTTATCCTAGGACTAAGTCAGATTAGCTGATCACTACTCAACTATTATTATTTTTCTTGACCTGTGCTTTGCTACGATAGCACTGACTCATGGTAGGGTGGAGGTGCAGAAAGAAACAGTCCTGTGAATCTTGTACCTATTGTCAGGATGTTGTCTGTAACATTACAGATTCCTCTTCAGGAGGAAAAGCTTCTGGGCCTTTAGGATAGCAATAGTTTTCTCTCGACTGCCTTGATTTATATGATTGATCGCTACTCCTTCTTGGTACTGAAAACTAGGAAGGTTGGAAACAAACTTAACACTTTTCCCTATTATTTAGAATTTTATGGGACAAATGTTTTGTATCTGTCCATTCTAGATGTTGTTAGTGTTTGACTGTTGCCATTATATAAAGTAAGCGGGGATTTTATGTGATAAAATGTACACATGTGTGCCAGAAGGAGAAGAGACCTTAAAGTGGCTTTAAAATCTCCACTTAAAATCTAGAGGCAACATGGGAAACCAGTGAACTAGGGGAAGGTAATTTCACAATTAAAATGCATATGAGTAGGAGGTCCATGAACCAGTCAAGTAACATGTATTCTTAAACATGCATATATGAGTTATTATAATTAATATTTTAACATTATATTCAGACAGAGCTTTCCTTCCTTCCAAAGCACTTTCTTTCTCATTTGTCAAACATAACAGGAGAGAGAATGTACAATGTTAAAAATTTATTTCTGAAATGTTTTATTCTTTTAATCAGTACACATTATATTAAGTATAGAATTCCTTTAAAAATTAACAAATAACTCTAAGTTTCACTGTTAGGACATTGATATGGAGAAGGAAACATGGGGGTCTTTTGATTTTTCTTTTTACATTTATCCAAGTTCCAAGCAGATTCTCATATTAAGGTCCTTCTGTGTCATTTTTGTCCAAGTTGTGACAGCTAAAACAAAACAAAAAAACCGCAGAAAATCATACATATAACTTTTTTTTAAAAATCACAAAAGAAGCCTATGCATTCAACTATATTTGTAAACACCTTAAAAATGCATACTTTCAGCATGGTAAAATTTAGGCTTATTCCATTTACTGCATTCCTAGAATAATAATAATAAATTTTCAATGCTCACCACTAACTCAAATGTTCAGCATTTATACATATTTTAAAACTGAAGAGTAATAAACATTGTCATTGCAAAAAAATGTATAAACACTATAGGTGCAAATTCAACACATGGAAAACAAAAACTGAGAATAAAGAAATTAATTCAGTATGAAAATGTAAAGAGAAATGTCATGTGTGACTTCACTGCTAACAATTTGATTCTCATATATTTTAATTTTATATTTCCAAAAGATTAAAAGGAAAAGAAAAGGTTTTCAATTCTGGAAGGCTGGGTAAACTCCTACTGACCCAATTCTCCCAGAGACAGCAATTATAAACTTTAAACAAAGACAATCACCAACTGTCTGGAGGGAATGGAGAGCAACCGAAAGCAGGCAGGTTCTGGAAGGGAGCTGACGCCCGGAAGGAGGGAACAGCACTGACTGAGTTCGCTGGTTCTGAGGCTCCTAGCCTGGAGGCAGCCCACAGTCGGTGCCACACAGGGCTGCCAAAACCCTGACAGAAAACCTGCAGTCTTTCTGGCCTGAAGAACCAGAGGAGAGAGATTGGAGTAACTAAAACCCCTGGAAAGTTAGGGGGAAATCCTGGAAAGGAGAGAACCAGAGTGAGGGAGCCCTAAATTCTGTGCAGAGACTTTTCCTAAACCTATGGTGAAACCCTGAACCACTCATGAATGAGAGACTCATAAGTGGGATTTAGCTGCAGCCCAAGAGGCAGAGTTTGAAGTCTGAGTCCAATAAAGTTCACTGCCTGCTAAAACCCCAAATAAACACTTTTTAGAGAAACAGAATTTGGTCTCCAAAACATAACACTCACAATGTTAAGGATACAATAAAAAATTAGTCAATACATGAAGAAACAGGACAATGTGACCCATTCTCTAGGGGGAAAGACAATGGGGAGTGATATGATCCATGTGTTGTGTTGTAAATAGTAGATAAGCTTTTAAAGGTAGTGATGACAATTATCCTCAATGAAATAAAGGAAAATATGCTCACAATGAATAAAAGAAAAGCAATCCCAGCAGAGAAATAGAAACTTTATCATAAAAACCAAATGAAAGTTCTAGAACTAGAAAATACAACACTATTCCAGTAGAATGGAGACAACAGAGGAAAGACTTAGTGAATCTGAATACAGAGCAACTTGTATTATACACTCTGAAGAACAGAATCCTCATGGATCTTTGGGAAATATAAAAGGTTGGAAATGGAGTCCCAAAAGGAAAGGAGAGAGAAAATTTGGCATAAAAATATTTGAAGAAATAACTGCTGAAAATTCCCTAAGTCTGGTGAAGGTATAAATTTATAGATTCAGGAAGCTTAGTGGTCCCCAAACAAGACAAATACACAAAAAGTCACAAACAGATACATCATAATTAAGTTGTTGAAAACCTTGGAAGCAGCCAGAGAGAAATTACATGTCACATAAAAAGTTACTTCGATTTGAATGACTGCTGACTTCCTATCAGAAACAACGGAGGACAGAAGATAGTGGAATAACATCTTTACAGTATTGAAAAACTGTCAATCCAGAAGTCTATATCCAGCAAAAATATCATTTAAAAATAAAGGTGAAATGAAAACATTATAATAAAAAAGAAAACTGAGAGGGGCCAGCCCGGTGGCACAGTGGTTAAGTTCGCATGTTCTGCTTTGGTGGCCCGGGGTTCACTGGTTTGGACCCCTACACACTGCTTGTCAAGCCATGCTGTGGCAGGCATCTCACATATAAAAAGTAGAGGAAGATGGGCACAGATGTTAGCTCAGGGCCAGCTTTCCTCAAAAAAAAAAAAAGAAAGAAAAAAGAAAAAGAAAACAGAACTCACTGCTAGCATATATGAGCTACAATGAATGCTACAAGAATTTTTTCAGTCAACAGATGGAAATTAGAATCTAGAAGGGTGAAGAGCATTGGAAATCATATCTATGTAAATGCAAACAACTTATTTCTTTATGATACATATGATTGAAGCACAAATGATAAACACTGTCCACTGTCATGTGAAGTTAAAGATGTTTGCAGATGTAAAATATATGACAATCACAGCATAAATGCTGAGGGCATAGGTTTATATGTTGCAAGGTATCTACATTTAATGCAAATGGCACAATGTTAACAGTTAATAACTGTCTATGAACAGTTAAAGATGTATATATCATGATCTCTAGAGCAATCACCAAATTAATAACTAGAGATACAGCTAAAAAAAAAACTGTGGATGAATTAAAATGGAATTCTAAGAAGTGTTCAAATGATACAAAAGAAGGCAGGAAAGGAGGAACATAGGAATGCCACATAGGAGACTAATAGAAAGCAAATAATAAAACAGGAGACCTAAATCTAGTCATATCAATAATTACATTAGATGTTAATAGAATAAAGACTCTAATTAAAAGGCAGAAATTGTCAGAATGGTTTAAAAAAAATCCAACTATATGCTACCTATAAGATATATACTTTAAATATAAATTCATGGGCAAGTTGAAAGTAAAAGTTTTAACATGTCAACTGTAAGCATAAGACTAGAGTGGCTATATAAATATCAGATAAAGCAGACTTCAAGACAAAAAGCAATACCAGATATGGAGAGGAATACTGCATAATGATAAAAGGGTCCATTCATCAAGAAGTTACAACAATCATAAATCTATATGTACCTAATAACAGAGCTTCAAAATACAATAAACAGAAACTGACAGAACTAAAGGGAGAAAGAGACAATTCAAATAATGATAGTTGGAGAGTTTAATACCATTCTCTCAGTAGCTGACAGAACTAGACAAAAAAAAAAAAAAATCAACAAAGACATAGAGGATCTAAGTAAAATGCTGTCAACTACCTTGAGCAAACTGACATTTATAGAACTTTTCCTTCAACTTCTGCAGAAGGCATGTTCTTTTTTTAAGTGCATGTGGAGTACACAGCAAGACAGACCATATGTTGGGCCATAAAAGGAATTTAAATAAACTTTGACACAATGGAGTTACGTGGAGAATGTTCTTTGACCACAAGGAAATTAAATTGGAAACAGTACGAATGAGATATAGAGAAAACACAGAAATACTTGAAAACAACAACAGATCTCTAAATTATACATGGGCTAAAGGATAAACCACCATGAAAATTGAAAATATTTCAAACAATGATAATGAAAACATCAGTATTTGTGGAATGCAGTGTTTGGTAAGAGTTTTAATTTTATGGCTTTAAATGCTTATTTCAGAAAAGAAAAACTAAAGTTAATAATAATATTCCAACTTCAGAAGCTACAAAAATAACAAAGTAAACACAAAGTAATCAGAGCAAAGGAAATAATAAAGAGTAGAAACCAATGAATAGAAAACAAACAATAGAGAAAAGTAACATTAAAAAGATTAACAAAATTGAGAATCCTCTAGTTAACCTAAACAAGAGAAAAGACTCCACTTATATGATGTTCTAGAACAGGCAACACTAATCTGCGGTAGAGAAATACCCAGATGGTGTTTTGGGGCAGGATTAACTAGGGGCAAGGCCTGGCTGGGAGAGGCTGTAAGGGAACTTTGTGGTGTCGTAGTTCTCCATCCTAATAGTGGTCTGAGTTACTCAGGCAAACACATCTGGCAAAACTCAGGAATGTACACTTGAGATGTGAGCATTCCACTATGGTAACTTTTAGCTCCACAGGGTTCAAAAAACAAAACAAAATTCAATAAACAATGAACTCTAGGTAATGACACTGGCACTGAAGTATTAAGGGGGAAGTGTACTGATATCTATAACTTACTTTGAAATTAATAAATTACGCTGGAGCAATGAAAAGAATGAAGAGTGGATAGATGGGTAGGTATCTTATAAAGCAAATATAGTAAAATGTTCACAGGGAGTGTATATGTGTTCATGAAAATTCTCTTCAGTTTTTATGTATGTTTGAAATTCTCGTAATACTACTGGGCACTACATTAAGGATAAAAATACAGGAACCACATAATGGGAGTGAAAAGAGTTGTGCTGGAAAATGACACTGGGAACACTTGCTAGAAATGAGTACAGGGTGCAGTTATGATTTTTGTGGCAGCCAAGGCAAAGGAGAGTGGACATTATTGATCACCCTACTGAGCATCCCAGGTAGTTAAAGCTTAAAAAAGATAAGGTCATTAGAATCACTGAGAACATCAGTGGGAACAATACGAAAAGAACGTATGGAGTCTGTATTCCTCAGCTACTGCTGTCATTAACTTTCAAGGTGAACATAATTCCATTTTATCCACTGAGCACATACTACCCCCCAAGAAAGTTACGTAATTTCTCGGCCCAATTTGTGATATGCTGGGAAAGTCAAAAATGTGGATAATATATAAGGAAACGCTGAACTGAATTTTGCCTAATTGAGTACACTACTCCAATTTTAAATTTTCTGAATTTATCTTTTCATAGATTTGGGATATGGAAATAATGTTACTTATCAGTTTTCTTCATACTTGTCCATGGCAAAACCTTACATTCTCATATCTCTGCGGCTTTTGGTTTCAGCTCATTTGGATGAATATAATGATTCTCTTGCTTTCTTTTGAAAAATACCTACAGCAATTTAGGGTATGTCAACAGAAGCAAATGAAAGACACACTTTACCTGTTTTATGAACTGTGTAGCATTAAAAAGTTCACTGCAGCCATATAAAATGTGTTTACCTTGTTTCCCCTGTAAAAGTCAGAGATAGAACTCAGATACAAACAAGTAACAGGTAATAGTTTCAATATTCCCAGGAAGAGGGATTAAACCCAGTGAGACCTTCATTATTCTGAAAGGTTTTTTTTTTTTTCTTTTAGTTTGGGTGTTGGATTTTAGTGTACAGACGTCTATCCTAAAATTGCATGGAATAAAGTGGTGAAATAGGCATAGTATTAAAAAAAATGTATTATGGTACACTGCTGGTGCCATTCACACTGAAAATAGAAGGAATCTGATGACTGCCACATTTCACAGGAGCACCTATTATCTATAAAATGAGAGGCCAGTATAGGACCTGTACTACTTAAGAAAACATCCGCAGAGTTTTGTTATGCTGAAAGTAGGCTATGATGCAAGCAGCATGGATTGGCATTTCAGTCTCACGGGTGCAATACAGTATTTATATGTTACCATATCCCATTCCATTTTGTAACTCCTTATGAATTTCATTCCTAATTTTGACAGACCATTGGAACCCAATTACAGCAGTCAAAAGTTTTCTACTGGAGAATTTGGTAAGTCCTTAATGCTGAAATTCTTATATGTATCGTGAACTTGAAGGTAAATTCATACGACTTCTGAAATGCAAAAAGTTTACTTCAGAACAAAGTGAACGTGATAATTCATCAAGGGACAAAAGAAATATGGCTTTGTAGTACAAGAGAAGGACATTTCTCTGTGATACATAAGCTGAATAAACATCATTGAATAAACGTGCAAGGTGGCCATCTCTGAGAACAAATAAAACAGTCACACCTTACATTTTTCCAAAATGAGATGGTACATGCAGCAATTATGCAGGTTCATATAACTGGGATTCCTGAGGCTACAGAGGATATTCTCAAATAAGGCACTAATAAAGGTAGCAGTCACAGCACAGAAGGATGAAGAAAGCATAGGGAAACATTAGAGGGGTCCAAAACTTCTAGGTGCAGCTCCCAGGTCCTATCTCAGTAGCACAGGACACACTTCATTTTCAACTGTGAACCACTAAGACACAGTGGAAATACCCTGGTCTTAGGGGAGCCCCAGTCTTGTCTAAGGAGGGGTCTACTATACCTTTCTGATCACATAGCCAAAATCAGGCTGCGTGACCAGGATCAAAAGCAGAAACAAGAAAACATGCCAGAAACCAGGTGCAAACCATCAATCTTTACATTTCCTATTAAACAATGCTGACAAGCTAATGTAAGTTGCCCCCTAGTCTATTTTGGACCCTAGCACAAGACTATATTAATCACTAGTTAGTACATTTCATTCAAGGGTGGCCAAACATCAGCACCACGGCTCCCAGTGTTCCTAGAGATAAGCAGAGGATTGCAATAAACTAGCTGAGATTAATCTCGTTCTTAAACAGTCCACACTCCCCAGCGCCCCAAACCTTGATCAAGCTTTCTTAATGCTAATCACTTGCCATTATTTTGCTTTTTGTATCTTTTCCAGCATTTATAGAACACAAAAACAAGGGTAAACACCAAAATACTAATCTTTTGTATCATCTAATGAGGTATAGGTTTAATTTTTAACATTGCAGTTTACCAATATTCCAGTGTAAACTTATTCTTAATTATGCACAAACTTGATACTTCCTCTTTCCATTAAAAACTGAACTTTATGAAATGTACCAATACCTTGATTCAATGTAACAATTATTAACTAAATCTAGTTCATTCTCTAGCCAATCACCTTCCATCAAAAGAACAACTTGTGGTGGCTTTAAGTCAAATTCCCAATATATTTGGTCACTGATATTATCAAATTTTTTTCTTCTGGGGGTCAGCATTTTTACTCCCAAGTTGCTTTGGGATATCAGTGCATATTATTTCTATAACTATAAGGAGAAATAAAAGGCTACTTAAACACATATTCAAAACCTACTGTGTGCCTTAAATATTTCTTCAGAGCACCTATGAAAATGCCCGAGTTCTCAGACACCTTCAAGAGTTTGAACTGTGATTTCTTTTGGAAATGTATCTCTACAACTTCAAAATCTCTGGTAATATGTTATTGGAGGATGAATCAGATTTTATAAATTTCTAAGCTATACTTTTGCCTTGCTTTAATAAATATAGCTAAACAGGTAAATGTATACTCTCAAAATTAGACAAGCGAAGAAGAGGTTATTTATAGGACAAAGCATTGACTTTGGGTTTCATTTCTAGCTGGCTCTACCAGTATGTTTAAAACGTCAACCTCCGTGCAATTGTTCTCCAGTATGTCTCACGTGCAAGGACAGGGACATCTTCATTTCAGAGATGTGAAAGCCTTTGTGAAGCACATTCATTCTCTGAGGCCACTAGAGTATTGTTTACGTATTGCATCTTTTAGACACACATTGTTATGACAAAGCCAGGGTCTTCTATGTACCAACTGCAGCAATTTTTTTTTAGTAATATTTTCCTCTTAATTATTACTTCTGGTAGTTCATTGGATGTTTCTGAGTGACCCAAAAGAACTAATGTGGCTTCCAGGAGTCTTTTGTACATCTGACAATGATGTTCACCTGTAAAACGTGTTATGCAATGTCAATGTGGTGATGACTACTTTGTGATTTCTGGAGAGATTATTGCTTTTGAACCTGGAAAGGACTCAATTCATCTGATTCACTGTATTCTATTCACCAAAATGGAACTCACTTATTTTTTTGAAAGTTGAATCTTAGCCTAAGAGTACACTGGATTTTTTTGTTTTTTCCTTTTGACCCCTTTCACCCATTTTTCCCTCCCCCTACCCCCTCTGCCTCTGGCAACCACCAATCTAATCTGTTCTCTGTACCTATGAGCTTGTTTTTTGTTTTTGTTTTCTTTTCAGATTTCACATATAAGAGAGATCATATGGTATTTGTCTTTCTCTGTCTGACTTATTTCACTTAGGATAATGCTTTTGAGGTGCATTCATGTTGTTGCAAATACCAAGATTTCACTCTTATTTATGGCTGAATAATATTCCTATCTACCTACCTATATATCTATCTATATCTCAAAATTTTTTTATCCATTCATCCATCAATGGACACTCAGGTTGTTTCCATATCTTGGCTATTGTAAGTAGTGCTGCGAGGAACATGGGGTGCATATATCTTTTCGAGTTAGTGTTTTCATTTTCTTCAGATAAATACCTGGAAGTGGAACTGCCAGTTCATATGGTAGTTCTATTTTTAACTTTCTGAGGAAGCTCCGAACTGTTTTCCATTCTAACAGGTGTGAGGTGGTGTCTCACTGTAGTTTTGATTTGCATTTCCCTGACAATTAATGACGTTGAGCATCTTTTTTACATACCTGTTGGCCATATCTTCTTTGGAAAGATGTCTATTCAGATCTTCTGCCCATTTTTTAATCAGATTGGTTTTTTGCTATTGAGTTTTACGAGTTCTTGATATACTGTGGATACTAGCCACTTATCAGATACATGATTTGCAAATATTTTCTCCCACTCAGCAGGTTGCCTTTTCATTTTCTTGATGGTTTCCTTTGCTGTGCAGAGGGTTTTAGTATGATATAGTCCCACTTATTTATTTTTGCTTTTAGTGCCAGAATCAAAAAATCATCACCAAGATCGATGTCAAGGAGCTTATGCTTATGTTTTCTTCTAGGAGTTTTACAGTTTCAGGTCTTACATTCAGGTCTTTAATCCATTTTGAGTTAATTTTTGTGTATGGTATAAGATAGTGGTTGAATTTCATTTTTTGCATGTGGCTGTCCAGTTTTCCCAATAACATTTATTGAAGAGACTGCCCTTTCTCCATTGTATATTGTTGGCAACTTTGTTGTAAATTAATTGACCATATGTGTGTGGGTTTACTTCTGGACTCTCTATTCTGTTCCACTGATCCATGTGTCTGTTTTTATGCCAACACCATCCTGTTTTAATTACTATAGTTTTGTAATATAGTTTAATTATAGTTAATATAGTTTAATTAATTTTATGAAATATATCCATATTATACGAAATAGCAGTTACATTAAACAAATCAGTTAGAATTACTGTAGTATTTTCTTTGTCTTTCCAAGGAAAACTGTACTTGCCCACTGTGTTGTGAACTGGCATAAATCAAGGGCCATGGCCACACTAGATAAGTCTTAATCACAAGATTCTTGCAGGCACAGCCATGTTTTGTTTCATACTATAAGGTTGTATTGACATGGGTTTCTAATGTCATGAGGCAGCTGTCAGACCTACTAGCTCAGTTTCTCCTCAATGGGGCTCAGTGATAGGAAAAAGATTAGGATTATTCACAACAAAGAAAACAATAAAGCTAAATGGGATTATAAAAAAAGAACTCTCAGGACAATTAAACTGGGTGGCTTAGTAGCTACTAAAAATTTAATGGCTCTAAACCCATAGCCAACATCATACTTAATGGTGAAAGACTGGATGCTTTGCCCCTAAAATCAGGAAGAATATAAGGACATCTGCTTTTGACTCTTCTCTTCAACATTGTGTTGGAGATTCTAGCTCAGGCAGTTAGGAAGAAAAAGAAGGAAAAACATTCCAGGTAGGTTAAAAAGTGAAACTAACTCTATTCAGATAATGTGCTCTTATAATATAGAAAATCTTAAAAATCCACTAAAAAACCTATTAGAACTAATAAATGAATTCAACAGGGTTGCAAGATACAAGATCAATATACAAAAATTATATGGATTTCTATACACTTGCACTGAACAATCGAAAAATGAAACTAAGAAAACAATTCCATTTCACAATAGCATAAAAAATACATAGGAATAATTTTAATGAAAGAAGTGCAAAGATTATTCTCTGAAAACAAAAAACCCAACAGAAATGAGAAAACAACAACAAAATTGTTGACATAAATTAAAGAAGATCTAAATAAATGGAAAACATCCCATATCATGGATCAGAAGACTTAACATTATTAAGATGAAAATACTCCTGAAAACTGATTTACAGATTCAGCACAATGCCTGTCAGAATCCCAACTGACACTGACAAGATAATTCTAAAATTCGTACAGAATTGCAAGGGACCCAGAAAATCTAAAACAATCTTGAAAAAGAAGGATAAAGAAGGCGGACTCACATGTCCTGATTTCAAAACTTACTATGAAGCAATGGTAATCAACACAGTGTAGTACAGGCTCAAGGACAGACCTATAGATCAATGGAATAGAACTGAGAGTCCAGAAATAAACCCACACATGTATGGTCAACTGATTTTCAACAAGGCTGCCAAGACCATTCAATGGGGGAAAAAACAGTCTTTTCAATAAATGGTGCTGGGACAACCAAGATAGCCACATGCAAAAGAATGAAGCTAGACCTTACTTCATACTATATTCAAAAATTAACTCAAAATGGATCAAAGACCTAAATGTAAGAGGAAAAACTATAAAATCATTAGAAGAAAACATAGGGGTAAATCTTCATGACCTTGAATTTGGCAAAGGATTCTTAGATACGACACCAAAAGCATGAGCAACAAAATAAAAAAAATAGATAAATTGGACTTTACCAAAATAAAAAAATCTTTTGTACTTTAAAGGTCACCATTTAGAAAGTGAAAAGACAATCCACGGAATGGGAGAAAATATTTGCAAATCATATATCTGATAAGAGACTTGTATCTAGATTATATAAAGAACTCAATACAACCCAATTAAAAAATGGGCAAAGGATCTGAATAGACATTTCTCCAAAGATACACAAATGGCCAATAAGCACATGAAAAGATGCTAGACATCATAAGTCATCAGGAAAATGCAAATCAAAACCACGAGATACTACTTCATACCTAGTACGATAGCTGGAATCAAAAAGTCAGATAACAAGTGTTGGTGATGATGTGGAGAAATCAGAATCCTCATACACTGCTGGTGGGGATGTAAAATAGTGCAGTCACTTTGGAAAACAGTCTGGCAGTTCCTCAAATGGTTAAAGACGGAGTTAGGATGCCCCAACAGTTTTACCCCTAGGTATACACCTAAGAGAAATGAAAACATATTCACACAGAATTACACTGTCTTTTACCTATGGTTCCAGGTGGACAGCAATAGATTTTATCCAGAATAGACACTTATTTTGGATTTGGATTTGTATACCTGGTGACTGAAAGATACACTTTTAACCCTATTAGAGTCCACAGCAGAAACCGTTTCAATGTGGACTCCCTTTTTATTTCTCACTTGATGAAGAAAACCCATTTTGCTGCAGGTACAGTCACAGTGGGCTAAGACGTTATCACATGCCATAGATTGACCTGTCATACGTCTTACCAGACACAACATAGTGGACTGACTGGAAACGGAAACAGACATTTGAAACACCTCCTTTCTAACTTGGGCACATCTCTTTTCAATAAGAGACAGAAATAATAGCTTTCATGATGGAATGTGTGTTAAAACATTAGGCATGTAATTAAAGGGAGGAATCAATGATGGACAGATTGTTGAGATGCTGCAGGAAAGATAAGGGAGGGAGAAAGTGGGGTAATAACAAAGGAACCAACAAAAATTTCTTCTACAATTCTAAAAATTTTTCTCTTACTCTGCCTGATCCTGTAGTACAAGGACAGAGAGTATATTTGCAAGTTCTGAGGAAAGGATCAGCTGCAAACAGGACACCAAGACAATGCCTCTAAATCTGTCTGAAGAATGATGAAATGGGCTGTTTCTTCTTTTCATCTGCCTAAACTGGGATTAATGGCTTCTGCATCTTTCTTGACCAAGAAACAGGATAGTGCCATAAGCTCACACTTATCCACTCTACTTCATATGAATGGGAATGGACAAAGGAGAAAGCAGTGGCCAGTCTCATACTGCTGCCAGCTCAATGGATCAGTCGTCTTGCTGAATCTGATGGTCTTCTAAACCAGGGGCCAAGTTCTGGGTAAAAATTAACAACAAATGGAAAGAAGGAGAAGTCTTGACTCTCAAAGAGAGTCAATAAGTGAATAATACAAAAAGGAAAAGCTAACATGATCTTGGTACCTTGTAAGAGGCTGAGAGCAAGAGAATAACGCTCTTAGCTATATTTACAGATACCCATAAGCCCTGCAGAAATTGCCTCCTTTACTTGAAGCTGAAGGTCCAAGACAGGTCCCCAGAGGTTCAAGGAGGATTTAATCTGCAGTTACCCAAGTGATATGTTTTGATGATGCTCATAACATCTAGAGGATAAACACTTAGAATAATTCTAATGCTTCTTTTTCTTTTACAGGTTGTCATTTTACAGGTTTTACATATCCTAGAGGGTCCCTTTGGGGAGGCAAAATTAGGATACTGTTGCTGCTCAAATGCATACAAAAGAATTTGCTCAACAACAGACCTAAAGCTAAAGACCATGGTGTCATATTAACCTAAGTGACGATATGTTAAGAAAGGTGCCTGGATACAGGCATATAAAATATCTGCTGCATGCCTGAGTAGTCATTGTGTCATGTGCCCTCCTACCTATACGACCATGTTTTTGTGGGTGGAGGGTAATAATCAAGGTAAAAAAAATACTTTGTAAATTGAAACCAAGTAAAGTATAACTTGGTGGGTTTACATACCTACCACTGATAGCCCTGATGTTCTTCTGATGAAAGTGATTGATCAGAGAAAGAACTAGATTTAGTTAATAATCAATTAGTTGTCACATTGAATCAATTTATTAATACATTTCACAAAATTAAAATTCTGTGAAATTTCTGTGGTAGAAAGAGTAAGAGTCAAGCTTGCGCATGATTAAAAACAAGTTTGCACTGTAATATTTGGTAAACTGCCATGTTTCTTTAAAGTTATACCTGCACTGAAGTAACTATGCTATACAAATGATTAGTATTTTGGTGTTTATCCTTCTTGTTTTTCTGTTCTATAAATGTAAAAAAAAAAAAAAGATGCAGAAAGAATGCTGACAAGTGTAATTAAGCTTAACAAGGATGGCGGTGTGTGGAATGTATAAATATGGGATTAATTTCAGCTGGTCTATTGCAATCCTGTGTTTATTCCTGGGAACACCTGGAACCAGTCATGTTGTTGATTGTTGGCCAAACCTGAATGTAACATACCAACTAGTGATTAATACAGCCCTGTCCAAGGGTCACAGATAGACCAGGGGACAACCTGTACTAGCCTGTCAACATTGTTTATAGAAATTGTACAGACTGACGGTTTGCAGTTACGTTTTCTTGGTTTCTGCTTTTAAACCTGGTCACACAGCCTGATTCTAGCTACATGACCAGGGAGGGGTATAAAAACACCCTCCTAGTACAAGATGGATGCTCCCCTGAGACCAAGGTATCTTACCTAGATCTCAGTGGTTCACAATCTGAAGATGAAGCATGTCCTGTGCAACTGAGAGACGATCCCGAAAGTTGTGTCTGGTAGTTTTGAAGCTCTTCTGCCTGTTTTTTTCCTTCTGCCGTACCCAAACCTCTACCTTTATATTAAAGCCTTACATAACACAGGACACAAGGAATGAGCATTACTTAATGTTAAGTGGATAAATAGAGATTACAAAATGTCATTCTAAGGATCGCCAATTCTTTTGCCCCTATATTTTAAACACCCTTTCCTTCATATCCTTTTGCTGAGCTGTCTGTCACTCCCTGCTGCTGACAGCTCTGAACAGCACTCCACCTCTAAAGCTCCTGTTTGCTGACAAAGCAGACATTCTAAGTTTGTTAGAAGTATATTGCTGATTTAAGTACACAGGATGGGAGAAAAGTGCTTATTATTCAGGCAAATGGGTCAGTAAGTCATTTCACCAAGGAATTCTTTTTTGGAAAAGGAGCTTACTTGAAGTCTCTAAACATTTAAAGTCAAATTAAGATATACAGCTGCGAAGTACGTTAGTTACATCAATAAGATACACTATTTTCCAGTTCAAGTATAATTTTAGGCCAGAAATAAATGTGATAGGAATAGGAAAACAATGAACATATGGGCATTTTTCCCTATTTGCAGGATTTTACCTCTGGAAAAGGAGTTATGTAAGAACAGAAGAGTCACAAGAGAAAGCTAGGATTCTAAAGACACAGAACAACTATGAAACAGCAAATGATAAAAGAATAACGAGATCAAAATGTACCTTTATATAGTCAACAAGATTTTGATATTCAATGTAGTTGCCTCCTCCTACCACAAAAACAATTGCCTAAAAATGCAAACAGAAAAAAAATGTAGGTAAGTTGAAAGAAATAGTTAAAATAGTATTTTAACTTTCAAGCAACATGGTTTTTAATCTGGGGTCTATTCCATAACATAGGTAAGAAAATACTAGCCAGCAAAAGGTCACAACCTGAGCTTCTGATGCTACTTCAACTATAACGAAATTTGTTTCTAAAAAGTCTACAAATTTATAAATTTCTAATGTCTGTTGAGTGGTAAAATGAAGTAGAGATTTTTCAGAAACAATTTAGATGAAAGTAAACTTCATTCTTCAGTCAAGTAATAGCAAACAAATCCAAAAGCATTTTTGAATTTGAGGTTATTTATTGCAGGTAGGAAAAAGAGAAAACTTAGCATTTATATAATTTCTAGTACATGCTCTTTAACGTAATTTTATTGAGAAGCTTTTTTGTATTTCAAATGAAAATGTAGTCAATATCTTCACAAAGGTTTGGAATCTCATTTTAGAAAAAAGTTTCATACACAATACTTTCACTGCAATCTTAAAGACTTTTTTTGTGAATTACTTAATTTTGTGTCAGTTATTTTTAAGCTTAACCTATTCTAAGCATAGGCAGCTTTATAAATCAGGAAAATACAGTTGCTAAGAATTTTTTCTTTTCAAGAATTTTAGGTGCACAGAAATGAATATATCAAGATTGCCATGCAGTAATTATACTAAAGTCACGTTCAGGACAAAGCTACTCTTCAAGACTGCCTGGCCACCTTTTCAACTTCCCTTTTTAGGGGCAGAGAATTTTTATACTGAACTTACCTCTTGGAATGGATTTTTGTTCCTTGGAACTGAGCTGTAACAAAGAAAAATCATAAAAAACTTCACCCAAGACTTTTCTTATGGAAAAAAAAGGCATGGGAAACACACACACACTCTCTCTCTCTCTCTCTCTCTATTAGATGTGTATTTACAATTCTTGGTCCGTCACCCTCCTAAGCCAGGTAGTGAATTGGGATACAGAGGAAAAAGCTAGAAGAGCTACATGTTTCAGTGTCTAAAAGGGAATGGGCAAACCTGTTCACTTTAAAATAAAATTCTAGAGAAGACTGAGAGGGAGAAAGAACGACTGAGCAGCAACTCCCACAAGGACTGGAAATCTGGGTATAAGATGAGTTGATAACATATATAAACTTTAGTGGTAAATTATGTGAAATTTTTACCATGCTCAACATATTATAGTTTGTGGGTATCTACATTTGTGAAAAAACTACGTAAACACATATATGGGGAGCATATCAACAATTTAGGGAAGAAAAGGGGGATGGGAAAAGGAATCTGCATTCGGCTGTAGCTTTTTTTTTTTTTTTAAAGATTTTATTTTTTCCTTTTTCTCCCCAAAGCCCCCCGGTACATAGTTGTGTATTCTTCGTTGTGGGTTCTTCTAGTTGTGGCATGTGGGACCCTGCCTCAGCGTGGTCCGACGAGCAGTGCCATGTCCGCGCCCAGGACTCGAACCAAGGAAACACTGGGCCGCCTGCAGCGGAGAGCGCGAACTTAACCACTCGGCCACGGGGCCAGCCCCTGGCTGTAGCTTTTTTTTACACTTACAGATATTACATATTAATATCACATACATATTAACTACATATTTATATATTTATAACATATTTTAAAAATACTTCTTGGTGTCCAAGAACTCTTTTAATGAAATGCTTTTCAAGCTTTTATAAGTCATTTATATATTTGAGTGCTAAAATAGGCTGTACAAAGACAACTTAGGTTTTCCTCACAAGCAATTTTTGAAAACCTCAGCCAAGAGCAGACAGGTATTATAACCTCTCCTAATTGTTCAGAGGCTGATTCCACAGTTCTATCATCCTTTCCTCACTTCTATGGCCTGTCTGAATATTCCTCAGAGGGGCCAGAAGCCCACCTGACTGAAACGCCGCATTAGTGTTTAACTTCCAACTAGAGTGCTTTAAGTTCCTTTGAGAGTAGACCTGGGGTGAGGAGAGGCGAGACTTAAGTAGCACAGTATTGCTAGTTATTAATAACCCAGATCTAATTGTGATGAGATAGCTCAGGAAAAGGTTGAGTCTATTAAAAATGAAACTCTGACCTTCTCTGTGTTATCAATGCTAATATTCCTACTCATTATCATGCATAAACTACAGGTGTGATTAAAAGAATGCCTCGGAAAATTTCTAAGGAGCAAAATATATCTACTTGTTAGCCATATGTAAACACAAAGAAGGTAAAAACGTAAGCTGCAGAATATCCAGACAGGAAAAGAGCTGTAAACCCCCCTTTAAAGTGTATCATCAGTGGTTTTAGTGTATTTACAGAGCTGTGCAACCATCAGCACTGTCTAATTTCAGAACATTTTTATCACTCCCCAAAGAAGCCCAATACCCCTTAGTTGTCACTCCTCATTCTCGCTCTTCTATAATTTATTCTTTGTCAAATTCTCTCTTGCCAGCTGCAGCTGCTCTCAGCAGCTTCCTTTGCAACTTCAGCAGTATTTCTGGTAAGTTCAGAAATGAGAATAACCTTTTGAGTTAACAAAACAATCTAATAGTCAACTATGAAGTGACTAGATGATCTGTTCTGACTACCTACAAAGATGTGAACGCTTGGAGAAAGCAAACACAAAGTTCTGAAGATCCCAAACATAAGGTCTAGGGAAGAAACCAGCTTCACCCACGTTTTGATGCTACACACAATCATTCCAAGAAGGCTTTCTCCCTCCCAGTTCTGCCTATTCTTTCTCTGTATCTTGTAGGCTATTTTTCATACACTATGAATTAAATCTTGAAAAATAATATCCATAATAAAGTAAATAAACATATTACCACACGATGTTTGTCATCAAATATAGAAATTATCTGTAGAATGTTTCACTGCCGTAAAGGAGTATTTATAGCAACGGTTCCCAGGGGCTTGGATTTTAGGGACCAGTTAAACAGAAAACAAAACCAACAAAGCAACTGGTAGCCAACATAAAGCTCCCATCTTTTCATTTGATCCAATAAGAATATTCATTTAAAAACATACACCTGGGGCCGGCGCCGTGGCCAAGTGGTTAAGTTCCTGCACTCCGCTTTGGCGGCCCCAGGGTTTTGCTGGTTCAGATCCTGGGCGCGGACATGGCACCACTCATCAAGCCATGCTGAGGCAGCATCCCACATGCCACAACTAGAAGGACCCACAACTAAAAAAACACAACTATGTACCAGGGACTTTGGGGAGAAAAAGAAAAAATAAAATCTTAAAAAAATAAATAAATAAAAACATACACCTTATCCAAATTCCCCTCCCCTGTCTCAACTACCAGTGTTAAGTACAATTACCAGTGTAATGAGATTACACATACTGTTTACTTACCAGTTTTCTACATAGTTGCAATTTTTATTAATAAGCAATTATTGATTTATAACAAAAAAGCAACTAAATTATTTCCACTCTTGGCGGGAGTGGGGAAATCTACAACAAATTATATAAGACAAGAGCTGCTTACCTGTCATTGCCCCGCAGCATTTTTGGATCAAAATATCTATAGTCATCAGTTTCCTATTAAAAAAATAGAACTTTGCCATGACTATGGAATTTCTCTTTAGAAAGTCACAGTTTGGCTTAGAGTATTTTATTTCAATGACTCTATTAATTTGGTAGAAGGTGTAACCACCACCACCGTTTACTGAGCACTTACTACATATTAAACATTATTCTAAGTGCTTTAGATGAAATTACTCATTTAATCCCTATAACATTTATGAGGTGGCTGTTATTGTTATCCCTATTTTTCAGATGGGCAAGTTGGGGTACAGAGAGGTTATCTAACTTTCCTAAAGTCACATGACAAGTAAGTATGAGAACTCCAGGATTTAAACCCAGGTAGTCTAGTTTCAATACCCAAGCTTTAATTACTATACTGCTTCTCAAAAATAAATCTGTTTTATAAAGTAATGTACCTATATATTTTTGTTTTTAGAATTTCATTATATTATCCTTATATGTCCATGATTTTATTGAATATACAGAATAACTAATACAGGTTCACAATCTCTCTTATTTGAAACCTTTGGAGTTATATATACTTCAGAATTTTGAATTACAAAGCAATTTTAGATACCACTGTGCATAAACTGTATATAGCGTGTCTGTGACTGACAGGATGCTGTGGAAGGCATGTATATGTTGGATTGAGCAGTAGGCAAGAACACAGGAGTAGCAGATTTTGGTTCCAATTCTGCTACTAAAAATAGTGTGACTTGGGAAAAGTCACTTAACATCTCTTGGTTTCCTCTCCTCCATTATTAAAATTACTTCTAATGTTTCCTTAAACTCTAACCTTCTGTGTTCCATGAAGGGCATGGGTCTTGCCCTAATCAATACAGCACAGTGGTGAAAACTGTGGCTTGCCCAGTTCTGTCATTTATTAGCTGCGTGTCCTTGGGCAAGTTGAGCAACCTCACTGTGCCACAATTTCCTCAAATTAGTATTTTTCTTAGAAGGGTCTAACGAGGATTACATGAGATAATATGTGAAAAATGTTTTGAATGTTTCCTGGCACATAAGAAGTATGTAAAAAGTGTTAGCAATTATCATTATTCATCATCTCAACTTCAAGATTAGGGACAGTAACAAAATATTCTAAACTTCCTTAACCCCTTGGGGATTTGGCATCTGTCTAAAATTTTGCATTTATTTCTATTGTTAATCTTTATTATTGTTTGGGATAATATCTTCTAGAAATTTACTCCCTATTATGAAATAGTATTCTCTAAGATAATTAGTCATAAATGTGTACTTCTCTCAGGCTTTTCAGGAAGAGCTCCTTCTTCACATACTCTAGAACACAGTAACAAAGTCCACTATTACTACATTGTAAACCACTTTCTGTCTATCGATTCCCGAACGGAAGAATCCAATCGTTTTCAGCTTATCATTACAGACAATTCTCTCGTTCCTCTCGTAATTGTAGTTGCCCCTTTTGGGGCTGTTTTATTACTCTGTATCTTTGTTTTCACATGGGCAGATTTTAAAACTTGTTTTTGTTAATTTCCTTTAATGTTGTTGTAATCATGTTTTAATAATTACAAAAATAACACATTAATCTGAAGGTTCTGTTCTCATTCTCTTTCTTAGCCTGTATCCTAAACCTTGATGCCAAGTCTATAGTGATCCAGATCAACCCAAACTACGGTTTTGATGTGGGTAGGATCATGCTGCCTTTCTTGATTTCAGACTCTGGTGATGATAACCACCCTCCAGTTGCCACAGGAATAGGATGGGCTTTTTTATGAAACAGATTGTGATGATTTTATTCCTTTCTTGAATTGTAAACAGATAGCTTGGAAACCCATTCCTTAAGTAAATGCTAACAATATTTACCCACTTGTCCATTCATCCAACAATTTCTCTCTCTCAAATTACTTTTTCAGCCCAAAAGAATTTAGAGCCATCTGAACACATGCACTTGAAAATTTCACTATGCACTCCTCTCCTAATTTAATTTTCATAAAATTAAATTGGTCTGGTACTCTGTACAGCACACCAACTGATGTGCACTCGTTCTTTTCCACCTACAGAGACTTGCTCCTTAGGATATATTTCACATTTCATTACACATACAAGATATAATCTACATTTAATTTGGACGAGAGCTGGCTAGAATGGTTGTAGCTGCTAAGAAAATCAATTGCCATTATCTGTGGTAATGGCTAAAAAAGGTTCTTTGAGAGCATGGACTTTTTTCTTTCTCTCACGTAGTCTGCTGTGATTAAGCCCACAAGAAATCCAGATTTTATCACCTTTCCTATAGTAAGTTTGAGACGTTCAAGAATTTACAATTACAATGTCATCTGATACTCACAGGATTTGACTTCATCTCCATGAGATTGTCTAAAATACGAGTAACAGGTAGATTCTGTGGAAGAGATTAGTATTTTGTTAAATATTAGAAGAATCACAAGCCAGAATTCTTCTTTAGTAACAAGACCACCTAATCACTGTGCAGTGAAGGATGCTCGCCTCTCAATTAAGCGCACTCTAAGGTTAAGCACTGTGAACGGCGCCATGGGTGCACACAGCCTGGGCCCTGGTTTCCATAGGAAGAATAGAATTCTAAATCAAAAGCTCCTTTTGATCTGTAGGTGTTTCCAGGTTTTAGTACAAATACATGTTTGGGCTTTTTACTTTGGTGGATATTTGCTTTTTAATACTAGTAACTGCAAAGTTTTGCTTTGATCAAATAAGAACCCCACTGTTATTTTGTTTTCATTTCCTTTTTGCAGACTGTAAGAGTTACTCTAAACAGAGTAAAGTTTGCGAAAATGTATGAGATTAAATGACCTAACGGAGTTCTTTCATTTCTACTGTATATTCTTCTAGCAGAAAAGATACTTGTGCTCTTTGAAAAATGGGGAAATGGATATACACACAACTTTATTGACCATTTTTACTTTGCTTGGGGTAAATTACAAATTTTCTATGACATACTGCATTGTCTTTTTACAGAACAAATGACACTTTGAACATGAAATGTATAATACTGATGTTGGCAGAAGATTGCCTCTTGACAGGCTTACATGCCTTGGGATAAGAAATACTATTGTTACATTTCAATCTGACCATTTTTATCATTATTTTGAATATAACATACGGAGTACAGAAAATTTACCAAGTGACTATTATGCCTATTCAAAGTGAAGTCCTGCTGGATGGTATTCTGCCCACTTTGAACTGATTATTTCCTTTGTGAACTGTGCAGGATGTCCTGCAAAGAATAGTTTTTGTATCTTAGAGACTTCATACAACAAAGGCAACATTAAATCTGACTATTCAAATAACTGTAAATAACATATTACTATTTTACAAGGAGTTTTACTTTCCTTAGGTCATAAAACATTTTATTTTTACTAAAATGGACTATCACTAAGGAAAATGCTGCTTTGCTCAAACAGAAAATATACATTTCTTTTTTCTTTCTCTAGATTGACAAGTAAAAACTCTTTAAAATGATCTTAGGCAAGTAAATTAAAGCTATTTCATTATTCTCTGATACTTTTGTTGGCCAAGAACTTCTTAATATAAACACAGCACCAAGTGCTCCAGCTGACTGAATGGACTTCCTGAATTCCACTCCTTAGAATTAAAAAAAAATAAGGTAGCTTATATTTTACCTTTAAAGTTTTACTTCAAATAAAATTGAGTTTGTTCATGTAAGAATAAGTCTAAACCATAACTTTCTCTAAAGAATAATTCGGTGAAGATTTAAATGTATAAAAATGCTTTATCCAAAAGAAAAAACTACACTTGTATATTTGTTCCAAATAACACTAACAAAAGATGATGAAGTACTTTGCACATAACAGGAAGAAATAATTTAAAAATTCTGGAGCAAAGGAACATTATAAATTGCAAGGTTTTACTATAATTATACTCATTTCTCTATTTACATTTATTTAACTCTCTGTTTAGCTCCCTAAATTGTACTATTGGATCTGTGCAATGGAGAAAAATTCAGAAAAGATTTTATATAATGGTAAAGCCCTAAGTGTCATATTACTTTTATTATATTTGTGAAAATAATTGGAAATTTGAATCAATATCTTATGATAAATCTTCATTTAGTATAAAAATGAGATTTTACTAAAAGGTACAATTAAATTTTAGATTTTATAGCTCTGCTATATCTGAATATCTGCTATCTGAAAACAAGCCTGCCAGTAAATAGGTCATTAAATAACAAAAGAAAAATTTCTTTCTAGGAGAATAGCTCAAAAGTTTAAGAGCCCAGAGACCACTCTTCGTTTTCATCTGGTCTTTACAACCAGGTAACACCAGAAGAAGCATCTACCACTGCTGCACTGTAAGATGTTCACACACTGTCGCAGATTAAGGAAAACGTCCAGTGTCGAGAATGATAAAGGAAATACACAATGTCTTTAAAGGCATAAGGAAGAGTACTTCAGGAAACAATCTGAGATCTCTCTGTCACCAACTAATTCTCTACCTAGGCTCCATTGTTTGTCTAAATGAAGGCTTAAATTCAGTTAATCACTTTTATATATTTTTAAATTTTTTTTTTTTGGTGAGGGAGATTAGCCCTGAGCTAACATCTGTGCCAGTCTTCCTCTACTTTCTATGTGGGATGCTTCCACAGCATGGCCAATGAATGAAGTAGGTCTGCACCCAGGATCTGAACCCGTGACCCTGGGCTGCTGAAGCAGAGCACACATAACCTTAACCACTTGGCCATGGGGCTGGCCCCTTGAGTTAATAATTTATAAAAATCAGTTTTATATTAATAATTTATATACATGATTAATCACTTTTACTGAATGAAAAAGCTGAACTGTGGCAGCCAACAGAGAAAACCATACAATTTTCTTCGCTCAACAAATAGTCTGTTACTTTACATATCTTTAGTAACACAAAAAATTTGTGTACCTCAATAAAAGGGGTATAAATGAAATTTAATCAAATGGAAAACCCATTAATCCTTTAAAAAATTCCCAAGCATATTTTTCACTGCTTTTGGAAACTGCTGTTTTAGAAATAAAATGAAAAACATTACTGTATAGATTAGTAACTAAATTTTTATTAGCAGAAAGCCTCAATGATAGAGATTGAAAGACAGAGCCCCACACACATCAATATCCTAAATTAAGGACCACTGTTTCCAAGATCTTCAAATTTCAACTGTATGAACTAGAATTTTACCTGGAGAAAAAAATACAGTGAGAAATCAATTTCTAAAAACCCTAACTGGTTTTATATAAAACCATAGTCATATTTTACAATTTTAATCACTAGAAAAGTTTAAATAAAAACAGTGTTTTTGAAATCTCTGTGTATGTCTGATGGTGTAATTGCTTAAAAACAAAATTGAAAAAATATGGACAGAAATTAGAAAAACAGTCCAAGAAAAGTAATACAGCCCTATACCCAAAACAGTTAAAAAAATTTTCCCCTCTAGTTCTCCTATAATTGGCCACTTGTTGCCCTATATCGCCATCTGGTCTGTGGTGACTATTTCCAACTCCCCCCCTGCAGCCTTGGGCTTGGGGTGAGACTCTGAGGCTGGAGTCAGCTGTGAGGCTAGGACAAGAGTTGCTGCTGTCCTGATTATCAAAGCCTTGGAGAATGAAAAGAAGTATGTGGACCTCCTTGAAGAGAATGCTTATCTTAAAGACAGAATTAGCCAAGTAAAGAATAAGACGGAATTTGCAGATACTGGAAACACACTGGGAATGAGGGATGCATCAAGGATAGAAGTGGTAGAAAGTTGTCAGTAAAGCAGACAGGAGGAGGGGGAATAAGATGGATCATCTATTTCTAAAAATTTAAAATTATAAATCAGAAAGGGATCAACAGAGTGAATCCAAAATCCATATCGATGAGGAAATGATAACATACCTAAAGTGGTATTTTTTCCAAAATCATAGCATATTAATGGCAAAAAATCAAGAAACAGGATTACATGGACCCAATAAAACACATCCAATGTTCCATCACTCAGCTTCAATTATCAACTCACGGCAAATTCTTATTTTGTCTATTCTCTCACCTACTCCCCACTCCCCTAGGTTGTTTTAAAATAAGTCCCCAATATTAAATCATTTTAGCAATAAATATTTCAGTATATATCTCTAAAATTTAAGAAGTCTTAACAAAAAAATTTAACACTATTACCACACCTAAAATTATTAACAATAATTTCTTAATACAGCTCAATATCCAGCCAATATCAAAAATTTTAAGTTCTATAAATTTATTTTTTACAGTTTTCTTGTTCAAATCATAATCTTAATAAGGGCCATACATCACAGTTAGGTATATCTTTTAAGTCTTTTTTAATCTGTTGACTTCCACTGCTTACAATTTATTTGCTGTTAATTCATTTTTAAGAGGGATTATTTTAGCAAATAAGCCAAAGGAACTGAAATAGAAGACTTAAATTATGCAGCCTTGTACCACATCTTTCATCATCACATGCTTGGACAGTTACCCTCACACAAATATATTCCAAATCCGTGAATATCATTCAAATGGTTTTGTGTGACAGCTGATACCTGGGATGTGTAAAACTTATGCTGCCCAAGAAACAAAGTATAAAAAGTTCTTATAAGTGACACAGAAAACTGGACAAGACATCCTGTTTTTCCTAATTTATTTATAGTGTAAAATGTTTATTCAGATAAAAAAATCCAAAACAATATTTAAAGATTTAAGACGCATAAAATTACTCAGAGTTTTCTAAGTGTGAAACAAGTCATCTCTAGTAGTCTCTGCTCTGCTCTCAGCTCCCAGCCTGCCCCAGATCTTCCACAGCAGTCCCTCTAAATTTAGAACATTAGGACAATGTAACTTTTAAGATGGACTTCTATGAGTTCAAACATTTCTAAAACTAGAGATTCTTTTTGAAGTATTAAACTGACAAAGATTACACACACATGTCCAGGAAGGATGTAGAGAAACAGGCACTATAAATTGCTGCATATTGGTACAACTTTTCTGGAGGGCAGTTCAGTAATATTTATTAAGAACAATTAGAAATGTTCACCCTTTTGATTCCATAATTCAATTCAAGTAGTTTATCATTTGGAAGTAATCAGAGATGAAAACTCACCCAGAAAAAACTAACATTTAAAGCCTAGGTGTATATCCTTCAGTATGCTCTATATTTTCTTTTTTTTAATAACAAAGAAAGATCATATTGGAATTCCTGTTTAGTAATGTGACTTTTATTTTTACTTTACAATATAAAATGAACCACTCTTCCCCAAATCAATAAATGTTTCCTCTAATTCTGAACCTAAAGTCTAATTAACATCCACTTTAAAAAAAAAAGGCACGGCAGGGCCGGCCCAGTGGCGCAGCGGTTAAATGCGCACGTCCCGCTTCGGCAGTCTGAGGTTTGCCGGTTCACATTCTGGGTGCGGACATGGCACTGCTTGGCATGCCATACTGTGGTAGGCGTCCCACATATAAAGTGGAGGAATATGGGCATGGATGTTAGCTCAGGGCCAGTCTTCCTCAGCAAAAAGAGGAGGATTGGCAGCAGATGTTAGCTCAGGGCTAATCATCCTCAAAAAAAAAAAAAAAAAAAGGCATGGCTTTTTCCAGCAGTGGTGTCAGAAATGTCATATAGAGAGAGGTAACCACCAATCATTTCAACTTTTACCCCAAGTCAGAAACTACCTATATCAAATCAGTATGTTATTTGCAATGTTAAGGAAAAGAAAAGGATTTGAGGTCACAGAAGATAATTTGTTTTTATATTTTATGAACTTTAAATAAAATAAACTTTTGAGTGAGCACAATAAAATATTGAAGTCCATCAGTTTAGACACTTATAGGCATTATTAGGGGACACATATCATGTGACTCTAAGGTAGCACTAAGTTCAAAAAGTAAATATAATTATTCCAAAGATTAAAGTCTCTAATTTCTCAACACTATCAGTTATTTGTGATAAGGAATACTTTGTTTAGGAAATCTTACTATTGGGATTTCCTTCTAACAGTGACATGTTAAGAAGGTAGATTCTCAAAGGTAGATTGAGAAGGATTGAAAATAATTCTTAAGAGGAATGATGAAGCTAAAAAGTGTTCCCAAGCCCTTAAGAAATAATGCAATCTGGAATGATCTGCAGGAAAGTTAGGAAGTAATCAGCCTTTTAATTAAATAAAGCAAATTAAAATTTTTCACTGTTCTTTATTAACACTTCATGGTTTTTATAATAAAATGTTACTCACTTATTCAAATAAAGAATTGAATACCTACTTTATGCAAAGTGCTATGGAAAATTCAAAGATAGGGGAAAAATTTCTTGTTCTCAAGGAACTTACCATCAAGAAGTAAAACATAAAGAATGTCAACACAAAATATCACAGGTAAACATTATAAGAAAGGTGAAGAGTGTGGGGTAGTTCAGAGAAAGACAAGATCTAGTTTTTTTCTGCAAACAAGTAAACATTTAATATTCAGATCTAAATGACTGATAATTAACTCCATCTCGTCTTAATTTGGCCTTTAAATCCTTCTCATTACAAATTGAAGCATTTATGTGTGAAATACTATGTTTCATATTTGCCTTAAAATATCCCAGTAAAAATAAATAAAATAAAAGATATAAGTGGGGAAGATGAAACAAGAAGGGCAGGTGGTTGAGTACTGAAGTTGGTGAACGGTTCAGGAGAGTTTGATACACTAATGTATATTTGAAAATTTCCATAACAAAAAGAAATAAACAAATCTTGTTTGAAAAGAAACCAAATCAATTAATGATGACTCTCTGAAGCAAGCTATCTATATACTAGAACACAGAAAAACAACAATCATTAAAAAATGTTCTATGTGTAAAACTAAGACTCATTATTCCACAATGAAGTGTGAAATCAAGCTACAGTTTCATTACCCCAAAATATAAATCCTACTTAAAATATTTTATTTATTCTACTTTACACAGGCTTTTAGACTATTAATATTGTTAGCTTATTAATATCCCCAATATACGTTAAAACAAATGATATGCATTTATATAACAGTTCATTATTTTAAACAGGTTAAATTCATTTTCTTCAATTAATGTACTTTCACAAACCTGTAAAGAAGTTAAAGGAAAATCAAAATTTCAATAAAGTCCAATATGCAAATTAAAAAAAAGCATAAAATTACAGAGCTCTGAACTATACATGTAAAAATACTCTCATATCCTTAAATATACCAGTAAAGGACCCCTTGATTTTATTCCTCATATTTATAACTTGAATACATCTAGAAGTTGCTCTAGCTGAGGAATCAATCTGTCAACATTTATGTTCCAAAGTTACTGGCATGTTTTCTAACAAGCGTACTTACTTGCTGTTTCAATACCAGGTTCTTCACTCCTTCCATCACAAATTGTGATCCTGTATTCATGACTCGTGATAAAAGACTAGGGGTGAAAGAAAAGGATCACACTAAGTATAAAGTCTCTCTCCTATTGTTACAGATAAACTGTTTGTCTGATTACACACCACATGCTGATGCTAACTATGCCTAACACCTGTGTTTTCATTAAACACAAGTGACTTGAGAATTTCTGCTTCCATGGAGATCACAGCTGCAATTTTATTTAAAAATAAAAGAGTAATAAAATATTCTGGCTAGTCAATAATTATTAATAAAATGTAAAAATAAAGAGCTGCTCTCAAAATAAACATTTTAATTAATTAGCCTTAGCTATAGTTTTTAGGCAAATTATAATTTGAAGAGAATTCCTTGCTTTTCTGATTGCCTTAATGCTAAAACAATAAAATTAAAGATAGTAATTTAGATAATTTGCTTGAGGAGTTCAAAATATACTAACATATTGAAAATGTATAAGCCCATAAGTATGATGAGTAGGCCAAAAGTTCCTATGTTCTCCACAGCACAGCAGCCAGTTCCAGTGCTGCACTGTGTACTCTCTCCTCACCGTACATAAAACGTATCACACAAAAATGTGAAGTACAACACACCTAGTGAATTCTACCTCACCTCTGAAGAATGTTTATTGTCTGAATTTTTAACAACAAATATAACACCAAGAAATGACTTGCCATAATGGGTTTATATTTGTGGTTCACATAGGCTCTCACATGGAATCAAAGGATGCTATGTGCGACAGAATGGCAGTCCTGCATTGTGCTATCAGAAGACTAGGCACAGCCTTCAAATCCTCCAAGATTTTCTTACAACATGTTTTATTAAAATCCTCAACTACAAAATCCATAAGAAATCTAACACACTTTTAATATTCAATATTTTAAGACATGAAACTGGAGAGTCTATTTTATTAAATACATGAGAGTAATTTTCCAAAAATATTTTCCTTTTCCCTATCCTGTCCTCACTCCCCTCTGAAATGAAGAGATGGACAAGACGGGAATCCTTTCTTTAACAGAAACAAGAGAAAGTAATCTCTGTTGGAATGGATAGTTCTGAGGCAATTCCCTGGCCCCAGGTAACTCTGAGGGAGCGGGCTAACCTGCACAGCACTGTCTGAAGGTGGGGCCATCTGGATTCATCTTGCCAGGCACTTACAAGGTCCTGCCTTAGGCCCAAATGTTTTTGTTTTTTGGAGATTGTTTCAGTAAAACTAGCAGCTTGGGGTGGGGCTAGGATAAACCTGTTTTCCCCTGGGCTTCATGCTTTTGTTCTAAGCTCTAAAAAATAAGCTAGAATTTTGAAACTAGTATGGTATGGAAAAGAGTAGTTAGAATTATCTTGTTCAGTTCCTTTGAAAATCACACTCTAGGATTCTCTGGAGTCAGAAGTCATACCTAGCCCTGGGGAATTCCTCCCTATCAGTTAGCAGTACACCTAGGTCTGTCCTGAAGCTACGTCTTGAGCATCTAGCTTCAAGTCTATATTAGTCATCAACATTGATATAAAAATAGCTTTAACTTTCATGTATCTTCCGAAAATGAAAAACAATGCTTTAAGAATGAGGAAGTATACAAAACCACACCATGTAAAATATACTAACTTACATTTTAAAATGAGAATTTAAACTAAGGAAGCCAAAGGCATGTTGACATTTATTACAGTGAAAACATTCCGCAAAGTGTCACACATTTGTTCTTAAGGCATGAAACATGGTCTAGAGTACCAGACTTATTCAATCAGAATTATTAAAAATATTTACCCCATTGATTTAGTGGTAGTATTGCCATAGCTGGCAGGAGCTGAGGCCATCTTAGCAAAAGCCCTATAAAATAAAATAAATAAGAAAGTTATATTTAAAAGCTGATTATTAGAACTAACATTCAGTATCATGTCATTAAAATATCTATTGACTATAACTTTTACTATGCAGATATTTTCTGAAAAGAAATAATTTTTCAACTAATACAATTCAATGTTTCAGTACAATTAAATAAACAGTGATTATATAATTTGTAACCACGTAAAATAATGTCCAAGAACAGTACAAATAGTACCGAAACACTGAGATTCTTTAAAACACACAAAAGCATTATTTGTCCAAACTTCACAGTTTTTCTTCTTTTCATTTTTTTTATATCTGATCATTAGCATGAAAGAGAGACTTGCTGCCTTAAAAGAACAATCATGTACTGATAAGTTGAGTCTCTATGAGTCTCCAGATTCCATACTCCTTTGTTCCCAGACACATGCCTTTGCTCATGCTGCCCTTTGGGGGTATAAACTCACTGCCTTCTCCAATAAAAACTGTAGATTTCCTTTTAAGACTTGGCTCAAAACCAATTTCTTCATTAACACTATTCTAACGCTCCTACTCAGTGATTCTTCCTTTTAGTTATCTATAACACACACTTTCATACTTAATTGCATATAGCCATTTATTTTCAAATCTTTCTAAATGTCCATATTCTCTTTAACCAAACCATAGAATTCTTGACGGCTGGGCAAAAAGATGGCACTTAGATGTGTTTTTGAAAATATTTTCCTTCTGGGAATATGTTCACCGTAGAGAATCCAGAAAACAGAATGCTCCCAGAAGAAGCCTAATACTTTGAGATAATCACTGTTAGGATTATGGTATATATTTTTCTAATCTTTGGACACATGCATATATACCATATACAGTTTAAAAACAAAATTAGCATCATATTGTACATAGTATTCTCTAACATTTTAATAGCATACCATAAATGTTTTTATGTGAATCAACGTTCTTTTATAACGATTCTTATTTCAAATGCTTTTGTAAATGATAAGAAAAAAAAGTCTACCTAAATACAAGAAAACCTTATGAGAGTAAAAAAAGAATGGGAATCACTAAGATGAGGTAGTTGAAATGCTAAAGATATTCTATTTCAATGACAAAATCTGCTGATAATACCATTAGACAAATCCCAAACAGAAAAACCACAATCTCATTCAGAAAGGGGGATGTAAGAAACTGTTTCGAGAGTAGACTGAAATGTATGCCTTTAACAAAATTTTTCACAGAAAGTAGTATATCTAAATAATAAAGAAGGATCAAACAATTAATAGTTCATTTATATGGCTGAATATTATGCAAACACTAAATACTATCATTGGAGACTATTTAAGACAATGAAAAACCGGTGTGATAAAAGTTACTGGAAAACAAGTATCTATAATACAAACTAGTATCTATAATACAAAAAACCTAGTATTTATAACACAAAACTGTATCTATAATAATGATTTCCCAGTTAAAAAAATATGCAATATGCATATAAAAGGATATACACTAATGTTTAATGGTAGAATCTTTTTTTTTAAAGATTTTATTTTTCCTTTTTTCTCCCCAAAGCCCCCCAGTACATAGTTGTGTATTTTGAGTTGTGGGTCCTTCTAGTTGTGGCATGTGGGACGCTGCCTCAGCATGGCTTGATGAGTAGTGCCAGGTCCGTGCCCAGTATTCGAACTGGCGCAACCCTGGGCTGCCGCAGCAGAGCTCGAGAACTTAACCACTCGGCCATGGGGCCAGCCCCTAATGGCAGAATCTTGATGGTTAGATTACACAGGTGAATTTTTACTTTCTTTATACCTTTCTGAGTTTTCTAAACTTTTCTTCAGTAAACTGGTCTAACCCTTATAATTAGAAAGAAAAATGCTACCAATTAGCAATTATACATTTTGTAACCCTGTAAAATGATCTTCAAAACTGCCTTTCTTCGTATAACACCAAATGTTTAAGGAGTTCCAAATAAGTCATAATGTAAAACACAATGACATATGCCACACAGTCAAATGTGTAAGTGTATATAGTATAAAAATTGGAAAAGACAGTTTTCAGTTTACCTTATTAGACCAAGGTTTGTTGTTAAATTTTTTTATTACAAGAACAGTCAAATAAAAGGAATTTGAAACAACAAACAAAAGTATGGATAATAAAAAGTACTCATAAACTCACAACCCAGAGATAAGCACTGTTAATTTGGTATATTTCTCTTGCTATGCATATTTTTTGATACGGGTGAGATCAGAAAGCATATTCAATCTCATAGTCTTAAAAAAAGTAACTATTTTAAGAAATATTTTGAAGGTACTGCAGAAAATTTGGAAAATAAAGAAAAGCACTCAAAAGGAAAAAATTCTACCACTTGGAGTTACCTATTATTAGCCTTTAGATGTATGTCATCTCAGCTATGCAATTATATGTATATATGTGTACATACACACACACACACGGATGATGGATAAAGGAACAGATAATAGGGATCATACTGTAAGAAATGTCATCTGAGTTTTGGCTCAAATGTCACCTACCCAGAGGCTTTCCCTGATCTCAACAAATTTAGCTATCACTTCCAACTAATTAAGATCTTATCACTTAGTTTTATTTTCTTTATATCACTCAATATGGTTTAACATTATTCTGTTCTTTTGTTTGACTTATTGTTCCCTCAACACAAGTGTACACTCAGTGAGTGCGGCAGCCTTCCACAGCATGTTCACTACTGTATTCCCAAAGTCTAGAAGAGTCCCTGGGCAGAGACAAAGGGAATATTTATCAAACGAGTCAATGAATGGCATTGTAAACTAGTTTCTCACTTTACAACATAACACGGACATTTCCCAATGTCATTAAATAAGTCTTCTACAACACGATTTTTAATAACTCAATTGTATTTTCAAATGGAAATGCCATAATTCACTTATCAATCTTACTGCTGGATATTTAGATTGGTTATCAAATTTCATTATTACAATTGCTTCTAAGATTTTACAACTCCAATTACTTGTTTGGGATAAATTCTTAAGAGAAGTACTAGGTCAGAGCTATTTTTTTTTTTTTTGAGGATGATTAGCCCTGAGCTAACATCTGCTGCCAATCCTCCTCTTTTTGCTGAGGAAGACTGGCCCTGAGCTAACATCAGTGCCCATATTCCTCCACTTTATATGTGGGATGCCTACCACGGCATGGCTTGCCAAGCGGTGCCACGTCTGAACCTGGGATCCGAACCGGCGAACCCCAGGCCACAGAAGTGGAACGTGCGCACTTAACCACTGCGGCACTGGGCTGGCCCCTCAGAGCTATTTTTTAAAAAACCTTTTTATACCATCCAGCAAAATTATGACAATTTATGTCTAATCATAGAGTATAAATGCATGAATTAATTTTCCTGGATCCTTGGCACAATATTTTCTAAATCTTTGCATTATGTTGACCTGCATTTCTCTCATTACTAGGGAAATTAAAATTTTCATTTAATGTTTTTGAGACATTTGACCCAAAACATTTCAGTTTTTGACTTTCTCATCTTACCAATGAAGAAAATATAAACCTAAGAAAGAAAGGCATTGCTATTTTATGTAATTTTAAGTTGGGGAAGGGGTGGGCCAGATAAGGAAATATTTATACCACTGAATAAAAAAACACTAAGGTACTGTTCAATTTTCTTAGTAACATTTCCATTTTCTTGGGAACTTGACTTCCATTATACTTTCTTAAATGATAAGAACTGAAGAAAAAGAACTTACTTCCACTGTTTGATATATTGTAAGGGATTAAGATTGCATCCTGCATCAGTTAAAGCTTTTTTGTATTGCTCCAAATCAGCCTGAAATAAGAAAATACAATATGACAAAAAATTTAACTCTCATAAGAGAGACCATTTTGTTTGTTATTTGATTAATCAAAAAGTTAGACCAAAGGCATGGGTTTAAATTCTAGGCCCCTAACTAGAGTCGAGTTGTATCTTAAGAGGGCACCCAAATGAACATATAAGATGAAAATTACATATAATAAAAATTCTCTTTGACAGGCCCCCATATCACCTATGAAGTACAGCATTTTGTCATCCTTCAGTAAGTCCAACAGAGTCAGTTTTTCTTCCACTGTTGAAACAGATTGCTTTTCCTTGGGATAGCATTAAATCAAAGACTTGGCTTGACCAAGAATATTTCAAAACCAGAAACACAAGGGGAATGACACTGAGAGAGACTGCAGATTCAGGTTTTCCCATCTCATATTCACTCTAGACGTCCACATTCATTAACTGAATGGCAAGTGTCCTACACTTTTTAAATCACTGTTTTCTCTTTCACGCTCTTTTTAGTTCCTGATGAGGAAGTTTAGTTGAATTTGTGTAAGTTAAAGGAGCTTATCATCATAGTGACACCACTCCAACAGTTGTACAAGATAAAAACTTTTAAGCTCACCATCAACCAAAGACGTTCACTACCTTGCATTTTTGGGACTATTAATCTGACATTAGCGGTCACAACTGCTTCAAGCCTCTTAATGATCACTTAAACTTGAGAAAAGACATAATCCTTCCCCAAAATAAACGAAAATAAAATATCAAATTGAGTTTTAAATTGATCAACTTGAGTTTTAAAATCATATATTCTTAAGAAAACATTGTAAATAGGCTATTAGAATCCCAAAAGACATAAGTACACCCCCATTAATGAGAGAGAGATTTCTAAAAAGAAAACTATACTTTCTTACTGAATTGAAATACAAGTCAAGTGATGCATTCCTAGGACAAAGTAGAATTGCCCTTCAAATATTGTATTTAGTTTGCTATTTTAACATGCCTAAGATTTTTGACAAAAAGAAGCCTTACAATCTACCAGACATTAAAAAATAATTGCTACCAGCAAAACAAAGGAGTTTACAAAAGCCCTATCATCCTAGATGTCATCTCTGAAGTTCTTATGCTTGCTTGTTGCTTATCCAGTAAAATTATCCTGAGTTAACAATAGAGTTAACAGGTCCTTAACCCAGCAACAAGACTGAGACCAAAATCACTGCTTTCCTTCACAGTAAGTCAATTACCTATACACAGTTAAAAAAACTTATTTCCTCAAAAGCGACCGATGGCTCATTACAGAAAAAGAACACAACAAAATTACCCACAACCCACTCTTCCAGTGAGGAAAAAATCTTCTAGAAAGGAAAATGTGTCATTTTCCAATCATTCTTAGAAATTTATTCTGATATAAACATAGCTATTTTATTTCAATACAAAGTATTTCAACTTTATTTTTACATGAATCATATGATGGATGTGAATCTGAAGTTTAATCTCATTAAATTATAATAGTTACATAACTTTTTGGAACTCTGGGTATCTTCCTCCAGGTGACTCCTCTATATTATATAATGGACAATAGTTTTAAAAGAATTGCAAAATATTACAAAATTTTCACTTTAGGTTGAAGATAAATTCCTTGGAAGGCAAATAAGTATTAGTGTCTATAGCTTAAAGAAATGGAACTTCTAAGATCATCACATCTTGAGAAATGGTAAGACTAACCTTTCAAAAAGCATAGCAAACTTGGTTAAGTTAGTTTAGAATAGTTAGTTCCTAGAAATAAGAATTTTGGCCACTTGAATTCAGTCATATTCCAACAACTTAAAAGTGGTCAGACATTTCATGAGTGGATAGTTCTCTTGGTGACAATAAATACTAGTATAAAACTCAGCAGTAAATAGAACCAGCCTTAACAAACTGTTTTTCTTTTAAAAACAGGAATGAAGTAGTTATTTGGCCATAGTGATTTTTACTTCTATTTTGAAACAAACAAGTATACCCCCTCCCCCCAATAACTGAATACAGAGGACATACCTCAGAAGGTGCTTGCTGTGCGCTTATATAATAGATAAGAAACAGCCTCATTTTATCTTCTGGAGTTCCTGCTACATAGGGGGAAATAGATTTAAATCTTAGACTTTCATAATTCTGGTTGTTATGTATTATTGTCAACACGATAAATTCAAGGCACATATACACGTGACAAGACGAAATATGGTTCTTGATTCTACTGATTTAAGGCTATAGGCACTACATTACAACCACAGATATGGAAAAAGATTAAATGCTGTGGGATTAAAGGGATGGGATATAGAAGTCTCTCCATTCTATCTTCGAAACTGTCTATAATATTGAAATTTACCTTTCAGATATAAACTCAAAAGCACAGAAAGGTACAGGTAGTGTAGTCATATAATTCTAAACCAGGATACTTTTGAGATGGAAACATGATGCTAGTAATGGTTATGTAAGGACAACTGGTGTAAAAATGGGACTGCCGTGGGAAACCAGTTGGATGGTCACTCTATGTACTAGGTTATGAAACCTTGTCGGCTAAAATCATCCAGCTGAGCCTACGGTCATGCTTCTGAAATCAGGGCCACTAAATATACATTTCTCCTCTTTCAGAAACGTATATGAAGATTTGGGAAAACCATACATTTATATTAACATAAACACTGTTGTATTATGCAGTAGAATATACCTGCCTGAAATTTTAAGATAAAACACAGATTTCAAAGAAATTTCCTGCTTGCAATGGGTGCTTTGAGCTACCACTCCTATTAGCCAAAGCCCAAGACTGTCCACAAAAACTCATTCATTCTCCCCTCTGCTATTGTGTGTACTTTGGTGCAAAGTGATAAAGCAGTAGTCATGAGTAACTCAGTTTTACTACTCAACAAATAACAACATGTACTAACTCAGAATTGTTATACTTTATTATAGAATAAAAACTAGGATAATTTTTCCAAAACACGACTGATGAACCATCGATTTTTTCATAAGGTTTAGAATCCAGACATCCATTGTCAAATTATTCTTATTTCCTAAATATGTCAAAGAATGGTAATAAAGATCAATGATAGGTTCTCCTAAGTTCTCATGCTTACAATAAATACTGTATTTTGGGCATTTTGAACTAGGTTATGAGATTCAGGGTCTTGTTTAAATCCTAGGAGAAAGCTGATACTTTTGTTTTAGCAGTGTTCAGGCCAAAGTTCCTACCAGCCTTCTGTGGGTTGTGGTTCCATTGTGGATTCTATTTTCAAAACCTTTTGAACTGCTACTGGGATCTGTCCCACTGTCCAGTGGCCAATATGGGAACGGGGAGGTCATCTAGCCCTTCACCTCTCAGTCTTTGGAATGCTGTTTAGGATCAGATTCACGCAGGCGCAGCTCAGAGGTGAGCCCAGGAATTCATAAACAACTTTATGTGGTTGCTTTCCTGAGCTCCTTCCTTCTGCAGTCTCCGTGGTACTTTCCAGTTTTCTTGGCCTTCCCTTTTTGGTGCTCCAGCCAGAAAACTTTGGCTTTAGTTATCCTGCTCCATTGTGCATTTCCTGCCACTATGACTAAGCAGCTAGAGGACAAAGAGAAAAAGAGGAATGGGGCTTGCCGTAGGCTCTTGGGACCATGGCTCCTAAGATATGAGAGAAAGGCTCCTCTCCGTCAGTTTTAATGGCCTGTGGGTCCCTGCTGTTGCTTTTAATATCCTTAGCAAGTAGCATAGCCTTTTTTAATAAAAGGCACTTAGTCTGCTGGAAGAAGGAACAGTTTCCACTCTTCTTCAAGGAGAAATATATTTTATAATTGCTACAAGTTAATAAATGCCCGAAAACCTCTGCTAAGACTTTAAAGAGTCTTAGGATGGTAAGGCTTGGACAGCATCCTGATGCTTATAATGACTCATCACAGGGGAACCAAATGGAAATTGTAAAAACGTATCCTTTACAACTGTCAGTACTCTAGAGCCAGTAGCTACAGCCTGAATCCTCTTGTCATACATAAACTTCTACTGTAACTGCTCTCTATTTTAAAGTCAGAGATTCCTCACTGAGGAAAGTTGTAAGTACAATTCAGAGAGCTTCTTTTCTCCCTGAACAATTTGGGAGTAAGATGTTGACCTGCTGTCCTATCACTCCCAAATGTCAAAGACATTCTCCAATATAACAACCTCAATATAACAACTATCAAAATCAGGAAATTAGCATCGATACATTACTACCATCTAATCCTCAGACGCCATTTCAAGTTTGATAGATTGTCTCTATAATATCCTTTTGGGAAAAGGATTAAATTCAGAATCATGTGTTGTATACAGTTGTCACACCTTACATACAGTTTTCTTCTGTATGAACAGTTCCTCAGTCCTTCCTTGACTTCCATGGCCTTGATGAAGATCACAAGCTAGTTTTTTTGGTAGACTGGCTCACAATTAAGTTGTATCTGATATCTCCTCATAATTATATTCAGGTTATACATCTTTGGCAGGAATATCACAAAAGTGATACTGTATTCTTTGTATTGCACCCCCCTGGGTGGTGCAGTATTTCAACATTTCTCATTACTAATGATGTTTCACTGCAATTACCCAATAAGAGATCTGTTAGGCTTCTCCATCGTAAAGTGTTTTTCCCCCCTTGTAATTAATAAGTATTTTGTAGGGAGGTACTTTGAGACGGTGTAAATATGATGTAAAATTTCAATTTATTCATTTATTATATCTGTATGGATTCATGGCTTCCTATTTCATCCAGTGGGTTATAATCTGTCATTATCATTATTTATTTTGATGCTCATATTGTCAGGATCTGGCTACTGAGGGCCTCTTCAAGCTGACTTCTGGGTCCTTTTGACATGTCTCATCACGTTTTGAGTACTTTCCTTGCTTTCAGACACAACAAAATGTTCCAGGCTTATTTTGTACTTTCTCTTTCTATCTCAGCCCTGGAATCAACCACTCCTGCAATGTGTCCTAGTGGAAAATATTTATAAGCTAAAATCTTTACCGTTGGGTTAGTGTCACTCCTAGACCTGCTCGGTTGGCAGGGCTAAGGAACACATATATATGTGAACATAAACACACACTCCTATATTTATTTCTCTAGCTGACAAATACACAGTGAAAATACTAAGTCCACACCAACATCTCCAATTACAATCCAATATTACAGGGTTCATTCTACTTTTCTCCGTTTCCATGTTTATAACTTCCTTCTCTGACAAGAGGAAATTTGGCTCCCTTTATATTTCTGAAATATTTACTTATTTAACCAGTCCCCTGTATGTAACAAATATCCTATCTCTGCCGCCATCCCCTCGCCTGCATGGATGCCTTCTCATTCCACTTGGGCTCCGATTCCTACAACGGACCCACTCACACGCATGGACATAATTCTCACTGCACCTGGGCTGATGCTGGGTTGCTATTGTGCAGCGTCACCCTCCTTAATCTGTTAGGGCTCTTATACCACACGCTGGACTGCTCCCACATGTCGACATTGCTCACTTCACTTGGATTTCAACACCTCCTGCTAGATTATTAACCCTCTCACTACCCCATGCGTGAACGTCCCTCTCATCCTGCTCAGGTTCCAACATCTTGTTCTGGGCTAAAGTGGTACCAGACTGCCACTTGGCATGAATGCCTACCTTGCTCTGCCCTTTAAAAATAGTTTGAGAAAGTAAGGGGAAGGAAAAAGAAAAGGATCTGATTGCCTTTTTATTAGCATACTTGTTTCAACGTTACTCAAAACTTATGGTAAATAACAAGGAATAGCTCTGAAGTGACGGACGTATATATATTTTGCATTTTTTTCATTCTAAAGTGCAAATACTTTCAAAATGCTAGGTTCTCACTACAAATATAGCTTTTTAAAAGTGTGAACAATACTTATGGCTTCTCAGTAGTTTTTGTGAATAGAACCCTTTAATTACAAACAATTTGGATTTTTTTTTATTACTTTCCAATTTGGAATAAAGTCTAAAACTCATACCAAAACTATAATTCAAAAACCATTATTATTTAGCTGAGTAGCTTGTATGCAATATATAAACTGAATAGCTTATATGCTTTTCATTCGTTTTAGAAAAGAACTGAGATTTGAATTGAAAACTATTCTGAAGTGATCAACAAGTTCACTAAAGTTTAGAGAATTTTAGAGGCTAAAACCCTATGTAGATCTCATGACCATTATAACCGAAAGCAATAATTAGATTACATTTTCTAAGTACAAGTAGTTATATCTCATTTTAAGAAAATCTAACATATATACATTTAGATAAATGTAAAGGGATTGACTAGACTTTCTTTAAAAGTCAATTCTCTAAACATTTAAAATAGAATTTAGTTTTAGATAGATCTTTTTAGGAAACTCTTTGGGGTTAGACCAAAGTAATTAACAAGTGTACAACTTAGAGACACTTGCTTTGAATATTATACCTTCAAATCTTCCTGGAACCAGCAGAAATTGAGCTTCAGATGTATCACTTTAAATAAATTAATATAAAAAGTGCTTAAATACCATCGAAGAAAAGTTCAACGAAGTAAAATGCAAATCACTTTCTACTTTAGGAACGAACTTCTATGCTACGAACCTCTCAACAGAAAATAACTCATTTAATTATCTCATTATTAGCACAAACTGTCAGAAAAACAATACTTCTATTCAGAATCTTACTCAAATTGAAAATGCTGGAGCATCATATGTGAAACACACATTAACCTCAAATTTATGGTACATACCATCAGGGTCTGATATTATATCTAGAAGAGATTTATCCAGAGTAGTTTTGCTCATTATTTTTTCTTCATATTCAAAATATACATCTAGTTTCCTTGCCTGTTTCAAAATAAATATTAGAATACATTAAGTAATAAAAACATATTAAAGGCCTCGCAGCTTACTATTCTATTTTCTATGATCAACTTTAAAAACAAATGTTCATTTCCTAATAGAAGTTATTTTAAAGTTTCTTACTTTTGATCACTTAATATAAAAAACAATAGACTATTTTATTTACCATATTTGACTTATAAATTCAGAATTAACTCTGTAAGTCATATATATTAGCGAAGATAAAAATCACACAAATCACAATTATTGTATTAATGAGTAACTAGCACACAAATCATATACTGTATCCCATGCAAATTAATGTCAGGTGGTCATGTTACTTTCTTAGTCTGTAAATCCACATATTTTCACCTTAAATGGACAGAAAGTTACCCTAGTTAAATTATTTTCAATGGTTTTTAAAATAAAACTTTTTCTCATTAATTTTCCTACTTAATACTTTGAAGTTTTAGTTACTGGAAAAGTAATCCAACTTAGCTTTTCTGTACGACATCCTTTCTAATTTAAAATTTGTTGACTGAAATTATCCAAATGAAATTGACATTTAGGATCCTCCAAGGTAAATAAAAAATATCATTATCAAGTATCTATTAAATTATGCTTCAGATAATACAAAAGAGAGAAAAGAACACACTTCCATTGAAGGTGTTAACAATCTAAGGGAGAGTAGAAACCATTCATGAAATAAATTAGAATACTTAGAGACACCAACAAAGAACCAAAATATAAACATAGGACATAAATATATTAAGCTAAGACAATAGAATGAAATAAACAGTTAATCAATTGTGGAGGAGGAAGTGATGAATTTGAGTTTTGAAAGTGGTTTGGGGACATGGATAGATAGAATTCATTTCAGTTAAAGGGACTGCACCAAGACACAATCAGAATGGAGACTCTGTTCAGACTAAGGAGTGACAGACTAAGGAGTGACTTCATACACGAGGCGACAGGAAATCGTTCAGAGTCCCTCAATCCCACTCCCTTGCAGTAAGGCCAGAGCTTTAAAAGGATGAAATAGTCAGTTTAAAAATCAAAACAACATAAAAAGATATACATAGAGACCTGTCCCCACCTCTGTCCTCTTCCACCCCGTTTCCACCTGCTTCTATGGATATTTACTTTGATGATTTCTTCTATAGTTTTTCAGCTCCTTTATGCAAATGCAAGCAAATAGGGTCTATATCCTAATATTCCTCTGCTTTCTGACACTTGCTTTCACTTGACAATATATTCTACATGAGAACATGGAGAATTTCCTTATCAGTGAGCTCTTGACAGAAGTATGACAAACTCTTTAAGAGTTTTCCTTTTTATAAACTCTTCCTTTTTAAAACCCTTCATATTCTTCAGACTCCCTGACAGAGAAACTATTTTAACTACTATATAAAGCTACTTTGAATACCAAAATAGATAAGAGGTGAAGTCCTAGAAATGGAAAAATATAATATTAAAAATGGACAAAAGATATAGAAAGGAGATTCTAGGAACAAGACCATGCAAGTGGCTGTGGGACTGGAAAGGAAGAGACAGATATTTAATAATTAAATGAGATGGATACAGGAAGCAAAGTAGTGAAAAAAGTCAAAGACAACTCCTGGGGAACTAGGATGATGGTAGTAGGAACTAAGTTCACATGAATATTAGACTGGGAAAGGCTACATGTAGAGTGAAGCCAGGAAGGGACGGGGGGAGGTGGAAAACAAGATGTTAGAGCTGCCTTTCAGGCCCTCACAATCTGCTCCAGCCAAGCTTTTTTAGCACTGTTCACTAGGTTCAGTTCCCTCTAGTCACTTAAATACCTCCCTGACTTTCCATTAAACATCGTGTATACTTTTAATCCTCTAGGCTTTGGCTCAGGTTATTCTCTTAGCTTTTTAATATATTTCTCCTTCATCATCTGCCCAGAGAATTCTACTCATTTTTCAAGGTCCAGCTTCTCTGCAACTCTTCAATCTTTGTTCTTTCCCCTTCCTGCCCCTCTCCCAATCTCCTTCGCTGAAGAATTTATTACTCCCTTAAGTATGTACTGACAGCACTTTATACACCTCTCCGTAAGAACAATGATCACACATCATATTACTCTCCTTGGTTTACACGACACCTTCTAAAACTGTAAACTCCCTCGAGTGTGTCCAATTAATCATTTAACCCTAGGGGTCTAACACAGCGTCTGGCTCAAAACAAGTGCTTGATAAAATATTTGTTGGATTTCTAAGAGCAGGACGTATACAGATCAAGCAGTGATCTTCAAGTCATGAAAGTAGATAAATGAACTCCTGGAAGTGAAAAATGTAAAGAATCAGGTTTTTAGTGATTTATTATATATAATATTAATTTAAGTACGCTAAATGCCATAATGGAATCTAATGTCTGTACCCACATAAATCAATGAACCACGTTTTTTCACTGATTTATGTAGGTACAGACATTAGATTCATTTTGCTCTTCCTGATGTATATCTTACTAACACTGTACCTTCTAATGAGCAATGGAAATAGAATCCAAAAGCAAGTTAGTCTGACTGCTAATGGGTAGGGAGTTTCTTTGGAGCTGATGAAAATGTTCTAAAATTACACTGTGGCTGTGGTTGTACAACTCTGTGAATATACTAAAACCCATTAAATTGTATACTTTAAATAGGTGAATAGTATGGTATGTGAATTAAACCTCAATAAAGCAGTCAAACAAAAGTAACTTAGCATTTCACTATACTGATTGGGAAGGAGGGAAAGGAATGAAGTAGAGATTTTCTAACCTGTGTAAGAGAATTAGTATCTGTTCAGCACCCATTATGTGCAAGGCTACCACTTTCAAATGTTTGTAAACAGAACCTCAGGACCCTCTTTCTGAAACCAAATCTTGTCAGAACCCTAAACATAAAATAGATACAAGTGACGCATTAAATGTCTCTATAGAGCTCTAGGGTACCAGAGAACAGTGTTTAAAAACTATTAACTTAGATTATCCCATTTAATTCTCCAAATAACACTATGAGCTAGGAATTATTAGTCCCATTTTAAAGATGGAGAAACAGACACACAGAAACATAAATTTATTCAAGGTTACCAGAGTAGAAGTAGTAGAGAGTTGAGATTCAAATCCAGGTCAGACTCCAATGTACACCACAGATAAAGAGTAGGGAAAATTACATTTTCCTCAAGAACAATTTATGCTTCCTTTGTATATGCTTTATGAAAGAAAGTATATTTGTCAATTAGTACATAACTTGATTTTTTGGGTAATACACATAAGTATATGTGGCAAAAGGTTACTTTGTCCAGAGATGTAATATCTATAGGTCCTTTCCTTATTTTTTTAAATAAGGAAAAATACTAAGAGAAACAACTTCTATAATTCCAAAGATTGATTATTCTTATACAAGATGAGTTCAAAGGAGAATACAATTTTGATAACAAGAGTTACAAGGAAAACAGACAAGTTAAAAATATAAAACAAAATAACAAAGTCAAGATAATAAACAGATTTTTGGTAGCTTTAATAAATATCAAGATTAACTGAGTAAGAAGGGAATATTATAGAAAACCAAAGATTATGTATGAAATACAAATTATATCTAGTGAAAATAAACTCTCAGAGCCATGAATTTCTCCAAAATCCCTTTAGAAGGGCTTTCTAAGAGAGGAATCTGATAAAAAAAATCTAGTGTTTTTCTCCAAATTCCAGTTATCAGTGGACAGCCAGGCTGATGTTTTTCACATTTCAGTATATTGCCTCAACCTTTATATAAAATTAACATTTCATATATCTATCTATGGCCTTTTTTGACTGGGAAAAGCCTACTGGGTTTGAAAGGAACAAAAGAAGGAGGCACTTTTAACAACTAGCTTTTCCATTCCCTCACCATAATGGCTCCTAGGAGTCATCTGGGATGTATAAGCAGTACCCATATTTTACCTTTCAAAAATACATTACCTAGAAACATTTGTCAGATGACCAATACAGGACAGGAAAGGAATTCCCTTTCCCTTCCTAGGATTGTGGGGGATTTTTCCTTGTCTTTACCATTCCTCTTTCCATCCAGCTACAGACACCACCATTCTGGGACTACCTACTCACTGCCAGCTACAACTCTCATTTCTCACCTCAGTCTAGGACTGGTTGATGACAAAGACTAGAGTAGTATTTCTTGGCCTTCTCTCTCCTCCAAGCCCAAATCTATCCCCTAGCACTAGTCAGCAGTGCAAGTAAAGGCGAGAAGGGATTAGAGAGTTATACTTCCTTTTACTATTAAGAATCCCAATCTTCTCCTCCTCCTACTTCTTACAGGAAGGAGAGGGGATGATAAACCCTTCCCTGCTGCAACACAACATCAGGAACATTCCAGACTATGGATTAAATAGGATTTTTAGGACAGGGACCAATCTGCCACATAGTATCTATAGGAAAGAATATCCTAAGCTAAAATGACTTTAGAACTGCTCTTTTAGGATATAACCTATACCCAAGTTGAAGATCATTTAGATCCTAGCCTTTCTTGTTCTTTCTTTCTTCTTCCCATGTTTAGTTTCTATCATCTTTTAGGGCTGTATTTGGATATCCCTTTCTCCAGGTGGGTAGCAGCTGTATGTTGTATTGGTCTGTATATGTGACTAGAGCATAAACTCTAGTTTATACTAGATTACTTGTTCATTATTGTATGCCTTTACCCTGCAAGATGACTGGAATTCTCCAAAACGCAACTGCTTTCTGTAATATAACAAAATAGCACATTAATATACTTCTAGTTATTTAGGTGTGTATTCTGTCGCATTTCATACTGGTGGGTTTGCATGGATTTGCCAACATGAAAAGTTATGTTGCACAAAAACCAGATGATCCATGAAAATATATTTGAAGGTGTTCTTTAACTCAGATGGCTGAAAATATTTACTATAGAGAACCTGCTCATATGCCAAGGTGACTTAGAAATCTGGAATAAAATCCATCCTTATAGCTCTACCTCACTTCTGTGCAGAGATGGGACAGCGTAACGTCAAGATGAGGAACCTGGTTAGGATCTTCAGTTTCTACAACAGGCTATCAACCTTACTAGCTGGTTACCTCATTTCCAAAAATATGCATTTTTCTCTCAACCAAGAACACAAAATTTTTAGCATTCCAGGACCAAACCAGAATGTGTAACCTCAACTAGAGTCTCTGCTATCTAACTCTTATCAAAAGCCCAACTGAAAAAAGTGATATTAATATATCTTTTAAAGAATATGCCATCTTTCCACACTAGCTACTAAAAATTTTATTCTTAGTTTAAGAAAAGCCACTAGAATGCTATAAACTTAGACCTTACTATCTTGGTCAATCATAAAATTGCCGTCATTGAATTATACTTTAATATTACACTCTTGACTATCATTACAGTTGTCAAATTAAATCCATGAGAGTAACTGGTATTAAAATACTGCATCATTACGTCACTCAACTTACTCTAGATAATGTCTAATACAAGCAATGTCTTTTGTAATATGATGCTAAGGAACACTTTGCTTAGAATAAAAAACAGAAATTCTCCTCTCTGATAATAAGTTTTTAAAAACTTCATCACATCTCTTTTTTATCTTAGTTGCCAGAAAATTCAAAGCCAAATTTGAGAATCACCATTATTAACTATATAGCAACTATTCTGAGTTGTTACTTCATTATTTTTATGGGGTGTACTAGTTGTAGAAGCTGGCTTAAATCTATTTTTGAATAAGGAAACTTTATTTACTCTATAAATTTGCTCTCTATATTAACTCCTACTAAAAATATTTAAATTCTGACTAAAATGATCTATGTAATAATTTAAAATGTACAAGAAGTGATCTTTAGAGATGACTAGTATTAAAAATAATAATGTTAGCAACCTTATCATAACAAAATACCAAAAGTTGCTTTATCTATAATATTTCCAGAGAAAATTGAGCTATACGTGGCACTTGTAAACTATTATGTCTTATTTTATCATGACTCTCAGAAGCATTTAGTTTTAATTTATACCACCAACGTGTTGAACTCTTAAAAGATATAACCATGGTGGAGATAGGTGAGCACTCTCCGGCCTCCTGACAGCCCTGTGCATGCATACGACTGCTCTCCTGGCTGGAGTGCCCATAGTACCGCTGTGGCCCCAATGGTGGGAGTGCACCTCAGCACGACTGCAGTAATAGGTGGTGGCAGCCCTGGGCCCCTATGTGATCGCTTTCCCATCCAGTGGGAGAGCCCACAGTGCTGCCACAGATCCAGGGAGTGGCTTAGGCTCAGATCTAGTGGGGAGGCCCCACTCACCATGCACGACGGCCAGTGCAACCTAGGAAGAGGTGGTGGCAGATCTGCGCACCCAGGCAAATGACTTCCCGGCTGCCAAGAATGCCCACAGTACTGCTGCAGCCCTGCAGATGGGAGTACATCTTGGCGGGACTGTGGCAGCAGGTGGCAGCAGCCCTGAGCCTCAGTGTGATCTCTTTCCCATTCAGTGGAAGAACTCATAATGCCACTGCGGTCCCAAGGAGTGGCCCAGGCTCCGACAGGCACAGCTTCCAGGGATTGCAGCAGGTTCAGAATACACAGCTCCTGCTCCCCTGCCCTCCTGGCGGTGGCAGGTAGAATGTGCAACCAGATACTACCATTATGTGAAGGCACAAATCCACTACATCAAATAGTATGAAGTGGTATATTAATGCTCCAGACCAGAAGGAAAAATCCAGAAACCAATCCTGAAGGCACAGAAATTTAGAATCTAAATGACAGAATTCAAAATAGCTTCCATGAAATAATTCAACAAGTTACAGGAAACCTCAGAAAAGTAGTTCAATAGAATCAGGAATAAAATTAAGGAACAGAGGGAATTCTTCACAAAAGAGATTGAAACTATAAAGAAAAACCAATCAGAAGTGTTGGAGATGAAAAACAACAAATGAGATAAAGAAAAACCTGGAATCCTTAAATAACAAAGCTGATATTACAGAGGATAGAATTAGCAACTCAGTGGACACAAATACAGAAAAGCTTCAGATGGAGAAAGAACTAAGAACAAAAAGAAATGAAGAAATTATCTGAGAAATATCTGACTCAATTAGGAAATGCAACATAAGGATAACAGGTATTCCAGAGGGAGAAGAGAGGGAGAAAAGAGCAGAGAGATTGTTCAAAGAAATAGCTGAGAACTTCCCAAATCTGGGGAAAAAGCTGGAATTACAAGTAAAAGAAACTAAGAGAACTCCTATTATGTAAAAAGATCTTCTCCAAGGCATATAGTAGTAAAACTGGCAAAAGTCAATGACAAATAAAAATATAAAGGGCAGCAAGGAAGAAGAAAATAACCTATAAAGGAATCTCAATCAGGTTTTCAGCAATTTCTCAGCAGAAACCTTACAGGCTAGGAGAGAATGGAATGACATATTCAAAATTCTGAAAGGCAAAAACCTTCAGCCAAGAATACTCTATTCAATGAAAACATCCTTCAGATATGATAGAGAAATAGAGAAACTTTCCCCAACAAAAGCTGAGGGAATACATTGCCATAAGACCCCCCGCCCCAACAAGAAACGATCAACAAGGCCCTCACAACTGAAAAAAAAAAGAAAGGGGTTACAAGGCCTTGAGCAAGGAGATAAACAGGCAGATAAAATCAGAAAATTGCAACTCTCTATAAGAACAGGTTAGCAAACAATTATAACATTAAAGATAAAGGGGGAAAAAAAATCAAGGATAAACATAATCGGTTTATTTTTAACCACAAACTCACAATACAAAATGGAATAAGTTGTGACAAGAGTAACTTAGAGGGGGGAAGAGGAAAGGGATGGAACCTGATTAGACTAAGGAACTAAGAGGCTATCAGAAAATGGACTATCTCATCTATGAGATCTTTTATACAAACCTCACAGTAACCACTAAACAAAATATCAGAACACAGACACAAATGATAAATAAAGAGAAAACTGAGAAAACTATCACAGAGAGCCACCAAACTGAACTGGCAGTCCGAAATACACAGGATGAGAAACAAGGGAAATACAGAAGTACTGGAAAACAAGTGATAAAATGGCAGTATTAAGCCCTCATATATTAATAATCACTCTAAATGTAAATGGATTGAATTCTCCACTCTAAAGACAAACACAGGCTTAGAACAAAAGGATGGGAGACAATACTCCAAGCTAATGGCAAACAAAAGAAAGCAGGTATTGCCATACTTACATCAGACAAATAGACTTCAAGATAACAAAGGCAGTGAGAGACAAAGAGGGGCAGCATATGACAAAAGGGACACTCCACCAAGAGGACGTAACACTTATAAACATACATACACCTAACACAGAGCACCAAAGTACATAAAGCAACTATTAACTGACCTAAAAGGAGATATTAACAGCAACACAATAATAGTATGGGACCTTAACACCCACTTATATCAATGGATAGATCACCCAGACAGAAAGTCAACAAGGAAATAGTGGAACTAAATGAAAACCTAGACCAGATGGACTTAAGATATATAGAACATTCCATCCCAAAACAGCAGAATACATATTCTTCTCAAGTGCACATGGAAAATTCTCAAAGATGGACCATATGTTGGGAAACAAGGCAAGCCTCAATAAATTTAAGAAGATATTGAAATCATATCTAGTATCTTTTCTGACCATAATGCTATGAAACTAGAAATCACCTAAAAGATCAAAGTTGGGAAAGTGACAAATATGTGCAGACTAAACAACACGCTACTGAACAACCAATGGATCACTGAAGAAATTAAAGGAGAAATAAAAAAATATCTGGAGACAAATGAAAATGAAAATACACCATACCGACTCATAGGGGATGAAGCAAAACTGGTCCTAAGAGGGAAATTCATAGCAATACAGGCCCACCTTACAAACAAGAAAAATCTCAAATAGGCAATATTAAATGACACCTAAAAGAACTAAAAAAAGAAGAACAAAGCCCAAAGTCAGCAGAAAGAGGGAAATAATAAAAATCAGAGCAGAAATAAATGAAATTGAAACAAAAAAAAAAAACAGTAGAAAGGGTCAACGAAAGAAAGAGCTGGTTCTTTCAGAAGATAAAATTGACAAACCCTTAGGCAGACTCACTAAGAAAAAAAGGAGAAGGCTCAAATAAATAAAATTAGAAATGAAAGAGGAGAAATTACAATGGATACCACAGAAATATAAAGAATTACAAGAGAATACTATGAAAAACTATATGTCAACAAATTGGACAACCTAGAAGAAATGGATAAATTCTTAGACTCATACAACCCCCCAAAACTGAATCAAGAAGAAAGAGAGAATCTGAATAGACCAATCACAAGTAAAGAGATTCAAACAGTAATCAAAAACCTCCCCAAAAATAAAAGTTCAGGACCAGATGGCTTCTCTGCAGAATTCTATCAAACATTCAAAGAAGCTTTAATACCTATCCTTCTCAAACCATTCCAAAAAACTGAAGAAGATGGAACACTTACTAACACATTTTACAAGGCCAACATCATCCTAATCCCAAAGCCAGACAAGGACAACACGAAGAAGGAAAATTACAGGCCAATATTGCTGATGAACATAGATACAAAAATCCTCAACATAATATTGGTAAACTGAATACAGCAATACAATAAAAGGATCACACACCATGATCAAGTGGGATTTATAGCAAGGATGCAGGGATGGTTCAACATCCACAAACCAATCAAGGTGATACACCACATTAACAAAATAAAGAATAAAAACCACACGATCATCTCAATAGATGCAAAGAAAGCATTTGTTAAGATCCAAGATCCATTTATGATAAAAACTCTCAATAAAATGAGTATAGAAAGAAAGTACCTCAACTAATAAAGGCCATATATGACAAACCCACAGCCAACATCATACTCACTGGGGAAAAACTGAAAGCCATCCCTCTGAGAACAGGAACAAGACAAGGGTGCCCGCTCTCACCACTCTTATTCAACATGGTACAGGAAGTTTTGGCCAGAGTAATTAGGCAAGAAAAAGAAATAAAAGGTATCCAAATTGGCAAGGAATAAGTGAAACTCTTGCTGTTTCCAGATGATATGATTTTATATATAGAAACCCCTAAAGAATCCATTGGAGAACTATTAGAAATAATCAACAACTATAGCAAAGTTGCAGGGTACAAAATCAACTTACAAAAATCAGTTGCATTTCTATACTCTAATAATGAACTAACAGAAAGAGAACTCGAGAATACGATCCTATTTACAATCACAACAAAAAGAATAAAATACCTAGGAATAAATTTAACCAAGGAGTTGAAAGACCTATACAATGAAAACTATAAGACATTATTGAAAGAAATTGATGATGGCACAAAGAAATGGAAAGATATTCCATGCACATGGACTGAAAGAATAAATATGGTTAAAATGTCCATACTATCTAAAGCAATCTACAGATTCAATGCAATCCCAATCAGAATCTCAATGACATTCATGGTCATGTAAAGAGAACCAAGAATCCTAAAATTCATATGGGGCAACAAAAGACCCGAAATAGCTAAAGCAATCCTGAGAAAAAAGAACAAAGCTAGAGGCATCACAATCTCTGACTTCAAAATATACTACAAAGCTACAGTAATCAAAACACTGTGGTACTGGTACAAAAACAGAAAAGACAGATCAATGAAACAAAACTGAAAGCCCAGAAATAAAACAATACATCCATGGACAGTTAATCTTTGACAAAGGAGCTAAGAACATACATTGGAGAAAGGAAAGTCTCTTCACTAAATGGTGTTGAGAAAACTGGACAGCCATATGCAAAAGAAATGAAAGTAGACCATGATCTTTCACAATACACAAAAATTAACTCAAAATGGATTAAAGACTTGAAAGTAAGATGTGAAACCACAAAACTCCTGGAAGAAAATATAGGCAGTACACTCTTTGACCTTGGTCTTAGAAGGATCTTTTCAAATACCATGTCTACTCGGACAAGGGAAACAAAAGAAAAAATAAACAAATGGGACCTCATCAGACTTAAGAGCTTCTACAAGGCAAAGGAAATCAGGAACAAAATGAAGACAACCCAATTGGAAGAAAATATTTGCAAATCATATATCTGACAAGGGGTTAATTTCCAAAATATATAAAGAACTCATACAACTCAACAACAAAAAACAACCCAATCAAAAAATAGACAGAGGATATGAACAGACATTTTTCCAAAGAAGATATATGGATGGCCAACAGGCACATGAAAGATGTTCAGCATCACTAACCATCAGGGAAATGCAAATCAAAACTACAATGAGATGTCACCTTATACCTGTTAGAATGGCTATAATTACCAAGACAAAAAATAACAAATGTTGGAGACAATGTGGAGAAAAGGGAATCCTCATACACTGCTGGTGGGAATGCAAACCAGTACAGTCACTACAGAAAACAGTATGGAGATTTCTCAAAAAATTAAAAATAGGGGCTGGCCCAGTGGCACATCGGTTAAGTGTGCACGTTCTGCTTTGGCAGCCTGGGGTTTGCCGGTTTGGATCCTGGGTGCAGACACGGCACCACTTGGCAAGTCATATTGTGGCAGGCATCCCACATATAAAGTGGAAGAAGATGGGCAAGGATGTTAGCTCAAGGCCAGTCTTCCTCAGCAAAAAGAAGAGGATTGGTGGCAGATGTTAGCTCAGGGCTAATCTTCCTCAAAAAAAAAAACACAACAAAATTAAACATAGAAATACCATATGACCCAGCTATTCCACTACTGGGTATTTATCCAAAAAACTTGAAATCAACAATTCAAAGAGACTTATGCACCCATATTTTCACTGCTGCATTATTCATCACACGCAAGACATGGAAGCAACCCAAGAGCTGATCGGCTGATGAATGGATAAAGAAGTTGTGGTATATATATATATATATACAATGGAATACTACTCAGCCATAAAAAACCAAAATCATCCCATTTGCAATAACATGGATGGACCTTGAGGGTATTATGTTGGGTGAAAAAAGCCAGACAGAGAAAGACAAACACTGTATGACTTCACTTATATGTGGAAGATAAACAAATACATGGACAAAGAGAACAGATTAGTAGCTATCAGAGGGGAAGGGGGTTGAGGGGTGGGCATAAGGGGTAAATGGGCACATATATATGGTGACTGACAATCACGTACAACTGAAACTTCACAATGTTATAAATTATGACCTCAATGAAGAAAAAAAAGATATATCCAGGAAAAGAAGAGCAAATTAAATCCAAAGTAAGCAGAAGAAAAGAAATGATAAAAATCAGAGCAGAAATCAACGAAATTAAAAACAAGAAATCAATAAGGAAAATCACTGGAACCAAAAGCTGGTTCTTTGAAAAGGTCAATAAAAGTGATAAACCTCCAGCCAGATTAACTAAGAAAAAGGAGAGAAGACACCAATGACTAATATCAGAAATGAAAAGAGGTGCCATCATTACTGATCTCATGATATTAAAAGGATAATAGACGAATATTTTGAACTCTATGTCCACCAACTTGATAACCTAGATGAAATGAACCAATTCCTTAAAAAACATAATCTACCAAAACTCATCTAAGGAGAAATAATCTGAATAGGCCTATATCTATTAAAGAAACTGATCAATAATCTATAACCTTTTAAAACAGAAAGCATCAGGTCTAGGTGGGTTCATTAGTGAATTCTACCAAACATTTAAGAAAGAAATTATACCAATTCTCTACAATCTCTTCCAGAAAATAGAATGCAAATGATGGGAAACTAGATGCTTTTCTGCTAAGATCAAGAACAAGGTAAGGATGCTCCCTCTCACACTCCTATTCAACACTATACTGGAACTCCTAGCTAACACAATAAAAAAGAAAAGGAAATAAAAGACATACAGATTGAGAAGAGAGAAATAAAGCTTTGTTTGCAGAAGACACAATTATCTACGTAGAAAATACCAAAGAAACACAAAAAAACTCCTGGAACTAGTATGTGACTACAGCAAGGTTATAGGAAATAAGGTTAATATACAAAAGTCAACTGCTTTCCAATATACTAGCAACGAACAAGTGAAATTTGAAATTGAAACACAATACCATTTTCATTAGTACTTAAAAAATAAATGAAATACTTATAATATGTATAAGATCTATATGAGGAAAACTACAAAACTGATGAAAGAAATCAAAGAAGAACTAAATAAAGACATATTCCCTGTTCAGGAATAGAAGACTCAATATTGTCAAGATGTCAGTTCTTCCAAACTTGATCTATAGGTTCAACACAATCCCAATCAAAATCCTAGCAAGTTATTTTGTGGATATTGACAAACTGAATCTAGGGTTTATACGAAGACATGAAAGACCCAGAATAACCAACACAATATTGAAGAAGAATAAAAAGGATGGAGGACTGACAATATCTGATTTTAAGACTTACTACTAAGCTTCAGTAATTAGGACAGTTATGGTATTGGTAAAAAAAAGTAGACAAAATATATCGATGAGAGTGCAGAAAAAGACCCACGAAAAGTTGGCATGATCAATCTTTTTAATTTTAGACATTTTAATAGATGTGTAGTAGCATCTCATTGTGGTTTTAGTTTGTATTTTTCTAATAACTATTGATGGTGAACTTGTCATCTGTATATGGTTTTTACTCAAGTCTGTTCAAATCTTTTGTGCATTTTTTGACTGGGTTGTTTATTTTGAGTTTTGAGAATTCTTCATTTCTCAGTTTAATCTTTATGAATCTAATTGTTAAACTGATCCTTGCTAAATGACAATACTTCATTTTCACAAAAGCAGATGGCAGAGAAGTGAGAACAAATTGCTAGAGAAAAGTAATTTCACACTTTTTTTTTCGAGACTGGAAGTAGTCTTCAGAAATTTACAGTGAGTGAGAAGTTGAAGGATATTCTACTCACTCAAGAGCTATCTTTGGTCATACTTGGAGAAAGGAAACTTCTTCAAGTTCTGATAGTGGCTAATCTTACTTGGGATGACAAGAGGTAAAAGACAGTGATAACTTGTCCACTGGAGACTTTCTGTTACAGAATATATCTTCCCCCTGCCTTGAAGAAAAGACACTAAGGTTGTATGAACATTCACTTGGTTTGTATACTGGATAAGAGATTATTTTAAATAGATCAGTCAAAATCTAGCCAGACCAATAGACACATGAAAAGATGCTCATCATCACTAGTCATCAGGGAAATGCAAATCAAAACTACACTAAGATATCACTTTACACCTGTTAGAATGGCAAAAATATCCAAAACCAAGAGTGACAAATGTTAGAGAGGTTGTGGAGAAAAAGGAACCCTCATACACTGTTGGTGGGAATGCAAACTGGTGCAGCCACTATGGAAAACAGTATGGAGATTTCTCAAAAAGTTAAAAATAGAAATACCTTATGACCCAGCCATCCCACTACTGGGTATCTATCCTAAGAACCTGAAATCAGCAATTCCAAAAGTCCCATGCACCCCTATGTTCATCGCAACATTATTTACAACAGCCAAGACGTGGAACCAACCTAAGTGCCCAGAAACTGATGATTGGATAAAGAAGATATGGTATATATATACAATGGAATACTACTCAGCCATAAAAAGGACAAAATCGTCCCATTCACAACAACATGGATGGACCTTGAGAGTATTATGTTAAGTGAGATAAGCCAGACAGAGAAAGATGAACTCTGTATGACTCCACTCATAGGTGGAAGTTAACATATAGACAAAGAGAACTGATCAGTGGTTACTAGGGGAAAGGGGGGTGGGGGGAGGACACAAAGGGTGAAGTGGTGTACACACAACATGACTAACAATAACATACAACTGAAATTTCACAAGGTTTGTAAACTATCATAATCTTAATAAAAAAGGGGAAAAAAATCTAGCTAGAGAAATGTTTTGATTTCTAGTACAGTAAAATTTCTTCCCTACTGTGATCAGGAAAGTAGTGATAAGTTAATCAAAGTCAGCTAATGTAAAGAATGATAAAAAAAGAATCTGTGTTGTATACATACGTTTTAAACATCACCTTTTAACTTAAGACCTAAAGTGTACAATTGTCTGTCCATCTTGATGTAGGTTTAAGACCTTTTCTTTCAGTACAGAGGTTCACTGACTGAAACGTTTTTCTTTCTTGTATAAAGCACACTTAGATGGGATTACCTCCAGTTTCAGTTCTTTTGAAGTGGAACAAAAATATTTATAGAGATTTGCAAAGCAATTTTAGTATTTTTCAAGACTTTCCGATCTTTCGCAGTTTTAACTCACTACTACTTTAAACAATAATTAAATGGTCCATCACTGAGTCTTTCTAAGACATGTAACTTAGTTTTATAGACACAATCCTCTTTTTTTACTCATACAATGTTAAAATAAACTGGAATCAAATACAAATAACTCTTTGGTAAGCAAAAAATCGAATCTGTGAAGCATACTAGCTGCCAGTTGTCAGCAGGTCAATAATGTGGCCAGCAGCCATTATGTTTTATGGAAGGACTAAAGGCATCAATTAATTTGGAGTGTTGACTAGTAGAGAGCAATTAAGAGAGTTTCCACTTTCGGGGCTGGCCCCGTGGCCGAGTGGTTAAGTTCACGCGCTCCACTTTGGTGGCCCAGGGTTTGGACCCTGGGCACCGACATGGCACCACTCATTAGGCTATGTTGAGGCAGTGTCCCACATGCCACAACTAGAAGGACCCACAATTAAAATATACAACTATGTACTCAGGGGATTTGGGGAGAAAAAAGCAGGAAAAAAAAAAAGATTGACAACAGTTGTTAGCTCAGGTGCCAATCTTTAAAAGAAAAAAAATAACTAGCCCTTAAAAAAAAAGAGAGTTTCCACTTTATTTTGAAAGCTTATCTTCCCCTAAGAAAGATAAAGTAGGTGAGCCAAAGGAAAATTAGCCCCCTGGAGGAGGGGCTGTAGTCAAAAGCTAGCATTATTGGCAAGGGCTAAGTCTTATTCAGAGTGTAGACCTAAGGCAGTACATGATTGCTTGATCAGATGATGTCTTTAGATTTAATTCACTACCCCTTAACTTTCTCCACAAGAAGCAGCAAAACAAACATGAGGATTCAGCACCAATGAAGCCTCAATCCACAACAGTTTATTAACAGCTTGTCCTTTGCTGGCTACATCAGGACGGAGCACTCAGATGGTAGAGCTCTTCCTTTCAGGTGGGAGCATTAGGGGAAAGAGCACATAATGCCATTCCCATCTCTTATCTACTATGACTTACACGCAGGCATCTTTTCCTTTTGTTAGGTATCTGATGCTAAGAGTACTTGATTCATTTTGACTATGCAGGTAGGCTAAAAACAGAGTAAATGAAAATTTGTCTATAAACTAGTTAAGTAGTCCAAGAAGCCATTCCCCAACATCCAAGAGGGGAAAGTCATAATTGTATTAAAAATGAAAGAACTGCTAAAGAAGAGGTTTAAAAGGTATGGATTACTCAAAACAAATGAGGATTCAACAATTTACTCTTTAATCTATTAGACCAAAATTAACTACTCAAGCCACTAAAATCTTTAGAATGTCAATAAACATATGTGATAATATTTGCCAAAGTTGTTGCAAACTAGTGTGCTCTTTCTAACTTTCCAGCAAAGTATCGATTGCTGGATAACTGCCAGGACCTCTAAAGAAATTCATTTCTTCCAGTACTGTGCTTCAGAAAATGATCTAAGGAAAGGTAAGCAGCAGCTATGAACTAAACATTCCAAAAGGAGAAATATGCAAAAGTGTAATACAAATACCAAGAGAAGTGTTCTGAGATCTCTGCATAAAAAGTCATAAAATTCTTGCAAATAATAATAAAAAATATTTATTGCCTAGGTGACTAAATATTTACAAAGAAGTGAAGCTCAGATGGTCGATAAATTCTAGGGAAAAGACCAAGAGATCATGGAGAAAAACACTTCTTTAATTAACATGATAGCCAGAGGTAGATGGTATAATACAGTAGCATACAATTAAACATGCCACTTAAAAGTAAATATTATAAAGTTGGAAATTTAATAATTATGGAAAATTATATGAAGAAATTTTATAACTAGGAGTAATGAGAAATAATGGAAACAATAGAGTTTATGTGCTAGTTTTGATAAGGGAGAAGAACAGCTTAAAAGAGATGGTCAACATTAAAAGAGGACTCTTCACAGGAAACAGCCCAATTTTTCTATACTAATAGATTTTCTTATATCAGGATAATGCTTTTAGAATATGTGGTTTATTAATTACAACTATAATTTACATGTAAATATTTAAAATAAACATGCTCCTTTACCTATGGTATAAAAAAAAAATATTAATTTGGATTCCTAGAATGACCCAAAGAGAAATACTGTGTCCTATACATGACATTATTTTTCCTCTGCAAGTGCATGTCCTTTATAGCATAGTTTCTTTAAATCAGATCCATTAGGAAAAGGGTGTCTTTCTTGAGTTCCAGCAAAACAATTATTCCAAAATGTGTAGTTTTTATATAGAACCACTTAACACCTTAAATAACAGATTAGTTTCTTAGCATAAGATGCTATGCCAGACAATTAGCAGCCCTGGAAGAAATTTTTCTATAAAGAAAGCCAAGTGACCAGGTCTTAAAGCAGAATTGTTTGGGTCAGGCATGGTGGCATATTAAAGGATCTCAGACAGAAGGCTGCTGTTAGCACAAACTGATTCTGAAAAACTCATATAAAATCATTAGTGTAAAATCAAAAATAAGCATCATAAAAATTTTCCTTAAGTAAATTTTGCCTTAAAAAACACTATTTTTCACCAATATAGCTACACTAGCCATCTTCCAGTTCCACACTTATTTCCAGAACTCACCTGTCCCTCACATTCCTTAGTCCATTCTCCAGTTAAAACACAAATCAGATCACGTCATTAATCTCCAGTGACTTCCCATCATACTTAAATTCCTATTTCTCTTGATCCCATAGTCTATCACTCTTTCCTTCCTCACTATAGACACATTAGTCTTCTAGGTCCTCAAACACACCAACTTTGTTCATGTCTTAAGGCCTTTTGCACTTACTTTGCCTGGAATGCTTGGCCCTGAGCTTTTCACTAACTGGCTCCTTCTTGGGATTCAGGTCTTAACTGGAACATCACCTCTTCAGAGGTGACCTCCCTAACCACTTGCTCTAGAGTAGCCCTTGCAGGCAGGCTCCATCACCTCACATCACTGTTTTTGCTGTTTTCACATCACCTAAATGCCTAAAGTTATCTTGTTTTCCAAGTTGTTTACTTTGTTTATTGTTACTACAATATTAGCTTCAAAAGAACAGAGAACTTGTCTTGTTTACCACAGAATCTTTCGGGCCCAGCATGATACACACTGAGTCACTCAATAAACATGATTGAATAAGTAAATTACTTTAATCAGAATTTTCTCAAACCGTAAGTTCTAGTCTCTGACCCAGAGTATATTCACATTTATGTGTAGCAGGATAACGTTTGTAAAGTTTTATGAACAACATGAAACTATGCACTTGCCATAGGTACAATAATTACTTTGGGCTACACAACTCAGTTTGGTAGTAGGAGCTAAGTTTGGCATTCTCTTGGTTTTACAGCTGTGAGAACTGAGGTCAGAAAGTAAAACGTAAGAATTAATAAACATTTAATAATGAAAAAAACCCCAAAAAACTGTAAGTCAAAGGAAACTCAGAACAGCTTAAATCTCAAAGCACAACTAGGACTATTAACAACTGCCGTAACTTCTTAGAATTTATTCTTATTTGTCTATTTATGTGCATGTAGCACCCAGCACCCTACCTGACATATAGCAAGTATTCAAAACACGTTTTAATGGATTATAAGATGCTTATTGCATAATTAGTTTAACAGATGTAAACCAGAATCTGTATTTTCTTTTAGCGCAATAAGTTTTTGTTTAACCTCTCACAGTAGATTCACAGTCTTCATGTTTAGCCTTGTAAGCAAAGCCTTTCTCTCCTACTGGAGGAAATTCTCAATAAAGCTGTCTGTTTTATTTCACCTGGTTATATATATTATCTCCACAGGAGACAATGACCTCAGGTAAACAGATCTGAGCAGCTTTGTTCAAATTTACAGAGATGCTACATGTGGAAGTGAAAATATCATCAGCAGAATCATCTACAGACTGCACAATTGTTTCTATTCCTGTAGCTACATGAAAATAGCCGGTATCAATATCAAGATGTGGAACAATAACAATAAAAATTAGGTTGTCAGCTTAATAGGAATTATGCAGGTTTAAATTCCATGCTGCACAATGCCCATTATCTACCAAGAGTAGCTCCTTTCTAATGTTCTATGATGTTTTAAATCATTAAAAAAGAAAAATGTTTAAGGCCCTTTTCCACAAATTCAAGATGTTAACCATTATCTTTGACAGGCAGCAAGTAAATTCAGCTTTTTTACATTGCTTTTTCACATGTATCATATCAAATAGAAAGTAGGGTCTGTAATAACCACATCCTAGCATATGGTTAATCTGTCACTGGAATTCAGCTCCATGTCCAGAGAATAAATAAAAGTAGAATTCTGAAGAACTAATTAAGTGAAGTTGATATGGGGTAATCATGAATAAAGTAATGAGAAAACAGAACTATGATAACATATAAAAGATCCAATATATTTGTTTCAAAAATCACAGTACAACATAAGTCAGTAAAAAGCTTTAACACTAACAGACTCATCTAAAACTAAAAAGTTCAAAAACAAGTTACATAATGAGGTGATGTTATTAATGGATATTTTAGTACTACAGCAAAAGGGATGTCTAAATCTGTATTACTGATAGTTAGAGGTTTTCTGTTAACAGAGTAATATGTGTAGAGACAGTATTGGGCAGCACAACATAACAGAAATATCACAGATTCTAACTTTTATTTACTGAATGTGTGACCTTAGGCAATTCACTCATCTTTCTGGATTCTTAAGTGTGCTCATTTGCAAAAAATGAAGGTAATAATGCTGTCTTCAATAATTATATCTCATAACATTACAGCGAGGGCTCAACAAGATAATGAATATAAAAGCATTTTACAAAGTATAAAACCCTACATAAACAGAAGTTATACCGTAGGGAGAAAAAAGTTAAATTTACCTTTATATGTTCTAAAACAGCAGTTGCAACATTTGTATGGAGATCAATAAGTCTTTTTTTTTCAAGGAGTTCTGGCAAAGAACTACAAGTATCAAAAAACTGAAAATTAACCATTAAATTTTCTAAGTAAATGACACAGACTTTAATAAAACTCACACCTAGGTGTTTCCTTTGAGGAAACTTGGAACAGTAAAACAGTGACAAAATGACTAATTAAACTCTTAACTGAATTTAATCTCTAGGTTTGAAGACATACAGTATTTACTACTTTAATACAGGTGAAATGCTTCTTATTTTAAAATAATCTGCCTCCCAAATATCATTATTTCCACCATTTCATTTTCTGATTCCAAAATTTGGAGATTTAGAATAAAATCAGACTAATGGAAATACGATTTTACCAATATTTCTAAAACACGTTTCGTCTCTCCTTGATGGCATTTAAAGTAGCAAAAAGAAACTGCTTAAGCTTTAGCTAATAAAATAAGAGCAGCAATGAGAAAATTAATAATAACTTACATTACTTTATCACCAATACTATCTTCTTGGTAAAATTACCCCCAAAGAAGCAAATGATGTGCTATCTGTTAGAGGGAACTTGAACCAGCTGAAGCATGTTAACAGCACAAGTTAGTTCTTTAAACTTAAAGATATATGCTATTATCTACTATTTTCGATTATAAAAACTATTAACCAATTTTTTAACCTTCAAAATAAATCTTATCAACAGAAAGACTTCAAAGAGGATAGATTACTTACCTAACAGCTGACGTTAGCTTAGCAGTATTGTCAGAAAGCATACTTATGGCTCCTTCATCTTCCCCTTCTAGTCCCTGGGAAAGAAAAAAAGGTCCCAGTAACTACTCAGAAATCCCAAGCACAAGCATAAAAATTAAAATATTCCTAAGATCTCTGATAAACAGTAAAATTCAGTTAACTCAGAATAACAATTCTTCTCCTCTAAGGAGCAAGCACATGCATTTTTGATAGTTATAGAAAAGTTCTAGTCACCACCAGTCTAATAAATGGTTGGATGACTAAGAAAAGGATCAGCTGGTATTTTTAGGTAAAGAAACAGGCCCAGAGACCTGCCACAGGTCACAGAGGAATAAACAGGACAGCTGGAATCTGAAGTCAGATCAAAGTACAGTAGAATGAGCAGCACTGGAACACGTCTTTCTAAAATGAAGCCACATTATATATTTTTTCAAATCACAAAGTCATACTATTCTTTTAAAAAATGTTGCTATTCTCCTCAGCATTTACATTTCTTTTTAAAAAAAGATCTTTTATATAAGTTGAGAGTATTTTTGTTGTTAGTAAAGCAATGAATGGCCTTGAGTATTTACGAAAACTAAAAAAAAAATTAACCTCTTTCTCCCTCCCAGATGTCCTTCTGCTTCCCTATAATTCTTAGAAAGCAAACAGAATCTTACCATGATGCTTTTAAGTCGTTTAACCTCATCTTCCTGTGCTCTGTAAGATTCTAGTTCTTGCTGAACTGATTCTGCAACTTCTGGGAATGGACTGAAACAATATTGCACAAGAGGAACCATGAATATGACATTAAAAGATTGATTTTTGTGTATTTTGAAATATATACAGGAAGCACTTATTATCTGAAATGTACTTATTTTGATTTAAATGTTTTATATATAACATAGGCAGAAAACATTTAGTATAAATACAACCACATATCCTTGTGATATCTTTTATATCATAAATACTATTTCTTTAAAATGCCTATCACAATACTCATACATCTATAAACAAATTAAAATCTTATTTCTATTCTTTTTATTAACCATATCACATTTTCTCTTCACCTATATACTGTTAGGAAAAAAGGGAAAATATTTAAGTGACTGAAAAATAATGGAAAAGAAGTCATGATATATTAAACTTCAATTAAATATTGTCACCCAAAAAGTAACATATAGTCTCAAAGGGTCCATGCAACTATAAAAGACAGTATTTAAAAAATATTACATCAAGTAATTGTGGAAAAAAAATCTTTTAATTCTGTAAACTTAATATCCTAAAACACTACTGGTAAAAATAGAAAACAGGCCAAGTTTTGTTGGTCTAATGCCTGATATCTTCTTCCAAGCGAGCCAGTTTAGCAGTAATTTCCAGAGACTTCAGACACAACTGATCTGCAATCATTGAGCAGCTCAGGTAGAAAAAGTGTCACACAGCACTCATCTTGAATAATTGTAGATGAACATATGTTGACCAAGAAATGGCTCCTAACATGAATATTTTTCATCTACAGCCTGAGGAGAGGCCAGAAGCTTTCTCTCCTTTATGAAAGAAAAGGTCATGTCTCATCAGCAATGAAACAAAAACCTTTCCTCCCTCCTCAGCCCCAAGACTTGAGAACACTGCCCTAACAATCAGCACATTTCATCCAACAGAGACTGACAGAAATGACAGAAGTTCCTGAAAGGATTTTGGAGAACAAGCCCAGTTTTACATGACAACTGCAGGCACTAACCCCAGCTAACCCCACTAACTCCAGCCCCAGCAGAGTTTATGTTGGCAAGAAACAGCACTGAGCATGTAAAATGTGCTGGTTGAACTAGATGATCCTGAAAGTCTCCACTATCTTCAGGTCTCAGAGCTAACAGACAACCGCTTACATTTACTGAGTGCTTACTGTATGCCAAACACTACGCTAAGAATTTTCTCTATTCTCTCAGTTAATGCTAACCCCAGTCTTGGTGAAGTACACAATAGTAACAGTAAGACCAGGGACTTCAGGATCTGCCAGAACTGGGTTTTAATGAGAGCTGGATGACTTTGGGCAAGTTACTCCTTTCTATTACTTCCCTTAATCTTCATATCAACCTTCTGAAATAGGGCAATAGGTATCATTAGCATTCCCACATTTTACTGATGAGGAAACTGAAGCTCAGACAGATTTAAGTCATGTGTTTAACTCTACGCTGTCTCAGTGTCTTTGTGCCACATCATCATTATAGTACCATATTCAGAGTGAAGGCTAGTCAGGGCTATTCCTATGTACAGACAGATTATTAAAGTTCTTACTATTCAAATGAATTTCTCAGATTGTTCCTAAACATGTTTAAAGAAAATATTCAAAATTTCCATATTTGAATGAAGAGTTTTTGTGTTTTTTTAAAGACTGGCACCTGAGCTAACATCTGTTGCCAATCTTTTTTTTTTTTCTTCTTTTTCTGCTCCCCAAAGCCCCCCAGTACATAGTTGTATACTGTAATTGTGGTCCTCCTGGTTGTGGCATGTGAGACGCCGCCTCAGCACAGCCTGACGAATGGTGCCATGTCTGCACCTGGGATCTAAACCAGTGAAATCCTGGGCCACCAAAGTGGAGCATGGGGACTTAACCACCTGGCCACGGGGCGGCCCCCAAGAGACTTTTCCTTAAGTTTTTCTCTATTAGGGAATGTGAACTTTAGAATTAACTTTAAAATATCCTCCATCTTCTATAAATAATGTAAATGTAATTTCTTGCACTTCATCCTTCTGGAAGGAAATGTAGCCTATGGAATTCCAAAGAGAAAAAAATAATTTAAAACAAAATAAATTGTAACAGTATCTAAAATTGCCATAGGCAGAAAGAGTAAGATAGTGACTTTTCTCTGCAAAGAAAAATCAAATTCTTTGTTGTAGCAATGTGATTTTCCGGTGTTTAAAAAAAAATTATAAATAAAAAAGATAAGGCATACAAAAAAACCCAGCACATTGAACCAAGTCTATATCCTACTTCTCTTTAAATATTAATGAGGCCAAAAAGAACAGCCATATCAAGGACATAGATACAGTAAAATTTAAAATATTCAAAAATAATAAACAACATTGTATTTCAATAATTATTAATGAGCAACATTCTTTTTTCTCTCAGAGGATGAATTTTCATTTATTTATCTTTTAGGCGAGGAAGATTGGCCCTAAGCTAACATCTGTGCCAGTCTTCCTCTATTTCGTATGTGGGATGCCACCACAGCATGGCTTGATGTGCGGCGTGTAGGTCTGTTTCTGGGATCCAAACCTGTGAACCTTGGGCCCACTGAAGTGGACTGCACAAACTTAACCACTACACGACTGGACTGGCCCCTCAGAGCAACGATTTTTTTTGTTTGTTTAGAATGATTTCTCTAGCCATAATAACTGCCAGATAACTTTTATAACAATTACTGAGCCCACGAGGTACCCTAAACTTTAAGACGACATAGCAACACATGGGATACATATATTTGCCTACAACAAATCATGTGGCAAATTATTACAATTTTTTCACCTATTATTTTTAATGTACTGTGAATAAATCTGTTTTTCAGGCTTAAGTGTTCTCGCCACAGATATCTAAAACTGTCTTTTTATAATGGAAAACATGGAACAAAAAGGAAAAATCACACCTCATGTTTCCCTGTCACAAAAACCTATTTTAATGAAAGGCAGAAATGACCCATCACAGAGGGTCAGTGACGATAACGACAAAATTTAGAAAGACAAATCTACAAAATCAAATGGTATGAGCTTACTGAAAAGAGAAGCAGCCCCTACAAAACAACTAACAAAAACCCTAGGAATCAGGAAGAAATTGAGCAACAAAGATACATATCTATAGACTATTTAATTAAAGCTCCTACTCATTGTGTAGATGAACCAGCATGACTTCTTTGATTTATTTAATCAAATTCATTAAATTCGATGACATCATTTCTTTTTAGAGGTTTACTTACTGATTTTTTCTTACTTACCTTCCTTTATGTTTCTGCCAAAATTTATCAACTGGAGTTAAATCATAAGACTTTTTGTTTTTTCTCTTTGGTCTAGCACCAGCTGGAGAGTTTTCCACTCCTGAAGATTCTTCCAAATTAACTCTGTTTAAGTGGAAATCCTAGGAAAACATAATACTGTTTTAAATAACAGTTTTCTGAATTTAAGTACCATAACATTTCCTACAACAAGGAAAATAATCTACACAGATTCTTGTCTTTTCTAATATTTCCAAGGACAAAACACAGATGTGAAAATTAAAAGACCTCCTTCTAATGTTTTGTTACACACACATGCACTTTTATTTATTCTAATTAAAATAATAGATGTATATGATTGAAATTTTAAAAAATACACAAAAAACCGTGTAAGTTTCTCGTGTATCCTTCTAGAAACATACTTTTGCATATTAGCAGCATACACATATACTTCTAATTTTACTTTAAAGAATAGGATTACATTATCCATTTTGTAGTTCACTTTTTCTTTTAATAATGTATTTTAGAGCTCTTTCCCTATCTGTATATGTACCTCTACCTCATTTTTATCAATGGCTACACAGTAGTCCAATATTTGGCTGTATCTATTTATTTGACCAGGCCTCTTGATGCCTAGTTCTTTCCAGTAACAAACATAATCTTAAATATAATTTTTAAACTCTTAGAGATTCTTAACATTCTGATGGGTTACTTGATTGGATTGCATTTAAAAAAAATTACAATAGAAGCTACAATAATAACAAAACTCCTTTCACATAAATTCTAAGAGCTAGTTAGACCAGTAGTACTTGCTAAACTTGTCTGCCTAGAACTAACTTTACTCATGTGAAGCTTGATTTTTTTGCCCTTTCTCAAAAAAAAAGGAAAAACAACAAAACCAAACCATACAAAAAACAAAATAAGAGTGAACATCTTTATTATCCTTTCCCTCTCCCCTTCTTGCATTAGACCTGTGGGTTCCTTCATGTAAGAGCACTTCAACTCTACTCTGAAGAATAGTGAGCTAGAGATAAAACATGGCTATCAATAAGTGAGTTAATAAATGATGACCAAGCAAGAAATTACATGGAGAATTATCTAGCATGAGTGTGATACAATTATCTTAGTTCTAAGATATAAGTTTTTGATTAATGATTAAAGTTCTAGGTCTTAGCAAATTGAATGTACTGAATACAATTTAATCTCCTCCTGATAAAATAAGGTCATCAATACTGAGTCTAGATCCTTAGACCCTACCAGGTAACTTTCTCAGATAAATCCTTTACAACAGCTTACTTCCTTGCCATTTTCCCCTATGACATGAAAAAAAAGAGTACAAAATATATAGATGTCTAATTGCCATAGTGGAGTAAGTAACAAGTTTATTGACAAAGAAGGGTACACTGTTATATTTCAACCTGTTAATACTATGTCCTTCCCATAGACTCCTCATATTATCATAGGATAAACATATCAGTAACCTTATTTAATTCCTCTCACTTTCCCATCCCTATATCTTAACCTCACTTTGCACAACAAATCATGCATATAGGCAGAAAGTAAATATAGCACAATTGTGAAAAACTATTTAAAACAATAGATATTAATAGCTACATCTGAGAAGAACCCATTTTTAAAAATTACCTAACAAAACAAAAGATACTGAAGAGAAACATTTTTCTATAGTTGTTTTATTAACTAGAATTTCTAGTGAAGTTCTACTTCCATGGTGATGACACAGCTCATTCAAAATAAAAGTAACTTGTTAGCAAAATTACTGCTCTAAAAATAGGAGAGCATGTTATTATTGAAGTATTGATAGAATACTTAAAAACACAAAATGATAAAGGAATAAAAGATGTTAAGAGTTTTGAGAAATAACATAGTAGCGGCAAGAACATTTCCATTGTTTGCATAACAGCCAGGCAAATAATGAAAAGTAATTTCAATGTTGAAAACTGGGAAATTAGAACATTCTGTGCTGTACTCAACCACGTTAAAGAAACTATACACAAAAAAAAGACAACAGAATTGGTTTTAACGTGGTAGAGTCTAACATGTTTCCACTGATATTCACAATTTCCTTACTTAGAAGACTGAACAAAGGTGTCCCAAATCACCAGATACAAATAAATCCCATTGGGAAGGGCTAACCACATGGATAAGTCTTCAGCAGTCTTGTTTTCCTTTCATAAGCTAAAGCCGATCAGTAGAACCAGACAGAGCTAAAGTAACAAAATTACCTTTGGATAATATAGGTGATACCTATTTATGCAGAGCTAAGATTACATTTACATGAGAAAAAAAGCATAATAAAATAAAAGTAACTTTTATTTTTGACAAAGGATTGAGCCAAATCTAATCAAGTCTCTAGATCTACCTGTTTATAGAAAATGCTGGGGATAGAGAAACATGTCAAATTGTAACCCACAAAGATACAATCAACCAAACGCAGAAATACAGGAAATTCTTTAGAAAAACAATCCAATTCCTTCAACCAAAAAATAGTAATAGAAAAACAGTGGGAAGAGAGAAATTGTTGCAAATTGAGAAAATAAAAGATATATCAACCAATGCAATGTATTGTTTGGATACCTATCTGAAGAAATCAACTGTAAAGATGTACCTTTGAAACAATTAGAAAACAGTGAATACAGAGCTAGTATTAGATATTACCAAAGAATAACTATTAATTTTGTTGAGTATGATAATAAAATTACAGTATTTTTTTTCAAAGATATATGCAGTAGCATTTATATATAAGATCATATAATGCCTGGGATAAGATGTGTAAGATGCATATTGCCCAGGAAGCCAAACAGTGCACATGGAGGTTCATAATAGTATTCTATTTGTGGTTTTATATGAAATATTCCCTAACAAAAGTCCTAAAATTTTACAAGAAACAGGACTTAAAGTACAACCCACAACTGTTTGCCCCTTGCCATAGTGATTGTGAAAGTATGTGTTGAGATGGGGCCTCGTCACCCTGAGTTCGTGAGTGACTGATGAGCAGAGCTCCCCTCCCCACCACCCATCCACATTGGACAAGGAACATGAAATACTGTGAACAAAAAATAAATATTGGTTATTTTGATCCACTGAGGTTTGAGGGTTTATACTGAGCAACACAACCTGACCTATCCTAATTCAAAGGCCAAGGTGTTCTACACAGATTCAGCAATGTCAGGGACACTTCGATAAGCTTGTTCACGTCTGTTAAAACAAAATTCCCCATAATTCTAGGAATCACGAGCCAGAAAACTGCCCAGAGATACGTCGTTGGCAATGTGCAATATTTTCTATCAGTCTTCATGTAATAATCTCAACTTATAAGCTATTTATTCAGTCTCTAAACTAGTAAACAATTTGGGCCTTAATGATTTAGAAATGCACTGCCCAATACAGTTACTACTAGTCACGTGTAGCTACTGAGTACCTGAAGTGTGGCTAGTCTGAAATGAGATGTGATGTACATATAAAACATACATCCAACTTTTAAGACTTGTTATATAAAAAGAGAATATAAAATAGTTAATGTTTTAAATTGTTTACATGTTAAAATACTAATATTCCAGATATACTGGGTTACACAAAACGTACAAATGAAATAAATTTCACTTGTTTCTTTTTATGTTTTTAATATGACTATTAGAAAATCTAAAATTACATGTGTAGCTTGTACTGTATTTCTGTTAGCACTGATTTAGAAACACTGAACTTTGGCCAATGATAACAAGCAGGGACAGAAAAGAAGAAAAGTACAGAAGACAAAAAAGGAAAGAAAAATCTAATTTAGAATATTTGTAAGAATCACTTAATTGAAAAAAATTCTTGTAAAATGCTCTATCATAAACATAGACAAAATAAATATCTCAAAATCTTATGTGCTAAGCAAGTAGAATATAAGGGGGAAAAAAGGTAGTACCTAAAGCTAGACTAGTAAATAGTAAATACTACACTCTCTTCTTTCCCTTAAATAAAATTTTAATCCAGAATTAATATGAATGAATATGGGAATATATAGAAATAATACCACTTTAGAAAAATGAATGAAATCAGGCTGTCTTCTGGGCTTTTACATAGTCTACACACCTTTAGCAGGAACTTCCTCTGAACAACTAGTTTATACAGTTATCAACACTCTGGGTTTGGAGTAAATGAGTAAAAGTTTACATCATAATTTTGACTTCTAGGCAAATGCCTGAAACTAGTCCAACACAGTGCTGTCCAAGAGGTCTTGTGTTAGTAAAGACTAGCAGACCCAGAGAGCATCAACCTCCAAAGCATCAAACTTTGCACTACACTTAGGCATCCAGTGTACTGCAGTCACACATCTTTAAGAAACTGAGTGCTTCTAAAATGCCTTTTTAGTAACCTTTTAAAAGTATATATTGGGGCCAGCCCCGTGGGCAAGTGGTTAAGTTCGTGCGCCTTGCTTCGGCAGCCCAGGGTTTCGCCAGTTCGGATCCTGGGCGCAGACCTAGCACTGCTCATCAGGCCATGCTGAGGCGGCGTCCCACATAGCACAACTAGAAGGACCCACAACTAAAATATACAACTATGTACTGGGGGGCTTTGGGGAGAAGAAGGAAAAATAAAAAATAAAATCTTAAAAAAGAAAGTATATATTATTTTGGAAACTTCTTCCTTTTTTTTTGAATGGCAAGAAAAAAGTAAACTTTATTAAACTCCCTATGTGTACTAGTACAAATTCTGATTTAATCTTTCAAATAATAAGAGTTACTAGCAGGGAGCCAAAGGCATAAAAAGGGCATCTAAGATTTGAAAAAACAAAGGCCAAGTAAAGGACAAGATACTGAGATGAAATAACGACCATCCCTTTGCCTAAGGGCGACCGCTCATTACAGCTGACAATCAAAGCCACTCCTCCCATAACCAACATACAATAAAAAGGAAGGACAACTTTCTAATTACTAACTTCGCTTCTTATATCCCAATAAAAAGGAAGACGCATTGCAAAGTTTTTCACGAGAAGAATGTATTTCCCATGTTAAATGACAACAATCATCTTTCTGGCATGCAGGGAAGCTATGTGAATTTTCATAATTGTTTCCAAGGTCTGAGATATAAATATTATCAGTGTTACAGATTTTCAGGCAAAGATACTTAATATAAAAGTTGCAAGTTAACAGTTCCTTTCAAGAACTTTTACTCCATCTTGTGGAGGTAAGGGTGTAATTATTAAGAATTTTAAAAGCTTGGAAGAAACTTCAAAAAGTTTTAACAATCAACAAAAAATGGCGTGGTTAGAATTTACGACGTTTCAGTTATAGTTTTTTCACGTCTAGAAACTGCATTAAAATTAATGAACAGGACTAGTCAATGTAAATCGTGTAGTTTATTATAACCAATGTCTTCAAAGAGACTATTTTCATAAGACCTAAATATTCTAATAATGTTACTAAGAAAAGACTGCTTAAAGGCTAATATGGAATCTGAGCAACCAGCCTAAGAAACTTAACTAGAGCTGTGCACTGCTCTACTATTTATAATAACAGAAAATGAAAGCAATAGTAATCCAAATGTTCACAGGGGTCCATCATTCTAACCTCCATGCAAGCAGGGAGCATGTCTGCTGTGTTCACCTTGTATCACAGTGACTAGCACAGTGTCTGGTACAGAGCAGGCACTTAATAAATATTTGTTGAATTGAATTCTTTGGAGACACCAGGCTGCCAACTTTGATTCTGTGAAGTTAAGATTAGAATAAAACCAAACAACCTCACCATCTACTTTCACCATTTTGTATTTTTAAAAGGGTATTTAAACTTCAGAGTAGGAAATAAAAATTAATATATTTCACAAGGATACAAGGATAATAAAAGGTAAAGCACTAAAAAAAAAATTAGTATAAAGGTCAGTCACAAAAACTCATGTCATAGTCATTATTTTCATTTGACTCTGGAACAGTGAAAACCTCAAGGGCCAGTATTAGCCTTGTCTGCTTTTGGGGAATCTCTGCACTAAGTTACGTTGCCCAGTTGTCTCTGCTGACAACTCTCTTTCTGACAATGGGGACGCAGAGCATATTACTTTATATTGCAATTACTGATACATATGTCTTATCTCTTACACTCAAAGCATCGTGTAGTTTAATTTCCTCCCTGAACCGTTCGAGTTTGGGAATTAGAAAAGATCCCAGTATCTCAATGCTCTATATAGCCTCCACACACCTGGCAGGAGTGAAGAGGTGACCCCTGATCTATATGCTCTGATTAAAACCCTCACCCCTCACTCCCACCCAACAGTCAGGGCCCCCCCAACCAAATCTAATTTGAGACTATCAAAACTATCTCATCACAAAAAAAAAACAAAAAACTATCTCATCACATCCATTAATCCTTGTATGGCTCTCTTACTAACCCCCTTCAGATCCCTTCTCTTGTTCTTACTCAACTCCTGAAACCCTTCTGCCATACCCTCTGGAACTCACAGTCATCAGCAAAACCTCCTATTCGGAACATCTACTCTAAACTTCCACTGGACTTTCTTGCTCTAACTGAACTCCAACTTGCTACCCACTGTAGCCTTCTCAAACGGTAACCTTCCTTTTTTTTTTCCTTGTCACAGATCTCATGTCATTGGACCCAGGATCGGGATAGGCGTCTTCCTTGCTACTCTCAGACTCTTTAAGTGTCCTCTTCCCTAAAACAACTCCAGCTGTGAAACTCCTGTCATCAGCCCCTAACAGTAGTTCTCAATCAGAGGCAATTTTGCCCCTCTCTACCCGGTGGGTATATTTGGCAATATGTGAAGACACTTTGGTTGTCACAATTGAGGGAGTGCCACCTAGAGGGTAGAGACCAGGGATGCTGCTAAATATCCTACCATGCATAGGACAGCCCCCCACAACAAAGAATTATCAGGCCCAAATTTTCAACAATGCCGAGGTTGAGTAATCCTGGTCTAGTCATCCTGGTCACTAATGCCTCCTACAGACCTACAGGACATTCTTATCTCCTTGGTCAACTTTTCTCTTTTGATCATTCTCATTGATACACAAACATGCTGTAATTTCTCTTATTTACAAATCTTTTCTTGACCTCACATTCTCTTCTAGCAACCACCCTTTTTCTCAGCTCTCCTATACAGCAAAACTCAACTTTAAGGTTTGTCTATACTCACTCTTTTATGTTTCTCCTTCCATTCTCTTAGACCCACTTAGGTGTTTTGCCCTACACTATGGAAGCTGCTCTTACCAAAGTCACTAATAACCTTGACATTGCCATATGCAACGGAGACTTCTTAATCCTTAGTATTTGTCCAAGTTGATTCCTGCTTCCTCTTTGAAACATTTAATTCACTGACTTCCAACAGAACACAGATCTAGTTCTCAGACGTCACTGGCTGCTTTTTACTACATTATATTACTGGTTCCTGTTCATCACCCTGACCTCTAAATGTTGAAATGTCTGAGTGCAGTTCTTGGACCTCTTCTCTCTTCTATCTACACTACTTCCCTTGGTGATCTCGTCTTATCTCTTGGCTTTAAATATCATCTATATATGGACTACTCCTAAATACATTTCCCTAGACCAGATGTTTCTCCTGAACTCCAGACTCATATATCCAACTATCTATTTGAGATCTACATTTGAGTATCTTAATAGGCATCTGACATCTAACATGTCCAAAACTCAGTATCTGATCTTCCTCCTGAAATGCTCCTTCTGTGTCTTTCCTGTCTCAATAAATAACATCTATCCATTTGCAAAGGCCAAAACCTTGGAGTCATCTTTGACTCTTCTCTTTCTCTTAGATCTCACATCCAATTCATCAGCAAATCCTATACTCTACGTTCACAACCCTCGCCACTTCCATTCTGATCTAAGCCACCGTCATCTTTTGCTAAGATAACTGCAACAGCCTCCTAATTGGTCCTTGATTCCTCCTATGCCCCCAAAGAGTTTGTTTTCAACAAAGCAACTAGAGTGATACTCTTAAAATGTGCACCAGATGTTACTCTTTTACTCAAAACTGTGACTGGCCCCCCATTTCACTCAACTTTTAAGTCAATATCCGTACAATGGCCTATAAAGTCCTATGCTATACCGCTTCCAATGTCCTTTTTAACATCATCTCCTGCTACTCTTTCCCTGTCTTAATTGGCTGTGGCCCGCTTGGCTGTCTTGCTGTCTTTTTAAGCATGTTAGACATCCTTCTGCCGTAGCCTCCCATATAGCTACATACCTCACTACCTTACCTCCTCCAGATCTTCCTCACATCTCTCTTTTTCAGTGAGGTCTTCCCTATTTAAAATTGCAATCTGGTTCACCATTATCTACTTAATTTTCCTCCAGAGTATCTTCTACCTTCTGAAATGTTACATATTTTATTTATTGCCTGTCTCTCCTACTAGAATGCAAGCTCCAGGAAGAAAGGAATATTTACATTTCCTTCATTTATTGCTAAAATCAGGGTCTAGAATGCTCTGTCAGAGAGCAGGCACTCCAATAGTAGTTGAATTGAATTCCGCTTCTTCAGCCTCTTAAATAATCTCCTAAAACTAGTTACCCTGTTCCATTACTCAGGGCTTAATTCAGTGGTTCCCTTTGATTCTTCTTGCCCTCTTTACTGAATCAGAGTTGACTACCATTTCAGTGACACTCAGCCTAGAGTCTAGAATGGCACAGGACTCTAGGACAGAGAAGTGTGCAGAACTGCCAATTTCTATCACTAATCCTGAAATCTGATTTTTTAAAGAAATCCTTTACAGCTAGAATCTGGGTTTTAAAGAAATAAACTGTTAAATGAAAATCATCTAGTACATATTTTTCATTTCCTTTCTATATGATAATTTCAGACAATCTTTGCAATAATGATAGTAATGTATACCATAATCCCTAGAGGCCTGGGCCAGCAGTTAGAAAAGCAGAGTACTAGTCTTGGCAGAGGCAACAATTTGGGTTCAAATCCTTTAACTTCTGCATCTCAATTTTTCTATCTACCAAATGATAACTATTTTGGCTCTATTACAGCATCTTGCACAGAAATTACTTGTGTACAGATTTTCTTCCCATTGCCTTTGAAGGTTGAGATTTGTTTTATTTATCTGTGGGTATCACATGCTATACACAATGTTTAGTAGAAGAACATATGCATGAATAAATGCAGATTTTTGTTTGAAGTGTAAAATTACATAGGTGGAATTACTTCAGAAAACATATGGTATAATATAAAAAATAGGATTTATTTTTACCACAAAATAAGGCTTAACTGACTCTCAGAGAAAAGGGAGAAATTATAGCTTTTCTCCCCAGGGAGAACATATCTATTTACTTATTCAGTGTGAAAAAAAAAAAAAGTCACTTATTTTCCTCCATTCCTTTTTTCCCATCATTGCCAACAATACCACTGATTTATCCTATAAAGATCATAAATTTCGAACTGTAAACTTCAATGCTTCACTATTCTCCAGCATCCACATCCAGTGATACCAAATCCCATCACTTCTTTTGTTCATATTACTCAGCTCCATCATCTGTGTTTCTGTAATTTTAATTTATGCTAATTTTAAATTAACGGGACCACTGAATGTTACTACATTTTAGTAGAAAGTGGTATATTTAGCCTCTTACCAGTACATCATGCACCAAGGCTTGATATGTCCAAGTATGGTGTAAAGGAGTTGCCAAATCTATGTTTCTGTCAACAAGGACTAATAAAGGCCTTTGGAAGCTGTAAATATATTAAAAAAAATTATATAACTCTTGATACCAGTGTATACATCCAGGTTTTTCTAATACTTTCCAGTACATATTTGTCATTTTGATATGAACAATAGGTATGCTAATACTGACATTCCATAATACTTTGCTTTTTAAAATATTTTCTATTACAGTCAGTCAAGTAAAGTAATGCTTTGGACTACTTAGAGCCTGTTTCTAACACTAGATAATAAGTCTTATTTAGGGTCTTTCTTAAAGGACAAAATCTATACAAATGCTTTTACAGAATAATTTTTACAGTTATCAAAGTAAGAATAAGTTACTTCTACTCAGATTTATATTTCACATTTTCAAAAAAGGAGAAAAAAAGAACAGCCACTATCAACTTCAGGGAAAAAAATTAAATCGAGCAGGATCTTATAAATTCACACAAATGTTTGACAGTTTCATAAATTACAAATTACAATTTTTTCTGTAAACAGAAATTCAAAAAAGCAGACTCTAGAAAAGAGCCGCACAAAACCCTATCCCATTATAATAGATAAAATTAAAACATCATACCACAATGGTACTTAAATAATTATTCACTTACCAGACGCTTCATATGTTGTTTAACTCTACTATTACAATATATATGGGAAACAGACTACACCTAAAGCAAACTGAGGCACAAAGTCATTTGGTTACCATGTGTCTCCAAAGCTTGTAGAGATTTGCTTTACAGGCACTACTGGATCAGGAGTATACACTGATTTTCAAAAGGCAATGCTATCTGATTATATTAACTATACATATTTTTTCTGGTAAGAGACTTGTGACCATTTTAGTAACTCAGTACACCTACTGGGTGTAAGACAGTGGATTCTCCAAAGTGCACTGATTATAGTACTCTGTGATAAAAAGCAGGAGCAGCACCCTTACTGCCTACTATCCTTTATTACTTCAGAGCCAGATAGAAGCCAAGGGAGCATAGCCTACAGCAGGTTTTCTTAACTCAGCACTACCGACATTTGGGGTTGGATAATTTCTCATTATGGGGGTTGTCCTGTGCACTGTAGGATGTTTACCATCGCCCTATAACACACACCCCTAGATTCCAGTAGTATCTACCCAGTTGTGACAACCAAACATGTCTCCAGACATTACCAATGTCCTGTGGGGGGCAAAATTGCCCCTCATTGAGAATCATTAGCCTACCGTTGGACTCAAATACATTTAACAATAGTCCAACAAGGTCGCTGACCCCTAATTAAAATAATTTAGAAATGCATCCAACACACTAAAAATAAGACAATCATATTACGATAATGTGAATTTTAAAAAATTATCCAATTAAAATAGTGCCTTTATATTGGTTTCTAAGGCCTACACCAGAGCACTATAAAAAGGGAACTATTAAGTAAGGTATGACATACTGGTTGCTTCTGTTGGAAAAAAATTAGGTGAGAATTTGATTTTTCTGCTCTACTTAATAAGAAACATTTTGAAGAATATTTAAGACCAGCAATGAAATCATAGAACAGTTTAAAATAACATGGGACCTGAGAGAGAGAGAGTTGAATAAACAATTGAAACACAATATTAGTGCTAACTCCAAATTATAGAAGTAGTACATAAGACTGCAGGAGAGATCCATCAACACTGACTTGAAATGAACTCTGTGGAAAGTTACCATGAAATTATTATTTCTGGAGGGCAGTTACACTGAGTATCCATTTATTTTCACAGGCTTTATTTATTAATTAACCTAAAACAGGGGGGTAAGAATTAATTTTCTGAAATACTGTCTATTCCCCTTGAAATAATTCTCAGCAATTTGTGTGGGTTTCTTTACTTCACCCCAATATTGTGCATTATTTTAATAATCAAAAGTTAAATGTACCATAATGTATAGGTTTTTATTCATTTATTATTTTTTAAAAATCTTTTTTCTTTTCTTTTTTTGAGGAAGATTAGCTCTGAGCTAACATCTGCCACCAATCCTCCTCTTTTTGCTGAGGAAGACTGGCCCTGAGCTAACATCCATGCCTGTCTTCCTCTACTTTATATGTGAGACGCCTGCCATAGCATGGCTTGACAAGCAGTTTATAGGTCCACACCTGGGATCCAAACTGGCGAACGCAAGGCTGCTGAAGTGGAGCATGTGAACTTAACTGCTGCACCACAGGGCTGGCCCCGATGTATAGGTTTTTAAAAAGTATTTCTATTCAATAATAATTGAGCAGCCAGTAACTTTGGCATTATCCACTCATGCTAGAAATGTTAACTGACAAAAATTCTTTGCAAATTTAAGCTATTAGTATTTCAAGAGAAAAAGGGAAACTAGTCAATAGGTAGAAATAGATATAAGCATCAAAAGTTTTTTACTTATTTTTTTTCACTACCAACAAACTTAATGATAACTGAAAAGAAATGGCTTCTGATCTTCAGTTACATAAACAGAAAAATTTCTCTTACAAAGGATAAAAATGCAAAACAGAAACTTCTAACAAAGGGTAAATTAAATAATATATTCCATTTGTATTTCAAGAACAATTTGAGTCAAAAACGGATTCTGATTACTTCATTAAAAATAAAAACAAATTTCAATTACAAGAGTATTGTATCAGACAAGAAAAACAATCTAGAAAACTTGATAAAAGTTTCACCTTCAAGTTCTATAACTGTATTAACTAACATAGTACCTGAATTGGCCCGCTCCAAGAGTGTCACCTGTAAAAAGACTGTTTCTTGCATCTCTTAGATTTTCCCGAAGTTTCTTATCTAGTTTCTGAAAAATCAAATTTTATATTAACTGTTAAAGAATAGTTTTACAGAACTTTATATAGGATAATACATAACATGTTCTTAGATTCATAACCAAGAAACCTGGAATTTCTTTATAAAATAGCAATTCTAAAAGCTAAATATCTTAGCTTCTTTACTATTCAATATCATCATAACTTGGACTTGAAAAGACCAATGCCTTTTCTACTGTGACTCAGGCCTGATTTCATTAAGAAGTACTTTTGTTGAGTACTTTTACTATAGGTTCAGAAAATGCTCTGCCGTAATGACCGCTCCCATCTCCCCAGGTATGACTGTTGTACCAAGGAGGCTGTCTGTCTATATAGTGGTGGCTGCAAGAGTCTCCAGAATAAAAATGGAATACATGAAAGAAAACAGCTCTCCATGAGGCAATGATGCATTTGAGCTAATAAAACTCAAAAACATTACTGTATCTTCCTCCATCTTTCCACACCACTCACCCTCTTTCCTTTTCAATAATTCTGAAATTTCTCTAATCCTTTATTTATTTATTTTGCCAAGGAAGATTCACCCCGAGCTAACATCTGTTGCCAATCTTCCTCTATTTTGTATGTGAGTGGCCACCACAGCATGGCCACTGAGAGAAAAGTGGTGAGGTCCATGCATGGGAAACAAAGCTGGGTCACCAAAGCAGAGCATGCAGAGAGGCTACTGGGGCTGGTCCTCTAATCCCTTATTTATTTTTTAATCTTTAAAGCAAATCTCTGAATGCTCAATTTATACTGAATATTGTACTCCAGTATAGTGGGGCAGCAAAATGCATTACACCATTTTAAAAATGGTTATGATTATTAATAAATACTTGCTAAATGAAGTTAATAGTAAATGATTTTGGGGATCAAATATAAGTGTAAAATACTACTTGGAGAGACAAGGCTGAATGAGGAATATGCAGTGTAGTAAAAAAGAAACAGGGCTGGACTAGCACATTGGAGTAAATCATTTTATTCCATCACACAGAAGTACATGATGGTTACTTTTTATTTTTGGTGGAATCCCAACGTTATAAGATAAAAATATTTGCCTTTGGTAATTAATATATAATCCATAGCAATCATATACTTAACATAAACAAAAACACTTGAGGTGCTTATGGAAAACAACTGACACAGTATTATTTATCCCTGATGGATATTTGTGTGAACTCACCACTGCTACCATTTCTGCTGCTGTTCCTCTTGAACATCTGATTATAGGAACGGCACCTATTTTAAAAATACATGTTAGCAATAATTTCAGTTTAATAATTAAAATGGATACAGCCATGTGCCACATAACAATGTCTGAGTCAACAGTGGACTGCACATGTAATGGTGGTCCCATAAGATTAGTGCCATATAGCCTAGATGCGCAGTAGGCTATGCCATGTACGTCTATGTAAGTACACTCTATGACTTTCACATGATGACGAAATCACCTAATGACTCATTTCTCAGATGTATCCTTTCCATTAAGTGATGCATGAGTGTAGTTATAAAATACATCAGCATCAAAAAATAACATACAATAGAGGTATACAATTTCAGGCTACAAACATAAAAGGACTTACAATCTTAAGAGTAAAAGCAATGTTTCAGAAATGGACCTTCTCATTTATAAAGAAAACATTAGGGAATGAGAAAAAGACTATTTTTATATGGTGTTGGCCCATCAGTGTCTCCAGATTTTTTTCAATGAATTGACTAAATCAGCATTTTGATTCCCTGCAGGCAGTTTCAAAGAGTAAGTTTACTCTCCACTCTCAGGGTTCACTTTAATGTGACTTAAAGGAAAAGAGCTTAGCTAATTTAGCAGTTTAGAATTGTTACTTTTTATTTTATAAATTAACAATGTAGGATTATAGTCCCTTTTTTAAAATACTAATTTGAAAGATAACAGAAAACACATTCTTCACATGATATGAAATGCTCCTAAAAGTTGGTTTCAATTCATTATCGAATCAACTCATTAGACCTCTTAATTTCTCTCTCTTTTTATTATTCTAAGTTTTATCCAAGGCTAAAAATGTAAAATGACAGAAAAAAATCAAACTGCACTAAAAATCTCATAAAACAAACTGAGAACATTGTAATCTTTATATGCTGAAATTGTTACATTTTAGATTCTATACAAAGCATGCTCAGTGAATTGCAAAAGTAAAAATGCGGAGTATTAGCAAGTTTTTAAAAACTTTGTTTTCTTCTGATGGCAAGTTATACATGCTTGTCACAAAAAATTCAAATACTATTAGATACGCATAAAGTTAACCCTCTTGATTCCAGCACCCCAAATGATCCCCACTAAGAATCAGATACAGAGGCTTTCACGTTATTTTCTACACAGTCTAAATAAGGGTGTTTGTGGAATGTATAAAAAACAAAAATAGGATATTGTACATACTGCTCTTAAATTTGTTTTCTTTCATTTAACAATTTATTGCTGACATCCTTCTATGTCAGACTGGCAGCAATTTCAACTACGTCTTTGAAAAAATCACGTTCTGATACTCTACATAATAAAGGGAGAGCTACCACTTCAGTGGTCTTTATTTATACTTTTCTTTTTCAATCTACCCTGACTTTGAAAGCAGAGCATTAACCAAGCAAAAATAACCTTAAATGTCCACAATAACTCCCGCATTCAGCAAAATTTTGAAGATGGTGTGGGATGGCAAAATAGAAAGATTAATTATGTCTGTTTAACAACTAAGAGTTGTATACACGTACTTTCTTTAAAAAAAAAACAACAACAACCCCATTTGAAGGTACTGAGAGCAATCAAAAGCAGGCAGAAAATGGAAGAAGGTAAAACTCTTCGAAGAAGAGATCTCCTTGAAAGGTGAGATTTACTTTTCACCAGCTTTCCTCCTGAGGGGACTTTCCAGTCTGCATGGCACACAGGACAAAGAGCTCAGGCAGAAAACAGAACACTTACTGAGCTGAGGAATCAAAGAATGGAGCTCAGGGCTAGAAATTAAAGGGAAAAATCCCTGAAAGGAGGGAGCCCCCAAATCTGCACACAAATTCTCCTCAAATTTTTGTCTTTATCCTAAACTATGCATGGTATCTCTCTTCCTTAATTTTCTCATTTATGAAATGGAGAGAAATTTTACTAATCTAATGAGAATCATTTTAACTGAAAGGTTTTAAGTGTCTGCAAAATTAAAGTGCAATTAGAGGGTCTCTAAACAGACCATTAGTAATAGTAAAGCATAAAGTCATACATTAGATACTAAACACAATGTAGCTGTAAGTAAATTTAGATGTTCCAAAGAAATGTTTAAAATTTTGAGAGTATAGTGGATTAGTATTATATGTAAATTTAGTATTTTCCGGAGGCCTGGGAGTTTGCCTGAATAGTTACCAGGCATATATCTCTCTACTCAGAAGTGTATTTGAAAATTTTCACAGTGACATATTAAAAGAAAATTAGCAGGCACATAGGCGAAGTCACCATCAAACCATTTAACTAATACATTAGAAAGTTACAATTACCAAAAACATCTAAAGAGACCACTCAATGGATCTACTAAATACTAACTTAAGAGGATGAACTATATCAAATTATTAGAAGAATTATGTTTTTATATGGTACAAAATATTTTATCCCAACTCTGAAGAGAGAGGCTGTAGAGATCCAGATGGATAAAAGGGGATCATATTACAGTATAACAGATTAAAATGAGTTGTTAAATAATTTACTTTGAGGAAATAACCAGAAAGATTTGAAAACTTACCCAGTGTAACAAAAAAGCAGAAGAGGCTGTCAACAATTGTGTCCATAACAGTTTCCATTTCTGTGTCTGTTATATCTGGCCTGTTAATGGCTAAAATGACATAGGTAAAGGAGAAAAAAGTCACCAAAATTTATGCCTTGTCTTTATAAACTCTTAAATTACTAAACTCCTAATCAACAAGCAGTTTGGTAATATTTGCAATACTCAAACAAGGAAAATTTTTTATGCTTTAAACTCTAAGTGAATAAGTATCTATCAAAAATTATACTATCTCGAAGGAAAAAGAACAATATCAGCAGCAGTAATAATAGTATCAATTATCAGAGTAATAATAAGGAAAAAACCCCACCACATAAACTGTATAAATTTTTTGCTAGAGCAAACAGAAAATAAATATCATATTCCATAATGTTATTCATGAACACTAGATGGCCTCAAGAAATTATTGATCTTATTATCCAACTACTCCAGAAAAGGACAACACGAATCAATTACGGTAAAACGAACATCACCTATCATTTTCTTTGTATTACAATAAGCCATATGAATTTCTTTTCTGATCTACTAGACTGTATATGAGTGGTTCCCAAACTTTAGTGGGTATAAGAATCACTCTAGGAATATGAGAAAAGAGCAGGAAGTTCCTCTAGATGCTACTAAAAATTAAAAGATTCTCAGCCATTTCCCCTAGGGATTCAATTCAATAGATTTGGGATAATTCGAAGAAAAAAATTCTGACAAGAGCTTCAGGAGATTCTTGGGGTACATTCCAAGAAACACTGCTGTGAAGACTGTCCTTGAGAGTCAAAGACCTTGCCTTATTCATCCTCCTATCTCTCACAATACCTGGGTCCAGCGTCTAACAAGCAGATGTTCATCATTTGTTGAAAAGACTGACTGGACTAAAATATTATTTATATAACATTTTAAATTTCCCAACATCCTGAATGTGAAAACAAATATAAAATTCAATACAACCTGTGATTAGCATGAGAGGAAAGCAGAATCCAATTGGATATATGAAAGTATTTAAAGAAAGTAGGGTCCACGTAGACAACATAAAAACAATAAAGAACTCAACCAGGCAATACAGAATCTGGATGACGAAATATGATGCTACCTGGTGTCAGAGACTGCCATCTATATAAATCAGATGATGTAAATGGCATAAGGAGACAACGTGAATTATGCAAATTCAGGGGCCATAAACCCAGGGAAACAGTCAGTTCATTTAGTCAATAACTGGTACAGATAAAATCTATATGGAAGCCACCAGCCTTTAGGTCCTATACCTTAGACCTACACTTCTGAATGAGAACTAACCTGAAGAGTCAAAAAACTGTGCATCAATAACCTTAACTCACTTGTGATAACAGCCTGGTTTGTCTGAGACAGTAGCCTGAGCGTAACTGAGACAATAAATCTGCTTCCTTTACTGGATAAATAAATTCCCAATCCACGTAAAGTAGGTGATACAAATCAAATCCATGGTATTAATATATTTGATCTATGTTTAGAATAATCTGTTTAAGATGATTAGTTAAAGCACTTGTAATGTTGGAGAGGATGTGGTATAAAATTAGATAATGGTTAACAGCATTGTCTCTGGAGTGAGTGCCTGGGTTTAGTAACGTGGTGCTGCCATTTCCTTATCAAGTTACTTAATATCTGTGCCTCAGTTTCTTCACCTGGAACATGGAAATAATAATACCAACTTCACAAAGTTATTCTGAGGAGTAAATGAGCTTATATTGTAAAGTGTTTATAGAACAACCTATTATTATATTATTGAGAATCTGAGTGATTATGTGATTACACTTTAAAATTCATAAATTAAATTTATACTTTAAATAATTATTAATTTCAGACTAGCGTTTTTTTTAAGTTGAGAGGCATAAGAAAACTAAATTTATAAGTACTTGATTGTTAGTGAACTTAGACTAACTATAAATTTAATTATTTTTAAGAACTATTTGAATATTAAATATCTGGACAGTTTTTGCTTGCCAGATTTATAAATTTGCCTGGTCTGGTATTTGAAGTACTTGAAAAAGAAAATTTAACATACTGAATTTATAAATGCAATTTAAACTTTAAGGGAATTTAACAAACTAAGTTTGCTGACTAAGCTTGTTAAATGGGACTGATTAGAATTTACTCTGTTCACTCTGTGGTAATCAATCCAAGAAAAAGTAAAGGTGCTTGTTTTTATGTAACCAAATTTATAAATAATATAATAAAATTTATAAGTTTAGCTTAAAGACTTAATGGAAACTAGGTTTTAAACATACAACTTAAATAAGTAGCTAATTAATTTAAAACTCAATTAACTGTAAATAGAATTCTGTAAATAATAACTACCATCGAAAATCTCTTACATGGGCAATTCAGCAAATATACTCTTTTAGGGATGTTGTTTAATTTCAATAAGAAAGCATGCAATGGAGCTCAATGAAACCAAAAGATTCATGTTCTCTTCTCTCAGGGAGCTTACCATCTGGCCCAATGTTTTACAATAGTGTACCACCGGCATTTTGGGCAGAACAATTTTCTGTATGAGCATGGCTTACACACTGCAGAACACCCAGCATCCCTAGCTCCTGGTCACTAAATGCTAGTAGCAGCCCTGGTAGTTGTGACAATTGAAAATGTCCTTATACATTTCCAAATGCCCCCTTAGGGGGATATACTCCCATTTAAGAATCACTGATTTTCTATTTACCCCCAAACATCTCAATTCTTAAGTAGCAAATTAATGAGTATTTCATTAATTAAATTGGCTAATCACATCTTCTATAGTTTACAATTTTCTTTAAAATATTCAATATAACTAATCAATGGGCATAAAGTTTTAGTTAAGCAAAATAAATAAGTTCTAGAGATCTGCCATATAACATCCTACCTAGAGTCAACCACATTGTATTGTACACTTAAAAATGTTAAGAGGGTAGATCTCATGTTAAGTGTTCTTATCACCACACCCCCAAATCAAAATAGACAACATAATATGGTGTGGGTGTATGCATGTGTATGTGTGTCTTTTAATTTTAATCTACATTCCAGGAATGGTCAGTTTACCAAAACTGGGAACATGAACTTCAGAGGTGGTTAGACAGCATTTGATCAACACCTACACTCAACCCCACTACTGCATGCACAAGCTGTAAGAATCAAGGGAATCTCACACCCTATATTTGAGAATGGCACTTCTACTTCATTCCCTAACACTACTACAGTAGCTGCTAACTCCTGACTGCTGTCTGATCTTGACAAACAGCAATACTAGCCAACCCTATTGAGTACTTTCTATGGGCTAGAAACTTTTCTAGGCATTTTACACATATTATTCCATTTAATTCCCAAAACTCTATGAGGCAGATAGTATTATTACCCCCATTTTACAGATGAGGAAACTAAAGCACAGAGAAGCAAAGTAACTTGTTCTTGTCCAAATGTCAAAGTATTAGAAGATGAACTGAACCCTACTATTAAAATACTGGCTTACTTACCATGAGGGAATCATTCATGAAAGTTGTTGCAGGCACCCTAAAAGGTCAGAGAATTGGTACTTCGCTGAACTCACAAAATGAGTTTATTAAATGTTGTTTATATGTGACAGAATTCAGGCTAAGACTTGTTTTTTTTGTGTGCTTTTAAGAATTTTTTACAGCTCTACTGCTGTAAACAAAGCTGGTTTTGGAGTGCACTAAACATGATAACATTTTTCTTTTTTTTACAGTATACTATTTGTTTTGTTAAGAATGAATTACAATATTCCTATTTTTACATACCACGATATGAAACAAGCTCCTTATTTTGATTACATAATACAAACATATCATCTTCCAAAGTAATGAAATTGAGATACTGATCAAAAACCTAGAACAAAAGAAAAGGTTTACAAATCAACTTTACAATATTGAAAGCACATCTAGTTTGACTTAATCTACCAATAGTAAAAAGGGAAAAGTTATAATTATATTCAAAAACTAAAAATTATACCAATTATTCTCACCTAATTGGGCAAGAATGAGGAGGTTAATATAAAAAGCAATAAAAACAAGCCTTTGGGCAAAAAATTAAGGAGAAGAGTAACATTTCCAGAAAACAACACTTAAGAAGATAATAAAAATTTTTTTTAAATTGTGGTTGAGATGGGAATGGATATCAATTGTGAAGAAAAACCACAATTTCAATTTTTATATTCATTTTAATCACACTTTCCTAACAAAGTCATAGTAACTGTTTTTCCACTGTGAATGTTTGTAAGTGGGGAAAAGTTATACTAGTTCTTCAGGAGTGCAAATTAGGAGAAAAATTTAAAAAACTAATTGAAATATATTAAATTTAGTTAAATAAATTGAAAACCATTCCTATTATTTTATGTAAAATTCATGATAAATTTTGGAAGACCAAGAACACTAGGACATAAGTCTTAAAAACTAATCAGAACTAGCAGTGGACTATCTAACCCTAAGAACGAAGACTCGATCAGTGGGAAAAAATAGCAAGTAAATGCATGGTTGTTTCATCTTTTATTTGCCCTATATCATTCCCTAGAATTTTCACTTATGTCTTATCCACATTCAAGAAGCACAAGGCACAAGAGGGATATAGCCAAGAATATATTTTACAGATTTATTTCTAACTAAGCTGAACCTGACTAAAAAGTCACTATGATGCAGAACTGCTGGCCTATTGTGAACTCCTCCTTTCTTATCTAACATCGCCTCTCTGGATCCTCTCTCCTAAGTAAGAAAAGATCTGGATGTAGTGTGGTGACTATAATGATTATAGATAAAACAATGTCAACATATTTTGAGTATAATTTATGACAACACAACTGTCATACTATTTCTAAGTTGAGCTAAAAAGATCATACAAATCCCAGCCTAAAACAAAAACTGATTTAGCTTTTTACTTTTGTGTCTCAAATTCACTAAATAATAGGTTCTTTAGTTTGGTTTATTTTACCTAGTTCAAGTTGAAGATAATTTACATTATGAGAATTCTTTCTAAAAGTATTGAGTCTAAATATTTCTTTGGTTGTTCCAGTCCTTTGTAAACTAGACACCTATGTCGATTAACAGGTTTCAAAATATTACTAATTTTACATTAACAAAATGTCATCAGCCAACCAAAATCTCTTACCTTGGCTACTTGTGCTACTGCACTAGCTGCTAATGCTGCATTTGCAATATCTTCCAGTTTACTTCTTGAAATAGCAGAAATAAAATTTAAATAATATGATTCATAGAGTTGATTTCGAAGATCCTATAAATACAATGAATACTTCATTCTTATAGGATAATATAAAGGATGACCACAAATAAAAATCTCTTAAATACTAGAACAGTAAGGTTTTGGAGGTTAATATACATATTTGAAAGACAGGTTATATAAATGACAACCAAAAAAAGTATCCCAAGAGAACAAAGTTATGAAGAAGTATTGTTTACTTGGTTACCAGATGCAACCAACATTTATTTTAATAATTAAAGTTATGATAATTATATTATCCATAAAATCCTATTAATTATAACACTGCATAAAATGGCTTTGAAATAGCATATCTGCATTTTTCTTAAAAATATCCAGAAGTGGTTCTCTTAAATAGTAAAATGCTTATTATATTTGGCAGACACTACCTTCTATTGCTCTGGTCATGTGATGATACAACAAATACTTGTTTCACTGTGCACAGACATGTAATAATTCCAATGACCAATTCCAGAAGTATTTCTTCTCAGCCATCCAAAAGCAGTATAATTTAAAGTTATGCAAATTCTTTCATCAAATTCACTTAATTTCTTAAACTCTAGGCAAACAGATATCTAAATAACCGTATTTCTTCAAATCAAAGATACTGTCAATTGTAACAGGCAACATTACTTTATGTAACACTAAGAAAGAATTAATGCTGCCAACAAACTTCTGTAACACACCATTAATTTTCAGACGCATCTGATTTCAGAGATGCTGAAATGTGAAAGACCAACACGGGTGGAGCCCGTGTGAGGAAGGCGGCTGAACAGGGCTGTGGCAGCAAAGGCTGGGAGATGGAGTAAAGGACCGAGGATGGAGGGACTGAGAGAACAAGCAAATATGCTGAGGATAGTGGGAGGCATGCTTCTCAATGTCAGAGCAAGGAGTTACAAATTTGTAAACGGAAAAAGAAAAAGCTAGAAGGAAACCTGTATTTCTGAACTGAGACAGTTTTGGAGGTTATCTGTCTGTCTGTCTGACTATCTATCTAGAGAGATAAGAAGATTTATAAAACTAAATATAAATAGAAAAGTGTGTATATGTACATACGTATATTTTCTAGCTCTGTCCATTGAGAAGGCCTAAGAACTGTGAGACTCTAGTAGCAATGAGTACATCTAATGCCCAGACACTGATTTCTAAATACTGTTCTCTATAAAAAGCAACCAGGGCTCCTTAGACAAATGGCTGAATCTTGGGCTGGGACACAGAAAGTACAAGATGAGACTGGAACATCTTATTGTGCCAGAAAGTAAGGAAGTGGTGAAAGACTGATGAAGACATTTCAAAAGGACATAGAAGTTGAACAAAGTTGCAAGACACAAGATCAATATATAAAAGTTAACTGGATATCTATACACTTGCAATAAGCAATCCTAAAAACGGAATTAAGAAAACAATTCCATTCACAAAAACATTTAAAAAATGAAGGAATAAAATTTAACAAAAGAAGTGCAAAACTTGTATTCTGCACATTACAAGACATTGTTGAAAGAAATTAAAGATCTAAGTAAGTGGAAAGAGATCACATGTTCATGGATCAGAAAATTTAATATTACGATGGAAATAACGCCCAAACTGATCTACAGATTCAATGCAATTCCTATGAGAACCCCAGCTGGCATCTTTACAGAAACTGATAAACTAATCCTAAAATTAATACGGAAATTCAAGAGACTCAGAAAACCCAAATAACCTTGAATATGAAGTACAAAGTTGGAGGGCTCAATTTTCCAATTTCAAAACTTGCTACAAAGCAAGAGCAATCAAGACAGTGTGGTAATGGCCTAAGGACAGACATAGAGATCAAAAGAACAGAGTCCAGAAACAAACCAATGTATCTACTGTTGATTAATTTTCAACAAAGCTGCCAAGACAGTTCACTGCAGAAAGAAAATCTCTTCAACAAATGATGCTGGAACAACTGAATAGCCACGTGCAGAAGAAATCAGCTGGACACCTACCTCATACCACATATAAAAAGTAACTCAAAACAGATCAAAGAGCTAAATGTAAGAGGCAAAACTATAAAAATCTTTGAAGAAAATGAAGAGATTTGGCAAGAGTTTCTTCAATATAATACCAAAAGCACAAGCAACTAAAGAAAAAATAGGTAAACTTAAAATTAAGCTTAAAACCAAAATTAAAAATTTTTGCACTTCAAAGGATGTCATCAAGAGAGTGAAAAGATAACCCAAAGAATGGGAGAAAACATTTGCAATTAATATACTTAATAAGGGTCTAGTAACCAAAATAGACAACCCAATTAAAAACTAGACAAGAGATCTAAACAGACATTTCTCCAAAGATATGGAAATAGCCAATAAGCACATTAAAAAATGCTTAAAAATCATTAGTCGTCAGGGAAAGGCAAAACCACAATGAGAGACCACTTTACACCACTAGGATGGCTACAATCCAATGTCAGATAATAAAAAGTACTGACAAAGATCTGGACCAACTGGAAGCCTCATACACTGCTGGAGGGAATAGAAAATGACACAACCACTTTGGAAAACAGTCTGGCAGTTCCTCAAAAATTTAACCTTAGAATTATCATTTGACCCAGAAACTCCACTCCTAGCTGTTTATGGACATAAGAGAAATGAAAACACATGTCTACATAGAAACTTGTACACAAGTATTTACAGTAGCATTATTCATAATAGCCAAAAAGTGGAAGCAACCCAAATGCCCATCAACTGATAAATGGATAAACAAATTTGGTATATCTATACAATGGAATATTACTCAGCATTAAAAAGGAATAAAGTACTGATACATGCTACAATATGGATGAACCTTGAAAACATTACACTAAGAGAAAAAAGCCAGATACAACAGACCATGTGTATGATTCCATTCATGTGTAATATCCAGAAGAGGTAAATACACAGAAATAAAAAGTAGCTTAGGGATGGGGTTGGGGTATCAGGGATATAACAGCAGAGGTGATGAAAATATTCTAAAATTGATTATGTTGATAGTTGCACAACTCTGTGAATATACTGAAAAATCACTGAATTGTACACTTTGTACACTTTAAGTGGGTGAATTGTACGGTATGTGAATTATATTTCAATAAAGCTATTATAAAAAAAGGACAGAAGAAGGGACTGATAAATGATACCTTTTTTTTTTTGAGGAAGATTAGCCCTGAGCTAATATCTGCCCAATCCTTCTCTTTTTGCTGAGGAAGACTGGCCCTGAGCTAACATCCATGCCCATCTTCCTCCACTTTGTACGTGGAATGCCTACCACAGCATGGCTTGCCAAGTGGTGCCATGTCCACACCCGGGATCTGAACTGGCGAACCCCAGGCCACCAAGAAGCAGAACATGTGAACCTAACCGCTGCACCCCTGGGCCAGCCCCATAAGTCATACCTCTTTAAAAATGGCACAGTCGGGTTTACGTAGGGTGAAAGAGAAAGCTAGCCATCATTAGCTACAGAGGATACAAAATATGTGACTTTCATTAACAATTTAAATAGTAATTTGATTCAACAGTCAATAACACGTAAAGATGCTTGTTACTTGTGGTACATACTGTTAGCTACCTATCCAATATCTATTTTTCCCTTCTTCCTTGCTAAAAGAATTCATATTTCGTTTGGGGTGGGAATACACTCATCTAAATATTAACTTTTGCGGTCTCCCTCAAAGCTAATTCTACCCAGTGAGAAATAAATGCAAGTCTTCTGGGAGTTTCTGGGAAAGCTTCGCTTTCTTGATCATAATGAACAGTTAGGGCTGGCACAGTCCATTTCCCCTTTTTCTTGCCTTGAACATAGATGTGATGTCTACAGTTGCAGCTGCCATCCTGCATCCATGAAGCAACACGCAAGACAATGAAAAGGGACAAACTAAAGATGAAAGATCAGAAAGACAGAAGGAGCCTGTGTCTTTGATTACCCTGTAGAACTGCTGTGCCTGCTTGGGCTTCCTACTCTCAGACTTCCTATTATCTTAGAAAAACAAAATATTATTTTTAAAGCTAATTATAGATAGGTTTTCCGTTTTTTAAAGCTGGATTCAGTCAATCAATATAAGCTTCCTCAGCCAAAAAATTTAAAAATTTTTCAGTCTATCTAAAATTCAAAGATAGTCTCAAAAGTCAAAGTAGGAAATTGGTAAGGGAATTTCTGATTTTTCGCACTGGACACGTAAGAATGTTTTTTTGAAAAAAATCTGTTTCCACATTCAAGGATGAGGAAAATAAGAACTCATGTTACCTGGCACATCCTGTCAATATTTTCTTCACTTGGCATTACAAAGTACACTGCAGGAACATCTGGAATAGGATCTCGATCAGAGTGCAGAAGCCTGAAAGATATAAAGAACACAAAACTCACCTTTTTCTTAGTCACTTATCTAAAAAGATAGTTTAAAACTGTATTTCTCAAACTAGAAGATCACCAGTTCAAGGACAGTGACCAGTACTCTAAAAGCTCTTGCTGCAACTAATCAGTTAATCCAGCTTTCTCCTTATATCAGTGCTAATATCATTTATTAGTAAGATCTTAATGTCTTCTTAATCTTCATTTCTTCTGCTCCAGTTGCCTTCTAATACGTCATGGTCAGACAGTCTCTTCTGCCAATATTCTCCTTGAATGAGAACTAAAGCACATTCAAAATCAATTTTATGCCCATTTTTCATAAAAGTATAGTAGGGGGAGGGTAAACAGGAGGAAAACGCAGTTCTCCATGAGAGGGAAAAGAGAAAGCTGGAGGAGTCTTCAGAAGCAGTTAAAAAATTTAACCATAAGTAAAATCAAATCTATATTTAAAACAAAGGGTATATGAATGCTTCCTTAAAAGTTTAAGATAATCTGTTTTTTTGTATTTATTGTCATAAGAGAAGGCACAGGAGATCACCTAAGCATCTCACACATTATATCACTTGATAGTTTTCTCTTTCTATAATTCAGGGAGTATGTGCATTCAAATATCCTAATATCAAATCACAAAATGTCTTTATTCTTTATCGTAAGATTTTACTAAGCTTACATCAGGAAATATGACTGACATTCTATTTCTACAACATTCTAGTCATCCTTCTATAAGCAATATCCTACATACAATCTTCTGTATACTCACTTATGTATATATAATATTTTGGTCATAATTTTATAAAGAGTAAAAGAGGCTCATCTTGCCAGTGAGTCTGCATTTAATAACTTCTTCCCATCTGTTTGGCTGCTGCTACTGACATCCGAAGGACTATAATGTGATGGTAGCCACTGGTTGCTGTCTTCTTATGCTGGCTGTCCAACTGCCTAAGGGGCTAAGACTACCATTTCATGTTCTGGAAAGTTGTAACTATTGTTTCCTACAAAACAGACTAAACCAGCTTGCAGAGTATAAAGTAACTGATGACGTGTTCTCCAGCAAGTGGGGAAGAATAGCCAGAGGAAGGGTGCACGTGAATTCACCAGGGTAGCTGTGTAATCTTTCCATGCTCTGGTGGCAACAGTAACAGGAAGGCATAGAGAATCCATGACTCTCAAACTGGCAGACTATCTGGACGTCCCTTAGGGAAGTACTGAGTTAGTCCTCACTTCTGTTAGTCACTGTTACTGAGCCATTATGGTTCAGTAGACAAACGGCACAGAATTAGTGCTCAAGCAATCTGGCCACAACTCCACCATTACCTAGCTGTACAATCATGGGACAATCACTTAAACTTTAGTCTTTTCATTAGTGAAATAAAGGAGTTAAACAGTAAGGCAGCAATAGGAACCAATGTTTATTAGTAAATGACCATTTCCAACGATGGCTTCAAGCTAAACTTCAGTTCAGGTCATAAGAATTAACACATCATCCACCATAAATCTGTATTTTAAGTCTGACATAAAAATGAAAGGAAAAGCCTGTCAAATACCATATTTCATCAAACCTAAGGTGCTATCAATTTTAAAACATTATTAAAATAATTTCTATTAAAATTGGCAGAAAAATGCTGTCAATTAAACTATAACATGGCATTAATTAGAAGACAGCTCTTAATTTCAGAAATATAAAGAAGTGAAAAGTACATTTTAGAATTAATGCAACATAATATTCTATTAATTTAAAACAAATACTCAATATAAAATTGAAGAATTGAAGAATTTAACCAGATTCTGATATGTTACTCACTAGAAATCTAAAACTACATTCTCAATAAAAGTGCACATTTCAAGTAAATATATTATAACATCAGAGAATGAAAATTGGTTATAACATCATAAATAGAACAAAATGCAAATAGATTAGAGCACCATAAAATTGGACTCCTTCAGTACATAAAAGTAGTAGTATCTATCCATGAATATAGCCCCTCTCCAAATGTTCTATTAGGCCTGGTCCACAAAGTAATGCAACTGTTTTATTTATCAAACCTATCAGAAGCCATGTAATCAAGTTAAGTTCAGTGGTTAAGAAGACAATCTAGCTAGCCTCCTACGGTGATTAACAGTCATTATTTCATAGTTACTTAAATTTTTCATACTAATGATAAACTAATTTAGATATTCTTCTTCTAAAAAAGTATATTTAAATTAAAGGACTAAAAACTTCTCAGAGCTGGAAGAGACCTTAAGACAACCAGTTCTTTCCCTTCACATAAGAAGGTAAACCAGACTGCAGGAAAAGAAAGAAGAAAGTTTAAATGCTGAAATTATAAAGCCTCAGACTGAGGCTTATTTTTAACTTCAGAAATAAAGGGTTGAATAAAAGAAGATATGGGGAAAAAATGTTGTTCTATACAAATATTGTAACCGAACAATATTTTCTCTATAAATGTCCCTTAATAACTTGATTTCAGGGTGGCCAAAGAAATCTTTAACAATGTATTTGAAAACAAATACCATTATTAGAAATACGTTAAAACTCACAAATGCAGAGTGATTCCCATGTCTCTTAGCTCCTTCACAGACAGCAGAGGAGAGATGATATCTTGGCCAAATCTATCATAAATGAGCACCTAGTAAAATAATAAAAAAGAAAAACCCATGTGCTTTTTAAACATTATCAGTGACTAGTCAATAGAGAACCCATATTAAGACAACGTCAAAGTACATTTTATTTTAGTAAATCATGTTTACTGAATTCTTATACTTACCTCAATTTAATATTTTCTATCATTATTTACCAAAATGTCTATTCATGTAGTACTCCATTCTTAAAAGCATTAATACTTAGGCTAAAATAAATTAATAATTATATACATTTCTTCCTATAAAATACTTTTTCTAGGTTAAAAAAAACATGCTAGAGACTATACAATCTTCATCTTAAGCTAAGGATTTTGAACATACAGCAAACTCACATACACTATCCTACCCAGTTCACATACATCCTTGCTAAAAGGAAAGAAGTAAAATTAGTCACTCTCAAAACTAATGTGTAACAAGTTCTAAGATTCTCAAGAAAATTTAGTAATTTAAGTATTTCAGGTTAATGAGATACTCATTTTAAAAATTAAGTTCCTAAAGAGTACTTACTAGCCTTATTCTGTCACATGCGTTTCCTCACATTCTAAAAGTTTTAATACTGACACCTGGGGCTGGCCCTGTGGCCGAGTGGTTAAGTTTGCGCGCTCCACTTTAGCAGCCCAGGCTTTTGCAGGTTCGGATCCTGGGCGCGGACCTAGCACTCCTCATCAAACCATGCTGAGGCAGCATCCCACACAGCACAACCAGAGGGTCCTACAACCAGAATATACAACAATGTACTGGGGGGAGCTTTGGGGAGAAGAAGAAAGAAAAAAACAAAAGAAAGAAGATCGGCAACAGATGTTAGCTCAGGTGCCAATCTGTAAAAAAAAAAAAAAAAAAAAGACACCTTTGAGGAGTAGTAAGAATGCCAACTGGGTCTTCTAACTCAAAATTAGTTTTAGAAGGCAAATAAAAGAGACATTTCAACTGGTGTTTTTCAAAACTACCTCAATAATTCATTATGGAGGAAGAAATTGCTAACGAGAGGATGAAACATGCTGTCATAAAAACACGGTTTTTTTGAATGTCAGCATTTCGTTTAGAAAAGCTGAAAATCTTCCTGCTCTAGTTATAAGGGGTTGGATGTTGCGTCCCTCAAAAATTCTTCCTCTTTAGATCTCAATATATCTGTATTAGTAATCTTGTGATATAGAAGTGATGGGTAGGGAAAGAATCTGACACAAATCTGTACCCAAGAAGTTGTCAAGTTATTTAATTCAAAAGCTCAATACAGGCTTTAGAAACAATAAACAAATAGAGTTTATGCAAGGGGCAGTAAGAAGATGCCCAGAAGCAGGAAGGAAGGGGAAAATCAGGGGACACACTGGAGCTTAAACTATGAGCTCAATATAGATGACTCTAACCACCGTTAGAGTTAACCTAAAGGAGTCATAACCACTCACGAGTTTTCAAAACACCCCAAATTGTAACCAAGTTGACTCATTCTTAATGTTTAGCAAGAGAGAAGTATAAAGTGACTGCAAACTAGTAAATTTAAATCTAATCAACTGTATTAAATCCAATCTCTTGGAAGAAAGAGACAGCGTGTGCATGTAGTTTAGAATGAAGGAGTTCAAATGGGAATTTTTAAAGGTTTTCTAGCATGTCTCAAGGGGGCAAAATTATAGATTGCTTTCTGGTCCAATTAACAATTTTACTGACAGTTTTATATATCATAAATCAATAAACTGGCATTGTGGTTTAGAAATCACTCTCTCATGAGCTGGTTAAAATGGACCAGTCCCCGAGGCTGACTAACCCTGAGCAAGCCTGCAAGATCCAAGTTCTCGACTTGCGAAGCTAAGGAACGAAACATCACCCAGAGTAAAGACCTATGAGTGAGGCCCCAGCCAGGAGATCAGCTGGATTCTCTAGATGAATATTACTATCCTCTCCTGTCTTATTCCATAAAACGTTTATCAATAAGATTCACATTAAGAAGCCACGTTAAATAAAAATAAAATATGCATGCATTACAACTAAAATGTGCCACTGTTCAGTATTAACAAGAAATTCCCTCCAATTACCACCAATAAGGGCCTGGAAAAAAGAAATAGTCCCCATTAAAATAAAATCTCTTACCTTCCATACTGGTTCTCCGGTGCTGTTTTTAACATGAGGCACGTTGAAATTCAACATACGCTTCAAAGCCACTGGAAATGGAAATAGTCTTATTAAATATTATCATTGTTTTTTACAATTTCATTTCCCCCCCACATGTATTACTTACTACCTCAAAACAAAATGCACAAATCACTCTTAGAAAGGCTGTTCCATCAACGGCTAATTGGCACATGTTTGGGAGATTTTCTAAAACACAACAGGCATCTGTCCCCAGATGAAAATGTGAAAAATGTTCAGGAAGAGCCTTTTCCATTTCTCCTGATGATCCCACAGTACATTTTATATAGACGCAAAAAGAAATTCTGTCAATCACGAACTTGCAGTGGCCTCAATATATGACTGGTGTTGTTGTCTACTGTCTGGCTGAAAGCACAGATTAAGATCAGTCTTTCTAAAAGAAAAAATTATCTAAGATATATTTACATGGTTCATATACAAAACCTCCATACAGCAGGTCTACTTTTTAGTTATCTTGGGGTACATTTTATGATCAATTTATCCTGTCAGATTCACTGAAAAGTTGTATTGCTTAATATTATATGCTCCCTGGAGAAAGTGAGGCTTTCCCATAGAGCTGGTGGGTAACTGATAACTCCTGCCAAGAAAATATACACCTTCTAAGCCATAGCAGCTATGCTCTATATGTTATAGTATTTTGTGGTTTTTATTGCTCATCTGTTCATGTGTTACAGCAACTCAGAAATATTTCCTAAGGAGAATAAAAATCTCAATATACTTCTATGTGAAGTAGAAATGGCAACTTCACAAGTCAAGAGAGGGTATTAGCTAGGTGATTTAATTTTTAAAAGACTAGCAACCCTAAAATCTACTTGGTTGATTTTTAAAAACACTTGGATTAGGCTTTATTAAGTAATACAGAATAATCAATAAGCCAAACTTCCACCAGAGAACTGTATAATACTCAAATCACCTGAGTATCGATTTATAGCACATTCATTCACTCACTAGAAAAACTTCTCTTAAATGCTTGTTTCTTGAGGTAGGTAAATAACAGGAGACTGTAATTCAGTGATATATTCATATATTTATGTGTATGTACATAGAGAGATGATTTTTTGGTAAAATGTTAGTATCTAATGCTCAGCCAATAATACACATTGCCAATAATTTACATCTACTTCAGAAGCTGACAGGTGTTATGGTATTAGATAAAAAATACATAAACAAACAAAAAAACACTTTGGTACTTAAAACTGAAACAACACAAGAGGCACAGAGAGTGCTCCAGGATTAATTCTCCCACAGCACTTCAGCAGAGATCTTCCTCCCACCTCCCGGCAACGCAGACACCACCACCCTGGCACTCACGGCCCAAGAGACAGAAAAGCTTGTTTCTTAGAACAAGTGTTCACACTCTTGACACAGGACAACTAGGAAGAACCACAGCCTGGGCTGCATGTGAGCCCCAGGCGTACAGTGTTCTCCCAGCCAGCAGGCCTTAGCTAACTGAAAGAGGCCAGTATCAGCAGATACTCCCACATCCGCCTTCTCAGCTCCATCTAGGTGAATATCTATCCCTGAGCCTTGGTTAATTTGTCAACAGGGATTTTGACACAGTGGATGTGTTAACAGAGTACATGGCCTGTGTTCAGAGAATATACAAGAATTTAATTTCACTTTCATCAGAGTAACCCCCTAAAGGCTGAAACCATTGCCTTTAACTGAAACGACAACCTAGTTTTCCTTATTGTCCCTAAACATACTATCCACAGTCCTAGGCTTGGTTAATGTAGTTTCACCCTTATCTGCAATGTCTTCTTCACTCATTCCCTATATATTTAACTACATTTGCTATTCATTCAATAAATGTTTAGTGAGTATTTACCATCTGCCAGACCCTGCTCTAGCTGTTGGCACTAAACAAAACAGACTGAACAAAAATTACCCATCCTCAAGTAGCTTTCATTCTAGCTGAGGCAGAAAGACAACAAAATAAGTAAAACACAGTATGTGGGATCAAGATAGGTGCTATGGAGAAAAACAAGGAAGGGAAGGGGGAAGAGGGAATTGTCGTGTGATTTTAAATACAGCAGGCAGGAAAGGCCCCCTGAGAAGGTAACATTTGAGTAAAGACCTAAGGGAGGTGAGGGAGTTATGCAGATATCTCTGAAAGAATATTCCAGAAAGAGGAAACAAATAAAAAGGCTCTGAAGTAGAAGCATTCTGGTGTGTTCAAGGAAAGGGGAGAGTAATAGGGAGTGAGGTCAGAAAGTTAAGTGGGGAACAGATCGTATAGGGCCATGTAGACCACTGTAAGATCATTCTGACTTCTGCCATGACTGAAACAGGAAGCTGCTGGAGGGTTCTGAGCAAAGATGTGACATGATCACGTTAGGTACTGTGTGAAAAAATACGAAGGGGAACAGGGATGTAAAAGAAAAAAGACCAAATAGAGGTATTGCAGAAACTCCTGGTGGCTCGGACTTGGATGACAGCAATGACAATGGTCAGATCCCGGATATATTTTCAGAGTAGAGCTGACAAGATTTACTGACAGATCTGACGTGGAATAAGGAAGAGAGAAGTCAAGAAAACTTCAAGGTTTTTGTCTGAAGCAAATACAAGCATGGAGTTGCCATTAAGTGATACACGGTCGACTGAGTTCAGAGGAGAAGTTCAGGCTAGTGACATAAACTTGGGGACCATCAGCATATAGATAGTACCTAAAGCCAAGAGGCTACATCAGATCACTACAGGAAGAAGGCAGTTGATCTGGGGCTCTCCAGTGTTGAGAAGCGGGGGAGTTGAGCAAGAACCTGGAACAGAAGGACATGCATGCATGAAGGACAATGGTTCCACAGGATTCTGCCTGTGGAACTAAAGGTAAGAATAGAGAGTGATGGGGCTGGCCCCGTGGCCGAGTGGTTAAGTTCGCGCGCTCCGCTGCAGGCGGCCCAGTGTTTCGTTGGTTCGAATCCTGGGCGCGGACATGACACTGCTCATCAAACCAAGCTGAGGCAGCGTCCCACATGCCACAACTAGAAGGACCCACAACGAAGACTATACAACTATGTACCGGGGGGCTTTGGAGAGAAAAAAGGAAAAAAAAAGAATAGAGAGTGATCCAGGAAACTTTCACAAAGGAGATGACTTTTGAGGTGACCTTTAAAAGACGAATAAAGATTCTTCAGGCAGGTGAAGCAAAAAACAGGCATACCAGTTAACCTCTCTACACCTTAGTTTCCCCATCTGCAAAATGGAGATGCTAATACAGATAAGTATCACTTAAAACAGTGCCTGGCGATGGTCAATGCTCAATAAATATCAGTTATTATCTACCCAAATAGACTGCAAACTCCTCTGTATCAAAGTGCCTTGTATCTACAATATTTGAGAATGGACTGTCAATTATTTCCCGAAACGTTCTCAACAGGCATAAGGTAAATGTTTACTTCTGCTACTACAGTACCTACAAAGGGGTTTACCTTTCACTGAAAAGATGACAGAACTCAACTACAGTACTAATTTGATAAATGATCTGGCATAACCTATCTAGTGATGATGTGAAATCTTGCTATAATGAAGTTTATTTCCACAGAAATCAAAATTATACTATTAGATTTTAATATTCTACAAAGCTTCTGTATATAAAAATCCCTACCATACAAACTTCATTTTTCAAAAAGTTCCTTTGTTTTGCTACATTCTTCCTTGACATGTTGTTGTCTTTATTTTAATACATAGTTTGGCTTAATTCATTGAGCTTCATTAAACTGTCAGAACCACAGTGTAAAGACAACTGGAGATTCTATTTATACACAGATAAAATGAATGGCAGGTATTCTCCAAATCTTATTTGGACTTTCACATATTTAAGTTATGCCTGACTTCATCTGAAAGCTTATACTAAATTATCTACTGGAAAAAGCAAAAGAGAACTCAATATGCGCTGTGTGTCATTACTAGACTGAAGTCTATCATTTTTCTCTTTGAATTCCAAAAGAAGGAATCAAGCACAGCCAAAAAAATCCCTTCTGTAGGTCATAGTAATTGTAACTAATTATTTTTGTATTCAGATTTATACACAAAAGAACATAATTACAAGAGACAGAATTTCCAAGTAGTACGCACATTCTCCATGGCTTATTTCTATTAGTTCCTCAGAGCTTGCCAACTTTCAAGACAATTAGTTGACAAGTATAAACAAGTTCTCATCAGACGTTTACAAAAAACAAGGCAAAATTAAAAATATCTAAGATGGAAAAAATATCAAAATTCAAGGTAAGAGATATGCATTTTTTTACCACATTTCACTGCATATAAACAGAAGCTATATAAAACCATGTTCTATCGAAGATGAAACTAGTAACATGTAGTTTTAAAACACTAGTTTGTCACACAGTTAAAATGGGAAAACTATTAATTTGTTTTGTCATTCTTCAATCCCATTCCAGCAAGTTGAATCTTTATCACCAAGTATTTCTTGTCAGTACCCCCAAAAGACTGTTCCAAAGGAGAGAAATGGCAGAACGCAAGCTGCTCTGAAAAAGAATATCTAAATTTTGTAATTGTAGTGAAAGTGCCGGAAAATGAAACTCTTTCAACATTAAAACTGGAAAAGAACTGAACCAGGCACAGAAACAAACCCGGACACCTCTTAGGTGGCAACACAGGGGAAAAAATGCCAGCGGCCAGATCTTGCCGCGATGGCCTTCTGAGGCCCAGTAGGACAGACAAGAGCAGGACCCTAGCAACCGGCCAGCCCCCGAAGCCCCTTCTCCCGCACCAAGGACCAGGGCCGAGTTCTCAAGCTAATGGCATCTCTTCCCTAAAAACTCAAAAGGGGAGGGGCCCTCGATGCTCTGAGTACTGAATTAAACTCCCGAGGGCCGTCTCCGAGCTGCACGCACCGCCACCAAGTGAGGGCGACAAGGAGAGGAAGAAGATGTGCCCACCGCAGGCACAAAACCGCAGGGAGGAGAAGGGAATAAGCCGGTACCTGTTTGTCTCTCTCGAATACTGGCTGCTGCGGCCGCCGCCATCTTCACTCCCACCATCCACAGCCCGGCGGGCGAGCAGAGCCCGACGATGACGTGGCCGCCCCGGCCGCCCCGGAAGCAAAGCCCGGAGGGGCGGGGCCAAAGGAAACCGGACCCCCCTCCTCCAGGGCGACCGCCCAGTGTCGTCAGCTCCCTCCTCAGAGCTTGGAGATCCGGCGGAGGGTAATACCCGCGTGCCTAGTGGTGGTTACTTTTCAGCTGTGGAAGAGTAGGAATTTGTATCCTATCAAGCCAAGCCTCTCAAACGGTAGCTGCTTTAAATTGAGCTCTTAGGGTAGGAGTGTGGTGTACTTCTAACAACCTGATTGAATACTGAACTGTTTATTTGGTCCTTTATAAATCACTTAAGCGCTCAGAATACTCTAGGGGTTTAAGGATCACAGGACTAAAGTAAATGAAGCTCCTGGAACGAAGCAAGCACTTAAACGCTAGCTCCCTCCTCTGCTTCCCAGTACGGCGGGAGAGGTCTCCCCTTTGCTCCATTTTTCAGAGAAATAGACGGGATTTGGAGCATTGCTCTAATCTGGCAGATTTCTCAATCCCATCTATTAGCAAAATGGTCTAGCTTTATGGTGTGGTTTTCCCTACGTGGACATAGGAGCCAGGAAGGTGGAAAATGGCAATTTGGTATTTTCCCCTCTTTTAGTAACAGCAAAATCACAAAACACTACTTTGGGGGAGGGGGTAAGTGGATAGGGCTGCTGTTTTAATGCACACTTGAAGTCATGTGATGACAAAAACTAATACTGATGATTTCTAATTTATTTATTTACTTTGCTGAGGAAGATTCACCCTGAACTAACATCTCTTGCCAATTTCCCTTTTTTGTATGTGAGACCCTGCCCCAGCATGGCCACTGGTCTAAGTCCACTCGAAAACCCTGCCTGAACCAGCCCCTGAAGCAGACCTGAACTTAACCAGTAGCCACCACAGCCCACCCCCCTGCCCTGGCCCAGCTGATTGCTAATTTAATCCATAGGTTTTTATTTGATGTCAAAAATAGATGACAGCTCCGTTCCCAGCCGTTCAATAGAGTTCACTGATGACACTGCATTAGCTGTTCATTCTGAAGCTGCACCAAATTCTGAAATGAAATTCTACTCTGTGCCTCAGAAACTATTCCGAAAACCTTTCAAATTTTTAAACTTTTTTAAACTTTTTTTTTTTTGAGGAAGATTAGCCCTGAGCTAACATCTGCTGCCAATCCTCCTCTTTTTGCTGAGCAAGACTGGCCCTGAGCTAACAACCGTGCCCATCTTCCTCTACTTTATATGTGGGATGCCTACCACAGCATGGCTTGCCAAGCAGTGCCATGTCCACACCTGGGATCCGAACCGGCAAACCCCAGGCTGCTGAAGTGGAACATGCACACTTAACTGCTGCACCACCAGGCCGGCCCCTAACTTTCAAATTTATATGAGAAATGAATTATCCTTATTACATAAAGAGCAAAATTCTGTAACAGAACATTAACTTCTCTATTTCAGATAAGTCATTTATTTATGTGAAGCTCAGACAGGTGATCTTATTTTAATGCCATTAGGAAATGCCCTAGAACTGAACCTATATTTTAACTCGTGTAACTTTTTTTCTATTTTCCAGCTTTACTGAGGTATAATTGACAAACAAAATTTGTAAGATATGTACATCATAATGATTTCATGTATGTATACGTTGTGCGAGGACTCCCCCATCTAGTTATCATATCCATCACCTCACAAATTTAACTTTTTTCCCCTTGGGTGAGAACATAAGCTCTACTCTCTTAGCAAATTTCAATTATACAATACAGTTACCAACTATAGTCACCATGTTATATATTAGACCCTCAGACCGTAATCATCTTGTAACCTAAAGTTGTTACTACTGCATCATGTGATTTATATGGGGAATAAAAAAAAAGTCAAACTCATGGAAACAGCAGAAAAGGGGTTACTAGAGACTGGGGGGGGGGGGGGCCAGAATAGGGAGAGGTTGGTAAAAGGTTATGAAGCTACATTTTTCACCTGTAAGAACAGCATTATCTCATTTTTGTAGCTAATTAGCATATTAACTAGAATATTTACTGTTTTATTCAGTGCTATCACTAATATTTTGAAAGACTCACCAATGATCTAGGTGTGTTGTAATTCAATGGAAATGACAGTTCCTGCCCTATGGGAATGTTCTTCAATTTTTGTCTCCATGGAATATAAAATATACAGTCTTTCCCACCTCCCAATATCTGAGCACCCAAGCTTGTTCAATTGGGTACTTGCACTTTGAAACACAAATCTTTCCTCTAACCATTTCCGCTCCATTTCAAACTTCCTCCCAAGACGATATGAGTCGTATTAATACAAAATGCTAAGACAATGTTTAATATTTATATACAGTATATACATATGAAATGATAAAAATCAACCAAGGAGTGCACAAAGTGTGGGCAATAAACGTATAGAAAAATATGCCCCACAGAAGAACAATGGCAGACAAACAGTCCCTGTAAGGTTGGGACTGAATAAGGTATTTGTTGTTAGTAGAATCAGAAAAATCAAAATAAACTATGGCTTCAGACTGTAAGGTAATCTAATTTACTGCAGTCTTTTAACTGACTCTATCCAGATTTTTGGCTTAATTTCTTCTGGCAAACTATTATTTTACATTAGGGGATAGACAGTTTTAACACAGAATACCTCAGAACAACTCATTCAAGAGAGGTTCCTAGGTGTCAGCCAACAAACTGCTCACAGGATCTCTCAAACTCGCAGAGGAAGGGATCTTGTATCTACTTAGTATTGTCAGAATCTTTATGTTAAATCCTAACGCCTTACTTAACTTAGTTTATGTAGGCACTTCACACTTAGTAGCATAAACATATTCATTTAGAAAACATTTTAAGTGTCACGTTTTTTGGTAACATTTGAAGTCTTAAAAAAAGGGGGGCGCGGAATAAGCTAATACATCAACTGTTATGTAGCATAATACCTGGCATACAGTAGATATTGGAAAATGTCTGGCAATTAGAAAACGTTAAAAGTCAAAATCAGAACTTGAAAATCGGGGCTCTTCAAAGCATTCCAAATTTTCCTCAACTACAGGTAATACACATCCAAGTAATCCATCATTCAATGTTCAAAAGTTCCAATAGCTTCCATATAATTACAAAAAAAATTATAAAAAGTTTTGGCACAAAGCAGAAGCCAAAGCGAATTCTCAGGTTAGTAATCAAATGAAGGCTTTTTACTTGACCCAAACAAATAATGGCTTATTCATAATATGGAAATTAAATATTACAAAGTATAAAAATCATAAGCTAGTTTCTGACGAGATATTTTAAAGAATCTTTACCTTAAATACTAAAACAGTAAAATGACTTGAGTACAAGAATAGTAGAGAATTGTATAAAAGGCCTTCAGATGAGGCTCCCACACCAAAAAGTTTAAAAACTGTCTGAAAACAATGAAAATAAAACAACCAAAAACCATTCACAGCAGATGTATAATAGGCGAATTTATGGTTTTTCTTGATATTGAAAGCAATAGAAAACAAGCTTGAAATATATGGCATTTAGATGATTGAAATATTTAAGAAATACATATACACACTTATAAAGGTTTATAGCATAATTCCTTTTTAAATTAATGTCAGTAAGCATTGTGCAGTGGCTATAACAATGAATAGAAAAAGAACAATCACAATACCAACCATTTGACATAGTAACACTGCAGAAAATAAATAACCTATAGGTTTCTCTGATATGCCTTGACTAAACAGATTAATACAAAACTCATAGTACTGGAACATCCTTAAAACCAGAAAACATTTTGCAATATGAATATTTATCCTTCACTTTAAAACGTGAATATCCTAAATTATTATTTACACCACCTTATCCCTAAGGCCTTAACACATAAAGTAAGTGAAATGAGGAATTGAAATACTGCTTTTAATTGGAGCCAATCCAAGCACACTGCCTCTCTACCACTCCTCCCTACCCTAAAAAGAGTGTGAGTGTTCACCAGCTGTAATTAGCACCGTAGGGGAAATTAATTAAAACTACAAATAACCAGAAAATAACTTTAATTAGGTTTTTTGGTTTGTATTGGTTTAATGGCTTTTTAAATTTTAGAAAACTAGGGAGGTTAAGAAATAAAAGATCCAATTTATCAACACATTTGCAATAAAAGCTGCATGGCAAGTTTGAGGTTTATATTAGCTATTCAAACTCTTTTTTGATGGATGCTTTAATTACTTTTCATAATCTAACAGAATTCAACACAAGACACCAGAAATGCCTTGTTTAATGTTTTTAAAAACTTAAGAACATTAAGTTTGCTGGGTCTGTTAGTAAGTGTAACAAAGAAAGCCATATTAGGATTATGTTTTAGTTTCCCTTTGGTATTGAGATATACTACCAGTATCAAATCAATCCAGTTATTTTTCTTCAAAAATATTGATAATTTAAGGATGTTTCTTGGGGAGAATGAGAATATGACAGCAGCTGACAACTCCTTTGGGTACCAAAAAAAACGTGATTAAAACCAAGCAATTTATCTCTCATAATGATGTATTCTCATATAATTTACTTTGGTGGAGAACTAATTTATATTTGATAATAGATTAGGGACATTAGACTTTTCCACTTTCTTCTTTTGCAAGAGTATAAACATGGGGACATGACTATGGGACTATGTATCTTCAAATTGTTATTACATGATTTCTTGTTACTTTTAGGAATTCTTTGACTTTTAGTAGCATTAATAAAGTTAAAAAAGAAAGGAAACCTAAGGGGCCGTGCCGGTGGCGCAGTGGTTAGGTGCGCACGTTCTGCTTTAGCAGGCCGGGGTTTGCCGGTTTAGATCCTGGGTGCGGACATGGCACCACTTGGCAAGCCATGCTGTGCTGTGGTAGGCGTCCCACGTATAAAGTAGAGGAAGATGAGCACAGATATTAGCTCAGGGCTAGTCTTCCTCAGCAAAAAGAGGAGGATTGGCAGCAGATGTTAGCTCAGGGCTAATCTTCCTCCAAAAAAAATAAAAAAGAAAGGAAACCTAAGTACTATAAAGTTTATAGAAGAATACACAAACATAGGAGTTAATTCTGCTTGGTGAGATTAGTGTTCTTTTCCATTCTATTTGTATTTCTTTCTTACGTATTTCTACATTGTTTATATAATAACCTATCTTTAAAGATCAAAGAAGTTAACTGTGTAATTCAATGGTGCCAGCTTACCTGTCATACAACCATCTTGATAATAACTGTCAAAGCCAAGGCTTTACAGAAGACACTTTCTTAGGTATTTTCAACTCTATTTTATCCACCTCAGAAGGGTTTTTAAGACTATGAAATGTCCATAGATTCTAGAATATTTGTGCAATTCTGCTTTTTATATAATACTCTGCATCAGGCATCATCTAATTGCAGTGTGGGTCTATTTCAATATAAATCAGTAATCTGAAAACATTTTAACAATCAATTTAGTGCCATCCTAGAAAAGGATACATATAACACACACCCCAGAATATATGCCTTTGATTTATATAACAGGATTTATCAATTAGCTTTTCTATGTAATACTTTAAAATAAAATAATTTGAAAATTGCATATAACTAGAAAAATCACTGTGGCATCCTAGAGCTAACCCTCGTTTATAAAAACAGTGAGTACAAGTCTTTTTCTTATATATATATGTATATATATATATATATCATGCTACTATACTTGAAGAAAGCCTGTACAGCCATTCTGAAAGTATTTATATTGAGGTTTAAGAAGAATGTATATTAAGAAAACAGAAAAATATCAACTTGGACTGGTACACTTCAACAAAATTTTTTTTTAGCTAAAACGGCCAAAACATTTCTTTATGTTCATATCTTAAGTTTTATTGGGCCAAGAAGCTGACAGTTTGTTGAAAGTGATGATGGACAGATTTCTGAAACAAAAATATCAATAGCAGCTTTTAAAGAAGCATCTCTATGTTCAAAACATTTTAATGTTCAATGTAGTGAGAACTTTCTTCTTTCTCTAGTCTTAGAGTGTTTCTTATGGCAAAGTCCATATTTTCTTGAAATTCTTTATATGTATTGGTGATTGGAAGAGCTAAACAGTTATTACACTTGTTTCCAACAGGAAAATCCATATGAAGGCACTCAAGTGAAGGAGTGGGTTTAAATCCAGCAGGTGGAATGGAATTGCAACCAGTTGTGAAACTAAGAATGTCTTCCACTGTTGTTGCAGATTTACCATCTGAAAAGTTTCCCAAAACAAGAGAAAAAGAAAGAAAAATAAATCCATGTTATATATTGCTACCATCACAGACTCTTCCTCAACTAGACTGGGGATGTTGAAAGGCAAGAGACTCCCACATTTATCTTGGGCAAACTAAATCAGTAAGTCAAGTGTTGGAACAGGGCAACAGTACAGTCAATAAATGTTTACTTGAATCTCAAAGTAGGGCTCAAAAAATCATTTAGTTGAACTCCTCATTGTATATTTGAATGCCGCCTTTAATATAAAATTATCAAATAGCCCAATGGGTTCTGTGGGTTCTGCAACTCCATCTTTTTGGGATATGATACTAAAAACAATTTTAAATCACTTCTAGACCACCACTATTTGATAAACTAGTTTAACCAGTGCAGAGAGAAAAACTAAATGGTGTAAAACAACCAAACAATCTAGCTAAAAACATTTCAACTAAAAGTTAATTTTTTTCCACTCTATTAAATGGAATGACTTTACATTGACAATGCTCAGTGATAAACATCATAATCATAGCCCTAACCAATGGATGAAGAAAAATTCAATTTAACATCAAACTGAAAAAGATGAAATAGATGCTTAGCTTTAAGACTATTCTATGCTGTGGCAATCATCCATATATTTAAAGTTTTCTAGGAAGAATGCCTTTCTCCTCAAATTATCTAGAGGAAAACAATCTACAAAATATTACTTTAGTCTGTAATTTTTCTTACCACTTTCAACTCAGTCATACAACCCTGTTTTTAAATAAGTTTTGTGAATACGGAGTTAGCAGATGAAAGTATTATTATTAAAAAGCAAAACTCAAATAAACTAATATTCTGAAACAAACATTCTAAGACAGTTAAATAAAAATATCCACATACCTTCAACAGCTTGTAAGTAACTGTTCCAAAACCCCAAAGCCTGTACGTCAGATAATGTGTGTACTGTAAAAAGATCACTAAGGACTTTTGCAGAAAGATTCTCAGGTTTATGACAGAAGAGGCTATAAAATGCTTCTGGATAAGACTGAATTTTCTCCAAAACACCAAGAGTTTTCAGACCCTGCTTAAAACTTAAGATAAGAAAAACAATGAGCCAACATTCATACATGTGTGTTTGATACTACAATAGGGTATTAACATTTCTAGCTAATATACTACCACATATACTTAAATGTGAGGAAAAACATATAAAATATAGATGTACTATATGTGATATCCTTTCAAATCAATAACAAGCAAATATATTATAAAACGAATATTTTATATGTCACAATATTTGGTTTTATAGTTTTAAAATTAAGCTAACAATTTTTTATTAAGAGGAAAAAAGGAGACATCTGAAGTATCTTATACTTCAAAGCTAGTTAGTATAAAAATGAAGTTTCCTAGAGATTGCAAAGAAAAGTGGTAAATCTTAACCACATAAAATTTAAAACTTACGCATTGCTATGAAAGAAATTAACAAAGACAAAAAACAAAGTGGAAAAATATTTTTAATACACATGACAGAAAACTAATTTCTCTAATATACAAAAGTCATTTCTCTAAAAAACAGTAGCAAATGAGCAAAATACAAATGCATAATTAACAAAATACAAGCAACAAACGATTTTTTAAAATGCACATTCCCACCAGTAAATGCACATTCTCACCAGTAAGCAAAGAACGGAGGTACCACTTTTGCCGTCACACTGACTAAGCCCTACCTGCGGTTCTGGATTCCCTACCCACCTCCTCAGGTACCGTGTACACTGAGTCATTTCCCCTTCTCTTGGCTCTACCTCAAGAGCACATAAACGTGCTTATCTTACCCATCTTTGAATAAGGGGGGCAAAAATTCACTCAATCCCATTTGTTTTCCTTCAAGACAACCTACTTGAAAGACTTACCTACATTCACTGTCTCCATTTCTTAATTTCCTATTCTCTTTTCCTCCACTTCTGTCTACATCTCAGGAAAAACTGCCCTAAGTTCATAAATGATCTCCTTCTACGGCACCAGTCTCCTGGTTTTCCCCTTCTTTCTCTGGTCACACCTTTTTAGTTTCTTAGAAAACAACTTTTCTTTCTTTACTTTGCCTTAAATGCTGCTGTTTGTCCCTCATGGATCTGAAACAAGGCCAATTTCTCTTCTCTCATGGAGTCATTTAGCAGGTGTACACTCATCACTATAAAATCTATTACCTCCAGCGCAGAAATATATTCGAGAGACTGCTGGTACTACACACTTCAAGAACCCAAATTTATTTCGTCCAAAAGAAAGCTAATCACCATACTACCAAAATCTGAACCATAGGTTAGAGTAAATGCCTCCGCTATCCATCAAATTAGTATAGCTAAATCTGAAAGTCATCTTTTACTCTTCCTCCTTCCATCCCTAATTAGCAGATCCTGTGAATTTCCTTTTCTGAAATCCCTCTTCTTTGCTCACTTCTCCACATACCCCTATTACCACTCTATTACAAACCACCTGCAGAGGAGCTGTTATACCAGGTGTGCAAATCTCCAATTTCACTTTCCATGCTGTAGCCACAGGAATGTACCAGAAAGAAACCCCAATACTGTCATTCACCCTGAGGTAGGTTGAATGGAGGCCCCTCAAAAGATGTGTACACATCCTATTCCCTGAAACCTGGGAATGCGACCTTATCTGGAAAAAGGGTCTAAGCAGATGTAATTAAGTTAAGGATCTTGAGCTCATCTGACCTAGAGTATCTGGACTGGCCCTAAATTCGATGACAAGAGTCTTTAGAAGAGACACACACACAGAGAGGAAGAGGCCATCTGACACAGTCAGAGATTTGACTTATGCAACCAAAAGCCAAACAACGCCTGGAGCCACCAGAAGCTGGAAGAGGCAATCAACAGATTGTCCTCCTAAATTCCCAGAAACAGTGAAGCCCTGTTGACACGTAGATTTTGGACTTCTAGCCTCCAAAACTGTGGAAGAATAAATTTCTGTTGTTTTAAGCCACTCAGTTTGTGATAATTTTTTACAGCAGCCACAGGAAACTGATAAATATATCCATGAAACACAGTCCAAACTCATTAACATGGCTTTCAAGGCCCTGCACAATACAACCCCCTGCCTTTCTTTTTTTTTTTTTTGAGGAAGGTTAGCCCTGAGCTAACATCTGGCAATCCTCCTCTTTTTGCTGAGGAAGACTGGCCCTGAGCTAACATCCATATCCATCTTCCTCTACTTTACACGTGGGATGCCCACCACAGCATGGCGTGCCAAGCAGTGCCATGTCTGCACCCAGGATCCAAACCAGCAAACCCTGGGGCACTCAGAAGCAGAACATGCGAACTTAACGGCTGCGCCACCTGGCCAGTCCCACCCCACGCCTTTCTTACTCAGTTTTTTTTTTTAAGATTTTATTTTTCCTTTTTCTCCCCAAAGCCCCCCGGTACCTAACTGTGTGTCTTTAGTTGTGGGTCCTTCTGACTGTGCCATGTAGGATGCCGCCTCAGCATGGCCTGATGAGTGGTGCCATGTCCGCGCCCCGGATCCGAACCTGCAAAGCCCTGGGCCACCGATTCGGAGCACACAAACTTAATCACTCGGCCATGGGGTGGACCCTCTTACTCAATTTTAACTTCACCTTTGAAGTAAATTTCAGCCAAACCTAAGTTTATCTCTAAAATTATATTTTTAATTAAGAAATATTTCAAGCTTAGATAAAAATCCAGGAAATCGCCAATCCTCCTCCATCTTATGTGGGACGCCGCCACTGCGTGGCTTGATGAGCGGTGCTAGGTCCACTGCTGGGGGCTGAACCTGTGAACCCCTGGTCTCTGAATTGGGGCATGTGAACTTAACCACTATGACCCTGGGTCGGCCCCACAACTTGCTATTTTGAGAGTAATTTTCACTTCTTCTAACTATTACTATATTAGGAAACTATGTCTATCACTTTATTGGACAACTGTACTGCCTTTTAAAAATGCTTTTATAGGAGCTGACCCTGTGGCTGAGTGGTTAAGTTTGTGCACTCTGCTTTGGTGGCCCAGGGTTTTGTCAGTTGGGATCCTGGGCATGGACATGGCACTGCTCATCAAACCACGCTGAGGTGGCATCCCACATAGCACACCAGAGGCACTCACAACTAGAAGGTACAACTATGTAATGGGGGGTCTTTAGGGAGAATAAAAAAAAATAAAATTAAAAACAGAAGATTGGCAACAGTTGTTAGCTCAGGAGCCAATCTTTAAAAAAAAAAAGTTTTATTTCTTCTTGCCAGTTCTTACATTTATTTTTTTAAATTCCAACTTACCTTGTATTTTAAAAGTTATACTAACTCTTACTTTTTCAACAGTTACTTCTCAAGATTTTAATAAGCATACTTGAAATCTAAAGTTAATCAATATATTTACCCTCTTCCTGAACAATTCAAAGACCCTTGAGCACTTGTAATTCTAATAGCCCTCACTTTTCCTATGCTACTTCAAAACTCTTTTGCTTTCCCCCTTATACTGTAAACCACCAAATGAAACATTCATTTTTTGTACAATCAGTGTTAAGTTACTCAACTGTTTACCAACTTCTTTCTCTACCATTCCTTCTCTCTTGCAAAGCCCCCTGCTAGAATCCTTTACCTCTTGTATCCAATAACCTTGCTAAAGACTTTATAGAAGACTGAGATTATTTCAGGTAGATAGTCGTGTAGCGTACACACGATAATTTTAGCTCTTCCAATCCTTAATAACATTTGCTTATTCACTGAGTCTTGTTGCTCTGCTAGGACCTCCAGCATACTGTGGAAACGAAGAGGGTAATGACGTGTATCCAAACTTGTCATGGTCTTAAGGGGAATGCCTGTTAACATTTCACCATTAGGGATATGTGCTGAATGTTCAGAAGATATTCTTTATATCGATAGTCCAAATTATTAGTTTAAAATTATGTATACATGTTTAAACGTACCAAATGCTTTTTCTGAATCTATAATTATATGACGATCCTATGGGTTTTCTCCTTTAATCTACTAACGGAATGCACCACAATAACATTTTTTAATACTCTACTTGCCTTGCTTCCTTTTATAAACCCTCCTCAGAATTGATACTTTTATTCACTGCTATTTTAGACACTCACTAATTGTCTGCTTAAACTATTAGGTTGTAAGAATTTAAAATATATTTAAAATATCCCACTACTACCACATATTTAACCATTTCTCTGTGTTATTCTGTCAATTTTCGCTTTATGTATTTTGAGGTCAAGCTGTTAGATACAAATAGATGCAAGACTATTAAATTTTTGTAAAGAATTTGCTCTTTTTAACACTATTAGCGTCATTTAAGAACAGGTTTCTCGGGGCTGGCCCTGTGGCGCAGTGGTTAAGTGCACACATTCCGCTTTGGTGGCCTGGGGTTTGCCGGTTTGGATCCCAGGTGCAGACATGGCACTGCTTGGCAAGCCATGCTGTGGCAGGAGTCCCACATATAAAGCAGAGGAAGATGGGCACAGATATTAGCTCAGGGCCAGTCTTTCTCAGCAAAAAGAGGAGGACTGGCAGCAGATGTTAGCTCAGGGCTCATCTTCCTCACAAAAAAAGAACAGGTTTCTTTTTTAACATTATTAAAATCTTACTAATTTTTTTGTTTTAAAGTCATTTATTTAAAATGCAATTTAAGATCCTCTGTCTTTTAATACAAGAGTCTAAGCAATTTATATGTATTATAGTTGCCAATCTACTTAGATTATTTCCTATCTTACATTATGCTTTCTCTGAACATGTGTTTTTCTTTGTTTTTATCTTTCTTTTACTGTTCACTACAAGATTAAATATTTTTTATTTCTCACCCCATCCCCCCCAAACTGGTTTGAAAATTACATATTCTATTCCTATTATTTTAGAATTTCCCCTTAAAATATAAATATACTTTAACAATCTAAAGCTAATTAATGCTTCCCCACTACTGCCTCAACAACACAAATGCCTTAAAACAATAAATCCAACGACTACTCTTCTTACAGATTACTCTCTCTAGTTATTTTAATTATTTTAACCGTTTCTTACCAAAATTTAGCTGTTTTTTAATAGCCAATGGTTGTTTTCATTTACTCAGGTTTTCTTCATTTCTTTGCTCACTGCTGCTTCTTGTATCTTACTTTTTCCTTCTGAGTTCAATTTTATTCTTCCTTACGTACGTATTTTATTAATCTCTTCAGGAAAGAAGTACACTGTTCCAAAATGCCTTTATTTCCTTTTCATTCTTGAATTAGATAATATAACTACTAGTTCTGTGAAGTTATTACCTCAGCTATCTCTTTTCAGTGCTGATGTGACTAAAAAACTGCTTTCAGTATAAGTGATGCTCATTTTTACAACAACATCTTTTTGCTCAGAATGCAGTTTCATCACAAAGTATACTACTTCGGCTCATTAAGCTCTGTGAACCTAAGGAACTTCTCCTGGAGCATTTTCTCTAATACGGCCGTCTCCATCTTGTTTTGTTAAATATATGTATAGGTGTTCTTTCTAACTTTCACAACATCTCATTTTCAATCTGTCTCTTTGTTATGAGTAAATTCTCATATTCCTCTTCCACATCACTCGTGTTTTCTCTTCAACTGCCTAGCATTTAACAATTACCAAGTTTTCATTTCCATGATCATGTATGTTTCTGTTTCCTTTTTCTTGTCTTCCTGTGGGTTAGTTGAATCTTAGGGGGGTGGGGGGGGGAACGTTTCCATTTTTATCTGTAGTGTTTTTTAGTGTATCTCTTTGTATAGATTTTTTAATATAACAGACTTCTGGTGTCAACATTTTATCAGTTCAAGTATAGAAACCTTATGTCCCTTTAAATCCCTTTGCCTTTCCTTGTTTATAATGTAATTTCCTAAATATTTCTTCTATATACATCATGAACTACATAAGAGAATGTTATAATTTTCATCTTTAATAATATACTTTCTGTTTGAAAGAATTCCTATAGCCATTCTTTTAGGATAAGTCTACTGGTGAAAAATTCTCTCAGTTTTCCTTCATATAAGAATGTCTAGATTTCCTCTTCTCTGTGCTGTGTGGTTCCTTGGGTCTTGGGATCCCTAGCTGGTCTGCCTTCATCTACCTTTCAAATTCTTATGTTTGTTTTATATATAATGTCTGGGTTTTTAACTATACTTAGCAGGAGGAATAGATAGAAGTGTGTCTATTCCATGTTACCCAGAACCAGAAGTTCACGATCATTTTTCAACTTAGAAGTACTATTTGATCTATTTCATATTTTGTTTTTCCAATTGTTTATTTTCTCTGTTATACCACTGTAGTAGTACTTTGTCTCATTCAGTTTGTTCTGTTATTTAAATCCTTGATCTGCTATTCCCAATACTGGATTTTTTGGATGGTTGTGGGTTTTGCCTTTTATTGGGAATTCCTCTTCTTTAGCATTCCCATTAGGCTCGGGCTGTAGAAATTTCTGTACACAGCTGCTATGTATTTGCTTTTGCATCGCACTCTGTAAGTACTATGAATCCTAAGACCATTTATTTTGTTAATTTCTTTGCTTCAGATTGAGGTCCATGCAGGACACCAAACTCAAATTTGGGACTAACTGAGGGTTTTAATTTCATGACAGCTCGGACACTTTGGCTTTTGGTTTTCTTTGTTATTTCTGACACCTACAGGATTCTTTTCTTATGAGCTCAGATATATATTTAAAAGATTGTTTTCTGCTATATGATTTTTTCATCTTTTACACAAAAGGAGGAATTATTCTTCAGCTTCTTTTCTCTTGCCCTCTTCATCTCGATCTGCCTAACTCCTATTTATCATTCAGCTTTTAATTTAAACACCACTAATATAGATAGGGAGGCCTTTCCTGACAACTAGACTACTCATGTCTATAAAAACAAAACAAACAAAATGAACAATGATGAATTCTCTCATTTGGCAATGAGAAAAACCAATCTATAGATACATGAGCTACTTGGGGGGAAAAAACACTGCACATCATTTCATTAAGAGATGCATTTCAAATAAATTTTTAAATAGGTATATCAAAGTTTTTAATACATTTGGATTATTTTGTGTACTAATCATAATTATAAATGGTAATTCTATCAATAAAAACATTTTACTACTTAAGAGTCTTACAGTCAGAAGACATTTGGACACATTTAAAAGAGTTATGTAACAGTGTTATTTTAAATTGCAATAGTAAAAATATATTGGAAATTATATCCTTTGCAACTATTTAAGCTTATGGCATCACATTATATTTTAATTTGGAAGAGTGCTGGGGAACATCCCAAAGGTCCATCAATAGGGAATTGCTTGAAAAACAATGATATATCCAAAAAAACAGAGTTCTGTAGTGCTCTAAAAAATGAGGAATATGTCTATTTACCAACATGGAGTGATCTCCAGAACACACTGTCAAGTAAAAAGTGAGCAGAAAATAGGGTGGATGGTATGTTACTATTTATCTAACAAAAGAAATGAGTATACATTAAAACCCCCAGATAATGGAAGGACATACAATATAAAGCACTGCAATGATTACTTCATAAGGGCTGGAGGCGGACGAGCTAAGGATGAGAGCCATACTTCTTTGAATACAATTTGCATCATGAAGTGAGTTTTTTCAATACATCTTCATTGTAGATTTGACTTTGGAAGCATGGAAATATTTTACATAATTTTAAAATAAAATGAAATTTTAATAATAATCACCAAAAATAAAAACATAAAAAATGAAAATAAGATGTATATCCTGTTAGTAGTATAACGACACAGAGAATAACTATTCTAAACGACTTTAAAACACAGTAATTTGACTGTACAGCCCGAGAAGAAAAAGAAATAGAAAAATAATTTTAACCTGTTTTCAATAATACGTTATTCGTGATAATGTTGGTATTGTCATTCTGAGACTATAGTTTATGAAATGTGGACTAAATCAAGTGAGTAATTATTTGATCCTCTAATTCTCCAGTGTCTTTGAGAACTGGGATTCTCAACATGAGACGAAAAAGTTAAAAGTCTTGTGGTAGTGAATCTGAAGTATCAGTATAAACTCATGATGTATTTTATCTTAAAAAACCAAAACTAAACCAAAACAAAAAAGCCACTATATTTCCTAGTTTTGCTCCCCTGAAAAGGCCTAGAAACAGACCAATCTGGCAAAAATGAGGACCCCCTAGTATCCAGATTGTGGTTTTGAAATACCATTTTCCATTCAAAGAAACAAAGGCTCCTTAGGCCAGAATGGAAAAAACGAGCTTGAAAAGTCTTGTCATACCATACAGCAAGAAAGTTATCAAGGACCATTAGGGGTTAACATCAAAAGAATTCAAAAGAAACAAAGAGGGTTATACTGGCCAAAGATGAGACAAGTTGAACTTCAGTAAGGATGAAAACTATAACGGTTTTGAACTCATCAAGTGTATTTAAATCTCTGGGTTAATGATACCGAAACTTTTTTAAAAAAACAATCACTTTTGAGATAATATGATCTTTGGTATTTGCCTGAAAATAATACCAGAGCCAATAGCAAGGGTAGGATAAATGAATATGACTGGCCACAGGTTGACAGATAACTGTTAGATCTGGGTGGTGATTACATGGTATACCATTCTGCCTTATTTCATATATATTTTATATTTTCCATTATTAAAAAAAGATAGAAGAGCATGAGGACAGACATAAGTTTTCCAACTTCTTTTAAAGATTATTGGAACAAAAAAGTTTGAAGACCAGCAAGAATTACATATACCCTGTTAATCAAAGCATGCTTAGTACTTATCACCCAGCAGATGACAGGTGCTCAATAAATGGTTACTAATGAATCAGCGGAGATGGAATAGTTGACTTATGTGGTTAAGAATTTTTTAAATAATTTTTATTTAGAAAAATAAATTGAGATAGTGAGAAGCATCATACATTTATGCAATTCTGTATATAAGGATAAGAACAGTAATCATCCTTAAGAGGTTAGTTTTAAAGCATTATTTTTAAATAGCATTTAAATTTTTATCAAATATATCTCAGATTATAAGACAATTAACCACTTGAAACATGCAACTTGAGACAATCTTTCACAGTTAAACAACTTACCTTTCAAAGGGTGCTTGGACTCTCTTAATTACATGGTAATCAAGTATGTCTTTTGCCAACATATATTTATCACTTAATGATGTTATAATTCTTAGACATCCAATAAGCTCTAGATAGTTATAGAATTCATTTGTTATTGAGTTTAAGTCAGCTGTATTTGTTGCAGCATTTACCTGTGAAGAAGAAAATATACTCAGTTCACCCATTTACTTGTGAATAATATTTACATTTCAAATGACACATTATACTCATTCTTGAGTACACCAGGGTGGAGTGAAAGTATACCAAGAACTATTTGTTTAGAATAAATATCTGATAATTCAGTTTAATAAATATTGTATATTTCTTCCTTAAAGAAATCTAGAGTATAATGCCACTTTGATATAGGAAATTATTTACATAAAAGGCAAAAATTGACATAGAACAGTTACATACCACTAGAGACGAATGAGATGACCTGAGATTTCAGGAAAGAGAAAGAATATCAACTGAGACGTAAGAGACGAACAGCATAAACAAAGAAATACTTGACATTTATATGCTGCACACTTTCATATAGGTTAGTTCTTGAACAAAGTTACAGAGGGAGAAAGATAAAAATAGGAGGCAGTTAACGTACATTTGAATGGAAAATTTCCTTCCTATTTCTTCTTTCCAAAAAACTCTTCTCCCAGACATTTATATGATTCCCTCATTCATTTCAGATCTCTGCTGAAATCTCACAAGTCTTTCCTGACTACTTTGTTCAAAATACTACCTTCAACTCTGTCCAACGCTAACAGTAGGATACGTTGCCTCACACTCCCAAACTACCACCCTGAGTTTTAGCCGGGCACATAGCCAGGCTTTCCTTGCAGCTAGATGTGGTCATATGTGACAAAGAGCTGTCTGATAAGATGTGAGTGAAGATGTGCCAAACTTCCCTGTACTCTACTTCCACCTTCTCTCACAAGAGCAAGCTTCAGCCATGTAGATGAAGATAATATCCTAAGTGATCACACAACGAGAGGAAGGAATCCAATTCTCTGGATGACCTGGTGTATCACAACTGTATCTCTAAAGTAAGAGCCATTTCTGTAAAGGCCAGATACAGCATTTTATGCCATATGGTTGGTATCTGTCACACTTACTCAGCTGTGCTATTATAGTGTGAAAGCAGTCATAGACACATAACAAATGGGTGCTGTTGTATTCCAATAAAACTTTACGTACAAGAGGCAGTAGCACAGACTTGGCCTATGGCCATAATTTGCCAAGCCTTACCCTAAAAACTAAACAATGGATTTTAGAGATAAGTAAACATCTGTTTTTTGTTTGTTTGTCTGTTTTATTCTCCCCAAAGGCCCCTGGTACAGAGTTGTGTATTTCTGCTTGTGGGTCCTTCTAGTTGTGGCATGTGGGACACCGCCTCAGCATGGCCTGATGAGTGGTGCCATGTCCGCGCCCAGGATCCTAACCAGCGAAACTCTGGGCCATCGAAGCAGAGCGTGCAAACTAAACCACTTGGTCACGGGGCTGGCCCCAAACATCTGCTTTTGAGCCACTGTCTTTTTGGATCTCTATGTTACGGAAGCTTAGCCTAAGCTCTTACTTATTATATCCATGCATTATCTATCTCCTTTCTTTTCTTTTTGTAATACATTTTACTACATGACAGTATACTATAGTTGTTTATCCTCTGTCTTCCCTCTAAAATATGAATTCCATGGAGGCACGGATTTTGTTTGGTTCACCACTCTGTCTTCAGTGATGAGACAGTACAGAGTACACAGTATTTGGTGACTAAATGAACCAACAAACATGAATAAGAGTACAGAGACAAGAAAAGATAAAGCCATGAGAGTTAGAAGCTTTAAATGTCCTAATGAAGAGGAAGAAAGAGCATGGTCAAAACTACACTTTTGAAAGAATCACCCTGAATAAGATAATTAGAATAATATCCTAATTGTTTAAGCTTAGACATAATTTGAATTTGGTATAGTAGGCACACTGGAAATAAGAAGGAAAGGCTGAAGACATGCCACTCTTAGAGACAGATGATTTGACACATACTGATAAACGGAGTATGGAAGAATAAAAATAATCCCTTCTCCAGAACAGCTTGGAAATAAGAAATCTCTCGTAAAGAATAGTAAAATCAGGCAAAAAAACAAATTCAGGGAAAAAAAATTAGTTCTGTCTTAAATATGTTGGGCTCAAAGTGATAGCAAGACCCAGATCTTATATAGGGGCTCAAAAATACAGGTCTGGGAGTCATTCAGAAAGCTTACGGGCGAGAAGAAGCTTTCCAAACAGTATAGAATGAGAACTATTAAGACAAGACTGAAAAATACCTAAGTTCCAGGCGTAGGAAGAAGAAACATTAAAAAAAGACAGTAGCAGTCAAAAGTAGGAGGGAGTACAACACTAAAGAAAGCAGTAGAGAGGACTGAAAGCTATATAATATTATAATCCAATGTTACTGCAGTAAAAAAATAGAAACAAAACAGTAGAGAGGAATTCGAAGACAGTAGTGATTGCAGAAGTCAGACAAGATGAGAGGTTAGGAAAGAAAGGCCTTTGCATGTGGAGATTTAGATCCCTGAGAATCAGCTATGAACTAGCTAACTTGGAAGAGTGGTGGTGAGAACAGAAGGCTGAAGAAAAGAAGTTAAGAAATGAATAGGAAAGAGGAAGTAAAGAAAATAAAGTTAAACTAAAGTACATTTTTTTGGGAAAGAGGAGAAAAGGAAAACTAAGTCAAAGATTTAAAGGGTTAATTTAAAATACCATTTTAGGATGAGGAGTCTTGGGCCAAATAAATGGAATTATTATAACAACACGCTTCCATATTGCTTCCTTTATGATTTAGAAACTGAGGCTTAACAACATTAACATGCCCAAGGTCACATGGCTTATAGCAGTCATTTCAAACTAAAATCTGACTTCTGGGGATTTGCTTTTAACCATTAAACTATACTGCTTATTAATTAAGGCAATGGATAGAGTAGGCTTAAGTAGGAGAGAGGTTAAGGGAAGAAAAGTTGAATGGCTTTCAATGTCTTCATTAGTTTCCAAACCAGCACGTAGGCAATGATACTTATCGGGCATTATAACTAAACAATTTGTACATGTAACATGTGTAGCACAGGGCTCAACAAATGGTTACTATTTTTAGGAACATTGAGTCTCCCCACTTGTTTCCATATAGAAGAAACTCAGCCGGGGTCTTTCTCTCCACCTGTCACTCATATCTCCCTGCAAGAGGAAGGATAAGTTTTCTGACTGGCAAGCCAAGTCCTTCCTCTCTTCAGATCCACCTGCCTGCAGGAAAGTGCACTTTCATCTGCTCTCTAGTGTGCCACAAGGAACTTGCTTGCTTTTTTTTTTTTTTTTGAGGAAGATTAGCCCTGAGCTAACTACTGCCAACCTTCCCCTTTTGTCGCTGAGGAAGACTGGCCCATCTTCCTCTACTTTATACTGGGACGTCTACCACAGCGTGGCTTTTGCCAAGCGGTGCCATGTCTGCACCTGGGATCCGAACCAGCAAACCCCGGGCCACTGAGAAGCAGAATGTGCGAACTTAACCGCTGTGCCCCCAGGCTGGCCTCAGGAACTTGCTTTATATGGTCTCCGGCAGGGTGGATAAATCCATCTAGTTCTAAGGAGTGTTGGCAAGCCATCTGACCACAGATCGAAGTCACGTTATCCAACTGGTTTTATCAACATTAAACCTGGCACTTTGATCTCTAGCTGTCTGACCTTTACATCTCTCTCTTAACTGGTTGTGAACTCTGCTGGTACACTTAACTACTCCACAAAGAGTATTATTATTCTATTGCGGATCTATTCTGTATATTCAAATTTATCTAGAATGTAGTCTACATTTTAATAAATAGGTACATTTCTTACCCTCATTACAATTTGTGCCACATCAAAGTCGGAAACATCATCTAAAATTGGTTGGGTATTTTCTGGTCCATAAACAAGGCAGTCAAATAAGGTTTTAGAAAAGAAACCAGGTGAAGGACCACCATGAACCAAAGAAATGGCAAGCATTTTGCCAGCTTCATAGTAAAGATTGTCTTTCAGAGCTGTAAATACAGATGAAAATACATTAAATACTTCTTTTACTATTATAAGATAACCATCATATATAATGAATACATATATAATTAAAAATAAAAAACCCTAAGCATTAGATAAATGTAAAAGCAATTACTAGAACCTATAATCATGTATAAAATATAGATCTCACCTAAAAGATATAAAAAATATATTCTTCTAAATACAAAGTAATAATCTAATGTAGAAAAAACATAAATACAGAAAATCTTTTTTAAAAAATCACCAATACTCCTACCACCATGATAATCAGTGTATACACTTTGGTGTATTTGGCCTGTGTATATAAATATATACATAAATAGTGTGACTTTTGCTTTTTTCCGCTTACTATATTGTAAACTTCTTTCATATTATTTAAAATTATTAAAATATACAGCTAACGGATGTATTAAGACTAATTTACAGATGTGCTAGTATGTAAACCATCCCATTATTATTGGATACCCTGGCTGAGTAACATTTTCAACTATATGAGACACAATGTTACAATAAACATCTATTTACATATTCTTGTTTATATATCTTTGATTATTTGCTTAGGATAGATTCCTACATATGTATTAGTAATTCAAAAGGTATGAATATTTTTAAGGTTATCGATTACATAGTCCTAAATTATCTTCCAAAATAGCACAAATTTACTCCCCAAATATATGCTGTATCACCATATCATTACAGCTTTCAGTGCTTTTTAAATTGTCATTTAAAAGATTTCAGCTACTTTGATAAGTCAAAAAGATATGTAATTTTTATTTTTTCTAAAAATTGTTCAAAGCTACTTATTAATAAGTAACATTAACAATACCTAAACTAATAACAAAATCTCAACAATAACCTATATACTACATATTAGTAGTTACATTTTACAGATGAAGAAACTGAGATCCAGAGAGGCTATGTAATTAATCCAAGGATATAAAGCTTCTGAAGTAGATGTGTATACACTGACTTCAGATTTTGTGACTTAAAATCATGTACTTTCCACTGTACCAAAACTGCCTCGAGTTAACATTACTGATTATTTGGAGTCTTTTTTTTTTTTTAAGGGAGTTTAAAATTAAGCTATGAGTACGGTATATAGTATAAATGATCCTTGGTAGTTTCTCAATTATTTTAATGATGCTTCAGGCAATGGTGAGGAAGTTCTAAGGAACACATAGGAGGAAATTCAAAAGGAATGAAAGAAGTCTTCTCACTCTCTTTTGAATTTCCTATTACAGCAAAAGTGGAATAAAAGCTCCTAAAAAAGAATGCTAGAATTAACCAGTGTTTTGAGATGTCTGTTTTAATCACAGTAATTCCTCACCTGAAGATAGAAAAGTATCATATACATAACTGCAAGAAAAAATTCTTGAAAGCAAAAGTACATTAAAAAAAATCTGTTCCATGTGGATCAGAAAATTGTTATAAAAATCCTAGGTTGTAAAGAAATATGCCAAATGCAAATTCCAAATATTTGAATAAGAAGGGCTCAAATAATCATCCATCCCATTTGGCTACTCTCAAATGAAATTAGAACGAATATAAAGTACTTTTTGGGAAGTTAAATTTAATTATAGAATCACTTCACAGAGGATACTGCTATAAAGAAATTAAAGATATTCTTAAATAAAAAATGTTTCACTACAAAATTTACTCTTAAAAAGGTCACTTCTCCCCTCTTTTCTGTGATTCTATCAGTATTTTATTAACAAAGTGAGTTACACATTTTGACCACAGGTATTGAGTATCAATTCTAATCAGCTATCTCTTTCTTTACACACGGTATATTCAGTATGTACAATAATAAATAAAATAATTACCTTGAGAATTTAGAGACAAGTTCTTTGACAAGGACCCTTCAAACAATGGTGAGTTCTCAAGATGTTGCATTAAGAGACTTAGGAATTCTTGCTTTGATCCAGGATGCTCTCTTCCAAAATTATCATTTTCATTAACATATACTACTTCAATTGAGTATGAAGGATTAAAGTTTTGATTTCTGAATCCATCTAAGGCACTATTCCAGATTTTGGCTTTGTTGATATATAATTTTTTAGTTTTTCTTTTAATTTGAAATCCTAACTCTATTATAATGGTTGCAATATCTCTTCTAAATTTGCTGCCTTGCCTATAAAACATGAATTTAAACATAGAGGTAAGTACTCTAAAGTACTTTATGTGACACAACAGTTATACAGCCAATAAAAAAATAATAGAAAAAAAGATTAGAAGGAAGTTCTTCCCCAACAACCACCCAAAAGCAGACACTGGAACCAAAAACAGTTATCTGATAACCTTAGTTCTAAATTCTTGATTTCCTCTCCCCAGTCTTCTTATCAAATTAAAATCATCTAATGTCATAAATGATTTATGAGAATGCTGATTGATGATTATCTCAAATTTGATCACTTCAGTGGATTCAGGTGTAAGAGTCAGAACGTCAAACTCTTACCTTTCTGGCCAATGGCTACAACATATGCTCGCCTAACTGTATCTTACATTGTATGTTCACAAGATCCTTTAAAAATAGAGCAAACATAGTCTCTGCTGACTATATGAGAGAACTGTAGTTTTAAGAGATTACACAATGTATTTTTAATCATTAAGTTAATTAACAGTAGAGCTAATATTATAAACAGAATTCACAACCCTTTAAATAGTACGTTTTAGTCTATACCAGTAGTTCTCAAGGTGTGGTCCCAGACCAGCAGCAGCAGCAGCATCTGGAAACTTGTTAGAAATGCAAATTCTTGAGCCCCACAACAGATAAACAGAATCAGAACCTCTGAGCATGAGGCCCAGTAATCTGTCTCTTAACAAGACATCCAGGCAACTGTATGAGCTAACTCAATTGCTCCCTGCCTCAGTTTCTCCATCTGTAATTGGGATTGGTGTACTCAAAATAATCCTCTTTGGGGCAACATTCATGGATCATCTTTCTACATCAAGTATAAGTTCTTCCCATCCTAAGACGTTACAATAGCCTAGTGTGGGTCAGGCTCTGCTTTACCTTTCTTCACACAATCCCCTATTCATTAACCCAGGTTGAAGGAAAACCAGTCTTCTGAAGATAATCCTTCAGAAATATACCTTCTTGTAGCAGGTTGATTCCTTGCTCCTGCCTGGAGTGGGAATGCCTATGCTATTCTTCTAGAGTATGACAGCATGTTAAAAGCAGGAGCAAGAAGGTATAACATCTTTGGAAAGGTAAATATTAAAATTACTTAAAAATAATATGAATATCTTTTTTGATACTAAAAACATTATAAAAATATAACAAATTTTCAGTTAACACAAGTGGTATCTTAAAACAGTAATTCTTCACTTTTTGAATAGTACTTCGTATTCCACTTCTATCTGCAAATCTAGTTATCAGATATTTTCATAAAAATTCTCTTTTCCTCCTTCTTCTTTTAACTAGATACTACTTTTAACAAGAAAGTACTTCATCATGCTTAGCTACTAATGTTACTTCTATTTTTTCCCCCATTGGCTAAAGCAAGGCTCTATATAAACCCTTTTGCAAAGCCACCCATACTTAAAAATACTAACTTGAATTGAACAAATACCTGACACAGTATGAAGATGTAATTCTAGTCTTATTTAAATGTTTATGAATGATTTTGAAAGCTACTTATTTTGCTGTCTTATGAAAAGTTAGGCATTAATACAATAATACTTGTAAGCATGCCTTAAGCTTTCTAAAGAGCTGACATTTAAACCTTTGACACTGACAGTAAATACATTAAACAAATGATTAAGAAATAAAAAATAAACCATCTCTTATTAAATGATTCCTTTCTTTTAACAAAGTCACATAGTATGCTTGATATTTTAATTTCTTATCTTACTCATAATCAAATAACATTATAAGCACATTTGCCAGATGAATGTTTTTTAAACTACCTTGAAAATGATCTATAATAAAAAATATATTTTACATCATGACTCAGTACACAAATAACTTAAAATATCTCATACATGTTCTCTATTTGCAATGCAAACTGATATTTTATATTCTATTCTATCCTTTTTATTTTTTTTAAAATGCTGTTTGCATTGATTTCATTATCAAATGCTGGTTTCTTTCCAGACTTCTGTAAGTTCAGCTAATATTCTAAGTGTATATAGCACTTCCAGTTGTAATTTTCTCAAAATAAAGTTTTATATGTTTCTCCAATTCAAAATACACACCTCAGCAGATCTTTACGCTGGGCTCCAGGTGACTGTCTAGGTAATTTAGGTGATGACTCTTCCAACAGACAATCAGTTATTCCCACATTATTAGTGTTGGGTAATGCATGTTTTTTGGGTTTTTGGAAATCCCCTGCAGATTTAAAACACAATGTTAGCATAACAGAAATATAAGTAGAAACTTTTTAGTAATATGCATTTGAATAAAAACAGCTTTACTCAAAATTACAAAATATTACCTGAATTGTAGAGAATACCTCTACATTCCAAACACTCCCAATTTTGTTCCCAGGATCGTAGTGAGGAACAGGCTAAATGTGTGCCACTAGAACCACAACACTGACAGCGCTTTATTTCCCATTTGCTGCAGACATAAAAGGGAAGCAGATGTTTACCTTTTGGTATTAACTTAGTCTAATTCAAACCACAAGCACCACCACAGGCCTCACTGTCCGTCGCATACACACACAATCAACCCTTTTACTAAAGCAGGAAAGAGAGATTATCTGCTTTGATACTGCATTAGTTATTCTTAAAAAAAGCATTTTTTTATTTCATTTATGATGTTTGTAACCTCCTCCTGTAAATATTCTCTAACTTAAAATACCTAACCTAAATACCAACAAGTACATGCACATGCACAAAAAATACTAACAACAAAAAGAATACGATTAAGGAGGAAAAAAATTTTTCTTTTATATTTGGAGACGACTCTGCTCATAGAAAGGCTGCTGTGTCAGTGTGTCTGATTTGGAGGAAGGATTCAGTAAATACATTCTTACCTAAAATATTGTCTTTCTCATTCAAGGTGACAAATTATTTCCCGCAACAAGATTACTCAGACACCTCAGGTATGTGTAGCTCAACAGGATCCAGTCTTACTACCCGGTTCACATTCACATTCTCTCTCATCTATTCCCCCCAACCCCTCACGCCCATGTTTCCCCACTGTGTTGTGTGACGTGTGCCAGTCCGTATTCACATTTTCTATATGAGTGTGGGTGTGGATAGTGGTGTGGGGGCCTTCTCTTTGTATGGTTATGAGCACACTCTCTCTCTATATAAATGGATATACTCCCTGAGTGTGTGGATGTGTGGATGATAAGAGAGGCAGCTGGAACCCTCCCCTCTGGTAGGTGTTGGCACAAAGCCCTCTGTGTGGATATGGGTGTGTATGTGTGTGTCCCTCCCCATTCCCCAGAGAGTTCTGCCAACTGACGATGAAGAGAGAGAAAGATGACAGATAACATGAGTGCTTATTATACACCAGGTCCTTCTTACATGAAAATTTTAACCCTCATAATTTTAGAAGGCAGGGAAAACCACTGTAATGACCTGCATTTTAAAGAACAGGAAACTAAGGCACAGGGGATAAATAACTTGCCCAATCAAGTTCACACTGCTCCTAAGTCTCACAGCGAGGCTCCACCCCAGTTTACCTGGCTTCAGACCCATGCTCCTACCACTACACCATGCTGCCTTTCAGCAAAACTGCCTTCCTATCACTAGGATGAGAGAGAAAGAGATTGTGAAAGAAACCATTCACATAGCAGGTATGCGTGTCCCAGCAGAAAAGGCAAGGGAAAGCAAACTCAGGTAGCTGCCAGACAGGAATGGGAGTTTGGTAGCTCCTGACTGGGTGAACACTGGTTTACAAGAAATAAATACAGGTTAATTAAAACAGCCTAAAATGAATTTAGAAAATATCAATATTAATGAATGTATTGCTTCTTAGAACTCTAAAGTGATTTATTGCTTACAAAACTCATTTATATCAAGTATCTCATCTGTGCCTCAGCACATCCCTTGAGAGGGGTACTATTAATATTTATAAATCAATAACCAAGGTCACCAGATTAAGTAACACAGGCAAGAATACACATTACTCAACATCTTCAATGAGATCTCTGCCCTTAAGGAATTTTTTGTCTAATGGCAAAGACAAATTTATACAATGTCAGTTATGCTGTAACAAGCATGATAAATGGAAAACCCATCCCAGAATGGAGAATCAGGGGTGGTAAGAGCTGCTTAGGGGAAACTTTCCAAAGCTAGCAACCGAGCTGAGTCTTCATAAATAAGTAGTAGGAGACCCAGCCAATCACCTTCCATGAGAAACAAGGCTCTTAATATTCTGCTCTGCACTTTAAGCTTCAGTTTGCCATGTTAAGATTGTGTAACAGGGATAAAAATTTATTGAAATTTCCCACATAAATTTTGACAACACTGGATTTACTTTTTATTCTGCATCTTAAAAAAATGAAAATATTCTTGATTTTTAGTATCCAACACAGTATAGTGTACATACAAAGGCACAAAATGATTGTTGATTAAGGTTAGAGCCAATATCTACTGACATTACAAAAGAGTAATCAACAAATTTCAAATGCCAAAGCATTTTTATAGTGATCCAAAAGAAACAGCTCTAGATTAATCTAGTTAAATTAACTTCTAGAATAGTGCTATCTAACAGAAATGTAATGCAAATTACATATGTAATTTAAATTTTTCTAATAATCAGATTTAAGAAGGTAAAAGAAACAGGTGAAATGAATTTAAATATTTTCAAAATATCATTTTGTTCAACAGGTAATCAATACAAAAAAGTATTAAAAAGATATTTTAAGTTCTTTATTTCTTACTGTTGTGGGCTGAATTGTGTCCCCCCAAATTCATACGCTGAAGTCCTAACAGTCAGTACCTCAAGGCCTTTAAATAGATAATTAAGATAAAATGAGGTCACAGGGATGGGCCCTAATCCACTATGACTGGTGTCCTTCTAAGAAAAGAAGATTAGGACAAAGACAGAGTGACAATCATGTGAGGACACAGCTAGAAGGGAGCCACGTGCAAGCCACGGAGAGAGGCTTTGGAAGAAATCAAACCTACCAATACCTTTATCTTCGACTTCTAGCCTGTAGGATTGTGAGAAAATAAATTTGTGTTGTTTAAGCCAGTTTGTGGCATTTTGTTATGGCAGCCCTAGCAACTAATATACAGACTAAGTGTTTGGTGTGTTATTTTAGAACACCTCTCAATTTGGAACAGCCACATTTCAAGTGCTCAGTAGCCACATGTGGCTAGTGGCTACCACATAGGACAGTGCAGCTCCAGAAAATAGAGCCTCATGAAAATACACCACAGAAATAAGGTACACCTATGCTGGCTGTAGTAATTTCTCTGTAAACGGATGTAAATATACATTTAACAAATATACCTCATCTCAAGTTAAAACTTCAAACATCCAAGGACAAAACTACATTTTACTAGCTAGAAAACCTACTTCCTCAGCTGAAGGTTTAAATAAGGACACTAAGCACAACCAAACTTCCTAATATACCTATTAGGCGCGTTATAGTCTCGCCCTTCTTTGCAACGACATCTTCGGACGTCGCAACGTTCATAGTGCTGTAGAAGCTCTTGATAAGCATTTTCCTCTAATTCCCAAGATGCATCTCTGTAATTGAAACAAGATATAAAATATACTTTGACCTAAAATGTTACACAAGGATTGGTAATGAGTCTAAAAATAAAAACTTTTCACATACTTAGGAATAAGGATAAAACTTGTTCTTTTTAGAACTAATCATTCTCTTCAAGATATAAATCCATTAGCGTCATTTTATCCTACTCACAGCAAATTTTCAAATGCTAAATGAAAAATTAAACAGAAATTTTCTAAAATTTACATTTTTCCTAATATTTCACTTCCAATTTTTTAATTTCAAGTTTAGTATCATTTATAGATTCCTCATCTTTAAATATTAAGAAAATTCTTCTCATACATTTTAAACCACACCTTGATTCTCTTAGATAATTCATACATACCATTTTGAAGTCTCTTATATTTATGTATAAATCAATCAATTCATAATGTATACAACTGAGGCATTTTATTAAGAGATAATCAACTAATGAGACATTGAAGTCACAGTCCCTGCTCTCAAGAACCAGCAATTTGGGGAGACGAAGGGGGAGGCAGTGGGGGCGGCTTTACATTTCCCCCTTTGAAAAGGCTACTTGTCCATGAGCACTTAACCAGACAGAAATGATAAATTCTACTGTTATTAAAATCCTACATTTAAAACACCTTTTTGTTAAAAGGCTAAATGTTACTCACTTTTCAGGAATATGAATTCCCATTCTCAACATTTCTTTCTGAAATATATCACTATTATTGCATATTGTGCATCTAAAGAAAAACACTCCTGCATTTATTGCTTGAACCTATAGTGGAAAATAGAAAATCTATTGTTAACAATTTAACAGATTATCACGTTATGAACGACAGAGCTAACAGAACACGGGCTATTTTTCACTTAATTTATTATGAAACCATTTTCTATGCTTGTAGTTCTCAAACTTTGATAAACTAAGTTATCCCACTGCTAAAATTTGGAGATCTTTTTTCCTAATGGTCAAAAAAAAAATTAAGCTAATAAATTGCCTGTTGTTAGCTTTACATCTATCACCCATAGATTTTTCTCAACCATTCATGTCTAATGTAATTTCTGTTCCCAAATACTGTGTTGCCCATTACTTTCTGTGAATAACATAGTAAAACTCTTGCGATACTTCATCTAGGAATGATGTTTAAATAAGTGCTATATATAAAGCATCCTTGGTTCTGTTTTTAACTCAATCTCTAAGTTAGTTTTCTTCCTAAGGGAGTTAAAATATAAAATCTATTGTCACTGCTTCAGCAAATAACAAAGACAGAAGCAGCAGGCAGAGGTACTTAGAAGGAGACCAGAAATTATAAGCCTATTAGAAAGAGTAGACAATCCAAAATTTAAAAATGAGCAGTACACATTCATTTAACAAATATTTAACCCCTACGATATAGGTGCTACACACTAAGCTATGTACCAAAAATAGAAACATAAAATGACTTAGATCCAACTTCAATAAATCCTTGTTAGTAGGTATACAGGTGTACAATTATATTACAGGGTAAAAGTGTTCTTTAAAAATCTTTTAAAGAGAGAAGAAGAAGTACCCAAGTCTATATAAGCGCCTGACAAAAACGTCATAGGGATGGTGGGGTCAAAGCTAAGTTCAGAAGATGAAACAGAGGTCTGCCAGGAAAATAGGACAAAAGACATCACAAGGATAAGCAATGGCACATATCAAGTCTCAGTGGAAAGAGAGAGCACCTGTGATTAGGGAACAAATGAATGATATACCTGGGGATTACACGCTGGCCATACTGAACCAAGTACTGAGACTAGACAGGTAAATCAAAGCCAGCACTGTCAAGAATTGATAGGAAATAAGGCATGCAGGAGAAAGACCAGAATGCTAGGGTCCTGGAAAAGTCTAGTTAAAAAAAAAGTGTCTGAAGTTAAATCACAGAGGGTTTTAAAGCACAGGGTAGCAACAAAAGAGGATGTACACAAAATATGTTAGGTAGACCTGACAGACTTGGGGAACGATTTGTGGATAGTGAAGAAATGAACAAAGAGGAATCCAGGTTCAGATAACTAGCAAGGGCATCCACACAGCACGTATGAGGGAAGCAACAAGTTACCGAAACCTCTGAACCTAAAGGGTCTTCAAGCAATTGTACACTGATACCAAGATCTTAGTAAATACAGGATACAATACAAGGAAGGGTCTAGAATAAAGGGAAAAAACAACATAGGTCATATGGATGTTACCAACAAGACGTACAGCAATGATGGAGAAATCCAAACTGAACAATAGTGACAACTCTCCACATACACAGTGTGAAGAATTTCCACCACTTTCTTTGATATTAATCTGTAGTCTCTCTTCACAAAATCCCAACATATATAATGCATTTGTAGTGGTCACAAATAACGAAATTTGCTGAACCGCATACAATTCTCATTCTATTGCATAGGTTTGTTCTTCCTTTGACTTGTTTATACTAACGAAGTTCAGAGATTCAAAAAAATTTCTTCAGGTATTGGTACAGCTATCCAAACAGGGTAGACGCCATTTACTTCCAGTTAAGACTCCAGCACCAGAGTGGAAAACCACTGGAGCTGCTTTAGAGAACATGACTCAAGAATTAGCTGTCTTGCTGTGTTCTAATCAAGTAATAATTGCTTATTAATATTTACATCATAGGTGTCCATACAGCTGTGATATATTTTATTTGCATAAAGCAGACCTACATGTTTGTTAGAAATATTATTTCTACTTTTTAATGACAGAATTAGAAACGTGGTATTTTCCGAGTGTTCACAAAAAGCCCTATGAATACTAGGTCAAGTCTGAGAACCTCTATTTCATTATTAACACATAGATGAGGCAAATCTTACTTGTCTTGAAAAATAATACATTGTTATAAAATTAACAATATGATACATTTGGTAGCAATTACATTCATTTAAATACAAACGCTTAATTAAGCTAAATTACTTTTTTAAGATTCTGATACAAGGTGAACTTCTTCCTCAATAGGTAAAGATAACACTTCACGATGTCTATGAACTGCACACTCTGGATCCTTTTACAAACACTTCTTCATAAAAATTAACAGAATTCCTAATATTTACTCAACAACATAGGCTCTATCCTGCATTTTTAACTGAATAATCCTAATATAAAAGTTCAAGGCTCATACAAAAAAATAGACAGTAATCAATCAAGCTTTACTGTGACTACTGTTAGTATTTATAAGACTTTATTGAAATATAAGAGAATTTACAACATCTCCTAACTTTAAAAAATATTTTTGTGGATAATTTGTAATCAATAATAACATTTCATTTTACTAAACAATAATAAAAGCCAAGTTTTAAAAGACAGTATTAAACTTAAGTAAATCCTTTGTTACTTTGCTATTCTATATTAATGACAACTGTCTATCAGCTGGCACTTTCATGTGTATGCTACATGTGATGTTATTAATAACTGGGATCTTTAAAAGATTTTCAAGTATTTTCTGAATCAAAAAAATATTAAATACTATTTAATGTCATGTGTTTTATGACATTTCATTTACTTGAAAACTTGTCATCAGATTTGACATACAAGGTGGCTCTCAAAGAACTAATACTTTTAATTCATTAGACAGTAATCACTTCCCTGTCAAGAAGTTATCATAAAGTGTTTATTAGTTAAAAAAAAAAAGCCTGTTAACACTTAAATATCTTGGCTTATAGTTAAACTATCATTTCACATATCTTGGTGTTCTAAGCTTAAATATATACATGAACTTAGGAATTAAAACCAGTGTTTTATTCATTGTGAAACACAAACAAAATCCTTAGGTAAAACCAACAAAATTTTTAAAGTGTGAATATATATTAAAAGGTAATATCTAAAGTATTTATTAAAATATTAATTGTACACTTCAATACGATGAATTTTATATGTAAAATATACTTTGATAAAGCTGTTTTAAAAGTTACAAGTAGTAAGAGCTAAAATACACATATCAATTCTTTCCAATTTAAAATTCAAATCAAAGGCTGGCCCTGTGACCTAGTGGTTAAGTTCGGTGTGCTCTGCTTCAGTGGTACTGGTTCAGTTCCCGGGGAACAGATCTACACCACTTGTCAGTGGCCATGCTGTGGCAGCAACCCACACACACAATAGAGGATGACTGGCACAGATGTTAGCTCAGGGCGAATCTTCCTCAAGTAAAAAGAGGAAGACTGGCAACAGATCAGGGCGAATCCTCCTCAGCAAAAAAATAAAATAAAATAAAATAAAAAAATAAAAATAAAATTTCAAATCAGCAAGCAAGAAATTTTCTATCTGAAAAAGTTTACAAAACATCTTACCTGTAAACAGTCTCTATGAAACCAAGCATTCTTACAACAAGGACTTCGTAATATGCTATAAGTTGGAATAGGCTCAACAAATTCCAGGCAAATGGTGCATGGTAAAGAGTCTTTATAATTATTAGATGTAATAATCTGAACAGGTCGATGCTTCCAACAAAATGACCTAAAAATGCAAATTATTTAAAAACAACATCTAATAAATTACAAAGTGCAAATAAGCCAGCATTACAATTCACATTTATAAGAGAAAATTCCTTCATCTCTCTTTCACAATTAACCTACAAAAGATCGGAACCTTGGCACTATAAATCAGTCTCACGGGGCTGGTCCTGTGGCTGAGTGGTTAAGTTCACGTGCTCCGCTGTGGCGCCCCAGGGTTTCGTTGGTTCGGATCCTGGGCGCAGACATGGCACCGCTCATCAGGCCATGGTGAGGTGGCATCCTACATGCCACAACTAGGAGGACCCACAAGTGAAAATATACAACTATGTACTGGGGGGGCTTTGGGGAGAAAAAGGAAAAAAAAAAAAAAATCAGTCTCACAATCTATGACCAAGGAGAGCTGGACTTTCAAAATGTGAACTTTTGGTGGTGAGACTTACCTTACAGAATTTCAGTAACTAACATTATGCTGAGAATCCTACTTAATATTGTTAGCAACAGAGTATATACACCATTGTACTCAACACTGTATAAAATTAAAGGAACTTAAAAGTAAATATTTTAATCATGTAACAAATAAAATGTAAGTAACAACTTATTCCTAATCCACTAAATTTATTTCATTTGTATTTTCTAAACTGCAATTTTCGTATGTGGTAACAATCCATTACATAGGTCAAGAACACAAAGACTAAAAGAAATAGAAAACTCCTGATATCAAATACAGTAGACTCCCCTTAGCCACAGTTTTGCTTTCCACAGTTTCAGTTACCTGTGGTCAACCAGGCTCTAAAAACAGATGAAGTCCCTTCTGACATACAGCCAGAAGGTCAATAGCAGCCTAACATATATCACAATGCCTACGTCATTCACCTCACTTGATCTCATCCTGTAAGCATTTTATCATCTCACATCATCACAAGAAGAAGGGTGAGTACAGTACAATAAGATATTTTAAGAGTGAGAGACCACATTCATAACTTTTATTATTATAATTGTTCTGTTTTATTATTAGTTACTGTTGTTAATCTCTTACTGCGCCTAATTCATAAATTAAATTTTATCATAGGTATACACGTATAGGAAAAAACACAGTATATCTAGGGTTTGATACCATCCACGGTTTCAGGTGTCCACTGGGTGTCTTGGAACGTATCCCCTACAGATAAAGGGGGACTACTGTACCAAAATTCATAAAATCTTGATGTTTAAAGCTGGACTCAGGAAGTAAATATTTTCAGGGGCATCCTAGGGTATAATATTTATTTTTTGGACTCCAGCCATTTATATGCCTTCAACTTACTCAATGAGAAATACACACTGCCCTGTGAAGAAAAGTGGACTATTAAATCTAAAGAGTGACATAAAAATCTAGAATTATATAAGGTGGAAATTTGCACTGAATATGAATAAATTAATAGTTTCATGTTATATTCTAGAGCTGAAAGCCAAAGGTGACTATTAATCATTAAGCCCATTCCAGACATGGCAATTCTCAAGACTTTGCAGACATAAATGACTCCATACAAGAGGAAGTGAGACATTATATACATAATGCATATGCATAAACTCAGTGCAGCTCTGAAAAGAAATTTTACAAAGGAATTATATCATTGGGATATACATATCCATTTTCTACTTTTCTTTAACATTCATATTCAACAGCTAATTAACTCACGCAAAATTGCCAGTGAATTGGAAAATACATTCTCTCTGAAGTCCACATGGGAAATGATAACTTCGTTTACATCGTGGTGCAACACATCCAATTGAAGCACCAGTTTTCTTGCAAATACAGCATTTCTAGAATAAAATATGAAAACAGGGGTCATACACACAAAAATTGAGTACAAAATATGACCAAGGTATAAATGAATATTCCTTGTGGGGAGGCTGAAAACTATTTTCATCATACTACAGCTGTGATGATGGTATATTAAAGAAATTTCCTCAAAAAATTGTTCTACCCAGAAACGATCTAATGACACTAAAGATTCACCTCTGTAACAATTTTTGATAAAGGAAACATCTGTAGCCTAACATATGGATACAACTGACAAGTTTCTTTTCCTTCTTATCTGCTAAAATATTTTAAACTGAAGAGTTTGTAAAAGTAATGACCATATACGACAGTCTTATTCAAATCTCAATAGAAAACACATAAATTAAGAAGTTCACCAAGAAGAACAGCAAAACTAACTAAAAATCAATCTGTAAAAAATTGGCTAGGATCACTCTATCCTAACCAAATGAAAAAGTGTTATATACCCATACTAGGTTAAATAGTGACGCTCAAAAAGCTATGTTCAAGTCCTAATTCCTGAATTCCTATGAATGCGATCTTATTTGGAAATAGGGTCTTTGTAGATCTAAGTTAAAGATCTCAAGATGAGATCATCCTGGATTTAGGGGGTCCCTAAATCACATGACTGCAGTCCTTGTAAGTGAAAGGAGAGGGAGATTTAAGACACAGACACAGAAGTGAAGGCCATGTGTAGAAGGAAGCAAAGATTGGAGTTATGCTGCCACAAACCAAGGATGCCACAGGTTGCCAGCAGCCACCAGACGCTTGGAGAGAAGTATGAAACAAATTCTCCCTCAGAGTTTCTAGAAGGAATCAATCTTCTGAGAGCCTGAATTGAAACTTCTGGTCTCCAGAATTGAAACAGGATAAATTTGTTTGAAGTGACCCAGTTTGAGGTAATTTATTATGGCAGCCCTAGGAAACAAATACAAAACCACTGCCACTAACTGCAATCTAACAGTGGCATATAAACAAAAAGACCAGCAGATGAATCAACCTTTACTAAAATACAGAGCAACACTTAAAACCCCTTGGAACCCTTGAGAAGGCCACTATAATAGTCACTGACGAAGGGATTATATAGTCTTTCTGCTGACCCCTCAAGTACCACCCAGTCAGAGAATACCATGTCAATCTGAAGCTCTCCCAGTAAAGTGACATATGGAATTCTAGTTTAAGGTCACAAACGGCAATACCTCTTCAGGATCAAGATATTCTCAAATGTTCACAATACACTCAGAGAAGATTCAGATGTGTTAAGAAAACAGGTATTTCCAAACCATCAGGGGACCATTAGAGGCCATCTTTCACCACAAGGTCACTATCATCAGGAGGTTGAGGGATTTTGACACTAATACTCTCACATGGCCCTTAGATAAATGCTACTGCTACCCTTTCTCCCAAGGTTTTCCTTGTGCCCCAGAGCTTTTATTTGACCATCTAGACCCACATCAACATCTTCAAAAATAATTGCCTCCATTTCTTTCCCTCAACTAAAACAAAAGTCTCTACACGCTTCCCTTATAGAATTTCTTGGATGAAGCTGCTTATTTTCCCGTCCTCCTTCCAGACTTGGCAAGGGGTGGGAGTGGGATATGGACAAGGGCAGGAAGGAGGACAAACAGAACATTATTTTAGCTTTCTGTTGCAGACTGTAGGCCACTACTCTATCTTCAAACTTAACAAAATCTGGTCCTTTGAGCCTAAAGACATCTACCCTCTGCCACCTGCTAACTTCTTGGTCACTCTCCCACCTCCAGACTTTGGCATCTTTCTCTGTATTTTAATTCTTGTTATTATTCTAAAGAACTTCTGCATTGATGAAACAACCTTTCTTTGACTTCCTCCACTACAATGTGTCAATGCACTTCATCTCCACTCCAGGGTAATGATGACTCCTCTCATCACCCAAAAACTGCTCCACCATGGAAATCATCAATTCCAGTATCACATTCTCTGGACAGCACTCCCCATGCTTCCAACCTTCTTATTCTCTAACTCTCATTATTTCTACTCAGACCACATGGAGAGCCACAGTCCTTTCCTGGCACATAATATAGTACCTATCACACAGAAGATTCACAAATTATAATTGAATGAAGAAGGAGCTGAAGTCTAGAATATAGGCATACCTTGGAGATATTGTGGGCTCGGTTCCAGAACACTGCAATAAAGTGAATATTGCAATAAAGCGAGTCACATGAACCTTTTGGTTTCCCAATGCATATAAAAGTTATATTTACACTATACTGTAGTCTATTAAGTGTGCAATAGCATTATGTCTGAAAAAAACAACATATACGCCTTAACTAAAAAACACCTTATTGCTAAAAACACAAATGCTGTTCGAAAAATGGTGCCAATAGACTTGCTCAACGCAACCTTGCCACAAACTCTCAATTTGTTAAAAAAAAAAACACCCTATCTGTGAAGTGCAATAAAATAGGTAGGCCTGTACTTATCTTGCAGAACAAGAGAAGGCACTGAACACAAGCACACAATGTCACAGAAGTGCTATAAGGAAAGTGGAGATCATAATTTACCGTCTGTATAGTTGTGTAATTTCCACTTCAACCCATCATTCCAACCCAGCAAGTGAGGACAAGAATGAAAAGGGAACGGCTGGGTTGACTCAGGATTGAAGGTTTGAAGAACAGCAGAGTAGAAGTACGGTCATAATTCTGATGGTCAAAGTGGGTGAAATGATGGATAGGTTGGAATAAGACAAGGAAGTAAAATCAGCATGGTCACATATATTATCCAGGGTCAGTTAAGCTCTCTTTCACTTGCAAAAGCACAAAGTGTTCCTCTAAAATTTATTGTATTTGACAAAAATAAGCATTGGTACATAGAATCAAAGTCTTATAAATAAATTTCTAGAAGAGAAACTGAAAACTGATGGAAAAAGGCTTCCCTAGTATTGACAATATTTATGGTATTTAGAGTAATGAGTAAAATAATGTACTTACCAGTTTAGAAGCCCTAGTGACTTCTTTCCTGATGTCTTCTATTAGAAAACCATAAACTCCTTCTTCTTCTTTACCTCTCTGCCAAATTCCACTTGACATCAACTATGAATATATTCTCAATTAGAAAATAAACTCTAAGAAACTAGTTTGGAATAAAAAATACATATCTATAATATTCCAATAAAAATGAACATAAAACAACTTAGATTTCAAGCACCTCTTATCTACAATAGTTATTTTCCATGGTCAAGGTAAGAGGCTACTCACATCCTTTGATTTGGAAGACACTGTATAGTAACAGTTCATATAACCAAACTGGTTTCTGAAAGTATTCCAAGAAATATCAGAAAAAGAAAGGAAGGAAGGAAACAAAAAAACACCTATAATTAAGCTTTAGGAAAAAAAAAGTGGTAAATACTAAAAGGTGTAAAAGTAACAGTAAATACAATGGAGATAATTCACACTATCAGTGATATTTCAGGCTAACTTTAAATCTAGCTGGATTCTGAATCATAAAAGACATACTCACAGGGAAACCTATTGAATTGTGGTTAACATAAACGTTTACATCTTTTTAAATCTGATTTTAATCTCAATTTAAATATGTTAAGAGTGCATGAAGAAAGAAAAAGCATGGGATTGTGAATAAGAAATCCTGGTTTGCAAACCAGGCTCTGTGGCCAACTTTGTAGAACCCTAGGCAAGTAATTTAATGTCTTTGACTCTAAATGTAAAAATAACAACACTGGACTAGATTGTGTCTAAGTCTCTTCTCATTCTAACATTCCATTACCATTTGTAACATTACTATACTTTCCTGTTCACAACGAAACAGAATCTTTTAAGTGCTGAGCCTAGGGTGAGTATGTTTTCAGAGGTATTATACTCATTAATAAAATAAGACAGAATATAAGGGAAATTTTGATATAATCTACTTAAATATATTAAATAATTAAAAAATACTTCAAATTTGTGACTAGAGAAGATGCTTATTTTAATCAGTATAATATATCCTAAAGAAGACCAAAAGTGATACACATTACTTAAGAATTAGTTATGAAAAAATAACCTGCTAATAAAATAGCTCCCCTAATTATACTGCATAAAAAGTAAAATAAACCTAGAAAAATGAAAAAGGTTTTTTTTGTGATGCAAAATATAACAGACTCCAACTTACAAATATGGAATGCCAACTTCATGTTCCCTTAAGTCTTGGTACAAAGTAATTAGGTTCTTAGACCAGTCTACAAGTCCATTTAACCCACAGGGTACCTGAGACACAAAACTGCAGTCTTAGAGAACCACCAAGGAATATGTTAGACGGTTTCTCAAGAAAGTATCTAAAGAGTTTAACATGGATGCTGTCGTAGGTATAAAAATATGTCCACAAATTTGCTGATACTCCTTCTTTAAGACGCGGGGTCTATTTCCCTTTCCCTGGAGTGTAGGCTAGACTTAACTCTAACAAACAGAACAGAGCAAAAGGGATAGTGGTATGTGACTGTGAAGACTAGGTCATACGGTTCCGTCTTGGTTTAGCGCTCTCTGTTTCATCACTTGTTCTGGGAGAAGCCAGATGCCATGCTGTGAGCAGCCTTACGGAGGTATCCAGGAAGTAAGGAACTGAGGCCTCCTGCCAACAGGTAGCAGGAACTGAGGCCAAAAGCCATTGAATGAGCCATCAGAGGTAGATACTCCAGGTCCAGTCAAGCCTTCAGATGACTGAACCCTAACTAAGATCTCAATGGCAAGCTCATGAGAGACCCTGAGCCAGAGCAACCGAGCTCAGTCAATACCAGATTCCCAACCTTCAGAAACTGTTTGAGATAATGAATGTTGTTGAAGCTGCTAAATTTCAGGATAATTTGTTAAGCAGTACTACACAACCAAGAGAGTGTCAAGAAAAATTGTGTGTACTAATGCAACCTTCGCATGCTAACACTATGATGGTGCCACTAACACCTGGGGGCACAGATTCAGTGAGGTGAGAAGTTGGTGGAGGCAAGGGGGAACAAATGAGAGACTACTTCTCAGTCTAAAATCACTTCTTCCATCTTCTGAGTGACCCATAAAATTAGTCTATTTCCTTTCCCATAAATACTTATTACCTTTAGTCAGAACTTTTCTTTCCAGGTTCTCTGTGAAATAAAATACTTTTATTCTACTCCCTGAACCTTCAAACAAGTCTTTTCTGAGATTTATCACTAGCAACAATGGAAACAAGAAAGTGGTAGTAAGAACAACTCATCTGGAAACCAAATCATTTTCTCCTTTTTTTCACTTAGGCCCTAAGGGTTTAGACAAAAATAAACAGGTAATGATGACAGGTCTTTATATGTACCAAGTAATTCCAGAATCTTAGAATCTGATAAATAAAAAATCTTATTTTTACATACAGGCAAAATGAGATCCAGAGAAGTTAAATGGCTTATCCAATTCTCAGAAACCAGTCATCAGGATCTAATTCTCTTCTTTAGAAGAGTATCAAATTTCCAGGATTTAATTATAAATTATACTCACCAGACAATAGTAATGTACAGTGAGATTCCATTTCTCATTAGTTTTCTTTTCTCCATATTTATTAGGACAGTCATCATTTTTTCGACAGAAAACACAAGCTAACAGTGAAAAAAGTAAATAGATACAAAAAATTTTTTTTAAATTTTTCAATAAAACCTATGAGATGGTGCTTCTCTCAACTGACACATTCAATTCTTTCTGAGAGCAAGTCATATTATATTGTTTATCAGTAACTTAAAATTTCCAATATCTACTTCTAAAACAATAACGTGACTTTAAATTTTTTTCATTAATCTTTAATGATAAATTCCAGTATATTGTTAAAATGCCAATTTGTAGGGTAACATCACTGAAAATAATGGGTTAGAACACTCCAAAACTCCATCTCTCCTCTAAAGCAACAATTAAACTGCTAAAAACTGTCAGAATCAACTTTTCAGAAACTGAAATCTAATTTTAAAACTTACAACAATCAGGAGAATGGTTTAAAGAAACAAGCTGCTAAATTTTGATGAGAGCTTTGTGGCATTTTAACTTACCCACCTACCATCCCCCACTCTCCAGCTAGGCAATGGCCTTAGGCACGATGACACACGTTTCTGGTGTGGATTGTCCAAGAAGAGGTAATATTGATCTTGTTCTCAAAGAAATGTGATTGTGTGTTTTGATCTTTGTGGTGGCTCCCTGAGGGATGGGCTCAAATGCTTGCCTTTGTTTCACCTGCCTCAGAACTTTCTCAGGGCTGGAGCCTGTTTGTTTAAAGCATTTAGGACAAATATACTAGCTGTAGCAGCTTGGAGCAAAGGATAACAGAAAGAAGACGCAGGTAAGAGACCAAAAAGACTAGGAAAGAAGAGGCTGGAAAAAGGGGATAGATGGGGGAACAAGGGTTTTGAAAAGCTCCCACACATACCAAGGAAGCTAGAAGGACACACACATGCTCAGAAAGGACCCCAGAAACACCTAAGCTTTAAGCTTCTGCAAGCCTCTATGAAAAAAAGAAAGATCCCAAATCAATAACTTAATTTAACCTTAAGGAACCAGAAAAAGAAGAGCAAACTAAATCCAAAGCTAGTAGAAGAAAGGAAGGAATAAAGATTAGAGCAGAGATAAATGAAATAGAGAACAGAAAAACAATAGAGAGAATCAATAAAAACCAAAGCTGGTTCTTTAAAAAGGTCAACAAACCCGACAAACTTTTAGCTAGACTAACCTAGAAAAAACAGAAGATTCAAAACTTATGACAAAGCTACAGAAATCAAAACAGTGTGGTACTGGCATAAGGACAGACATATATATCAATGGAAAAGAGGACTCCAGAAATAAACCATGCATTTATGGTCAGTTAATTTTGAACAAGGATGCCAGGACCATTCAAGGGGAAAGAACAATCTCTTCAACAAATGGTGCTGGGATATCTGGATAGCCACATGCAAGATAATAAAAATGAACCCCTACCTCACACTATATACGAAAATTAATGCAAATTAAAGACCTAAATGTAGGAGCTAAAACTATAAAACTCTTAGAAGAAAACATAAGGGTAAATCTTCATAACCTTGGATTTGGCAATGGTTTCTTAGATATCACATGACACCAAAAGCAGAAGTAATAAAAGAAAAAAGAGAGAAACTGGACTTCACCAAAGTTTAAAACTTTTGTGCATCAAAGGACACTATCAGGAGAGTGAAAAGACAATGTATAGAATGGGAGAATATATTTGGAAATCACATACCTGTTAAGGGTCTAGTGTCCAGAATGTATAAGAAAAGTCTTACAACTCAACAACAAAAACACAACCCAATTTTAAAATGGGGCAGAGATCTGAATAGACATTTCTTCAAAGAAGATATATAAATAGCCAATAGGTACATTAAAAGATGTTTAATATCATTAGTCATCAGGGAAACGCAAATCAAAACCACAAGATACCACTTCACACCCACTAGGATGGCTATAATCAAAATGTCAGATAATAACAAATGTTGGCAAGGATCTGGAGACACTGAAACCCTCATACATGGTGGAAATGTAAAATGGTACAACCACTTTGGAAAATAGTCTGGCAGTTCCTCAAAAACTTAAACATAGTTACTGTATGACACAACAATTCCACCTGGGTATCTAGGCCAAAGAACTGAAAACAGACATTCAAACAAATACTTGTACACTAATATTCATAGCAGCACTGTTCACAACAGCCAAAAAGGGAAAACAAACCAAATGTCCATCAATGAATGGATGAACAGATAAACAAAATATAGTATATCCATACAATGGAATATTATTCAGCTATAAAAAGGAATGAAGTGCTGATACGGGCCACAACATGCATGAGCCTGAAAGTATTATGCTAAGTGAAAAAAGCCAAGCACACAAGACCACATATTATACGATTCCATTTATATAACAGATTACATTATCCAGAACAGGTAACTCCACAGACAGACAAAAAGCAGACTGGTGGTTTCCAGGGGCTGAGGACAGGGGAAATGAGAAATGACTGCCTAATGGGAACAAGATTTCCTTTGGAAGTGATGAAAATGTTCTGGAATTAGATAGCGATGATGGTTGACAACACTGTGAATGTACTAAACATCACCAAATTATACACTTCAAAATAGTTAAAATGGTAAATTTTATCTTGTATGAATTTTACAATAATAATATAATTTTAAAAAGGCAAATTGCAGAATTAGGGAGATCTGAGTTAAGATGCAGCTCCACACTCTTGCTGGGTAACCATGGGCAGGTCACATAAACACTGTATGGCTCTGTTTCCTCATCTTAAAGAATGAGGACAACAACAGTACCTACCTCAAACTATGCCTTAATGAGGATTATATGAGATAGTATACAGTAATATAATTAAAAGGGTGTGGCACATAGATAGAACTGAGTAACTATTAGTATTATAATTATCAGTCTTTTTAATCTTATGATGTTTACTTGTATAGAAAATTTCTAATAACACACTAATAAAAAAATCACCAGCTGAAGAGAAAAGATACTGAGGATCTCAAGGCGGCAGATGAATACAAGATGGAAGGAGCTTGAATCTCTAAATGACTACATGGAGCAGAAATTCCCTTTCCATCCCATCTCCCCTAACCAATCCACATTAGAGACTGCAACAAAAGCAAGTAATAAACTTTTATTTGTTAAATCATTAAGACTTCAGGGTTCACCTATTACAGCAACTAGTCTTATTCACCTTAACTAATACATGTAATCAAGAATGGATGCTATGCATTGAAAAGGTACTAGTATATTTGTTAATAGGCTACTCATAAAATAGATTCTAGGACTAGAAACAGCATGAGCTAGTATTTAATATCGTGAAATATCCCCCCTATATTTGCCCTCTCTCACGCCAGTTTAATGAGATAAGCCATAACTAAAAGTCCCTTCCCCCAATCTTTTAAAAGGTTTCAGCTCCCCTTCCTTTCCCATACAAAGTAACTGACCACATTAACTCCAGAAAATTGCCATTTGTTTACTGGATGTCTTACGCCAGCAGCTCCCACTTTAACCCCTTCATCCCCAGTGCATCCCCAGTATAGTTTTGTTATCAGTGTGCAAGCAGCTATCAAGAGGCAGAGGAACTCAAGGAATAAGCTGAGGCTACGGAAGAGCCAAGAGTCTAGTGATTAAGATTCGGAGCTCTCACTGCTGTGGCCTGGGTTTGTTTCTGGTCAGGGAATCACATCACCCTTCAGCCAGTTGTCACGCTGTGACAGCTGCATGCTGCTGTGATGCTGAAAGCTATTCCACTAGTATATATTTCATATACCAGCATTGTCACCCATGGTGGACAGGTTGCAGTGGAGCTTCCAGACTAAGACAAACTAGGAAGAAGAACCTGGCCACTCACACTTGTGAAAAACTGGCCATGAAGACCCTATAAATAGGAGGAGAGCATTGTCTGATATAGGACTGGAAGGTAAGAGGATGGCGCAAAAAGACCAGGCAGAGTTCCACCCTGCTGTACACAGGGTTGCTACGAGTCGCAAGCAACTAGATGGCACTAACAAACAAAACAGAAGGATCCTCAAGATGAATGCTGGATGGAGCTGCATCTACCATGTGCTGTGGACCTGTGGCTTTCCGTTTGTTTCCCTTCTCCCTTCACCCAGTAAGGAGACCCTGGACGCAGAACAGATTAGGTTTCAGGCAGGCATTTTATAAGCAGATTACTTTTGTTTTTATTGGGATTATGTTGTTTTTTAATTTCAATGCTTAAATTCCAGTAAAATTGTTCTGACTTCCATTATATTTATTAAGTCTGTGTGTAAAAGCAGGAAAGCAAAGTAGAGGGAGGGCTTTAAGAGCACAAATTTCCTCATCCAACATGAGATGGAGTTAACAGATATTGTCTACAAGTGATGGTCAAGATAGAGAGTTTTAAATGTAATACTTTAATTTGAAAGGGAATCCAAACGTAAATCTTAGAAAGGGTAGGTGAGGGAAGAAGTAGTGGCAGAAGAGTATACAGTAACAATTCAAATTTCTCATCTTACATGGTAGCAAGTCAATATATACTGCTTACAACTAATAAATGAAGAAACCGACAACTAAAAGCAAAGGTCTGCATCTCTTGGAGGAGACTATTGTGAGCACTTTCATTGTTTTCATGTTAAACTCGCATGTATTGTCTAGATTGTTCTCACCTGGATTTTTCCTTGTGTAAGAAAAAGTCACAGAAAAAGGTGAAAAAATTATATTTATTACATAAAGAATACTATTTTATTCAGATGCAAACCATACCTGATAAATACATACAGAGGATACAAAAAAATTTGGCAAATTGTCCTTTTATAGTAGATTTTTGTTGAAATAAATACACACAATATTGTACTTCAGTATACGGATACATGAACTAAGCATGGATCAGGGAATTCATTCCTGTTGTTTGAGTAGCATTCTAAAAAGATTTATCATATTTAAAAAACCAAGAATACAATATCTTAATATTTTAAATTAACTTGAAAATATTTTTAATACAGTGACTTACCGAGATTCTGTGAGTCACCAGGTTTCTTTTCATTCATTTTACTAGGAAAAATAAAAACATACAATATAGCCATCTTAATTTTAAAAGTCTCAAATTATCCATTTTAATTAAATTTAGTCAATGCGTAATTACAAATAAGGTGCATAATCATTTCTTACTCTAGTACTTAATTTCCTCACCTTTCACACGTCTAAGACCAACAGTTCTCACTAAGGGTGGTAAAGTCTGGGGACACTGTTAAAACTGGAGGGAATGTTTTTTAGATGTCAAAAAGACTAAGACGAATACTGGCATTTGGCGGAAAAGAGCCAGGATTGCAGGACATCTTGCAATGCACCAAACAGACCTATACAACAAAGAATCATCTAGACTTTCAAATTTCCTGCTTGACATTCAAGTAGGTAAACAAACCTATTTACAATTACATTAACCTAGAACCTAAGCCCATTCTACACATAAATATCGAATCCTTTTTTTTTCCTTGATATTTTAGGACAAAATGCGTATTTCCAAACTACAATTCCTATGTAAGTCAAAGAAATTTGTATTTTATTTTTGTTCATAATTTTACCAAGAATTGTTCATTGTTTAGGGGGAAAAAAAATCACATCATCAATAGCAATGCCATTCACATCTGAATAGCCTAAGAACAATCCTTTATCAGGCTATACTTGTGGCTAGTGCATCTGCAGGGATTCTATATAGAGCTGCAAGCATCTGCCTGCCGCATCACATCTTCCAGCACAGCGCTCAACCGTTTACATACTGGAAGACAGTGATCTGTTCTGTCTCCTCACTCCCTACTAGTTAATAACACTACTTATATTCATTACTGAAATATAACATTTTCTAACTGTTCTCTAGTGCCAAAAGATCAAATGGAGGAAGAACATCTTAATAACATCAAAGTTTCACTTTACCAAGGATATATGAAAGCCTACTTGAAATATTATGGAATTCAAGTACAATAATGTATGTGTAAGCTCTTGGAATTTAAATGGAAAAGAAAAAAACATAATAATGCTACTAGGTGAATGTAAGCTCATTTTATAGTTGCAAATCCAATGCTCAGAGAGGTTAAACACTTACTTGTCCAAAGTCACAGAGTCATCAGTGGTAACAGACTAACCTATAACTGAGCGACTATGCCACTTCATATGACAACAATGAAAGAGCATAATAAATAATACAGAATATTAAATATCAAAGGGAGGACAAAAAACCACAAAGATTATCAAATTTCATCAGTGCTTTCTTACATTTTAGAATTTATGTTTCATACTGATTGTAAGAACTGTTTTGGGTTTAAACATTGATTTTCTCATATATCACTTTTGTGCTTTCAAAAAAGTCACAGTCCAAGTCTTCTGAATCACTGATTCCAGGCCTTCAGTATTTTCTGGTTCTTCCTTACAAACTCATCTATGCCATCAAGATGGGTAATTCTTAAAAGAATCCATAAAACAACTAAACACCTTAGGTCCACCACAAAATCCAGACCTGAAGTTGACTCCTTTGCACACAGCCCTAGCTTTGCTTTGACTCCATCGAAACGCTACTTCATTTAAATTTCTACTAAATGCCAGCCTTCTCCAAAATCCTATAAGAAATTTATTTTTCTCTTTGGTGAGAAGCCCTGTGGTTCCTCTGGTCTGCAATCTCTCACTGCAATGAGTCAATAAATGCAACTTTATCACACTACAGGTTTACCCTAGTGGTTTTAGGCTGACTGGGCTAGGACAGGAAAAGAATAAGACAAACATCACAAAACATAAGCAACTGGTGAATCTGGATAAAGGGCATATAGGAGCTCTGTATACTATTATTCTAACTTTTCTCTAAGTTTAAAATTATATCAAAAAGTTACCCCTAAATTGGATGTTCTGAAGACATTACACAATCCATACTTCTGACCAGTTGACATTAGCCTTCTTTCTAATCCCTAGCACCTGAAATAAAACTTTTGTTTCTCAATCCTGATTGATGATTGCTTTATTTCATACAACAGTCTCCAAAACAAAACTCCTAGGGGGGAAAAATGGGCAGGGGGCTATTCACACATTTTTAGTTGTACTTTATCATTTCTTTTCCATCCAGTACATGAATTTTCTAACTTCCTAAATGCCAGGAAGAAAAACATGTATGTAATACACAGCTCAATAACAGCCCAAGTCTTACAAAAGACCTGGTCTCAGAAATAATATCAAACTATTCCCCCATTCCTAGAGAAATCATTAACAACTTAACGAAGAGTTCCAGGAAGCCACTATCAAGAGGTATTCTGAGTCTCCATCTGGTCAGGTAAGCTCCACTCTCCCACTCATATTTGATACTCCTCCCTTCAAAAGGTGCAGCCCGATTTCCCTCTCCTTGATGTGGCTGTGCTTAGCAACCTGCTTCCACCAAAAAGCCTGGCAGAAATGACAATGTGTGACTAGGTCATAAAAGGCACTGTGACTTCCTCCTTGCTCTCTATCATGGGTCACCTGCACTGGAGGAAGCTAGTTGGTGTGTCATAACGCTACATCATAATGCTCCTTGCAGAGGTCCACTTGGCAAAGAACTGAAGCACTTACCCACAGCCATATGAGTGAGCCATTTTAGAAGCAACTCCTCCAGCCCCAGTCAAGCCTTTATATGACTACAGCCTGGCTGACAGCCTGAGAGCAACTTTATGGGAGATCCTAAGCCAGAACCACACACCTAAGTTGCTCCCAAAATTCTGGCCCACAGCAATGGTCAGATGTTTAGTAAATGTTTCTTGTTTTAAGTCACCAAGTTTTGGAATGATTTGTTACACTGCAATAGATAATACAATAAAGGAAGTCAAATTGCCTCCCATTCTAGCTGGGTGGCTAGTCTAACAGTTTTTTGGTGGGATCTTCAGGATTTCAATATATATGACCATGGCATCTGCAAACAGATAATTTTACTACTTCTTTCCAATTTGAATGACTTTTATTTCTTTTTCTTGTCTGATTGCTCTGACTAGGACTTACAGTATAATGTTGAATAGGGGTGGTGAGAGTGGGCACCCTTATCTTATTCCTGATCTTACAGGAAAAGCTTTCAGTCTTTCACTACTGAGTATCATGTTAGCTGAGGGCTTGTCATGTATGACCCTTATTATGTTGAGGTACATTCTTTCTATACCCAATTTGCTGAGAATTTTTATCATGAAAGGACAATGAATTTTGTTAAATGCTTTTTCTGCACCTATTGAGATGACCATGGGATTTTTATTTCTCAATCTATTAATGTGATATATAACATTTACTGATTTGCATATGTTAAACCTTCCTTGCACCCAGGGATGAAACCCACTGGATCATGGTCTATGATCCTTTTAGTGTGCTGTTGAATTCAGTTTGCTAGTATTTTGTTGCAAATTTTTGCATCTATACTCATCAGGGACATTGGCCTGCAGTTTTCTTATAGTGTCCTTATCTGGCTTTGGTGTCAGAGTAATGTTGGCCTCGTAAAACAAGCTTGGGAGTCGAACATACACTTTAGAAAACACATACAACATGGTCAAACAAGAAAATGAAAGAGGGAAAGCTGGAAAATTCACAAAAATGTGGAAATTAAGCAACACAATTTTAAACAAGCAAAAGATCAAAGCAGAAATCACGAGGGAAATTAGAAAATACTTAGAGATGAATGAAAATGAAAAAGAACCCATAATGTACTAAAACCTACAGTGTACAGCAAAAAGTGATAAAGAAATTTACAGCTATAAATTAAAAAAGCAGGGTCCCAGGGACGGCCGAGTGGCCGAGTGGTTAAGTTTGCGCGCTCCGCTTTGGCAGCCTCAGGTTTCGCCTGTTCGGATGCTGGGCACTGACTTGGCACTGCTCTTCAGGCCATGCTGAGTTGGCGTCCCACATAGCACAACTAGAAGGACCCACAACTAAAATATACAACTATATACTGGGGGGATTTGGGGAGAAAAAGTCAAAAATAAAACGGGTCCCAAAACAATATCCTATCTTTATACCTGAAGGAAGTAGAAAAATAAGAGCAAACTGAACCAAAGCCAGAAGGAAAGAATTCAAAGATTAGAGTGGAGATAAACGTAAATAGAAAAATAGAATAAAATCAAATGTTGGTTCTTTACAAAGACCAAAATTAAGAAACCTTTAGCTAGACTGACCCAGAAAAACAGAGAGAAAAGACTCCACTTACTAAAATCAGAAACAAATGGAGATTAATAGAGAACTTACAGAAAAAAAGGACTATATGAACAAGTGTAGACTAGCAAGTCAGATAACTAAACAAGTTAGAAAATCTTACAAAACAAAGTCAAGCAGAAACAGAAAACTTTACAGATCTATATCAAGAGATTGAATCAATAATCAAGAACCTCCAAAGAAAGAAAATTCTAGGCCTAGAAAGCTTCACTGGTGAATTTTATCAGTTATTTAAAAAAGAACTGGCACCAGTGTTTCTCAAACCTGTCCAAAATAGAGAATAGGAGAAAACACTTCCTAATTCAACCTGTGAAGCCAGCATTACCCTGATAACCAAAGCTAAAGACATCACAGAAAAGCTACAGACCAATACCCCTTATGAATATAGATGCAAAAATCATCAACAAAATACTAGCAAACTTGATCCTTGTTAAGAGAATTGTACATCATGACAAAGTGGTATTTATCCCAGGAATGCAAGGATGGTTCCACATATGAAAAATCAATCAACGTAACACATTACATTAACAAAATCAAAGAAAAAGGTCACATGCTCATTCGTGCAGAAAAAGCATTTGACAAAATCCAACCCTCTTTCATCATAAAAACAGTTTAGCATTAGAAGGGAACTTCCTCAGTATAAGAAAGGGCATCTATGAAAAACCCACAGCTAACATCATACTCTGTCATGAAGGACTAACAGTTTTACACATAAGATCTGCAGCAAAACAACAATGTCCACTCTCACCACTTCCCTACAACACTGTACTAGAAGTTCTAGCCAGAAAAATTAGGTAAGAAAAGAAATAAAAGGCATCCAAACTGAAAGCAAGAAGTAGCACTATTTGCAAAAGACATGATCTTATATGTAGGGAATCCTAATGAATTTACAAAAAACTTTTAGTGCTAATAAACAAATTCAGCAAAGCTGCAGGATGCAAGATCAACACAGAAAAATCAGTTGTATTCCTATACAATAGCAAAAAACAATCCATAAAAAGAAGTTAAGAAATCAACACCATTTACAATAACATCAAAAAGAACTACTTAGGAATAAATGTAACCAAAGAGGTGCAAAATCTGTCCACTGAAAAACACTAAACATAGCTTAAAAAAATTAAAGAACCCAAATAAATGGAAAGACACACTGTGTTCATGCTTGGAAGACCTAATATTGTTGAGACAGCAATACTCCCCAGAGCAATCTATTGATTCGATGCAATCCCTATCAAAATCCAATGGCCTTTTTGTAGAAATGGAAAACCCGATCTTAAAATTCATACGGAATTGTATGGAACCCTGAACAGCCAAAACAATCCAAAAAAGAAAAAGTTGAAGAGTTCATACTTCTCAATTTGAAAACTTACTACAAAGCTACAATAATCAAAACAAGATGGTACCAGCACAGGGATAAACATATAGATCAATAGAAAAGAAGTGCCCAGAAATAAACCCATACATCTATGATCAATTAATTTTCAATGAGAGTGTCAAGACCATTCAATGGGAAAAAAACAGTCTCTTTAACAAACGGTGCTGGGACAACTAGGTAGCCACATGCAAAAAAATCAAGTTGGACCCTTATCTTGCACTATTTATAAAAAAACTAAAAATGGATCAAAGACAATGAAATTGAAAACAAGAAATCAATAGACAAAACAAGAGTGGGTTCTTTGAAAAGATCAATAAAATCAGTAAGCTTCTAGCCAGGCTAAGAAAAAAACGAGAGAGGACACAAATTACTAATATCAGAAATGAAAAAAGGGATATCACTACAGATCCTATGGACATTAAAAGTATAATAAAGGAATACTATGAACTCTATGCCCACAAAATTTGATAATTTGATGAAATGGACTAACTTCTTTATTTTTTTTTGAGGAAGATTAGCCCTGAGCTAACATCTGCTTCCAATCTTCCTCTTTTTGCTGAGGAAGACTGACCCTGAGCTAACATCCATGCCCATCTTCCTCTACTTTATATGTAGGACACCTGCCACAGCATGGCTTGCCAAGCGGTGCCATGTCGGCACCCAGGATCCAAACTGGTGAACCCTGGGCTGCCGAAGCAGAACATGTGAACCCAACCACTGTACCACTGGGCTGGCCCCTGGACTAATTTCTTGAAAGACATAATTTGTCAAAACTCACAGAAGAAATAAACAATCTAAATAGGCCTGTATCAAAGAAACTGAATCAATAATTAATAACTTTCCAAAACAGAAAGCACGAGGCACAGATGGACTGACTGGTGAATTCTACCAAACATTTAAGGAAGAAATTATACCAATTCTCTACAATCTCTTTCAGAAGACAGAAGCAGAGGGAACACTTCATAACTCAGTCTCCTAGGCCAGCATTATCCTAATACCAAAACCTTTACAAAGACATCACAAGAAAAAAAAACTACAGACCAGGGGCCAGCCCCATGGCTGAGTGGTTAAGTTTGTGCACTCCACGTTGGCAGCCCGGGTTTTGCCAGTTCAGATCCCAGGTGTGGACCTACGTGCCACTCATTAAGCCATGCTGTGGCAGCAACCCACATAGAAGAACTAGAATGACCTACAACTAGGATATACAACTATGTACTGGGGCTTTGGGGAGGAAAAAAAAGAGGAAGACTGGCAACACACATTAGCTCAGGGACAATCTTCCTCACCAAAAAGCATACCTTTAAAAAACTACAGACCAATTATCTCATGAACATAGATGAAAAAATCTTCAACAAAATATCAGCAAATCAAATCCATAAAAAGAATCATATACCACAACCAAGTGGGATTTACCTCAGTTATGCAATCATTTCCTTGATATTTACCCAAAGGAAGTAAAAACTTACGTCCACAGCAAAACCTTCACATGGATGTTTACAGCATCTTTATTCATAATTGCCCAAACTTGGAAGCAACTAAGATGTTCTTCAGTAGGTGAATGGATAAATAAACTGTGGTACATCCAAACAATGGAATATCATTCAATGCTAAAAAGAAACTAGCTATCAAGCCATGAAAAGACATGGAGGAGACTTAGATGCTTATTACTAAGTAAAAGAAGCCAATCTGAAAAGGTTATACACTGTATGATTCCAGCTATATGATATTCTGGAAAAGGCAGAAACTATGAAGACAGTAAAAAGATCAGTGGTTGTGAAGGGAGACAGGGATAAATAGGCAGAGTACAAAGGATTTTTAGAACAAATATTTTAGTGAAAATTTTTAGTGAAAATATCCTATATGATACCATAATGATGGAAACATGTCAGTATACATTTATCCAAACCCACAGACTGTACAACACCAAGAGTGCACTGTAATTTAAACTATGAACTTTGAGCGATTATCATGTGTCAATCTAGGTTCATCAACTGTAACAAATGTATCACTCTAGTGGAGAATGCTGACAATGAGTGAGGCTATTTATGTGTAAGGGTAGCGGGTACATGGGAAATCTCTATACATGGGAAATCTCTATTATCTTCCCCTCAATTTTGCTGTGAACCTAAGAATGCTCTAAAAAAATAGAGCCTCAACAAAAAAAGGAAAAGCAATAAAGTTACAAGTTTATATGGATTTACTTTATAACTAGTCTCCAGGAAACAGGTTTCCCCCGCTCTCTGCATATTGGCTCCCTATGCCCAGTGTCCACGTTTCTTCATGATTCCATTGTCATCTCAGCACATAAAGACCTTCCCAGCTTGGCTCCCAATAGTCTTTTGGGATCCCAACTCTAAAATTCAAGAAAAATACGTGAATGGTCTGGCCTACATTAGATACTCAGCTCTGATTCAAATACCTGGTACTACTTTGGCTGGAGAAGGTGTGTGGGATGGGAGCATGTTAGAATCATAGGTTCTTTTGACCAACCCCTACCAGTGGTCCTTAGAATGGTGTCCCTACCCTGCTGGGTGGTTTTAAAGAAAAGGTTGTGAGCAAGGAGGTCAGGTAACAACAGTCTTAACTGTTCAAACTGAAAATGAAAGACAAACTTTTCTGTTTTTTAATTCCCCAATATTTTATTAATTTAGAATTGAATATAGAAATGAACATTTATGTACAAATGAAGCTAATTCTCTAAAATAAAGTTAATTTTTTCATTACACTTAATATATATTATTCTTATGATTAAAAAAAAGCTGGACCAGGAGAAATTAAATGCAAAAAAATTTTTTTAAGTTAGTAAATCTTTCACCTCAGTTTCTTCATCTTAATATGAGGATAATAATAAAACAGTTGTAAGGATTAAGTGAGAAAACACATACAAAGCTTTTGGAATTCTGTGAATGTTAGCAAATATCGCTCTTCATTTTTTTCCCACTTGTAATGTCTTCTGAGCCTACAATTTCAACACTTATTTTTCCATATTTGTGACATTTACAAACCATGTGATATCACTAAAATCTCTCTACTAAACTACACAGAATTATATTCCATCATCTCAGGAAAAAAGTAACACTTTTTAAAAAAACTTTTTCAGCATTAACAAGACACAATGTGTTAAATTGTTAAAATAAGCAGCACTCATTGAACATACGTAGTTTCAGACTATAAGGACCCTCACTGTTCCGCACCCAGAATTGCAGATATAACGACAAAAGGGACAAGAGCGCTCAGTCTAGGGCTATGTTTACAACTAAATCGCACTAAGGAAGAAGCACTCTGCCTGGGGAAGTCTAGGAAGGTATTGGAAACCCACTGGGTGAAATTTTAAGGGGAAATAAAAAAGGTCGATGGCTAAGAATGCATAAAGAGAGAGAACAGATTTGGAGAATTGTAGTTGCATGGATAGAGCATCACAGGTTGGAAATGAGTGGCGGAGTTTTATGGAGATAATGCTTTGAAACAGAGTTGGAACCAGATTGAGAAGGGATTTGTAAAAAAAATGAAAAAGCCAACAAATTTGAATTATTTATGGTAGACAATGGGAAGCCACTAGAGATTTTTATGGAGCAACACCCGGAAGGAGAGACTGCCGAGAGAGGCAGGAAGCATTACTTAAAAAAAAAAGGCACAAACTTTCTAACTAAATCTAGTTTCTGATCCAGTTCAAACATTTTATTAGTTGTGTGAGAACAAAATTACTGAAACCCTCTTAGCCTCAGTTTTCTAACCAAAAATAGTACAAATTGCAGTGTTATTTGCAAAGATCAATGAGCTAATGTAATGTGGTTCATACAATGTTTAGTAACAATATAACAGGAGATTATATGTATCATTTATTATGTGCCACACACTATTCTAAGACTGTGTATATTTTGACTCATTTGATTCTCACAATACTCCTACAAGGTAGGTCTTACTATTATCTCCATTATCCATTTGATAGAATTGAAGCACAGAATGGTTAAACAGCCTGCTTAGGGTCACACAGCTACTCAATGTTTGGAGATGGAATTCACACCCCGGCAATCTGTCTCCAGTTCCATGCCCTTAACCGCTATATTATAATGAGACTCTAGGAAAGATCAAGTCAATGTTTTTAAAATTCTAGCCAAATTTTATAGGCCTTCCAGTTAAATTTACGGATTCCACAACCCTATCTTCCAGACCTACTAGATCAGAATCTCTGAGATTTGAAGTGCAGGAAATAGTACTTAACAAACCCTTCAAGGTAGCATGCACACACTGAAATCTGAAACTCACTGATTTAGGTAGAGCAAAAACTCAATGAAAAGAGTCCACATAAGGAAAAGGAACAGATTAAAAGGTAGAGACTAATTTTTTTTAATTACTATTTGCTGGCAACTTACATGAAATGAGTAGAACAGCTGTCTGCAATTCTCAGGAAAGTACTATAGCTAAGTCTTTGCTGCAGTCTTACACAAAATGTTTAAACTTGAACGATCATAAATATTGAATATTTAAATCTATTTTTCCTGGCTTATAATGAAACAAAAAAGTTTATTAGCAGGGATCAGGGATCGTCGGAGAGTGGCAGTAGCCGGCACTGGATGAAGGAAATGTCTATTCTGAATATTACTAAGTCCTACTTTTTAAAAGATACTTATACATTTATATGGCACGGTATATACCCTCGTGTTAAAATCTTAAAAGGAACATAAAATATCTGTTCCTCTAAAGTAACACAAAATTAATCTGACAGTTTTCAATAAGGCAAGATATGAAATTTCTAGACATTTAGAGTACTCATTTACAGTTTACATTTTAGGGTACGCATTTAAACTATTCCAGAAGTTACGGCTTTGCTACAGGGTTAGAGTTTGATATTTGAAGTAGTTCATCACTAAAAACAAAACAAAACCGAAACAAAAAATACCAAGAAAAAAACCCCACAAAAACCCAAAACAAAGAAGACCTGATACTGCTGGAAATCAGCACATCAGCAGAGGACTTCCAAAATGACTCCACCATAACCCAGTCGGCCAATGAATGAAGGAGGTGAATAGGCAGGTCTGTGGAACTAACTAAACCTTATCCCCATTGTTGGCAAACCAAGACCCCAGTGAAGCCCCGCTGTTACTGTAGCAGCAGGCTCGCCTTTTTCCGGTACACGAAAAACGTCAACCGTGAAAGAAAACCATCCGGGTTTTAAATACAAAGGATACTCAGACTTCAGTTTAAATCCCCACCAGGCGTTTTTCAAAGACTGTCACTTGCCTGCAGTCGAGAGTAACAGAGATTACTCCGGGTATCCCTCTGAGAACTCGGAGCCACGCAGACGGTCTCCTCGTTCGGAACCTGCCCCTAACCTTCCATCTTTAATAAAGGAAGATTCTTTTACCCGTGGCAACGCTTTCGCAATTAGATTTAACTAGTGCTGAAGCTTCAGCATTCCAGCCGAGGGGGCGGAAATGCTCAACTGCGATGACCAGAAAGTCAGAGACTAAACAAGGTTTCGTGTCGGGCCTCCGAATCCTCCCGCCTCCGCGGTGGCATGCGAGCGCCAACCGTCGGGAGCGCAGGCCCGGGGGGCGCTCCGCAGCGCCCCGACTTCCCAAGCCGCCCACGCCCGGCCCCACCGCCCCACACCCCCGAAGGCACTCCGAGGCCCCCGCTACACTGTCCCGCCTCCCGACCCCTGACCCATGCCACAGGCCCGCCTCTCTCCCTGGAATACGCCGTTTCTTCTCGTTTCCCGTCCACTCACCAAGGCGCACTGGGCAGAAGTTCCAGAGCGGCCGTGTCACTTCTGCCTTCTCACGCTGCGCCGCACTCCAACCGCGAGCAACCCCATCCAACGGCCCACACGATTCAAATGGGCCCACTTCCGCCCGCAACCCGGAAGGAGCCCTCGGGCCCGCCCCCTGAGAGGCGGGGCCCGAGGCGACGCGGGAGGCGGGGCCGGGCGCGCCGCGGCTCTTCGCCCGCGGGGGGCTTTCCTCTCGTGTAGTCTTCCGATCGTCGTCTTTTGTTTGTCTGCCTCGTTAGGTGCCCAGACCGGTCTGGGCGCGGGGTCGGCGTTTCTGCCCCGTGGCTCTTGAGAGGATCCTCTTGCTTCTGAAATGGACAGAGACGTGCTGAAGTTTCATTCCTTCATGGAATGGAGAGTAGAAACACGATTGGATCCCGGCCTTTCCCGCCTCCCGGCGCCCTCGCGTGCACAGCAGCCAGGGCCAGAAGGGAAACACGAGCCCTCCACACACTCAGTGCTGCGTGTCCCTGCGCCTCCTTGGTGGTATCCCCGCACAGTCAGGACTTCTAATCTTTCTTTGTCCCCTGTTTGAGGAGAAAAAAAGCCAAGTGCACCAATCACCCTTATTATACCAGCCACAAATTGAAAATAAGTGGTTGGGCCAGTTCCTGGTTGAACTGAAGTAGATCAGTAGGTGCTCTGATGAAATAATGAAAAAAAACCAGCTTTAGAAGGACTATATATTGTATCCTTCCTCTAAAGTATGTGTGTGTTTGTGAATGGCATACAAAGTTTCCGGATAGGTACATAAACTGTAAGAAGTTATCTCTGGGAGTCAGATTGGTGAATGGGGAAGGGAAGACACTTGCTTTATAGCCAGGTGAATTTTTAAAATAGTAAGCATGTTTTACTTTTGCAACTTTACTTGTTTTTAAAAGAAGTTTGTTAGAAATTGAGTGTATTCTAGATAAAGAATCAGGTTTAATAAGTGTATAAATGTATAATGTTTGAATAGTCTGTGTCCATTCATTCATCAATTCGTTCAACAATTACAGAGTGGTGGTTTGACCACACATTTTGTCATTCGTGATGTGTTGTATTATTTAATGTCCCCTGTTTCCGACTCCATTAAATATATTGTTCTTTCCAGTTCCTTAAAGGCAGAAACTATGTCATATATTTTCCTATGTCTTTCATAATTCTTGGCACCTTCTGACCATTAAGATTCATCCTTTACAGGAATTAAATTCTCCAGTTAATCTGCAAACAAAAGTTAAATATACTCAAATTGCCCTTGAAAAGCCCCTAAAACAATCATAAAATACTACTTGTATGTGATTTTTTAATACAACTATATAGGCAAGTTTTGTTTTTTGATTTTTTTTTTTAATGTTTGTCCTCTGAGTTTTCCTTAGTCAGTCCTTCTTTAGGATCCTTAATGAATTCTTCAATTTTTTTCCACCAAAATGTTGACAAAGTTATCATCAACCATTGGTCAAACCAATGCGATTAATTTCTCATCAGCAGTAGAGAACCCCTTGAAGTCATTAACATATTTTTTCGGCCACAGGCCTAGCCAGGATTAATTGTATAAATTGCCTAGGGCTGGTGTTTGTTGAGTGGAATATCAAGTTATTTGCAGTATGTAAGCTGTTATTCCTTTTTTTCCCCTAGAGTGAGTATAGGGTGAATTTGAATACAATCAGCATTCAAGCAATACAGCAGCATTTTGTGAACAAAGATCTGCGATAAATACCCACTGACTAAATTAAGGAGCCTGAGTAAATACAGATTTAAGAAATTTCTAAAGAAAATACTTATTACAAGACATATTACATCTAACTAATCTGGCCATCAAACTGGGCATTCTGATAGCTAATAAATTTTTTAAGTGAAATATATTGATATAAGTATTCCACTTAATAAAAGCTGTGAAAATGGAAGAAAAAGACAAATTTTATTTAGTTTCTGATAATCCCACAGTAATCTGAACTAGCTGAGAAGTGAATCTATAGATAATTTGAATCAAATTACTTCTCTCTTCTCTGCTTTCTTCCTGCTCACATCAAATGCAGTAGAAAACGAAACAAAAACACTCTTGGGACCAACGGTCATCAGCTCACACGCAAGAGCCAATACAAGGTGCTTTGGCAGAAAAGCTTCTAGAACCTACTTTAAAAGGTTCTTACCACAAACCACATGAGTGACAATAATAACAGAATGCCTAGAAATAAATTTTAAAGAAAAGTGTTGGTCCTGATATATATATATACTGTATATATACTATATATAAAATTATATGCTATGTATATGTGTATATATATATATATATACTATATATATACATATGTATTTTTTTTGGTGAGGAAGATTGGCCCTGAGCTAACATCTGTGCCAGTCCTCCTCTATTTTGTCTGTAGGATGCTGCCACAGCATGGATTAATGAGTGGTGTCTATGTCCGTGTCTGGGATCTGAGCCCGTGAACCTCAGGCCACCCAAGAAGAGTGTGTGAACTTAACCACTATGCCACCAGGCCAGCCTCTAGGTCCTGATATTTTAAAAGATATAATTGGAGAACATAAGTAATTTCAATATTTCTAAGTGGAAGACAAATAGGTAAGAATTGTTAAGACATTTTACAAAAAAAAAGATTAGTAGAGGCTGGGAGTAGATAATTTCTCTTACTAGGTAGTAAAACTTACCGCAAAGCTACTATGATCAAAGAGTAGTAGTGAAAAAAAAATATTAGCATAAAAAGGACAAATACATAGAGAATCCAGAGAAATTCAACTATACATAGAATATTAATTATAAAGGTAGCATTTCAGTTAGTGGGAAAAGGATGTTTGCATTCATAAATTAACAAGAAATGGAAATAACTGGCTGTCTATATGGAAGATATAAAGTTAGCCCTTTACACTTCACCATATACCAAAGTAAATTCTAGAAGGATTATAGATGGAAATAGAAAAAAATAACAAAAATGAATTGGGAGAAAAATTAGAAGAATAACTGTGACTTTAAGTTAGAAGAGACTTCTTAAAGATGGAAAGAAACTTAGAAGCCATAAAATAAAAGATGAATATGCCACCCCAAAATACACCACTTTGGCATGTAGATTATTTTGAGCAGAAGGCAATTTAGAAAAAGCAGACACAGGAAGAACCTCTCTGCCCTCCCCCTATCTAACTAAAAGCAGGGCATAAATTTCCCTTTGTGAAGGCATTCCCCTCCTCTCTCCTGTACCAGAAGGAGGAGAATACTCCTTATCACTGGAGATGGAGATGGCACCGAGATGAGACTGCATAAAAAAGTCTTGCTAAATGCGCTTCCCTGATATATGTACCTTCCCACAATTTATTGTCCCCAGAAGCCCAAACCCCTCTTCCTTCATCTAGTCACTTCACAATTTATCACCTTTTGTTAAAATGATATATAAGCTCTCAAGTCTAACCACTTCTTAGAGTTTTCACTTCTTTTTTTGTGGACCCCTTGTGCATGTAAAATGAAAGAAAAATTTTATGCCTTTTCTTCTGTTAATCTGTCTTTTGTCAGTTTAATTTGCAGGACTCTCATACTAAACATAAGAGGGTAGAGAAAAAAATGTTTCCTCCCCTACAAATACATATGACTATGTTAAAGTTTAAAGTATTTTTTTGGAAAGATTTACATGAAAGATAAATGAGAGACTGTGAGAAAATATTTATAGTACATATGATACAAAGTTAACAACTCTAATGTAAAAAATTTTGTAATTTGATTTTTTTCAAAAAGTGATAAAAAAATGGACAAAAGAAATGAACAAGTAATTCACTGAAGAGGAAATGAGGAAGGACAACAAACAAACAAAATACTTGACCTCACTACTACACAACCAAAGATGGATTTTCCTTTCCTGGATTGGCAAAAATTGAAGCAATTCATTCCGTCGAATCCTGGGAGGATGTGGTGGTAGAAGGCACATCCTCATCTACTGGGAGCACGCGCTGCTACCACTCTTTTGCAAAGTAACTCTTTGACCAAATCTTCTCAACTTTGGGATTCTCTTATAGAAATCAGCATGCAAGTGCTTTTTGAAGCACTCCTAACAAGAAACAACTGTCTATCCAGAGGGAGGTGATTGAATAAGTCCGGGCACCTTCGTGCTGTTAGGAGACTTCACAAAGCTATATTGCTTTGCCCCTACACTACTGCCTCCAAAGTTAGGGCTAGTGAATCCCCAAAGACAAACAAATGAAAAGGAAGAATGTTGTTATCTAATTAGAAAAGTAACAATTATTCTGCTTTATGGTAATGCTGAGAAACCTGGCCCAGCAGTGTGAGGCTCATCTTACCTTAGCACTCACCTAGAACCAGTACACGTTGTAGGACTAGATTGTCCTTGACAACAGCTCATTTCTCTTCTGGGTCAGCCATACTGAACTTCTTGTAAGCTTTCTGCGTTTCATATGAGTCGAGTTTTCTTGACCTTCTTCTCCTACCCATACTTGAAGCAAATCCTTGGCTCGTACTTCTGGCAGATCCTGGTCTCCCTCCTTATACCCAGATAGGTTCCTGAATGTCTGTCCACCTTGAGGATAAATTTCTAACTGTCTGCCCTTAAAGCAATTCTTATCAATCCCTGCCAGTATTCTGCCCGGTACCCAAAGTCTGTTAACCTATCTGCTCCCATGACTAGTGGCCATTCCTGAGATCTTAGAATGAAACGTTAAGTTCCCTGCTACTCAGAACCCTAGCAGAGTCATGCAATGAGAAATATACTTCTAGAAGGGACCGTTCAAAAAGTCTAATCAGAGGCCTACTCAGGTTCTGATACCATAGGATACCTAGCTTAGAAAGGGAGCATGGGTGTGTGTTGGGGGTGGGCCCGGGAGGGGGCTGAGGCTATTGGTAGAAGGGGAAGTGGGCAAACATGTAAAAAACGTGTTGCGTTTATGTTGCCCAGTCTTGCTTTCACATTTCTTTTGTCAATATCTTTTATTATATCATATCCCTTATATGCCACTTTTCCTCTGTTCCACTTATTAGTCTACTCTTTGCAATGGTGCCAAAACAACTAAAAAACAGGGGGGAAAATCATGTAGGCAAGATATCTACTCTTCCTTTCAGGAACTCTAGACCAGGTCCCAGTTAGTCTCTCCTCAACAGTTCTTTAGACCAGCACTGCCCAATATAAATGTGAGCCACATCTATAGTTTTCAATTTTCTGGTAGCCATGTTAAAAAAAATCAGAAGAAACAAGTGAAATTAATTGAAATAATATATTTTATTTAACCCAGTACATCTAAAATATTATGTTTGCTAGCAAACAGAATTTTAATGTATACTTAGTAGAATAAATTATTAATGAGATATTGAACAGTCTTTGTTTTTGGTACTAAGTCTTTGAAACTGGCATATATTTTACACTTACAGAACGTCTCAATTTGTACTAGCCACATTTCAATTGTTCATTAGCCACCTGTGGCTAGGTGGCTACCATATAGGTCAGCACAGTTTAAAATATGTCACAATTAGTTTTTTTTAAGAATACAGCTTACTATGGGACTCTATTCCCCAACTTCTATTTTACTAACTTCTAACAAACATTTGAAAACATGAAATAGAAGTAATTATTTTTTCCCAGCTAACTTTCTATCTTAACTATTCCTTCTCTACTTATGATCTGGTTATTGCTTCCATATTTACCTCAGACTTGTTTTTTTCACTTCCTCCTTTAATGGACTTTTTTTCCTTACCCTCTCTGTGCTCACCCTCCTTATCTGTTTCTTAAGCTTTCTTCTATGATTCTCAGCAATATTTGAATATGTTGGAATATCTCTTACTATAGCATTAATGCTACAGTTTTCATCCCATGATTGCAAATGGATCACCTCTTGTGTTTAAGTTATAATGAGAGCACTGTACAAAATAAGTATATGACTATTATTAGCGTATGACCCTGTGGTCAATAAGTATTTGTCAAGCATCTACTATGCTATTAGCAGTGCTAATAGATTTCTGAATGGAGTTTTCACTATGTACACTAAAATGTTCCCTGAGTCTTTTTTTTTTTTGCTCGAGGAAGATTAGCCCTGAGCTAACATCTGTGCTGATCTCCCTCCACTTTATATGTGGGTAGCCTCCACAGCATGGCTAACGAGTGGTGTAAGTCCTTGCCTGGGATCCAAACTCATGAACCTGGGCCACCTAAGCAGAACTTAAGCTAAGCACTGAACTGAACCACTATGCCATGGGGCTGGCTCCCCCTTATAGCTTTTTTACATCAATTTTTGAACTGGAATCAAAATACGTTTTAGGAAAACAGGTTGTTGTTTGCTACCAAACAGAATTTTTTCTCAATGTCTCAGTCACATGAATGTTTTGATCTAAATTTTTAATCTAACTGTGGTTTGGTATCTTTTAAGGCAAACACACCACCTCCTGGCTGCAGGAAGCACCACCAAAAACAGCAATTTCGGGTCTCTTGTTTCAGGGTTGTTTGGATAATAAGTAGGTTTATTAGTAGCAGTGATTTGGAATGATACATTCCTGCTGGGTAACTGTGTGATTTTAGCGAGAGGGGCTCAAAGTTTGCTTGTAGCCAATAAGAGACACAATGTTCTAAGATAGGTCAAAGGTATGATATGTTTATGTCAACATTCCTCTCTCCAGGTTGGTATTTGGAACAAATGGTTGTCTGGATTGCTTTTCTTAATTGCTATCTGCTGGCCTGAAGTGTTTACATAGAAATCAGAGCCTCTTTCTAGGTAAGAGTAACTCCAAATGCAGGCGCACACATTGGTAATGCCACCCAGAATAAATTAAGTAATGAGCTACATGTTTGAACTGAATCTTAAAAATGCTTGGATACAATTGCTGGCAATCAAAACTGTTTTCAGTTTATTTTGTGTACTTTGATTTTTTAATCCCTCCCAGAATACTCGAGGAAAATGACTTCTCAAGTGAGTTGATAAAGCGATTCAGTTATAATGAGCCCGATTCTCACCTGCATGTCTTGATGGGGGTGGAAGAAACCTTCAAAGGCTCACAAAGGTCCAGGGCACAGAATTACCGTTTAGGAAGCAGACACTTGCTGAAAGCTTAGCTTAGCAAGCTGTTCTTTCTGGAAAATTCTTCAAGGAGACCAAATAGTACTATGTCAAGAGCTTGGACTTTAGATCTAGACAGGCTGGGACTTAAACACTAGCACTATTGCTTCCAAGCTAAGTATGGAGAACGCAACCCTCTGAGCGTCACTATTGGTTTATAAAATGTAGATGATAATAACTACCTCGAAGGTTTATTGTGAACTTTAAATGAAAGGACATTTATAATGGTAATTATGATTGGGCAAAACGTACAATCCACATCCCCTTCCTTCTCTCAGAGGGATGTGGCATTCCAGGTCCAGTTCCCTTATGTTGGTGGTCCACGTAGATTCACCTGGGACTCTCCTCCTAAGTGGATCTTAGCCTCCTGCTCCTTTCCTCTTCCATTCAGAGACTCTCTCTGACTTGCTGTTGAATTTCCACCTTGACAACTAATCTGGAAAATTTATCCATGTTAATATAAACAGTTAATGGATTAGCTTTAATAAGCTGTGTCTCCAACTCAAATAGATAGTGAGAATTTGGGGGTAATTGGATGTAATGTTTGCTATCTAACTCTCCTTCCTCTTTTTTTCAATAATTTGGGTTTGCAAGTCTGGCATCTCAGAAACTGCTCACGTCTTCTTGGGTATTTGTACAGTAATAGATATTAAACTTCAGGATGTGGACAGTCATCGTAATGGGCAATCAGATTTCCCGTAAATGAGATTAACAAAAGGCTTACAATAGGAAAAGAGAAAGGGAACCAGCGTTTAGTCAATACTTTCTACATTGCAAACACTGTGTTAAAACTATCCAAAAGTCGATTTGCTTAATCCTGACTAATAAAAAAGATGATTAAACTAGGATTTAATGTGATTAAGTAATTTGCCCAAGACCACAGTAGACAGAACTGGTGTTTTAACTCCAGCTCTTTTGTGTACAAAGCCTGTTCTTTTTCCATCATAATATTTTAATTCACATACCCCTTGAGCAGCTATAAGAAACCTAAAACAATCAGCTACTGGTACAGTTTGGCTTTTATGGGAAATCTGTTTACTCATCTGTAGAATTATAGGATGTTAGTTTGGAAAAGGACCTCAGATGTCATCTAGTTTTGAGTAGAGCCTTTACTAATATTAGTACAGAGAAGATTCCAGTACTAGGTTGGAGGATGAATTAGATGAGCAATTCTTAAAATGTGGTCCATGAGCTCAGGCCAATTACATAGTAATACTGACTGTTTGCTTTTTTCCGCTTGCATTCTCTCACAAGTGTACAATGGAGTTTCTGCAGGCTACCTGAGGTGTGATATTGTAACAGATGGAATGCAGAAACTGACATGAGAATCTAGTTGCTGTTATTGTCATACATTGAAGAGATTTGCATAAATGTAAAACAATGCCATGCTTCTCACTGAATTATTTTTGTTTTGGAAAATAAAAATATTTATGTTAACACGTAATGGGTTCATTATTGTTATTTTTAAATGAATTAAATATCCACTTAAAAATTTATCAGTTTTAATTTCTAATATGGTAAATGTCAATAGATGTAAACCACATAAACAAAAACTTTTTGGGCCCCCAGTTTTTAAAAGCATAAAGTAACCAAAAAACATCGAGAGCTGCAGAATTAGATAATATCTAAAAAGTTATTTCTAGGCTTTTGATTTGTAAGGTCCAGTAAACACAAGCAAAAAAAAAAAAAAAAAAGCAGAATGTTCTCTCCAAATTTGGAGGACCAACACTCTGTATTTTGCCAAGTGCATCAGTTTCCTAGGGCTGTAGTTCACAAAGTACCATAAACTGAGTGGCTTAAACAACATAAATTTATTGCCTCACAGTTCCGGTGGCTAGAAGTCCAAGATCGAGATGCTGGTGGGTTGGTTTCTTCCGAGGGCTGTGAGGAAGAATCTGTTCTAAGAGTCTCCCCCAGTTTCTGGGGATTTGCTGGCAATCTTTGGCATCCCATGGTTTGTGGAAGCATCTCTGCCTTCATCTTCAAATGGCATTCTCCCTGTGTGCATGTTTGTGTACAAATTTCCCCCTTTTATAAGGACACCTGTTGTGTTGGATTTGGGCCCACCCTATTGACCTCATTTTAATTTGATTACTTCTGTAAAGATTCCAGTTCCAAATAAGGTCATATTCCGAGGTACAGGGAGTTAGGACTCCAACGTATCTTTTTGGGGGGCACGTGATTCAACCGATAATACCGGGTGAGAACATTAAAAAGAGAACAAACGTCTTCCATTATTATCAGGAGCATCCTTTCGCAAAAGATAGGATGTTTTACCACCAAAAAAGCTGGAAGGAACCAATTAATTAGACCATACTTTGATATGCTTATCTTTTAGGAAAAATCCAATATGGTGAAATCACATTTTGCAAGGGAATTAGGTTCCAAATTTAGCACAGAAGATTAAGATTAAGCATAGTAAACATTATTCTAAAAAATTTCCATTAATTCCCATGTACAGTAGTATGAGTATATTAATGAATAATGTATACAATAGTGAGCTCCCCATATTGCTGGGCTATTCTAGGTACTGGAAATTCAGTGATTCACTCCGGTCTCATGGAGCATACATAATAGTAGGAGAGAAAGACAATGATCAAACTGTTGAAAGGCTCCCCCAAAATATTGTCAACAGCTTGTTAAGACAAATTGCATTTATCCTTACCATGGTAAGGGAAAGCACAACCTTCACTGAGTCTTCATTCTACCTCCAAATTCAGAGTTTGGGTTAAGGGAGGTCTTTCAGTGGAGGTGGGGAGACTTGGTTAGGATTGGGTAAGGATCAGAATATAAGTTTAAGATAGGTGGGCAAAGCAAGGTGAAGATTTTGAAGCAAGGGTTTCAAAGAGATTTGGGGGCTTAGTTATTTGATGCTATCTACTGTAAATTTGAAGAGTTTGATTTCATTTGAATGGATTTTTTGTGCAAGTTCCTGAAACAAAAATAAAGTCATTTGCAATATTTATCTTCCTGGGCAAGAGATTCCTGGAGTTGTAAAATCAAGTTGAAGAAGACAATGGAAAAATTGTTATATTAGTGAAGACAGCAGAATAATAAAGCCGTATTAATGTAGACAGTAAGCTGGGTGCATGTAGGTGGTTTCTGTTCTCGATATTCCTCCATTGTGGTCATTTTCAGTCTAAGCCAAAGGATAGACCATTCACCTCTGGGGGCATATCAGTCCACATCTTCCACTCTATTTGAGGTGTCATGTTTGTGAATCAGGTTTCCGGGTGTGGTTTGGTTTTTCAGTCTCCATAAATACTTGGGTTCCCTGTTGTTATTAATATTGCTTTTGCTTTGTTTTAGTAGGATTATTTACTGACATTTGATGGCACACTGGCTACGCAGCGTCATTTAACACACTGGAGACAATACCTATGAACGCTGTATCACAGATATTTATCTAAGAGAAGAGACTTAGCTAAGAGAAGGGTCATGATCAGAGTTCGAAGTCCACTTCTCATCAGGGATCAAGAGTGTCAAAATTAAACCAAGTGACTAGATCTTATCCCCAATGTGAAGATACCACAGATTTGTTTGTTTGCTTTCTTCGATCATTGTAGGAATGCTAAAGATTCCAGAGATGTCTGCAGGCATGTAAGCACAACATTCTTCTCTTCAAACAGTATGTGTTTCCCCTTGAGAGGCCAATATCATATCTATTTGGCTCTAATCTGAAGCACTGCCTGTCTGATTTTATGAACCTCCCAGGCGAGGAGTTCAGTAGCCCAGACGGGATTGTCTAACACTTCTGCTATTCTCTCACCCATTGCATTTAACAAGCTACCAACTTTGTGGGCCTTAGGTAAAGCACATATTTACGAAAATTGAGGAGAAAAGGAGGAAGTCCAGAATTTCCATTGAGTAGGTAGGGTTTGGATCTCAAGTCAAGCTCCAGCTTTACTGCCCATTTAACTAAATTATCTAAAGTTTTCTTTTTCCAAGAGGGGACATGGATGTCTAAAATGAATCTCGACTGATGTCTAGCATCATTTTACCCAGGCACAATCCCTGCCCAGTTTTCAGGTAGTAGCCAGCAGGCTTTTGTACCACAAATCCAACGCCAGTCATTGAAGGCCACTTGATGATCTATTTTCTGCTAAAATACCCACAGGGGTTGTCAAATAGAGTAGTAACACTTTGGCATCACTCATCATCTGGCACAGACAATGCTATTTGTAGTACCGAGATGCTTAGAAAGACCTAAAGCAAAAAAGAGATAGTGTGTCTTATTTGTAAAATCTGTCGCAGTGACACAGCCTCCAGATATAAACTATCTGCTCCCTAGAGTTCTCTGAAGTTCTATTTCTGTAAAAAATTGGTTACAGAAATTAGCTCCTATGGAAGCACCCCAATTATTGTTTCAGCAAAGATAAAAAATTCCATTTCTATCATAGAGATGATATGATAGAGGATTTTAGATTTATGGCTGTCTGGCCTATTATGTTGTTTATCATCTAAATATTCATCTAATGATTGAGTCCAGTTACCCAGACATTAATTACAAGAAGCCGATTTGTTACAAGAAACTGGTGCCAAGGAAAGCTGAGTGTCTCCTGAAGGAAAATATATACAAACCCAAGAGTCAGTAAGATTGTTTGCCTTAGTTAGTTCACGAGTAAATTGCAGCCAGGTGTTGGATTCATACCAACAACTGACTAGAAGCACAAAAACTATTGTTAAGAACAGGGGCTTTAAAGGAAAACAAATAAAAGGCATTTATATAGGAAAGGAAGAAGTAAAACTTTATTTGCCAATGACATGATTGTCTATGTAAAATTCTGAAAGGATCTACAAGCAAGCAACTAGAGCTAATACGTGAGTTTAACAAGGTTTTTGGATATAAGATCAACACACAAAAGTGAATTGTATTTTTGTATACTAGCAATAAACAATTAGAAATTGAAATTTATAAAATTCCCTGGGTTAGGTAATGATTTCTTAAATTCAACACCAAACCACACATGATAAAATAAAAATTTGATAAACTGTTTCATCATTGTTAAAAACATTTGCACTTCAAAGAACACCACTAAGAAAAGTAAAAGACAAACCCACATTCTGAAAGAAAATATCTGCAAATCATATAATTTGATAAGAGACTTGTATCCAGAATATGTTAAGAACTTCAAGCTCAACACTAAGACGACAAATAACCCCATTGAAAGAGGACAAAAGATTTGAATTGACAGTTCTCCAGAGAAGATACACAAATGGTCAATCACCACATGAAAGAATGCTCAATATCATTAGGCAGCAGGGAAATGCCAATCAAAACCACAAAATATACCACAAGAAATATAGCCCCTAGAATAGGGATAACAAAAAAAAACCTAGAAAATAACAAGTGTTTACAAAGTTGCAGAGAAATCAGAACCCTCACGCAGTGCTGGTGGGAATGTAAAATGGTGCAGCCTCTTTGCCAAACAGTTTGGCAGTTTCTTACAGAGTTAAACACAGAGTTACTATAGGACTCAACAATTCTACTCTTAGGAATCTCCAGAAGAGAAATGAGAACACATGCTTACACAGAGGCTTGTATACAAATGTTCATAGCAGTATTATTCATAACAGTCAAAAAGTAGAAACAATCCACATGTCCATTAACTGATGAATGGATAAACAAAATTTAGTATATCTACACAGAGAATACTATTTAGCAACTAAAAGGAATGAAGTGCTAATACATGCTACAACACAGATGAGTCTCAAAAACTTAATATTCAGTAAAAGAAATAAGATGCAAAAAATCACATATTGTATGATTTCATGTATATGAAATGTCCAGAATTGGCCAGTCTATGGAGGCAGTGTCAACCTACAAAAACAGAAACCAGCTTAAGGGGCAAAGCGTTTCTTGGGGATCAAAGAATTTCAATTTGAGAAGCGCAGATTCGGGTAGAAACCGAAATAGTGTTCCAATTATAGGAGAGGGACTCTGAGTTTTTATGGGAAAAAGGGAGGAAGATGAGGTAAGTTGTATTAAAGAAGAGTTTATTGGTGCTAGATGAGGTAAGGGTCGGTTTGTGCTTCACAGATTGGCTTGAGATTTGGTCATCAGCAAAGTCCAGTTTTATCAGTCCTTACACAGGCTATTCTTGTCCTTACTGACTTCTTGAAATGTTGGTGGTTTGGTCCAGTTTGGAAGATAAAGAAAACATCACACGCAAGGCAATTCCCCTGAAATGGCTGCTCCAACTCTGTTACAATATGGCTCCTCTTACGTCATCTTTCACAACAGAAAGTGATGAGTGGTTGCCTAGGGCTGTGAGGAGGGGGATGGGGATTGAGTGCTAATGGGCACAAAGTTTCTTTCCTGGAGTGATCAAAATATTCTAAAATTAGATTGTGGTGATTTTTGTACAATCCAAAAATATAACAACTGCCATTGCATTGTAGATCTCGCATGGGTGAATTTTATGGTATGTAAATTATATCTCAATAAGGCTACTTAAAAAAAATAGCTCATCACTTTTATCTTCTTGGATAAGAGTTTCCTGGAAAAAGAAGTCATGTCAATGAAGACAGAGGAATAATAAAGTTTTGTTAGTGAAGACAGCACAATAGTAAAGTCATATTTATGTAGACAGTAATTTATGGGTTTATGGTTTCAATTTTTAAAAGAAATAGATATCTTTTTAAATCATAAACACATCAGATAGTTACAACTGCAATGTCAGAACTAAAATATAGTATGTGACAGAGAGTGAATGCGTTGTTATTCTAGATTAAGCCTTCAGAGAAGATCTTTATGAAAAGGTGATATTAAACTCAAGATACAAATGATAAAGAGGGACCTGCTTCCCGAATATGGAGGTGGGGGTGGGTGGAGGAATGGGAAGAGCGCTCCCACAAAGGAAATAGCCAGGGCAAGTCCCTAAATTAATGCTTCAATATCCACTCATCTCTCCAGACATCAGAACAATGTATTTCCCTACTTTGTCAGTGCTCAGCAAACTCTTGAATTTATGGGTCCATCTTTGTTTCTTTGTATTTTAACTTTTAACAAACATCTTCACTGAGCTATAATTCACCCATGTTACATGTACAAGTAATGATAGTGTATTTATAGATTTGCTCAAAGGTCACCACAATCCAGTTTTAGGACATTTTGATTACCTCAAACAGAAACCTTGTAAATAAAGTGACTCCTCTTTATATTCTCCTTCTTTTATTTCTTTCCATCTCTCTCGTCAACCAAAGGTTGGTGAGAACTTTTTCACTCCCCGCATTGGCCCACTGACCAGCGGCTGGGAACCACTATTTTACAGCATCTTCCAACACTAAGATTTTATGATCCTCTGACTTATCCATTTTTTCGTTGTGCTTTTCTTTCTTTTTTGAACCTCCTAACTTATTCTCTAGTTGACAGTGTTATCTTTATTATCTTGGGGAAAATTAAAATTTTTATAGCAGAAATCAATGCAAGTTCTACTATTTTTAAGACTTCAGCCAAGTCTCTTAAGAATAAAATATTAGGGTCCTGAAAGGATAGAAGCACGCAATTAGTGGCAAAACAAAGAGACTAAAATAGAGGCAGATATACCTGACCTCTTCCAAGGCCCCTTGCTACCTCCTCAGGACATCTACTTCTGCCTTGAGACTTTGAGGATCCAATTTAATACACTGTATGAACACATTTCTCTTATTAACAGAACACTAGTATGTGCCTTCCTGTGTTAGAGGATGGGGTCCTTTACCTCCTAGAGCATCTCTGAGTGCGGCAGTATAGAAGGGAAAGCCCTGGTGGTATCAGAGGGAGTCAGAATAGTGGGGAAACCTCCTCTGATTGTAATTCATTTAGTAAATATTTATGTCAGGCATTCCAGACTCTGACTGTGCTACGACTTTATGACAATGAAGTTTTTAGTGAACAATGCACTGTAAAGAATTATAATCTTGTAGATTTTGCAATAAATATTCATGAAATTTATTGTTTATAAAATCCTGGGATAAAAGTTTCACTATGTTTCCATCTATTCAAGTAAATTAATGTCAATAGCCCTTGTCAGTGTTTTAACACTGAAACTAACCCCTTTAAAAACTATTAAACATCCCACTAAATAAATTTCATACTTCCTCATTTGCCTTTTGAAAATAATGAAGTCAGCAGGAGGGGAGTCCTTGCCAGTATTTATTCAGGTTCCCTCCTGCTATCCTTCTCTTGCCTCCAATCAACCCTTGCTAACTCTTGCTAACATTTTGTTTGCAGAGAGAAGATGTAAATAAAAATTTTCATTGTAGAAGAAATAATAGGCTTATTCCAATAAGAATTCTGATTAGAAGCCAAACACTGCACATGGTGTTTCTCCAGGCTCCTAATTTTAAATGAATTGTTTCAAGCAGATTTTTCTAGACAGCTAATATATTAGGTCTTCCATAAGAATTTATAGTCAAATATATGCCAGAAAAAAATTCCTTTATTTTTACCCTACTGTACAAAAGGTAGCCAAAAGGATGTAAGATGAGACAGAAAGGATGTCCAACAAGGCCTAAATGTTCTGGACCCACTTCCAACGTGCTTTTGTGTGTGTGTGTGTGTTTAGGGGGGTCTCCCACACCACCAAGCAACTCTTGGAGACCAGTTGGGTGTCCTACAACTCAACTCAATTCTGACACTAGCTACCTGGAGATAGCATCAGATTCCACAGGTTAAGGGCTCAGTTCCACAAGACTGTCCTCTCCCCTCCAAACTTCAGATGCCAGACACAAACCCAGGTTATCATCTGTGCTTTTACTGACGAGGTATAGATTGGGGGTTCCAATAAACCCCTCCTTGGACTTCAGACTCTACCTGTACTTCTGATTGACTATAAATGACCCGTCCTTAGGTTCAATTATTTTGCTAGAGCATCTCACAGGACTCAGGAAACCTGTTTACTCACTAGATTATCAGTTTATTGTAAAAGGACATAATTCAGGAACAGCCAGATGGAAGAGATGCATGCATGGGAAAGGCAGCAGAGCTTCCATGCCTTCTCCAGGTGCCACTCCCTGCAGAATCTCCAGGTGTTCACCAACCTGGAAGCTCTCTGAACCCCACCCTTTTGGGTTTTTATTGAGGCTTTCTTACATAGGCATGGTTGATTAAATCATTGGCCATTGGTGATTGATTCAGCTTCCAGCTCTTCTCCCCATCCTGGTGGTCAGAAGGTGGCACTGAAAGTTTGAACCCTCCAATTACATAGTCGGTTTTCCTGGCAACCAGTCCTCATCCTTAGGTGGGGTCCAAAATTCACCTCATTAACATAACACAAGACACTTTATCACTGTCATCACTTAGGAAATTCAAGGGTTTTAGGAACTCCGTGCCAGAACCAGACGAAGGCCAAATATGTACACATTTCTTGTTATGAACCACAATTCACACAGCCTGCTTCCAGCCTAGGCAAAAGAAGACCTTAGTGGGTCATGCCCATCTCAGTTGACTTTTGAGTTTGGAGTAAAAGCCTCAGGGTAACAAAGAGTATGCATTTGTCTGGCCTTGTCCTGTCTGCATATACATCCCTGGGGAGTCTGGCAAAGAGGTGTAGCCATGGCATAATGAGAGTATACTGTTTGGGGGCCTGGACTCTTGTCATCTCTCAGTCTCATTCTACCTAATAGGAGTGACTAAAACAGGCTGTGGCCCCTGACCTCACACAGTACTAAGGTTTCTAATATACTGTCATCTGAAATGTCTATAATTGTGGGATAACTGTTAAATAAAATATGTTATAACCTCCTGCCTTGAAAAATATACCTTCATTGCAACACAAATTTTTAAATGTATAAAGCTATGATTTTGGTATGGCTGAAAGGAAGATATCAAAGATGAAAATTTAATTATTAATGTTCATGACTGGGTTTTCTGTTGATGGGCTGGCAATGTAATAAAAAATACACAAATCAAAAATTCCATAACAAATAAAAAATGTAATAAGTAATAATAAACATTTATATCTATATTTATTTTATAAGGTGCATTTTCTTACTTTAATTTCATAAATTTCATCTTCAATCACTTTAAAATTCTTTAAAAGAATATTTATCTAAATAATATCCAAGCATTATATTCAATTATGTTTCAATAAAGCTGGAATTTAAAAAAAAAATCCAAGTTACTATTTGTCTTGTTAAATCCATTTTTAACAGCTTTTTTGAGGTATAATTGACATGCAATAACCTGCACATATTATGTATACACTTGTGAAACCATCACCACAATCAAGATATTAAAATAGCATGAACATATCCACTATTCCCAAAGGTTTCCTCTCATACCCTTTTGTAATCTCTCCCTCCTGTTCCTCCCTGTTCCGCTGCCCTACCCCATCTCAAGGTGACCACCGAGCTGCTTCCTATCACTACAGATTTGTTTCTATGTTCTAGAATTTTATAAGAATGGAATCACAGAGTATGTACTCTTTTTTGTATGGTTTCTTTCACTCACCATAATTATTTGGAGATGCATCCATGTTGTTTTGTGTATTCTGCTGTATGAATATACAATTTGTTTATCCCACTGATAGGCATTTGCATTGTGTCCAGGTTTTGGCTATTACAAATAAAGCTGCTATAACATTTATGTGCAAGTCACAAATATGGACATAAGATTTCATTTCTCTGGGATAAGTACCTAGCATATTATAGGTGTATGTTTAACTTTTTACGTTTTCCAAAATGGTTGTACCATTTTACATTCCATCAGCAATGCAAGAGGGCTCCAGTTCTTCCACATCTTTGCCAACACTTGGGATGATCAGCCTTTTTAATATTGGCTATTATAATAGGTGTGTAGCATTGAAAGTTCCAGTTTTAAAATTTTAGTCATTCTAATAAGTGTATAGTGGCATTTCATTGCGGTTTTAAATTTTACTTCTCTAATAGCTAATGATGTTGAACCTCTTTCCATGTATGTACTTTCTTTGACGAAGCGTATGTTCAAATCTTTCACCCATTTTTATTGAGTTGTTTATTTTCTTATTACTGAGTTTTGAGAGTTCTTTATATATTCTGGACTTAAGATATTTATCAGAGGTACAATTTTCAAATATTTTCTCCCAGTCTGTAGTCTGCTTTTTAATTCTCTTAAAACTGTCTCTTGAAAAGCAGAATTTTAAATTTTGATGATGTCCACTTTGTTAATTTTTTATAGATTGTGCTTTTGGTGTTGTATAAAAGTAATCTTTGCCTAAGCCAAGGTCTTTAAGATATTTTTTCTATATTTTCTTCTAGAAATTTTATGATTTCAGGTTTTACATTTTTTTCAAAGTCCATTTTTAGTTAGTTTTTATATGGGATGAGAAATAGGGAGTAAATTTCATTCTTTTGCATATGGATATGCAATTGTTTCAGTACCATTTGTTGAAAAGACTACCCTTTCTCCACAGAACTGCCTTTGCACCTTTGTCAAAAATCAGTTTTCAATAGGTATTTTGGTTTAATTCTGGACTCTATATTCTGTTCCATCGATCTATTTGTCTATCTCAATGTCAATACCATACTTTCTTGATTACTGTAGTTTTATAACCACTCTTGAAATCAGGTAGTTTTGGTCCTCCAACCTAGCTCTTCTTTCACAAAGCTGTTTTGGCTGTTCTTGATCTTTTCATTTCCCATATGAATTTTAGAACAATCTTGTTAATATCTACAAAAACTTCCATTGAACTTTTGGTTGAGATTGCATTGAATCTATAGATCAAATTTGGAATAGTAGACATATTAGCAAAATTAAGTCTTCCAACTGCAAACACAGAACACTGTATTTATCTTCACATATTTAGGTTTTCATCACTATATCTCAGAATGTCTTATGGTTTTCAGTGTACAACTTTTGCACATATTTTATTCAGAACTTCCCTTTAGTATTTCATATTTTTTGGTGGTATGGTTTTCATTTTAATTTCCAATTGTTTATTGGTACTGTAGAGAGATTATTTTTATATCAGTTTTGTATCTTGCAACTTTAATACACTCACTTATTAGTTCTAGTAGCTTTTTGTATATATTCCATCAGATCGCCTATATAGATGATCATATTTATGTGAATAAAGACAATTTTTATTCCTCATTTCCAGTAGGGATGGGATTTCTTTTAATTGCCTTGATGCATTGGCTCAAACTTCAAGTACCGTGTTGAAGAGAAATGGCAAGTGTCCTATTCTTGAACTTAGGAGGAAAAAATTCAGTCTTTCACCATTAAGTATGATATAAGATGACTTTTTGTTTTAGAACCTTTTTATCAGATTAAGGAAGTTCTCCTTTATTCTTAATAAGGAATGGATGTTTGATTTTGTCAAATACTTTTCATGATCTCTTTAAATGATAGAGTAGTGTTCTTTTTAGTTTATTAATATACTGAATTAGATTGATTTATTTTTTAATGTTAAACCAACCTTGCATTCCTAGGAAATCCCTACTTAGTAATGATGTATAATACTTTTTATATACTGTTTAATTGATTTGTTAAAATTTTATTTAGACTTTTTTACATGTATGTTCATGAGAAGTATAGTTTTATAGTTTTCTTTTCTTGTAAGGTCTTTGTTAGATTTTGGTATCAGAGTAATATTAGCTTCTTATAGAATGATTTTGGAATGTTCCTTTCTCTTCTTTTTATGGAAGAATTTTTATAAATTAGTATTAATTATTCTATAAATCTTTGATAGAATTCACCAATGATGCTAGTTGTGCACGAAGTTTTGTTTCTGGTAAGATTTTCAACCTCAAATTCAATTTCTTTAACAAATATAGGGCTATTTTGGGCTATCTATTTCTTCTTGGATGAGTTTTGGTAGTGGTATTTTTCAAGGAATTTGTCCATTTGTCTAAATTGTCAAATTTATTTCATAGTGTTGTTCATAATATTTCCTTACATATGTGGAGTATCTTTAGTAATGTCACCTAAAGATAATCCTGATGTTGGTAATAAATGTTTTCTTTCTTTTTTCTTTGTCACTCTTGCTAGAGGTCTGTCAATTTTATTGATCTTCTCAAAGAACCATTTTTGAAGAACCAAAACCATTGATTTTTTCTATTGTTTTTCAGTTTATTATTTCATTAATTTTAGCTCTTTATTATTTCCTTTCTTCTGCTTACTTTGTGTTTCCTTGATTGCCTTTTTTAGTCTTTTTAAGGTAGAAACTGAGGTCATTCGTTTGAGACATTTCTTCTTTTGTACTACAGTTTAGTTTTATAAACTTCTCCCTGTGTACTGCTTTATTTATTTATTTTTATTATTATTATTATTTTTTGTGTGTGAGGAATATTGGCCCTGAGCTAACATCTGTTGTCAATCTTTCTCTTTTTGCTTGACGTATATTGTTGCTGAGCTAACATCTATGCCAATCTTCCTCCATTCTCTGTGTGGGACACTGCCACAGCAGGGCTTGATGAGTGGTGTGTAAGTCTGTGACTGGGATCCAAACCCTTGAACCCTCGGCTGCTGAAGTGGAGTGAAGTGGAGCAAACCTAACCACTATGCTACCAGGCTGGTCCCCTATAAACTGCTTTAATGGCTTCCCACAAAACTGGATATGTTGTGTTTTCATTTTCATTCAGTTGAAAATATTTTTCTAATTTATTTTTTGTTTTAACCTTTAACTATGGGTCATTTAGAATTAAGACATTTAATTTCTAAGTATTTGGGGATTTTCTGGAAATCTTTCTGTTATTAATTTCTAATCAAATTCCATTGTGGTCAGAGAATACGCTTTGTATTACTTGAATCATTTAAAATTTATTGAGACATCACTATGTGGCACATCTGAAATAATATAATATTGTATATCAACTATACTTCAATTAAGAAAGGTTTATTGAGGTTTGTATCATGGCCCAGAAGGCGGTCTATCTTGGTAAATGCTCCATATGTACTTGCAAAGAATATGTATTTTGCTGTTCTTTGGTAGTGTTTTTATAAATTCAATTAGGTCATGTCAGTTAATTATACTGTTGAAGTCTTCTATACCCTTATTAATTTTCTATCTACAGTTTCTATGAAATATTGGGACTAGGGGAGGAAATCTCTGACTGTTATTGTGAATTTGTCTCTTCCTCCTTGCTGTCCTGTCATTTCTTCCTTCATTTATTTTGAAACTCTATTATTAGGTGCATATATGTTTAGGATCATTACGGCATCGTTATGATCAACCCCGTTACCTTTATGAAATGGCCGTCTATGTCTCTGGTAATCCTTGTTCTGAAGTCTACTCTATTTTCTATTAATATATTAACACAGCCACTTGGATTTTTTGTTTGTTTGTTTATTATGAGCATGATATATCTATATCTATCCTTTTACTTCTCCACAGAAACCACACTAGCCAGAAGTCAGTGGAGCAACATCTTTAAAATATTGAAAGAAAAATCACTGTCAACCCACTGTTCTATACCCCATGAAAATATTTTTCAAAAATGAAAGAGAAATAAAGATATTTCCAAACTTTTTCTGAATTTTATCGCCTACAGACCTCTACTATAAGAACTGCTAACGAAACTTGTTCAGACAGAAAGAACACAAACATGATACCAGATGGAAATTTAGATCTATACAAAGAGATGAACAGTTCTGGAAATGGGTAAAACGGAGTCAAGAATGACCACAGCATTATAAGTTGTTTCCAGGAATTGTCCGTTACTTGTATCCCTTCAGCCTTTAACTATAGTATAAAGTTTTAAATATCTTTGAACAAATTTATGACAGATAGATAAATGGAAAAGCATTTTCTATTATATCCTCTGAAATATGGCCAATTAATTTCTCTACATCTCAGCTTTTTCAAGCTGTATCTTTTAAGTATGTGATAGTTTTCATCTCATACATGCAATTCACAGTCAATGATTCCTATTAAAATCACTTTAATAGTCCTTGTGTTTCTGTAAACAGAAACATAAGTCATATGGTTAACATCATTTACTAATACTCTGGTGACAATCGGAATGAGTATAAACGGAATCTTGACTGAACAAAATCCAATAATACATGGTTTAAAATGTTTATGCCTTGGCACTCCTCTTTAAAAATATTAATTCAGTCATACAACCAACAATAATTATTGAGTGCCATGTACTGTTCTAAGCCCTGAGGACAGAGCAGTAAACAAAGTCTCTATTCTCATGAAGCTCACATTCTAGTGGAAGAAGACACACACAAGTAAACAAACACATATGTAAAGTGTCAGATGATGCTAAGGGTGGTGAAGAAAAATATAACAAAGCAAAGTAATAGAGAGAGGGGAAGTTTTATTTGAAATTGAGAGATCATTGAAGTCCTCTCTGATAAAGTAACACTTGAAGAGAGATATGAATAAGGTGAAGGAATGAGACCCTGAGACAGAAATGTGCTTGGCATGTTCTGGGAATAGGAAGGGTATCAAGTGGATTAAAACTGGGCAAAGGAGGCAGAGCTGGAGGAGATGAGGTAGCTGGGGGGCCAGATTACGTAGACCTTTTGGCTGCAGTAACCCGAATTTATCCTATGTGAGATGGAAAGCTACTGAAGCATTTGGGGCAGGAAAAGAACATTATCTGACTAATGTTTGAAACATATAATTTCGGCTGCTGTGTTTAGGATAGAGTATATGGGGTGCAAGAGAAGAAGCAGGGACACCTGTTATAAAGATAAATAACGTGACATAGAAAAGCTTTAGAACCATTCTGTGCATCTTGTGCTCTGCTGATAATATAATCCAAGAGGGAATTTTAAAAGCAACCAAACCAATGCTACTCTGGCACTTTCTGAGTTTGCAGCTCTGCGAAACAGCCTTTGTGTCCACTTGGCAGCTTTTCTGAGGAGCTGCTCTTAACATTTGGGTTGCAATTCATTTCAGTGTTGTTCCAGTTATCTATTGCTACCTAATAAATATCCCTCAAACCTATTGGATTAAAATAATGGCATTTGTTTTGCTCACAAATCTGTCATTTTGGCAGGGCTTGTCAGTTCAGATCTTCTCTGCTCCACTTGCCATCATCTGAGAGGCCTGGAATCATCTGAAGGCGGGTCACTCACATCTGGCATTTGATGCTGTCTGTCAGCTGGGTCCTTGGCTGTGGCTGTGGTCAGAATGCTTACATGTGGTCTTTCCATGTAGCTCCATGGCTTCCTCACAGCATGGTGGCTTAGTTCTAAGAGCCAGCTTCCCAGTGGTGGCTGGGGTCCAAGAGTGAGCAAGGTGGAAGCAATATCACCTTTCCTAACCTAGGCTTGGAAGTCATGCAGCATCCCTTCTGCTGCCTTCTATTCATTAGAAGCAAGTTTGTAAGCCTGGCCCATAATCAGGAGGCAGAGAATTAGTTGCCACCTTTTGATAGGAAGAACATCAAACCACACTATGAGGCAAACTGAGTTGGCAGACTGCATGGCCTTAGTAATATCTCTGGGCCTTGAAAGGACAAGCTTTCTCTGTCTGGTTTCAAGAGGACACAGAGTTTTGGAAGAAAAGCATGTGAAACACAAGGTTAAAAAAAGAGAAAACAGGGGCTGGCCCCGTGGCTGAGTGGTTAAGTTCGCGCGCTCCGCTGCAGGCGGCCCAGTGTTTCGTTGGTTCGAATCCTGGGCGCGGACATGGCACTGCTCATCAGACCACGCTGAGGCAGCGTCCCACATACCACAACTAGAAGAACCCACAACGAAGAATATACAACTATGTACCGGGGGCTTTGGGGAGAAAAAGGAAATAATAAAATCTTTAAAAAAAAAAAAAAAAAAAAAGAGAAAACATCAGAACCAGACCTGCTAATTTGTTTCCCCAACAAAGAGCTGAATCCTTGTCATATTTTAGGAACCAAGAGAGGCAAGTCCTTGAGGAGCTCATGGTCTAATGAAGAAAAAACACACAAACAGATCCTGAGGACATGAACAGAAGAGCCCCAGTCTTACTCGCGTATCCTTAGTGCTTAGCACTGTTCCTGCAGTGTAGTAGACACCGCGTAAATGTTAAGTAGTTGAATAATCTATTGTAATGTGTTACATTAAGTTGTATACAAATATTTAAGGGAGTACAGAGGAGGGATAGGCGTACTATAAGGGGGTCATGGAAAGCTTCACAGAAAATGTGGCATTTAAATTAGATCCCAAATGATTGAGAGTGTGAAGTCAAGGGCATCAGAAATATCATGTCCAAAGACATAGAAGCACAAAAGACCATGGTTGATTAAGAGAACGGCAAGTTCAGATGACTCTGTGGCTAAAATAGATCTGCCACAGAATAGGCACTCAAAAAATATTTGCTGAATAAATGAATGAAGGAAGAGTGTTGGGTGGTCAGCCTGGAAAAGTGAGGTTTATGTTGGTTTGTAAATCTTTATTCTTTTTAAAGAATGTTGGAATGTATCCTACAAGCAATATGGAACTATATGATGTTTTTACACAGGAAAATATTGTAATTAGAGGTGTGTTTAAGGGATAGAAGTCTTGCAACAATAAGAATGGATTGAGATGGGGAAAGATTGAACTCTGGTAGGCCAGGCCAGCTACTGGAAGAGTAAAGTAAGAGAAAGAGAGAGCAGATGAAAGAGATAATTTTCACGGTGGAATTGATAAGAGTTAATAACTTGATTAAGTTATGGGGAGTAAAAGTGAAGGAGAGAAGGATACCTCTTAGTTTTCTAGCTGGGTGACTGGATGATGACTATATCATCAAATGAGATGGAAAATGTAGAGGTCAGGAGATATTCAGTATGTTTTGTTTTGTGTGAATGTGTGATATAATCTTTCCAGTTCTATGTATTGTATACTGGGTCTTCGAGTGGGACATCAAAGGGAGACGACTGGTTTCCATTTAGAGCTATGTGTGTAGCCCTGGTTTTCCTCAGGCCCATAACCTGAGGCATAAAATAATATTCAAATAATAGGCTTAAAATTGGATCTCATCTAACTAGCTGGAAATCCAGCCACATATTGTTTCTTCCTGGCCCAACGATACCTCTGTGCTGTCTCACATGTCCTAGCCAGTGGTGGTAATCACCTACTTCTTCTGTCCTGGAGCATTTTCTCTGTCTTCCCCTGCTGCTACCAATATCATGAACTGGCCCCCTGGTTGAGCACTGACTCTTGAAGACAGCTCCTCTTTCTGTTTCATTTCTTCATTTTCCACATCCCTCATGGGGACCTCATGGGGTGCCCATGACAACGCTGAGATGACAACTCTGAAATTCCTGAAGGTGGCATGGCTGTTCTCTCTTTCTAATTCAGGAGACACTATCATGGTGAAATAAGAAAAATACTTTCCCCAGCACATGTGTGGCGGCCATGGAGGTGTGCCTCAGAACTCCCTTCAAGAGAATCTGTTGTTGGGTGCTCAGTTGACTGACAGCCTCTGCTGTACCTTTGGATCCACTGTGGCATTTATGCTGAGGTCATACTTCCTAAGGGCTATTCCCAGTCAATGACTGAACATTGCAGAGGTACAGAGCTGAGCTATTTCTGCCCAACATGGGACTCCTACAATGGCGCCCTTTGCTCAGGGACATCCCATTGGCTTGGCCAAGGCTTTCTCAGAATGACACTATAGTCTGAAAAGCTCCCTGCATTGTGTTCTGCAGGCTCTCATCTACTCCTGTTCTCTCCTCCTTTATTTTTTTATTTATTTATTTATTTTGAGGAAGATTAGCCCTGAGCTAACTACTGCCAGTCCTCCTCTTTTTTGCTGAGGAAGCCTGGCCCTGAGCTAACATCGTGCCCATCTTCCTCTACTTTATATTTGGGATGCCTACCACAGCATGGCGTGCCAAGCGGTGCCATGTCCGCACCCGGGATCCGAACTGCAAACCCCAGGCCGCTGAGAAGCGGAATGTGCGAACTTAACTGCTGTGCCACCGGGCCGGCCCCATCCTCCTTTATTGTTCACAGGCATTTTTTCCCAACAAATTTCTTATATGTCTAATCCTGTTTGGGCATTTGATTTTTGGAAGACCTGAAGTGACACAAGTGGTACTGAGAGAGGGGCTGTGGAGTGGGAATTCCTACTATCCATGTGCCTCCTCCCTTAAAATCAAAGGTGAGAACTTTTTAAAGAGTGATTCTAGGTTGGTAGTTGCTATAGGCACTTTTTAGATGCAAATCCAAATCCTTCTGAAGAAACTCACCGTAAATTCAGTCCTCAAATAAATTTCATACGTAAAGTTCCAATAAGCATGAGTTTGCAATAAAAAATCGCAAAACACATGAAACATATGTCTTTCAAGAATGAAAGTCATACCCCTACGTGGGGACAAATGGAGGCAAAATTGTCCTATACAAAGATTCATAACAATTGATAATTTGATGATACATATGAATAGAATAAAAGCAAAAATTACAGAGAATTTTATCATAAAATAAGACGAAATTTCTTGGATATTTTAGTTCATAACAACTGAAAACAAAGATAAGATCATTGCACTCTGATTTTATCAAAAGATAGAACACGGGATGAAAATGAGAAGTGATAAATAATAAAATTAGTAAATTCTTCAATGCCCAGATCTTTGGAAAATATACCCCCAGGAGTACGTATGCTTTCCAAATGATATTCTTTAAATCACTTCATAAAACTCTTTTTTTAAAAATGAGTTATCATTTTATATTTGGAGAAGTTTTGACACTGTTGTCTTTAAAAAAATCTTAATACCCTTGAGACTGGTGTAACTAATTAATAAAACGCTCTTTGCAAACAAAATAAATCCAGAAGGATTCATGCCACAATTATAACACTGAGATAAACATTCGCATCAAAGCAATCTGATTTCAGATGTTGCATCAAATAACAAGCTGAACACTTCACACTGTATTTATAGACCCTCCAAGAGACTAAGTCATGCATAATTTATTACAACTTTGAGCTTACCACTCATTATGTAGTGTTAGCAGCAAATATTGTGGGACATATATAAGTATCAAAATCAATTATAGAAGGTAGGAGACTACGTCTTTTAAAGCTAAGAATCTCACTAGCTCTTTTTGTATTTTCTACAAAAGGAGAATTAAAGCATTGTCCAATCAATTACCAAATAACAATAAATAAGAATACTCTCTTAACAATGTCCTTCTAGAGTTTCTCACCGCAAAGATGTTTGCTCCTCCAGGCTATCTTGACAAACACTCTAGTAAGTTTAAAAGCATGAAGGTTTTCTTATGTTTCTTTCTTCCGTTTTTTTTTTTTTTTTTTAATCTATCTGTTTTTTCCAGATGACTTCTCGTATGCACTTCAGCTAGAAACATGGATGCAGGGGTAGATTGTATTATGAGCACATGGATATCATATATTATTAGCCCTCTTAAACTGCATTACCACCAGCAGGTCGAGTCCAGAAAACTGCTGAGTCATTCCTTTCACCTGGGGCAAATGTGGGAACAAGGGCCTTTCTCTGTTAAGAAGATGGATGGACTGGCCTGAGGAATTTCAGAGAAGGCAGAGGCCACAGCCTCAACATCCTGGGATCTTATTGAGGATGAAGAAACCCAAAGGGAAGTGCAGGAGATGAGGACTGTGTGATTGCCTATATAAATGAGGTGTTTGCTCATAACAAGCATGGAAGTTGCTTCCCAGAGGGAGACCACTATCAATTCAGACTCAGGTGCCAGGAATGCAGGGACCAAAGAGAGGTGGAGAAAGAAAATTTGAGGTTTTAAATGTACCAGATAGATGGTAGGTGGAGAATGGGGCTTCAGAAAAGACTGTATGAGTGGAGGTGCCCCAAATGCAATTTTTATAATTTGAAAGAAAACAGGAGTGTTTCAAGTACTCTTTGAGAGATGCAGTGTGGCACTGTGCATAAATGATGGATTCCCCATCTGCTCCCCCCTTTCCCTCAGGAAATGGAATTCTAGGGTCACAATTAACTCCTCACAGGCTCTTTCACCCAAGTGAAACATAAGTTCACAGATGAGGTCTCGAGACAACTGGCATGGCTTGACTAGCACTGTAGTGAAGCTGAAACCAAGAAGCTTTTTCCTTTTTCCTCTCTTTTGTTTTCTTTGCTCTAGTTTATGCCTGGTAAGAATCATGTGGGCCTAGATGTTATTCTTTCCTGATCTGATTCCATTGGTTTTGTTTGGGAAATGATATTTAACAAATAATTCATGCTTACATTGTAAATTGCTGAAGCAGCCATCGCATCTATTCTGGAATTTAACCGTGTTTTGTAATTTTTTGTGAGTGTGAGGCTTACAATCACATTCTCTAAGCACCACGCTGCACCTCTGGCATTTAGGAAAAGTGAACATATGAAATGTTTGGGGTCAGAAAAACTTCAATTCTGTAGGTGCTGAAGGAGCTACATTAATTCCAATGGAAGACTGGAGGGGTCTATTTTTATCACTGTAGCCTGAGTAAGCCTGTCATCCCGACAGCCGGTGTTTCCCAGACCTTCGACACTGTTCTGCAGTGCTTAAGTGGGAGTTTTGTTCTAAGAGAGTTCTTGGTCAACCAAGTTTAAGAAAAACTGTCTTGCACAGGCTTACCCAATCTTTCTTCTCCTGCAAGACTTTTCAGTTTTTAATCTGTTAATGTGAATTTTTACATGCCAAGAGGGAAATATACAAAGCAGTATTTCCATGATATTTTTGGTCATGGAATGCTTTGTTATGGCATACTAGTTAACGTCTTTTAGACAGTTTCTTAGGAAGAGTTTGAGAAACACCGAACTATGAAAAGGACTTGGCTAATGGTTCCTGCTTAGCTTATCCTCTGGGGCTTTCGACAAAAGCTTCGTAGCAATAAAGAAGGCACATTTACCTGGCTTTGGCCTCTATGCCTATATCCCTTGGGCATCTTGCAAGGGGGCTAGGGAGAATAAGGCAGTTTGCACGGAGGGAAGGAAAAAGAAGGGAGAAGTATGGCTATGGCAGGACGAGATACAGGCATTCAGAAATCTTGCATCCTGGCCAAATATTTTTTCAGTTCCACCTTTGGCACATCTTATTGAAACAGAGAGATCTCGGTTGAGTCAAAGCTGTACTAGCTATCAACGAGGTGACTGTGAGAATGTTACTCAACTCCTTTAAACTTCACTTTCCTCATCTATAAAATTGGGAGAATAAAACTAACTCGGATTAACATAAGAATTACTAACAATCTACCTGGCACATGGTAAGCACTCAATAAGTATTCATTGAGCAAATGTACCTAGTTTAATGCCTGGCATATAGTCCTCAACAAATGGAAACTTTTATGATTACTACTATCATTAAGAAGTCTGAATCCCAAATACAAATGCAGTCAGAATGGACATCAGTGTTGAGAAAGATGCACTCACTAAACCTAAATTTTAGACATGCTTATGAATATTTTTTGAAGGGATCACTTACATGGGTCTATAGATTATCATGGAGCTAATTCTAGACTTAGGATATCTCATGAGCAGTATTAAGTACCCAGAGAGGGAAGGAACAAAGTACTACGTACCCAGGGCAGCAGACGTCTCAACATTGCTTGTGCTGGAGAAATACACGAGCCCAAATACGAATAGTAAGTTCTCTGCTCACATCAAACTCTCCTATATACCAGGCCGGAAGAATCTTCCCAAAGCTCAATACGTAAGTTTATTGTTCAAAGCCTTTAATATTTGCCTATTCATAGAGCAATGAACCTTGTTAAGAGTCTGAAGACAATTATGAATATTCTCCTTAGAGAAATGCATATATGCTCATGCACAGGAAAATTTCCCTTTTTCAAGAAATTATTGGACATACCAAAGCCCATTATGAACCATGTATGGTCCATGGATGCCGCATCATAATTCCTGGGATTGAACCTAATGAGATGTAGTCCAGCATTTTAATCTTGACATCAAGACCCTCTGCAACAAATCTACATTAACTTTACTTTCTACCCTACCCCACCCCTCTCGACCACACACAGACTCAATTTTGCAGGGAACCGATTTACCCATTGTCTTCCAAAAATACCAGCGCCAGGTGCATTCTTGTCTCCCAGTCTTCTTGTAACTGTTCCTCCTGCCTATCCTACCATATCTTTAAAGACTGTTTCAATTCCATGCATTCCTCAAAGCCTTTTTCAATCAATAGCGACCATCAAAAACCACACCTTCCTCATTGTTCTCGTAGTATCTGCCTTCATGGCTCATTTGATAAATAATGTGTTCTCTTTCATTCACCTTTCAATACATATTTGTCAAGTCTTCCTGACTAGATTGTCAACAGTGACTATGTTTTATTCATTTTGGCTCAAGGTTGAAACACTGCAGATAGTAATGCCATGTTTCTTCAGACTGTAGTAAAATCATTCAGAAAACTAACAAAATTTAGCTTAATTTCCCACTTAAATACAATTATCTGACACATACATGGATGTAAAAACAAAATGATGTTTTCAAAAAGTTGAAACGTTATTTCAGAATTTGGAAGAATTACAATCAGTTACCACTAGATGGAGGAAGTGATTTTCTTAGTCCCTGAGTGAATTTGAAGTTTTCCATTTGAAAAATTACAAATGCTTGCTTAGGCCTCAGATAGATGGTTATTGGTGGCAATGTATCAGATTACCAATATCTTTAAGAAGACTAGTCTTCATAATTTTATAAAAAGTATTTTCTATCTTCCCTTCTCAAACTCCCATCCCTAACAAGGGCAAAATAAAAGTAAAGCAGATACAACTAGTGTGAAATGAAACCGACTAAATAAATAATTTAAAATATGCCTTTAGACTCAGGGAGAAATTTCGTATGATTTCATCGCACATTAGCGTAATTAATGACTTTTTATAACAAGATAAGATAAACGTGCTGATGTTTATAGACCTTTATAGACTTTAATGTCTTCCAGGGTAACCGGCTGTTTGACTGTATTTATTGCTATTGTTGCGTGTTTATAACACGACTGCATTTTAGACATCAAACACGACAACTTCTGCTTCAAATTGACTTTTGTTTTGAAAAGCCCTTTGTGTTCCTTCAAAAGGGTAAACTTGCAACTTAGAAAAAAATGAAATCTATATAACTGTGAAAATCACTTTTCGCTAAGGGCAAAATTGATATCATTGCAATTGGTTAGAAAGTGAAACCTTCACCTTTCTTTCTTTCTTTTTTTAGTAAACGTTACTTTTCTATAACTCTAGCAGAAATGTTAGAATTATCATAAATGAGCTTTTGCGCATGCTGTTATTTCATCTTCTGTAAAAAATTTCAATCATATTCTTAATGCTTCTGTTTCCAAGCCAACTGTTTAAAGCTCAGGGCTTTATTTCAGACTGCAGCTCAGACTATTCATTTATGCTAACAGTAGAGCTTGAACAATACTGTAAATTAAAGAAAATGTAATTTTGGGATTTGTCTTATAATTTACCATTTTCAAAAAGCACTCTCTGGAGAAATTAATAGCTTAAATATTACTGGAATAATGAGGATCAAGTTTGAGGAAAATATAGCTTGAAACTCTATTACTGAAAATGATGGCAATAGGCATTTTTGTATTGCTATCTGAGCAAATATAATACCATACCATTTATCTCTAATTATCCCTAAGAAAAAGAACAAGAAGCACGAAAAGACAAAGAGTAAAGATTTCAATGGATCTGTTATTCTCCTGCTTTCTCTCACCTATTATTTCTGTTATTATAAATATTAGCAAAAATCAGCAAATAGAACTGGAGAGTAAAAACAGAAGGCTGATATAGTCTTTGGGTCAGCAAAGAGCTTCTACTTAGCACGTCGAAAAATCTCGGGCCTATTATTTTGGGAAAATATCCTCACATATAACCCAAATGTTCATTTTCAAATCTATTCATGTTCAATGAAGTGTGTGATTTTTCTATTCAAGTTAAAGAAAGCCAGATTGAGAATTTATCTAAATTCAGCTAATTACTTTTGGTCAAGCTTTGTCCTTGGCACAATTTTTCTCCAGATCTAAATTTTTGTACTTTTTATCAGCTAAGGCTGCAGGGGCCAATGGTGGCAAAAATAGAAATTTTAATTACTTAAGGACACAGTGCTACGATTAGACCTTTATATTTCATATTGCTTCTTTCTGTCCAAATAAGTGGTTTGGTTTATGCAACAAATGTGTCCTAAGAGCTGAAATAGGGACAAACAACGTGAAAGAGTTCAGCTCAGTTGATTCGTATCTTAGTTTAGTTTGCTAAAGTTTAGAACTTCATTTCTGAGCGGTAGGTAGCGTCTGACAGCCATTTGCATTGTCTCTCTTACAGCACAGTCATCATTTGGGCTGGGTCGTTTCACCACCACCCAAGTAATTTTTAAATTATCCCACAAGGAATTGACACATTGTCTTGATGCGTTTATATCTGTGATCTTGGAGCCTTGATGGCTCACTTACCACCGCCCTCCCCAATTTATGAGAAAGACTTCTCTCCTTTGTCAAGGCAGAGATATGAAACAGAAAAGACGCAGGCAGAATTTTTACACCTCCTCTTGTCACTCCGGATGATTCACGCAGCTTGGTAGGCTGCATGCCCTGTATCAATACAATTACATAATCATTACCTGTAAGTTAAATCACTTCACACACCCACTGGCAAAAATATAACAATAAAGCTATTCTTCCGATTTTCCTCCTTCAAAGTAATTATACGTAGTTGAGAAACTAAACTACATTCAAACTAATGTAACTTCAAACATTACCTTTCCACTCATAAAACTTTTTGCTTCTCTTACCTTCCACTATACTGAACTAAAAAAAAAAAGGACAACCAATTATGGTGAAGAGAAAACGAATTTCTCAGCTATTCAACAGATATGTTCAGGAAAAAAAATAATGGAAACATAGCATTTTCACACTGCCTAACAGGAAGTAGGTGCTCAAAAAGCACTCAGTGAAACAATGTTAAATATATAAATTTCTTTCAAAATGACTTGAAAAATGCCAAGATTTCCAAGAATAAAAATGTGCCTGGGGGATCATTTTTCTACAATAAATGCAAGTATCAGTAAAATTTCCATAATTTTTGATTTTATAATTAGTTAGCTTTGAAAATTAATATGCCTAAGTTCTGGGCATTTAAAGGATTTAGTGATAGGAGAAGAAGCCATGGAACCTCCAAGGGCATGGGTTTGAATCCAACACAAGTTGTCACAGAAAGTGGCTACCACTTGACAACTGCTTTGTGAAATGAGCTGGTCTCAGTCCAGTGGACAGATGTCCGTATCACAAAATGCTCTAATTGGCAGTCTGAGCAGAGGAGCCAAGAATTGCAGGGACCTGGAATCTGACCCCTCTTCTCACTCTCTAGAGGGGCAGACAGAGGTTTGCTTAGAAGGGAAGTATAGCATTGCTGGTGGCAAGCATATCTATGCTTTACAGATAAATAGAGGACTTTGAGTTTCAAAGCTGTCAGTCTAATTTTTCAGTATACTCAGGCACTTTCAGTAAGGCCTCCCTAAGATGATGCACGTGTTCATTACTTTCTGCTGCAAATTAACGACCGTAAGCTTGCATATTGTTAAACAAAAACCAGAGCTGGACAGTATTTAAAGCAGTGAAAACAAGACTTTATTCAGGAACTATTGCAATACGGGAAAGGAGACCTCTCTATAGAACCTGGCTCAATTCTCAATACAGCATGGGCAAGTGGGATTTATAGGAGCAGGGTAGGGGTCAGTGGATGGAAAATTACTAAGAGGAATTATCAAGGGGAAGGGAGGATTCTGGGTAAACCAACTTGACAGGATTCTTGCTGAAGGGAGGCCAGGGTGATCAGACATCACCTGGGAGAGGGTCGGAGATGAGGAATTTGATTAGATATTGAGGGTGATCAGATATTGAGGGTGGGGATTCTAGCTAAACGGACAATGGGTTATTGCTAAAATTGGGTGATATAAAGATAGACAGGGAAGTCCAAAGTTCAAGGCCTAGTTGAGAGGAGGGTTCAAGGAGGCTGACTAAAGTCTGGTCAAGGAGAGAGTGTTTGTTGATATACTAGTGCGTTTCTCATATAAGATGTGTACAATTCTTGGATTTAATGACTATTGCTAGTCAGCTAAAAATATCACACATGCCATGAAAACTGGCAAGTAAAATTCAATAAGTACTTGAACTTAGGATATTTTGCCTGTGGCTCAAAATGCGCCCCTGCTTTAGCTTTACTGTGCCACGTGGAAACAGGCATTTCTGGGGCCTGGGAAATCAGGTGGGCAGAATTATGGGACATACCCTTTCAGCATTAATGACACGGCAATAGGCTTGGTCAGGATCTTTATACGGCGGGATGACAAAGGACTGCCTACCTGATATGATTTGGGCAGCTTTGAGGAGACCTCTGTCTCTATATGCCTAAAATTGCAGGCCTCGAGAGTTTTGTTTGTTAGCCTTGGTGTGTTTTGTTTTTTTTTTTAAAGATTTTATTTTTTTCCTTTTTTCCCAAAGTCCCCTGTACGTAGCTGTATATTTTCAGTTGTAGGTCCTTCTAGTTGTGGCATGTGGGATGCCGCCTCAGCGTGGCTTGATGAGTGGGGCCATGTCCACACCCAGGATCTGAACTGGCGAAACCCTGGGCTGCCGAAGTGGAGCGTGAGAACTTAACCACTCAGCCATGGGGTCAGCCCCTAGCTTTGGTTTTAATTTCCTTGGGAGAGGTCATTTTCCAAACCATGGTCCATGGAACACTGCTAGTTCTATAGCAGTTCCACTGAAAAAAACCCCCAGCAAAAACCATCCCCTCACCCCTCCCCCACAGAGGATTCCAAAGTTATATAAATTTGGGAACACTTGGTTAAATAGTGTGAAATAGGTTTATTTATGCAAAATTCACAGCCTTTAACATACAAATATGTCTTTTTTTTTGTTTTAAAGATTGGCACCTGAGCTAGCATCTGTTGCCAATCTTATTCTTTTTTTTTTCTTTCTCCCCAAAGCCCCCAGTACATAGTCATATATTCTAGTTGTAGGTCCTTTTAGTTGTGCTATGTGGGATGCTGCCTCAGCAGGACCTGATGAGTGGTGCCAGGTCCGCGCCCAGGATCTGAACCAGCAAAACCCTGGGCCGCAGAAGCAGAGTAAGCGAACTGAAACCACTGGGCCTCAGGGCCGGCCCACAAATATGTCTTTTTGACTGTCACAGAAGAGAGAGTATGCAGCATTTCCTATAACACCTATTAACGTTGCCAGAAACTAGTGTCCCAAGTAAGACAGTTTGAGAAATGCTTTTCTCAGTCACTTAGAGTTTGGTGTGCACCAATTGCTAATTGGTACCTGATAGCAGGCTTTTCAAAGGAAAGGCAGCAAATAGGCAAACCTGTTACCTGGAATTCCTGGGGACTAATTGTTTTTCCATAATTTTGCTGACATCAAAACACCATTGAAAAAATAAAACCTTGCTTAGAATGAAAATGGTTTGCTTTGTGAGAAGGTTACTAGATTCTCAGTGGAGCGTTGCTCCTGATAAAAACTATTCTCAGTGAAACATCGGGGCAGGACAATGTCTTGCTATCAATTTTCTTTGAAATGTTAGATGAGCAGGCTCTGTTCAGAGTCCTTCAATGTCCTTTCTCTAAGCCTGCAGTGTTCCTCTTCTGCTTGGGATTGCCATGGCGGCTACCCACCAGTGACATGTGGGTAGTGGAGAAGAAATACGCTGGAAATGTATCCACTAGGACTAACATATGGAAAAGTGCAGGATTTGCTTCTCTCTGACTCTAACCAAAATGGAATTTTTCTCCTGTCAGGAATATATTTGATAATAGAGCAGAGACAACTACAAACATTCCTCTCATTTTTTCTTTAGTAATAGGAATTGAATGAAATAGGACTTATTTCATGTTCCTGTTTATAGGGCACAAACTTGTAGCAGTGCTACTATTCTTTCTAGAGAACACTGTAAAACCATTGCTTATGAAGAAGGACTCAAAGAACATGAAGCCAAGAGACGTGGGGGAAAAGTGTCATAGAGGTGTGTCAGGTAGTTAATTCACAAAAATATTACATTATTTTTCTGGTATTTGAAGTACATACGGCATTTGTAAGATTTTAAAAATTTTCTATTTGTTTTGATTGCTCTTGTTAAAAATAAATATCTTCTTCCATACTTAATTTTGTACTATTTAGCGTTAGGCACCACAAAACCTGGATCTATCCCTGAGCTACTGCTCATAAAATGAGTTAAACTAGCATTCTTTTGTGTGTTCCCATTATATCGATCTAGCATGCTTTAGGTTAAAAACACAGAAAACAATTCTCTCTCTCTGTCTTTCTCCAATTTAAAAGGAAATTCTTGGTTGATGAAAGTTAACTTGAAACAATTATGATGGTTCACAACAACATATATTTGGATGAAAAAGGGGAGCTAAAAATTGGACTAGAAATAAAGAAGGTGAGGGAAAGATGAAAGTAGGGATAGTGAAATTTGAAAAGGAGAAGACAGATAAGGCAGAGGAGAGAAAAGAAAAGAAAGGAATTAGCGAAGGACAGGAAAAAGAAAGCCAAGAGAAGAAGAGAGGATGGATAAAATACCAACTGGTTTTATAAATAGTTCCTGACAACAGACTTCCGTAAATTACCATCACTATAAGTAAGATACACAGCGTAATGGTTAATTTTCTGGGGCTTTATTTCTTTCTGAGTTTCATCCTCTGTGTTTTTACACCATACGTGCTCCCCTCTCATATGATCTGATACTCATTCATACTAAAGTGTTAGAGATCAAGTGTGTGATATAGGAACTTAGGAATTAGATTGGGTAAGATTTATGGTCCATCAACTCAGCATTCTGTTTAAACAAGGGACAAAGTGTTTTCACACTGTGTTTAGTAGATTTGAAACTGCTAGAAGTATTGTTTATTACAAGCAGTCTGCAAGAAAAAAGCTAGACTAAGAGAGCCTAAAGTTTTCTGTTTATCAAGGGAACCTAAGTAATACAGGACTGGTGAGTTAGTTCATTTAGAACTTAAGTGAGCAGATTTAATTTCCCATAACAAACCTATTTTACAGAGTAAGTGAAAAAGTACAATTTTCTATTAAAAATGTACATACTTTGTGATTAAAAATACTTAACGTGTTGCAACAATTGAAAAAAAAAATTGTAATTCATGACCTGGTGAAATCTTTGCGTCACTGACCTCCTGATCCTCTATATTTTCCATTTTTACTGGTGGCAACATGATCTCTCCAGTTACGTAAACTGTAAACTTTGGATCCTCCCAAATTTCTGCCTCTCAGTCACAGAATCCAATTGGTCACCAACTCCTGCTGTTTCTACCTTCTTAATGTTTCTGAAATTGTCTCCTCTGCAATTTCACGTCCACTGCTCCAATTCAAACTCTCATTATCACTTACTTGAATTATTCCAATCACTTCCTAACTCATCTTGTTGCTTTGGGACAAATCATCTAACCCAGGGGTTGGTTAACTATAGAACTCATGGGCCAAATCCAGCCTGTTGCCTGCTTTTTGAAAATAAAGTTTTATTGGAGCACAGCCATGCCTATTCACTACCTCTTGTCTATGGACGTTTTCGTGTTATAACAGCAGAGCTCACAAGTTGTGACAGAGATTGCATGGCCCGCAAAGCCCCAAATATTTACTATCTGGTCCTTTATAGACAAAGTTTGCCAACTCTGATATAATCCATTCTTCACTCTGCAGCCAGAGTGATGTTTCAAAAACTCAAACCTGATCGTTACTCTTGGTTAAAATCTTGCACCAACTTCCCATAATTCACAGACTAACATTCAGACACTTGTATAACAAGTATAACTCACAAGGCCGCTAATTTTTTGGCTCCTGCCTACTTTTCTAGTATCATCTTCTGCCGTTTCTTCTCTTGCTTACTGTATTCTGTCATGATAAAGTACGCGCAATGCCCTGGATCTGCAACGCTCTTCCTCAAGTTCTTGCTTCTGGCAAACACAGTCATCTTTCAAGTTCATGCACAACTGTTGGTCCTTAAGTAGACTTTCTAGATCCCTCTAAGCAGAGTTAAATCCTTCCTGTGAATGATCATTTCTTTTTATACGTATCACCAGTAGCACTCGTTTTAATTTGTTGTCCTTTTTAGTTACTTCTCTATCTTTCCTAATAGGTTATGGGCCTTTGGAGGATCCGGATGGTGTCTTATTTATTCTAGCATCCCTTGGACCTCACACAGTGCCTTACATATAATAAGCTCTTAGGAAACATTTGCTGAATAAATGAATGAATCAAGTTAAGCTGAATCTTCCTTGAATAAACTTTCGTGTGACCTGTGGAAAAGTGAACTATTTGCCACAGAGACTGTGAAACACCACTGACTGCTCTTATGCCAAAATTTGCTGAGGGCTGTAAAAGCAAAACAGAAAAACACCACACTTCTCCACAAATTTACGTAGTAGAAGAACAAAAATCAATTCTTTTTATCACAGGAATGAAACAAAATATTTTAAAGGAGAAAAACGAGAAAATGTTTTTTAAATTGATTGTGACTATAAATATACTATTATTTAAACTAAATTATATTGTTAAAAGTTGAATTCATTAAAGGACTCAATTTGGCTTTGTAGCATAGCTTGACCGATTTTTTGTCTTCTAATAATGCTTCACCAGGTTTTACAGACTGGAGCGACTGCACATAAGAATGTTAGGATTCGGGAGTCTTCACGTTTCTTATGTGAAGGTCAAATTAAAGGCTCTGAATCCAGATGATCAACAGATGTAATGAGTCCACCTATCAGAACATATAAAGCATATCACACAGTAAATATCCATGCAAAAAGCCAGATAATACAATATCAATTGAAAAAAAACAATACGAAAGCATATATTTGATTTAGGTTTTTAGAAATGGCCAAGTAATTTAGCTAGAATGGTCTTCTGGCAGACAACAATTGTAATGTATATGAACAAAATATATTTAAACTCCTCCAACTATTTGAAAGTACTGGACGGGCCGGCCCCGTGGCTGAGTGGTTAGGTTCGTGTGCTCTGCTGCAGTGGCCCAGGGTTTTGCAGATTCAGATCCTGGGTGCGAACATGGCACCGCTCATTAGGCCACGTTGAGGCAGCGTTCCACATGCCACAACTAGAAGGACTTGCAACTAAGAGATACAACTATGTACCAGGGGGATTTGGGAGATTAGGAAAAAAAAGATTGGCAACAGTTGTTAGCTCAGGTGCCAATCTTTTAAGAAAAAAAAATGTACTGGAGAACAGCAAAGCACTCAGATACTGGAGGGAGTCTGCCCTTAAAAGATAGAACTTCAACCAGTCAGATTTGTGAGTACGCATTTTTTTGCCTGAGGGTTCATCCCAATCTGCACCAGGCTCTGGGTAACAGGAATTTGCAATCTTACTGACTTGAAGTAAAAGAAGAGAGAGTTCTAGGCTGGTAGAGAAGCTTGAAAATTCAGGGGGAAAATCCTGAAAGAGAAGGAACTGCAGAGAGAGTGAATCTCGGAATCTGTGTATAAATTCCATCCAAACCCTTGATTGACTGCTGAAGTGTACATGCTCCAGAGAGACCTCAGAGGGCCTGTTGGAAAAGCAGCAGCTGGAAGATGAAAGACTTGGGCTGAGAGTCCAGCTGCTGCCCACTATAGGGGAGACACGGTTTGGATTTTAAGTCTAGCCAAGTTAACTACCTGTCAGAACAAAAATCAATACTCTTCAGAGAAATATAGCTGAATCTAGAGTCTTTACAATATAGCTTTCATAATGTCCAGTATATGACAAAAAAACACTAGATAGGTAAAGATACTGGAAAATGTGATCTATAGTCAGGAGAAAAAGAGTTATTAAACTCTAGTCTCATAATGATTCAGATACTGCAATTAAAAATAAAGATTTTAAAGCTGCTATTATAAATACATTCAAATTTAAAGGAAAATATAATGAATTAACAAGTGGGAAATTTTAGCGGAGAAATAGAAATAAAAAAAACTAAATAAAAATTATAAAACTGAAACATACATGAACTAAAATGAAAAATTCACTGGATGATATTAAAAGCAGATTAGAGATGGCAGAAAAAAGAGTAGATGAACTTGAGACTTGAGCTATAGAAGTTATTAATTTGAAGGACAGGGGAAAAAAGATAAAAGGAAAACGAATAGAGTCTCAGAGACAAGGGGGACAATATCAAGAGTTCTAATACATGTGTAATCGAAGCTCCAGAAGGTGAGGAGAGAAAATGAGGCAGAAAAAAACCCCACTTGGAAGACATAATGGTTGAAAACTTACAAAATGTAGAAAAACACAAACTTGCAGATCCAATAAACGACAAACCCCAAAAAGAATCACTACAAAGAAAATCAAACCAAGGCATATCATAGTCAAGCTGATAAAATCCAAAGGTAAAGAGACAATCTTGAATGCAGCCAAAGAAAAACAATATATCATATACAGGGAAACAATAATAAGCCTTCTTATTCTACCGTCTTCTGATCTGTAACAATTGAGGTCAGTTGACAATGGAATAACATCTTAAAGGCACTGAATGAAGAAGAAGAAGAAAAAAAACTCAGCCAAGAATTATAAAAACTAGAGAAACTATCCATCAAAAATGAAGGTGAAATAGGGGCCAGCCCCGAGATCGAGTGGTTAAGTTCACGTGCTCTGCTTCCACTGCCCAGGATTTCACGGGTTTGGATCTTGGGTGTGGACCTAGCACTGCTCATCCGGCCATGCTGAGCTGGTGTCCACAGAGCACAACCTGAAGAACCTAGAACTAGAATATACAACTCTGTACTGGGGGCCTTCGGGGTGAAGAAGGAAAACAGAAAGATTGGCAACAGATGTTAGTATGCTCAGGTGCCAATCTTTAAAAAAAAAAGAGTAAAAAAAAGTGAAGGTGAAATAAAGACATTTGAAGATGAAAACTGAGAACATTAGATACCACAAGACTGCACTATAAGAAATGTTAAAGGAAGTTCTTTAGGGTGAAGGGAAATGACAAAGTTGTAACTTGTATGCACTTGAACAGATGAAAAGCATTAGAAATGATAAATATTTGAGTAAATACAAAAGGCTATACATTTTTTCTTTTTTAAAAAGATGTTAATAAAAGCAAAAATTCTAATATTATTTTCTGTATTGCTGTTTTTTTATAAAATCAATAGCACAAAAGATGAGGGGTAACTAGAAGCATCCTGTTGCAAGAGTCCCATATTTTACATGAAATAGTATAATACTGACTGTAAATAGAATATAATAAGTTAAAGGCATGTATTTCGAGATCAACCACTACAAATAAAGAATTATAGCTGGAAAAGAAATAGCAAAGTGGTAGATCTAAATCCAAACATATAAATAATTATGCTAAATATGATTGGATTTATGTCTACCATTAAATATCATTATTGAGCTAAATATTTTGATTAAAAAGCAGAGATTATCAGACTGGTTAAAAAAAAGCAAGATCCAATTATATGCTGTCTTCAAGAGATATACTTAAAAAAAAAGAGACAAATAAATTGCAAGGGAAGGATGAAAAAAATATATCCCAGACTATTAATAAACATAAAATGTATATTGGATAAAAATAGTGATAGAAATGGTGTTCAATGGAATACTATACAGCAATGAAAATGCTGTTATGTGCAACAGTATGGATGCCCCTCACAAAAAATGTTGAATGAAAAGCCAGTCACATAAAAAAATGCACATTGAATGGTTTCATTTATATAAAGTTCAAAAAAGCAAGACTAATTTATGATATTTGTTGTCAGCAAGGTGATTATCTTTGAGAAGGAGAGTGGGAACAGTGGCTGGATGAAAGCACAAGGGGACCTTTAAAATGCTGAATAAAATTCTTATTTCTTGATCTGGCTACTGTTTATATGGATGTGTTTATTTTGTGGTAATTTATGGAATTGGATCCTTATGATTTGTGTACTCTTCTCTATCTGCATGTTTACTTGAACAAAAATGTTTATTTACAAAAGTGGGCTAGGATCAGGCTATGTAAACGTAGAAATATGCTATACAATGAATGAATCATTTCACTAATAAAAGCATATCAGTGAAGAGAAAGAGTATATTTTAAGGCAAACATGTAAAAGCAATGTTCAATTATAAAAATTAAAAAAATTAAGTTTTTGAAAATCTCTATAGTTTAGAGCTATGGATAGTGAAACTCAAGTATAAGTGACTATAGAATCCTTTGTAGGGGCTGGCTCAGTGGTGCAGCGGTTAAGTTTGCACGTTTCGCTTTGGTGGCCTGGGGTTCATCAGTTTGGATCCTGGGTGCGGACATGGCAGTGCTTGGCACACCATGCTGTGGTAGGCGTCCCACATATAAAATAGAGGAAGATGGGCACGGATGTTAGCTCAGGGCCAGGCTTCCTCAGCAAAAAGAGGAGGATTGGCAGCAGTTAGCTCAGGGCTAATCTTCCAGGGCCGCCCCCCCACCCCCACCCCCCCCCCCCGCCCAAAAAAAGAATGCTTTGTAAATGTTTTTGAAGTTCATTGAAAAAAAATAAAAACAGTACTCTCTCTCTCTCTCTATGGAGACTATCAATGCCATTTTACATATCTTGAATTTGTAATATTGTTATTACCATCCTTACTCTTTAAGATCTCCTTCCTTCTACATTCTTTCACAAAATACTTGTGAATTTGTTCTGCTATGTTGCAGATAACATGCATAATAAAAAGCATTACATTTTTCTGTGCTGAATGCCTTTGTGATAGTATGACTCAGAATCGTCAGCTCCCACTTCTAGAGTCATGTTTTTGGTACCAGAGATGGGTAGTTATTTGGATGTTTGAGATGGAAAAATCTTTGGGCGATCATTATTTAATTGACTCAGCCTAGCTGGGCTCATATTTTTCAAAGCTCCTCCTTAATGTACAAAGTTATCCAATGTTTGGCTTAATGATATCTTGCCAAAGCACATGCTTCAGCTCCTCCTCCATCCCCAGTTCCCTTGAGCTAACTGATGCAGGAGGACAGTTGTAATTTCTGAGTTTACGTTCCTCCAGCTTCAGCTATCTAAGAATTCATGGCTGAAACCTCTACTAATTCTTAGCCAATTTCTTTAATTTTCCTTTTGAGTTCCAAATCCTTTTTTCCCCTGATATTACCATTAGGAGTGACTCCAGTATGAATATACATTGAAATTTCTATGGTTTCCAGAAAGATATATTGAAATAGACCCAGATATTCTAGAATTCCACATAAGGGTTACTTGTGGGAGGCACTAGTACCATATATCATATTAACAATGACTATCTCTGGCTTTTAGAATTCTAGGCTATTTTCTTCACTTCTTTTTACTATTAATCATTTCCAATTTTATATGATAATTACCTTCATAATCAGAAAATAATGCCTAAAACATAGTCAGCAGCCAGGTGTGGGGTGCTGGAACGGGTTCTTATTGCATCAGATTACGTGACTTTCTTCCCAACTTCCTGTTCAGGGATCTCATGTTGGTGACTTGAAATCAGCCATGGTGGGAGCATTTATACCATGAAAACTGGCAACATCAGAAATCAGGGCTTTAGTTTTAGAGTCTGCTTACCAGGCCACCACAGGCAACCAGTATCTCTAGATGAGATGAAAGAGTAGTCAGTTGGCTCTATATCCAACAACTAGAAACACAAGCAGAAACACAAGAGTTGGGGCAGCCTGCCTTTATACAGCACTCATTTTGGTAAAACCCAACCACAAGCGACCTTGATAAATGGCTCACTGGTAATCGGAAATGGAGACATTAAACTGCTGGTTGGTTGGGTAGCGAATTCTGGGCTGAGAAGAGGAATTGCAGCTCTCAACTCTTTAGCTCTCGGTAAACAAAGCCTCAAAAAGCCTGAGAATTATTTTATTCCTTACATAAGAAATCTTACTAGCTTTACTGAGCGTTAAACCAGAAAAGTTGTTTGCATTTTAGCTGTATTTGCAATTTGGGTTATATATAAGCGTTGTGAACCACTAGAATGTGTGACAAAATTAATCACCTAAAGGCTACTTCTTTGATGACTTTTCAGATAGTAGAACTCTGCTTTTTTGGGTTTTGGTTTTATTTTTCCTGAAAGCAGAAGGGGAATTACATGGTATTTTCATGGTTTCCGTTAGACTTCTGTGCCTATAAAAAGCTATTTTGGTGGATGCATCTTTGTAAGAATTATATTCACTTAAAAATAGTGGGAGAAATGCTATTTTTGTCCCAATCAGAGTTACTGGGTCTTACTGTAGTGCTTTTCTCACCACGGTAGTGTCAGGAAAAAAGACTACTGGTGTGGATGCATTATTACTATTCACAGCAATATTTAAAGACACAAAAATAGAAATGTTGATACTCAGCTTTAATGTACTAATCAAAGCAATTGGAAATTGCTTAAGTGGACCAATTTTAAATCTTCTAAATGGAGAAGACTTCTAACCCAATACCAAGCAAGAAATGTGCTAGAACCTAATGATTAGAATGTTGTGCTTGAAAGTGATTTTACTTGAAATTTAAGTTGGTTAGATTAAACAGACATTTGTGAGGTATTTTTTATGTGGTGCTCACTGTTTTGGAAATTAGAGAACATTAGGGAGACGCACAGTGCTGACTTCAAGGAGGTCAAACACTAGTTGGAGAAACTGTCATGTAAACAAAAAAGCTGCCATTCTTAGAGATGTACACAAATTCCAACAACACTAGATACAGGACATGTTATAAAGGATGCCTATTTGCCTAAGCTCTCAGAACCCTGAAAAAAGTTCGCCTGGTTGTCTACCATTGTCATGTAATAATTCCTATACTTGAAAGTGTTTTTTGTGTGTATGAGAAAGATTGGCCCTGAGCTAACATCTGTTGCCAATCTTCCTCTTTTTGCTTGAGGAAGACTGTTGCTGAGCTAAGATCTATGCCAGTCTGCCTCTGTTTTGTATGCAGGATGCTGCCACAGCATGGCTTGATGAGTGGTGTGTAAATCCATGCCCAGGATCCGAACAGGCAAACCCCAGGCTGTGGAAGTAGAACGCCAGAACTTAACCTTTACGCCACTGAGCTGGCCCCTTGAAAGTATTTTTATACGCTAAATAACCAATCAATTTAGGAAAAACCATCCAGTTATACCGTATAATAAAAAATGTTTCTGAAATTGGTTGTTTTGTAAAATTCAAAGCAAACAATGAATCGACTTATTTTAACAAGATGTTTGTTAGAGTTTGTTAGAGTATCTGTATAATTGCTTTTCTGATTCTGTACTGGTTCTTTGACATAATGAGTAGAGCTAACCTCAGGATCTTGAAAATAGTGCCATTGTGATAGAGAAGATAGCAAAATAGACACACCTTCCTGAGCAGGTACGGTAGTCCCTCTTTATCCAAGGGGAATATGTTCCAAACCCCCCGAGATAGTACCAAAACCTATATATACTGTTTTTTCCTATACGTACATACCTACGATAAAGTTTAATTTATGAATTAGGCACAGTAAGAGATTAACAACAATAAGTAATAATAACATAGAACAATTATAATAATATACTGTAAGGAAAGTTACCGTAGACCTTAGCAACCTCAGCACGTCTTCTTTTCTTTTCCTATTAAATTGAGAACTTTCACCTTTTCACTTAAAGGAAGCACTTTACCACTTCCCTTTGGCATATCTGAATTGCCAGCATCACTTCTCTTGCACTTTGGGGGTCATGATTAAGTACAGTAAGGGTGACTTGAAAACAAGCACTGCGACATCGTGACAGTCGATCTGATGACTGAGATGGCTACTGAGTGACTGATGGGTGGGTAGCGTGTACAGTGTGGATCTGCTGGACAAAAGCAGGGTCACACCCTGGGTGGGATGGCATGAGATCCCATCGTCCTACTCAGAACAGCGTGCAATTTAAAACTTACAAATTGTTTATTTCTGGAATTTTCCAGTCAATATTTTTGGACCAAAGTTGACTAAGGGTAACTGAAACCAGAGAAAGCAAAACTGTGGATAAGGAGGGAACTACTGCAAAGGCAAAATGCGTGTCTTGTGGCTGTGATGAGCACAACCTATTTGAAATTATCTAGACAGAAGGAGTCACGGGTAGGCTTTGCTTCCACATTATTTTAGTCTAGGGAGGCTAAGACTATACTGTATTTTTTTAGTTTTTTTTTTTTTAGAGTGGGCTTACTATGTCCAAAATATGTTTTTCAAATCTACCAAAAGTTTTATGTGATCTGTACAGTAATTAACATCATCTTAGTCTGCTGAGTACTTAGGCAAGAGAGTAAAGAAACTATTTTAAAAAGGAACCACAGGGGCCTGCCTGGTGGCACAGCAGTTAAGTTCACACGTTCTGCTTCTTTGCGGCCTGGGGTTTGCTAGTTTGCATCCCAGGTGCAGAGGTGGCACTGCTTGGCAAAAGCCATGCTGTGGTGGGCGTCCCACATATAAAGTAGAGGAAGATGGGCACGGATGTTAGCTCAGGGCCAGTCTTCCTCAGCAAAAAGAGGAGGATTGGCAGTCGTTAGCTGAGGGCTAATCTTCCTCAAAAAAAAAAAAAAAAAGAAAAAAAAAGTAAAACAAAACAAAAAAAAGGAACCAGAGACACGACAGAAGAAACAATTTTTGTTAGAAAGCAAAGCACCATCTGAAAAGTAAATTGTGATCTATCTTGGTCAGAACTTTCAATGGCCTGCACATTGTGAGTATCAGCTTCTCTAATTTCCAAGATCTTTCCTTTTTGATGCTCTTCTGGTCTATACAGAAGCCACCTTAGACTGACAACTTAAAAAAAAAGTAAGGTTCTGTGCAATAAACTAGCTCTGCTCCTGTCACAAAATGAGATGCAGATAAACCAAATCAACAGAGACTCTCAGATCTCCCTTTCGATACTCCTTTATCTCCCCCCCTGCACCTTTAAGTAACGTGGGGGGGTTTCAGGTTCTCTCTTCCAGTTCTTCCTGATCTCTTCTTGATCATGAAAAGACTAATAAAGCGCAAAATGAACAAAAGTTGTGTCCCAAAGTTGATGTCGAGCACCAGAACATCAACAAACCTGTCAGTCTTACCTAAAAATTAGAGAATTGTCTTTAACAAGTGAGAGAATAAACAGAAATCCCAAGCCTGTAGCAGCGTATTTCTCCCCCGGTTGAACATCAGCAACGGCTGGTCTAGAGTGACGTTATCCACTCACCACAAGAAAGTGTTACCGATGGAACAGCCAAGAGGGTTTCGGAGGAGTGTCTCCGCGGCGTTTCACGTGAAGAAGGTATCAGTTTCAACATCTATTTCCGAAAGTCTTTTGGTGGCTTATTGCGTAGGTGTGCTATAGATGTAAAGATATAAATTAAGCTCTTTCTCAGTTCAATTAATTAGTTTTATAGGGAAAACTCAGAGTTGTTTAAAAGGAAGTTTTTTTTGGTGTTCAGTGCAGGTGATATTTATTAACGTAGACCGTGTGCATAAAGAACATGTTTGTATGCGTGCAAAGTGGTAGTTTATGGGAGAACGCAAGGTAGGTTGTCATGGAGATTAAAAGCCTCGAAGTGCTATTCACTGATGCTAGTTATGGTTGCTGGGCACTAGGATATTAGGTTCTGGCACCCTGAATCTTTCATTGTTGTAAAAATAATTACACTTTTATCTTCACTGTAAGGGTTATTCAAGAAGGATAAATAAATACAGACACACGAACAAATCTAACTTAAAGGTAAATATCACAACCCTATGACCCATCCCCGTGTAAAATTATGTAGCAGCAGTTACTATACCATCAAAATGCTTGATTTTCATTGCAGGGTTGTTGAAGCTGTGTATAAGATGAAATTACAAAATGCACAAAATCTGTACTTACATTAAAAGGTAAAAGAAGAATGAAAGCTATTGACCGTTAGTATGGTCACTGGTAAATATAAAGGTTTCCTTTAGATGCAGAGGAAACAAATGAAAAGCTTGTAATATGTTTTGCTAGCATTTTCTTGAAATACTCTATTTATATGAGATTTCCAACCTCACTTTGAGCTCTACGTAAAGCACAAAGTGATATTTCTGGTGTTCTTTTCTCTTCAACGATTAGATGAAATGATCTTGACACGTTTACCTGAGTGAGAAACTAAGCATTTTCTGTATAAGCGAACACTTATGCCTGGCAGAATCAGTATGGACATTTTCTTAACCAATAAATCAACAGAGAGAGTTGCAAACTGCACAACATATACAATATAACACTGACATTTGCAGCAGTAAGTAATGTGGTTTTCAAAACTGCCTTAAGTGATGATTAACTGGAATTATATATATTTATATTTAAACTGACACCACAGAATTCTTTTAAGTCTTGACAGATATGTGGAAAATTTAAATGTAGTAATTGCAGTTGCTAAACCTCCTGGGATTAACCTGCTGGAGAGATAGTGACATCTTAGGCAGAGAAAAATGATTTATACTGTGGGGGGAAAAACTAAAAATGAAGTAATTCCATGTGTGTTTTATATAAGTCTTTGGAAAAGAAGTTTATTGTAACTAATGAAGTGGTAATATTCTGTAATAATCCACCATGTGAACAATTATATAATTTCCATAAATGTAGGCATATAATTTAGTTTTTCAGCATTGATTTTTAGGTTTCACAATATAGCACAGTTCACAAAAAGTAAAACAGAATAAGTAGATCAGCACTGTACTAATGCTAATGGTGAGAATCTTGGATTTTTGTTTAAACGTGGGATCCGTATTAGTTTAACTCCCATTACTGGGAAATGATGTAACACAGTACTTCTCAGTTCATTTTAGGAAATATTTATGAAAAACAGAATGAGCTAAGACTTTCGTAAAATTTCCCTTAATTCTGTTAGTTTATAGTCCCAAACTCCAATTGGTGAAGAGAGCTTCAATCACCCCTCCATCAATTCATTCATTCAAGAAATAATAAGCACCAATTTTTTGAGCACCAATTCTGTTTGGCATATGAGAAGATGCTAGTGGGTCTATGGTGAACAAAAGGAAATACAGTCTATGTTTTCAGGTAGCTTTTAGTCAACGAGAGGAGACAGATATTAATTAACTAAACCTATGAATCAAGTAAACTGAGATAAACGTCCTGAATAACAAAGAAAACTTTTGTTGGCAGGTGTATAATGAAAGAATCTTACCGGCACTGGAGAGCCAGGGAAAACTTCTGGAAGGAAATACCAGTTGAGCCGAGATCTGCAGAACACCAATTTAACTAAGCTAAAGGGGTAGCGGGATGATGGGAGCAGTATTTATCAGTGCAGTAAGAGGGAGTACAAGGTATTTGATGAGAGGAGAAGACTGGGGCCCATCTGGGCGGGGCTTAAAGAGGACCATGGTTGGGCTGGAGTATTAAAATGGATCAGATCATAGAATAATGGGAAGCCTGCAATATTGGGAGTGGGAATGAAGGAATAACATCAAAGGAAAATTTTCCTCAAATAGCAATACTTGCATGGCATATATTAAACCCGACTGTTGTGTTTCATCACCGCTGTTTGAATCGGGTGAAGCTGATAAAGGATCATGAGCTTGAGGGACCCCCTCCTAGGATATCAGACACTTATTGGGTCTAACTGAAGACTCTTTCCTGCTTAATGAACAATGACTGGGACTCACTTGTTTTAACCAATATGTAAAGACCTTATAGACTCATTTTATCCAAACAAGAGTGTCAGTTCTCAAAGCTTAATTAGTGTGAACACCGTGAGCTCTTCCTTTCCAGTACCCCCGATTCCACATCCCCCTGCACCCTCCCTCCCCCCAGTTGATGTCTTTACTTGTAGGTGTTTCCTTGTCTAGCAAAGAAATATTTAGCTTTTAATTTTTTAGCATAAATATCTTTTTATTTTTTGACAGCAAGATATGGGAAGATGTGTCATATCAGATTTGAATTAGCAAAAATCCTCTCTGGTTGCAGTTTGGAGAATGGGTTGAAGGGGACAACTCAGGAGACAAGAAGATTATTGCAATATTCCAGGCCAGAGACGCTAACAGCTTGGTGTAGAATGAAGGCAGTGGAGGCAGACAGTGATGGACAGATTTGAGAGCTATCCAGGAGGCAAACCCACAGGACTTGGGGATGGATTGGATATGGGGGTGGAAGGAGGAGTCACAGACGGTGATGTCAGTCACTAAAGTAGGGAACCCTGAAAGAGGCCCAGATTGGAGGGTGGAAAGAGAAGATTAGGAGTTCAATGTTGCTTTGTTTACCATCATCCAAATTATTTGTATGGGAATCAGAATGTTTTTAAAGAAAGAGTCCTGAATAGAGTCAGGTTTTTATGTGTATTAAATTTTAGCATCATTAGACCTACTGTTTTTCCTACACAAGACTCCTGATTTATTTGTTACATATCTCTCTAGACTTTCCTTGGGCAATCCTACCGGCATTTTCCACTGATAACAATTACAATCATTTCAAATCACACTTTAAAGGAAGTTATGTATAAAGGTGTTGTGTGGTTTTGCAATGGATCATTTATTCAGAGTGGAGCACACACTGAGAGTTCAATTCAAAACATAAAACAAAAAGGCAAAGGTTTCCTTACATCAGTGTATCGCAATGTGTGAATATTGGTTTGGATGAATGTAATTGTAGAAATCAAACATGGGCATGGGGGACACATTACCTCTTGCTCACTTAGCATTGATTCGTAGTAGCAGCAGGTTTAGACAAAATCTGTGATCAATGGACTGTTACAACTAAATGGTCTCTCTCTTTTCCAACGGAGGAGAAGAAATCCTGATTCTCTTCTAAAAACAAAGTTTTCCTTTCTTATAAAAGCTATATGCTTTCAATATAGAAAACATGGTAAACAATAATAGTTTAGATTTGTCCATGCAAATAATCCATAATCAATCCATAAATCAAAATTGGGGTGAGTTTATTATGAGCCAGATCTCAGGACTAGCTCGGGCTTTCCTTTCCTAAGGAAGGAAGGACACCAAAGAGATGGGGTGTACAGAGTGGTTATATACCATCTTGGAACAAAGAACATACATTACATACGATAGGAGTGTCCCTTTTACAACAGTCATGAGATTGCTTTGCTGGCACAGCAGATCGGTCAACACAGCAAGTGGGTGGTCACAGGTAAGTGGTCACAAGGTGAGCACAGCAGGTCAGTAATTAATCCTTAGTTTAGGGAGAGACGCCTATCTGAAAAGAAATGGTGATATGGGGGAAGCCACATCCCTATCTTTAAAGGCACCATTCTTGTCTTTGGGATATAGTAAGTATTTAAAGCAGGTGTACAATGCATGTTCAACAGGCCACATCAGGCCCTTTTGGAAAAACAAGGTCAGGCCAAATTAGTTTTAAACCAAATGGCTTCTTCATATATCCTATTTCTTTTCATTTATTTATCAGATTCTAGAGTCTTTTCTTTTCAGACAGATGTGAACAAGGCTTTCTTTTTTTTCCCCCCAAAGATATACAGGAAGTGGGAGACAAAAAGAATTTAAACAGAATCTCTCAATCCTATCTGTTTACGTTCCTGAAATTACACTAAATTCCTCTGCAAATTTCTCTCCATCTTGTCTAGCTTTGGGAAGTCTTCGACAATGGTTCTGAATTTCAAATGGTACCAAAACATATAATCAACCATGAGGGGCTTTCCTGTTCTGAAGGAAGTTTAATTTTAAGAGATAACTGAGCTTTGGGTGTTGCTGGCTGGCCAGAAAGGAAGGGAAGATAGAGACAGACTGATATGCAGGAGCATAGGGTGGGGAACTACAGTAGGTTAAAAGTCATTCGCTTCAGGTTGAGACTTTGGGTGTCTTGAAGAGAGCTAGTTTTAAGTTTTTCAAATTTTTCTTTTGCCTTGGCTGAGGAATCTCTTAATAAAGCAATTTTGGAATTTGAGCTCCCTTGGCACACTTCCACATGCCAATAAAAACATGCAGACCATTGGCACTTTGGTATTTTGTTCCTTTTGTTCTGTGATGCCCTTCAAATGAACAATTTTGTTCATATCTAAAGCTCACCAGAGTGGCCACTGTAAATTCTATATTGGTGAAATGATATTACTTGGAAAAATAAGTAGGAGAATTTGAGATGAGACATAAATACATGTGTGAAAGAAGAGTCCAACCCGGAGTAGGTGAGGACAGATATTTAGATTGAGACAAATCCATGAGAATCTTGGAACAGCCAAAATTGCTCTTATGTACTTTGTGAATTAGATCCCCAGTCTAATGCACAGGGCATTTCCAACTGTGCGATAACAGAAAATATGTATTGGTCTTTTCCCCCAGTTTCTGGTACAGAGCTCCTGAAACCCTTGTAATTTCCTAAGAGATAAGAAGACTAGGAGCATTTCTTGCTCTTCTAATATTGGTCTTTGACCTCTGTTCCTAACACAGAGTTCCTGAAACCCTTGTAACTTCCTGGGTGATAGGAGTGTCTTTTGTTTTAATGAGGAGACTTTGGGAGGGCTTCTGGATGGCTCCTGGATGAGGGCTGGCCACCAGAAAGACAAAACCATGAGTAGAAGCTTGATATTCTCAGCCGTGCCCCTCATTCTCTTGAGAAGGGAGAAGGGCTGAAAATAGAGTTAGTGATCAGTCATGTCTATGTCATGAAGCCTCCATAAAATCCTGCTGAAGCAAATAACCAATAACCATTCTATACATAAGAGAAGTAAAGTGAGTTTTTCTGCTTATTTGTTTGTTTTGCTGAGGGAGATTCGCCCTGAGCTCACATCTATGACAATTTTTCTCAATTTTTAGGCCACCAGCACAGCATGGCCACTAACAGAGTGATGTAGACCCATGCCTGGGAACTGAACCCACGCTGCCGAAGCAGAGCATGTTGGACTTAACCACTAGGCTACTGGGGCTGGCCCAAGGTAGGTTTTACTTGAGTCAAGCTGAGGACTACTAGCCCAGGAAGGCAGCCTCCACAAAGGAAGAAAGCATTTTGGAGAACTGTGGTTTTCAGCATAGTTTTATACATTTTTAGAACAAAGAAAATACATCAAGTATGCCCACGATACAGATTCATCAACATTTCAAAGAGACATTTAGTTACAGATTAGCAGGTGAACATGACCTTGATGTCTGGGAAAGGAAATTTACCTTCAGGAGTACTGATACTGGCGTTCTAAGAAAGGAAGTATGCATTCTTATCTTCAAAGTGTGCATTCTTTTTCTTTGAGGTAATGTTTAATGCATCCCTATCTTTAATGGTTAAAGCAGATGTACAATGCATGTTTGACAGGTCATAAGTCAGGCTTTAGTTCAGGCCAAATCAGGTTTGATATACCCATATACCTCAATACGTGAAAATTTCTCATTAGACTGCAAGTATGGGGTTCAGAGAGCTTTCAGGTTGGTGAACACATCCACACCAGGAGGGTGACACACCCCAACTCCATGGAGACAGAAGCTCCTGCACTTGGGACCCTCCCAGACCTCACCATTTCTACCTCTTCATCTGGCTGTTCATCTGTATCCTTTTTCATATCCTTTAATAAACTGGTAAACTTAAGTGTTTCCCTGGATTTTGTGAGCCACTCTAGGAAATTAACTAAACCCAGGGGGTCTTTAGAACCTCCAATATATAGCCAGTTGGTCAGAAGCACAGGTGATAACCTGGTCTTGAGACTGGTGTCTGAAGTGTGTGTTGGGGGTCGCCTTATGGAAGTGAACCTTTGATCTGTGGGATCTGATGCTATCTCTGGGTAGACAGTGTCAGAATCGAGTTAAACTGTAGGATATCCAGCTGGTGTTGCAGAGAATTGCTTGGTGTAGGGAAAAACCTCCACACATTTGGTGACCCAAAGTATCAGAAGTGAAGTGTTGGGCCGGCCCAGTGGCTCAGCGGTTAAGTGCGCACAGTCCGCTTTGGCGGCCCGGGGTTCACTGGTTCAGATCCCGGGGGCAGACCCCTGGAACCACTTGGCACGTCATGCTGTGGTAGGCGTCCTGCATACAAAGTAGAGGAAGATGGGCACGGATGTTAGCTCAGGGCCAGGCTTCCTCAGCAAGAAGAGGAGGATTGGTGGCAGATGTTAGCTCAGGGCTAATCTTCCTCAAAATAAATAAATAAATAAATAAAATAAAAAGAAGTGAAGTGTTCTGTGTGGCTAGTAAAGAAGACACATAGGAAAGAAACACTCAGTAGGGAAGAACTGTTTTTTTCTCTACACAAAAAGGTGGGAAAAGCTGAGATTTTCCTTTACACCAACTGAAAACTCAACTTGTATATGGTTTCCAGTGAACGGAAAGGTTTTGAAAGGAATATTTTCCCAGAACTAGAATCTCAGGGACAATTCAAGACTGAAGAAAGTTCACATGATGTTTTGATAGTTGACCAAGAGCAGAGTTTGTCCAAAAGATAATTATCTGAGGAAAACAAATCTTCTGACATGTTCCACTCCCACGTTGGCTCAGTGAATAGTCTTATCACGGACCTATGCCCTTTCTTTTCCATATGAACTTTCTCTCACAGATGCACAGCAAAAAAAGGATAAGGACAGACAAAGATAAATAGTAATTATTGTTCGTAATTAGTCAGATTTCTACTAAGGAGAAAAGTTTCGCAAGTCTTATGCGATAATCAGAGAATTCCTAAAAAGGATTTCATATTCCAAAGGGTCAAAATCAACTCACCATTTGGGGAAATTAAAAACAATTGAAGCTTAAACCCAATGCGGACTTAGAGCAACACTCTTGTCATGGAGACTTTAGAGGAAGAGGCTCAAGGAGCCTTTGAGGAGCGCTGTTTCCTTGTGGAGGGTTAAGTCACTGTGGAGAGCAGATGTCTACTGTGACTTGATGGAACCTCCAGGACTGTTGAATACCGGCTCCCTGAAATACCATCAAATTAGCCTGTTGATCAAGCAAAGCCAATTTATTACTTACTGCAATTTGAGACATCATTACCTTGACAGATTCTTAGCAACATCTCTGAGAGGAGAGAGTAACAGTGGCATATTTATGAAGTTTTACTGGTTTGATTTAAGATAGATTTTTAATGCTTGACTAGGATTGGGCAAAATTCATGATGTACTAGTTTCAAATTAGTAAATACAGCAAGGTAGGGGTTTCAAAAACAAATCTCGAAGAGTAAACAGTCATTTGAGGAGCTTAATTGAGCTGTCCATTGTCTTGAGAAGGAGGTGTTTATTCTAATGACGGTAATTGAACAGTCTAGTGGACAGATAAATGGAATTTTGGAGTTCCTGAAATAAGCTTAGTTACTGCAATTTTCATCTTCTTGGTCAAGAGCTTCCTACAATAGTAAATTTATGTTAATGCACACAGTTGCATAGTAACGTCACGTTGTAGACAGTAAGTTGTGGGGATGGTTTCATTTGTCAATACTCACCCCCAACACACACACACACTTTTTTTTTTTCCATGTTAAAACTTTGGAAATTTAGGTTCAGGAGCCATATGAAATGTTGCTACAGTTTGCAAAGTTCTTTCTGTTTGCAGTGACACTTTTTTGCTTAGTTGACTTAGAATTTGCTTTATTCTGTTGTCAGTTGGGATTTATTTTGTAAAATGAAATTAAAATGCCAACAGAGAATTTAAAGTGCATAATGGCCTACAAAAATGAGAACATTTAGCCACAATCAACATAACTTTTTCCATTTTAAATCATGATCAAAATTGGAAAGTGAAATTTAAAAGTATGATTTCTTTTTTTTCTCCCAGCAGGCATTATTAAATATAGAAAGCTTAAAATTTCAGAAACGGTCTATGTTAACATGATTTAAATAAAATATTCTGTTAAGATCATTTAAAAAATAGAAATCTGGGGTAATCTTGGTGCTATATTTTCATTGTACACTTTAAAAAATGTTCTTTTGCCAAATTCAGTTAAAAAATTGCAGAGCATACTTATTTTTTGCTTCCAGATGATTTGTTGAAAATAACATCTTTTGATTTTAAAAGCAATGAAATTCTTATTATAATGTTTTAGAAAATTTAGCAAAGTACAAATAAGAAAGGAAAATTTATAATAAAAAAAGCAACTTTCTAGAGATAGTCACTGTATTAGTTTTCTATGCTACATAATAAATTATCACAAGTGTAGCAGCTTAAAACAACAACACACATTTATTATCTCACAGTTTCTGTGGTTTGGAAGTCCTGGCACACCATAGTTGGGTTCTCTGCTTCAGGGTCTCACCAGGCTGCAGTCAAGGTACTAACTGGGCTGTGTTCTCATCTGAAAGCTCATCTAGGGAAAAATCTGCTTCCAGGCTCTATCAGGTTGTTGGCAGAAAGCACTTCTCTGCAGCTCTATGACTGAGGGCCCTGTCTTCTTACTGACTGTTGGCTAGAGGCTTCCTTCAAGCCCTAGAGACTGCCTATAGTTCCTAAAAGCTGCCCACAGTTCTTGCCACATGGCAGCTTGAATTTTCAAAGCCAGCAGGATAATCTTTCTCTCTCCAGTCTGCTAAAATGGAGTCTTAAATAATGTAATATAATCAGGAGAGTGACATTGCATCCAGCACCACTGCCATATTCTATTGGTTAGAAGCAAGTCATCAGTTCTGTCTGCACTCAAAGATAGGGGATCATAGACGGGTATGACCCAATGGAGGTCAGTTTAGGGTACCACCACAGCCATGTTATTTTTGGGAGGATGTATCCTTCTGTGCTTTTTTCTATGATTGCATACACATATTACATTACAAATACAGTGTAAATTGATTTTTTCATTTTGTCAGTATTCTTTAAAAATCTGATTTTTGAGTGACATCAGCATCATAGCAGAATGAGTTGTTCCCTTTGTCTCTCCCCTCTAAGTTACAACCAGTAGGACATCTACAGACCAACAAAGGATTCTCTGCATAGCACACCAGAACGCCTGAGAGATCCATACATCTATACATCTAAAGGTAGGTGAACTGGACATCCTGGAGGTGGTGGAACCAAGGAGGCAGTGGCAGCAGCTCCTGAGACCAGAGGCTCCAGGAACTGTGGCTGTTCCTGTGACCAGAGGCCCCAGGAGCTGCAGTAATGCCCATGAACAGAGGCCCCAGGAAGCCAGGCAGCCCAGACTCCTGGAGATGCCAGAAACTGGTGTGGGCTGGTGACCACAGGCTCCAGGAACTGCAACAATACATGTGACCCAGCCTCCTCCCACTCCCTCAGTTGCAGTGCCTTTGATCCTGGCCCTCTCAGCAGTAGGGCTGCATCCAAGACTCTGGTACCCCCGGGGTTCCAGGAATTGTGCTGCGCCTGAGACCAGAGGATGCAGGAACCACAGCAGCACTTGTGACTCAGCCCTTTTCCTTCTCCCAGCAGTGGTGGGTGGTGCCCATGATTTGAGGCTCTAAGAACCACTGCAGTGTCTGTGATCCAGCCCCCTCCTTCTCCCCCAGTGGTGGTGCCTCCAACACCAGCCTTTCCAGCAGCGGGGACTGCATATGGGATCCAGGGCCACTGGCAGTGGAGGCAGTGCCTGTTACCTGAGGTTCTAGGAACTGCACTGGTGTCTAAGACCAGAGGCTTCAGAAACCCTGTCAGTGCTTGTGACCCAGGTAACCCTCCTTCTGTGGCAATGGTGGTGTCACCTATGACCCTGGCCCACCCAGCAGTGGTAGTGACACATGTGAATCCTGTGCCCTTGGCAACAGTGATGCCAGCACCCCCAGGAAACCCAGAGGCAGCAGTGCAGGCAGCTTGTGCAGCAGAAGCCTTCAAGGCTGTGGAGAGCCAGGTAATAGTGACAACAGAGCCCATGACCCAGTCTGCCCCAGCTACAGCAGTGGCTGCAACTTCAGCCTCTGCCGCTATAGCAGTGGCACCTACAGAGCCAACAAACCCAGATGTGGCAGAGGGGCCTGTGACCCCTGCTCCCCCCTCACTCTCCCCCTCTCCCCACTGCAGAGTGGGAACTTGCAACTCAGGTGGCTGTGGAAGCAGCAGATGTGCTCGCCAGCCTGGTGACCTCAGTGGTGATACCTGAAAATCCAGCAACATCATAAGTAGCAAGGCACCAGCAATCTCAGAGGCACAAGCAGCACACTGAGGGCACTGACCACACCTCTGGCAGAGGCAGTGGAGGGTGGAAAGTGCAGGCTTTCAAATATAATCAGAAGCAGTTCAGAATCAAAGTATACAAAGCCTTACATGAATAAGAAAGATGTTTGCTCTTACAAATGCCCTGGCAGAGGAACAACTTATTGAGCACCATGAAAAACTACAGCAACACAAAAATCACAAAAAGAAAATGACAGGGGGCTGGCCCTGTGGCTGAGTGGTTAAAGTTCTGCGCTCTCCACTTTGGTGACCTGGGTTCATGGGTTTGGATCCCGGGTGCAGACCTGAGCTCAGGGATAAAATTAATGAACAGAAGGAATACTTCAACAAAGAGATTGAAATTCCAAAAAAGAAGCAAACAGAAATTCTGGAGCTGAAGAGCACAATAAATGAGATGAGAATAAAAAGTAGAAAGCATTAGAAATAGAGTAGACCATATGGAAGAGAGAACTAGCAAGCTCAAAGATAGAAATCTAGAAACAATTCAGGTGGAAGAGGAGAGAGAACTAAGATTTTTTATAAAATGGAGAGGTTCTACAAGAAATAACTGACTCAATTACCAAAAGCAACATAAGGATAATGGGTATCCAAGAAAGAGAAGAGAAGAAGAGAGCAGAGTTTATTTAAAGAAATAATAGCTGAGAACTTTCCAAACCTGGGGAAGAAACTGGATATACAAGTACATGAAGCTAATAGAACACCTAATTATCTCAATGCATAAAGAATTTCTCCAAGGCACATTATATTGAAACTGTCAAAAGTCAATAACAAAGAAAGAATATTAAAGGTGGTCAGAGAGAAGAAAACAATAACCTTCAAAGGAACCCCAATTAGGCTATCAGCCGATTTCTCAGCCAGAACTCTACAGTCCAGAAAAAAGTGCAATGATATATTCAAAATGTTGAAAGATAAAAACTGTCAGCCAAAAATACTCTATCCAGCAAAGTTATCTTTCAAATATGAAGGAGAAATAAAGGCTTTTCCAGACCAACAAAACTGAGGGAGTTCATCGCCACTAGACCTACCTTACAGGAAATCTTGAAAGAGCTCGCCTACCTGAAACAAAGAGGCAAAGGTCTACAAAGCTTTCAGCAAAGTGATAAATAGACAGATAGAATCAGAAAATTGCAACTCTATACCAGAACCGGTTAGTAAACACTTAATTATAACATAAAGGCTAAAGGGAAAGAAAGCATTAAAAATAACTATAACCACTTCAATTTGGTAACAAACTCATACTACAAAAAGGGATAATTTTTGACAACAAAAACACACAAGGGGAAGAGAAAAAGAATGGAACCTACATAGGCAAATGGAGATAAGATGCTATTAGCAGAAAAAGGACTATCTCATCTATGAGATCTTTTATACAAACCTCATGGTAACCACAAAACCAAAATTCAAAGCAGAGTCACAAAAAATAAAAGAAGAGAAAACTGAGAAACACATCACAGAAGACCACCAAACTGAAATGACAGGCAGAAATACAAAGAAAAAGAAACAATGGAAATATAGAACAACTAGAAAACAAAAGATAAAATGGCAGAATTAAGCTCTCATATATCAATAATCACTGCAAATGCAAATGGATTGAATTCACCAATCAAAAGACACAGAGTGGCTAGATAGATTAAAAACCAAGACCCAACAATATGCTTCCCCCAAGAGACCCGTCTCAGCTCTGAAGATAAATATAGGCTCAAAGTGAAGGAATGGAAGATCATACTCCAAGCCAATGGCAACCAAAAGAAAGCAGGTGCAGCTATACTTAGACAAAATAGATTTCAAGCCAAAAAAGATAACAAGAAACAAAGATGGACATTATATAATGATAAAGGGGACAATCCACCAAGAGGATGTAATATTTATTAATACATATGCACATAACATAACACTGAAGGATATAAAGCACCTATTAATAGACCTAGAGAGAGAAATTGGCAGCAACACAATAATAGTAGGGGTCTTTAATACTTCACTTACATCAATGAATGGATCATCCAGAGAGTCAACAAGGAAACACTGGCCTTCAATGAAACACTAGACTAGATGGACTTTATAGATATATAGAGAACATTCCATCCCAAAGCAGTGGAATATTCATCCTTCTCAAGTGCATGTGGAACATTCTCAAAGATAGAGCATATGTTGGGAAACAAAACAAGTTTCAATAAATTTAAGAAGACCAAAATCATATCAAGCATCTTTTCTGACCACAATGCTATGAAACTAGAGATCAACTACAAGAAGAAAGCTGGAAAAGTCACAATTATGTGGAAACTAAACACTATGTTACTGAACAACTATTGGATCAATGAAGAAAGGAGAAATCAAAACATATCTAGAGACAAATGAAGATGAAAATGCAACATACCAAAATCTATGGAATGCAGCAAGAGCAGTACTAAGAGGGAGGTTTATAGCAATACAGGCCTACCTCAACAAACAAGAAAAAACCTCAAATAAACAATCTAACTCTACACCTAAAAGAACTAGAAAAAGAAGAACAAATGAAGCTCAAAGTCAGTAGATGGAAGGAAATCAGAGCAGAAATAATTGAAATAGAGACTAAAAAGACAGAAAGTCAATAAAACTAAGTGCTGGTTCTTTGAAAAGATAAACAAAGTTGACAAACACTTAGCTAGACTCACTAAGAAAAATGAGAGAAGGCTCAAATAAAAAGACCCAGAAATAAGACAAATTACAACAAATACCACAGAATACAAAGGACTATAAGAGAATACTATGAAAAACTATACATCAACAAATTGGATAACCTAGAAGAAATCAATAAATTCTTAGAATTATACAACCTTCCAAAACTGAGTCAAAAAGAAATAGAGAATCAGAATAGACTGATCACTAATAAGGAGATCAAAATAGTAATCAAAACCTCCCAAAAAACAAAAATCCAGGACCAGATGGCTTCCCCAGTGAATCCAACAAAGCATTCAAAGAAGATTTAATACTTATCCTTCTCAAGGATATCCTTCTCAATCTTCCAAAAAATTGAAGAGGAGGGGATGCTTCCTAACTCATTTTACAAAGCCAACATTACCCCACTTCCAAAAACAGAAAAAGACAACACAAAAAAAGAAAATATCATTTCATGGGCTAATATCGCTGATGAACATAGATGCAAAAATCCTCAACAAAATATTAGCAAATATAGCATCAATACATTAAAAAGCTCATACACCATGATCAAGTTGGATTTATCCCAGGGATGCCAGGATGGTTCAATATCCACAAATCAATCAACATGATACACCACATTAAAAAAATGAAGAATAAAAATCACATGCTCATCTCAATAGATGCAGAGAAAGCATTTGACAAGAATCAGTGTCCATTTATGATAAAAACTCTGAATAAAAAGAGTATTGAAGAAAAGTACTTTAACATAATAAAAGCTATATATGACAAACCCACAGCTAACATCATACTCAATGGTAAAAAATTGAAAGCTGTTCTTCCAGGAACAGGAATAGGACAAGGATGCCCACTTTTGCTACTCTTATTCAACGTAGTATTGGAATACCTAGGCAGAGCCATTAGGCAAGGAAAAGAAATAAAAGGGCTCCAAATAGGAAGGGAAGAAGTTAAAATATTACTTTTTGCAGATGACATGATTTTATATATAGAAAACCCTAAAGAATCCACCAAAAAACTATAAGAAATAATAAATGAATAAAGTTGCAGGGTACAAAATCAACATACAAAAATCAGTTGCATTTCTATACACTCACAACGAAACAGCAGACAGAGAAATCAAGAATACAATCCCATTTACTATTGCAACAAAAAGAATAAAACACCTAGGAATAAATTTAACCAAGGAGGTAAAAGACCTGTACACTGGAAAGTATAAAACACTGTTGAAAGAAATCAAAGAAGACACAAAGAAATGGAAAGATATTTCATGCTCATGGATTGGAAGAATTAACATAGTTAATACTATCTAAAGCAATCTACAGATTCAATGCAATCCCTATCAATGTCCTGATGACATTTTTCACAGAAATAGAACAAAGAATCCTAAAATCTATATGTAACAATAAAAGACCCTGAATAGCCAAAGCAATCTTGAGAAAAAAGAAGAAAGCTGGAGGCATCACACTCCATGATTTCAAATAAAAATCAAATGATCAAAAATCAAGTAATCAAAATAAAAATAATCAAAATCAAGTTATCAAAACAGCATGGTACTGGCAGAAAAACAGATGCACAGATCAATGGAACACAACTGAGAGCCTAGAAATAAACTGACTCATTTATGGACAGCTAATTTTTGACAAATGAGCCAAGAAGATACAATGGAGAAAGGAAAATCTCGTCAATAAATGGTGTTGGGAAAACTGGACAGCCACATGCAAAAGAATGAAAGTAGACCACTGTCTTACACCATGCACAAATAACTGAAAATGGATTAAAGACTTGAACGCAAGGCCTGAAACTATAAAACTCCTAGAAGAAAACATAGGCAGTATGCTTTGTTTTTTAAAGATTTTTTTAATTATTATTTTTAAAAATTTTTCCTTCTTCTTCCCAAAGACCCCCTGTACGTAGTTGTATATTTTAGTTGTGGGTCCTTCTAGGTGTGGCATGTGGGATGCCCCCTCAGCACAGCTTGGTGAGTGGTGCTAGGTCCACAGTCAGGATCCAAACCAGAGAAACCCTGGGCCACCTAAGTGGAGTGCACGAACTCCACCACTTGGCCACGGGCCAGCCCCAGGCAGTATGCTTTGACATGAGTCTTAGGGAAATGCAAATCAAAACCAAAATGAGATATCACCTTACACCTGTCCAAATGGCTATTATCAAAAAGACAAGAAATAACAGGTGTTGGATAGGATGTGGAGAAAAGGGAACCCTCATACACTACTGGTGGGAATGCAAACTAGTGCAGCCACGAAGGAAAACAATACAGAGATTCCTTACAAAATTAAAAATAGAATTACCATATGATCCAGATATTCCACTTCTGGGTATTTATCCAAAGAACACAAAAACATGAATTCAAAAAGATATATGCACCTCTATATTCACTGCAGAGTTATTCATAGTAGCCAAGACTTGGATGCAACCTAAATGCCCATCAACAGATGAACAGAGAAAGAAGATGTGATAAACACAATGGAATACTACTCACCCATAAAAAAGATGAAACCTTGCCACTTACAACAATGTGGATGGACCTTGAGGGTATTATGGTAAGTGAAATAAGTCAGATGAATAATGAAATAATAGTGAAATAAGTTAAATGAAGTCAGATGAATTACTGAATGATTTCACTCATATGTGAAAGACAAAACAAGAACAACTAACAAACACATAGATAAGGAGAATAGATTGGTGGTTACCAGAGGGGAAGAAGGTGGGGGGAGGGCAAAAGGGGTAAAGGGACACATTTGTAACATGATAAATGGCAGCTAGACTTTCAGTGGTGAACACAATGCAGTTTCTACAGAAATCAAAACATAATGATGTACACCTGAAATCTGTAAGTTATAAACCATTGTTACCGCAATAAAAAAAATCTGTTTTGTATTAGCATATGTATGTATAGTACATATACACGCATATGAGCTATAATTTATGAACCATAATTTATAAAAAGTGCCATAATTTATAATAAAAATATGTCATAAGTTATAGTAGTCAAATTTATAATAGAAAAACATTGTGTCAACTCTAAATGCCCAATCAGAGGAGAATGCTTACATAATTTTTAATTTTAAATCTCCTCGTATTGTGTGTTAAGATTATTTCTAATTTTTACCTATTATAAATAGTTCTTCTACAGAAATCTTTGCATATTTAAAAATATAAGTCTTTAGGATAGACCTGTAGCAGTGAAATTCCTAGGTCAAATGGCCAGAACTTCTTAAAGGCTTTGAATTTATAATTCCAAATTACCTACCCGAATGGCAGTACCAATTCAAACTTCTCCCATTCCTCCAATTTGATGAGTGGAAAAAGAGTATCTAGTTTCAATTTTCCTTCCTCTCCCTATAAGTGAGCAGGACATTTTCCACATGATTTTTTCTTTATTTACACTTACTCTTTTAAGATTACCTGGTCATTTTCTTATTTTTCTACTGCATAGTTTGTAGTTATTATGTTTTTATGAAAAAAGATATTAAGGGATATGGGAAGCATTAAAAGTTCTTTTTTGCAAATAAAAAATGCTTCAAAATATATAGATAATATCCATGAATACTAGCACCTTATAACACTGCCCACTGAAACACTAAAAAGTACAAAAGTTCACAGCATATTGTAAGGAAAATTCATCAAGAATGTGCTCTGCTATCTTGGAGGTACCAGACATACCATATGCTGTGTCTAGGAGTTGCTATGGCAACTACTTTTAAAATTTAAGAACAGGGTAAATTGTTGCCTAAAATCTCCATAACTTAGTGAGTCAATTAAGAGCTTGTCAGAGCACTGCATTCCTTTTACTACCTGGTAATGCTTCATTTCTCGTAGTCCTCTTGCTCGTAAAGTCTCTGGGTCAGAGAAAAATGTGTTTATTTCTGGCAATTTAAGATCCTGGAAAAGAAGCTCTTCCTTTGAGATTTTTTTCTGATTAGCCAAAGAATCATTGTAAGGGAAACGTAAGAAATAGACTCACTGAAGATGGGCAGATTTGAGCATGTAACCATAAAATTGAGAGAAATTCTTGGAGCCCTGGCCTCAAATAAGGAAACTGAAGTAAAGAGACGTGGCCACAATCTTTCGGAGTTGGCAGGGCTGGGATCAGACCTCGGTTTCTTGCCTCCCATTGTACCACCACACTGGAGTACTTCCATGGTTCAGTCACTTTTTAGAAAATTAAATTATGTTTTTATTATGGTAATATATTAACCCACCCACCAATGCCCCGGAAGTCAGCTCAAAGTCTTGTGGCAACATTATTGATCTCTGACCCTCTCCCACCTCCTGCCAATCTCAGTTTTTCAAATTTTGATATTGTCTACTGATTTCTTACAGTGGTCATGGAGGTTTTAACTCTTTTATACTCTCCAATGTCTCTTTTCTTCTACCACATACTCTCCGGGAACTATATAGTACTTAGTCAACTCACTAATTGAATTTATGAAATCACGATCTTACAAAATTATTGTTGACTACAGAAACAAGCAGATTCCCTTCTGGTGCAACTTTTCCTTTTCCATCGAGTTAATTGTCTCCTTTAAAATTTTCTAATTTTCTATGTATTCTTCATTATCTCTTTTACACTTACACTTACCAGTTATAAAACAAGGTATTGAAACACAATTGTAAACACTAGGACAGTCAAGCTCCTGCCTTGAGATGTCCCTCCTTGAAGCCATCTTTCCTCTTGTTTCCATTTGGACTAGTTGCTTTCTAGGCTGTGGCATAGCTGTCAACATGGATTTCCCTTCATTGTTCTCATGTTTTACCGTCTTTGCTTTCTGAAATCCATGTCTTCCTCTTTCTCTCTCATGTTGCTGAAGGATATCTTGCAGTAGCTTCCTAGAAAACAGTGTATAGGAGGCAAAAATGTTAAATTTTTGCATGTTTGAATTGGCTTTAATTTGATCTTACATTTGATTGATAGATTGTGTATACAAGTTTTAGTTCAAAATAATTTTCTCTCAGAATTAAAAAGGCCTTGCTACACTATTGTCTAACATTCATATTGCCACTGAATAATATTTTCTTTATCCTGGTGTTTTGAAATTTCACAGTGATGGATCTTGGTGAGAGTCCTTCTCCATTCATTCTATGGCCCCTTTTCTCTAGAGATTCATGTTCTTCAGTTCTGGAAAGTTTCTTGTGTTACATCTTCAAGTCTTTCCTCCCCTTGGTTTTCTCTGTTCCCCCTGGAATACCTTCTGGGAGATCTACCCAATTTTATTTTCCTATCCCACTACTAAAAATTTAAAATTTGGCTTAATTTCTAAGCAATCTTTTGATTTTCCCCTTTTCATGGCTTCTTATTCTTATTTCATGGATGCACAATCTTCTCTTGTTTTTTTAAAGATATTGATTATAATTTTTAAAAGATTTTCATTCTTTTCTTTGGCTGTATGTTGTGTGCACTGTCTCTATTTGCTTCAAATACCTACGTCATCATTAGAAACTCCAAATATGCTTTTTGAAAATAACAAATATAGAATTTTAAGATTTGAGTTCATACATTCTTATTACTTAACATCATGACAGAAAAATACTTGACATCTGAAATATGTTCAAGAAAAGTCTTTGTAAAGAAGGGTACTAAACAGCAGTGATTATGCATTTTACTTTTTTATTTCCTACAATACATACATGTAAATAAAACTTTTACAGTGCTCATAAGATTCTACCCACTTTGGCAGGAGTCTTATAGAAGTAGAAAAACTATTGTAACAGAAATTGCTTAGTTAGCTTTCTAGTAACTTGCAAATGGTACTCTCTGCCCACTGTGAGTTTTTTTAAATCTTCATTTCCTACGTCTCTTTCTAAAGCTTCCTCTTCAAAGTCTGTGCTGAGAGTTTTTACTGGTTCTGCCCCTGCCTTTTCATTTCCAAAGGTAATTCCCCAGCCAACCCCTCTTTCTAACATATTATAAAATATCTAATGAAAAGGTCAGGGCAAATCAGTTATAAACCTTTATGTAATTGAATATGAAAAGAAATATTTCTTTTAGGAGTGATTATAATAAAACATTATTAAGATACTCTTAAATATAAAAATACCTGCCTCCAGTAAGTCTGGGAATGAACAGATTAATTGTGGCTTATGTTAAACAAAAAGGGGGAAAATAAGCTCTGTACTACAAATTTTATTCTTTTTGGCTCAGTGAAGCTCTTGGAAAAAAAGTATTTTAAAAGACTACGTACTATAACGGTAATCAAAGAAAGAATAGATTTAGAATAGTGGCAATCACTTCAAATTTTTTTTCTGGCACTTGGACTTAATAGTTTGAACTCTTCCTTTAAAAAGGTTAAATTTAACAACAAATATTTTGAAATTGACTATTTAGTCCTTTGATCTTCATTTTAAAACTTTCTCGAAAGTAGAGACCAATTTCTCTTTTCTTTCATTAGTTGTTTTTGCAGGGCTACAATTGGCTCCTTTGTAAATGTGTGATGTTAAGGTATGATAACTGTGATGTAATAAAAAATACGTATTTTGGCCTTCATCCCTGGCTCCTGAGCAGAGCTCCTAAAACCTTTGTAACTTCCTAAGCAATAAAGGTACAAGGAGCGTCTTTTGTTCTAATATTTGGTCTTTGACCCCAGTACCGAACACAGAGCTCCCAAATCTCTTAAAGTTTCCTGGATGTCAGGAGGGTCTATCATTCTAATGGGTGACCCTTGGTGGGCTCCTAGATAGCTGCTGGGTGGGGGCTGGTCACCAGAAAGATCAAGCCATGATCAGAAGCTTGAAACTTTCAGCCCCATCTTCCATCCTCCAGGGAAGGGAAAGGGGCTAGAGATTGAGTTAATAATTGATCATGCCTATGTGACGAAGCTTCCATACGAGTCCCTAAAGTGTGGGGTTTGGAGAATTTCTGGACTGATGAACACATGGAGGTGTTGGGAGGGTGGCGTGCCTGGAGAGGGCGTGGAAGCTCTGTGCCCCTTCCCACATGCCTTGCCCTGTGTATCTCTTCCATCTGACTGTTCCTGAGTGGTATTTTTATAAAAAACTGGTAATCTAGTAAGTAAAGTTTTCCCGAGTTCTGTGAGCCTTTCCAGCAAATGATCAAACCCAGGGAGGGTGTTGTGGAACCCCAATTTATAGCCAGCCAGTCCAAAGTACAGGTGGCAACCTGGGACTCGTGACTGGTGTCTGAAGTGGGAGCAACTTTGTGGGACTGGGTTCTTACAGGATGAGATGCTAACTCCAGGTGATAGTGTCAGAACTGAATTGAACTGTAGGCACGTAGTTGGTGTCTGCAGAGAACTGGAGAATTACTTGGTGTGGAAACCAAACTTATTGTCACATAAGTGAGTACAGTAGTAGAGGAGAACAGTGCATCTTCCTTTCATAAGGGTTTTGTTAAAAAGCAAAATTCAGCGGCCGGCCCCCTGGCCGAGTGGTTAAGTTCTTGCGCTCTGCTTAGGCTGCCCAGGGTTTTGCCAGTTTGGATCCTGGGTGTGGACATAGCACCGCTCATCAAGCCATGCCGAGGGGGCATCCCACATGCCACAACTAGAAGGACCCCCAACTGAAAATTTACAACTGTGTACCAGGGGGCTTTGGGGAGAAAAATAAAATCTTTAAAAAAAAATTCAACTGAGTAAATTTTAAAGATCTTATAGGCTTTATTCAATGATTCATGAATTGGGCAGCATCCCTTCTAGAACAAAGAAAAGAGCGTCGAAGAGCTGTACAAAATGAATGACTTTTATAGGCAGAAGGGAGAATGAACAAGGAAGTTACATTAAGAAAAAGGTGGGTTGGTTACTTTCCTTTAGTGGATGGCAGGGGTCTATCAAGCAGATGACCGAACTAACGCTGATCAGGTGATTCCTGGTTGACCGGTTTAAGATTCCACTTCCGGGAGAGCCAAAACTAATTAAGTCTGGGTTTGGTGATGTGGGGCTTAGCATAAACAACTCCATTTTGGGATTGTTCTGTTGCTGACAGTTTGCTCTTATTTTGGACTCTATTTAAAAATTGAATAAAGTTAGTCGTTAGCACTTTTCTGATTTGATTAATGCAAAAGATGCATCTTCTCCAATTGTAGCTGATCTCTGTGGTCCACTGTTTCTCCTCACTTTTCCCAGGAGGTACCTTTCTGGCTTCTCTGTTGAACATTTCTCACATAGAGTTTCTGCATCATTTGGTCATGGCGAGTGGACGAAAGCAAAAGAGGTTGGAGAAATAGAGAGTGATGAGGCTGAAACAGGAACTGGCTGCAGCAGAGGCTAATGGTAGGTAGGTGAGCATTCAGTGTATACTGAGTATACTCAGCGTCACTCAGAGAGGGTGTGGCCCTTCTGGCCCTTGGAAAGTCCTGAGCAGAGCCTATTTACCACAGGGTCAGAGAAGATTTGCTTTTCTGAGCAAGCAATCTCAGGCTATGGACTATTCATACTGTAGTCAGTTGGGTTATTTTAAGCAAATGTTTTCACCTTCTCCCTGCACTTTGCACCTGTCATTTGTCAAATGGGGGTAATGTCTACCTTAGTGCACTGTTTTGAAGATTGCAATTAGCTAATGGATTTGAAAGTACTGTAGCAAGTTAAAATGTTCTACAAAGACAAGGCATTTAACATATCCTTCAAGGACGCTGTGCTGTTCTAATGGGTGGGAGGGGACTCTTCTTGGGCACCCTGCTGAACCAAGATCAACGGCAATTTCCCACAGAGATCCCTGGGTGTGGTTGGCCAGGTAATGTGAAACTGCACAAGCCTCAACCTGGGGTCTGGGACTCCTAAGTCTACAGGAAAGTTTATTATTTCTTTGTTTTTTTTTTTTCTCTAGATTTCAGAGCATCTGATGAAATAGGTCTGATTCTTGAACAAAGTGGAGGAAAAAGGATGCCGTATGATTAAGTAAAAAGTCATCCTTCTTCCTGAGCCACTTCTTCCTATTCCTCTTCCGTTTTACCACCTTCTTTTGAAATGAGATTTCTCCCATATAAGCAAACCTATAAAAACGATCATGGTCTAGGAAGGAATGCCAGTTTCGATAATCACAGAATCCCATTGCGTGTATTCTGTGCAAGGAGGAAGTTACAAAAATTAAATCAAACCGAACCAACAACAACAACAAGAAAACCGAAACGAACAAAAACAACCCCCCCCTCCCCCCCGACTCTATCAGGTTATTTTATGATCAGCAGCCACAAAGGTCATTGAGGACCCAAGTCCTTTTTATCTCCCTGCTCTGCTCCTCACCACTGGCTTCTTGAGGAGGCTAGTGGCAGAGAAAAGCAGAGCTGGACAGCAGCTAAAGCAGTAAAAGCAGGTTTTAATCAGGAACTATTGCAATAGGGGAAAAGAGACCTCAGTATTGAACTGGACTCAATTTTAAATACAATAAGGAAAAGTAGAGATTTACAGCCAAGGAGCAGGGTTAGGGGGAGGAGTCAGTGGAAAATTACTAAGAGGTTAGAGAAACTCTTTGCTTAACTGACCTAACAGGATTCTTGATGAAGGCAGGCTAAAGTGATCAAATATTATCTGGGAGATGAGGTAGGGCGATGAGATACTCAGGGGAAAGGATTCTGGCTAAACTAACTTAGCAGAATTCTTGCTGAAACTGCTCTCTACAAGGATGGAGATGGAAGGCCAAGGTTTGGCCCAGTTCAGCAGAGGGCTCAGAAGAGCCTGGCTAAAGTTTGATCTAGGAAAGAATCTCTTTTACTCGTTCCCTTTATATTCACACAATGGCTTCTCCAATTCCAAGCTTCCTATCCAGACCTAATAACCACCAGGGGATAGTGAGGAACTCTTTTTTTTTTTTTTTTAAAGATTTTATTTTTTCCTTTTTCTCCCAAAGCCCCCCAGTACATAGTTGCATATTCTTCATTGTGGGTCCTTCTAGTTGTGGCATGTGGGACGCTGACTCAGCGTGGTTTGAGGAGCAGTGCCATGTCCTTGCCCAGGATTCGAACCAACGAAACACTGGGCCGCCTGCAGCGGAGCGCGTGAACTTAACCACTCGGCCACGGGGCCAGCCCCTGAGGAACTCTCTTTTGAGACTCTTTTTTAGGTATGAGTAATGCTTTTCCAGAAGCTCCCACTCCACTTCTCTCATATCTCAACAGCTGGAATGGATCATGGGCCTATTCCAAATCAGTAACTGAAATGAGAAATGGGTTACCATGATTGACTTAAACACATCGTCTTGCTAAGTCAACCACAATGACCACCACTAGAAGCACACTTTTTGGCTAACTTTGAATGAGAAATACTGTAACTTTTCTACACTGAATTCAAAATTCTCTTGTGATTACTAGCTCTAGTAAAACTCTGCAATAACATACTCCATGATAATGTGAATTTAGATATAACACAATTGGCGATTGGCTTCTGTCCTCCCCGTAGCCCCCATTTTCAAGTTGAGTGGGCCAAACTCTTATCTTCTGAGGAGGCAGGAGGGATGTGAGGTGGGAAGGGTGAGACTGGGTGGAGATATCTAGGCAGTTCTTCTTGGGAAGTGGAGACAAAAGGTAGATGGCTACATGCTCGCTATACTTTCTTCCTAGTCTCTTTAGGTCAGGCTGATGAAATGGGCCAATTGATCAGGATATTCCTTGAATCACTGCCACTCTCCTGTCGTTACCAGCTAGCCACAGAGCTCAAAATTGTGTCTACTGAAATTTAAAGTAGAGCAGCAAACCACAACCAGTTGGTGACAGAATACAGCTAGAACTTGGGTGGATTTGGAATACACAGCCAGATTTCTAGAAACTTCTGGTTGTCTGGGCAGGCGGGAGCCACTCCTGGTCATTTCACTGATCTCACAATAATGCAAAACGTATTTTATGGGATTAAATTTTTCGATGTCACTTATAAATTTCACTGCATTTGGTCTCTACTCTTCACAGTGGTAGTGTGGTACAGCAGAAAGAAAACTGCTAAAGCACAGTTGTCTCCCAAGCTTGGGGACGTTATTGATTCTTCCTGTATGTCTCAGAAATTCTGAACCAGGTAAAAGAGGAAGGAGAAGGGTGCAAGAAAGAACAAAGAGCAAGGCGCAAAGGTACAAAGGCTGTGGAACATTGCTCTGGGGAGTTTCTCATTGAGAAAGAGATTTTCTTTTAGATATTCTTTCCAAATAATCATAATTAGAAGGAAAGAAAGCTTAATTGGTCATGGCTAAAATATTTAAAGCAAGAAAATTTTCTACCAAGTGATGAAAGTTGTTTAGGTATGGACGAGAATAAGCAGGCTTGTATAAGGAGTTAAACAGAAAAGTAACTGGGTATCAATGGTATTAATTAAGGTGCCACCATTGGTTGATTTATAACCAAATATTCTTAATTTTCTCCATATCTGTTTTCAATCATGATGAAATGTGTGATTTTGGCATTGTTGCAGGATAAATAGAACAGAATTTATGGTACATAATTTATGTAGCTGATTTCATGTGTGTGTGTGTTTTAAACAGAATTCTTTTAAAAGTAGCTTCATTGAGATATAATTTACATGCCATAAAATTCACCCATTGTAAGGGTGCAATTCAATAATTTTCAGCAGATTTATAGAATTTGGGGTAAATTTTATTGTGACTCAGTTCTAGAATATATTTCTTATCTCCTCAAAACTTCCTCAATCTCATTTGTAGTCAGTCCCTACCCTCCTTCCCAGCCTCAGGCAGCCATTTATCTGTTCTCTGTATATTTGCCTTTTCTGGAAATTTCATATGAATCGAACCATATAATGTGTAGTCTTTTGTGTTTGGCTTCTTTCACTTAGAATACTGTTTTGGAGGTTCATCCAAATTTTAGTATGTATCAGAAGTTCATTCCTTTTCATTGCTCAATAGTGTTTCATTGTACAAATATACGTACCACATTTGGTTTTACCATTTACTAGTTAACGGAAGTTTGCATTGCTTCCAGCTTTGGGTTACTATGAATAATGCTGCTATGAACATTTGTGTATAAATTTTTGTGTGGACATACGCTTTCGTTTCTTTTGAGTATATACCTAAGAGTGACATTGCTAGGTCACATTGTAACTCCCGGCTTAACCTTTTAAGAAACTGCCGAACTGTTTTCCAAATGGCTATACCATTTCACATTCTTACCAGCAATGTATGAAGGTTCCAATTTCTCAATATTCTTGCCAATATCTAGTATTTTCACTCTTTTTGTTATTAGAGTCATTTTTAACGCATGGATATGGTATTTCACTGTGGTTTTAGTTTGTATTTCCCCAATGACAAATAATATTCACAATGTTTTGGAGTTCTTTTTTGTTGCTTATTAGCCATTTGTATATTTTCTTTGGTAAATGTTTATTCAAGTCTTTTGGCTACTTTTAATTGGTATTTTGCTTCTTATTATTGAGTTATAAAAGTTCTTTATACATCCTGGGTACAAGTCTTTTTTCAAACACATGATCTGCATATACTTTTTCCCAGTCTATAATTTATCTTCATTTTCTTGTTGGTGATTTTGAAAGCAAAAGTTTTTAATTTTGATGAAGTCCAATCTATCATTTTTTTTCTTTTATGTATCATGTTTTTTGTATTGTATCTAAGAAATCTTTCCCTAATCCAAGGTTTTCTCCTACAATTTCTTCTAGAAATTGTATAACTTTAGCTCTTACCATTATGTCTATGATCTATGTTGAGTTAATTTTTGTGCATAGTGTAAAATAAAGGTCTAAATTCATTTTGTTGCAGGTGTGTATCCAATTCACATTATTATCCTACCTGGTTACTTTAATCATCTAGTGATGAGAAGAGAGAATTTTCATATTGCCAGAATTTACTCATAGCTGAACTCCTTGCTCAGTGTACTTTGAAGAACTGATATTCACAGTATAGCCAATAGCTGGTGGAAATGAAACAATCTGTATTGACACATTTGGAAGTTTCACGTCTTTTTCCACTTAACATGCTAACATGATAATTATCAGACTGATGATTTTTCCAGTGACACGTTTCCCTTTGTCAATATTTAGACCTGTGTATAGAAAGCTTATCTAACACACCTGGCTAATTTTCACTTCATTTAAAAATAAATGGAACATATTTAGCTTGCTGGGTTAAAACAAAAAACAATGAAAAAAGAGGTTTCATAAATAATCTTCTCAAAAGACTTGTATGGTAATAAAATAAATATAAAATAGTTTTCTTCATTAACTGTATTTGATCAAGTTTAAAATCTTAGCTGGAGTATGTGTTAAGATCATTTCATGGATTTTGAGGCTTTTCTTTTTTCTTCAGGAAAAGTCTTTGGGAACGAAAAAAAAATCACTTGGAATATTTAAGGTGACCCCTGATTTGGCTTTTGCAGCTTTGAAAGGCCATTGCAGAATTTGGTTTACTTGTTATTCCTTGGGATGCTCCCCTTGTAACCAATCGCCATTGCACCCCAACATCCATAACTCAGAAGAATCTTGGTCTTAATTTAGTGCCTTGGAAGATTAAAATTTCTTGTAGGGAAGCTCTCGTCGGACAAACTCAAGGTGACCCATCCTCTCCTGACTCCTGGTGGGTCACCTAAGAAGAGAGGGGCATAAAAGAAACTTAAATTACACTGTTTCCTGACTGGGTGGGTGGTCCACATTTTACTTCCTTTTTTCTCCTGTTTGGAAGGCAGAAGTTTGGGTTTAGCATATGAATGCCCTTGGCAGCAACTGCTGCTATCACCCAGGTACCTGTCGGGCTGAGAAAATCGGGGGTGCTAAGGGCTGGAAATGCTTATTTCCAAAAGCTGAGGTGAATGACGATCTTAAACTGTTTACCGATTGGTTTGTCACCGTCATGCTTTTGGGAGTTTTGGTGTTCCTCTCATTCTCCCATCTTCCCTTTTCATAAAATATAATTGCAGTTTAAAAATGTTAGCCTGGCTTTCTTCTGAAAGCAGAATTGCACTGACAGTAACTGGGTTAACTGTATTGCTAGAGATTTCTGGTTTCCATAGAATGCTTCAAAAGTGTGGAAGTAAAGCTCTTTTTCTTTTTATGGCTAACAAATCCCCAGCCTTCTAATTTGCAGTCCTGTTGCATTGGAGTTCATTATCTTTGTATTACAGTTTAGTGATTCTGTTTGAGTTTCCATCCTTTCATTCTCTCCTGAATTCTTGCTGAAAACGGCAATAAAAGTAACACAGCTGAGGCTTGCATACCAACTGAAGACATAATGAGAACAGCACTTTCATAGGAATTCTATTCTGCATCCCAGGTTTCATTTCAAATATTCAGAATGAAAAGCATTCTTAAAGTAGGTTGAGATCTTTTCTTTTCTCTTCTCTCACCTTCTCTCCTTCCAAACTCACTTACACAATAAAGCACATCATTTTTGTCTTCACTTGCCTGTAGAGGAAACCAGGCCAGGTAAATACCCTGAAGATTTGGAGTAATGACCCAAGAAATCATTGAATAAGATCATTTTTGTTGCACCAAAGAGCAATACACTGCAACACCAATTTTTTAAGTTATACAATAAAGTTGGAATTGTAAGTTAAAGCTGAGTGGCTAGACTTTACTAGTTATTCTGGAAGGTCAACTAGAAAAATGAGCCCTAATTGTTTATTTGCAAGCAGACGCAATGGCTAGCCAAGGCCAGCCCACGGAATGAAGACCATATAGTAAACTGTCACTAGTCATTTGATTTAAAATATCCCATGAGAAGAGATCCTCTAAAATAGTGCCTACCATTCTTTCTGTGACCTCATGGAAGGATACCAAATAATTAAAAATAGTGTACACTTTTAAAGCAATAGTTCTAATACTCCAGTTAACTACATGGACTTACATTCTTTAATAGAAATAGAAGTCCCTGGCATTTCTAGTTAACAAGACCTGATTTTCTATTGACTATTTTGGCAAAAAAAGGTTGGCAATAAAGCTATAAGCAGGGACTTTCTAGAGCTCATTTTTGATCGGAACATCGCAGGTCAGGTAATTAGAGAATGAAAATGAAGTAAATACATGCATTTCTAGAAACGGGTAGTAAGTAAAAAGAATGGCATAATCTGAATGAATTAAATTATTTGTCAAATACAGTGTTTTTCACACTCTTATAGAACATAATAAAGTCCTTTTTTGCTTTAAAAATTATCAGTCTCTTCCTATAGGTATTCCTCTGTGGGAACCCAAATTATCATTACAAAGTTGCTTGGTGGGCAGAATAAATGGAATGAAGCTACAGGAAGACATCCTGAGCCATCCTTAGGGGAGGGTCGGTTTTATCAGTGGGATCAGAATATCTGAAGTCCTTTGAGTATTGTTCTCTTTGTCCTGGAAAGAAGCTTGAAAAAGCTGTGGTTGGCTGCTTGATCTTTCTTTCTACTTTTTTCTCCCTGCTCCAATCCAAATGTGCATTGTTTGGATGAATTGCCTCAATTTGTTTAAAAGTATGATGACCATTCTGGTTCCTTCAGTTCATTTTATGTTTATATTTTGGTCTGGTTCATGCTCATCTTATAGTTTAATCCTCTGGTCCTTTAACTATTTATTACAGTATAACCTGGGAACATTTAAATGTAGATTCCTGGATCCCTAACAGATATGTCTGTCCAGTGGATCAGAGGTGGGGCCCGGGACAGATGACTCTGTTGCAAGAGATGCTAGAATAACAATTCAAAAAACATTGCTAGATACATAGGGGAGTTGTTAAAAGAGTAAATCCTAAAAGTTCTCATCACGTGGAGAAATTCTTTTTCCTTTTTTCTTCTTTCTTTTCTTTTCATCGCATCTATACTGTTACTGAACCAGGTTCATTTTTGTCCTTTGCCTGGAAAGCCAAACACTGAGATGACCAGATTGCAGCAGAGAGAGAGTTCAATCACAAGGCAGCCAAGTGAGGAAATGGGAGAATGAGTCTCAAATCTGCCTCCCCAGAGATGGGGACTCAGGGATATTTATGGGATGGGGGGCAGGGTGGTCTGAAATGTGGAGAGAGATAATTGGAGGTGAGGAGAGGTGAGGTAACTGATGATCTGCGCAGGTGTAGTCAGACTCCACGCCTCTTCACAGGACGCATGCTCACAAAATGGTGGCGTTAGTATGATCTGAGGGTGGAGTTTTTCACCTCTTGACGTCAAAAGGTCACTTATTGGACGTCTGCGTGGGCCCAGTTGATGGGTTGGTGGTCTCAACTGGCCTGAAGTGGACAAGGGATTCTAATTCCTGAAAAACAGCTCAAATACCCATTACCATGGTGACCCAGGCTCCGGGGGAAGTTATCTCTAGGAGCCTAGTGGGAGTCAGAGAGCATATTGCCTAAGCAGCACAGTTAACAAAGGGTGGGGCAACAGCTAAAAGCTATAGTCAGTGACTGCAAAAAGGAAAAAAACTTTAGTTATTAGCTACTTAATCATCAACGGCTAACTGTTTGCCAGTTTCAGTATAAGAAGATGTGTGTCAGCTGAAACTATTGTGGTAATCGTTTCACAATATATGTAAATCAAACCATTATGCTGTATTCTTTAAACTTATACAGTGATATATGCCAATTATTTCTCAATAAAACAGGAAAAAAATTGCTAGAGAGTGTTATTTAATTTTTGAATATATAATAAGTTTATATGCTTCAAAAATAATAATTCTGGCTCCACATCTGCCTCATCTCCCACCCCTCAAAAGGTAGCTATGGTCCACTGAGAAGCAGACACCAACATAGGATTAGATGTACTGGTCTGAGATCTGTGCAAGGAGAGAGAAGGAAAGAGGAGTTTCAGACTGCAGTGCAAGTTCTAAAAAAGATTGGCCAGGCTGATGGGGAGTTTCTTGTAAAAGGAGTCCCCTGGCTTGTTGGAATGGATTTGCCTTAGTACCCCAATCCTGCTGTGTCATTGTCAGCGAGCAGCATGTGAGAAGTTGGCGGTGGCACAGACATGGTGGGAGAGACTGGCTCAGCCAGGGCCATAAGTCAATTATGCTCCCTGCAGTGGTGGGTCTGAGTGACACAATTAATGGCTGCTAGACGTTGTTATTAGTTTCTTACGAATCCTTTCAAAGTATCTTTTTGCACATATAAATAAATATAAGGATAGTCCTATTTTTCCTTCTTTTTACACAGAAGTTATGATTATATATATATATACATATATATATATTTTTAAAGATTTTTATTTTTTCCTTTTTTCTCCCCAGAGCCCCTAGTACATAGCTGTATACTCTTAGTTGTGGGTCCTTCTGGCTGTGGCATGTGGGACACCACCTCAGCATGGCCTGATGAGCGGTGCCGTGTCCACGGGTGGGATTCAAACCAGCAAAACCCTGGGCCACTGATTTGAAGCTCACGAACTTAACCACTCGGCCATGGGGCCAGCCCCTATACTTCTTTTGTGACTTTTTTCTTTTGAGGAAGATTAGCCCTGAGCTAACTGCTGCCAATACTCCTCTTTTTGCTGAGGAAGACTGGCCCTGAGCTAATGTCCATGCCCATCTTCCTCTACTTTATATGTGGGACACCTACCACAGCATGGCGTGCCAAGTGGTGCTGTGCCTGCACCCGGGATCCGACCCAGCGATCCCCAGGCTGCCAAAGTGGAACGTGTGCCCTTAACGGCTGGGACATCAGGCCAGCCCGTTTTTGTCACTTTTTTCCACTTGCTTTTTTCATTTAAATCTTGGAGATCTTTCTATATTGGTACACACAGAGTGCCCCAATTCTTAACAGTTGCCGAGAGTTCTATTGTATGGCTGTACCATGGATTTTTATTCTTTTAATCAGTCATCACTGGTGGACATTTAAGCTGTTTCTATTCTAAATAATGCTGTTGTGATTAAACTTGTCCAGACATCATTTTGCACATATGCAAATATATCTGTAGGATAAATTTCAGAAAGGAACTGCTGGGTCAACAGATGTAGACAAGTAATTGTGGCAGGTGATGTCCAATGGCCCTCCATGGAGCTGAAAACCCGCAATAGTGTTACCCTTATGAACACTCCCGAGGTGTAGGGTGCCTCTTTCTCCACAGCATTGCCAATTGAATGTGCTATCAAATGTCTGCATTTTTGCCAATATAATAAGTAAAAAATGTTTTTTTTGGTGTAGTTTTATTTTGCATTTATTATTTTATAAAGAATAGGTTTGAAGATAGATATTTAGGAGTTATTTGCATTTCCTTTTCTGTGAGCTGGCTGTTCTGATACTTTGCTTGTTTTTCTTTTGGATTGTTTGTGTTTTTCTTATTGATGTATGTGAGTTTAAAATAAACACAGTTGTGATTAGCCTTTTATCTATGCTATCTGTTGTGAACACTTTTCCAAGGTTCTTGGTTGTCTTTCTACTTTGTGTATAGAGTTTTACACGTGGGAGGAAAATACACATACAGTATACACCTATTTTTAAGAGTTTTAAGTTTACCCTTTATTTTTGGGCAGGCTTCTGGATTTTGAGTCATAGGCAGAAAGGCCTTCCCTACTTCGAGGATATAAAGGAATTCTAGATTTTCTTCTAGTACATATGTGATTTCATCTTTTACAGTGAAGTCTTGAAACCATTTGGTTTAAAGTGTGAAGTATGAATTGAGCATAATATTCCCCCCAGATTTATCCCAACTCCATTTATTTAATGAGCCATCTGTTACCCACAGAATTGAGGTGTCACTTTTGCTATACTTTAAATTATGCTAAATTCCCTTATGTATCTGCGTGTATTTCTATTAGTCCCATTGTTACAGCTATTTATTCATGCACTGGTATCATATCTTTTAAATTACTGAGGCTTTACAATATGTTTTAATATTTGGTAAGACTAATCCTCATAGCTCTCCCTTTCATTGGTTTCCTGACTATTGTTTGTTTTATTCCAAATGAACTTAGAATTATTTCAGAAATCAGACAAACAACAAATGAACAAAAACAAGAAAAAACTTGAGGGTGCTTTGTTAGGATTCTGATAAATTTATAAACAAACTTAGGAAGAATGACAACTTTATCACACTGAATCTTTGTGTTAATGAATGTGATAGACTCTTCTTTTATGTTCTAGCTGATTATCTGATTTCTCTCTTTTCCAAGCTCTTGAGACATTTCAATGTAATTCCCAAATACTGAAAAAGACAACTGATCATTGAATACTTTAAAATATAATTTAAAAAGGCTACATCATGACTAGTGTGGATGTGCAGAATAAAAACACGTCAAAGAGTGTTCATCACATAGGTTGATGAGGGAACTAGTAAGATGTTACATCCGTCCACAGAGCTTTCAGAAGTTAGCTACCTACAGGAAATTTAATAGATTGCTGGGTTAGACACAAGATTAGTTAATGTCCAATAGGATCATAAATTTTATGGTCATCTGTTCCACTGGACAGAAGTTATTTGCATACTTACCAAACAAAACACCTTCATGTTAACCTCTGCCCTTATAGTGTTGGAAGATAACCCAGGCAGTATAAAGCCAAGCCAAGGTTTGCACTGAAAGAACACTCACCTCTTCAGCCCTTTTCTGAGTTTAAGACAAATTTTTTCTGACAAACATTCATTAAATAAAATCGTTGGAGTTTTAAAATTCAAAATTCATTTGGTTGACTTTATTATTACTATATCTCATTATTAATTATGTATTATTATCGCATATCGTCATTGTTTTGCAGTCAGCATAGGTGGTCTCTTTGATGATTCATTTCTCTTATGATGAAACCCTACTGATACTTCGTGGACAAAGGAATTAAGAATGACATTGCAGGTGCTGGCCTGGTGGTGTAGCGGTTAAGTTTGTGTGCTCCGCTTTGGCGGCCCAGGGTTTGTTGGCTTGGACCTTGGGCAGAGACCTATACACTGTTCATCAAGCTATGCTATGGCAGCATCCCACATAGAGGAACTAGGAGGACATACAACTAGGATATACAACTGTGTACTCGGGCTTTGAGGAGGAAAAAAAGAGGAAGATTGGCAACATATATTAGCTCAGAGCCAATCTTCCTCACTGAAAAACAAAAAGAATGACAGGGCATTCATTCAACAAATATTTAATATGCTGAGCACTGTTCTAGGTTTTTGGATCCAGCAGTGAACAAAACAGAGCAAGCTCTCTGTCCTCATGGGCCTTACAGTCTGTCTGAGTAAGATGGAAAATAATAATAAACATAATAAATAATCAAAGTGTAAAGTATTAGTATAGGAGGTGATAAAAGAGAAAATGGAGCAGAGTAAAGGGCAACAGGGGTGTGAGGAGAGGTGTTGTGGGTTGCAATCTTAAACAGGTTGGTTAGGGTAGGCTTCACTGAGAAGGCAACATTTAAGCAGAGGCTTGAAGGAGTTGAGGGAGTCAGCCATCTAGGGGTGCTGGGCAAGAGCATTTTTGGCAGAAGACAGAGCAGTACCAAAGCCTGAATGAGAGAGTTTGCCAGGCCTGTTTGAAGACCATCAAAGAGACAGAGTTAGTCAGAGAGGAGGTTAGAGGCCTCATCACTTAGAGACTTGCAACCCATGTCAGAACTTTGTATTTTATTTAGAGTGAGAAGAGCAGATGAGTGACATGATCTGACATATTTGAAAGGATCCCTTTGACGGTGGTGGTGAAAATAGACTTAGGAAGGGGGTTCAAAAGTGGAAACAGGGAAACCAGTTGAAAGCCTACTGAAATAATCCAGGAAAGAGATTTTAGTGGCTTGGACCATGGTGGTAATAGCAGAGAAGGTAAGAAAAGGTTGGATTCTGGATATCTTTTGAAGGTAGAACTGATATGATTTCCTGGCATACTGGACGTGGTGAATGAAAGAAAGGAGTAAAATATGACTGACAAATTTTTTGTTCGGGCCACTGGAAGGATGGAGTTGCCATCAAGTGGATGGGGAAGGTTGTGGGCAATGCAGGTTTGGTGGGATAAAATCAGGAGCTAAGTTTTGGGAGCTGTTGCCCTTGAGATGGCTATTAGACTTCCAAGTGGAGATTTCAAGTAGGCAATTGGATATACCAGTCCTAAGTCCAGGTGTAAGGGCTGCGTTGAAGATGTAAATTTGAGAGTCATTGGAGATGGGATTTAAAGCCAAGAGACTAGAAAAATCGTTGATAGAGAACTAAGGATTGAGCCCCGGGATCTCCAACATTAAAGAAGTTGTTTCTTGATATGACCAAGCAACCTGTGTTTGATAGTATCAACTGAGGTTTGATCTTGGTATCAATAACAAAACATCAATGAGATTTTTGAACCACCTATTTATTGACTAAAAGTTAAACCAAGCATATGTTGAATCAAATCCTTCTGTAGTTGCAATAAGTAAAACTATAAACAAGCAATTAATACAAGATTGTTTCAAAATAAATAATATTTTGGCATTTGGTAATAGCTAAAAAAGATAATATCTCTTAAAGAAAAACATATGTTGTTCTTAGTTTCTTTTTACATCATATTAAACTTCTAGCCTCATCAGAGAAATATATTGGATATGTATTATGTACCTTGACCTTTGGAACTCATTGTCTAAATGTTACGCAGGTTCATAGATGCAATTACAGAATTATACCCTCTCTGATATTTGATAGGCTTTTAAAAAGAGCTGGGAGTTAACAAAAACTCCATTATTTGTACCATATAATTACACTGAAGGCATGGACTGTCTTTCTTTTTTTTTTTTTGGTATATGTGGTCTACACACAGCTCCCTGATTTGGTCAGGTTGAACAGTGCTTGCAGGAGAGAAAAGCATGTTCTGGAGAAAGCAGGCAGCCCTTAAAAGCAGCTTAGCAATTAACATGGGAATTTTTGTTCTTCTAAAAGATCAGTGCCCACCAGAACACGGTACGGCAGCTCTGAGAGCCCCCTGCTCCCCTTTGGGTCGGCTTAGGGTTTCCACACCACAGTTTTGCTTATTCCTTCTGTTTAGGAACATGTCTTTAAAGACTTAAAATTGTCTTCTTTTGCTATCAACTGACAACTTTGTATAGCATAACGTTATTTTTTAGAGGCCATAGCTACATGATGAAGCCAAATCATAGAGATAAAAATGGGGGAGAAAGCAATTTTTACTCTATATGAGTAAAATATACTCTATATTACTTCGGAGTCCTGATCATAAATTTATCTTATTAAAATCCACAATGATGATAGCAGTCAACTACTGCACAGCCACACTTGGTCCAAGCAGACACCGAATAAATTTTAGGGCTAAATGCCTCACCGGTTTGAACAATAGAAGCTCAGTTTCCATGGTTACTATCCGTCCCTTTACCTGATGTTATGGATGGAATTGTACACCCCACCAAATTCATATGTTGATGTCCTAATCCTCCACATGATTGTATTTGGAGATAGGGCCCAAATGGAAGTAATAAAGGTTAAATGAGCTCATAAGAGTGAGGCCCTAATCCTATAGGACTCGTGTCTTTACAAGAAGAGGAAGAGACACCAGAGCTGTTTCTCTCCATGTTCACAGAGTAGAGGCCGTGTGAGGACACAGAGAGAAGGTGGCCATCTACAAGCCAGGAAGAGAAGCCTCACCAGAACCAACCCTGACAGCACCTTGATCGTGGACTTCTAGCCTCCAGAACAGTGAGAAAATAGATTTCTGTTGTTTCTGCCGCCCAGTCTGCGGTATCTCCTGAGCAGACTAACACACCTGCTTTATTTTTCTTTGCAACACTTATTACCACATGACTTATGAGTGATTACATGTCTACTAGAACATAAGCTGGGGCTTTTTGATTATGGCTGTGAGATCACCTGGCATGTAGTAGGCATGCCATAAGTATTTGTCGGATGAGCGAATTATACGGGCTTGCCTAGGGACAAGATATCAGGAACAAAGAAACAGAACATCACATTTCTTAGCCTATCATATCTCTGACCTACACAATTATATTTACCATACAATTGATCTATGTTCTCCCCTCCCCTCCCCTCCCCTCCATTCCCTTCCCCTCCACTCCTACTCTCCTCCTCTCCCCGCTTCCCCTCTCCTCTTCTTTTCTCTCCTCTCCTCCTCTCTCTGCTCCTGCTCCTCTCTTGTTCTCTTCTAATCCCATTTCTCCCACCAGATTGTGTGCTCTTTAAAGGCAGGTACCTTGTCTTTATTTGGGTTCCCCAAAAGCAGGTCGGTCCTGAGAAAAGGAGTTCAACATGGAGACTACCTGTAGAGGCACAGGGAAGTGATTCAATGAAGGAAAGGCATCCAGGAAAGGGTGTGGGTTTAAGCCACCTAGCACTGTGGGCAACTGGAGCTTAATCCTGTGGTGAACCTCTAGAAAAGGGTATAAAACACATGTTGCAAATTATCCCCCCTGAGGGGTAAGGGAGCTGGGGTAGTTATTCACCAACTCCTGAGAGTCACTGGCCTGCCACCATAGGCAGTATGGTTTTCCCCAGTTTCAGAAAAAATCCTCAGGTACGGAGATGCTGATACTGGTGGCTAGAAGTCTGTGGCTGAAATGGGAGGGTCCTAGGAATATGGGCGGGGCCCTCATGGTGTCAGCTACAGCCCTTATTCATTGTCTGCATACCAACTACTTAGCAGCACCTGAAAGTTTTTTGACACAATATGAAATAGCACATCTTTTCTGCCTTCCAAATTATTGGGTGAATCAACTTTCTGATTCACCTGCGGTTGCAGAAAAACAGAACTTTATCATTAAAGAGCAATGGAAACAGACCTAAAACATTCCCATCCGCAATTCATTCAAAACCACTATATTTTATATTTTCATCCACTCATGCAAAATATATCCCAATTATCCACAAAAATCTATGGGCTAGATGGAGTGTACTGATTTCCAGGTTAATGGCAATGGGATCAAACTTCTGGGCTGCGTGACCCTGGTTTGACCTCCCATTTAGGCCTTGCCGTTTTCTCTTAAGCTCAGTACTGGCATTGTTCCAACCCTGGGTGTTATTCAATACGAGGTTTTACAAAAAACTCCACCTCCTTTTATTTATTTTTTCTTGGATGAAGCTTTTAAAAAATGTTAATCTATAGATCCTCCTCCTCCATAATTACACTTGCCAGAGGAGCAGGAGCCAAACAATTAAATTCTCCATAGGTGTTGGATGTAATAATTCCTCATGAATCAGAAGATTAAGCATGGCAACAACAAATGGAACAAGATGGTCTAAGCTCTGTTTTTCCTGTAGAACAGCAAATAGTTGCAAATCAAAAAGCAGTTCTCCTTAATTACCACCGTATGAGGCAGCGGGCTAAAAGCAGGCTCATTTGGTAATGTTTTCTGTGTGGCGACGGTATGTACACACAGTGTGGGCCTTTATGCACTGTCTAATAGACAATATTATATACTAGGGTATTGCTGACTTTCATTTTACGTGGAGATACAGCTGGAATGCCCAGGACACTGGCCTCCAAGCTGTGTGCACGGAACTAAAGGAACCATTTTGCTTGCTCAAGCCACGCAGGACTATACTTAAACACATTCTTCCTGACGTACAACACGCCCTGCTAGGTGAAGGTCCCTGAGCAGGACAGGCTGCAGTCATGGGCTGCCATCGCAGGGAGGCCTGCAAGCAGTAGCCTGTAGGGAGCTTCAGCAAGTTGACCTGTTTTCCTCTCTCTTTACCCTCGGGTCGGCTCCCCTGCTGATCTGGAGGCCTCTGAGGATAGGAAGTCTGTTGCAGGAATCGGAGAACTGAAGTTGGAAGGACTACAGAGCTGTAGTTTTTCGCCCCCTCTCTTTGCTCCCCAAATTAGACTTGCTTGTTTATTGAAGTCGGTCAAACAGTTTAACCAACATTCCGTGTTTGTTATTTCTTTAATCGAGGTTTCAAACAGAACAAGGCAGCAAGCCAGGCCAGTAATGAGCCTCCCCCACCTGCTCCCAAGTTCAGTCCTTGCTGAGATTCCCATTCGTTTCCCAGGATGTCTCACGGCTGATGTACTTTCACTTATCATCAGGGTTATTGGGCACTGCTGATAAATGCATACTAATTGGCAGGAGGCGATGTATATATTTATGTTAATTTATAGTTATATATATGTACCCACAAAACATGCGTTTTTTTAAGTGAGAAGAGTTGAATGCTTTTCTGTTAGAATTTGTGAGATATGAAGGCCATCTTGAGAAAAAATGATTCACAGAATCTACTGACTCATGTTGGAAAGACCATAAATTAACCTTCCTTCTTTTATAAAGTTCACTTAAGACATAATAAGCAAGGTTATAAAGAATATTCTCTGAAAAAGGGCTGAAGCATCTAATTACTTGGGTTCCAATAACAAGTTTAGGAGCTTAAAAGAAATACCGAAGGTCAGGGCCAGTTTGGCAAATGGATTTCATTTTGTTTCATTCAAAATACTGGCCTACTTTTACCTGCAAATTTAGATAACTTAGGCAGCGTTAAAGAAATTATGCAAATCTTAATTGCAAACAGTTTTGCTTTTAGCTTTTTTACATTTAGACTAACTGTAGTAATTATTTGAAAACCTTTTTGAATCTCACACTTAATAAAAGGAAATTTTATGCAAACAGTGAAAGAGAATTTCAAAGCAGTAAGAGAGGGCGATGCCCGTTTGCCTTCAGGGGCTAGTAAACTGGAGGAGTTTATTTCTGATCTGCCTACTTTCGGCATCATGATCTACTGAGGTCCTGGCAGCCCTATACAGAACAGCAAAGGGAGCGAAGATTAGTCCCAGCCAAGGTACTAGAGGAAGGGTCATGGGCCACTGGGTGGCTTATGTGGCTGCTTCTTCAGCTCTACAGGTATGCTGGGCAAAATAGAAGCATGGTTAAGGATTATAGAAACTGGAATTGGACTTCTTGCAACCTAATCCCACCTCTGCACCTCACTGGCTGCGTGACTTCACCTGTCTGAACTTCGGTTTCCTCATCCGTATGAGGACGATACTGGTGCCTACGAAATAGGATTGTTTAGAGGAGTCAATGTGTTAATACACACAAAGTGAAGCCCTTATAACAGGACTGGCCCAAACCAAAGGCTGCATGCCCATTATTATTACACCGGCTATGACTTTTCAAATGTGAACTGACGAAAGTATCCACACAGGCCCCTGACTGGAATTGCTTTCTGGGAGTGAGCAGCGTCAACGGCTGGCATAACGATCTGTTAAGGGAAGGCTGGCTGTTTGAACTTGCCTGGGTGGGGCCTGTGAGAGGCAGTAACGTGTGGTTTCCGAGGCAGGTCCACCCAGGCTTGGAGACAGCCTCTGTAGCTCATGGGCCATGTGACCTTGGGACAAGTTCCTTAAACTAAGCCTCTATTGTCTTCATCTGTAAAATACAGACGATAATAAGGTCCATTTGAGGGATTCTTGTGAAAATTAAATGAAATTAGGCATAAGAAGCATTCAGCATTAGCACTTGGCACAGTCTAAGTGCCAGATAATGGAGAACATTGTTTCTCAACCTCAGCACTGTTGACATTTTGGGGTCAGATAACTCTTTGCTGTGGGAGGCTGTCCTGTGCACGTAGGATGGTCAGTGACATCCCAGGCCTCTATCCACTAATGCTAGTAGCATCCCCCCCGAGTCGTCACAACCCAGAATACCTCTAGATATTGCCAAATGTCTCCTGGAGGGCAGGGAAGAATATGCCCCTGGTTGAGGGAAAGGAAGTGTAGGAAAAACATGAACCTCCACATGCAATCTTTCTCTTTGACAAAGCCAGCCTGCTGTGGACGAGAAGAGGAAAGGGGAGGAGCGAAGTCAAAGGAAGAAATTATTGTGTCCAGTTTGTCCCACGTTCCTGGGGTCTCTCTTGGGGTCTCTAGTTGCAGAGTTTGGAGATGCAAGGATGTTTCGTGGCTCTGTCTTCCCACTAACTTTGTCACCAATTGATGGGGGCCTCCTGAGTCCCCCTCCCTTGGTCCCAGAAAGCATCCCCTGTTAGGGGAAGGCCTGCTGAATAAGACCTGTGCCTTTTGTCTCAGCTAACAAAGTGAATTGCAGGAGTGAAATTGCTGGCCTCAGTCGTAAATCCTTTTCAGAAGCAGGTAAGCAAATCAGGCCCATATCTTAAATTTTCAGCCTGATTTTATTTGGATTTGCTTACTCTTTTTAATACTGTTATGGTTCAGGTACTAACGTATACTCTGATAGGCTATGCTGGTTAATTCTAATTTAAACAAAGATGGAAAGATTTAAGGATTAAAATGGCAGAAAATAGAGTTAAATGGCTTTATTCATATATTCCACAAATATTCATGGAGAGTCCACCATGTGCCAGGCGCTGTTCAGGAGGTTTGGCATATATCAGGGAACAAAGCAGGCAAACTCCTTCCCTCCCAGAAACCAGCTCATCAACTTTTTAGGGCAGTAACAGCCTGATTGAACAAGGATGTGCCTACAGGCTAAAACATCTCAAACTCGATTGATTCCCTTTTCCTCTTTCACATCCATTCTGCTCCCCATTTTCTTTCTTCTCCAGACTTCCTGCCCTTAATTTGCCCTACCAGGGTAGAGAAATGCAATAGGTGAGTTGAATATGGCTTTTGGTATGTAACTCCCAATCTTCTTTCTGTCAGTCGCAGGCTCTCAAAATGAGTCATCCTATTGTGATCGAAAGGGATGTTTGCTCCTGGGTTAAGAGCCTGGTCATTATGCTATAGGCTCCAGGGTGCTCGAAACTCTGTGATTCTCACAGTCACAGCTTTGAGGATTATAAATACGGGTGAACTCACCCTGCTTCCCCCCGTGTCACAGCCTGCATGGGTGAGCCAGCCCTTGGGTTGTTTCTCATACAAACTCCCTCTGCTCCAGCTACTCCATGGCCACATTAAAAAGTTTTAACAGAGAAAATATGACCCCAGTTAACAAGCCAAACTCTGTGGATAGGATTCCAGACATCGTGGCATATTAGTCTCCAAGGAACAATGTATAGTCTTGCGGAGAATAGTCCATTATTTTGGATCAAAAGCCTGTCCACTTGTCTGTAGCCTGGGGCTTAAATATGAGAAACGGATTAAAAAAGAAAAAGATAGTTTTGACACAGGCCTTAGACTAGAGTGTCACGTCTAGACTTTCTGTGGGTGAAAACAATTCCTGTGGATTCATCATTGGGGTGTCAAGGGAAAATGGGCTGCATTTCAAAAGAAATCCCAAGGGAGGAGAAGGATTTGGACCTCAGTCTAGGGGTGGGAAGATATGAGAGATGAAATAGGTTTGATTTTATATTGAGTTCCAATTTCTGGGCTTTTTACTTTGGCATCTATTTTTATGGTCATATTTACCTACCACGGTCTGTAATGTACTATGGATAGAAACTGTCCTTTTAAAACTCACAGAGAACACTGAGTTAAAAGGTACTGATGAAGTTTTTCACTCTGCATTGCCCCTGACATACTAAACACAGTTCCACCATAAAAAGGGCTATTAGCTGACTTGGAAAGATTTATAAATAATACTGCGTACATAGATTTGTCATGATCGCTTCCTCTGGGACATCTTCATCTTTTTTATAGTTCTCTAAGTCAGTTTAAAAATATTATTTGGTTTTATAGTCTTAGCATCTAGTAATTAACCACATGTGGCCATTCAAACAGCCGTTGAACTTGGTCCATGAATGTGCACTACTTGGGATTATTTCCTTCACACTTTAATTAAGGGAAAAAAGTTTAGACAGTCTGTATGGGGGAAACATGTATTTTTTTGAGCTTTTTTCTTTCTGTGACTCATCTTCTCTTCCTTCTCCTAAATCGTTAACCTTAGTCTTTGCAGCAAAGTGGAGTGGTCCAAGCAGAGCTTACACAAGATGATAGGCCATTGTGAACAGAGAGGGTATAAAGGGTTGTGCCCCCAGTGGGGAGGGGGCAAGTCAGATATTCAGGCTAAACAGAAATTTGCTGCAGTAATGACCCTTTATCATTAATGACAGGCAATTGCCGTAGCAACCGGCTGCCACCTGTCTCTCACACACCAGCTTTGTATGCTCTGGAACAAATCAAGAGCACACTACAGTCAGTGGTGGAGTCACAAGTCTGAAGCAGGAAGGAAACTCTATGTTGATGTTCAGAATTTAGCTAATGGCATTTGTGGTTTATCTTGTTCACGAAAGCATTAAATAACAATAAAACAAGAGAATTTGTGTTTTTTTTTTTAAACAAATGAACAGTGCTGACCTAGGACAGCGTACTGGTTAAGGGCACAGCTCTAGAATTGGAGGAGATCAGAGTTTGAATCTAAGCTTCTCCACTTTCTGGTTGAATGACCCCGGGCTCAAGGCTTAACCTCCCTCAGCATCATAGGGTTAAACTCCTAGGCTGTTGAAAGGATTAAACTGGATAATGTTTGTAAAGCACTTAGCCCAAGGTGAGCAAAGCACTCCATCAGTGGTAGCTGAAAACATCAGCTGCCTGGCAGCAGGTGAACTGCGTAAAGAGCAAGGGCACCATCCATGGGTCTTGTTGATTTAGTGAATTAGATCACTGGTGGACCACTGCTCAGGGAGGCCGGGTCTCCAAATTACAGGCTCTCCATGCTCTCTCTCCACCTTCCTTTGGATGTATGGAGGCATATGTGCAGAGGCATGCAGACACGGCTTTGGAATGATGCAATTTTGATCTTCTCTACATTTTAAAAATGTCTTCTCATCTGTGGCCACACCACCCTGAACATGCCCGATCTTGTCTGATCTCGGAAGCTAAGCAGGGTCCGGCCTGGTTAGTACTTGGATGGGAGAAATGTCTTCTCAATACTGAAGAGTTCAGTAGGTCGTTTACTCTTTCTAGTGACACACCATATAGATAAATCCCTGTGACAGCTGAAATTAGTTTTTCTTTTGAATCTCCTTGATTATGCCTCTAACCTCTTTAGCACTCCTATCACCCCCTGAGTCTTGGAACTGTGCTGAGGCCAATTAGAGATGTTAACCACTCTGTGCTTACAGTGGAGGCATTTTTTCTAATCATCAGGGCGGTGAGGACATGCCAAGTTTTCTTTTGCTTTGACCTATAAGCCAAAGAAAACCTATTCAATAACCAGAAGCAGAGTTATAAGGCAAGCATATCTCTTTCCTCGCTAAATGTCATATAATGTTAAGATCAATTAGGATTCGTCCAATCCTACACTGTGTTGCAGTGCACAATCTAAAAATCACAAACGTTTCCCCCTGAACTAATACCTGTCCAAATGCCGTTCTTGATATCAGGCACCTAAAGCAGAGCTCAGGGTCATTCTTGGCACCCACGTCTCCATCACCCAGCATATTGAAATTCCATCGTTTGTCCCTCTTAAACACCTTTGACTCTGTTTTTTTTTTTTTTGTCTAAACTCACTGCTTTTTCCAGCTTAGTCTTCACCATCTCCTCCCTGACTTGCTGTGACAGTCTACTGGCTGGTCTCCTCCTCTCCAAGGCATCCTCCACACTTCAGTCAGTCTGATTTTCTAAAATGCTAATGTAATCACGTTACCGCCCTTAAAAAAGAACTTTCAGTGGGTTTCCATAAGCCTCATGATAAAGATCCTTAGCCATCTGCTTCTGCTCACCTGTCTGTCACATCTTCCATCGCCATGACTTTTCTCTGGGGATACGAACCTGCATCACGCCATGCCAGGCGTCTTGGCTTTGCCCTGGCTTTCTTCTGTATGAAACATCCTTCATCCTTATTCATTCTTCAAAGTCCTGCACAGCTGTCATCTCTTCTTTGTGGATTTTCCATTTCCTTTCCCCCTAAAGACCATAACTCCCTCCTTTGCTATAATTCTATGTATCGATTACAATACTATTATTTTAAAAATACTTCATTCTTCCCTATTAGTCTACTTTTCTCTCACAGGTAAGGTCTGGATCTCATTCATTTTTGATACCCTTAGGGGCCAGTAGTAAGTCTTTGATAAAATTTCATTGATGTAAAAGATATATTTAACATTTCTATGGATAGCATGGTCTCTTTAAAAACTGTGCTAGTGAAAGAACCTTATTGGAATCATGATTTTACATCATTCCTGAGTCTTCATATAGAATTCACAAAATTATAGGCTTGTAGTATCCTACTCTGAAAATAAGTAATATTATATTTCTCTGCTTTGTATAATTAAAATTATTTTTATACCTGATAACATGGAAAAAAATACTCACAGAATGTTAAAAACATTAGGATATAAAGTTGTATATTCAGAATACCCTAATTTAGTAAAAAACAACATCAACAAAAATATATAATCCTTGAAGAAAAGAAGCAATGTCAATGGTGTTTATTGGTGGGTGAAAGGATTATGAATAATTTTTGTTTTCTTGTATGTTTCTATTCCAAATGTTGACAAAGACCATGTGTTGTATAATCAGAAAAAAAATTTTTATAGCGACTGACATGGATATCAAGTTATTTTTCTTCAAAAGGATTACCTAAGCTTGCTCACTCGTTACTTGGGACAGAAGGCAGGGAAATGTTTTTGACTGTTTATACACGTTTTTGGTCCCAAACAGTTCCCTTTTGCTTCAGGATTTGAACTTAACTCCGTATTGTAGGATGCAAATCAGCATTTCCACTAGATGTCACCAAACTACTGACAAAAGTAGCTCAAAGGCTGTGTGCATATTCAAACAGCTTTTAAAACATTTTTAAACCCCATTATTCAGTATTCCTTGGTATCGCACAAAGCATTCAAAATTTGAAGCATTAGTAAGAAAATGCATATTACATAAGGTTCTGGCTCCTTACGTAACAACTCTTAACTTATATGGATCCTTGGGCTTTATTTAATCTATATTTTATTAGCTACTTAATACAAATGTGAGGAGGAAATTGATTATGAGGGGTCCTGTTTAAATTTTTTAAAAAATTACTTCCGAGTGATTTTGAGCTCTCTTTTTATACAACACACGGAGCAAAAGAAGGTCAGAATCCTGAAACTCCTTTATGAACAAAGTTTTTCAACCTAACTCAGCTTCCCTCACAGAATGACTAGCTCCTTGGTTAATGAATAGAAACATCTCTCAGTAGTGGGATGATTTTCAGGCCATTTTAATGCATTGAAAAGCTGTTTATAGCTCACTATGTTTCAGAAAGCAAAACAAGTAACTTTTCCTGGAGGAATGAAATCAGGCGTCTCTTCTCTAACAAAGGGTGGCCAGAGAGCATGTTTCTCTAGATGTATGAACCTATTGACTCTGTAGGTTCGAAACTGGTCGTCTTTCTGATTGGCTCAGCTAACAACTAAAGTGGGGCGTTGGAGAAAGCTGGTTTCCAATCATTTTGGCTTGGGAATGGAAATGATAGGCCAATCAAAAGACATTTAAATTAGGCAGTGGGCTCTTGGAAAGAACTCCATGTGCTGTCTCCTACGTTATTGCTCTCTACTGTGGTGTTTGGGTTCTTAAGATGTGATACATTATTTTTCTCCTGCTTCACCATAGGAGGACAAAGCCTAACACAACAGTTGTAAACAAAAGTCTGACTAGATTTCTCAAGTTCTTTCTTTCCCTGAAATATTTTTTCAATTGTTACCCTTTTGAAATAGCACATGCTAACCTCTTTTCACAGTGTGAAAGATTTCTGACTATTGTCTATTTTAAATTTCCTCTGTCCCTTTTAATGGCTATTGTACCATATTCTCAGGGTAAAAATTCAAAAATAACAAAGAGAGCATTACTGATGATAACTGTGGGTTTCAAAAGGATAGAAATCAAACCAAACCAGCAACCTCCTATAATCATCCATATATCTCAGATAATTTCTGAAACATTTTTAAAGAAAAAAAGGTAAATGACATTGATCATCACATCTCAAATGTTATCAACCCAAAGTAAATAAATTTGTGTTTCATCAAGGATCTTAACTTTCACAAAGTGGAGAATATTGGGCTTGGCATAACAAATTTTATGTTGCTTTGTGTTGTGCAAAAACTATAAATTATAAACACTATGGATAAAAATATCATGGCAGGGAGAACAACCTCAGTATTACAGGATTCTAGTTTCTGCAAGTGTTCATCAGAAACGACCTGAAACTTCTATGCCACTGTTGCGCTGATTACACGTGTACAGTTTCATCATACAAAGAAGTCAGATCTGTGTTAGATCCTCTCGCAATATTGTAGTATGTAATTGCAATTTAGTTCTGCTGCCCTAGGCATCTCCTTCAAATTTTTCTACTTGAACCTTTCACATGAAATATTCATGTGAGTCCCTCTGATACGGTGACAAGCTTCAACTGGAAAGTAGAGAAGCTGTTTTTGGACGTCCCTCTCCGGATATCCGGATGTGCTTCTCTATAACACTTGAAAGATGAATAGCTTCCATCAGCTATATACAACGCCTGATAAGCTCACCCCCCAGACACATTTTAAAAGGTTATTATTCAATGCCTTCCTTTTTTGTGGCCACCAAAACTCCTCTATTTTAGCGTCAAAGCATAGTGCATTGACTCTAATTATGCTATTTTGATATTCACTGTCTCCTTGCTATGACTGATTACTGAAATGGAGGTAGAGAGAGGATTTTACTGGTGGGCTCTCATCCACGAAATTACTCTGGCTCCTCAGAGTCTAAGACTACAGCTTCACATCTTTTGAAATAAAAGTTCATTTTTAAGGTGGGTTAATTTCTTTAAAAATATTTGTGCTAATTTGCTGCAGTTCCTTAATTTCCTGTGTTTTAATGAATGCTTCAGGGCAAACTGGCTGCGAGAGAGTTAGTTTTTAGAAATGAAAGGTATTGGTATCCACACAAGTTGGTGAAAAAGAAGTCCTGCGCTACATTTTATATTGTTGTTTGCTTTGGGAGTCGGCCACAAAAATTTGCTCAGCTCATTGCTGAAGGATATTGAAACACATTTCTTGCCGACATGGCGTCATCTGTGGTGTGGATGGAACCTTCATGCTGACAAATACTGCATAAATGACTGTTAGAGCCAGTAGGCACTCCTGATGATTAACTATGAAAAGGTTTTTGACTCTGGTTGCTGACAAGAATGACAATGCTTTGGCCAGACTGGCCTCCTTCTGGACACCAAAGGATGTTCCAGTCTTGGTTTTACCATCTGGTTTCAATACAAGCCAGGAACGATGAAGAGGAGAGTCTTTTAAAGAGGCAGCAAGAGACTAATTCTTCTGGCTGCATAATCTTTCTTCGACAAATGAAAAAAATGCACTTAGGCCAGAGAAAAAAGCAACAGCTTCTGAAATTCTCTTTTCTAGGATAGTTAAAGGTGCTTTGAACATCCTCATAAGGCAAAGGGATCTGATTTGTGACTGTGTGGGTCACAAATGAGCTCTCTGTGGAAAGGACATTTAAATGCATGAGCTTGTCCTATAGAGCAGACATTTAGTATGCCTGAAGGTAGACCAAGCATATGCTCTATAGGAATCATTTCTTTCTAAGCAAAGTTAAATTTATTCACCTTATGTCAGAGTACTTAGTTCTGAAAATGGTAATAAAAGCAGCAACAATAATATTTCTATAATGATTTATAATTTCCAAAAGGCATTCAACTAGATTGTTTCTTTTGATCCTCTCAGAAATCCTGTACTACAGGTATTATTTTTATACCTTCAATTTACACACAAGAAAACAAACTCAGAGAGACTAAAGAATTTATCCAAGGTCACGCTGCACGCGGCAAGCATGAGAGGAGCGGAGGGACTCCAACTCTGATGACTGTCGCCGAAGTGAGACTATTTTCCACTGCCTCACATGGCCTCATTTCCTTGCGGCAACATTCCCTTGGTTCAAGGAAAGTCAGGTTGATTCCATGACTATAACTTGAAGAATAAAATATTGCCTTACTAACTTGCCACGATTTTGCATAGGATGCTTCTTAGACTTGAGACTCTAATGCCGTAGACTACTTTGTTTTATCAACAAATGATGAGAACGTGAGTTGTGTAGGTGGTGTAGTATATACTGTAATTGACTCAGGTGGGAAGCTACAGAGAAAGCTTGGTATTTTTGGGTTCAAAAGGGCTTCTTTGTAGAGTGGTGTTGCTTGAATAATACACCCAATAAATCCCCGTATTTTTCTTGTCTCAGAGTTGCTGCTTTTCCCATTCTTGTCTCTTATAACTTACATCTGTAATGTCCTTGCCTCTAGGCAAACTGAATGGTACTTTCATAAAGAGGAAGAGAGTGATGATAAAGATTAAAGTTATACCTATCTCAGGGGGCCGGCCCAGTGGCGCAGTGGTTAAGTTCGCATGTTCTGCTTTTCGGTAGCCAGGGGTTCCCGGTTCAGATCCTGGGTGCGGACATGGTACTGCTTGGCACGCCGTGCTGTGGCAGGCGTCCCACATATAAAGTAGAGGCAGATGGGCATGGATGTTAGCGCAGGGCCAGTCTTCCTCAGCAAAAAGAGGAGGATTGGCAGTAGTTAGCTCAGGGCTAATCTTCCTCAAACACACAAAAAAAGATACACCTATCTCTGTTTAGTATAATAACTGACATGTAGTAAATAACGTATACGTGTATTTATTTCAGAGCCAAGTTAAACCCTAACTACTCCTTGAGGCCTTCTTTGGAAATTCAGACCCACAGATTCCTCCTTTCTCTGAAATCTTATAGCACTTATGGATGATCTAGCAGATAATTTTTAATAAATTAAAACTTAATAAATTAAATAAGTTGAATTACTTAATAAATAAAATTTAACGAAATTTTCAGTGTTCCTCAAGTGTTACATGTTGTGTTAGTTTTCTCTCTCCTATCCTTATTTTATAAAAGAAGAGAGGAGTAATGTATGATAGGATTTGCTTTCTCCTCTGAGGCTCTGGGTAGCTGGGTAATTGGGAGCCATTCTGAGAAGAGCTGGATATAGGTGTACCAAGAACCATACAAGCCAAAATGGCACGAAGTGGCAATCAAGCTTAAGAGCTGCTCTTCACTAGTACTGTTTGTCTCTGTGCTTTGAATGCTCCTGAGAAAGGAGCTTCTAGTTCTCAGTTGCTAAATTTGCAGGAGATCCTTGAGGTTTCCCTGCTGATCTTGAAGAACTTTCTGATGCCACCTTCTTCAAACCTTCTCCTGGGTCTGTTGGTGTTGGGCTGCCCACTAAAGGAGAGCAAGAGACGGGGAAGCCACTTAGCTCTGTTTCATGGGCTTTGACGTCAGCCCCCTCTGTCGATGCTGCTTCCAGCCCGTCTCTGGGCATTCTGGAGCCAACGGAATGAGACTGAGTGATAACAGAGTTTTTACTTTCTGTCAAAACCAAGCAGATCAGCTCAGTTCCTACCATGCTGTGAATAGGTACCAGGATGAAATTTGGCTGTCTGTGGGCGGGTACCAGGATGAACTTTTCATCCTCATTTCTTCTGTTCTTCCTCTAAATCAACAGAAAGCCTGGCTAGCTTAGCAACAATGCATCTTCTACTATTCATTGAATATTATGGATAAATTATAAGGGTTCTGAGTTTGTTTCAGTTGGTTATGTTTTTAAAAAATGCATTATAGGGCCCGGCCCAGTGGTGTGATGGTTAGGTTCACATGCTCTGCTTTCCTGGCTGGGGTTTGTGGGTTTGGATCCTGGGCATGGACCTACACACCACTCATGAAGCCATGCAGTGGTGGCTTCCTGTATACAAAATAGAGGAAAATTGGCACAGTTGTTAGCTCAGAGACAATTTTCCTCAAGTAAAAAGAGGAAGATTGGCAATAGAAGTTAGCTCAGGGCCAATCTTCCTCACCAAAAAAAAAAAAAGTGTTATGGGGCTAACCCTGTGGCCTCATGTTAAGTTTAGCATGCTCCACTTACTGGCTTGGGTTCAGATCCCAAGTGCAGACCTACACCATTCATCAGCAGTCATGCTGTGACAGTGACCCACATGCAAAACAGAGGAAGACTGGCACAACTGTTAGCTGAGGGCAAATCTTCCACAAACAAAAAGAGGAAGACTGGCAAGGGATGTTAGCTCAAGGTGAATCTTCCTAAGAAAAAAAATGCATTATAGAGTCACAGGTCTGGAAGGAACCTAAAGAATTCTGGTACTATGAGATGAGGACTCCAGAGACTAGTGCCTATCAAAACAGAACACATGCACTACTGTGTCAGGAATGGCGGTGGTCAGAAGGTAGCAAACAAAAATTCAGATTCCTGGGCCCCTGTTGAAACTTCTTAGATCAGAATCTCTGCAAGTGGAACACAGGAATCTGCATTTTAAAGTAAGCTCCCCAGGTGAGAAGTCCTGCCTCTGACCGTGCAGGTCTCTTGATTCTATTTACCAACAATGGCCTCCAGAATCAATGAGAAGCTTGCTGACACTCTGAAAAGGTGGTGCTGTTTCAAAAACAGATGTGATTATTCCTGTCAGAAGGAAAAATACAGATGTTCACTAAACAAGCATTGCTTGAGCTTGGGCTGCATATCTGACCCTGTGGTAGGCACCCAGAGAACAGAGATGAAATAAGACCTCGAACTCCCTGTGAGGACTTGGCAGGTTAGTTCTAGATACAAAGCAATGCACACCTAACTACAAATATAATGTGATATTGCTATTGGAATTGCGTATTTTGAGGGAAATTAGGCAGCATGCATCAAGAACCTTAAAAATGTACACAGACAAAATAACTCAATGTCTATGAACTTACCTTAAGGAAATTAAATATAACAAACTAGCTCACTAACAGCAAACTAACATTTTTTTTACTATGAATTTTCATGTACTTTCTCAGTGGATCCTCACAAAAGCCCTAGGAATTAGGCGAAATTATCTTCCTTTTACAGAAGAAGAAACTAGAGCTTTGCAATGTTAAGAGATTTATCCAAGATCACATCATTAGAAAGTGACAGGACCCAAATCTCAGTCTGCTGGGCTCCAAAGATGATGCTTTTGACCACTGAGCTTTACCCTCTCAGAGTATAGTTGCGTGGATAGTCATGGCAGAACTGCTTATTAATGTAAAAATGGGAAATAGCCTAATGTCCACCATCAGGGGATTGGTTAAACAAATTATGCTTTAGCCATATAATGGGATAATATATTCAGATATTAAAAATTATACTAGAGATAAATAGTGTGTCCCAGACAGGAACTTAAGCCAAAACATGAGATATTTTCCAATGGTCCATTATGTTTTATTTGAGTCTGGTCCAATGTAGTCATGTTAAGATAGAACCACAAAATTGGCCAGCTGATTATTTGGCCAGAATTAACCAAATCCTCCCAGTGTACCACAATGTAGAGCCTCTCGATCATTTGAATTCCAACTGTCTCCACTGGAGGCCCTGGATCCCACGGTGGTACAGGGAGGTAATAGTAAATAAAGAATTGAGTTCTTGTCAATCTAACCTAACAGGATTCCCAATACTCTCCAAGGGCCTCACTTAATAGGATGACTCTGAACCCCTACTTGACTGAATGGAGGATGGTGGAGGGCACCCCCAAAGCCCAGGGCAGCATCAGTTGGTCCCTTTGACTATCAGATTGCAAGCTGTTTCTGACCACCAGAGACAGGAGCTGACTGGGTGATGGGTTGTCAAATCAGCACACACTTGACCTTGCTGTCTTACTCTGTACATGATTTTAACATAAATGCTGGGAATATGCCTTGTTAAGTTCTCCAGTGTACCAGAAAGAAGACATTAACATTTAAAAACACAAAATACTGCATTTGCAAAATATAAAATTAAATGCAAAGCTGACATACAGTATAGTCTCAATTTGCTGGAGTTTAACTACTTAGCATCTTCTGTTAACTGGTGTCTGTGTGTCTATGTGTGTGCTCCCATGGGCACTCTTACCAATATTATGAGAGAAGTGATCGACAATCAGTAAACTTGTCAGGACTACAATTTTTTTTAATAGTAAGACTAAGATATACTCCAAATTCAGTTCATTTTTACTGAAGGTTGGAAATTATTCTATACACTTAACTGAATCGCTTATATTTTTAATTTCAAGGGTTAAAACAGAAAGTATATACTGGTTAATGCTGAATTAATCGGACTATTAAGTGAACTAGGACATTTCAATTCCATGGCCATTCTAGATAATGAAAGTTTTATTATTCTAGCCAAATTCACTGCTCTACCCACATCTGTTTTTAATAAATAAAAGAGGGATATTGGGGATTTATGTCTCGGGTATTATCAATATCCACAAGTTCTGCCAGATAATGCCTCAGTCTTTGATTTTCCTTGCCTATGAAGACTACACATATGTATGTGTGTATACATAAACACATGCATCTCCTTGTTTTCAAGAGATAAACATATTTAAATAAGGACATTCTAGAGTTTTCCCTCTAAGTGTAAGCTGTAACAGCACCGAACTTTCTGTGACTTAAGAGGAACACTTCATTATCCAAGGCACATTATCATCTGGAAAGAGTTGGCTGTGTTTAAACTGTGCTTAACTGTATTTAAAATGAAATACAACATATTTACATTTCCCCCCCTAGTTTATTATAAAGTTTACACTTAAAAATTTTTAAATAGAAAATGTTTCCCAGAACTAGGATTTGTATGTGTTCCTTTGACTTGACTGTAAGAATCAATCAGATCATGTTAAGGTGCACAATAAGGCTCTTTTTGAAGGCTGTTATTAAATATACATAAGAATAGACACTTTTTTTTGCATTCGGAAATCAAGAGAAAGAAAGTGTTCCATGTTTTTGAAGACTGAGAGCCTTCAAAGCTCTTTTCGTTTGCAAGAAAACAAAAGGCTATTGTAAACTGAAGCGCTGAGGCAGCGGCTGCCGAGAAGTCATTAATTGCTCATTCATGAAAGGAAAAGCATAAGCGAGAGGCGAAAGTTAACCCCTCAAAATGAAGTCTGTGGCTCACAAAACAGCTATCGGCCTCTCTGTTTTTAAACATCGCGGTCCTCTTTGTGCTGCTGGTTGTTTTGTTTTGAGAACTGGTGGCAGTGGTTGATGTCACCATACCTACCTGGGAAAAAATACACAAACATGCATCTAAAGGTTTCATTTTTTTTCTCAGAGGAAGGGCTTGCTGCTTATGGTACTATATTGTGAAAGCCGAGCTAAGGAATATTCTATTACTAGTGTTGAATACTTTTAATATAGTAAACTTATGATTATCTCTGTGATTAGGTTATCTAATTAAAATATACATAAATATACGCATACACTCATAGACGGTAGAAGAGAGTATTAAACATCCAGGGAGTTGTGAACAAATGCTAGAAATTGAAGACGATGTAAGATTTTCTCTAAAGCAGTCAAATTAAGTGATCAATCCTATTTAGAAAGGTTTTTCAATATATTGCATGCCCCAGGGAATCTTGCTCCAACCAAGAGCTGTGGCTGGTATCTCCTCTGTCTGCATTTGCAACAGCTTGAGCTATGCCATCTCGCAGGGTTTAGGGAAATTGCTGCCAGCTCAAAGCAAATAATTCCCTCCCTCCGGTCCCCAAGAATTGCAGGAAACTGTAATTTCTCATTTTCAAACCTTCTGCTCTGTACCATCCTGCTGTACCTCTGAACCATGAGCCTTATTCACAATCACCTTTCTGTCTTAAGCACAGGTGTATATGTATTTTGATGTGACAAAGTCACACCTAGTCGTCAGCAGTATAACATTTTCCTAAGGTGATGGGGGGCAATCTGAAGCAGATTGAAGGGTGGCTCAAAAGTTCTCATCATTTTAATATTAAAACCTTGACTGACTTCACCTACAAAGGTTCACACATTTATGTGAGTTAGAAAATCAAGTATCCATTTGGGTTTCACCCAAAATATGTGTTCACTTTACCTCAAAGAGCCTGAGGGATAGTTTCCTGAATTTCATCTCTAAAAGTTAATTTAACTGGAGGGATCTTTCTCATTGCATTGATTTAATCTTTTCAGCTACAGATACCAACAAAACATAGACTAGAGTTTGCAGTTCCCAATATCTGAATATCTTGTTCTATAATTAATTTCATTTGTAAATTCATGTTTAAAACTCAGAAGCCATTTTCCCATGAAAACAGTGCAATAAATGGTTATTGAGTTTCTTGGTTATCTCATGAAATGTATCTGAAATGCAGAAGGTAATTATTAACAATATGTCTATGGAAGAATGTACTGAGTGCCCTAGAATGTCAGGGCAGGTCATTGTCCCCATCCTAAGAAGGAGCAGGAATACTCCCTCCCCGATCTGTGACCACAGGACTTGGAGTGCTGTGGGTTGAAGGCACCAGTGGTGGCTCCTGTGGCTGGAGAAGGATTTTCAGCAGGACAGAGGAGTGAATAAGCATGGCTGAGGGAGTGGAATGGAAGGGAGGGAAGTGAAATGCCCAGGGTCAGAGGGATGGAAGGGGACGGCTGGGAGAGATGATGCTCCCCAGGGGTCTGAAGTTCTGACCTCATTCTGACCAAGCCCTTGTGCACGGCAGGAAGGGGATGCAGCAGCAGTGGTTTTCTCCCTCTGGAGGGATAGGAGCTTCGTGCTAATGGTAACAGCAGAGGCAAGGGGAATTCCTGTCACAGTCCGGATGAGGTGCTGTTTGCATGTATGGGATATAAGTAAGTCAGGGGCCTGTCTGTGATGAGCATTTTCTTTTTTGGATCTTCTGAATTCTGGCTGAAAGTTATCAGTGATGCTTAAGAGAGAAGTTATTGCAAAAAAGAAAAAAAGATCATGTGAAGGCACTAGCTTGCTTAAATTCTTTTTGGAACCAGTTGGTTACAAAGCAATGCAGTAGAAGTTTTAAATTGCAAAGTATATTCTAGTGGTTATGTTTCTTGACTTCAGGAGCTTCCAGTAGTGGGGAAGATAGTATTCTTCACCTTATTTTATGGGGACTCTTGTAACTGTGAAGGTGTATATAGAGCATGATAAACCTTTAGAGGAGGGAGAGATCACTTCTAGAGAGAGAAGTTGGAGAAGACATCATGGAGACAGCGGTGCTTGAACCAGGTTTTGAAGGATGGATAAGACATATGGATAGAGCGTAGGATATTCCGGTCCCACAGTACTTGAATGAGGTTGCTTTCAGTGGGACTGGAGAATAGGGCATGGAAGCGAGAGAGATGAATGTAGAATCAACAAGTCTTAGCAACTGATTGGATAAAACGAGTAAGGAGGTGTTATTATGATTTTTCAGCTGGAGAAACTGTGATGATCCTGAGATCATTACAGATAGAGAAACCACAGGAGAAAGTGTAGATGTTCAAGTCTGGGTCATATTGAGACTGAGCAGCCTTTTCAGTCTACTCAGGTAAACAGGTGCAGCCAGCAGTAAGAGTGAGGCCTGGAGCTGTGAAGAGACGCTGGGCAGAGTTTCAAGTCCTACAGAAACCGTGGGTTGGATAAGCTCCCAAGGGCCCCGGGAGGTAAAAGGGCCAAGAATATATCTCTGCGGGGACATCTCTCACTGAGGGAGCAGGAGGAGGAAAAGGGTGTTCAGAGTGGTGAGGAGCAGAGAATTACAGGAGAAATGTGGTCATCGATATCAGAAAATAAAATGATTTACACTCTTGAGCACAGATAAGCATCTACCTACTCGAGGAGTAGCAAAGAACTTTTTGGTAACTTTTAAGAGATGAATTTTAATGATGTGACGAAGCTGGGTGCCAGATGGCAAGAGTCAGGGAGTAAGATGGGGACAGGAAGTGGAGGTTGTGTAGAGAAGGAAGGAGAGAAAATTTCACTGTGAGACACATGGTTGCAGGTCAAGGGACAATATAAAGTAAAGAGATCAAAATGCAAAGATGAATAGGTTACTCTTACTCAAAAACATTCGGTAGCTGTGTAGGGCGTAAAAGACACTGTTCATATTTCTTATTTTTCTTACTGTAGTTTTTCTTTTCTTATTGAGATATAATTCATGTACCATAAAATTCTGCATATTAAAATGTACAATTCAGTAGTTTTTAGTGTATTCTCAAGGTTGTGCAACCATCACCACCATCTAATTCCAGAACATTTTCATCACCACCTCCCCCAACAAAACCCCCATAGCTGTTAACAGTCACTCTGCATTCAGCTCCCAGCAACCACTAATTTACCTTCTGTCTCTATGGATCTGCCTATTCTGGACATTTTTTATATAAATGAAATAATACAATATAACCCTTTTGTGTCTGGCTTCTTTCACTTAGCATAACGTTTGCAAGGTTTACTCATGTTGTAGCAAGTATCAGTCACTCATTCCTTTTTATAGGTGAGTAATATTCCATTGCATGGATAGACCACATTTTGTTTATCCTTTCTTTACTTGATGGGTATTTAGGTTGTTCCCACCTTTTGGCAATTATGAATAATGCCACTGTGGGCATTGTGTACAAGTTTTTGTGTGAACGTATTTTTACTTCTCGTGGGTATATACTTAGGTGTAGTATTGCTGGGTCATATGGTAACATAAACGTATGTTTAACTTTCTGAGGAACTACCAAGCTGTTTTCCACAGTGGGTGTACCATTTTACATTTTACCAGCAAATATGATGGTTCTGATTTCTCCACATTCTTGCCAACACTTATCAAATTTATCTTTTTGATTATAGCCATGCTAGTGTGTGTGAGGCGGTATTTCATTGTGGCTTTGATTTGCATTTCCCTAATGGCTAATAATCTTGAGCAACTTTTCATGTGCTTATTGGCCACTTGTATATATTATTTGGAGAAATGTCTGTTCAAATACTTTCCCCAGTTGTTAACTGGACTTTTTGTTTTTTTTATTGTTGAGTTGTAAAAGTTCTTTATATATTCTTGATCAGATATATGATTGCAAACGTTTTCTCCCATGATATGGGCTGTCCTTTCACTTCCCGGATAGTATCCTTTGAAGTTCACATTTCTGGGTCATCTAAAGGCCTCTAGATCTGCACCTAATCTATCTTCCAGCCTTATCTTTCTCGATCTCTCATTCTACCCATCCTAACTAGTTGCATTCACTTTCTATCTTTTTTAAAACAACTAAGTATGCGCACCATGCTAATACCACTCTTCCCACTGAAATATGCTTCCCGTTTCCCCTACAACTATCGAAATCCACCATATCCTAAAAAGCCACCTCAAATTCTGCCTCCTTTTTGAAACCTACATGGACAATCTTAACCCACGATAGTTCCTCCTTCCTCTATACTCCCATAGTCTACACTTTCTGTTGTTGCCACCAAACTTTTGGCACTTAGTGTGGTATACACAGTCTCTTATTCTTTTTTGTTTTGTTTGTGGTGAGGAAGATTCTCCCTGAGCTAACATCTGTGCCAATCTTCCTCTACTTTGTATGTGGGTTGCTGCCCCAGCATGGCCAATGAGTGGCGTAGGTCTGCGCCCAAGATCCAAACTGGCAAACCTGGGTCACTGAAGCCGAGCACGCCTAACCCAACCACTATGCCATAAGGCCAGCCCCCTACAGTATCTTATTCTTAATGGTTTTTTTAGCATACATTTTTACCCAGATGAAAGTGGATCCTTTGCTTTGCATGTTTACATTTAAGTGTTTGTCTAAGAGAGAGAGAGGTGTAGGTTTTTACTTTATTTAAACTTGTTTTGGGAAATGCTCTATGGTTTACCTTTAAAACAATGACACATGATTGGCACTAAATCAATTCCCTCTCTCCCAAATTCATATTTATTCCTGATATTGAATATATTTAGCAAACTACCTATCTTTCCTCAATAAAAATAAACATTTGCAGTTTGTAAGTTCTAAATGTGATTCTCAACAAAGAACATTGGTAGGAAACTGATTTCACTAATTTTAATACTCAAATGGATGCGTTGCAATTTATTTTTATTATTCTTTTAATTATATTTATTATTACATGTGAGACAATTAGAGAAACATCTGAAAACATGGTTATTTCCAGTATTGTGATGAGGCTGTCTTTTTGAAAGGAATACTATAGAAACCAACCATTAATGTGGAGATTGGAAAAACTATCTGAATATGTGATAGCTCCCAGCAGGAATCCTGAGAAAGGAGTGAAGATTAAACTAGGCTATAGTGTGGAGGAACAGGTTACCCAGGGTTACTGTCAAGACTGACACTGTCTAAAATGGAGGGATATGTCACTGATAGATGACACTTAATCCATGGACAAATACAGACAAGGGAATAGAGAATAAAACCTGAAGGGGTCAAGAATCATATCAAAGGAGGATCAGAGAAATAGTCCCCTTTCCTATTTCTTTATTTTAACTAGAAAGATAAACTTCAATGTTGTATTTTGACACTGGTGATGGATGAAATACATTGTCTTTTTTCCATTTCTGAAAAATTGACATGTTTATATGGGAGATTTAAGGTAGAAGAAAGAAATGGGAATGGATATCTAATTTCTCTATTCCTTCTCCATCAAATTAAGCAAGAGACTATATACATAGCTGAGAGGCCATGTATAAGCCAGATGAACTCAAGGCCAAGACCTTGGTATAAAGGACAGATATGGAAAAGTATTTATCCAGATAGGTTCTCTGCTTCTTCTCCTCTACTCCCCTATCCATGGGGGAAAATAAAAACTTTCTTTGGGCTCAGAAAGAGAAAGTAGGGGGTTAGAAAGAAAGTCAGCGAGCTAAGAGTCACTGAGAAGGGACCCTGGCCCATGGCACCTCCTCAGGCAGAGTCCCAGGACAGAGGGCTCAAACCCTCTGACATACTTGGCAATCTGAGCAGTGGAGATGCATGCTTTATCTTCTGGGATGTGTCTCAGGAAACGACAAGGCCCACAGTTCCTCCACATCCCTGATGTGATATAGCAGCAACAGAGTGCCTATGATGACAAATTAGGTCTGGCCTGAAAGAGTAGGAGATAGTCTACCAAAATTTGTACTTCCCAGACCCAGAGTAACATGCTGGAAGTGCCCCATTTCCTGTTCCCTGAGAGAGGTGTGCAGAAGTTAGCTGAGGGAGAGTAGGTGAACCTAAAGAGACCTCACAATTGTGACAAAGGGATGATACAGTGGAAGGCAGATTGGACCACACAATTTCGAAGTGGGTGGGGTTGAGGCTATCTTGGTGGTTGCCACCATGGAAGATGTCAGCCGAGAACGAGATGGGATTGCATGAACATCTCGAGGGTGCCATGGTGGACAGATGCTGGCTGATGACTAGATCTCTTCCCCAGATAAATGGAGGGTATGGAAGCATCTTAGAATGTAAATGTTCCTCTAGGGAGAAGGAAAGGGAGGGAAAGTTTATCCATAATTGACTAGGATTGCATTTCCGTCACAGAGGAGAACAGTAGTATGCTCGTAAATATTTAACAGCTGGCTCTCCGGCAAGAAAACAAAACAAAACAAAACAAAATCCAGATTTGTAACATTTGCTGATTTCCGTGGTGTAAATACTCCCACGACAGCCAATTTCAAACTACCAACCTGATGTCAGTGAGTACGGACCTGAGAAGAGATGAACACAACCAACTTTTGAGCCGGTACAAGCCTGTTCTATCATACCACTGGGGGAGGGTATCTGAACATATTATGAAGTATTATAGAAAAAAATTAATAAAGTTAAAATTTTTACGCATTCAAATATAGGGTTCGAAAATTTGTATCTGCTGTAATTGTTTGGATTGAACTCAATTTTGATCATTGCTTGCTTGGTCACTCATTTGACATGATGCTCTTAAAATTCATTAGCATTTGGGTTAATTTTTCCAGATCATTTGCAAAGGGAGAGCAAGGGCACACATGTATTCATCTTTGCTTGTTTTCCCCTCCTACTGCTTGATTGTACAATGTGATTAATGCTTCTCTAACCATTCTTACGTCTTCAAAGGAAACCAGGTTTTCTAAATATTTCTGAGGCTAAGAATGAGTAAGAGTAAATCTGGGTGGAAAGGAGTGGAGAGGAGACCAGACAGCAGTGTTCAGTTAGAGAAAGGCAATGCCCCGTTACTTTCTGAGGGGTTGTAGGGCTGCCACGTGTTGCCAGTTTATGATATTCTAGCCTTTTAATTCCTTAAGGCAGAGACACCACCTACGTCCTAGGAGTCCCTTCTTTGTTGAACAGTCGTATGACTCTTCATACGTTTAACAGAGTGTTTCAGAAGTTTCTAAGAGCTAAAATGGGTTGCAATAACCCTTCAGCTGTTTATGATGCCTAAGGTACTTAGCTAACAATAGAGTTCCTTAAAGAGTGAGTCTCTTATTCCATGGTGACGTTTTTCCATTGACACCTTGGAAATGGGAAAGCTAGGAAAAGGCACTAAGTTAAGTAATGAAAGTGAGGAGTGAATTCTGTACACATCCTCTAAGAAAACAGATTATTTTCCTGCCATATTTTACAGTATTAACAGGAATAAAAGTCTAATATGTGATAATAAAAGGGTAATAAAAGACAACTGCATATTTATCAGGAAATTAGTTGTGATGATTCATCTATCTTCTTGGTTATAATATTAAAAATACATCTAGTATTCCTTATAAGAGTACCATAAAAGCTGAATGAGTTAAATTTCTCCAGGCAATTTTCAACACTAAGAAAAGAGAAGCCTTTGCAAACTAATGACTATTTCATAGATGCAGTGCAGATATTCAGCATCTGTAATTCTCTTTGGCCCAAGAGTGAAGAGATAAGTAGTAATCATGCCTTCAAGGTAGAATTCATAATCAAATCCTTAATTAAACTCAATATGGAAAGTCCTTAATAAATATCAAAATCTGACTATCAGATTTTCTGGCAAATATTTAATGCTGTGTTCAGTATCTGCTATCTGAACATCACTGTGGGAAGAATTAAGCCTTTCTTTTTATTTACGGGATACTCGGGGCTATCAATGTCATATTTAAATGGTGAAGCATGCTCTATTTTAATAACACACCTTCATATTATCCTATTTCTGCTTTACACATCCTTAACACTTTCCAGAGGAATTTCAATTCATTTTACTCTTTAAAAATTTATATCCATTATGTATTAAGTGAATATGTGTGGCTAATTCTCTCTTCAAGGAGTTTTTAATCAACCCTCTTCTATTTGTTCAGACCAAAAATCTCATTGTCTTTCTTGACTCCTCTCTTTATTTCATACCTCACATCTGTCAGCAAATTCTATCAGCTCTACCTTCAAAACATATCCAGAATTCTATCAATTCTTACTTCCTCTATTGCAACCCCTTGGTCCAGCTGCTGGATCTCTCACCTGAATCCTAGTGACAACCTCCTACCTGGCTCCTTGCTTCCAGCCCTGCCCCTCTGCGGTCTGTTCTCAGTGTGCAGTCAGAGGATCCTGTCCAAACGTGAGTCAGATTATGTCACTCCTCTGCTCAAATCCCTCCAATTGCTTCCCAGCTCACTCAGATGAAAGCCAAACTCTTTATAACGGCCTGTAAGGTTCCTTATGATTGGGATGACCCCTTCCAGAGGGACGACCCTCTGTTTCTGTCCCCTGCCTCAACTTCTTATTTTCTTTCCTCCAGCCACACTGTCTTCCTGGTGTTTCTGGAACATGCCAGTCAGACGCCCAAGTCAGACGGCCCTCCTGTCTTTTTTTTTCTTCTTCTTCTTCTTCTCTCCAAAGCCCCGCAGTACATAGTCGTATATTCTAGTTGTGAGTGCCTCTGGTTGTGCTATGTGGGATGCTGCCTCAGCATGGCTTGATGAGCGGTGCCATGTCGGTGCCCGGGCTCCGAACCAGTGAAACCCTGGGCTGCTGAAGCGGAGTGCGCGACCTTAACCACTTGGCCATGGGCTGGTCCCCTGCCCTCCTGTCTTGAATGCTCCCCATCCACATCTCTTCATGGCTGGATCCTTCATTCCTACAGGTCTTTATTCAAAAGTCATGTTCCTTTTTTTCCTTTTTGGTGAGGAAGATTGGCCCTGAACTAACATCTGTTGCCAATCTTCCTTTTTTTTTTTCTCCCCAAAGTCCCAATATATAGTTGTATATCCTAGTTGTAAGTCCTTCTAGTTCTTCTATGTGGGATGCCACCACAGCATGGCCTGATGAGCGTTGTGTAGTTCTGTGCCCAGGATCCAAACTGGTGGACCCCGGGCCACTGAAGTGGAGTGTGTGAACTTAACCACTCAGAGACAGGGCCAACTCTAAAAGTCATGTTCTTCTTGATGCTTTCCTGGACACCATAATCTAAAATTTAAACCCCTTCTTGATACTGCATATCTTCCTTCTTCACTTTATATTCTCATTAGCACATTTAACATACCATATAATTTATATTTTTATCTTGCTTACCATGTCTCCCTAACAGAATGACAGTTCCCTGAAGGCAGAGATTTTTGTGTGTTATTCATTACTGTGTCATCAGTGCCTAGAGCAGTTGAGTAAATATTTGTTGAACGAATGAATGAAATATTTCATTTATGTGGATTAACCTGCATAAAACATGTAAAAGTATTTAAACGGTACAAGATTACGTGCTGCATTTATATTGTATGGAGAACAATGAGAACAAGCAAAGGACAAGTGCGCTTATCCTAGGAAGGCAGTTGTTAGAACTTCTCAGTTAGGACAAAACATCATTTTCCTAGTAACAAGTATACATCATCTTCTAGAAACATATGCCATGTTGCAGATCCTGCTTGAAACATGGGAGGAATCCATTATAACTATCTTTTTTGAGTTTGAGAACAGTTGAGTTTTGGCAAAATGTTTGGAAATTAGAGTAGACTGTTCAGACAGGCAGAGCAGCATAGTGGTTAACAGAGGAGCTCCCAAGTGAGAAAACCTGGATATGTACTGGGGGTCTGCGGTGCTGGGTCTTGAGAATGTGGGCAAATTGTTAGATTTACTTGTCTGAGTTTCCGCATGTGCAAAACGAGGATAATTACAGAACCTGCTTCATAGAGTTGTTGTGAATATTAAATGCGTTCATTCGTGTAAGCCACTTAAAGCAACTCTTGAGCATGACAAGTGCTCATTAACCCGGAATTAGTATTTTCATCATTATTATTTTGACTGTAAGCGCCGTGAAGACAGAGACCATCAGGCAAGTCAAGGGAGCCACTGCTCTGGAAACTAAGCTCAGAGAAGACACTCAACTGGAAATGGATCAAGTATCTAAGGTGGAAACATGGTGGGGGCTTCGGAGAAGAGGGTAGTTTGAGGAACGTTTCACAGTCGGGGGTTCTGAAGCCAGACTGGCTGGATCTTCTGACAGTCATCACAGGCTGTAGGCGGAAGGGTGGAGGAAGGGGGTGTATTCCAAAAGCCCCTGTCTTGTTTTTCTCTGCACTTCTGATACTCCAGTGAATAGTGAGGCAAAGCGGGTGAGGGCAGAGCAGACACAGCTGGCAGGGAAGGAGAAACAGAGTTTTATCTGTGACTTGATAATGCTATTATTCAATAGGAGGAATGCAGAAAATATACCCGTTAAAAAATAGAGAAACTGAGAAACTAAGAAGTATTTTGAAATAAAGTAGAAGATAGAGTCAAATATCCAGATGACGTGCCAAAATTCTATCAGCCATTTGATGTTTCTGAATATCTTGGTGTCTAGCATTGTGTAGGTAAAATATCCAGCTGCTTGTCTAAATTTTTCATTTTCCATCCAGATGTTTCCAATCCTTATTGTACGTGGATATGTTTAATAATATTTATAGTTTAATTAGGCATTTATGAAAGCAATTATGAAGTTTGATTGGATATTCATAGTTTTGAAACTATAAAGAATGGCATGAAATGTTGATACTGCTATAATAAAATTCTATTTTTATTTTGCAAAGATGTACTTGATTTTTCAATAGAAGAAAGAACTTAAAAAATTCAGTGTAATAACAAATTTGACACATCTGTTCTTCTGTACAGAATCCTGGAACTGCGGGGCTGGAATGTGCTTTAGGTCACAGACTGGCTATCACAGAGGCGAGCTAAGATTCTCATGGACTGACAGCTGCCTTTCCGAAGTTTTTGTCAATTAATGCTCTTTGGGGTTTTTGTAGTTGCCGCTCAGAATCCATGTTTGTCCTTTTCCCCCAGGTCAATCCTATAAACATCTAAACGTAACCCTCCTGTCTCTTCTAACTTTTCCTTCCTCAGACAACATGTATTTTTTTTCTCCTATCATTCTTTGTATAATCTGGTGTTGAAATGCTTCTGTAGGACCTGGGCCTTGCTTGCTCAGCAGAAACCCCCAGGCCCATTGCAACCCTGTGTCCTTCTGGCTCCCTTCTGGGCAGGCAGCTCAGCTACTGGGATTTGTAACGATCTGGGCCTGGCCAGCCCGGATCCTCCCTTGTCCCAGAAGAACATCACGTCTTACAGGGACGCAGAGCCCCTCCATGTGAGCTACTGTTCTGGGAACACTGGTCGTACCAAGGACAGCCCCTTGGCAAGCATGCAGCCTTTGTTCCTCTGCCTACATAAGCAAGCTTCTCTTGCGGGGCGGTTGTGGGTGCACACTTCCATCCAGCCGGTCGCCACTGGACATGCTCCTGTAAGTAGGACCCAATAAACCTACATGTCTTGTTCACAGTCTCTGGGTTGTTTCTTTGATCTCTTGGCAAGGTGTCCTGCTGCCCTACCCCACCAGGGCTTGTGGCCTTACAGCTTCTCTACCCTAATCATAATCCTCTGTATATATATTTCTGCATATTAATTTCCTCTTAAAACTAACACTGGTAATAAATACAATATTCTCCCTGGAGTCTGACCAGGACAGAAGATGAGGGGACCCTTCCTTACTTTGGGCTCTGTAGATAATGCATGCAGCCCAAGCATTCACCAGTGTTTTGGAGGCACATTTCACTGTTGAATGCTATTATTTGATGTGAACCAAAACAGCTGGATTCTTTTCATGTGGGCGGCTCCCACTCTATATATCCCCCATCCTGCCGGGGGGCTTTGGCTGTACACCACCACTGAGAACACTGCATTCCTCTTCTCCCGACTAAGTTTTATCTTGTAAGCGTCTGTGCATCACTCAGCCTGTTCAGAAGTTCAAGTGTGTGTCTAACATGTTACCTATCCTTTCCAACATTGGGTCAGCTGAAAACTCAAAAAGCATGGCTTTTATGTCTTTTAAAAAGCATTTGATTAAAATTTGAATCAAACGGAACCAGACCGGTAGTATACCTTGGAGACGTATCTCCTGGCTGCTACTGGCGAGGAGGGCCTTGGGAGCCTTCTTTGGATGTAATCTCTGGAGGAGATCTGTGTTTATTCAGAGTCTGAGGAATATCTTTGGGAATAAACAGGTTTTGTTGTGGAGTTTACAATTTAAGCACCTTAAGGGTTTCATTTATTGCTAAGAATTAACATCTAATTAATTTGTTAAAATGTTTCAACAACAGCAGACAAAGTAGGTAAGGGAAGAAAAGCAGAAAAAAAAAAAAGATTGGTTGTTGCCACATGCAAGAAGTGAAGTTGAATTGTGCCCTGATTAATTGATTAAGGATGGTTCCTGTGGTGAATAATTATGTTCAATAACTGTCAATATAATTTGCAATCAATTATCACTTATAAAACCAGCCTATAGCAAACTCAGTTTTACATGCATCCTAATGCATCCGCCGCATTAGGAAGCACTGCTTTCCATTTCTTTCATAATGTCCTTTATTCAATGAATCAGATTTGAAAGCTCACACTTTATATCCCACAATCTACCTTCCTTTCACTTTCAGAAATTGCCTTAAAGTTTGTTTTTTCTTTTTTTCTAGAAAGTCCATTGTGATTAGTGGCTGTGGTCAGAAGTTATCCAGCTTGAGGCAGATTGAATTTCTCACAATTCTTCACTCTCCTGTAGAGGTATTGTACACCCACACCTTTCCCATGACCTCATGGTGGGTGAAGAATATTTTCCAGCCCTTAGATGCTGGGGCTTTGTCATATGACCTGCTTTGACCAATGGGATGTTAACACATGTGCCATAAGCAGAGGCTTGAAATGTGCTTATGCAGATGGGCTTGCTCTCTTGCACACTATGAGAAGACCTTCCCCAGGTAGCTGCTGCCCTTTGGCCTGGGTTTCAGAATGAACATACACGGAACAGAACTGAGCTCAACCTGCAGCAAAGAGTCACATCCAGTCAGAGCCATGATCTGAAGCAAGGTTGCCTGCTGAGCCCAGCTTAGATGAGCTGGATCCTAGCTGACCTGGAACCCGTCAGCATGAGAATAAATAATTATTGTGAGCCACTGCACTTTGGGGTTGATTTTTTTCAAGTGCAGCAGCAGATAACAACACAGGTTTTCATATCAAGTATTGTTTCTTAGTTTAAGTGGGATATTTAGTGTCTACCCTATCACTTTAGTTTAGCAACAATTCATCTAGTCAGAATTTGGCTGCCAGATGTCTCACTTATTTGTAATGCAGCTAAGAACACAGAAGAGAGAAAAAGAGATCTCTGAGTGGCCAAAATAGATATGACGTCCACACACTGACACACATTTATTCATAGAAGAATTCTTAAGACACTCACTCAGGTATATTTATTCTAATTTTTATACTCAATGTAAAATCTTTGCTAATCTAGCGTCCTAGTCATGAGAAAGTATAAGAAGCTAGCTAAAGTCAGACACAGGCTGTCCATCAGGCACTTGAAAGGAAACATGTAGCCTACAGCTTGATAGCAAGTGGGAAAACATGGCAAGAATAGTAGTCTGGAATTATCAGTGTGGGGCCAGAAACCCCACTGACTTCTCCAGGCCCTGAGAGCATCATTGATTTCCAGCGTCGCCCCAAACTGAGGTTCATAAAGATGCATGTTTTGGGGGCATAAGGTAGCATGCAACAGGGTAGAGAAAACATGGGACTCATGTAGAACATCCTTCTGAGAGTTAAAAAAACTTGATGGAAAATTAAAACAGTAGGTCCAGGTTTTTGCGTTTTATGGACTATTAAAGTAAAATAAAACAGGAGGGGCTGAATTTTTTGTCAATTAAAGGCATTCATCAACATCATTTCATAAAGGAAGTTTATTTTAACATTAACCAAATAGAAGGGACATAAACCTTCCCCAAAGAGGTCATTTGGCCAAGTTGTTCATGTGAAAATTAGGTCATTTGACAAAGTGTTCCTTTGTCAAATCTATGAACCAGTATTAGGGAACCACTGATTAAAATAATTAACTTCATTTTTTAAAAAAGATATATTATGGAATGCAAAATTTAGATAATAATTGATAAAAATACGGCATTTCATGCCTATTCTCTTGGAGACAGACGTTCACTCTCTTCTGCTTGTAAAAGCTGTGCAGAAAAATTTGAGAGACGCCGCTTGCATTGTTAAACCAAGTCCACGTTAACCTATTTAAGACAACAGAGAAATATATTATGAATTTTAGAATATAGCATAAATTTCCACCAAACGATTAGAATACAAAAGATGATGATGCTTTAAATTTAGGAGTAAATTTTTGTTTACCCGGAAATGTGACTACAGAGTTTCCTTTGTTCTCCATGTCTTCTATCTAGATAGTTGAGTCATTCTTGTGTGTCCATCAAGCAAATCTCAGCTCTTCCAGGAAACTTTCAGTGAGACGTAGCCCTGAGCTAATTCATGGTGATCATTAGAGCCATAGAAATGTCAGTTAGTGTCCAGGGCTGACTATCAGGAAAGAAAAGGACGTGGCCTGTATCGAGGGAGTCGAGAGCTAAGGTGTCCTTCCTCCAAGCATTCCCTACTGGACTGCCATTTCCTCCACCCGCGTAGTTACCACAACTTTTACAATGAAGGACCAACCACAACAAGCCACATAGGTCACCGACATTTCTTACCACATGCTCAGACGGATGAAAGACATACACATGTATTACTCCTGTGTCAAAGAGTGTATAATGTAGCTGGAGAGAGAAGGCAGATAGGAGACAGTAAAACCAAACAATAAAAACAAGGCAGTGGCTAATTAAGAACTAAACTATGTGTTATTGTTTCCAGGAGCTGTAGGGAGTTGGAGGAGGAGAGGTCTGGCAGGAAGGTTTCAGGGTCTGAGAAGCAGGCCTTGAGAGAGGGTACGATTTTAGGGAGCAGACCGAAGCACAGAGGTCATCCCAGGCCCTGCCATGTTGGGGGAGTGAGTGTGGTGACCTGAATGGCAGGAACCTGCCAGGGGCAGTGGAAAATACTTTTGGATAGTTGGGAGCATTGCCAGGAGATCAACAGCATTCAACTTAGAATTAAAGTAAGAGGAAATGAAAGGCTTTGAGTACATAAATGATGTGAAAATGAAAAAGGTTGACTTGAAGATAGGAATAACAATAGCACAACATCTAAATGTGTAAGTGGACCAGTTTTTTTAAATTGAAGTATAACTGACATACAATATCCTGTTAGTTTCAGGTGTACGTCATAATGATTTGATATTTCTATACATTACAAAATGATCCCCACAATAAATCTAGTTACCATCTGTCACCATACAAAGTCATTACAGTATTATTGACTGTATTCCCTATGCTGTACATTACATCCCCACAACTTATTTATTTGATAACTGGAAGTTTGTATTTCTTAATTCCCTTCAGCTATTTCACCTGCCCCCCCAACCCCTCCCCAATCTAGTATCCCTTAGTCTGTTTCTTGTATCTATGAGACTGTTTCTGTTTAGTTTTCTTTGTTCATTTTTTAAAAAAATAGATTCCACATATAAGTGAAATTATACGGTTTTGTCTTCTCTGTCTGACTTATTTCACTTAGCAAAATGCCCTCTAGGTCCATTCGCGTTGTTGCAAATGGCAAGATTTCATTCTTTTTTTATGGCTGGATAATATTCCATTGTAGGTATATACCACATCATCTTTACTCATTCTTCTATTGATGGACACTTAGGTAGCTTTCATATCTTGGCTATTGTAAACAATGCTGCAATGAACAGAGGGGTGCGTATATTTCTTTGAATTAAGTGTTTTTGTTTTCTTTGAATAAATACTCAGAAGTGGAATTGCTGGATTGTATGCCAGTTCTATTTTTAATTTTTTGAGAAACCTCCATAAAGTTTTCCATAGTGACTGCACCAATTTACATTCTACCAACAGTGTATAAGTGTTTCCTTATCTCCACATCCTCGCCAACACTTGCTACTTTTTGTCTTTTTTGATAACAGCAATTCTGACAGGTGTGAGGTGGTATCTCATTGTTTTGATTTGTATTTCCCTGATGATTAGTGATGTTGAGTATCTTTTCATGTACCTTTTATTGGCCACCTTTATGTCTTCTTTGGAAGAATGTCTATTCAAGTCCTCTGCCCATTTTTTAATTGGATTATTTTTTTGATATTAAGTTGTGTAAGTGCTTTACATATCTTGGATATTAACCCCTTATCGGATGTATGACTTGCAAGTATCTTCTCCCATTCAGTAGGTTGCATTTTCATTTTGTTGATGGTTTCCTTCACTGTGCAAATCTTTTAGTTTGATGTAATCCCATTTGTTTATTTTTGCTTCTGTTGCCCTTGCCTGAGGAGACTGGTCCAAAAAAATATCGCTAAGACAGACGTCAAAGAGCTGACTGCCTATATTTTCTTTGAGGAGTTTTATGGTTTCTGGTCTTACATTCAAGTGTTTAATCCATTTTGAATTTATTTTTGTATATGCTGTAAGATAGTGGTCCAGTTTCATTCTTTGCATGTGAGTGTCCAGTTTTCAATTTATTGAAGAGGCTGTCTTTTTCTCATTGTATTCTCACCTCCTTTGTCATAGATTAATTGACCATATATCCATGGGTTTTTGGAATTTCTATTCTATTCTGTTGGTCTTTGTGTCTGTTTCTGTGCCAGTACCATACTGTATTGATTACTATAGCTTTGTAGTATAGTTTGAAATTGGGGAGCATGATACATCCAACTTTGCTCTTCTTTCTTAAGACTGCTTTGCTATTTGGGTCTTTTGTAGTTCCATACAAATTTTAGGATTTTTTGGTTCTGGTTCTGTGAAAAATGACATTGGTATTTTGATGGGGATTGCATTGAATCCATAGATTCCTTTGCGTGGTATGGACATTTTAACAATGTTAAATTAAATATTGTTAATTTTCACCATATTAATTCCTCCAATCTATGAGCACAGTATATCTTTCCATTTATTTATGTTGTCTTCAGTTTCTTTCATCAGTGTCTTATAGAGTACGGTTCTTTCACCTCCTTGGTTAAATTTATTCCCAGGTATTTTATTCTTTTTGGTGAAACTGTAAATGGGTTTGTTTTCTTAATTTCTCTTTCTGATAGCTTGTTATTAGTGTATAGAAATGTAACCAATTTCTGTATATTAATTTTATATCCTGCAACTTTACTGAATTCATTTATTAGTTATAACAGTTTTTTGGTGGAGTCTTTAGAGTTTTCTCTGTATGGTATCATGTCATCTGCAAATAGTGAGTTTTATTTCTTCCTTTCATATTTGGATGCCTTTTATTTCTTTTTCCTGTCTAATTGCTGTAGCTAGAACTTCCAATACTATGTTGAATGAAAGTGGTGGGAGTGGTCATCCCTGCCTTATTTCTGATCTTAGAGGAAAAGTTTTCGGCTTTTCGCCACTGAATATGATGTTAGCTGTGGGTTTGTCTTATACAGCCTTTATCATGTTGAGGTACGTTCCTTCTATACCCACTTTGTTGAGAGTTTTTACCATAAATGGATGTTGAATTTTGTCAAAAGCTTTTTCTGCATCTATTGAGATGATCATATGATTTTTATCCTTCATTTTGTTAATGTGGTGTATCACATTGACTGATTTGTGGATGTTGAACCATCCTTGCATCCCTGGAATAAATCCTACTTGATTGCGGTACACGATCCTTTTAAGGTACTGTTGAATTTGGTTTGCTAATATTTTGTTGAGTTTGCTAAAATATTTGGTTTGCTAAAATATTTGTTTGCTAATATTTTGCATCTGTGTTCATTAGGGAAATTAGCCTGTAATTTTCTTTTTTCTGGTGTCTTTGTCTGGGTGAACCACTTTTTTAATAGATGGATTTTTCATTAATTTAGGCAATATAAGGGTACCCTGAAGAGATGAGATAAAGGATAGGTAAGGTTCCTTGTGTGTATGTGTGTGGGAGAAGGAGGGGGAGATTTAGGGTGGGCAAATGTCCCAAGGATGACGGGACACTTGAGTGGCCAATGCCAGTTCACAATTTGACTTCTGGAATCTTGGGAGGTCCATTTGGCCCACAGGTAGGGGTCCTGAACCAGCCCTAGGTTCTCAGGAAAGCCACCCTCCCCAGGAAACCAGGGGAGGGATAATGGTAGGCCTGTTGTTTCTTAAAAGATAGAGAATCAGTTTGTGGTGGTAAAAACAACAGTTGTTAGGGATGTTCTTGCATCTTTCACACCTACTACAAAATTCTCCAACTCTGTATCACTATGGACAGCAGAAATGTACTTCTGTTGAGGACTTTCTATGTGATTTAATTTAATTAATGCAAACATCAACACTGTGACATAAATACTGCTAGCTTCATTAACAAATGAAGAGGTAAACGCTCAGGAAAGGTCATGTGATGATAAAGATGAAGCCAGCGTTTCCATGCTAGTCTTCTGTCCACATATATCTTTGTCCTGCTCTGCTCTCTTTCTCTCATGACCTGTCAAGGGGAATGAGCATCTCAGAAGATCCAAATTGCTTGAGAGAGCAAAGCTATGCATAAAGAGAAATAGCATTTCGTTTGAGAACTTAAATAACGGAAAATGAAAGCAGCACATACTTGTATACCAAATGCCCATTTATGCACTTTTCTTGGTCTCTATATAAGAAGTGCTGTTTGAAATGGAAGTTCTTTGTACTTAAATGTAGAGAACCCAAAACAAAGACATTTCAATTCTCCATTGAGAAGTTACAGACAGACAACAAAACAGTATGTTTCATACTGTGTTCGAGGGAGACCCAGGAGGAGGGAAGGGATAAGGTGGGGCCTATGTGATGTTTGGGACATTTGACTCCTTCTCCCATCCTGGTTACTCTGATTTTTAAAAAAAGTACTTACTTTCATATATGTGTAAGATTTCCTCTGAACAAAGGATTGTACAGCTTCAAAAAGGAGGACCAATTTCCAAGCCCAGTTCTTTTCATTTTCCCCAAATGCCATCAGCCGAACAACTCAATTAGATTTACTCTGAAATCAAGCCTGCTTTTATGTTTAGTGCTACAAATGCTACCAAGCAGAATGCATTATTCTAAAAGTGCAAGAAAACATGATCAAGATACTCAAACAGTGACTAAACATACTCCCATAATCATTCAAATGAGAAAAAAACTGACTCCAGAGGAAAAGCAGCCATGCCAGCCACATAAATAGCAGGCCCTGTTTCAAGGTCCTTTGGCTTTGAGTTGATGATGAATCCAGGATGAACTTACTCTTTAGACAGCAAAGGGCATGAAGAAGGCCAAGTTCAAGGCCAACGCAAGGACTCAGAGCTCAGCTAGAAACATCATCATTCAGATCTTTATGGGAGAGCTTTAGGGATGAAATAGAAAGAGTCTGAACATTTAAAAAGCTCTTGATTTACAGTCTTGGATTGGCTCTCCAGACTAGTTTTATTATTCTACACTACCGAAGTTCATCAAAATATTATAGGAATGCTAGTTTCCTTACAATCTCACTAACTGGGGATTATCATTTTAAAGATCTTTGCTGGCTTCAGGCCTTAAAAAAATCCCTAGTTGGAGGAGGGACAGCCTTCCTCATCAACTGGTGCCCTGAGTTGCAGCCCATCAATACGGGAGCACGCAGTTGTACAGAGCAGGACCTGGAGAAATTGTTATAATTTATGCCATCTTGGGGAAGTCTACAGCCAATCCAGTGGAACCAGAGCTTTCCACAGAGGATAGGTTCACTGGAACAAATGTTATAGTTAGCAATCTACGGCAGTGGAACAATCTGAGATAATTTGAACTTTTGAATAACCAACTACAGTACAATGTTTGAAAAGCTGTAAAAAAGACTTCCTCACAATTCAAAATTGAAGATGGAGACTTTTATAATTCTGCGCCGAAGTGTTCCATTTTAAACATCTTATAGGTAAATAGAAGTAAATGGCATGTATTTAAATTGGATTTGTTCTCAAACCTGTTTCAACTTGAGCAATTGCTGCAATAAAATTTCCTTTAATATCTTTGTTTAACTGCCATTGGTAAAAACCCCTAAATCTGAAGCTATTTCTAAAATTGAAGATTGAACATAATTGATATTAAGTACCATTAAGCTCATTATTGGTCTTGTAAAGATATTTCTATATTCTCTGGGACGGATATCATCTCAGGGAAAAGAAAGTTCATCTCTTATGTGTTTCCTCTATTCAATTCTGTTCACCAGACTATGCCATGTAACATGCTAGCCTCTGAGTACCGGAAAAATGAGGAAGAAACCCAGTCTTCAAGAAGCTCTGTCTAGAGGTGAGTGGCATATGTACATGCACACAAATAATCATGCATTGTGATAGGTGCTATAGTAGAGATACATAATACAATTGCTTTGAAAACATAAATGGGAAGTTATTAATTCTGCAGTCATAGCAGGGGTAAGAAAGGTCAGGGAAACTAATAAGAGATGGCATTTTAGCTGGGCCTTAATTGATGAATAGGAGTTTGTCAGGTAGATAAGCAGGCAAAGAGATTCCAGACAGTGTAAAGAGTTTGTCCAAAGGGGTAGGGGTCAGAAAATTCAGGGAACAGTGGAAAATTTAGTGCACTTAGAGATATGGCCACATGAATGGGTAGAGGCTGGACAGGAGCTTGGAAATCCCAACCAGGTAAACTATGGGCAGGCTGTGAACTGCCTATTTATTTGTCCACTGAATATTGAGCTAGAATGTACTTTCACTCAAAATCCTTGAGTTGTGGGATAAACTCTCACTTCATTGCCTCTGTAGAGGATTGTGATTCCTTTCTTCTAAGATGCATACAAAAGGAAAAGAAAGATTTTCAGGATGAATTCTAATACATTTCTTTCCAACAACACTTATCTGTATATAATTTCCTAAAAGAAACAGACATTCAGTGTATGGACCTGTAGAAATGTGTGTGATTTTACTGGACTATATATTTCTTCAGAACCATAATCATTTCGATCAGATCTTTCCTATTCCACAATAAAAAGTCCTTAAAGTGAATGACAAGCCAATGGTACAGCATTATCTCTACTAGGGATTCTTAGATATTGTTTGTCAGTGTCTGAATAGTGCATTTTTGCATGGGAACAGGCAAATTGTGGGTTCTTAACAAAAGTATTTCAGAGAATTCTTTTGATTATGATGAATGTTATCTTTGGATATGAGGTTATGCTGGGTGATTTCCACTGCATCTTTCTCTCTCTCTGACTCTTTCTGTCCCCCACTTTCTCTCTCTGACTCTCTCTCCCCCTCTCTATTTGTCTAAAGGGTGGCCATAACATCTGGAAACAAAATGACATTGTTTTATTATGTATTGTAATATCAATATATTTTTTATTAAGCTATGCCTCCAGACTTGATGGCCAGCGTGTGGTTCCAAAGTGGCTGATGTTGAGATTTGTCAAATATATTTTGATATTAAGTTAGATGAGATGACTGAAAATAATTGATTCTATTTAAGTAGGGTTTATTTTGGTGGAGCTCCTTGTCACTTTGGAGAGGTATTTTAGGTATAAACTGATATTTTTATATCTCTGTCAGAAAGCAGCTGTATATGATGTTCTATGTATACTGTTGATAAGGGGACCATTGAGTTAAAATGAACAATTCACCATAGACCTGGGTGAAATGGCTCTAGAATAGGAGGCTAGAAGTTAAGATGGCCATGATACATTGATGCCTACATATGGAGGCTCTGTCAGAGCTTGGCTCTGCCTTCACCATATTCTATCTGTACAGAATATTTCAGCCATACCTCTAGGGGTAGGTGATATATATTTCTATTGGCTGTTCCTTACTCTTCCAGCAGTGAACCAGAATGCTTTGGATAGTATACGTGTAGCTTATCTCAATGTCCTAAGCATGGCTAACTGTCCCAGTAAGGAGCTGCCAACGGTGCAGGTGCATCCCTCCCTCCTTCTGAATGCCCTCTGCATCAGCCACCACTAGCTCATGTGGCACCTTTGTAAAAATCAGAAAAACATGTGTCCCTTCTTCTAGATAGACATAGTTCATGGAGTATGAATTGGGGATGGAGCATGAGATGGATTTTGGGTACCTTGTGCTGAAAACAACCTACATTATTATGTACGATGACCCTGTCTCAATTGTCTAGTGCCAGGCATCTCCAGGGCACTAATACTTAAGAGAAAATCTCATTGGCCACTTTTGGTTGAACAACTACTACTTAGATAAGTATATAAGTATTAAGCACACATTAATATGTATACTTAACATACATAAAGTATACATACTAATACTAATACTTAATATGGATGCAGTATTTCAAGTTTGCTAGATTTTTCTAACTTTCTTTGCTAAAGTTACGACAAAACTTTGAAAGATTTCACCCCATCTGTTTCTGATATCAATTATTCTAAACCAGAAAAGAGAGTGTGAATTCATGAAATATCTTGGTCAGTAAAGCAGATGGTCATAAGAGTCTATAGAAATTCAGTTAGCATTCAAAAGTCCAGAGGATGAAGAGTTATTATGTTACTTGGCTAAAATGAAAGGGAGAAAATGTGTTCAGAAAGTCATATATAATACCAATTCTAGGTTTACTTATGTTTCACATTTTGTACTCTTTGTGGTAGGCAGAATAATGGGCCCCCAAAGATCTCTAATCTCTGGAATCTGTGAAAATGTTACTTTACATGACAAAAGGAATTTTGCAGATGTGATTAAGGTCAAGGACCTTGAGATTATCTTGGATTATCTGAGTGGGCCCTAATCAACCTAATCAAATTAATCCTTAAAAGAACATCTCCTGACTGAGATGAGAGTCGGGGGAGATGTGGCTAAGAAAGAATGATCAGAGAGCAATGCAGGGTTGCTGGCTTTGAAAAGGGAAGAAGGGGGCCATGAACTAAGGAATGTGGCTAGCCTTTAGGAGCTAGAAAAGGCAAGGAAGCGTATTCTCCTCTAGACGCTCCAGAAGGAATGCAGCCTTGCTGACACCTTGATTTTAGCTCTCCGAGATCCATTTCAGAATTTGACCTACAGAACTGTAGCATCATAAATTTGAATTGTTTTAAGCCACTAAGTTTGTGGTACTTTGTTACAGCAGCAATAGAAAACTAATACATATTTTATGTGTATAGTACTAAATTACATAGTACATAATTACATGTAGGTGTGGACCTACACACCACTCATCAAGCCATGCTATGGTGGAGTCCTACATACAAAATAGAGGAAAACTGGCACAGATGTTAGCTCAGCCTGAAAAAGGAAGGAAATTCTGACACATGCTACAACATGGATGAACCCTGAAGACATCATCTAAGTGAAATAAATCAGACATAAAAGGACAAATATTTTATGATTCCACTTCTATGAGGTACCTAAAATAGTCAAATTCAGAGGGTCAGAAAGTAGAACGGTTGTTGCCAGGGGTTAGAGGAGGAAAGAACGGGGAGTTATTATTTAATGAGTATGGAATAATTTCAGTTTGGGAAGATGAAAAGTTACGGAGAAGGACGGTGGTGATGGTTTCACAGCAAGATGCAAATACTTAATGCCACTGAACTGTACACTTAAAATGGTAAGTTTTATGTATATTTTACTATAATAAAAAAATTAATATACCCTGAGTAAAAGAAACAAAGTGAGAATGGTCCAGAGATGTTTGAAAAATGGCAAAGAAAGCACAGCAAGAGAAGGGGTCCTTGTAGAGCAGTGGCTCTCAACTAGGGGAGATTCTTACCCACCAGGCGATATTTGGCGATATCTGGAGACATTTTTGGTTGTCACAACTAAAGGGTTGCTGCTGGCCTCTAGTGGTAGAGGATAGGGATTCTGCTAAACATCCTACAACGTACAGGACAGTCTCCCACAACAAAGAATTATCCAGCCTAAAATGTCCTTAGTAGTGCTGAGGGTTAAGAAGCCCTGATCTGGAGGTATTGGGTAACGTAGTTGGACAGAGTTGAAGGGAACTGATAAGATGTGTCTTAAATGCTAAGCCAAGAAGTTCAGAGTTCAGGTAATAGGTAACATATTCTTTAAGGTGGGAGAAGGGGGACTTAATGGTGAATGAGAAAGTTGAATCATAGGAGGATGGATTAGATGCAAGGAATGAGGGCAGGAGACCAGATAGGCAGATGTTGTGGTAATCTAGTATGGTGTGGCAAAATCTCTAATGCTCGATGTAGTTGCACGTGCCAGGCACTATTCTAAGGGCTTTACATGTACTAACTCATGTAGCGCTTATGGCACCTATGTGTTATACTCATTATTCTCATTTCACAGAAGAGGAAATGAGAAACAGAGTAAGTGTCCAACGTCAGTAAGGGATGGAGCTAGGCTTTGAACCCAGGAAGTCTGAGCTACCTCTTTTTACAGGTTGATTTTTCTTTTTAATGTTTAGATACATCTTTTTTTGGTCAACTTGGTTGGAAAATCCAGTTTATGGTTAAGTAAGATAAGGGGATTATCTACACTTTAGTATCTCCTTTCTACATTAGACTGCTGTTTGAGGGAGACTGAGAAAGCTGCTAAGACAGCAATTGGCTTCTTGAGTTTTAGAAAATTGCTTGGAGGGAAGATTAGAATTAAGAGTGGGTGAATTAAAAATATAGGTTGGAGGAGGTGAATAATCAGGGAGACATCGCAATTTCTCACCCACCAGCTCTCAAATTCTGACTCTCCAAAAGCTTCAGCAGGCTGTAGATGCCATTCCACTGACATGCATCAAACTTGAAAAACACAATCTAGGCCAGGATTGTCACTCCACCTCCCACTCCCCAGTAACACTCACTCATCCTGAACACTTCCCACTCAATAATCCTCTTCCATGAAAAGGAAAGAAGACGGCCATGCCTTGCTGTGATGGCCTTGTGTGAGCTTGTTTAAGGAATGGAGGGGTCTGTGCCACTGAGGAAGGAGAGCGGGGAGAGAAGGGGCTCTTTGTTTCATTGAGAGCACGCCATACTGTTTTCCTGCTCTTTGTAATCACTATTGCAGTCTGCTGTAGCTCTGAAGATCTGGAAGAGGCTGAAAAGCTGCTGGCTCAATTAGTATTTGTTCCTGAAGAGGTTTAAGACCAGGCACCCAGCTGTTTTAGTCTTGATTCTATCACTAACAAATTCTGTGATTTTGGACAACATTACCATAATCATCTTTATTTTATTGCCTGTTTTTCCATGCAACATCTTCTTTTGGTATTCATAACAGGCTACTGGAGTAGGTAAAGCAAATATTATTAGCATTTTTTTTCCTGATAAGAAAAACTGAAGCTCCAAAAGGATAAGTGATCTACTCAGGGTCACCCAGCTAGCAGGTGACAAAACTGGGACATGAATTTGGTTTGACTTATTTCAAATCTATTTGTTCTGATGTCGCTGCTTCTCCAACTCTAGGGAGCATAAGCATCACCTGGAGACTTTATTAAAACGCAGATCCCTGGGACCTACTCCAAAGTATGACATGTATATTACTATAGAGTAATGCTAAGAGTATCTATTACTATAATTTCTCTATTATTTAGATAGTATCTCTACACTAATTTAATAGGCCTGGGATGGGATCTGAGAATCTGCGATTCTAACAACCACACAGGTGATATTATTGGTGCTGTATTCTGGGCAATTTTTAAAGTAGTACTGCTTTATAGTGTACCACTCCACCTCTTTGTATCGGAGTTTCCTGATCTGTAAAAGAGAGATGATAACTGGCTCTCTTTCTCTCTCGGAATTGCTAGTGGGATTGTGGTGAATTAAAAATGGCTACAAACACTTTTCAAGTTCTCCCATAAAGAGAAACAGTCTATTCCTTGACTCTTGAATCTGGGCTAGCTTGGTGACTTGCTCTGACAAATAAGAGATGGTAAAAGAGACATGTGACTTCCAACCAAGAACTTAAGTGGCTTTGCAGCTTCCAGTCTTGCCCTTATGGAACCTTGAAGCCACCATATGAAGAAGCCCAGGCTGGAACTGGTGGTGACAGAGACTAGACATGAGTGAGGCCATCCAGGATCACCCTATCAGCTAAATAAAGCCACACGAGTGAGACCAAGAGAGACTAGCAGAAGAACTGCCTCATCAGCCCATAGGATTATAAGAAATGATAAATTGTGTTTGGGTTGGTCTGTCATGCAGCAATAGATAACTCAAATGAGGATAAAACAGATAATGATTATGAAAATATTTTGAAATTACAGTAATACCTCTGCAAATTCTCTAAGAATAAAGCTTTTCATAATAAATAATAAAACCAGCTGTACTAAAAATTAACAAAGCAGATAAAAGATCTAAAATCAAGCCAGTAGAATAAACATTGAATAAAAAAGAAACCTATGAAGACATACTAATAAAAATAGATGAATGAATGGGAGAGAAGATTCTTCTGTCCACTAACAAGTGTAGATGGAGTCGCAGAATTGGAAAATCAGCATTTTGCAACCATACGGTGAAGACTGATTAGAGCAAAAGTCATCAGTGGATGCTAAATCTAGGGAGAAAGTTTGGTCTCAATACGATTGAGATGGTGAAGCACCAATTGTTATTCACTGCAAAAGGAGAACCCTTAATTTCACAGTAAGAAAATCATACAATACCATGAATGGGTAATCAAAATTAAAGTCACCAGCGAGGGTCGATGGACACTATGTGGCTCTAGATGTGATACCACGAGAAGGACACACCCCTGGGGATGCATAACCTTAATCTACTCATGAGGAAACATTACTCAGATTGAACGACAGCCTATAAAATAACTAGTATCTGTTTTTGAAAAATTAAAATGTCATGAAAGACATAGAAAGACTGAGAAATTGCTCCAGATTAAAGGAGACTAAAGTGACAAGACAATTAAATGCAGTACACAATCCTTGACTGGATCCTGACTTGAGGGGAAAACGCTATAAGGGACACTATTAGGACATTTTTAAAAGATTGGAATATAGACTGCAGATTGGATAAAAGTCTTGTATCAATGCTAAATTCGCTGAACTCCATCACTGTACTGTTCTAATGTAAACCAAATATTCTTGGCCTTAGGAAACGCACATTGAAATATTAAGGAGTAAGGGGTCATGACGTAGGCAATCTACTCTCAAACAGTTTAGAAAAAATAAATTACACACAAGCACACATACTGAGAGAGAGAGTGAGTGAGTGAGCATGCAAGAGGGAGATGATACAGCAAAAAAAGCAAATGTTAAAAATTCATGAATCTTGGTAAAGGGTATATGAGAGTTTCTTAAGCTATTCTTGCAACTTTTCCTGTGTTTGAAATTATTTCAAAACAAAAAATTATAAAAAGCATATGCATGAATGTATTTTTGATTTCCAAGTGAAGATGAACTTTGTGAGCTTAATAAAAGGAAGAAATCATGAAGTAAATTATTGATAGATTTGGCCACATTAAAAAAAGCTTCTGTAAAATTATCAGCAAAATTAAAAGACAAAATACAGGCTAGGAAAATATTTGCAATAAAAATGACATAAGGCAAATAGAATTAAAGTTGTAGATATGAAATGCTTAAATTGCAGTAGGTAAATAAAGAATACAGGAGCACGCAGGGGTGGGGTAGTCGCTGGGGTGAGCGTGGAGTGCCCAGGGCCTGGGCCCTGGTGTGAGCTGGTATCCTGGGCACCACTGGCTCCACAGGGCACTGGAGGGGCCAGGCACCCGCAGCCCCCACACCCGGAGAGCCTTGGATCATGGCGCTATATACAAGATGATGGATGAGCATGGTGGGAAGGGCGCATAGCCTCAGATGTCCTCTGCCCCCGGTGCTGAAGCTGTCAGCCTTCCCAGCCCACTCTCCTCTCCTGAAGAGCAATGGGTTCTCTGTTGACTTCTTACCCTGCTGAGCAGCCAGTGCCAGGTCTACCCTGTGGCCTGGCACCTGGCAGTCTGCCTGCCAGACCATTCCCAGATTATAACATCACCACCTCTAAGAAGCGTACATGGCGGTGGTCTCCTGCCTCCTGCTCTGCAAAGGTTGGAACAAAGGATCCAGGACCCCTGATGTCCACACCTTGAGCACTGCAACTCAGAAGGACTCACTCTGCTCTTCCTGCAGCCGGCAGCCCCGTCAGGGCTGGTCCAGGGCAGCACCTAATGAGGAAGCACAGGCCTGCAAGATAGAGATTTGCCCCAGACCACACAGCCAAGGGCTGTGCCCGGGAGAACCCAGGAGGGTCATCTTCAGAGTGTGCGCTCGACCCCACCATGCTGATCACGAAGTAAAACAGCCTTTCACAGGGCGCTGTGCTGCGAGTAGTTTCCCAGCCTCTCCATCAAATTGTCAAAATCCGGCTACCCTGGTTCCTACCGGGGAAAGGCCTTGGACTCCTCATTCTCCTCTGCCTTCCTGACTGAGAGCCTTGAAATCACCATCAGGAGGGTCAGAGCTCAAGGTCACAGTCTGCGGAAGGAGGCTGGAGCCACCCTAGCGTCCACTCTGAGCTCCCAGCATAGCCTGGCCAGTGGGATTGGGAGGGTGGGTGGGACTTTTGTTGGACTTATTTCCACTCCTTTATCAGAACACGTAAGAAAATGTCTTGTAGCATCAGCCACCAACTCTAACAGTTCATCTGTACCCAACTAACAGGAATTTAAAAGATCGCAGGTCTGGGGTACAAAGAATAAGTACCACGTTCAATAAATAATACAGCAGCAGCTGCTACCTTTTATGGAGCGCTTCCTTGTCCTAGGTCCTGTGCCAGTCACTTCCCCTGCGCCGTCTCCTGGAGCCCTCTCTCCCACCCTTTGACGTGTGGGCTTCCCAGTGATTACCCAGGATCACACAAGTTGTAACAGGGGGTGAGGAGGAGAAACAGTTACCTAAGCCTGAACTTGAGGCCCTTGGGGAAGGCATCCTTGCCTGTTTCCAGCTGGGACCTACCTCCCCAGAATCCTGGCTCCCCCAGGTCACAGCATCTGAGGCTTCATTAATTATCCTTAGGACACGCCACAAATAAAGCTGGAGGGTTCTGTCCCTCTTGGTGGTTGCTTCTCTCCCCTCTGAGAAAGCTAGAATCTGAGCAAAAAATTATTAGCATCAGAAAGGTCTCCATTCAGCCTGGCCCCGTCCGGAGACTAGTGGGCCTGGTGCTCCCACTGCTGGGACGCCGGCCTTCCTCTCCTCTCCTGGGTACTTGGAAAAAGCCCTTTCAATCAGATCCTTCTCTTTCCTCTTGGGTCCTTCCACCTCTATTGCCTAGCACTTTCCACAGTCACCTGGGGGGCAAGGAAGGCCAGGAAGTCACATGGGTGGCTTTTTATCCCTCCAACCTGCCTCCTCCTCTTTCCTTTATCATCGGCACCATTGAGGGAAGGGCAGGGGGCAGCTAGAGAGGCGTGGAGAAGTCATAGGTCTCAATCTTTGATCAATTTTTTCATTCTTAGATAGAAAGAGGGGAGGAAGACTAAAATAGGAGAGTGGCCATTCTTGGGGACCAGTAGCTTTGCCTGTTTTTAGTGGCACTGCATTCAAGAAAAATAGCCAGCTGTTGCTTTAAAACCTGGTTTTCTTTAGCCAGGAAACTTTGGGTCTGTAAATGGGCATCTTGCTGGGCGTGAAGGACTACTGGGGGGATTAACTGGGAACAGCATGTCCAGCTAGAGGGAGGGAGGAGTGCTGGGCCTGGGCGTCAGATATGGGGCAACGCTGACTTTTCAGAGAATCCTGTTCTGTGCTGTTCACCTTTTTGTTTAAGCATTTTTCTAAAGGCAGTGTAAGTGTTGACGATTGTTAGAGCTGGGTAATGGGGGTTCATTACAACATTTTCTCTATCTTTAAAAAATATATTTTAAAATTTCCAAAATAAAGCAGTTTTAGACAATTAAAAAAATAAAAATACAAGCAAGACTGTTCAAAAAAAAAATAAAAGAAAAATACTAATCAGTGTTAAAAAAATTTATCCTTACAAGTAATATAATAATGAAAATGGAAAAAATAGAGTCTTTTCACTTATGAAGTCAGTAAAGATGGAAAATGATAATATTCAATGCTGTCAAGGATGTAGCATAGTGAGGACTTATGCTGGTAACTGTGACAATTTGTACAACTTGGAAATCACATATTGAGAATTTAAAAAGTGTTCTTACTCTTGATCCAGTAATTAAATTCTAGGAATTCATCCCATGAAAAGAATCGGAAATCCAAACAATAATTTAATCCAAAGATGTTCTTTGCAGCATCGTTTGTTATTGAATATTTGGATAGTCCAACGAGAAGTTAAGTAAATTAGGTTGCACATGATGTTCGTAAAAAGTTTTCAATAATATAGGGAAATTTTTATAATACGTTAAACAAAACGAAGCATATACTTAAAAGATTAAACGGAAAGAAACAAAATATTAACAGCTATCCACCAGTCAAGGTCCTAGCAGGACACAGATGGCACACCCAGGAGGGTTGAGCTGAAGAAAGCTTAAAGAAGGGATGATTCAGAGAGGTGTGGGCAGGGTTTATAGGAGCCATCCAGCGACTCAGCAGCGGAGCGTAGCTCCTAGCCGAGTCCCCAGGCATGCAAGACTAGGGAATGGATGACCAGAACTTGGAGGCAGCTCTGGAAGAACGCCTGGAAGATCCTCACCGAGTTCTTCTCCTACCCTGTGGTCTGATCTCCCACTGGGCACACACATGTGAAACCTGGTCACGCAGTCCCTAGAGATCAGCCTTCTGGTGAGAGAGCCAGGCAGAGAACTGTGGAGAGCGGATCCAGAGGTGTAGACAGAAATTAACCAGCACAAATATTGTCTCTGGTTGGAGGATTGTGGGTGTTTATTATTTTCTTTTTATCTGCTAGCCTATAAAACTCCTGGCTGTGGCGTGAACACCCCCTGCCCAGAAGAAGGAGTTTGGTAACAAAAGACTTACAGTTTACATATTCTGCTTTCTTTCTCAAGCTATCAGAGTCAAAACAATTTCAGATGTAAAACTTACATTAAGAATATATGCTTACATTTTTCTAAGCTATCGGTTACAAACGTTCTTCAGCAATTAATCCCTCCCTCTCCCTATCTCCTCTTTCCTGATTTTTGTAATGTGCTTCTTTTTCTTATGTTATTTGTGTATTTAGTAAGTAAATTTCTTACAACAGAAAAACCTCATCGGACTGTCTGCTTTATGACTAGCGGTGGCCGCACGGAGCACTGTACTGTTGGAACAGCAGCAGCAGAAGTAACAGCTTTGATCGGGTCAAGGCCAATTAGGACAGGGGCAGGCCACTTTCTGTCACCCCCACACTGGGGAAATGCAGTGCTCAGAATGTCCACGGCTATTGTAGAGGTAGAGAAAGAGTCAACGTCCGCGGGAACACTGCTTTCCTATTTTTAGAACCACTGTGACTATACAGGATGTTTTTGTCTAGGACCACGCTTCAAACTTGGCCAAATGTTCATGCACCTGTAGTGTAGGCACACAACTATACCATAAAAAATCCAGATTCATTTCAGTTGAGTTTAGGAACATAATTCTTGAATATTTTTATTTGGAAATGTGCTGATTTTATAGAAAGTGTCTGGTATAAAGCAAGTGACTGTATTTTAAAATAAGCCTTTTACTAAAAAAATGTCCTCCACAAAGGCCTAGTATTATTTAATCAGGTAAATCTGATTTCTGTTATAGACATTTTATGTTTGAAAAGCAGTCATATTTGAGGTGTGTAACCGTATCATTTTGGCCTTGACAAGCTAATTTGAAAAAAGAGAATTTGAAAGAAGAAAGGTATTGTATTCACTCAGAATTTTGAATAACTTTTTAAAGTATAATTTGAAATGATTAAAACAACTCATTACCTGCAAAAAGGCTTGGGTCATGTGTATTTTGACTTAAATTATTTTGCATATTGACGTTGATTTTGATCATTTGCTCGCTATCAAGTCTTCTCTGTGGGTATTATGCAGTAAAAGCATTAACAACACAGACTTCAATTCAGAATATTAAAATTCATCGGAACATTGTAGGTGCATTTGGTGCATCGAGAAGTTTGGTCATGATCAGCCTGTCGTGGCTTATCTCCTGGGGGAAGCACCAATTTTCTCACATGTTTTGGCTTGTTTGAATGTCAGGGACCTGGACCTTGAACTCGCTGTGAACTCATCTTTCTAGGCTGTAGTTCTAATTCATCAGGTACAGTTTTAAAAATATTATTTTGGAGTAAATTAGATAAAATAGATGCTGATTTCCTCCCTTTTCATTTTTTCATGTTATCACATGTATTCTGACTTTGATATTCATCTAACTCTAACCATTAACTTAAGTAAGTGTGCCAGTGTGTGTGTTTATCGATTAACTCAATCAATTGATAAAATACTTTTTTCTAACAAAATATGTAATTAATAGCCATAACTTATGTGTTAGCAGATAGCAAACATGCAAACAAAATCAGAATAAATCAAATGACTCATCCAGCTTCCATAAAAACCATGTAAAATTGCTTAGTTATCAACATATTAAAAAGGTAACACTTTAGGATTGAATTTTTATAAATAAGTCAAAATAGAGAACTTTTAAGACTTAAGGTACTGATTTACGACAACGGCTTGAGCTAAGGATAAACCAGATGAAGAATGAGCCCATTTGTATATACGATATAATGTAATATAATATAAATCACTGCCATTTTCCTTTTACTAAATAGTTAAGAACACTAAACTTCACCTTGCCAAAGGGGACCAATGCTGAGGCCTGCATTGACAATGCCCATATATGACAAACATGCACAAATTAAATTTATTAAAGAACACATCATGAGAAACTCTGCCACTAGGATCCAGTGCTTGACAACAGCATAGCAAATTCCATTAGGTTTCGATGCCTGAGAATAATCATCTGTGGCTTGATGCCTCACCTTTAGGTCTAAGGATACCCTCTGTACCCATGGCTTTTGGAGTTATTCTTCCTTCATTTCCTCCCAGCTATATGTCTGTTCAATACAAGCTGGCAGTGTTTCTGCTGGTATAGCATTCTCAAAAAAAAAAAAACCTTGTTGGTCTTCTGTGCAATTCATGGGGATCCAAGACATCACACAAGAGGGTCTTCCACAGATCTTTCCTGGATAGCCCCACCTTTATTCCTGACTTCTGTTGAGATAGTTACCTGGGTCCATAAACTACATGCCTAATCTCTTTAGCAAAAGTCTGTCCAGCCACAACACTGGTGTTCTCTCCCGAGCACCCTTTCTCATCTTTTGCTATCTGGATAGGTTGAGAATTTTCTAAATATCAAGTGCTAGTTCCTTTTTACTTAACGATTCCTTCTTCAATATATCTCTTTCTTCTTGCATTTTACAATAAGCAGTAAGGAGAAACCAGTCTGCACTTTCCACACTTCACTTGGAAATCTCCTTAGCTAAATATCCTAGTTCATTGCTTGCAAGTACTACTTTTCACCCAACTCTAGAACACAAATCAGCTAAGTCTTCTGCAACTTGCTGACAAGGATCATCTTTCCTCCAGTGTCCAATAACAGGTTCTTCATTTCCTTCTGTGACCTCATCAAATCACCTTTAATGTACATATTTCTACCAGCCATCTCTTCAAGGCAATCTAGGCCTTTTCTATAATGCGTCTCAAAGTTCTTCCAGCCTCTACCCACTAACCCAATTCCAAAGCCACTTCCATATTTTTACATATTTTTTACAGTAGTACCCTGTTCTCAGTACCAAAATCTGTATTAGTTTCTTAGGGTTCTATAACAAAGTACCACTAACTGGGTGGCTTAAAACAATAGGAATTTATTCTCTCACAGTTGTGGTGGGTAGAAGTCCAAAATCAAGGGGTCAGCAGGGCTGTGTTCCCTCTGGAGGGAGCCCCTTGCTTGCCTCTTCCTAGCTTCTGGTGTTTGCTGACAATCTTTGGTATTCCTTGGCTTATAGCTGTATCACTCCTATCTCTGCCTCTGTCATCATATGGTTTTCTGTCTCTCCATAGAGCCTTCTTATAAGGACACCAGTCATTGGATTCAGAACCCATCCTAATCCAGTGTGACCTTATCATAACTAATTACATCTGCAAAGACTCTATTTCTGAATAAGATCATATTCTGTGATTCTGGGTGGACATGAATTTTGGGGGGACACTCTTTACCCCAGAGAACCTCATACATATTAAATTGTCTAACTATGCACAAAATCCAAACTGTTCCTTGGAGGCCGGCCTGGTGGCACGGCAGTTAAGTTTGCATGTTCTGCTTTCGTGGCCCAGGGTTTGCCAGTTTGGATCCCGGGTGCAGACCTAGCACTGCTTGTCAAGCCATGCTGTGGCAGGCGTCCCACATATAAAGTAGAGGAGGATGGGCACGGAGGTTAGCTCAGGGCCAGTCTTCCTCAGGAAAAAAAAAAAGAGGAGGATTGGCAGCAGATGTTAGCTCAGGGCTAATCTTCCTCAAAAAAAAAAGAAGAGAAAAAATTTTTTTAAAAATCCAAAAAAACCTGTTCATTGGAGTCTAATTAGCAAAAAAGTAAATCAATAGTCATTGAGTATCATAGATACTTATGAAGGAAATTCAATTTTCCTAAGGAAAAGTAAATTTCACATGTGTAGTTCAGTTTACTTTCCTATCTTTGGATTATATTTTTACCTCTTAGTTAGGTCCATTTGCTTAATCTACTGTATTAAGACCCACTCTAGAAAAAAAGTTAGAGGACAAAATGTTTTTTAGTTTTGTTTTTTGTTTGTTTCTTTTGTTCCTTTTGCTCTCCGTTCACTGTTCCCTGCCCATCTCTCCTCTTTCCCAGAGTGGCTGTCATATTTGTGATTCTCTATCCCCTTTTAAGAAGTGTTCTTATATTTGGGAAAATTCCTAACTTGTAAGTTCTGCCTACCTAAATTAAAATTCCCAGCCCCTTTACCAGTTCTTTTTAACAATGAACCAGAAATTCTAACAAGCCAAGAAAAAAAGGCATGCAAATTGGAAAGAGAAAAGTAAAACAGAGTATTCACAGATGATACAATCATCCATATTGAAAATCCTATGGAACTGACAAAAGAGCTACTAGAACTAGTAAGTTCAGAGAAGTTGAAAGATACAAAGTCAATATACAAAACCAACTGTACATCTATACGCTAACAGTAAATAATTGGCAATTGAAATGAAAATAAAAACAATACCATTTATCATAGCATCAAAGACATGAAATGTTTATGGATAAATTTGACATAATTTGTATAAGATGTGTACATTGAAAACTACAAAACGTTGCTGTGAGAAACTAAAGAAAACCTAAATCAGTAGAGAGGTGTACTATATTCATGGATCAAGAGACTCAATATTATTAAGATGTCATTTATCCCCAAATTGATCCATATGTATATTCAATGGAATAAGAATTAAAATCCTAGCAGATTTTTGCACACATTGTCAAGCTGATTCTAAAATTTGTATGGAAAATGCAAAAGACCTAGAATAGTCACATGCACACAATACATGAAAAAGAACAAAGTTGGAGTACTAACACCATCTGATTTCAAGACTTATCATAAAGCTGCAGTAATCAAGACAGTGTGGTATTGGTACAAAGATAGACATATACAAATAGTTCAATGGAATAGAGTTCACAAATAGATCCAAATAGGTTTGGTCAAATGATTTTTGACAAGTATGCTAAGGAAATTCAAGGGGGAATGAATAATCTTTTCAACAAATGGTGCTAGAACAATTGGATAGTTTATGCAAAAGAAGGAACCTCTACCCTGATCTCACACCATACACAAAAATTAACTCAAAGTGGATCCTAGACCTAAATGTAAGTGCTAAAACTATAAAATTCTTAGATGAAAACATAGAAAAAATTTTAGTTAACTTAGGTTTTGCAAAGATTTTGTAAAGACTACACAAAAAATACAAACTACAAAGGAAAAAAATCAGTAAGTTGGACATCTTCAAAATCAAGAATTTTTACTCTTTGAAAGACAATTCCAGGAAAATGAAAAAGCAAGCCACAGAATGGGAGAAAATATTTGCAAAATATTTATCTGATAAAGGACTCATGTCTGAAATATATAAAGAAGTCTTACAACTTAATTATATGAAGACAAACAGCCCAATTAAAAATGAGCAAAATGGTAGCGTAGTGGTTAAGTTCATGCCCTCTGCTTTGGTGGCCCAGAGTTCACGGGTTCGAATCCCACGTGTGGACTTACACACAACTCATCAAGCCATGCTGTGGCAGCATCCCATATACAAAATAGAGGAAGATTGGCATGGATGTTAGCTCAGGGGCAGTCTTCCTCAAGAAAAAAAGTTAAAAAAAAAGAGAAAAGAAATGTAATCATAGCATCCAACAGGAAGAGAGAACACAGATCTGCCAGAAAGTTTGCTTTGCATCAGCCCAACAGTTAATATTGCCACAGATCCCCACGCATGAAAACTCCTCTCCTCTCTTAGTAGCTGGTGGTCAAATTAACTAGACATCATTGTGAGCCAGCTGATGTTTGAAATTCAGCATTTTAGGGTATCAACACATGATGCATGAAAGCATGGATCATATGCAAGATGATTATTGTAGGAAAATTGAGGATGGTCTGTAATAATAATACTACTAGAATTTATTGAGGTCTTACTGCATGCCAAGGGCTTTCTGTGGTTTATCTCCAAGGATAAACCTTATCTATCATCAGCTCCATTTTAGCGATGAAGACATTGAGATTTAGGCGGGACAACTTTCCCAGACTGATGAGTTTGGATTAGAATGCAGGCAGTGTAGTTTCAGAGCCTGAGCTCTTGCCTACTGCTCTCTTCTGCCTCAAGACATATCAAAGAAATGCTGAAGGGGACAGAAATTTGGGAAATCAAGGAGGAAGGCAGGCTCCTCTGGTGGAGGTGGTGGTAGAAGGAAGTGGACTAAGGCCAGACAGCAGGAGGCAGGAGACTGACTGTTATTCTGCTCAAAAGCACTGAGAATTGATGTGATTTTGTTAAAGATTCATTCAGCTTAGAGAAAGAGGCAGATAAACCCCTCTACTCTTGTGAAGAGGGCAAACACACTGGCATCAAAATGGAGCTTTCTCCTGAGACTCTCACTTCATCCCTTTCATGTCTTTTTAGTACCATTTCTTTCTCTTCTCATTCCCTTTAATCACCAGGCTTCATATTACAAGCAGAGAAACCCAGGCCTGGCTTCTCTTATTTGAACTTCACTTATATTGGCCCCCGGGCATCTTGGCAACTAGGCAAGGTGACAGCAACCTGGAGGCACAGAGGACCTGGTTCCCTCTCCCACCCCTGGCCTCATTAAATATGGTGCCGTTCCTACCAAGAGGGCTGGGGGTGGAGGCTGTGTGGGCAAAAGACACAGCTTCCAAATGTTCTTGTAAATATTCATAAAAACATGTCAGTGTTGCTAAACCCACAGCAAACGATAATCACCCGTCCCCCTACACCCTTCATCGTTTTGCTGTTAATCCTTTTGTCCGCCTTGAATTCCTTCCCACAGTTGCTTCTCCCCCGTCCCTGTGTTTTGAGCTGCTGCCAGCGACCCTAGCCTTTGCAGGCCTTCATGCAGGTCTGTGGTACCCTTTTAAAAGCAGCGATCCTTTGCTGCCAGGAAGGGATGGGAATGACACACACCATCCCGGGGAGGGTGCTTCTCCTCATCTTGATTCCTTGCTCTTGGGGAACACAACAATTATTCTGCCCAGGAACTGATGGGGATTTCTGAACAACCTGGCACATCTGAAACATTTTTCTGACTCATTGAGCTGGCATATACTGCTAGATCAGCACTGGCCCTGTTCCACGCAGCCTGTCACCAACAGTGGGTGTTGTTGTAAGCACTAGTTTTGATTGTGGCAAGATGGGCTCTGTGACTCTCCTCTTGTTCTGTTGAGTTCAGAAAAGGCATCTGGTCTCCATTCACATTACATTTGACAAGAGTCCAAAACCTAAATGGATGTTGCTAATAAAGAACTGTAAGGAAAAAACATGTTGAGAACAACTGAGTATACTCAACACATATCAAGCTTTGGAGCAGGGGGAGGGAGAGGAGAGTGAATGCACTGGCTTAGGCTCACCGACTGGAGAGTGAGAGCTCGGGGCTCTGCTCCGGGCTCTGTCCGTGAACTGTGCCTCAGATTGCCTTCTTGAAACTGAGAGTGCTCAGAAAGCGCTTTATGATACAGAAGAGACTGCACGGGACCTCGCATATGTTTAACTCTGCTGTTGGTCAACTCAGTTGCAAATGAGCCAGTATTAATTGAACAACCACTCTGTGCCTAAGTCACTGGCTGCCAAGGGGTGGCTTTAACTCCTGCATAACCTTCATTGGTTCCCTCTCTCTAAACTCTTTGATCTGGATAATTGGCATGTCTTCCAGCTTTTGTATAGTACATTCAAACTTGACCTGTGTCCATCTATCTCTCCCCTTTATCTTTCACAGGCGTGTCTCTTGCATTTCAAACTCTATCTTGGTCCCAGAGGACCTAACCAGCACAGAAGGAGAGTTTATGTCTAAATGGAATTGGTCAGAGTAGGCTGAAAAATGTTAATATGTGTGAACCTAAATTAAACTAAGTATCAATAAAGCCTTCATTGAACAACGATTATTTCCTGGGGTATCTTCTAAATATGAACTATCTGCAAACTATGCATACACCAAGGTAACTGAACAAGAAAACTTTGAAAAGACTATTTTCAGTTTTAGGATAATTACATTACTATAGTTAAAACTCTTCTTTCAGATAACATTTAGCTAAAATAATAGATTCTAAACCACCTTAGATTATCCTACTAAAATCATATTGTCTATATATGAAAGAGCACCTTTCTTTATGTTATCAACTATAGAGGGCATATACCTTGCTGATTGAAAAATGGCATCACACATGGGGCTGGCCCGGTGGTGCAGCGGTTAAGTTCGCACATTCCTCTTTGGCGACCTGGAGTTCACCAGGTCGGATCCTGGGTGCGGACCTACGCATCACTTGTCAAGCCATCCTCTGGCAGGCATCCCACCTAAAATGGAGGAAGATGGGCACGGATGTTAGCTCAGGGCCAGTCTTCCTCAGCAAAAAGAGGAGGATTGGCAGCAGATGTTAGCTCACTACTAATCTTCCTCAAAAATAAAAAAAGATGTCACACAAATAAGAAATAAATATTCCCACTGGATATTTTTAACTGCTCTATCCAGAGAAAATTCCTACTCTCTCAATTTTTGCAGAAATATATGATGTAGGATGTCTATATGTTAAGATTGTTTAGTTTTGGCCCATGACTCTAAACCTTAACCAGTCCAGTTCAAACACTGAAAGAAGTAAATAAAAACTACAAATAATCTAATGTTGTTCTCAGTGGGTTATTATATGGTAGATAACCATGTCTAAAGCTTGTCTGCTCCTCAGGTAAAACACTGGCGTCAGGAACTCAGAGTTGTAATTTGTCAGGTAAACATCTGGTATGCTGTGTTAATGGAACGTATGATAAAGTAATAGCTTATTTCTTGGGGGAAGTGGAAGGCTGCCCTTTTTGAAGATGGAAAGGTCTGTGTCTGGATTTAGCCATGATTGACCACGTCTGAACAAGCAAGGATTGGGACACAACATTCAGAACAGTCTTCATGTATCTCTGCAGGTAAAAAGTCTTAGTAAAGAAGTGCAAGAGTGTACTGGCTGACTTAAAGGTGAGAATAGTGATGAGAGCAACTGTACATGTGCTAAGTTCCAGGTGTTGGCAGACCAGTCAGGTGTCACAGACCCTGAAGTCAGCTAGAAAGGTAAAATTATAGTTGAGGGGCAGATCTAGGATTCAGCTGCTGAAACTATGAGTTGAGCTCGTAGATCAGAGCAGGTGTCCAAGGACCCAAAGCCTGTGGGACCCCTGTGGCTACACATCAGGAAGGGCATTTGACAGGAATGCAGAGACAAGTCAAGGAAGATGGGAATTGAAAAATGAATCTCAAATTTCGATTAGAGCACATCATTCATTTGGTCATTCAGCATTTTGACCAATATTTATTGAGTGCTTATTTGTACCTGAACCTTTGCTAGGCATTGGAGATATAAAGATGAAAGGATGTGTCTTGCCTTTTAGTGCTGGAACAGAAGACACTATTATATAAGATGATAATTGCTGTTATTACGGAGGTACAAATCGCATGGGACCTTTGGGGGAGTCTCCTTCAATCCTCAATTTCCTTCTAATTACCAAATCCTCTCTCTCCATCACAGCTGAATTTCTACATTTGCTGTCTCCGTTTCTTCACCTCTTCCTCCTCAACTCACTCCATGCTGGCTTTTGCTTCTATCACTCCACCAAAACTGCTTTCAAGTTCCTCTGCTAAATTCCACGATAATCTTCAGTCCTTATTTACTTGACCTCTTGGCAGGATTTGATATTTTAAATCATTCTTTTCTTTTCAAAATACTTTCCTCCTTTGGCTTTCCAAGGCAACACATTCTCTCCCACCTTATTGGTCAGTCCTTTGAAAACCTTTCTTCCTCCGCCCACACCTTAAATATTGAGGGTCCCTGGAGCTCTTTCTTCTTATTGTCTGTACCCAGGTTAGTTCTTCACAATAGTCATCACACTTCACTGTTATTTCATTGTCTTTCTTGCCATTGTCTTTCCTGTAAATTTTGTGAGGCCAGGAATATATCGCCACTCGATTTTCAGTGCTAGCACCACGCATAACATGAAGTTTGTGCTTGATAAATATCAGTTGAGAGAATGAATAGTTGACTGAATCTGAGAATCCTTTACAAAAAGGTTACAATTGAGTTGAGGCTTAAAAGAAAAGTAGGAGAAGCAAAAAATAAGAAGTAGAGATTTTTAACATGAGAGGTGATTGGGAGGTTTTTGCGGATTTTGAGCAGATGAGTGATATACTGAAATTCGAATGTTAGATCACTCCAGTGGCAGTGTCGGGGATAGATTGGAGGAGGGGATTCATGGCAACTGATATTGCAATAGTCTTAGCAAATAGGGTGAAGGCTATAGAGTTGAAGGAAAAGGAATGAATGGTTCAAGGCATAATTAGGAGGTTGAACCAACAAGTCTTAAAGATGCATTGGTTACAGGAGATGAGGAAGAGAGAGGACTCTTGGTTGCCTTAGATTCCTTAACCAGCATAGAAAACATTGGAGAAAAAGAAATTTGGGAGAAAAAGTTTTGGATCCAATGAGTTTTATGTTCTTAAGTTCCATTACGGGTGTGGAAGTTGGATTACATAATAAACTCTAGGAGTTCAGGAACCATGTCAGTTAAATCACATAGTTCATCCTAAGGTTGGTGCTTAATAAATTCTTTTGATGGTATTGATGGAATACCGCATTGCCAATACTGCATTGCCGTTCCATCCTGGGGAACCCCTTTACACAAAGCCCATGTGTTTATTTACTCACCCCTGTGGGACTTTATGACTAGGTTGCCCTTTAGATGAACATTATCTATTTTTGCAGATGCTGTTTCAAAATTGATTAGTTCTCCGACCCGCCCACTGAACTCACCCAACCTATTGAAGAAACAGAATGGGCTGTGGATTATAGGGTTTCAGATAATACCAAGTCCCTGGTGAAAGGTATGTTATTTCACTGCTTTGTTCTGCTTTTGGAAAAGTGTAGCTGTGTTTTCTTTTCTCTAACTGTATAGGTCACAGCAATTTTTTTTTCCACCGGGAATTACGAGCTATACAGAAGATTTCCAGAGTAGAGTCACAGTCTCACACAAAAGCTAACTACAACTAATCAGGGCCTGGGAGGCACACAGAGGGTAATTAGTAGGTTATATTTGGGTCAGTACTAAGGTCATTTATGAGATATTACGGGAAAAACAGACCTTTTGGCTTTCTGAAGCAAAAAAATGGAAATATATTCATTTATGCATTGTAGTATATGCATTAAAACGAGTTAAAGACATTTTTGGTGATTTCATGTGTATGTGCATTTGTGTATGTAAGATGATTTTAAAAGGATAAACTGAAACATTGTACTGTATTCATAATAGGATATTAAAATTGGTAACAAGAAATTGCACAAATTTATTCAATATGCTACAACTAGCATCAGAGCTGACAAAAGAGGATTCTCTTAGTTTAGCATACTTTCTGTTACTAAAGAAGCATTCATTTGGTAGTCTTAAAGCTTTCATTATACAATATAACTAATGAATTCATGATAACAGAACATGTTTATAGTGTATCTTAGTTCCCATGGACTGTGTGGGCTTTTTGGGGCTTCCCTGACTACTATGAACGCCAAATGAGAGGAAATAATGTTAACTCAAAGTGAGAATGTAAGATAGATATTTAGGAATCATTGAAGACAGTGAAGGTTATCAAATTGGTGAACTACAGGGATGGATTAAAAACAAAGGCCATAACATGTCTTCTTCACACACTCATACAACTTGATCTCATTTATGCCCATTGTTTTAACCACCATTATTATTATCTTTTTTTGAGGAAGATTATCCCTGAGATAACATCTGCCGCCAATCTTCCTCTTTTCTTTTTTTTTTTTCTGAGGAAGATTGGCCCTGAGCTAACATCTGTGCCCATCTTCCTCCACTTTATATGTGGGACGCCTGCCACAGTATGGGTTGATAAGCAGTGTAGGTCCGCACCCAGGACCTGAACTGGGAAACCCTGGGCTGCCGAAGTAGAGCATGTGAACTTAACTGCTGTGCCACCAGGCTGGCCCTTAACCACCACTGTTATGGAAGCAGATTTCTCCCCCATTTCTTTCTCTAGGTCAGACCTTCTCTCTTGAACTTCAGATCCACAAATCCAATTACCTTCTATATCTACATCAATTTTTGTCTAAATTCATTACCTGGTTAATATCTGTATCTATATTTCAATGCATTCAAAGTTAAGCTCATTATCTTCTCCCATAAACATCTCCTTCTTCCTGTTGAGGTTTCTAATAAGCCAAACGTTCAGTCCTGGGTATCATCCTCTCCTCTTTCTCCCTCATTGCTTATATCTAAGCACTTAGAATGATTTGGCTTATAAATATCTATGGAAACGATTCCTTTTATTCCCTTCTACTGTCACTGTGAAATTCAGGATTTCAAGATTCTTTCCTTGAATGACTCCCATAATGTCTTAAGGGGTCACTCAGCTTCTAGTCTTTTCTGATCTTCTCTCTTTAATCCATTCCTTGAATCTCTACCAGACAGAGTTTTTAAAAAAATACAAATCTGGCTATGTAACTCCCCTCATTAAGACTTTGGTCTGCCTCTCTTACCCTCAAAAAGTGATCATTAACTTCTATTTCTCATATAAAATAGAGGCCATCAAGCATGAACTTTCTTAACTTCACTCAGCCCTCCCCATGTGTATATGTATATGCATATGTATTTGCATTACTCTTGTCTTTGTCTCCTTTTCAACATCCTTATTCCTGGCCAAGGGCAAGCTCTGGGCCCACGATCCGTGTTCCTTTGCTTTCTGCCTCCTCAGGGCTCTCAGGCCATCATTTGTAGCCATTCTCCTCACCCTCCACTTCTCTATTGCCTTGTTCCCCATGACATATAGACATGTTCAAATTTCCTTGATCTTAAACAAAAGTCATCCCTCAGATGCAACAACCCAAACCTAACTCACCATTTCTCCACACCATCTGTGGTTAACTGTTTTCTGTCCTTCAAAACTCAGTTGGAGCTGTACTCCCCAGCCCTACTCCCACTCTGTGCCATCAGGTCATCTTGAATATTTATCTATCAAAGACTTCACTTATCATACTCAACTATTTGCTTGCCTGCCTTCTCTGTTAGACTGTGAGCTTCTTTACTAGGAACTGGTATTATATCGTTACTACCAGCAATTAACTAATTAATTAAGTAGTGAGTATAAACGTCAAAACATAATCTCAAGTCTGGACATCCTTATTTTTCTAAAATTTCTATTTTTAGCTCTCATATTATGAGAAAGTAAATTTAGTCAATCAGGTTTATTACCCTCCACCCCCACACCCCCAGAGGGCTGTGTGTAGATTCCAGGCAAGTTATGAAGTACTGATGCTGGCGGGGGTCGGGTGGGCGATGTGTCTGGTCCCGAGTTGCTCAGGCTGCATCCCTGAGGCTCCCCATTCCTGTCTGGTCTCCATCTACTGTACATTCAAATGGCTATACCCTCCTGATCCAGACCACAAGGCACTCTGGCTTGGCTTTCTCTCGACTACTTCTATCTACTCTCAAGAAACATGCAACTGGACTTTCTCTTGTTCCCTCTCCCCTCTAAGATTAGGATAGGAGTTAAGCAGGGAGTAGGCCCTCTTCTCAGAAAACACTGATGTCTTAAGTTTCTTACTCTTCTCTGTCTTTGTCCCCAAGGAATCAGTTTTTAGATCAAACTGGCTTTGATCTTTGCTTCCAAATCTGTTGGTATAAACTTTATGCTGAGAATCTTTTAGGGATTAGGGTTTTGAAACCCCAAATCCTATTGTATCAGTTCTGATGCTTTCTACTGCAAAAAGTAGAATACCTAAGTAAAGAGTAACTGCCATAATAAAAAGGTTTACTGATGTCATATAAGAGGAGGCCCACGGGTAGGGGACAATTCTTGAGTTGGTTCAGAGCACAACAATGTCAATGATGACCCGGCTTCTTTCCTTCTCTCTGCTTCCCCATCCTTTATATTGGCTTGGTTCTTAAACTTGTTTCCTCATGGTCTCAAGATGGCCGACTCTCTCTCTTTAGGAAGGAATATACATTATATTACACTTTTAGAATAAGAAAATAAGATATTGCAAAATCAAGTCATCCATGTTGTGGTAGTATGTAAAATGTTTCCAACTCCAGCAAACAGGGAAATTAAATGATCAGGGCAACTTCAAAATAACAAATGACATTAGCATAAACAAGACTTCTATATTTGTTCCAAATTTGGAAGTCATGTGTTAAGGATGGTATTTAATCGGTTTACATAAAACATCTCTGCAAAATACATATATTAATCAATTGCTATAAATGCAGTGTGTGTAGATTGGGGATACATATTACCAACGAGTGGGCAACAAAATCACCAAAGAAAAATAAAAAAGGAACGTAAGAACTTGTCTAATATATAACCCCAAAGCCTAATGCGTTAGAAACTCATGTTTCTACATGAAGGTTCAAATGTCATGCTTTAGCTTAAATGATAGTACACTGATTTCTGGTGAAAGCTTTTTCTGCACCCTTATCAGCTTACTTTGCTTAAGATAAGCTTGTCCCTTCTTCTGCTTATTTAAAATTGAAAAAAAAAAGCATTTTATTTCCATCTTTTAAGTCTCTTAGACTTATCTTTACCTCTCTGCTGATCAACCTATAGGTTGCCAAGGCAGGTCCTGTAGCAGCCAAGAATCAAAGCGTCTGGTCTCTTTTCATAATCATATCAAAGCTCTGGATAGCTATATATTTTACTCCAGAAGGTGGAGATTGTTTATATTTGGCGCTCGTCCTTCCTTAGTTTGCATTATAACCAGAAAATTATGCATTCTTGAGTTTAACCAGCTCACAAAATAACAAATGAGTAATGATACTTGGCTCCTGTTTTCCTTTCTTAATTTTAAAGGACATAATGTGTGTTATCTCAGAGAATGTCAGTTTGCTGATTCAAATTTGGCCATGTGGTTGAATCCAGCTGCCCTTTATAACTCTACTTTTTATATATTTCAAATTTCTTTCACATTCCAAATAGCATAAGTGAATGCATTGTCAAGGCCAAAATTGGGATTCCTGCTTGGATTCTTGTTGAGAACTATTCCATTCTCAGAATGAGCTTCTGTAGGCCACGACCTTTTTCTTCCCATATGCTAGAACCTTAAAATCTGGGGCATGTGGGATCCCTACACATTACCTGCCAAAGAGATTGTCTAGCTGAGAATTGACTCAAGTGCATGTATTTTTATAAAGTTTCAAAAATGAGCTCCTAATATTATCCTTTGTCAATCATCTACTTATTATTTATTAGATTTCTATAGCACCTTTTCTCCAAAGAGCTCAATGTATCTTAAACACATGTTACAATGCACTTTAAATAGGTGTTACCAAATTTGGCATTACATGTGAGAAATACTGCTAAAATTATGAATTCCAACTGCAAATTATTGAAAGAATGAAAGGAAATTTCTGCATCATTTAAAAATGATATATATATATTTAAAAAATTTTTTTACAGACCTGTTAGCTCTGTCAGAACCTCTTTCCAAAGGAATTGCAGGGTTAGCTTCGAAATAGGGAACACTACCTATAAATACAGGCACTTAACTGGTATTTGAAATGTTATGCAGTTTTCTTGTTTGCAAAGGATCTGATGTTTCCTTTGATTTCTAGAAATACAACAATAGCCATTTCTGTCTAAACGTCAAGTGACAGGCCCAACAAGTCTTGGATGTTTATTAGGTTGGACTTATAGGGGTTCCCAACTCTTTTGCAGTTAATGTGTTATTTCTTTTCTTTTCGCCATCAGTGTTGAAGCGAGACTGAGCACAGTGGAACTGACCTCAATGAGCTCTTGGCCCCTCGACAGCAGAGGGAGCAGAGGGAGAGAGTGATGGAGGCAATCACTACCCCTCTCTTCTCGGAAGAGGAAAATAAACACATTATAATCTCTAAGTTAGAGGTAATTCAAAAAGTCAGAGGCAGGCAATGCCTTCTAATTTAGAGACATTTTCTCTTTCCTTGCCACTCCCTCCCCAAACTACAACAATAATAAAAGAAATCCCACAATCAAAGAACCCACTTCGACTCCCCCATCCTAGAAATCCCAAATTGTGGGCTTCAGTTGCATTCTGCCCTGTTCTTTTCTTTCCTCTCTGTTTTACTCAGGCGGATTGCTTTCAGCTGGGGCAGTCTTCATTCCACATGAGCTTTGAAATCATATCCCTGGATCTGTATAGAACGGCAGTAGTTCAAAGTATTAGTAGCAGCCTTCCATAGTAATGCTGCCATTAGATCATTATAACTATTCTAAAGTTCTGCCTGTGAGCATGGCATGAATTTTATATTTGGAAATAAAATCCTCCCGGGATGCCACAAAGCTGCACGCCGGCCTTGCCCCTTCTCACAGGCCGTTAGGATTGGCTGCCCTGCCTGGGTCTTGTGTTACGCAGGAATAAGTCCTGCCGTGTTTGTTTCACATAAGAACCCCTTCAATTTGTTTATAATGATCTGAATGATATTATTAGGTGAACAAAGCCACTCAATGGTGACATTTATTAACCAGTCATATCATCTGTGTTTAACTCTCGTATTACATTTCAGGGAAATTGTGTGAACCTAACTCCAGCATAACTTTTCTTTGGGGACCATTGCTTTGTATTGAGTTTGAAATAAAATAGAAGAACACAGAAGCTGGTTTTATTTCCAGGAGAGTATTTCATTTAAGAGGTTTAGACTGAGCCAGATTATGTATAGAGGCCCACAGAAAGGTAGATGTTGGAACTCTTCAACCTTGCACTGGCCATATGTCTGTCTGCCTGAGTTAGGGGGTGTGATTCCTTTCTAAAGAGGGTTTAGGGAATTGGAATGAAGAGTGCTGTCGAAGTAGAACAGAAGCATAAGGGAATGAATAGACGAAAACTATGTATATGAAAATTGATGTCTATATGTGCGCTGGGAGAGTGATGGACTTGCTATGATACCTCCATGGGGATGAGTTGCATAGTGGGATAATGTCCATTGTTCGGGAAGAAGGCATGCAGATATTGATGACTGCAGCCAGATATATGGGTGAATTAGAATGTGGAGAAATTAGAACACAATTGAAGGATGAGAGTCCGTTTATGTGAAAGCAAAGCAGGCTGGCAGGTGTTTACGATTTGGACTGATGACAGAATGATGTACTTAAGAATTTTTTTATTGTGGAAAATCTTAAATATTACCCAAGAATGGAAAGAATAGTATAATGAACCTTCATATACCCATCACTCAGCTTCAACAATTAACTCATAGTTAATCTTGTTTCACCTTTACTTCCCCCCTCCCCCATTACTGCTGTATTAAAGACATCATGTCTTTGCATCTGTAACTACTTTTGTATGAACCTATAAAAGATAAGGAATCTTCCAAAAATCATAACAATGGTACCATATCACACATATAAAAATTAATAATAATTCCTTACTATCATCAAATATCCAGTGAGCATCTAACTTTCTGTGATTCTCTCATATTTTTTTATAGTTGGTTTGTTCAAATCGGAATGCCAACAAAGCCTGTACATTACATTTGGTTATGTCTCTTAACAATCTTTTAATCTATAAGTTATCCTTCTATTTCTTTTTCTTGTGATTTGTTTACAAAAACTGGTTCATTTTCTCTACAGAGCTTCCCACATTTTGGATTTTGTTGACTGCATCTCTTTTTTATTTCCAATGAAATAGTAGTTAGATTAAGAGACTTCATCTGATTCAGGTTTGATAATTTGGCTAGAATACTTCATAGATGGTATGGTGTACTTCCATCAAGAGGTACATACTGTCTTGTGTCTAAGTTTTGTGATGTTAGAGCCACAGATGTTTATTGCCTAGATCCATTATTTCATCAAGGGCTTGTAACATGGGGTTTTCTTCATTTCTTTGCTGGAATATGTCTATAGAGAGAAACTTTTCCTTAACAACTATTATTTCTTCCCAAAGCACAGTTCATACAAGAAAGACAAATTAAACGCTTGATTGTTTTTCTCCTAATATTCTCTAAGATCAATGAGGTTTGTTTCCTTGAGTACCATTATGAATGCATGGAATTTAACATACTCGATTAGTTTGAATCCATAGTACTTATCATTATTTTTTTGTTGCTCAAGTTGTCCCATCTTTGGTTAGTGGGAGACTTTTCAAACTGGCTGCTTAGTTCTTTGACATAGTAAATTTTGAGAACTTTCTTGCCTTCTGGCATACCTAGATGTCCCAGGATCAACTTGTACATTTCCTATACAAGACCTGGAGTCAGCCATTTCTTTAGGAAGCCCTAGTTCCTTTTAGTGGGAAATGGAAATTAGGGTGTTTGTCACTTTTGGTTTGTGGTGTGTTTGTGGAATGGCTTGCATTAGGACTTGCCAATACTGCTGAAGTATATCCTGTTTGTTCAATCACATCTGTTCAATAGTGATATTTACAATTGTATCAGGATGCTTTGTGTTGCAAAAAATAGAAAATCTGACCCATGCCGACATGAAAAATAAGGGAATTTTCTTTCCTTCTTGTTTCTTTTTTTGTAACTGAAAAGTCCAGATATAACATTGGGTTCAAGTAAGGCTTCCAGTTTCTTTCTGTCTCTGCTATATCTTTAATATTGGCTTCATCCTAAAACTTGTTCTCCTAATGGTCTGAGATGGCTACCATCAGCTCCAGGACTGCACGTTTCCATATTTACACCCAGCAAAAGGCATCTTTGTCTCTTCCTTCCCAGAAATAATACTGAAATTCATTCTGAATGGATATCTTTAGTTAGGTCATGTGTTCAAGGCAGAGCCAAAAACTTGTTAGTTGGATGGAAAGTGCTGATTGGTTTAACCTATACTACATATTCCACTCCTGGACTTGGAGAGGAAAAGAGCTTCTCTGGAACCACTTGAATCTTCAAACAGAAATCGGGACTGTTGGAAAGGAAGGGAAGAAATGGACGTTGGAGAGACGCCAACAAATACTTGCTATTACATTACAGTATTTTTTTCTTTCATATATCCATCTATCAACTCAGCTATTCATGCTACTCTAGGCACTATGTTAAACTTTAGGGAGTCAAAAAGGAGTAAAGTATAATCTCTGGTCTTAGGAAATTGTAGACCAGCAGAGGCAGGCAGATTATCACTGCAATAACCATGAGAGAATGCTATATAGGGTACAGTGGGATCCAAGCGATGAAGTAATCATTTCTACTTGGGCAGAAGTCTTTCCAATGCAAAGATTCCGTGATTCTGTGATTATTTTATGATAGATTTGTTATCTTCCTTGGAACCTACATTGGAAGGCTCAAACATTGGAAAACTATGAAAATAACATTCCTTCTCAATGGTAGATTCATCCAGAAAATTCTTGCACATCTATAGCATAAAGGTATCATCAGTATAAAGACTAATCTCTGGAATTCTCTTCCTATATGGCTAAAAGGGATAGAACATTAATGTTCTTCCAAAGACGAAAGAAACTCGTGTTGTTACTACAAAGTTTTCTTTCTGAGCTGGTTCAGATATTATCATAATGTTATATACTTATAATTTAAAAGAAAACAAGATGCCAAATCTAGATTGTTCCTTTGGGCTGACCATTTATTTAGGTGCAGTCTTATGAATTACAATATTAAACTTTTCCACTGCATGATTTATAACAGAGCAGAATTTGGTAAGTGAATACCTCTTAAATCTCATCTAGGCAAGTCTCATCTTAAAGAGCAAAAGGTGTCCCCCGTAGAGTAGCCCTAAGCAACATCTCTGGGTATGAAGGTCACAGTGTCGAGATCATCACTTGAAAAATAAACTAAACATAGCCTGATCCAACCTAGTATAGATGGTATGGCAAGGAGACCAGTGACTAATTTAAAATCCAACATACCTTCAATTTCTTTAACTAAATACCATTATGAAAGGCTCTAATAATGGTTACCTTTTCTATTTTGTCAGCTGGTGTGAGAGTCTAATAACAAATTACAATCACAACTTACTCTATAAAATAACAACTTTATCTTTTAAACCCATGGAATGTCACCTAATTATTTTTTTAATCATTAAAGCAATCCATGCATTCCTTTCTCAACCTACTTTCATCATTAAAATGGTTGGTACTGGTTAATTGACCATATCCTGCCCTAGTCTCCCATTCCCATTCTCTTTGATGATTTATTAACAATATCTTGGAGACCCACCACATTGTATTGCAGAAGGCTTATTGTGGTCAAGTTTGCCCTCAAAAAATCCCTGGGGGAAAAAAACAAACAAACAAAGCCAACAATCTCAAACCCAAACCAACCCTCTGTGCTGTGTGATGGGGCGTTCCTGATGCGGAGCATTAGTCCTGGCTGAGAGTTACCACAGAGTACAATTGTTTATGCTGTGCCACAGTGTAGAGCAGACAATACCACACAATCAAAGCCTTCACACTCAAACAGACATCACACTCTGTAATTATATTTGTCTGACAGATTATTATAATTGTACATGGCAGGTAGTGTAAAGCAGCGCCTTTTTACAGCCTAAATAATGTGGCACATTCTGCATACTCTAAATCAACCTTGCAGAAGGTAAATTATGAAAGCTAAATGCATGTTAAGTGTTTTTATTTACTCTTTCAGTTAGCATCTTATGTGGTGCTAGACAGCAAAAGAGCATTACCTTATTTTGCCTGGTAGTATTTCACTTAACACTTTGTTGTGCAAAGTTCCTTTCTGGATGACAACTTCTTTTATTTTGGCATACGCAGGGTGACTCCAGCAATGATTATTTGTAACGCTTTTTCCCACACCCAAATTGACCAAATACCAGATCAGACTGTGCTAAGTCAGCGTGAGGTTAAAATACATTTCTTAAAAAAAAAACCCAAAATAAAAAAAATCTCAATTATAAACTCAGCTCTATGGCTCCTTTCTTTAACAATGAGAATAAAACCAACTTGGGGAAATAGCCATTCGGTTACTTGCAGAATGTAAGGACTTCCTGACAGCCTTCGGGACAAAGGAACATGTCCTGTGGTAGAGTCTTCCAGTGCTCACCACGTCTGACTCTCCTTTCTTCCAAGCCCATGAGAGGGTTACCTTTCTCTACCACCTTGCAGTTAAGCGGGGCCATCTTGACTAGTTTTTGCAATTAGTTGTAGGTGGAAGTTATATATGTTATTTCCTTTACCAATAATGTGCTAAGCAATGTGAGACCCTCTAGCACCCTCTTACCCTGCTAGTGACCGCGGAGTCTGCATGTTCCAGAAGGAGCAGCTACTAGAAGGCTGTGCTTCTGTCGGCCCCAATTCCAGAGCAAGTGAAGCTGAGTTCCTGCTAGCTGGGTTTTTCATTTGTTACTTCAGCATAATTTAGTCTATCCTAATTCATACATGATTCTTCAATATTTGATTTGCCCACGTTGGCCACATTTTACATTATATTTGTGATGTTATATCAATTTGTCATAGTTTTTACACTATGATTCTTCTGAATGTGCCTGCAAAATAATGAAATTTACCATACATTTAGTGCTCGACAAGTGCTGGCATTGTATATTCTTTACATACTGTATGGCCAACCCTCATAAAAATGTACAAAATGAGACTACTCAGGTTTAGGCAGATAAGTAACTTCCCAAGTCCACATAGGAGCAATGTTCGAAATCAGTCCTGTCTAGCCCCAAAATCTATACTTGTTCCATTTCACTGTACTGGCTCATGTTAGTTATTCCCTGAAATAGTAAAATGAATTAAAAAGTGAAAGTATAAAGAGTAAATATGAAAAGTAAAGATATTTATATTTCCCAACATTTTATAGTGTTCTATTTACTTATTGCCTGTATTGATGTAGGGGGTTAGATGCTGCATAAGGCTAATCTTAAATAGCAAAGTATTGTCTTTAGCAACTGTTACTCTAGGAAGAAGACATGAAACAGACATAAATGCATTGAAATAAAATGGCTGATGTTTTAAATGATCAATCCAGCTGTGAACTTTGTCAGGCACGTCCAGGAACTTCTTGCATACACTCTTAGGAATGAAGTCAATATCTAGGTGCACAGCACATCACATGTTCAAACCCATTCCTGACAGTTGCTGCGACTGAAGCCCCCTTCAACAGTTTCCTGATGACAGCATTTTTCAGATTTCTCCAAGTTTTTCCATTGTTCTAGTTTTTTTTTTTTTTTTTTTTTTATAGGATAACACTGACTAGGGAGTTTTAAAAAATCAATTTATTACTAATTCATTCTCAAAGACTCTCTTTATCCCCAAACTGTTTCTAAAATAACACATCAAAGTATAAAAAACTAAAAAAATTCCTCACTCTTCCTTTACGCATTTTCCCCAATCTATACCATTTGATATGAAGCTGCCCTGAACTGTCAAGTTCTTTTTTATGGGACCTTACTCCTGGCCTCATTTGATTCAATTAGAGATGGACCCTTAATTTAAGGGCAGTCAGTCCATAGGCAGCCAGTTATAGGTTACTTTGGCCTAACTGGAAAGATGATATGGGTCAATCAGATTCATTTCTAGTAGCTGAAGATTAGGAAATTGAAAAACTAAGTCAGTATTGATGGTAACTGAAGTGGTAACTGACTCCTTGATTTTTGTTGAGAGGCAAGTATTATAAACTTCATTTTCCAGGAACTTCCTGCAATGTGTGAATTACCAAGGTACCATACAGTTCAGGAAGAGATGTTCTTACTGAGAGCAGAAAGCTTTAAGGCAGAGGAAAAACGTTCCATGGACGAGAGAGCAACAACTTAACATTCTGTGTGGGATTTGATCTCATGACAAAGACAATTGCTATTGCTCTGGGACATGGAATCTGCTGAAATATTACCAGACCCAGAGAAACAACCTAGACAGTGGGACAGGAAAGGACATAGCAGATACTCAGGTCTACGACTTTTCATAGAAAATGAGCAGTCTGATAGCACAAAACTGTATTTACAATTCATTTTTTTAATAGTTTGAAAATTCCACTTTGGCTCAACTGTAGAGATTAAATAATTTGAAGAAAAACCATCTATTAATGTTAGAAATAGATATAAATATAGAGAGAGCAGAAACTAACGTACAATATGGTTAGGGTTAGGGCTGAGATGGGGTGAGGCAAGAGAGGCGCCTAGAGTGCAAAATTCAAGGAGCTACTTACAAAACCCTGAGAGAGAGGGTCTCCTTAAATTTTGCTCCCTAGGTGCCTCTCCCGCCTTTCTCTAGTCCTGATCCTAGGTTGAGCTATTATTATTTATTCACTTATGTGTACTTTATTGTGAAAAGGCAAAAGGAGGGCTTTGGTATGCACACAAAAATTGAGATATTTAGAGTTCCTACCCTATGAGTTTTTGTGAGGATCACATGGGATAATTCACCTAAGGAGCTCAGCACAGTGTCTGGCACAGTAAATACTAGATAAATGTGAGCTTTTTCGAAAAAGAAGGTGATGGACTAGGTGACCTCTAACATTGCCTCCCACCTCTAAAGATCTGCATTCTCAGTTAGACGTCCCAGTGAAAATGTAATTACTGATAGCTGCCTTGAAGAAAGGTGGCACCAACGTTTAGCAGTGTGACTCTGTGGGGGTGGGATCATTATAGAATAGAGAGAAAACATGTTCTCAGTCTTTAGGGGCTCACAGTCAGGCTGAAAAAAGGCAGGTGAATAAGTAAAACATATTCTCATACATATGTAACGACACTATCTATATCCAAATACACTTTCCATGGGGAATGGCATGCTGTTGAGATGGAACTCTTTGGAAAGCTGCTTTTCCTTTCAATCAGTCAGGGGAGATTTTGAGAAGGAGGCCAGCTTTGAGTGTTCTCTGAAGCACTTACTAGGAGAGGGCCATTGTGTAGCCTGAGGGGGGCTGGGAGGCTGTTTGAAGGCTGGGAGGCAGGAAGGGTGGAGTCTTAGGGTTAGAGCTGAATCAGTGAAGAACTGAGAAGGTAAAGATAGACATATTAAAAAGTGAAATCATGGGATAAAGAAACACAATTTAGCATGAGGATACCAATAGAGGTATTGGATGATCTTGATGGACAGGTCTTAAAACTTCATAGGGAGGCGATGAGATGCTTACAGATTGTTAATGTAACTGCTCATTTGCCCATCTCATTTATCAAGATGAGCCTCTTGCATAACTGATATCTATTAGCTGTTATCTAAGAGCCACATACAGAAGGATAGATCTGCTGAAATCCTGGTGATTTGGCCCAGATTGGTGGAGATTATACTTCTGTCAAGAGATTTGTTAGAATTTCTTGTTATTACTTAATTGGTCAACAAGTTAAACAAGGTCCATATGCTGCTCAAAAGTAGAATGACATCTTTATATAACATAAATTAAATATTATTTCTGATATTTGAGGAAAACATAAGAAAAACATATATATTTCCTGGTGGCTTTGGCACTGAAGTAAAGACATACCCAGTGTGGATGCTTAAATATTTCTGCCATGGAGCACGGCACAGTGCAAATTATACAGCAGATGCTCAATAAGTACTTTTTGAATGAATCAATAAATAAATGTGAATTGTCTTTGGATTGCATGGAAGTAATTGTGCAGTGTTTCTAAGTTGTATGCTATTTTGTATATTTATTCTAAGGATGTTGTTGCAGAAATAAATATACATGAAGCGCACATTATAGAATTATAGAAGTAAAATATTAATTAATACAGATGCAATTATTTTGACAGGTTTTATTTTGAGGCAAAAGGGGTGTGTGTGTGTGTGATATATCCTTAAAATTAAATAGAAGTCAATACAAAAGTCTGAGTCACCAAATTCACAAGAATCGAATGTTTTAAGAACTGTGAACTATCTTGTGAGGTGTGCAGATGATATGCTTTGAGATTCAAAAAGAACTTGCTCGAAGTTCATCTTCACCTTATTTGGGTTGTGGAGGCAACCTAAAGGTCCAAGCACAGGCAACACAGCACTCCTTCATGGAATACGATACAGCTGTGAAAGTCTCATTGTAGCTGGAGCATATTCCATCACAGGAAAAGGTGTTTAACAAGACATTAAGAGAAAAAACACAACTCAAAAATCAGTGTGCGACAGATTAACCCATTCAAACACGCACAGAAGAAGCCTGGAATAATAAGATCTAAAATCAGTAAGAAGGATCATTTTTGAGAGAGGGAATCCTTGATTTTTTTTTCCTTCATGCTTGTGTCTATTTTTGAATGTTTTTTACAATGGATCCAGATTTTTAAAAATGCTATTAAATTATTTCTTAAAATAAAGAAGAGACCCAAAAGGGCCTGTTAAAATCGGAGACACTACCCTCTCTGTTTCCATGTTGAACTCAGTGTCCACCTCCAGCTGCCTCTGACCTTGCAATTACCTATGCCAATGATTCTCTCTCTTGCTTATGCATGGATTTAAGGTCTCCTGCTATTTTTTATACAGCAATATCCTACCCAGCCCTGAATTTTACTTCATAAACTAGATTTACGAACTAGATACCACACCTGCTTTCTGGTACCTGAGCATATTTTTAGGTATCATGAATATTAATGGGTATAGTTCATCATGGCCCCACTCTGCCCCACAGCCTTCAACAGGACAAGGGCAATTTCTGGAATGATAAGATCACATGGTCTGTGAGGACAGTACCTTTGTTGAAGGATGGGATAAAAGACAGAAAGGTTGGAGAGAAGGCTGTTATAAGGGACCATTTCCGAACTGACCAGGGCCATAAAAAGGTCAAATTAGGCTAGTTAGCATTTTAAAGAAAATTATTTGATTTGTGTGCTTAATACAGTGTAAGTACCACTGTCAACACATATAGTGTCTTAACATCATGAGCTTATTAAAATAGTAAATCTGTGGAGAACATTCAAATCTTCACATAATTATGCTTGAACCTACTGTACAAGTGAAAATAGGTGACAGTAATAACATCATACAACACTGGAGACGATTTCTCAGCCTGTAGGTACAAAAAATGTTACCGATTGCCTGAGCTTTGTGCCAGCTCCTTTTTATCTGTCTGCTTGCTGTTTTTCATTCAAATTATAACACCTTTTCCTGCAAGATAAATTAACAGGTTTTTTTTTTTCCTAGTTTTAAGTTTAGATGCTTCAAAAAGCTTAACATAAAGTAGAGTCATTAGGCTTTGGTAAGAGGCCAAATTTAGGCAAAGCAGATACAAAAATACCTCACGTAAAATAAAAATTCAAATATGGGATGCATGCATGGAGCTGCCTGATTGCCATATTTATGAGGGCCTGCAGGTTTGTTTTAATTTCTTCCTGCATTCATGAATCCTTGTTTTTATTTTTTTGTGGCCCTTTCTCTTACTGTGGGGGGTTTGTAGTTGGCTTTCATTTCCCCTTCCTGGTCCTTTTTTAACAAGGAAATTAATCTTTTCTTCTTATCACTCATTAGAAGATCTTTTTTGAAAGGTCAAAAGTATCCCGTACTCTTGAGTAATCATTAACTTATCTAAAGCAGAATTATGTCTTCTTGACTTTGAAGAGGTATGAGTGAGCATCTTGGTGTGGAGGCACAGAGTACAGAACATGAAGGAGAAAGGTGGTGAATAATGACAATGTGGACCCCAAAGCTTCTCATTTCGGAGGCATAAAGGCCCACACAGCCATGACTTTCAAACAGGCATTGTCCTTAAAATGTATCCAGGTTGGAGGGGCATTTAGGGGGCAAATGTCATCCTAGGTGGAGGACATTTCAGTACTTTTCCTGACATCTTGGTTGGATAGGCTGTTATGTCCCCAAGGTTCTAAGAGCTCCATCTGCAAATGAACACCTGTTATTAAATATCACTATGTGCAATCACTTAGGATGTGTACATACAAGCAAGATGGACAGTACTGTGTTCAAAGCGTTTCTAATCCAGATGCATTAATACCATACCATTACATAAGTCTTTACAGACTTATTCGTTCGCTCCTCACAATAATTCTAAAATGTAGGTAAAGCAGATATAATGATTTTCAAGTTACAGATGATAAAACTGAGTGTCATAAAGGGTAAAGATCATGCAATCTGTAAGTGGCAGAGCTGGGACCTGATGTCAAATCACCTGATTTTGATCCAGCCAGCTTAGCAGTTCTTACCTGGGATGGGGTAGGAATTAGAACTACTGAGGCAAATTTTTTTTTAAGCCGCTCTGTCCTTTGCTAATTGCAAATTAAGTGGCTCATCTGGGTTTTTTTTTACTGAGGAAGATTCATCCACTGCCAATCTTCCTCTTTTTGTATGTGAGCTGCCACCACAGCAAGGCCACTGACAGATGAGTGGTATAGGTCTGCGCCCAGGAACTGAACTTGGGCCGCCGAAGCAGAGTGTACTGAACCTGACCACTAGGCCATGGGGGCTGGCGTCTGAGGGAACATTTTAAAATGCTCACTGCTGCTGCCTTCACATGTTCTGGCATGTGCTTGTAGGGTTTAGATAACTACCTGCTCCTCTCCATGTATTAGACTATGGAAGAAGGCCAAGCAAGGTGGGTGGGATGGCAGTTTCATAAATATAAACATTTAAAAATATATATGTGCATTTATTCTCAGATGTTTTTGATATTCCTGCTCTACACAACTGATCCTACCAAGGAAGAAGCACTGAGGTAAACATTTGCACGAGAAAAGATAACAATATAAGCCAGGGTACAATAAATGCCTCTTGGGTAACAGAATTAAGAATGCTATGAATTCAGGGACTAGAGATATTTCTAACTCAGGTGGTCAGGAAAGTCTTTTGGAACAAGCTGGGCCCTAATGATGGCTAAGAGGAAGGAGCGATTTGGGGAGTTCCCTAGACTAATTATTGAGAGAAGCTCAACCATATTTTTCTTCTGAGTGCAAGCACTTGCTAGCTGTTTGACCTTAGACAAGTTGGAGAATCTCCCTGAGGTTCAGTCTTCTCATCTATAAAATGGGGGTAATACCCACCTCGCTGGGATGTTGTGGGGACTAAATGAGAAAAGAGATGTAGGTGCCTGGTACAGTGCCTGCTACAAAGCAGCCCTCGACACAGAGGCATTCCCTTCCCCTTCTCCATGTTCTAAACAACTCAATTTTCCTAATTCTCGGAAAATTTTATACCCTTTCCCACCCTACCAAGGATGTCCCTGTCTCTTCATCTGTCTGTCTTTTAGGGCCTCTTTTAGAAGTTTCATCCTCTAAGACATCTCCATGGTTCTCTCTCTGAGATGTGATTTTGTCCATTCTGCATTCTCTAAGGAGGCCCCACTTCTCCTGCTCTTCCCTTCATTCCACATTGTCTAGGGCTGCATTCCATCTGGTCTGCCTCCCATTGGAAGGCTTGTCTTTATATGGCTGCAATACCTAGCACAGGACCTTATTGTATGAGCTTCTGAACAAATTTTGGGCAAACTGAAGGCAAGACTCTTGATGTTCCCTTCAAGTCTGGTATGATCAGGCCTGGACCCTAAATTAGTTCCCTTGAGTGGGGGACTTGCTTCAATCACTTGAGGTTTTTCTCTAATCTGTAACAGTTACACTAATCCGATTTAAAACTGACTGAACGCTTTTATTATAGCCTGCCAGAGGTATGCATTAAAATTTAACACTGTTTCCTCTTTGAACAGAAAGAAAGTACTTATGGTGTGATTATATAGGATTAGAATTTTTCATTAAAAAGGGTTTTAAACACTTTGGCAAGTAAAAGGCAGAATCCTATTTAATGAGTTTTTAAAGGTAGTGAAAGTAAGCAAAGTTTAACAGAACTGTTTTTCCTCCCCTGACATAAAGCCCCCCTTTCACTGTGATGTACCATGCACAAATCATGGCCTCATGACTTACAAAGGATTGCCATCTGCACAGAGCTACAGAAGACAAAGCCTGTTGTGAAATGAAGGAGAGATTATACAGAAATCTAAGAGCAGATCAGAATGCTTCACTGCCTCGAGTTTGGAGAATATCTGAATTATAACTAGAGTGATTTTATAGACTCCACACTTTGAACTGAGGGAGGTACTTTATGGTCTGGGATCATCTTAAGAGGCTTACAGCCTGGATTCCTGAAGAAAGTTAAAGGTCTGGGAACTTGAGGGTGGTTATTGAGGTCTGGAGTCGTCCGTCCCAGTCTGTGTGGCTCATAGCGGTGGATGGGTGCCTGGGGCTTCCCTGTGGGGCATGGTTCTTACGGAGGCTGGCAGATGTGGTGCCATTTAATACTGCCCCATCGCCATGTGCAAACGCAGAAGCCACAGAATATAATGCCTGGGCCTCTGGAAACAGGAAATCTAGCCAAAATATTTAACCAAGTAATTTTATCACTGCCTTTGAAATGGCCATGGTATGCATTTTAGTTGGGTTCAGGAGCACATGTATCTCAAATAGAGGACTCGGGTTGAAATAAATCTACCTCAGATCTGTTTACCAAGCAAGATCTAAAGATTCAACTTTCTAAGCACTTCTGAAATAGGAGTTGTTGGAATTGGAGCAAGGCAGCTCAGTGGCAACAGTTTAAGTTTTCTCTGACGTGAACTTTGAGAGGAACAGAGTGGCTATTGGAAATGTTGTGTGTACACTCTCATTTATGGCTAATTAGAAGTATTTTTGTGACTGGATATGGGGAAATGTGTCACGGGTGTCAGCAGACTGCATTACACAATTAATAAGAATTGGCACTAAAGCCACATGTATCATACTTGGAAGCAAACTTTGAGGAAGACACAGTTTCAGAATTGTTGTGTATACATTCTCATTTATAACTAATTAAAAGTATTTTTTATCTGGTATCTAGGAAATGTGACATGAATGTCAGCAAAATGTACCATACTAACAGTTGCATCTCAATTAAGAAAAAAATAGATCACCAACATGAACCTGCGTGCTTCTGGAAGAACAGGGATGCTCAGGAAGCTGGGAAGAGAATCCTTCAGGTCAGGCCTGACACCGGGGAGGAGGGGGAGGTTTGCCAGGGCCACCTTGTCCCACCAGCATCCAAGTGGAACCTTTGGGGCATTTTGTTTCTTTCCTTTTCCTTCTTTCCTTTCTTTCATTGTCCTTGTGCTCCTCCTCCTTGTTCTCTCTCTCTTCCTCCTTCCCTTCTTGCCCCCCTTCTTCTTTCTCTCCCTCTTTTCTTCCCTCCTCTCTTCTTTTTTATCTTTCTTCCCAGAATGGGAAGCTGCCTCACCTGCAGGAGTAGAATGGCTGTGTCACCCAGGCCATGACAACAACGAGTAGTATCTTTTCTCCCTGCCTAACTAAAGGCAGTAGCATCTAAGCCCTTCAACTACTTTTCTTTTTACAATCAATTATAAAGAAATAGTAATAGCTAACCTTTATATTTACTATGTGCCAGGCACTATTCTGAACCTTTATCTATATTTCCCATTTAATTTCCTTAAGATCCCAGTGAAGTAGGTACTATATAATTATTACCTCCATTTTACAGATGGGGAAATGGAAGCCCAAAGAACTGAAAGAACCTGCCCAAGATCACACAACCGTAAGTGACAAAGCCAAGATTTGAAGGTAGTTGTCCGGCTCCACTGTCCGTACTCTTAACCACTATACCAAACTGCCTCTTCATTCTTTGTTTTGCTTTGATATTTTTTGTTTTCATGTTTTTCTGATTACATAATTAATCTAGTCTTACTGTAAAACTTAAAACAAGAAAAGTGTGAGGAAGAAAGTACAAGCCCACCTGCAGCCCCACATCCAGGGATGATGAGCATCAGCACGTTGGTGACGATCCTCCTTTCATCTGTCACAGGCATTGACTCATGTTCGTATGATTTTACCTGAATGGAATAATATCCTGTCATACATGATTTATTTTTTAAATAAGGACCTCTTTTGCTTTGTTTTACTAACCTCCTCCTTTCCATTCCCATGCCCCCAAACACATTTAACAAACTAGTACATATCCTTTTTTTAAGTTTACATATATAAAATTTTAAAATAAATGCTTATATATACACACACATTTACAAATAAGTGTATTTATATACAGATACGGGGCTTTTTTGGGAAGCTATTTTTTGTTTTACAAAATGGGATCATATTATGCACACTGCTCTGCATCTTGCTTTTCTCATTGAACAATATCTTAGAAGTTTCTGACGTCACCTGGATTGATTTACCTCACTATTTGTAATGGTCGCACACTATTTCATTGTGTGGTTAATTTTATAACTCCTCTAACAACAAAATTCTGCCCAGTTAATATTTTCTTTCTACAGATGTTTTAGCCTGGTTTTCCCTCTAAAGCAAAGTCCGAGACAAGGGCTTGCGTGCATGCAATTCATTAGGGAAGGGAGCCCGGGGTCTGGGACGAGAGACTGGGAAAGCGAAACGCACAAGGCAGGACAGCCAGTGCCAAGGGGCTTCCTTGAGCGGGCGCCTGCTGTGGGCCGCCGGGTGCGCCCTCTCTGAGACGCCTTACTCAGCGAGACTTAGAACTCTTGAGCGTCTGCGGTCGGGCCCATACGACACGCGGTCAGCAATTACGCCTCAAGGAAAACGGCCTGTCGTGCTGCGCATGCGCCGCTGCAGAGCAGCCTGGGTAGACCGGAAGCCAGTGCCGGCAGGCGTACTTCCGGTTCGTTTGTGCTGGGCTGGTCGCCAAAGCAGTGGCTGCAGTGAACGTTGGACTGAGAGGAAAGGAAGCTGCTTCCGATCCGGAAAGTCGCACGTGCTTTCCTCTGGCTTTCCCTATCCTGGAGATCCACGGGTTTCATGCAAGGGACAAACTCTTACCCTTTGGTCTGACAGCAACAATGATAAGAACGTACCCCGTTTTCGGCACCAACTTTGTATGGGGTGCTCTACACCGCACATGTGCGTCTTCACAACAGTCACCAGAGGCAGGTGTTTTCCGGAGAGGGCAGGGGAGGCCAGAGGATTATGAGGGAGAGGCCGTTTGTACCGTGTTCTCCTGGTATTCCCAATGGTTCGTGCAATGCGTGCTGCTTAAAGGATGGTCAGTCCAGCCAGACCTTTAAAGGAGTGCTGTTGAAGCCACTTGCGCTAACTCGCACACCCAATGCCTGGGACATCTGGCAATTCAACCCGGGACTTTCTGCCTCCAAAACATATGTGTCTTCTAATAAGCAGGTGGTCTAAAATTTTTTTTCTCACCTGCAATCTAAAAGAATTTTGTAAAACTTCTTGCACATTTTGAAGTGGAATATGTAAAATCGTTTATCCTAATTTGAAAACTTATTTTTTAATAGGAAGGAAATAATAAACATTTTATAAAATGAAATAAGAGGAAGATGGTCTACATTTAGTCCATTGAGGTTGTGTTTGTGTTGCGATGTGATAAAATGAGTTTTAACTACTTACTGGATAGCATTCACTGACCATGAAAAAATTGTATAAAGTTTTTATCTGTAGATTTTATGCAGTTTATCTTGGAAAATCTTGAAAACAGTGCAGTTACATTGAAAGGAATCACCATTGCTACCCTCAACTGCTTCAGTTGTTCTGAATCTGGAATATTCCAATAATGGCCAAGCTTCCTCCCTACAGGGATATGTTTAGAATGGGGGAACATTGAGAAGCTCCATGGTTTGGGATGGAAGAGGGGCTACCTGTCTTTTGAGAAGTCGTTGTCTTCTTAGACCTCTGTGCCTCTTTAGAACCTCTCGACTACCTCTTCATAGAAATATCTTCTTTTTCTGACTTTCCAGTTTTTTTTTAATGGATGACCCATGATAATGACAAAAAATTAAGCCATATAAAATTACAAAGAATACAAAAAGCACCGCAAATCCCACCACCCAGATAGAACATTATCTTCTCCCTTGCCGTTGACATGACATTGCCTTTTCATGGTTCTTCTCCTCCCTTCCTTGTCTTTTGGCTAACTCCTCTTCTTCCTTCCAAAATCTAATTCTTATAACAAGAGCTATGGGTTGGATATTATCAATCTCATTTTACAGATGCTGAAACTGATCTCTCCATGCCAGCAAAGATCTCTGAGTTCTATGATTTGTGATTGTCAGGGAAAGTCTGAAATAAGAGGCTCATAAATTTCTTTAACCTTCTAGAGATGATAACCTACTTATGGGAAGTCAAGGGCTAGCACATCTGTCTGTAGAATTCTAGGAGGGGATTCTCTTGAAGGAAGTTTCCTCTCCAGCTTTTATGTTTGTTTCTTTGGATAACAAACCAACCAACAACAAAAACGTTAGGGTAGAAAATAAGCACATCCATAGTCAATTGCTTCACTTCAAAAATACTTTGGGCCCATGTAGTTTGAGGATAAAACCAAACTGACTACTTGTCAGGTCTCTCTTATTTCTCTCTCCTGGGTTGTTTTTTATTTATCTCAATTCCATGAAAATATATTATGGTTTGACAAATAAACTGTGAATACTCAAAAAGATGTATTATATTTCCAAAATATACTGTCTTCTCACAGTCATTTAAGGTAGAGTATATGTTGAAACACATATAATTAAATATAAGAATGGAATTCTATTTGGAAACTGTTAACTGAAAGAGCCTACCTTTATGTCTTTACCATAATTTTTAGACCTTACAACAAACAATGTGTTTCCTCATCTACCTGGGAGCAGGGCTTTCTCTGTGATGCTTCTGAAGTGAAGAGATTTACCTTCTGGCTGTTGAAGATAATGTGGTAACTGAGGAAATTAAAGGGAAAAACAAAGCGTGGGCTCAGAGTGTTTAGCTTAGGCCTGGATTCCAACTGGTCCGTGAATTATGAGACACTAATATACTAAAAGATTAATCCTTCATTAACAATGTGTAACGAGTTGGGAAGACTTGCTTCACAGGACAGCACACCAGTGGTGGTGCAGAAATGGTCTCAGGCCACAAATTAAGAGTTATTTGGAGAGCACAGCATGCTCTTCCCTATGCTTGAATGCATTGAGTTGGGCTAGACAAAGCAACTTTCCATCAGTGAGTGTATGCCGAAAGTCCAGGAGCCTTAAAAATGGAAGTGATCCATCCCAGGCACCTATGTACCCATACCTGCTATCTATTGCTTTGTAATCTACTATTGCAAAACAGCTACCATTTTATTATATCTCACTATTTTGTGGGTCAGGAATTCAGGCACTTCTGTGTGCTTTGATTGGTATCACTTGGTGACATTCATCTGGTGTCTGGACTGATCTGGAGGGTTCAAGATAGCTTTACTCACATATTTAGTCCCTTGGCAGGCTCAGCTGGGCCCGTCTCCCTCTCCATGTAGTCTCAGGGCTTCACCATATGGTCTCTCTATCAGAGTGGTTGGACTTCTCATGTGTGGCAAGTAAATGGGAATGGATGCTCCCAGTCTCTTAAGGTCTTGGCCTAGAAATGGGTTCAGCATTACTTCCACTGTATTCTATTGGTCAGAGCAGTCACGGAGCGCGTCCAGTATCAAGCGGATGGGATAGAGATCTCATCTCTTGATGGGAGGCATGTCAAAGAATTTGGCACTATCTTTAATTCACCTTAATATATCCTCCCCCCCTCCCATTAAGACCTAGGAAGAGAGAAGAAGGAAATATCAGGAAAAGCAGTACCAGACAGACTCCTTGCCCGTCCGCCTCAGCCACGGAGGGCTTTGGTACACAGGTCAACTCCAGGAGTAGATTTAACTTGGGAGATAAAGTGCCTAAGTGCCCTGCGTCAGCCTCCTGGTGAATTAGCCTCTGCAATGTTAAAATGCAGTGAGCTGAGATTTCCCAAGGTGAGAAGGCTGTGAACCATTTCTTTAACTTGGAAGGCTGTGTGGCCCCTTTGCAGCACCCCCAGAGAGCAGCTGGTGAGCAGGAATGCGGCCACACGGCTTCAGGAAGAGCTTCCCGCCACAAAGTGGTGTGTATCCTGAGCTTCATCTTCCAAAGAGGAATTGTTTCAAGGCGTGAGGAGGGAGAGAGGATCAGTGGGGCAGGTTAAACACACCAGTTGCCCACCTCTTCTTAACAGAGAAAATGGAATTTGGGGGTGAATTCTACTATGTTGCTTTAAGATCAGTTTGTATCAAAAGGTAAGAACAGAGAACATTAACTTAAGCCAAAGGTGTCACCTTCAGCATGATTGGTGCAAAAATGTCACTTCTCAATTTTCTGATAAAGCACTCATTATGGCATTGGGGATGACAATGTGGGCTCTGGAGGGTCAGCCTGCCTGAGGTCAAATTCCAGCCTCAAAAGTTGCAGCACTGTGTCATCCTGGACATTCCTTGATTCCTTCATCTGTAGAATGGGAGTAATAATTGTTTTAAATAATAATAATGGTAATAATAAATACTTCATAGGACTGATGTGAGGATTAGATGAGAAGATGCACGGAACACCCTTAGTACAGTGCCTGATGCTTATTAAGTGATCACCACATAGAAAGTGTTCAATAAATGTCAGCTTTTATCACTGTTATTATAGCAATAGCCGCCACCCGGGTGGTGGAACATGAGGGCACTGGGGACTGAAGAAAGGGAGGGGTGGAAACCCAAGTAAGACTTCTCATTCCTCTCTCTCTGGTTATAGTCACTGGGGTATAATGTGATCTATAAACTCTTCTGTCTGTTGACATGCCAGCAAATGATACGTCTCTCTGATCTACTTAGGTTTTCAGGCTTAATGTAAGGGCCCAGGTGCTGGAGGCTCAAAGCGGAGAGAGAGCTGGGGGCTGGGGGCTGTCTTGGCCTTTACAAACCATTGCCACTCTAATAAATAAAGCATTCACTCAGAGGGTCTGAGAGCTGGGGAGCCACATTGCGTGCAAATCCAGATCAGTGGCTGAGCTTCTTCCAGGTTGAAGCTAATCGTAACTGACATGTTAGAGCAAAACTACTTTATAAAATCAATATTAAATTTACAACCTTTGACATCCTGGGACATCAAAGATAAGGGGGAAATAAGCCATGGAGTAAACAGTCCTCCAGCTATGCCAGCTGCTCAAGGAGGCGGAGAGATGTGGGAAACAGGAGCCCAAATCATGCACTGCTAGTCTTGTTTTTGTACCAACGTCTTGACATCAATAAAAACATTAAAAAAAATTCACACATGTTTACACACAAAGAAGAAAGGGAAGCAAGCTCCACCAATCCAGCAGACTCCCAGAATCATTCCAGAGTGAAGTGATTGGGTTCTTTCTCTAACAACGAGGCTTGATTTTTCTGGACAGTGGGATGCTGCAATTATGGGGCAAACACCCCTTTGTGAGGCTGGCAAATCCCCTGCTGGAAACTCTAACCTCTCAAGCCAGGGGTCAAGCTCTCATGAAAGTCTGCAGCTCTCTGGTAGGTCCTCCATATATTCGCTGGGATTCAAATACAGCAGAAAGGGACACTCGGAAGCGGAGTAAAACTATAAAGGTCATCACAAGAGAAGAATACGTTTCTCTGCGTGCTCCTCAGGGGGTGCTAGCTCTCCGCTGCTCATGTCTGGGGTAGGATTCTTACTTCTGGAAAGGAGATTTTAATTTTGACTTCTAGAAGCAGAATCGCCTTAGTCCTACCAGGAGGAGTCTGTCTGGGGCAGGAGACCCTGCAGCATCCAGCATCAGTAAGATAACGAAGGACTTCCCTAGTCCCTTGCATCCAGAAGCATGTTGTCCTAAGGACTGGTCAGAGAACTATGTCACCTCCACTGTGATCTGAGCACCTTGAGGTCGTTACATAAAATAGCAGGTGCTCCAGGACAGGTGGACTGAGGAAGGCAAGGCCAGGCGGCTCTGCTGGTCTGAATAGACGCTTCTGTAGAGCTTCCTCTTTTGGAAGAACAGCTTGGATTTAGCCCCTGGTTCACCTGCGCTCAGTGGTGTGAGTCTGAATTGACCAAAATAGATGTTTAATTCAGTGTTTCCATGTATGAAAGCTTTGAGAGGCATAGCAGCAATGCTGTGCTTTCCTCCCTCCTCTCCCTGTCTCCCATCTAACCCTCTAAAGTGATTGATTTGAGCATCTCTGCTTTGTGGCCATTAGGAGGTCATGACAGTATTTTTGGCTCAGCCTTCAGATTTTGTATGGTTGTATGATCAGAGACAGGCACGTTAAGACCAAACCTAACAGTGAGATTCAGTTTTCATCTGCTTCCCGAATGCAAAACAAAACATAAATAATATACTCTATTTAGAATTCTGCGGAAACCAACTCACCCTAAGCAAGCCAGGCAAAGTCTAGGAGACGTGCAGCTGTTGGTGGGTCTTGCTGGTGTGTATGAGTGTGAATGTTGGGAGCCTGGGGCACAACTGGTAAGAAAAACAAATGCCTACTTGAGTCTCGTGTATGTAGAACATGAAAAACTACCCCAGTACATAAAATGATTTTGCTTCTTTGATTAGGCTGTAAACTTCATGAATTCCTAGAATGGTGTCTGGCACATAGAATGTGCTTTTTTTTTCTTCGTGAATAAATGAATTAGAATTTCCTAGATAAATTGTAGGAGGAAACTAGTACTTGTTTAGGGCTTAATCTGTGCCAGGCACTATGGTAGGCCCTCTACCTATGCTTTCTTACAGTATCTCTACATTGATTTTTCGTTGCCACTGGAACGATTAACACAAACTTAGTAGCTTAAAACAATACAGATTTTTATTTTATTTTATTTTATTTTTTGAGGAAGATTAGCCCTGAGCTAACTACTGCCAGTCCTCCTCTTTTTGCTGAGGAAGCCTGGCCCTGAGCTAACATCTGTGGTCATCTTCCTCTACTCTATACGTGGGACGCCTACCACAGCATGGCGTGCCAACCAGTGCCATGTCTGCACCCAGGATCTGAACCGGCGAACCCCGGGCCGCCGAGAAGGAGAACGTGCGCACTTAACCACTGCGCCACCGGGTGGGCCCCCAGATTTTTAATCTCATAGCTCTGTAGGTCAGAAGTCTGTTGTGGATCTCAATGGGCTGAAATCAGGGTGTCACCAGGGCTCTGTTCCTTTCTGGAGCCTCTAAGGGAGAATTGTTTCCCTGCCTTTCCCAGCTCCCAGAGGCCCCCCATATTCCTTTCCATATGGCCTCATTCCTCTGTCTTCACAGCCTGCAATGCTGGGTCTAGTCCTTCTCATCCTGTCATCTCTCTGTTTCTTGTTCCATTGTCACATCTCTTCAAGACCGCAGCCTGGAAAAGACTCCACTTTAACCCACATGATTAGATTGGGCCCAGGATAATCTCCCCATCTCAGAGTCCATACCCTGCAAAGTCCCTTTCGCCATGTAAAGTAACATATTCACTGATTCTGGGGCTTAGCATGTGGGTGTCTTTGGGGGGAGGGGGTCCTTATTTGTCTACCCCGTTACAGAGGAGAAGAAACTGAGTCTCAGAGAAGTGAAGTAACCTGCTCCAGGTCATATAGTATGTGACAGAGTTGAGACTGCAGCCCAGGTCCATCTGTCTCCAAAGCCGGGTGTTTCCTACTATCCACGAGATTTCAAGCTATAAAACAGCACGCTGCTGGATGGGGTTGGGCTTCGGGTCTGGTGGGGTGCGAGCTGGAAGAGAAACCTGAAGGCAAATTCTCCCCACAGAGGTGAGGCAGAGAATCAGGGCACTGAATCCGAGGGAAATGCTTCTTTGAAAGAAGAAACGGATTTGCATTGGAAAGAAATAAATTCATTCTTCTAAGGGAGATGTTGGTTTAAGGGTGAAGAATCAAGTCTGTGACTTAGATGAAGCACCATCTTCTTTCCCGGGGCCTCAGGGACCCTGGAGATCCCATACCCTATGTTGTCCTGTGCCCACTTGGCAAGAGATTTACCAAGCCAGTTCCTTCTAAGTCATGGGGACTCAATGCCTACCCCTCCCAAGAGTTTTACACCTAATAGTAGGATGCCATAACCCAAAGGCATACACAGAACCTCTGGATTTCTTAGTTTTTTGAATTGATAAGATGACCAGGGCGATATTGGTTGGCATTTGTTATTGTGGGCTAAATTTGTTTGCGGTAATGGAAGACTTTCTATCCCTATGACGCCTGAGTCAGGAGATATTCTTGGTCCTGGGAGCCCTCCAGGTAACAAGTTGGTTACCACCTATTCTGTACACCTCAGGAGAATAATATATGGGCAATAGAAAAATGGAAAAGATTGGTATAAAATTCAAAAGAAAACACGAAGAAAGGTGGTTTCGGTTTGATGGGAGTCTTTGCCAGAGATGAGGCCAGAGGCTGCCCTAATAGCTGATGTTCAACCCCTTTTCCCTTTTTATAAGAAAAAAGAGGATCAAAACCAACCTTCCTGAATTTCATTCTCTGGTGCTAATAGGACAGAACAGCAATGACACACCACAAAAAATAAGGATACGATTTACAAGTGAACCAGATGGTTCCCATCTCATCTCATTGAGTTGTTATCTTTTGAAGAGTTCATTTTCGTGGATTACAAAGAGAATGTAATCACTTTAGAAATCCTCCGAGAGTTTCATAATGAACTCTACTTACATTGTGTTGACACTAATAGTAACTATAACCATGATCTTCAAATCCCCATGTAGGAGGCAGGGTTATTGAAATTATAGCACGGGCCAGTAATTCATTTAAAAACATACTTTAAAAAATGAGCTTTATGCTAACCAAAAGCCCACTGAAACCAGTTTCACTTACAAATAGGAGCTGCTATATTAATAAGAAAATCAATATAGTTTAACTTATGAAAAGTAACATTTTGCTGACAAGTTTTTTTGCCCAGGTTAGGCTCATATCAAATTAAGAAACTAAGTAAACCAAACATTTATATGAGTGACTCATACTGTGAAAAAAATGTGATCACAGCTTCATATCACAAAACTATTAAGTTCTGCTCAAGTAATTTCCTCTCAGCATTTCCTTTCCTCACTTAAGGTTTCCTTCTTAACCAAAAAGCATCAAATTAGGAAGCTTAAATGACTGAAGTATTAACACTCTCAGGAAAAAAATGATTGCCTTTCAGAACGGAGGAAAGAAATGCTCACCAATCTACCTTCCCAAGGTAAATAGTTACAAAGTAACAGGAACAGAGGGTTTTTTTTTGTTGTTCTATTTTTTCTAATAGTTTGATTTTCGATGAAGTTTCCTTTAATCCTTTAAAATCATTTCCAGCAGTGAGCAATTCAGCAAGTTCAGAGAACAAGATGGCCAGACCTTCAGTCCTTGAAGATTGGAATTAGATTAGTGGGATTGTATTGAAGTAATTTTTGCTATTTCAGGTGTAATAAATTATAACTCATATATGGTTCAATTAGCATTCTTGTGAATACATCTAACATTTCTCTCTATGCAATTTTTGTTTAATTTGGTATGCCTAGTTCATTTTCTCTATATTTCTGTTTGAATAAAAATAAATTTTGAAATTTTACCTATTGTTTCAATTTTTATATTTATTGATCCACACACAGTCTCCCCTCCCCCCTTAGCAGTATTTGTTAAGTAGGGTTGATACATGTTAAGGTGCCAAATGTGTAATGTTCCATTGCCAGGTATAAAAAAATCTTTTCCATGGAGTTTGGACCTCGGTCTCAAAGTTCTTCTGAACACATTTCCCTGGGCAGTTGTTACCAGTTAATTCAAGTAGGCATTTGAGTCAAAACCTTCATCATTAGCGTTTAGGTCATAAAATAGAACATTTATTAGATAATTTCAGCAGAAAGGGATGTAATACAGGGAGTTAGATGCTTACCAAATTGCTGGAAGATCAGAGGAGCAGACTCGAGGCATGACTTTCAGGAATGGCCTCTAGAACACTGCAGAACTGAGCCTCCAGTTACGCTGCTGCAGTTAGGAATGGAAGGAATCAGGAAGCTGCAAACGAAATTCTACAGTCCCAGAACACACTGCCGTAGCTGCAAGCCAGGGATCAGAAAGCTGGGCTCTGAAGCCACCACCACCACCTTTGCCTTTCAACACCCAGGACACTCTTGATTGGACAGGGAACACAGAATATGGCTGCTGCTACTGCTGATGCTCATATGAGTGACTTAATTGTGGAAACCTAATTTGCATCCAGAATCCTGGTTTCAAGGAAGCCTGAGAGGTGTTGTTTTCAGCCCAGGAAGGCATATGAAGTCAGAACCTATACTAAAGTTATATCCTTGGTGAAACCTTCTTGGTCTCTCTGTCCTTATTGGATCCTCTCTGCAGGGAGATGCAGAACTTGTGTGCAGAATAACAGGAAGATGTAGGGAACTGGGTTTTTAAAAGAAGATATGCCAAGACTATATAGGGGATTTGACTCCCAAGTTCCACTTAGAGGACACAGGAAATGATATTTCCAGCTTCTTATATTTAATTTCTCTTTTTGGCAATTCATCTTAGGAACTTAATTTAGTTCTTGAGCAACTTGATGCTGCCAAATGACTTAGCTCTTTGCATCTGATGATCCTGCCTTTCCCTCTCACAAGAAAGGAGGGCACCGCCTGTCTTTATTTCTTACCTGAATTAATAGGGACTAGCTCCGTATATTTCCTGTGGCAGTTTACCCTGCTAATATTCAGTTATTGCCACTCCATATAGAGTGAAAGTAAAATGGATATGAATATGTTATCCAAATATTATATATCTAGGCATAAAATGCACTCGTAATTTGAAGTTCACAGCCACATCCCTACCCTCCTGCGAAAAAAATTGATTCAGTGGGAAACCAAAGAGTACAAGCACAACATTGAAGGTATTTTGACTTCTATAATCCATCCATTATGGCTGTGTGGGTAAGTTACTTAACTTTTCCTAAGTACCCCAAGCTTTATGTACTAATATCTTTCATCTGTAGGGTACCCCACAGATTCTCAAGGTTTCCCTATAAGCATGTGTGGTGGGATCAGCATGATTAAATGACATGGTTCAGTCATGGAGCAGAGTGGAACTCAAACCCTTGACTTTGAACTCTCAATAAAATTGTTTTTTACTACACCAAGAAAGATCAAAACTATTCTTCTTAGAGGAATATTAGTACTAATAATTTGTAACCACGTTGTCAATGTGTCCAGCAAATATGAAATGCCTGAAAACAAATACCCATAGAACAGAATTTGATATGCTAAATGTTAAGAATTTAGTTTCACATTTGCAATTTTATATAACTGGCAGAGGGCTAATTGTATGACTTTTGCCTCTTTGATATGTGAGTGTTTATCTTATATCTGTTTAGATACCACAATTAAATAGCCACTTTAGATCAACTATTAATTCCTATGGAAATATATTTTTTTCTGGGAAAAATGTATGTGCATTAAGAACACAGCCGTAAAGTTATAATTTTCTATCATTGCTCTCATTGTAGTAAGCTTACCCTGTTGTTTGTGGTCATACGCAACCTTTGCTTTCAAGGCTACTCCAAGTAACCGTCTCCAAGCCTGCCTTCTCCCTCTGGTGTCATCACGTAGAGCTTCTTCTCACCTGCCACATTTAGCGAGACCCAGCTGCATTTTAGTACGTTCTAGCATCTAATCTCACTTACCACATACATTGCCTGCAGGGCAAGCACATCGATATGCGGCTTATCATTCCTATATTCTTTCTAAGTGACTTCCTTCTGGAAGCAGGTAAGGGTGAAGGGAGGCTACCCAGTCTTTCTGACCTTAAACTATTTATATGAGAATAAAATACAGCCTTATTTAGGCGATCAGCCCCCTGCGAAAAACAGATACAATTTTTAAGCCTAGGGAAGTTCAAAAACACAATGGAGACAATCTGAAAATTTTTCTCAAAGCAAGCCTTTTGAATATAAAAGGTAAGTCACAGAACTGGAGAAAAATCTATCAGGAGTATTTATGTATTAAAAAAATTGCATGTCATTTGCCTACGTTCTTACACTAATTATGTCAACTCTGTCGCTACTTCTTTCTTTGTGGGGAAACTCCACAAGAAAGTCACTCAAAGAAATGGTTTAGAAATGTTTCTTTGCTTTCACTTTTTTCTTTTCATTTTGTAGAGGCCAGCTTGCTCACAAGTACTCTCTTTTTAAAAAAATACGTGATGCCTATAAAGAAGGAAGCAGGATGGCTGGCTTTAGGTCAGAAGTCATTTGCATCGAAGAACCCTGTAAGTGCCTGACTAATTTAGTTGGTAGAAATGAGATTCTGAGAGATACAATAAATGGACCAAGGAGTGCTCTAAGGTGACAGACTCTGGTGGGTTATAAGGTCACATCATGTCCTGGTTTTTGGTCTCTGTTAATAATCTGTTGTCATGTACAGCGGGTTCTGGTGTACAGAGTAATTCAAGTGCTCTTCTGTTGGGCATATGGTGCTTTTAAGAACACTCCAAGGGTTGATTTGCCGGCTCTGGCTGATAAAGAATGGCGCAGTAGGAAGGAAGGGAACAAGCCGTGGATGGTGCGTGGGATTCAGGAGAGGAAGGGATTCGTACGAGACCAGAGCTGTTGAGAAAAACAACATGCAGTGACTTAATTAGAAAACCAGTTTTGCCATCATTGAAGTTGAATTCCTGCAAGTGTCATGGTTTCTTATGGTAAAATTTAATGGCATAAAAGTGTATATAAATGTGTATATAAAATCAGTAAAATGTGTATATAAAATATGTATATTGTGTTCATGTATGTTTTATATATGCAGGCATATATACAAATACATATATTAAACAGCAAACGGACAAGATTTAACCCCAGCTGATGCACTGGGGGAAGGAAGAGATATTTGATAGGAGCAAAAAAGAAATAATTTTAGAGGAAACTTTTTGAGTAACAGAGAAGAATCTTCCAGGAAACAGCTTGGTACTCCTTCTTTCCCCATTTACAGACAGAGAACATAGTACATTTTTCTCATAGTATCACCGACAGATCCCATTCACTGGCAAAAGGTGTGATTTTGTATATAAAATTAACAGGGTAAGTTTACCCTTGAAGAGCGTCATGCCTCCACGATTTCCTGTTACAGGAATTTGTGTAATAATAAAAAGGATCAGAAATTGTCAGAAATAGGAATATGGCCGACCACATCTGTGCTGTTGGAGAAAGCCCTAATGCCAAATTTGAGTAATTTCAGGCAGAGATCCTGTAAACTCTGCAATGAGGAAGTCAGCTCTGACACAAAAACTCACCCAACAGGAACCGGTATGGAGCAGAGGGGGCGGTCTCAGGACTTCAGAGAACTAAGAGGTCAAGAAGAATACGCATGAAGCAGAGGCATGGTCGACATTAACCAGTCACTCTCAGCAGAGATTTTTAAAAAACCACGGCTGTCCAACATATGGCCTGTGAACCAAACTAATCCTGTCTGACATTGGGTTGCCGTTCACCTGAGATTTTGAAGAAAAAATATTGTTTTCCCTAGTTACCTACTTTCTTCATCATAACCAGCTGACATGCTTAGCTAAGAGCTGACTGCTGCTGGGTTTTACACAGAAGGCTTAGATCAATAATTGTAATGGAAGCCGAAGTCATCAGTTATATACTTGTGAGTTGCTCAGGTTTAAATCCATGCTATCATATCATAAAACTTGGCTATTGTAAATGACTGTGGAATGAAGCGAAGTTAGCATAAATCAATCTTTGATAAAGACCACCCATGCTTGAGTTGAGTTCAGCCATTCACTGGACTCACTAATACTAGGTAAATAAGTAAGTAAGTAAATAAATGTCACTTCCTACTGAAGACATGAATGTGCTCCCAGCCCAAGAGCACAGAGAGGAGGAAAAGGGGAGACAAACTTGTCTCCATTATGTGCCAGGAATGGCTCTAAGGGTTTTCCACAGCTCTCTTCTTGTAGTGCCCCCAAAGGCCTACAACATTCAGGTGATTATTCCCACCTTGCAGACAAGGAATCGGACGCACAGATAGCACACTTATCCGAACTAAAGTCCCACAGTTTGGCAAAGAATATAGCCAGCTCTTCAAGCTCGTGATTCTAAAGTCCATATTCTTAGTTATGCTATGTATTATTTATATTTTGTTGCATATATATATTTAGGGATATATGGTTTCTTACCTTATGTGGTTAACTTATTACTTTGAGTTGAGGTCTTCTCAACTATATAACATAACATAAAAAATATGATAACAAGATTATCAATAATCTAAAAACTGTTATTATATAATTAATAATAGAAATGCTCAATGAAATAATATATTTGTTCCCTAGAAAACAGTAAATTGAACAAACTCAACTAAATTAATAAGAATGACTATTTCGGGGAGGTAGGATAATAAATGACTTTTAGTTTCTGCTTTGTGCTTTTTTTATATTTTCTATTTTTCTCTGATGATCATAGATCACTTTTTCTAATCTAAACTGATAGTATTTAAAAAAATAAAATCACAAAGTATCATAATAGAGATCTACCTAAAATAGGTGGATCGAAATATAATTTGTAATGCCTTTCTTGGACACCATTAGTAAACCAAGAAAGAACATGTTTTTTGAGCAGTGTCCATTTTTTTTTTTTTTTGAGTGTGTTACCTATTAAATTTACTTGGTCAACTTTCTCATTTCCAAGTTTATTTCAGGGACTTCTGTACTCAATTCAAAAGACTTGTTTGAAACAACCTATGCGGGAAGCGATAAACGGTAGGTGTATATTTGGGCCTGGTTGTTAGTTCAAAGCTGAGAGTCAAAGAAATAAATAATTACGCCTATAAGAGATTTTTGGAAGGTGTATATATGTTGCATCCCAAGGACAGGCTGTACAGTACAACCGTTAATGCAGGAGCTCTAGGGCCAGACGGTTTAGGTCGAGTCCCAGTTCCATCATTGCCAGGTGTATAATCCATGGCAACTTTTTAAATCTTTCTATGGCCTAGCTCAGTCTTCCATAAGATGGGACTAATATTAGTACCTGTACCTCATAAGTCTGTTGGGAGAGTTAAGTGAGTTGGTACATAAAGCACTTAGAGCAGTGCTGGATACCTCATAAGCATTCGATAAACGTTAGCTATCATTTAGCCCAGATGGACGTATGTCACAGTAAGGAAAGAACCAAACAATTTCTACAAAGACTTGTGTTTAAAAACTAAATAAGTGAATTACAAGACTAGATTTTCTCACAGAATACAAACCAGTGCTCTTGGAATGAAGTAATTCGAAAGCACATTATATGCCATGTTTGAACTCACTTGCTATCTGTCCTTTACTTCCAGGCAGGGAATAGCTCTAAAGAAGTCTGTCCTGAGCCCCAAGAGTTTGTCTTAAAATTATACTTTGCTGGGGCTGGCCCCGTGGCCGAGTGGTTAAGTTCGCGTGCTCCACTGCAGGTGGCCCAGTGTTTCCTTGGTTCGAGTCCTGGGCGTGGACATGGCACTGCTCATCAGGCCATGCTGAGGCAGCATCCCAAATGCCACAACTAGAAGGATCCACAACAAAGAATATACAACTATGTTCTTGGGGAATTTGGGGAGAAAAAGGAAAAAAAAATTTATTTTGCTGCCCCCTTTTTCAGTGTCAGATAATCTACAATGGTTATCATGGAGTTAGTCTTAGATCCTCCCTTCCTTTATTTTATCACTAGGGGAAAGTTGAAAGTGTGTGGGAAGGGTGTAGACATTCAGAGGTTTGGCTTTTAAATGCCTAATAATAATAGCAGCCAATAGTCGAGTACTTTATCATGAGCCAGCATTCAACAAAGCACTCTGCAAGAATTTAACTTCTCAATAAACCTATGATACATATGATAATAACATATCTTATTGCCTTTATTTTACAGATGAGGAAACTAATCTCCAGAAATTATTCTCACAGCTATGAACTGGAGCTGGGATTAAAATCCAGGCAGTCAGAGGTCAATCTGGCTTTCCTATCAGATCCACCTGGTCCAACGATGAACACAAATAACAGAAAAAGTGAAAATAGACATTGACTTTCAGCACAGAGGGATGATATTCAAAATATTCACCAGCTGGTCAGCTCAGACACTAATTCTGACTAATGAGAATGGATGGCAGTGGTGAACAATTGGCATAGCTATACTGGTGTGGACTGTCTGAATACCAGCTCTAACTTTTAGGGAAAAAAGGATTAATTTGCAAAATATATCACCAAACATCTTCAAAAAGAAAATTAATTAAATTACAATGGATCAGTAAAGACCGTATCAAGTCCAATATATAAGGCAGGTGAGTTCATGCTCCTGAACAACTTTCAGATACCCATCACCAAAATGGTATGTTTTAAAGATGGTAGAACTGTTTGACTGTGTTCTTTCCTCGAACAGTGCAGTTTTTCCCTGCTGGTTCTATGAACCAGCGGTAACGAGGCTCAAGATGGAAAGAGTGGTCTTGACAGGGCCCTGCCGTTCTCTAAATCCATCTCACTTATCTTCTCTAGGGAGGATTAGAATGGATTTTTATGTTAATTCATTTCGTTGATTTGGCATCTGTTTGGTATTGTGTAGGTAATAGGATAATGAGTATAATGTTACAATACTGGGTGGCTAAAAATATCGTCCACCCAGAATCAAATGATAAATAAGTTCGTGGACTCCCGTTTGATGTACTTTGATAAATATGCCCACATTTGGTGCTCCCACTTTGACTATCCTGCAACAGCACATGCAGATTTTCTTACTAAGGTTTTCTCCTGTTTCTTCTATAATTGAGAAGCCAATTGCTTCTGGCACTTATAGCCTGAAGTGTAATATTAAGTCATAGGAGGAGAAACATCTGGGTGCTGGTCCTGGAGCTGCTTCTGAGGGGCCTTGAGCAGCACAGCTGCTGTGTGAAACAGTCCTTCCCCTGGAGAACTGTGGGAGGAGTGAATGACATCGAGCACGTGGAGCCAGCGCTTCCTTTCTGGAACAAGAACAAACAAAGTAAAACATTTGGAATTCCGATATTCTCGTGACCCTAGAAAGTTTTGAAAGTGCCACAGTCCTTAAAATTACTATGCTTATTTGAGAAAAAAAGTTTTAGTTATTATTTCCTGGTGGGGAGAATTCACTGTCCTGAGGGTGTGGCACCGTGTAGCAATCGTTAAGATCGTCATGATTTGGTTTGCTCCTGTGTGTCTCCTTTCTGTTTTGTCTGCCCAGATGTGTGTGAGGCCCCGTTTGCCATGCCTCCCAAACTCTAACCCCAGCATCATAAGGAAATTATATTTAGGGCCTTAGAAGATTGTCTTAGGTTTATAGCTAATGAGGTACGTTTTTTGTTTCATTAAGGATTTTCCCATTCGGATTTTAGATTCCCTTATAGTTTTCTTAATAAATGATATACCTCTGCTTTTACACATTTTTATTCCTCTGGCTAGCTTTTTCCTAACTTGTCATTTAAAGTGAATACTTGTAGATGCTTTAATTTCTGAGATTTTCACCTTCTGAGCTGCAAAGCACCAACCACCATGATAATCTGCTTCACCTGGAATCCAACAACAGTAGGAGATGATACTTCTTTTGATAAAACTACTCTGTGCATTTTAAAGTCCTGATTTTCCACTTTTTTTTTAAGGTATGGGTTTTTTTTGGTGAGGAAGATTGGCCCTGAGCTAACATCTGTTGCCAGTCTTCCTCTTTTTCTTTTTCCTCCCCAAAGCCCCAAGTACCTAGTTGTATATCCTAGTTGTAAGTCCTTCCAGTTCTTCTATGTGGGACGCCACCACAGCATGGCTTGATGAGCAGTGCGTAGGTCCGTGCCCAGGATCTGAAGTGGTGAAACCAGGGCCGCCAAAGCAGAATGCACGAGCTTAACCACTATGCTGCCAGGCCGGCCCCTGATTTGCAACTTTTGAATGCTGTTTTTTATTAATTAAAATTGCTCTGGGCTTATGTAGACAGTGATCTGGGCTTCTCTATGGTATAACATGCAAGGAAAGCAACAGACAACAGGGAGCCCTAAGAGTCTCAACATAGAGCAGAAGGGCTCGTGGAAGATAAAGCGTAGGAAACAAAGGGTGCTGGAAGCACAGTTTAATTCTTTCAGGTTCTTGGCACCTGGCTTTTCAATTAATGCTGTTCCTTGAGTTTTGAAAGAGATCACACACATTTTCGCTCTAGGAGCACTCAGAGCAAGAACAGCATCACCCATCTCTAAAAATATTTCCCAGTGGATAAACTGTTAAGAAAACATGTTTGTGTTCACACTTTGAATAGAAATATTTACTATTCAGACTCTGTACTTGAATTTTTTTCTCTTTTCTTTTTTCTCAAGTAACTAAATTGGCTTTTTGTGAAATGATGACCAAAATCAGGACACTGGGTCATCACCTTTATACCCCAAACAAAGGATCAGGAATTCCAGAGCCTGGAAATAATCTCCACCGAACCAGCTTACATTGTGCAGAGTTTTGTTTGTTTGTTTTAATTCAAAAGCACAATATTTCAGGAGAAGAACATGTTCGAAAATAGTTCCTAAAAACCTGGGAGGCAATATTGGCGATATATTGGAGCTTTAATGAAAGGCTCTCACATTCATTAAAACATGAGCTCAGATGACTCTAGTTCTGTGGATGAGGGTCTGAGCTGATGGGTTTAATTAATGTCACTATTGTTTTTCCCCCGGTCAAACTGATTCACATTCTGTCTATATTTTACACAATTCTTGTTCTGAAAAATAATTTTTTTGAGGATAGACCAGATATTTGGGGATCTTTGAAATAGGGTAACTTAATGACTTAGCTCACTAGGTCTTAACTAGGTATCAATCAACCCCTTATTTCACTTGCTTACCATCAATCCTGTGCTGAGACTTTTGGCTTCTTTACTAAGTAACAACTTTAAAAGAGTACAATTTATCCTTTCTGGACAGTGTTAGGAATAAAGGAAAACATCGTAAATAGTTTTATTTATTCTTTCCTTGTGACTTTAGAGTTGGGTTATTTAGAGTTGTATCATCTAACAAAGACACTTTTTTTGCCCTTATTTTTGTTCTTATTGTACATATTATCACTGATTTTTGCTGCTTAACTGTTCAGTGTTTAGCACATTCAGTGCTGCCTGATAAAAAAATATTTACTTCATTTCTCTTCACTTTGCTGTCGTGAGATGATTTCCATGGATGATAAAACTGAGGGTGTTTGAGAGACAAACACAGGAATATAAGCTGGTCTGCATATGACACTCAACACCTTGATGTGGTTTCTAGGTAACAGCAGCTGCCTGCAAAGTCATTCTTGATTTCAACACCTGAGGTGGGGTTGGGGCGGGACTCCAGCACAGCACAGGCTGGTCAGAAAATTGGGAGCAAATGACTCTAGTTGGTCATCATTTACTTTTCCTGTTGTTTTGGGGAAGAATTTTGTATCAGTTTTGTAGAGCTTTAGAAAAAGGATGATCTATTTCTGCATCACTTAGCATGGAGAACCTGTTGACAGTTTATATTATTACCGTTTCATATTGTATTTGAAACTTTATATGCTTCCTTATATTATTTTTTTGAAATTGGATTGAGCCAGGATTTGTGTTAACTTCTAGGACACCAGTGGAATGTTCCTCTACTGGGTGACATTTTTATTTGAAAATAAATTTCAGAAGGAATGAATAATAGACGTCAAGATAGCATAACCAGAACCTATTTTATGATGCTTATAAATGGCAAAGTTCCATTTAATGTATTTTCCCCCCATGCTGTACTTCCCAATCCCTCCTTACCCCCACTTTTTTTTTTTTTTAAAGATTTTATTTTTTCCTTTTTCTCCCCAAAGCCCCCCCAGTACATAGTTGTGTATTCTTCATTGTGGGTTCTTCTAGTTGTGGCATGTGGGACGCTGCCCCAGCGTGGTCCGATGAGCAGTGCCATGTCCACGCCCAGGATTCGAACCAACGAAACACTGGGCCGCCTGCAGCGGAGTGCGCGAACTCAACCACTCGGCCACGGGGCCAGCCCATTACCCCCACTTTTTTGAGGCCAAATTGAGGCAGAGGAACAAGGAGAATAAAAGAAGGATTGTGACTAAGCGTTCACAACATTGCTTCAGCACTGTGAGTAAATACATAATAGACAAGCAGAGAGCCAGAGGCCCAGTGGCTTCCAGGCCCCCAGCCATTCTTGTCAAGCAATTGCAGCAAATCCAAAAGCACAAAATCAGTAATTCTTAACTATTCATCAAAGCCACCAGAAGCAAACTTTCAAAACTTTTCTTCCATTCTTGCTTCATTTCCTCTTTGTCTCCCTTCTTTATTTTTTGACAGGTTCTCTTTATTTTCTCTTTTTCTGTTCTGGCTAATTTTCAGGTTGCTTGAGTTGGGAAAGGTTAAAAAACTCAACAAGATGAAGAGAGAAGAGATGAAAACAATGGCCAAAGGTTAGGAAAGAGATAGCTGGAAGAAACAAAATTCTTGAATCTCTCTTAGACTTTGAGAGTCTTCATCAGGGAGGAAATAGTGGCTGCACAATGCAGAGCAATTTTAGTTAGGACTCTGGGGGTAGCAATAAATCTTAATGTTTGGAAATCATTGCAAAGATTTTTCATGAAAATTAAAATACTAGAGTATTATATATTAATATGATGGAATGCAATAAAATCATCTATCATACATAGGAATAAATGGCATGAATTCTATCATAATGTAAGTACCAGAGATTTATTGAGTAATCAGAAAAAAAAGGGCTTTAATATGACAATATAAGTCTCACAAAAAAGAAGGAGCTTAGTAGGATCAATAATCCAAACTATTTCTTATGCTGTCAATTCAAATTTAAAACAGAAATAAAAAGAAGCATTTCTGCTAAAATATACCATCACAAAGGGAAAATGAATTTACTTCCTAATTCCTGGCCCTCCAGCAACATGGAAGGTATTGACTCAAAACTTTGCTCTTTCCCTTCCCCCCGTCTCTTTGAGATGATATCTGAAACTCAGTAGGACCTTATAATTAAAGAATAATTTACTGATGGTGAAATACTTTTCATTTCACTAAATAGATTTGAAAATAGAAATTCACTAAAACTGATAATTTCAGGGATCCTGATGCCAAGAATGGGTGACATCAGCCAGGTTTTTGTGTGAATATCTTCAATGACTGTTCAAGCTTTTGGGGTTTAGCCAAAGCCAAAACATGTTCTCCATGCTGTTGCGTTTTATATTCCGGGTGCTTTGGTTGGGATGACTACATGCTCTATAAAAGAGCTGGAAAAGGCAAGGGAAAACCCAACAAGGGAAAATAAAGTATTTGGTCACTGTTCTCTGTATGGTAACAATCTTCTGGATATCTAGAATCATAGAATCGTCAAAGCGAAATTAGGGGAAGAAACCCAGAAAATGGAAGGCCTGAGGGTCAACCTGCTTTTAGCTCTGACCCGTTTAAACTTTTATATTCATGTGCATCACGAGTAATGCCATATAACTGCAGTCGGCAATCTTTGTTGAATGAAGGAATGAATGGCCAGTCCAAGACAGAAGCTGGTCTAACTCACTAACACAGCTGTTTGTTGAACCAAATACCTGGAACTGCAGGGAAGTGAAGCAAATAAGTGTAAAACACGGTATCTTCCCTCAAGTTATTATCTCCCTCTGAGAAGTTCATCTTCGTTTTGGGGTCTGCTCTGTTAACTCTATTTGATTTTCACTCCACTTTGTGCAATCTAAAAGTACTTGATTTATGCTAGTAGTAGTCATGCTAATCCTAAATGACCCTTTCTCTACAACCATCTATAAATGTATTTATTAAGATATTAAGGAAGATTTTACAACGCATCACAGCATTGACATAGCAGGCACACATTATCTGGGTTTGGAACTGAACTCAATTTTAGGTTTGGAAGGGGATTTGAGAACCATGGGATGTACCTTTTCCCAGTGAAGCATTATTATGTCATCTGCTCTTGCCCCACATTATTTTGCTAATTTAAAAGAGCAACCATCCATAGCTTCCGTGCATTTGTTTTTCATTGGATGACAAACTAGGGAGACAAAGGAAATGTTCCTTGGTGAAGAGAGTTTGTGCCACTAAGTGACTTATCATTAGCTATTTTGGGATCTTTGAAAGTGTAATACATGTTTTGAAATGGACGCCCTGTCCGGAGAACTGCTTCCTCCTCTCAACTCTTTTAACTGCTGCTAGAATCTCAAAGATAAATGGAATCTATCACTCTTTATTTATGTGATTTCAAACTGTGAGTTAAGTGATTAAATGAGATACCACTTACCTTAGAGCCCTGAGGGGGCATTTGGGAATTTATCTGGGAGGACTCAAAAGGGGGTTACATTAAGTATGGCTACAGTGCAAAATTCTGCACAGTCAGAATGACAAGATTGTAGTGCCAGTGAATCTGAATTAAGAGTTCACATCTATAAAGAAGCAAACACATAGAGAGAGATGCCCCTGGTTCTCTGTAGTTAAGGGCATCCTGCTAGAAAATTATATGTAAGTCAAACCATGCCTTTGGAGTGAATAACCAATTACTTAACAGAATTTTATTCCCTCACTTGGCCAATGTGTGTAAGAATGCGTTTTGGATTGACTCCTCATACAGAATTATTCAACAGTGCAAGCCCTTTCCTTTTCTCAAAATGATATTGAAACTTGATTCTTTCCCTTTAGGATGTGTAGTTTCCATAGAAGAATGTAAATAATGAACTCTATGAATTATAAACCAATTTAAAGCTTTGTGAGTTTCAGGTCAAATCCAGTTACTATTCTAAACCCATAAGGAGATGGGGTAGGCAGATAATAGGTCCAAAGGCTATAAAAGCTTTAATAAGAGGAGTCCAGAGTGCTTATGAATGACTAAAGAAAGCAAGCATTTTATTCATGTAACAGAAAAACAGAAAAGAAAAAGTAAAGGGAGCAGAATACAAAATGGCTCATCAGCATAACTTTGGCTACAGTATTGTGTGCACTAGTTGCTACTTAAGTTGTGATCACAGAACAATACCAGGAGTAGAATGAACTTTTGTGCCCTGCACAGGCATTTTGATAAATTACCTTCCAAGCACCTGATAAGAAAACTTTGTCCTTGTAGCCTTAGAGGTAATAGCCAGACCAGGAACTAAAAAGACAAGGAAAGAGCCCTGAGAGAATGGGGTCAGGTCCAGCTGAGGATGCAGAATGAGGTTAACAGCAGGATGCTCTGGAGATCTGTACCAGAAAAGATTTTTGTTGTTGAATATATTTATTAACCATTTATAAGATGAGGTGCATAAAGGAATGATATTATTCAATGACCCTAAATTTTCAGTCCAATAAGGACCACAGGGATTCCAGCAAGACTTAACAAAACTAGGTAATTGGACAATATGATGAAGGGGAAATTTGAAACAGGCAAGTGTGAGGTGATGCACATCTGAAAGAACAATTTAAGCTAATCATACACAGTGATGGATATTGAATTAGCCGTAACCTTCCAAGAAAAAGATCATGAGCTTTGCTCAATGTGCAACAGTACTAAAAATAAGTCACTGGAAGAGGAGTGAGAATAATGTGGAAAATATTAAGGTGCCATTATATAAATTGACAGCATATCCTTGTCTAGAATATTATGTTGAGTTTTTGTCACCTCATCATAAAAATGGAATGGAAGAAACATAAAAATGCACCGGAGGCTGGCTAAACTGATTAGAAATATAGGATAAGCTTCATTATGAAGGGAATATTTGATGCCACATTTAAAGACTTCCTGTTGAAAAATCTTACATAAAAGTGATATAAAAGACAGACATTTATGACTCTCAATAGCATCTGCGGTGTGCCCATTAAAGAGAAAATAAGCACTCACATTTTGCACTGTAGTTTCTAGACTTGAATGATCAAGACATTTTTATCCTCACATAGTTTCTTGAATCCACTGAAAGGAGTATAAGTTGGTGGCATCTTTTGAGAAAAAAAATACGAATATCTCCTTGGAAAACCCCTTTTATCTGGGCCAGATTGGATGCTTGTCTCTATTCCACTTTTATAGTGATAATTGGTGCTCATAATGATAATTCTAAATGGCTGCATAATTCTTAAAACACGTTCAAAATCAGAAAAAACCCTAAACAAACAAACAAAAGTGCAAACACAAAGAAGTTTTATTCAGTAACTGAATGAATAAAATCTGACCTATTTTCCTAAAACTTGGGCAATGATTGTTTGGGTCAGTATACTAGTTTACTAACCATAATATACACTCAACACATTCCATCTGGGCCACCAAAGATAAGTTATTATAGTTGTTTTCCAATCTGTATTTAGCCGGAGAACTCCCTCCAAGTTAACAAAGAATGAAATGAGATAAAGATAAAGCAACACGTGAAACTAAAAAAAAGAAAGGTCAGACACTGAGGCTCCTCTCTCATGTTGCCTGGGGCCTTGCAGGTGGGAGGGATGGTTTCTCTCTCCATTATTATCTTTCTAGGGACACACACAGCCCCTGACTGTTAGAATTTGCTATGAAGGAGGGACTGAGAAATAATGTGCAGGAAGAGCTCAAAAAGAGCTGAATTTACTCCTTGGTAGTGAGAGTAGCAATCAAGTTGGACTGAGTATTGACTTGAGAAACATTAGCTTCTGAGAAATCAGTTTCATGTTTGTCTATACTAGCTTGGCTCATGCTTTCTTTTCCTGGGAAGTCTGTTTATTTATATGACAAGTGACATCTTGGGAATGGGTTTTTCCTGAATGACATAGACCCTTTAGTGCTTCAAACAATAATCTCTCTATCTTCTCTCTCTCTTTCTCCATATATATATATATAACAGTCCTTTCCGTAAACTAGTTGAAATGTATTTCAACATTTGTTTTTGTCTCTAAAACATCATCTGGGTTGTTCTTGTGGAAATAACAAAGACTAACCAAATGAGAACAAGCATAGGCCATTTATTCCAAGCTTGCTGTAGTAAGGGGGTCAGCCACTTGTGTCATGTGTGTTTTGGCAGAGACATAAAGGCAGGCAGGGGAGTGGGAAAGCTTTATAGTAGAAAAGAGGGAAGGCTTCAGCTGTGCTCTGATTGGAGGCTGTTGGCCTGGAGAAGCTGCAGGTGGGCTAGCTAGAAGTGGGGCATCCTAGGGGATTGGTTAGGGGCACATATTTGTCTTTCTCTGGTTGGTCTCAGTTGGAAGCAGGGACAAAAATTAGAGAAGCAGTCTGTAATTAATCAAGACCTGGATGTTTGGGGCTGACTGTTACAGGGGTTGTTTGGCTTCCTGGGTTGGTACTAGAGATGGCAGTCTGACTTCCTACTAGTCTGACTTGTAGGAGGCCGGCTATGGTGGGTAATGACTTGGTTTCCTGGACAAGTTGCTTGAGGTTGTGGGTCAGAATTCTACTTTTATATATGGTCTGGCTATTGTCCATTTGTATATTCAGTCTCTCACTTCCTAAGACAAAAAATAAAGCTTGCGTTTTGAGAGAACTGGACTTTAGAAAGCATCTGACCTTCATTTGTGAATAGCATTTTTAGTCTTCTAGCGCCTGAAATAAATCATTACCAAGATAGGAAAACCTTTGGAAGTCTCAGATTGTGGCTTGCTCGTGCTTTGGGCAAGAAGTGACTTGAGTACAGAATTTTCATTTAAATAAAGTAACTCTGAATTATAGAATACATAGTTGAAAATATGACTCTATTTGAGAAAAGAAAGAAAAAAGACTACCATGTGTTTAAAACTTCCTCTGTGCTTTCATTTTATTAATTAAGAGCATAAATTTTGAGTCAAGTCCCAGTGCGACTAAGGCTGTCTTGAAAGTTCCAGTAACTGTTTCAGGCCACCGGGGCACCATTTTGGAAACTGTTTCAGGAATCCTACTGATATTCTAACCATACAAAAGAGCTTACATAGCTTCTCAGGTGCCCTAGCTTCCTTTGAGGGAGACAGTGTGAACCAGGAAGACCTGCTTTTGCAATAAAGAACCTTTGATTGATGGATTATAGAATATTCAGTATCCTAGGTTGAATGGTATTAAGCAAGCAGAAAGAGCTAATTTTTTTTCTAGGTGCTAGTACTGACATTCAGCCACGTATAGTATACTAACACAATTAACTAAAATATACCGTTCCTGAAATGTGCTATAACCAAATGCACTATATTTTTCACATGATTTGCAATTTCCATAGAGAGCTCATTTGGATTACGTTTATAATATTCATTTAGCAAACTCCATTAGCAATGTTTACAAGTGCTTATGGATCCAGTAAATGAGTTTGCGGATGTGCCGTGAACGAAGCTAAATGCATCCATTTGTGTATGGGATCTAATTCATAAATGCATTCCAATCAGGTGGGGTGTAAAACAGATTAAACTCTAACCTGGGAGTCTGGATTCCTATATGGTTCCTACATGGTTTCCTAATGTGACTGAATTGATTAACCTTTTGGTTTCTTGATTTTCCCTAAAGGAGAAAACATTGAAAAACTGGATTAACAGGAGCAGCTGAGCGTAAGAATCCTTAAAGGCAAGGAAACAAACAACAATTATAAATAACCATACCAAATAGAGCGATGTTGATTCATTCTTTTCCTGGTTGAAGATTAGGTTTCCAGGGGAAAACTGTTTTCGCACACTCAGGTTCCTAGAATGCTAATCACATTAATGGGAATGTAACTTTCTGAATTATCCTAGTGACCTGAAAAGATTTCTGCATCTCGCAAAAGGGCCTAATCTAAAAACTACAAGTGTTCCTATTTGGAGTGGCTGATTCTTTGGGAAAATGTCTGGAGGCCTGTTAGAAAGGAGAACAAAGGTCCCTTGTTAGATCATTGATGATTTGCACAGACTGTGGATTTCCCAGTTCATGGGATCCAGATTTCTAGGTCACTGTTCGTGCCAGGTCAAGACCGGGGTGGGGATGTCAGACCTGGGGAGATAGCGGGTCAGTGATACCCAGACCTGTATAGATCTCCCAGGATTAGGAAGAAAGCTTATAATAATAATAACTAATATTCATTGATATTTACGAAAGACTTTAAGCACTTTACATGTAACTCTAATCCTCACAACAATCCTATGAGGGTAGGGGTTATTATTATCATGTTTTTGGTGAGGAAGATTGGCCCTGAGCTAACATCTGTGCCAATCTTCCTCTATTTTATGTATGTGGGGACGCCGCCACAGCATGGCTTGATGAGCAGTATGTTCGTCTGTGCCTGGGATCCGAACCCATGAACCCCAGGCTGCTGAAGGGGAGCATGCGAAGTTAACCACTATGCCACTGGGCTTGCCCCAAGGATTAGCTTCTATCTCATTTTACAAATGAGGAAACTGAAGCTTAGAGAAGTTAAGTAATGTGTCCTAAGGTCACACAGCTACAAAGCAGCAGTACCAGAATTTGAACTCAGGCTCTCTAACTCCAGACCCCCAGTTCTTTACAACTGTATGGCAGATAACTTATGTTTTCCTTAGAACTTACAGTGAGGCACAAAACTGGCTGAAATGGAGGAATCAGCAATCTCTGCCAAGGTTATGTAGTTGTTCTTTTGGAGTAGAAGTTCTAATTTTGGCTTACTGAAGACATAGGGTATAATTCCTCATCTTGATCTAATTAATATCCAGGGACCAGAAATTCAAGTCATCTTTGATATAAGAAACTTATCAAACAGTGCCATCCAATGAGGATATTTTCTTGTCTACTTTCAAAATTGAGTTGGGAGTTTCAGTTATTATTTAAAATTTTTTTCACAAATATAGTTTTTTTTCATAGAACACAGATGCTCTTAACTCCCTAGCAGTCACCATCTGTACCTCAATTTACATTTCCCAAAACACTGCTGACATCTGTTTAAATGCCAATCTCTCCCCAACTTAGTAGGATTTTAGCTCAAAAGTGATATCCTTTGAATGATTTGAAATTTCAAAGTTAAAGTGATTTTAATCAAAATGCTCAATGGCTACAGGTATCCAGGCTGTATCTGTCCCTTTGAGAAGGTTTCCACAAAATGGAGGCTAATATTAATAGTGATCTGTCATTTCCAGGGGAATGTGGGACCATTTTGCCAGGTTAGACTTTTCATCAATGGGAAAAGGAAGGGAGAGGTTCTGAGTTGTCAGGGAGAGAATTCTGGGTGATTAGGAGTTCTCCCAAAGAATCATTGCCCTAGATTCCTTTCTGTAGGTTGATGCTCCTTTTATACAGAGATGTCTGACTTTCTTCAGCAAATCATTATGTGAGAGGAGGCATAGAACATACGTCTGGGGATAGACTCAGTGCGGAAATGGGGCTGAAGGCTGGTTGAACAGTGGGACTGAGAGAGAAGCATGAGTTGTGGGAAACTGATTTTTTTTTTTAAAGAACATATAGAAATTATGCCCCTAAATGAGTGATGCTCCTTCCTAATGGGCACCTGGGGAAACTATAAACTTAATCTAATGGTTCCATAATTATTCAAAACATTCAAGTAGTTACTTTGAAGTCAAGGGCACATTTGTTTTGGAAATTCTCAATGATGTTAAATCTTTATTTGAGAGAAAATTCGATTTTTGGACAAATCCAAAAGTCATCTGGAATGTAGTTTTGTTATAAAGTGGGTTTTGGGGGGCAATTTTTCCTAAGTGGTTCACAAAGGGATTCCAAGAAGGCAGTTTCATAAGATGATTTTAGAGAAATCGTAAACAATGGAAGCATCAGGAGACTAGGTATGTAATCCCTTGAGAAGAATTCTTCATTTGGAAGTATAAATTTGGTCTTGTTTGTGTTTTGGAATCAGACAGATCTGGGCTTTGGATCTGACTTCATATATATTTCAAGATATGTGACCTGAGTTACTTAACCATGTTAAGCCTCAGTTAGTTTTGTCTCCTGTGAAATAGAGATAATTATAGTATCTACCTCCTGGCCTTGTGGGGATTAAAGAGGGCAATGTATGTAAAGTGCTTTGCCCAGCACCTGGCATATAATATAGAAGGCACTCAATAAAGTGGTTGATATATGGATTCTAATCTCCTAGGATGCAGTGTGATGTATCAGAAGGACTTGGAGCCATGTTCTACCACTTATTTGGCTATAATGGTCCTAAGAAAGCCATTAATTTGTAGGGTCCTACTTCCTTCTTTGTAAAGTGAGTATAATAACACTTCTCTTACCAGATTACCATGAATATTAGAGATAATATACATAAAGAACTTAGAGCAATGATTATGATTATTGTGGAAAGGAATCTTAGAATAATAACTTTTTAATGGAGTTCAGATTGTTCTACAGAGATGATAATGAGTTTAATGTGGTACTAATGCTTGTATTTTAAAACTTACAAAATTCCAAATTATAACTTGGGAATTTTTCAGGATGGCAAATATCTCTGGGTGTGGCTCCATCACGCCTGAATTTATTGGTTTGTAGATTGTGGACCTAAAATATCATGGGTTAGTTTGTCCCATTTGTATCTTCAAATGGATCTCATAGGACTCCTAGTCTTATAGACATAAGACGTTCCTTAACTATAGAGCCAGTGGAGCATTGTTTCCATGGTTAGAAGTTTTTCCTTATCTACAGACCAAGATCGTAGAGGGTAGTTTCAGTAGCATTCAGTCTTAAATATTTAAATGCATCTTTAAAAATGCAAATAAAAATTTTAATATAGACAAAGCATTACTCTCTTCTCCATTTTCAGCATTAAATTTCCCCCAAGAAGTCCTCAAGAAATTCTGATAATAAAAGAAAATCAGACCCTGTAGCAACATCTCTCTTTCAAGAGGAGAGAATATATTTTCTTTTCATTTTGTTTGGCAAAAAAGTCTCAGTTAAAATGAGATGTCTGACTCATTTCTACAGCCAAATATTTCTGAAATAAAAGTTTGGAGTTACAAAAATAAAAAAAAATCAAAATCCAGTTCAATTCTAAAATAGGCTTAAAACTTGCTGATTTAAATCAAACCAAAATGTTTAGGAAGAAAATTGTAGTTAAATAAGTAGTTTTCAAGAAAATTTGAAGGAGTGGAATCTTTTCTTCAAATTGAGTCTTGCAGAGAATTCTCAAAAGAGACACGGATAAAAGCAAGGCTCCTCTAGGGAGAGAACGAAGACGGAGGCCCTTCCTTCGCCCTTCTCACTTCTTCCTTCCCTCTTCCATCCCCCATGATCAACGCCAGCCTCCCAGAACCCTCGGACCCTCCAGACACATAGTTGGGGATCCACTGGTCTAGCTGTTCCTTTGATTTCATCTACTGAGCCTGTTAAAAAAAAAAAAAAAAAGAAGAAGCAGCAGCAAAGAAATGAACAAGGCAGTCTTCTGTGAATAGAGCATTAATCCTGGTCAACTGGAGGAGGCAGGAGACAGACATGTTTATCCCTGACAGCTCAGGTCTCTCTGCTCTGCCCAGTGTTGGGGAGCAGGGATTCTGAATATAGAGAGGTCTGCCTGCAAGTTTGATTTCTGTTGGTGGTGAGGTTTCTCCTGGTTGACTTGGCAGCTTTTCTCTAATCACTTGCAAATCAAGAAGACAGGTTCTCCAGTCTTAGAAAGTAGCTCTACTGATGTTTGCTAACATTGGCCATGTTGGTACTTTCGTTTGTCAAAGAACAATGTCAAAGCAGGGGTGGGGTGGGAAATGCTGTTAGAAAGGACAGACTCTGTGCAGTGCGTCACATCTGCTTAGGAAAGGTTATTTTGCTCTTGATAAACTGCCCTCAGTGAGGCAGGGGATGGGGAAATGTCACCACGGCACAGCCTCTGCCTCACGTCCTGTAAAATGTCGATGTTGCTTGTGCAGAGCTTCCCTCTGGCGTCCTTTAATTGACATCTGGGTTTTAGAATCCAACTGCCAGAAATCATCCCACTCAAGGAGTAAAACTGGAAGTGCTGCGCAGCGTGATGACCCCAGACCCCAAGGTAGAAGGAAATGGCTTGGTACTGATGCTCCAAACTGGCCTGAGTGCAGAGGACCTGACTGACACAGGGAGGGAACTGCAGAGGAGCTGCTGAATGTAAATAAGGAGCAGGGCTGCGGGGCCTTCACTTTCTGGCCCTGTGCAAGTGAAAGTAGCCAAGTTAAAACCTAGATTTATGTGCTAGCCCTCCAAGGAGGCACGACAAGAGAGAACACCACAGCAGATTTCTACAATTCCGGTCCCCACGGTTTAAGAGGAAGGTGGCCATGGCTCCACTTTCCTTGAGCTGTGTGTCTTTGGGCAAATTACTTAACCTCTCTGATGAAACCTTGGCTCCCTCAGCTGTAAAGTAAATTCCAGTGTTTCTCAAACTGTCTGTGCAGAGGAACTAGATTTCTTTTTTTAAATCTCCAGGCAGTCTCTAGACTGAGACTTTTGTATAATACAACAAAATTGAATTCATAGAAATACTTAAATTCAACAGATATAAAATTACTCTGTCAAATTGCTTTTAAAGTTTCTAAACACTGACTCTCAATTGCTGCATTATTTTATTGCAGACCAGTAACAATTTGTGGACTGACCCCAGTATGTGGACTCAATTTTCAGTATCGTCGGTACAGACACTAATGGTGCTCACCTTACATAGGAGTGTTATGAGGCTAAATGGAATAATACATATATTTGACAACCATTGTCGTAATTTTTATATTTCCTGTAGGTTTAGCCCTTGGGAAGGCATTTTACCACCAATAAATCCCTACCTTTGTAAAACCCTAACAACACAGAGGTTTTAGAGAGTGTAAGGAGAGAGAAGGAACGGTTTAAATCAACCTCTCGAGAGACTGAGGAATGAACGGTGGAGACCAGGTGAGGGTTCAACTTTTGAGAGTCAAGCCATAGGCCAAGTATATGTCTTGGGACTGCTACTTTAAAAGTGTGAGCTGAACACATCCCACCCAGGCCCCCAGTTTGGGGGGAGAGCGTCTTATCTGCAGCACAGTCCATCCGCGTGATGCTCGCGTGATTCCGAGGGTCCCGGATTTCACTGCCCTCGCTGGAGCCACTGGGGAGCGAGCAGCGCCGTGTTCAGCACCTGGGCCTGGAGGCACAGGGACTCAGCTTTGACGGTCTCCTTATGGCCGGTGCGACCGTAGATGAGGTTCTGCTTGCTCTCCAAGCTCACATTTTCCCCTGTGTAAAGCTAATAATAGTGCCTGCTTTTCTTAGTGCTGCTGAAAGGATTAAGTGAAATAATTCCCACAAGTCTTCAGTAATTTTTCAATGAATAAGGATAGTTAGAAGGCCAGAGGGAGCAGCTCCATTTTGGCCAAGCTGCGCCAGCGCACGGCCAGATTTCACCTGGCATGACGGAGTGGAGGGGTTGATGGCGGCAGCACAGCCCCTATCAGACACAGTAGAAGAAAAGAACCCCAAACCTCAGTACACCACTTTTAAAAGGTTTCTGACCCTTAAATGATGACTTTCCCTGTAGCTATCTAACACTCTTTCTCCTTCCCTTCACCCCAGCTGTGAGAGAGATGGTTCTAACATGGAAAAATGAATCAAAGTCTTGAATACATCATCCAAGGTGAGGAAACCTGCAGGGGTTGAACAGGAGTCTGGGGAAGCAGGAGCCCCCTTTTTTTCCTGTCTACACAATGTGCAGAGAATATCCGTGATTAAAATTCTTAACACGATTTCAAAGCATCACCTTCCTAGGTAGATGATACACAAGGGCAGGCACAGAGATTGTGGGAAGATCTGACTTGAGTGGCTCATTTGTGAGAGCTCAAGTAACCCTCCGTAATGAATTTGCTATTTACTGATACAGCAGTGCCTTCGTTTGGCATTAATGGGCAGGGCCAATGGATAGTCATAGTTATTTAAATTCAAGCTTTGGTACCAGGCCACTAGAATTGCTGCAGAAGGAAAGTGATATGCAATTTCAAAGGTACTTACTGCCATACCATCTAGTAGCTGAAAAACAGAAAGAAGATATGAAAAATAGGATGAAACTACAAATGCTAAATAATGATGATAATGATGATGCTACTAATAATACACTTTATTTGGAAGGCATAGTGAAGGGAGACTTCCTGAAAAGTATTAGCCCACAAGGGGTGAACTTAAGCTGCAAGATGGCCCAACGTGGCTCGCAAATACTTCTACCAATTTATATAATTATGGGAGGAATTTCATTGGGTGTAATTTTTAACTAAGCTTCAACCTTCACCCTACCCTCATTCCAAAACTCCCTCTTTAGTTATTTCTGGAGCCCTCAGGCCAGGCGGTGTCTCATGCGTAATCTAGAATGAGCCACTTCATGTTGTGGTGTCCTCGTCAAAGGACCTTGACATTGCCTCTGTCCTGATGGCCTCTATAAGAATGCTGCCCTGAAATCAAAACTACAATGAGATATCACCTTACACCTGTTAGAATGGCTATAATCAGCAAGACGAAAAACAACAAATATTGGGGAGGATGTAGAGGAAAGGGAACCCTCATACACTGCTGGTGGGATTGGAAACTGGTACAGACATTATGGAAAACAGTATGGAGATTTCTTAAAATATTAAAAATGGAAATACCATATGACCCAGCTATTCCACTACTAGATATTTATCCAAAGAACTTGAAGTCAACAATTCAGAGACTTGTGCGCCCCTACGTTCACTGTAGTGTGTTCACAATAGCCAAGACACGGAAGCAACCCAAGTGCCCATAGACTGATGAATGGATAAAGAAGATGTGGGATATACATATATAATGGAATACTACTCAGCTATAGAAAACACAAAATCATCCCATTTGCATCATTGTGTATGGAACTTGAGGGTATTATGTTAAGTGAGATAAGCCAGACAGGCAAAGACAAACAGTGTATGAGTTCACTCATATGTGGAAGATAAACACATGGACAAAGAGAATAGATTAGTGGTTAACAGAGGAGAAGAGGGGTGGGGGGTTGGCATAAGGGGTAAAGAGGCATATATATATGGTGACTGACAAATAATAATATACAACTGTAACTTCATAATATTATAAGCTATTATGAAATCAATGATAATAATAAAAAAAGAAGGCTGCCCTGCTGGAACAACTCCCCTTCCCCTGGGAGCTGTCTTAACCATGCAGGCTATGATCTGTGGCAGAGCTGGCATAGTAGTTTTCTGCCACACAGTCTTTCATACGTATAGATCTCCCTGCTTCTTACATTAACCTCTGTCTTATAGGAGCTCAAAATTAGGCCGTCAGACTGGGCTTTGTGTGTATCTGGCAGGGAGGCAGGTGAAGATAGAGCCCATGCCATTCCCTGCATCGATCTCCTCTGACTCCTCTCAGGTACCCTCTAGAAAGCCCCTGTGAATATTACTCATGCCAATAAACATTGACAAAGTGGAGAGGATCACCCAGCTCCATTTACCAAAAGCGTCTGGATGCTGGCTCCAGTCCAGAGAAGAGCATCCCCAGGATGAAAACCAATGAAGTCATACCTATCATTTATACCTTCACATGAATGAGTTTCTAAGATATTTTTCTAGGAGCACACATGGATAGGAGAGGAGCTGGAAAACATGGGTTACCTGAGACAGAAAGGATTGGGGTGGAGGGGCAAAATGTTGAGAGTATTAAAACCAGTTTTGATGACTTCACAGTTGTATTCTAAGATGGCCCTGTGCACTCTCACTATTAGAAGAATTTAAGACAAGCCAGAAATGAGGTGGGTAACTGTAGCTAAAGTAGACCAAATACTGAAAAGAAAATTAAATTCAAATATTTTCACGTGTCAGCCACTGTTCGTGTTCTGATTCAGTGGTTGGCATTTCTAACACAGGATCTGAATCAAGAGCTTCTAACAGGAGAAAATTAAACACAGCTTTATAACATGTGTACATGGGAGAGGCTCAGGCAACCTGAGCAACTCGCCAAAATGGCTGAAGCCACCACCTTAAATATCATCTGCTAAAGGCGAAGGAGGATGTTGGGGGTGGGGGAAGTCGATCATGGGAGATTACCACACAAGTACAGTAAACAAGAGTCAGGTTATTATGCAGACTTGAGTCCTTGCCTTCCACATTGATAAGAGTTTCTACAGATAAGGTACAGAGAGGGAGACACCTTTACAGATGGAGATTTCCTTTACAATGTAAATGTCGCTTAACAAAGGGTAAGTAAATTCTGCTTTTCAGAGCTTCTTTCCTGTCTGCAGTTTTTAAAAGTAACCAGCCCAAGATAATCCTCAGGCCAAAGAGACATATCTTGGGGTGGCCAATTCCAGTCCCCCACACCTCCTTTGAAAAATTGAGATGGAAATCCCTAGTCAGAGACTGATTACCACTCATTTGCTGATTATGAGCAGTATCCTCTCAAAGAAAAGTAATGCATTTCCATGTTTCATGCTACAGGTCTTGTCTGAAGGTATGTTTCAGAGAGGGGTGCAAAGGATTCCTATAATTTTGACTCTGACGAGAATGCTGTGGTCATTCTCTGAAGTCTCTTTCTCTGAGTTCCAGTTTGCTTCTGCTCTAGCCTTGGCCTTTGTAGGGGATGGTGAGGAGGACGGACGTGGGGACCAGGAAGGACTTCTTCAAGCCTGGCACGTGCCTCAGTCAGAGTTGCTGGGCCTAACTCTGGACCATTTCCTCTGAAATGAATCCAGGGAAGTAGTCCGGACAGTTGGAGACATAAGTACAGTCAGGGCAAGTGTTCCTACCTTTGTCATTACCAAGGCACTTTTAGAAATTTGTTTCCTACTCTCAGAGATTTGACACTTTAACAATTTTATTTACCAAATAGTATTTATCAAGTAATAATTGCTTTGTTTTTCTTTATTAAGATAAACTGGGGATAACTGCCAATCAGAGTTTTTGATTGACATATGATAACCGTGTTATTGATTTGATCTAATGCCATAAAAATTAAACAAATGAAAATGAAAGAAAACCTGGTATGTATATTTATGTTTATTTTAGTTATATGTGTGTTTTCCATTAGGCTTTCAAAATATTAAATATAATTCACAGATGCCTGTTACTGCCTTTCCTCAATCTTTAAAGAATGCCAAAATTTAGACGTGCAGGGTGGAAAAGCTGCCTGGGGACTGCCAGGGGTGAGGATATATGGAGAGCCCATCATGCCTTTGGAGATTCTTCTTGAGGGGCTTTTGGACTTCAGCCCACATCTCAGGGTGAATGACAGGGAATACACCTACTCCTTGGGTATATTCTAGTTCAAAAGCTCTGTCCAGAGATCCAAAGGCTGTTTTCAAGCCACCAACAACATTGGTTGTTTATCTGACTCTCCAACTATCCCATTTCACTTAAGTTTCCAGCCTTGACACCACAGAGAGGCTATTGGATTAAAGCGGTTCTACCCAACGTTAGTGAGGTGCGTAGACAAATTCAGCCTGCGTGACAACTTCAAGACAAGTCCTTATTCATCTATCTCTTGAAATATACCATTTAGTGAAATGTAGGGGGCCTAAGGAAATATGTGTTGGAACATGGGTGGCACTTGAGCCACTTCCATAGGCACCTGGTGTAAGTCCTCATCTTCACTCGCCAAGTAGAAGAGTGAAAATAAAATGAATGAGCTCAGCCGTTTGCGTTCATGAAGGAGATGTCTGTTAAGATATGTGTCTTACAAGCAGCTTTGACGCATTTATCTGCTAGTAAGTACTTACAGAATCTTATGTCGTCTTTAAAGTGGTGATGGAAGCGGAGTTTACAAATTGGGGAAGTCACTTAGATTACAATATTTGTAAGAGGAAAGTAGAACCCTGGATCCATTAAATTACTGACCCTTTGTAGTTAATTAATGCACATAAGAGACTTCCCATACGAATGGTTCCTTTAAAATGTATATGTAATGGGCAAATACACATAGAAGACTTTTTTTAAGTGATTGTGGCTCAACTGCCTTTTTAAACCAAACATACATTTGATTGTTTTTAAATATTGATGCCTTTGCTGTTGTTACAAAACACTGAGTAGGAGTTCACACAATGAGGGCGACATGTGAACGTGTCAAGCTAATGTCAAAACAACAGCCTTGAGCAGCATTGCAGTCTGACAGGTTTCCGAATGGAGTGACTGCTGACTGGACTACTCCGAGGCTGAATTAGGTCTCTCCTTGTAAGGACTTTGCTATTTTCTTGGGTGTCTGCAGCCTGGAGTTGTGTCAGACTTCACTGATTACATCCCTGTATAGAGAGGGAGGGCATGAACTTTGCCAAAGGGAGGGATGAATATGTATGGTGTTTTTCTTTGGATCAGGCTCACTGCGACCTCTGCTGAGAGCGATTGTGTGACCGTATGCTTGACTTTCTTAGCATGAGGCCTGCCAATAAAGCATCTAGGTTCCCCCCTTGTATAAGGATAATCAACCGACCAGTGCTGAACTTTTTAGTGCCTGGAAAGCACTTCTTTTACTGTAGGGTCGCTGAAAATGCTCTTTCCTTTGCCTGGAATAGTTTTGGCTCCCCCAAAACCGGTGTAAAACTGGTCTTGTCTGACATCTACCCACAATGTAAATCTTGGCTTAAATGTCATTTCCCTAAGACACCTTCACTAGAAATATATCACGCAAGGGAAAGAAATCGGAAGTTCAGAATTTTAAGTTAAGATTCATTTCCCTAGACACCCTGATGAACTTAGGAAGACCCCCTTGATACATGCCCCATACAGCACCCTTCATTTACCCATTGCATTAATCAGAGTTCTCCAGAGAAATGGGACCAACAGGATGTATGTGTGTGTGTGTGTGTATGTGTGTGTGTGTGTGTAGTGAGAGAGAGAGACAGAGATTTAAGGGAATTGGCTCACAGGATTATGGAGGCTTGGAGAGTCCAAAATCTGATGAGGTGGGCTGGCAGGCTGGAGACCCAGGGAAGAACCAGTGTTGCAGGTCAAGTTCAAAGGCCATATGCTGGCAGAATTCCTCCTTGTTTGGAGGAGGTCAATCTTTGTTCTATTAAGGCCTCCATCTGATTGGATGAGGCCCATGTAAATTACGGAAGGTAATCTGATTTGCTGAAAGTCCGCCAATGTAAATGTTAATCTCATCTAAAGCCTACCTCACAGAAACATCCTAAATAATATTTGATCAAATATCTGTATACTGCGGTCCAGCCAAGATGACATATAAAATGAACTGTCACACTCGTGTAACACTATCATGTCTGTTAATGTTTACATATGTGAATGTTTACAGTCCTCACTAAGCAGGAGGACACAGACCATGTTTGTTATGTTTTTGATATGTTCCTAGAACTCGGCACATGGCCAAACACAAAGTAGATACTCACTGAATAGTAAATTAAGTCATTATTGATTCAACACATACTTATTAATTACCTATCACGTGCTGAGTACTGCTATAGTTGCCAAGGACAAGCAGTGAACAAGATAGACAAAATCTCTGCCCTCTTGGAGCTTCCATTCACGTAGGAAAACCTAAAATTTGTGATCTGATCTGATTTTTGTTTTAAAAATATCACTTTGGCTGCTATGGTAAAGGGACTGTGAGGGTGAGAGAGGAGAGAAGGGTGGGAGTGGAGACCCGTTAGGAAGCCATTGCCTCCATTTAGGTGAGATATGATGGTGGCTTGGACTAGGTTGGTAGAAGAGGAGGCAGTGAGGAGAGTTTAAATTTGGAACATATACTGAAGGTGGAGAAACTGGAACTTGCTGATTGATGTGGATGTGGAGGATGCGTGAGAGAAAAATCAGCTACAAGGCTTACGTTTTGGGTCCAAGTAACTGTGAGAATGGTGCTCCCATTTGCTGGGTGGGAAACTTGTGGGAGGAGCAGGTTTGAGTAGGATATCAAGACTTCTGTTTTAGTTGTGTTGAGTTTGAAATGTGTGCTTGATATATGAATTAAGGGGATGAAAGGGCAGTTGAATATAGAAGGCAAGATCTCAAGGGAGAGGCCTGTCCTGGAGGGTAGACTGCCTTTGGAGCAATGGGATGGAAGGCTATCATGCAGGAAGCATGCGGGGATGCGAAGAGAAGTGTGCTAAGGGAGCAAATATGCCCTTGGGCACATCGTCGTCTAGGGTTTGAATAGAGGAAGAAGATCTTAAAAGGAAACCTAAAGGGAGTGGCTGGAAGTAGGAGGAACAGCAGGAGAGTTTGGTGGCTAGGAGCCCAGGGAAGAAAGCATTCCAAGAAATAGGGAGAGACCATGTCTATTTGCAGCTGAATGAATGAATTCAGCCTCAGAGTCTATGAAGCACTTGAATAACCCAGAGTTATAAGATATGATATTGTGTCCTTGTGCCATTTGGGGAAATAAGTCAATCTCACTTGATTGTGTGGAATGTACCTTGAGAGTTGTGGTTGAGAAGCTGCTGCGGAAAGAGGAATAAAAGGAAGAGAAGATTTTTCCTCCTTCTGGGATTAGCCGCGTGTGCTCAATGAGAAAAGAGAACAAATTTGTTTGTTTTAGCATTTATTGAGAACCTGTTATGTAGCAGGCACTATTTAACCCTCAAAATTATAATTCTCTGAATTAAGTCGGAAAATCAAGCTCTCAGGGCAGTTTTCCTTGTTTATCTCTCTGGTTCCTATTCCATCATAAGAAATCTGTGCAACTTAAGGAACTTGAACTGAAAAGAAAAAAGAGAGGATGCTCCTAGAAATATATCACACAAAGATAAGAAATCTGAAGTTCAGAATTTTAAATTAAGATTAGTGAAAAACCGGGGGGAAGATCCAAGATGGTGCCGTGAGTAGTCCTCTTTGTCTCTTGCCCTTCGAGTCTACAATTATTTGGACACTTATCGCTTGACAAAGGATATCCAGACAGCATCTCAGGACGTCTGAGACACCCACGCGACTATACATCGGAAGGCGGATGGACTTTCCTCCAGGAGGAAGTGGAAATAGGTGAAAACTCTCCGACCCCGACGGGCAGCCTAGTACCCGCAAGCGGCTTTCTTCCAACGGACGCCCCCAGAGGATCCACACACATCTAGGGCAGGAGCAAGAACACAACAGAGGAGCGACGGTGGAAAGAGGTGACCAGAACCCTACCTAAACCCCCCGCAATTACTCCTAAACGCAGAGGGAAACTTTGGAGTTGCACACCTGAGCCCGCGGGGAGAGTCTCTCCCTGCCATTGGCGGGGAGACCCAGCCTGGTGCTCGGGGCACCCGGAGGGTCCCAGAGAGAGTCACGGAGGGTACGGAGGTCTCCCAGCTGCCGTTGCCCGCCCCGTGGGACTAGGGATTGCCGGAGATCTTGGAGAGGACCGGGGCTGGGGGAACTTTCAAAGGCCGGTTCTGCGACCCGGAGGGGAAGCGCCGGAGCTCCGCCCGGGCAGCCGACAAAACTCTCTGTCTGCCATTAGCAGAGGGGCCACGCCCAGCATTCAGGGCTCCCGGGAGAGGCCCGGAGAGAAGCCCAGAGGGCGGGGCGACCCCCAGCTGCCGTTGCCCGCCCCGTGGGGCTAGAGATTGCCAGAGATCTCGGAGAGGACCGGGGCGGGGGGAACTTTCAAAGGCCGGTTCTGCGACCTGGAGGGGAAGCGCCGGAGTTCCGCCAGGCAGCAGACAAAACTCTCTGTCTGCCATTAGCAGAGGGGCCACGCCCAGCATTCAGGGCTCCCGGGAGAAGCCCAGAGGGCGGGGCGACCCCCAGCTGCCGTTGCCTGCCCCGTGAGACTAGGGATTGCCGGAGATCTCAGAGAGGACTGGGGCTGGAGAGAGTTCCAGAGACCCAGCTTAGTAGCCTAGGGGGAAACCCTACAGGCTCACAGCAGCCTTAGGGAAAGCCTCTGCGCAGCACCAGTAGAAGGCACCCAGCCGCCAGCCACAAGGCTGGAAGACCCCAGGGCAAAAGCAGAATAGCTAGGTGTACTAATCACAGACTGTAGAAGATGCCAATAGCTCTCCTGCGACCCATAGAGGACAAGTGAGATTCGGTGGGTGCCGACAGCAACGGAGCGACAAATATAAGTGATCCCACCCCTGGCCGCTGGAAAAGCCCATAACACCGTTGCAGACCCCAAGGAGAGAGCACATCTAGGTGGGCTGCAACAGTAGGCACCTGCAGCCTGAAGCCCCCCTGTGACGGCCCCCACGGCAGAGGAGGGAATCCAAAGGGCCACTGTGGCTACGAAGAGGGGCCCAGGCCCAGTTAGCAACTACGGACAGGGTTCCTGGTTGGTGAAGTATAAACAGCTGCTCCCCCCACCGCAGCAGCTGAAACAAGTGAAAGGAGCAACTAAACTCTATCTCCATGCGGAGGCACAAATCAACAACATCAAGCAATATGAAAAAATACATTAAATCTCCAGAACAGAAAGAAAGTAACAAATACACAGAAAACAATCCCAAAGAAAATGAGATATATAACCTAAATGATGATGACTTCAAAACAGCCATCATTAAGATTCTCAATGAGTTAAGAGAGAATTCTGACCGTCAACTCAACGAGTTCAGGAGCTATGTCACAAAAGAGTTTGATACGATAAAGAAGAACCAAACAGAAATATTGGAAATGAAGAACACGGTAGAGGAGATTAAGAAAAATCTAGATGCTCTGAACAGTAGGGCCGATAATATGGAGGAAAGAATTAGCAATTTGGAAGATGGCAATATAGAATTGTTGCAGGCAGAGGAGGAGAGAGAAGCAAGACTTAAAAGAAATGAAGAAACTCTCCGAGAATTATCAGACACAATTAGGAGATGCAACGTAAGGATTATAGGTATACCAGAGGGAGAAGAGAAGGAGAAAGGGGCAGAAAACCTATTCAAAGAAATAATGGCTGAGAACTTCCCAAATCTGGTGAGGGAGATGGATCTTCAGGTGACAGAAGCCAATAGATCTCCAAACTTTATCAATGCAAGAAGACCAACTCCACGGCATATAGTAGTGAAGCTAGCAAAAGTCAACGACAAGGAGAAAATATTAAGGACAGCCAGGCAAAAGAAACTAACCTACAAAGGAACCCCCATCAGGCTATCAGCAGATTTCTCAGCAGAAACTTTACAGGCTAGAAGAGAGTGGAATGATATATTCAAAAATCTGAAGGACAAAAATCTACAGCCGAGAATTCTCTACCCAGCGAAAATATCCTTCAAATACGGTGGAGAAATAAAAACTTTCCCAGATAAACAAAAATTAAGGGAGTTCATTGCCACAAAACCTCCTCTTCAGGAAATCCTCAGGAAAACCCTCATTCCTGAAAAATCCAAAAAAGGAAAGGGGCTACAAAACCAAGAGCAGAGGAGATGAGTAGAAGGACAACAACAGAGAGTAGCAGCTCTACATCAGAACAGATTAAACTATGGGACGAGAAACAAAGGAAACTGAAGAAAACCGGAAAACAAGACACAAAATGGTTGTGGTAGGCCCCCACGTCTCAATAATCACTCTAAATGTAAATGGATTGAACTCCCCAATCAAAAGACACAGAGTGGCAGGATGGATCAAAGAACAAGATCCAACAATATGCTGCCTCCAGGAAACACACCTCAGCCCCAAAGACAAACACAGACTCAGAGTGAAGGGATGGAGAACAATACTCCAAGCTAATAATGAACAAAAGAAAGCAGGTGTCGCTATACTAATATCAGACAAGGTAGATTTCAAAGCAAAACAGATAAAGAAAGATAAAGAGGGACAGTATATAATGATAAAAGGGACTCTCCACCAAGAAGACATAACACTTATAGATATATACGCACCCAACACAGGAGCACCAAAATTTGTAAAGCAACTCTTAATAGAACTAAAAGAAGACATCAACAACAACACAATAATAGTAGGGGACCTCAACACACCATTAACACCAATGGACAGAACATCCAGACAGAAAATCAACAAGGAAATAATAGAATTAAATGAAAAATTAGACCAGATGGACTTAATAGATATATATAGAACACTTCATCCAAAAACAGCAGGTTACACATTCTTCTCAAGTGCACATGGAACATTCTCAAGGATTGACCATATTTTGGGAACCAAAGCAAACATCAATAAATACAAGAGAGTTGAAATAATATCAAGCATCTTTTCTGATCATAACGCTATTAAACTAGAAATCAACTACAAGAAAAAAGCAGAGAAAGGTGCAAAAATGTGGAGACTAAACAACACGCTTCTCAACAAACAATGGATCACTGAAGAAATTAAAGAAGAAATCAGATATTATCTGGAGACAAATGAAAATGAGAACACGACGTACCAAATCATTTGGGATGCAGCAAAAGCAGTCCTAAGAGGGAAATTCATTGCAATACAGGCTCACCTCACTAAACAAGAAAAAGCTCACGTAAGCAACCTCAAATGACACCTAACAGAACTAGAAAAAGAAGAACAAACAAAGCCCAGAGTCAGTAGAAGGAGGGAAATAATAAAAATAAGAGCAGAAATAAACGATATTGAAACAAAAAAGACAATAGAAAGGATCAATGAAACAAAGAGTTGGTTCTTCGAAAGAATTAACAAAATTGACAAACCCCTAGCCAGACTCACCAAGAAAAGAAGAGAGAAATCGCAAATTAATAAAATCAGGAATGACAGAGGAGAAATCACAACAGATACCAATGAAATACAAGAGATCATAAGAGAATACTATGAAAAACTATATGCCAACAAATTGAACAACCTGGAAGAAATAGACAAATTCCTAGACTCTTACAATCTCCCCAAACTGAATCAGGAAGAAATGGAGAATCTGAATAGACCAATCACAAGTAAGGAAATAGAAACGGTAATCAAAAACCTCCCCAAAAACAAGAGTCCAGGACCAGACGGCTTCTCTGGAGAATTCTACCAAACATTCAAAGAAGACTTAATACCTATTCTCCTCAAACTGTTCCAGAAAATTGAGAAAGATGGAGAACTCCCTAACACATTCTATGAAGCCAACATCACTCTGATCCCCAAACCTGACAAGGACAACACAAAGAAGGAGAACTACAGGCCGATATCACTGATGAACATAGATGCAAAACTCCTCAACAAAATTTTGGCAAACCGATTACAGCAATACATCAAAAAGATTATACACCATGATCAAGTGGGATTTATACCAGGGACACAGGGATGGTTCAACATCCGCAAGTCAATCAACGTGATACACTACATCAACAAAATGAAAAACAAAAACCACATGATCATCTCAATAGATGCAGAGAAAGCATTCGACAAGATCCAACACCCATTTATGATAAAAACCCTCAGTAAAATGGGTATAGAAGGAAAGTACCTCAACATAATAAAGGCCATATATGATAGACCCACAGCCAACATCATACTCAATGGACAAAAGCTGAAAGCCATCCCTCTGAGGACAGGAACAAGACAAGGGTGCCCACTTTCACCACTCCTATTCAACATAGTACTGGAGGTGCTGGCCAGAGCAATTCGGCAGGAAAAAGAAATAAAAGGAATCCAAATAGGTAACGAAGAAGTAAAACTCTTGTTTGCAGACGACATGATCTTATACATAGAAAACCCCAAAGAATCCACAGAAAAACTATTAGAAATAATCAACAACTACAGCAAAGTAGCAGGGTATAAAATTAACGTGCATAAATCAGTAGCATTTCTATACACTAACAATAAACTAACAGAAAAAGAACTCAAGAACTCTATCCCATTCACAATCGCAACGAAAAGAATAAAATACCTTGGGATAAACTTAACCAAGGAAGTGAAGGATCTATACAATGAAAACTACAAGACTTTCTTGAAAGAAATAGGCGATGACATAAAGAGATGGAAAAACATTCCTTGCACATGGATTGGAAGAATAAACATAGTTAAAATGTCCATACTACCTAAAGCAATATACAGATTCAATGCTATCCCAATCAGAATCCCAAGAACATTCTTCACAGAAATTGAACAAACAATCCTAAAATTCATATGGGGGAACAAAAGACCGCGAATTGCTAAAGCAATCCTGAGCAAGAAAAACAAAGCCGGCGGAATCACAATCCCCGATTTCAAAACATACTACAAAGCTACAGTGATCAAAACAGCATGGTACTGGTACAAAAACAGGTCCACAGATCAATGGAACAGAATTGAAAGCCCAGAGATAAAACCACACATCTATGGACAGCTAATCTTCGACAAAGGAGCAGAGGGCCTACAATGGAGAAAAGAAAGTCTCTTCAACAAATGGTGCTGGGAAAACTGGACAGCCACATGCAAAAGATTGAAAATTGACCATTCTTTTTCACCACACACCAAAATAAACTCAAAATGGATCAAAGACCTAAAGATTAGGCCTGAGACAATAAGTCTTTTGGAAGAGAATATAGGCAGTACACTCTTTGACATCAGTTTCAAAAGAATCTTTTCGGACACTGTAACTCCTCAGTTGAGGGAAACAATAGAAAGAATAAACAAATGGGACTTCATCAGACTAAAGAGCTTCTTCAAGGCAAGGGAAAACAGGATTGAAACAAAAAAACAGCTCACTAATTGGGAAAAAATATTTACAAGCCACTTATCCGACAAAGGGTTAATCTCCATAATATACAAAGAACTCACACTGCTTAACAACAAAAAAACAAACAACCCGATCAAAAAATGGGCAGAGGACATGAACAGACATTTCTCAAAAGAAGATATGAATATGGCCAATAGACACATGAAAAGATGTTCATCATCGCTAATCATCAGGGAAATGCAAATCAAAACTACACTAAGATATCACCTTACCCCCATTAGATTGGCAAAAACATCCAAAACCAAGAACGACAAATGTTGGAGAGGTTGTGGAGAAAGAGGAACCCTCATACACTGTTGGTGGGAATGCAAACTGGTACAGCCACTATGGAAAACAGTATGGAGATTTCTCAAAAAGTTAAAAATAGAAATACCCTATGACCCAGCCATCCCATTACTGGGTATCTATCCTAAGAACCTGATATCAGATATCTCAAGAGTCCGTTGCACCCCTATGTTCATCACAGCATTATTTACAATAGCCAAGATGTGGAACCAGCCTACATGCCCAGAAACTGATGATTGGATAAAGAAGATGTGGTATATATACACAATGGAATACTACTCAGCCATAAAAAAGGACGAAATTGGCCCATTCACAACAACGTGGATGGACCTCGAGGGCATTATGTTAAGCGAAATAAGTCAGTCAGAGAAAGACGAACTCTATATGACTCCACTCATAGTTGGAAATTAGTATATTGAGAAGGAGATCTGATCGGTGGTTACCAGGGAAAAGGGGGGGTGGGGGGAGGGTACGGAGGGGGAAGTGGTGTACCCACAACATGACTAACAAAAATGTACAACTGAAATCTCACAAGGATGTAATCTATCATAACATTAATAATAAAAAAAAAAAGATTAGTGAAAAACCAAGAACAGAATCATATCAAGTAGAATTTGGAAATGATAGAGGATAGAACACGGTTAGGAGAGAACATTTATTGAGCACTAACTATGTGCCAGGCACTTTCTAAATACTTAGCACATATTAATTCAATATTTACTATTACCTGACATAGGCACTATAACTGTCATGCCAAATGAGGAAACTGTAGCATTGACAGATTAAGAAACTTGTTCCAAAACAGATAGCTTGTAAGTGATTGAGCCAGGATTTCGATCTAGCTTTCTGGCTCCAGAGTCCACATGCATAACCATTATGCTCCATTGTCTCCAGTAACCCCCTGGGACAACCTCCAAAAGCAGCATGAAATGGTATTGACTTGGGGGTCCCCTTGAAGGTCATGAGAATGGGGACAGCTGCAATGGAGGTGGAAGCAAGATCTCTGAGATCTGACGACAGAGAAGACTGGAAAATCTTTTCACTGATAGAGATCTCTGAAGGGGTGAGTGGGGTACGTGTGTGTGTGTGTGTGTGTGGTGAGGGGAAAGCAGTAAAGTCCATTCACACCTGTCAGGGTGTTTTAGCAATGTTACTAGCTGCTCTGCCTAGTGCTTCAGTGCTTTGAAGAATAGGATAGAGACTTCTCTAAAAGAGCAGGGTGATGACAGCTGAATTTCCATGTTACTTACATACGGGTTTCTCTGAGACAGGGATAATACTGACAGCTTGCTCCATCTTGCTTTCTCCCGAAAATCTCTAAGCATGGTCCACAAAAAAGAATCTGTGCAATTATATTTTAATGTAATCATCCAACCTGCAGGTTGTTAAGATTGATAAGAAAGGCGGTGGGAGGAATAACGGCGAGTTCCGTATAATGGAGAAACAAGAGACACCCACTTGTTAAGAGATTGGCATCTCCCCCCCTGCGATTGTCCACCGTTATTCTCTCTCACTGGGACCGGGCAGAGAGGGTAGGGTCCACCTCCCTGTGCTCTCAGAAGCAAGGCCTACTTCCTCAGGCCTGATGCCAGGTGGTCTGCCTGCCTTCTCTTCTTCTCTGCTCAGTCTGCTGTGGAGCAAGGAGATCAGGCCTCTGAAGACTTGTTGCAGCCAAACAAGGCTCTATTGTTAGATTAAGGAAGATCAAAATCATGGCCGTTTCATATCAATGTAAGAAAGAAAAAACAGCACTCAGCTGTTTATTTTTTTAAACAGGGAAAAGAGCTAGATTGCTAACTAAATAAGTGTTACCAGAATCCAAATAGGTGATAATTATAAAAGAAAGTCTAAACGGGCTTTTATTTTGCATTGAAGGATGAAAAAGTCATTGGTGTTTCACAAACATGGCCGGCCTAAGCCTTTGTCTTCCAGTGTGCAGAAGACTCTTTTGGAATTCTAAAAAGCCTGACCCCAAAATAGCATTCACTATTCAGTTAGAGTTGGACTGGCCTAGCCATTTAATTCTCCCCATGGGTCTTATGTTCATAGACGGTTCTCACTTGCACCTCTGACACTAGTCATAACAGAAAGCAATAATTGCATTACCCAAAAGCACCTGCTTTGATCTGATGAGCAAGTTGCTGGCTGGTGGATGCCTTCCTCTGGTGCATCTGATGCAACCCCAAATCTTGCCGCAAATATCTCACTTAGACTAGGTACCTTCAGTAAAATTCAACTGACCTTTATTGGGATCTTGCTAGATAGATGCACAACACTGTCTTAGTCCTTGAACAGGATAGAGAGGGAGTCAGTAGTGTTTCCTGCTCTCCCAAGCTTACTATGTAGGAGAGGAGACAAATGTACAAGTATTTTTTGTATAAGGCAGAATGAACATAGGTACACACTGAGTGCAATGAAAATTATGTGTAGTGATTACACAGGAGAGCACTAGGAATATACTTCATATACTTATTAAAATTAAAATTTATTAAAATATTAAAATTTAATATTTATTAAAATTTATTTATTAAAATAATTCATATATTTATTAAAATTCCACAATGACTGACCTATACCATGGGAGCAAAGATGAGGCTTGAGATGTATTTGACCCAGAATGACTGGCACTGGATCCATATCTTATCTGAAATCTGGACCACAATTGTTTCTCTAACCTAATATTAGCTGACACTTTTGAGTGCTTACTATGCGTCAGGCTCTTTCCTCAGTGGCTTACATAGAATATTCTGCTGAGTCCTCATACTTCATGAGATAGAAACTGTTATTAGCTCCATTTGCAATTAAATAACATGCTTCGAGAGATTATTAGGTCCGTTTTCCAATGCTACGTATTAGTAATGATGAAGCTGGAGTTAGAAACTGGGTCTGACTTACTCTAAAAGAACCCCAGGTTCCTAAGTTCCACGTCTGTATATTTGGAATGGATGCACAAGCTACACTGCTCCCTAGTGTGTAACACTTCTGTCCCAGTGAGGCTGGTCTGAGTTGTGATCCCAAATTACTTTTCCTTAGGTTTCCTCATACCACAGAAGAAATAATGAAATTGCCTTGAGCCAATATTTTTAAATTTTTTGCAGTATGTATTAGGCCTAGAGGTGCTTTCATGCTCAAAATGGCAGTGTCAGAAGCATGAGCTGGATATGGGATACTGGTTTTGCCATTGGTTTTTACAGCTCATCCTTGTAGAACATTGGAATTCTGGAAGAAGAAGGACCTATGACAAGCAATATGGTAGCTGACTAGTTACTAAAGGAAAGTCCCACAGCCTCCTTTAATTACTAAAATACAGATCTTCCAATATGTTTAAAACAAAAGTCATTTTAAAAATGTAATTCTTGGAGTCAGCCCCATAGCCGAAAGGTTAAGGTTCTGCTTGCTCCGCTTTGGTGGCCTGGGTTCATGGGTTTTGATACTAGGTGCAAACCTACTGCACTCATCAGCCATGCTGTGGAGGTGTCCCACATAAGAAATACAGGAAGATTTGCACAGATGTTAGCTCAGGGCTAATTTTCCTTAAGCAAAAAATGAGGATGATTAGCAACTGATGTTAGCTCAGGGTGAATCTTCCTCACCAAAAAAAAAGAAAAAAGTAATTCTGAACATGAAGACATGGAAGGATGTCCATCGGAAAAATATTGTTGTATGAAGTGTGGACAGACTGAACACTATCATTTATAAAGCAATAATTTAGTTGTGTCCAGTGCTATATGAGGTTATGGTGAGAGGCTTCTCACTGGCTCAAGCAGAAATTACGAGGCGAGGTAGTTACTCAACCTTTTCAACATAAAGATAGTCTCTGGTCTGCCTGAATGTCAGTAGGCAAGGATTTGGGTTTAACTTTGCCATGAAGTTTCATGTATCAGTTTCTCTGTTTCTTCCTCTATCCAGTGGATGTGAGGGCCCAACTGTGACACTGGAAATCACGGTTTATTCAGCTTGGGTCTTTCACTGCTCCATGTGTGTCTGCCACTGAGAGGAGGAGCATCTTGTGGCCGAAGCTCAGCTGTGAAATGGGAGTAATCGTCCTACCCACCCACAGCATTGCTGGGAGTTTTCAGTGAGACAGTGGATATGAAAGCTCTTTAATGAGCTAAAAATGCACTTAGCATTAGGCTGGGCACATTGCCTACACTAATTCATATTTATGTAGTGTCTTCACAGATTTATGTTGTTTTATTCTCACAAGCACCCCTCAAATAGGAAAAGAGACAGTATCAAACCTATTTTACAGGTAAGGAAACTGAGGCACAGAGTGATTATTGACATTGATAATTACAGAGCCAATTAGCAGAATAGGAACTGGACCACAGCTCTCCTGGCCTGCTGCCAGGCACTTCCCCCTCCAAATGTGACATATTATTATTTTGCTTTGAATCACAGAATAATGGAGAACAAGGACATTGAGAGTCTTTTAAAGTAGTTTTTCAAATGGCCCGAAAGTCCAAAAAAGTAGGGTTTTTTTCCATCTAAAACAGATTTTTGGAGACTCATATTTATTTGGGGAAACAGGGCCATTCAGAAGGTAATTCCTTTGGTATTTGATTTTATTTTTTGGTGGGCAGTTGCATTTTTCTTTGCTCTGCAGTAGGAAAATATTACTATTGTAAGTGAGGGTTGCAAATGTGAAAACAGGCTCTCAAATGAAAATCGTACGGGGCACTTAGCATTCTGAAAAATATTTGAGTCATTATGTTGCAGTTCTAAAATTGAATCAATGCTATATTTAATAAGGCACAACAGGCCATGAATTATTGCACATTAATTCATACCCAGTGTGTTGCTAGGCACATGGCTAAAAGCTGAATGCAGTCAATGCAACTAAGCATGAATACACCATAATTCACCCACCAGAGGGTCCCACTGTAATTATAAAATGCTATTATAAAGGGTTATTTAAAAATATTTAGATATGTTAAGTTTTATGCCTACATAATTCATGATATATGGTGTTCTCATAAATTTAGCAGCTCTCTCCTTTTCTCAATACAATGATTCGAAGATTTACCTGTTAAAGTCCAGATCTCCATTTTTCTCATCAGTAGCCTCTCTAAGGCTGGAATTGTTATTCTGTTGTTTTCAGTTTTCATTTGGGAAGAAACAGAATTTCCTGTTAAGCAAGAAATGTCATGCCAAGCTGTGTGGAGCAACATTTCAAATAAGGGGGAATAGAGAAGGGCTAGAAATTCTACCGCAGTTTTGCTGGAGAGAGAATAATGGTCAGGCCGGAGGATGTGGCTGGGCTCTCCCAAGTGGATGCTACTGGGCACTGAGGAGTAGGAAAACAGAAGGAAGCCCTGATGCTGGTTCCAGATATCACAAGGAGGGTGGGTGAGAGTAAGTTAAAGGACTGCTTTGGTCTGCTTTTCTTTTTAACTTCATGAGCTATGGTTTGCACTTAATATTGGCAATGGTTGATGAGGAACTTTCAGAAAGATCCAACTCATTCCCCAAATACTTATACAGTGCTTCCTCAGAGACTATCTGGGCATCATTTCCAGTGACCTAGAAGTATAATGGAAGCTGGTAGAATTCTAGAGCAGAGGGCTCTGGGTCCTTACCCTCACTCCTAAACATGATGCAGAATAAATGCTGTAATATGTGCAATAAAACTTCACTTTTATATAGCATTTAAAAATTATGATATTTATGAAAGAAGCAATGGTGAACTGGTCTTTAGGAGATTTTTATATTCTTATCGATATTTGTGTAGCTGACCTTGTTAAAATGAGTGAGAGGAGAGAAATTGACCTACTACCTCCAGTCAGTAGTCAAATAAGACTTTTCTTTTAATAATTATATAGAAAAAAATCCCAGCCTCTATTTTTCCTGAAAATCAATTTTGTTTTTACCCTACCATATTAAATTGTGATTTTATTATCTATATTATTAAAGTATATTGCAAACTTTACAAGGCAAAGTATTAACATAATAGCTAGACTTAAATACTATTAAAAGCCAAACAAGGAAAGATATTGCTAAGATTAACGGACTGAGTTTAATTTACATTTCTATCACCAAGACTAATTGTAAAAGCTTCCACCTTGATTAGAGTCCTTAGTAAATAAAAATATGCTCAAATTTTTTGAGACTGTTTGAATTACTTAAGTAGCACAGGAATTAGACTTGACCAAGACATTCATCTATGGAGACTAAGCACGGAAAATGAACTTCCTTCAACAATAAGCCTATAAATACAAATTAAAGATCTACGTGGTCTTGGTCATGCATTTGCTATTGTGATTTTTAATTGCACAAATTGCATTGAAGCTTTGGCCCCATTAAAATCTGTTAAAACTAGTTAAGGTCCCTCAATAATCTACAAATAAAACCACTGTGCTTGCGTTGCTGTTTCTGTTCTCAAGCTCATCTGGTGGCTCTCAGACTTCCGAGGAGCGTCAGCATCTCCTGGAGGGTATGTTCACGGAGTGCTGGGCCCCATCCCGAGGTTCTGATTCAGTAGGTCTGAGGAGGGGCTCAGGAATTCGCACTTCTAACAGGTTTCTAGGTGATGCTGCTGTCGCAGTTCTGGGACCCCACACACTTTGCGAACCATGAATGAATTTTTTTCTGGAAATGAAGTTACTGTTTTCTTTGATGTTATTAGCACACAAGTTAATATTTGTGGAGCATGGCAGAGATAAATTGAGTTTGGGTCTTATTTACTTGATGACTAATAAGGCAAGTTAATAGGTCTCGATTAAAGGAAGAACGTTCAACATAGGAGCCCTTCCAAGTCTCTGCCCTTTATGGACATGAATAGGCCGAAGGCTTCAATCACAATGCACATGTAGGCAGTTCTTGGTTTATGAATGGCTTATTTTCCACAATTTGTTGTTTCTTTTGAATGTTCCACAGATGGCAGAACTAACTAACAAAAGAAAAAAAAAAGCCTATTAAGTCCATATGTAGCTGAACCACAGTACCAGCCCAACTCTTATTTTCTACTACTTCTAAGGAAATGTGTGTCTCGAGTTACCAATAATTAAAATTGTAAAGCAACTTAAAATGTCCAAAGTGCTTTTGTATGTATTATCTCATTTAATCCTCACAATAATCCTAGAGGAAAGATCTTCATGGGGCCGGCCTGGTACCGTAGTGGTTAGGTTCACATGCTCCGCTTTGGTGGCCCGGGGTTCACAGCTTTGGATCCCAGGTGTGGACCTATAAGCCACTCATCAAGCCATGCTGTGGTGGCATCCCACACACAAAGTGGAAGAAGACTGGCACAGATGTTAGCTTAGGCAGGGACAATCTTCCTCAAGCAAAAAGAGGAAGATTAGCAATGGATGTTAGCTCAGGACCAATCTTCCTCACCAAAAAAAGGGAAAGATCTTCATTATAATAAGTTAAAGGTATGTTCTGCCTAAGGTCATGCAGTCAGTTTATGATGGAATCAGGATTGAATTTAGACTCTTTAACTCTAGACCCTGTGACCTTTCCACTTGCCATGCTACTTCTAGGTGCCACCAAGGACCTTGAGACTCTGGGGACAGATGACTGTGCCTAGAAGCCCCAACCAGTGAGCTTGTCTGGTGTTTTACCCTTATTACCTGAGTTTCCTGGCTTAGCACCTACTGATCTTGCCCCTAGAGTTCCTACTTGTTCCTGTATACCAAATCTATGACTCTTTTCTACTTGTTGGAATTTGACCTCTAACTCACCAGGGTAACTTGCATTTTCCCTTTCTATTGGGCAATTCAGGTCCTGTTGTAAAGCAAGAAGTGGATAGGAGAAGACAGATTTCAGGCCATGAGCTTCTTTGCCTTTTAGTTTCCGAGGCAGAAAATACCCTGAATAAATCTACTCTTGAGGTTCAAGCTCAACATAGAGTGATAAGGAAGACTGAATAAAATGTCTCTTCTTGAAAAGCAGATTACCTCATTCTTAATATCAACAGAAGCTTCTCCAGGTTTGATTCAGAAAGTTGACCATCATGTGGTGGACTAGCTAGATTTCTGGTGTGACTGATGTATTTAGTGAAAAGCCAGATCATCATGATTATGATAAACAGAAAAGCCAGATCATCAGGAATATGCGAGCTCCCTACTCTTAATCCAGAGCACTAATGCGTAAACATATGGTTTTCAGGTCCTTTGAAATATTAATTATTGGTCAATCAAATATGGAGCAATATCAGGTTCTGGGTGCCAATTGAGGATGCCGTTCTGACAAGGCACTTTCCTGGCATTAGGAAGACTCCAGGTTCATAGTCCTCAAGGCTATGTTTTTTCCAGATACCTTTTAGGTTGTGTAAAGGTGACTTAATCTTCAGTTGTCCAAAGTGCCAATTTTACAAATGCAGTGGTAGAAGACAAGTGAGGCGCCAGCGGCCTCAAGTAGCACAAATATAGGTGCATACTATTAAGATGAAGAAGAATATGTGGCATTTCTTTTTGACTAAAGAAATGCTAGTGATGAAGGCAGAGCAGTGCTGCCAGAAACAAGGGGGCCGAGGTCGCCTTCAGACCCATGGAGAGTTAATATTAGCCCTCTTCAGACATGAAAAATAATAATTAAACACTGCTTGTCAATTAATGCCAACTTAAAGAGAGGCCTTACACTTAGATTAAGTGAGAAGCACAGGTTGCTTGAGAACAGCAAGAAAGGAGGAGAGAAGAGGGTAGAAAATAATGGAAGAGATAAAGTGAAAAGAGAGAATAATTAAACACACATGTACTTTCTCAGAGTTGGGGCACTCATATTTCTAATTAGAATTTCAATGCAGGAGCCCAATTTAACCTTAGGGAGTCTTTATATTCATGTCACTGTTGTGCACAGCAATCAATCCAACTCTGGCATCTTACTTGCAAGTTGAATTTTCATATTACATTAGTGGAGCCCCAGTCTCTTTGTATTTTTAATGGATATTTTCTGTTTTAGAGCTTTAGTATGTGTTTTGTCTTCTAGAAAATTCTATGCTGAGAGGAACAATAGCCATTTAGATAGTGGAATTCAAAAGAGTCAGTGGCTTCTTGACATTAACCCATTTCTTTCTTGACAAATGCAGTCATGGTACTTTTGGAATCATTGTCTGTCATGTCCGCTTGAGTGAATTTAGAGGAATAATCAATGTATGTTCAACAAAAGAGGCTGGTGCACCAGGCAGTGGATGCTAAGCAAAAGACTCCAGAATTCTGTCTTCTGTGACTGGGTAGTCAGTGATTAACAAGCTGCCCTATAGCTCAGTTCCTCCCAAATCTCTGAAACGGAATTTTGACTTTGTCCTTCCCTTTTATTTTTTTTTTTTAAAGATTTTATTTTTTCCTTTTTCTCCCCAAAGCCCCCCAGTACATAGTTGTACACTCTTCGCTGTGGGCCCTTCCAGTTGTGGCATGTGGGACGCCGCCCCAGCGTGGTCCGACGAGCAGTGCCATGTCCACGCCCAGGATTCGAACCAACGAAACACTGGGCCGCCTGCAGCGGAGCGCGCGAACCCAACCACTCGGCCACGGGGCCAGCCCCTGTCCTTCCCTTTTATTGTCCTCAGCACATTCACGTTTAATGAGCAATTTCTAATTCTGGAACATGTTCTAGAACCACAGCCCACATAGCTTAAAGGTCAGTAGTTCTAGTCTTCCATCTCACCAAATGGGAAACTGAAACTAGAGAGGTTAAATATTTTGCCCCAAATCAGACGGCTCAGTAGAAAATGATTTTTAACTCATACCATGTAATGTAGAACTCAGCACATCTTTAACTCCTTTCAAGCAGGAATTTATGACTTTCACACTCTTACTTTGCGGACAAGCCCGCCTATAATACTCCTGTGTTGGGCCAGCTCTAAGCATTTTCCAGGCCTGTAGTTTTTCTCTGACAATATCAGTAAGAAGGCATTTTGTTCTGACCCTTAGCTCTTCAAAGCCTGCTTTTCATCTGAGCTCTCAGAAACTAAATGTTTCTTGGCCTGTCCATTTCATACTATGCATGGTTTTGTCAGGCTACTAGTCAGGAACCAATATAGATCTTTGGTGAGCCTGCTAACTCTGAACAATGATGATCCATAGGGAGGTGTGTCCTATGTACCTGGGTACCAGCCATACATCTAGAACAAAGACTGTGAATTAGGGTAACAGATTAGAACTGATGGGAGATTGGCATTGATCCCAAGACATCTTCAATTTTTGAGTCTAAAGAGACTGAAGGAAACATTGGTCATTGCCTAGAATTGTGGGCCTGGCAGAGGCACACACAGAGCTAGTGTCAGACCGTACTCTGTATTGGGACTTGTGAGGCTAAGACAAACTGGAAATCAACTGCTGGCCAATGTTGAAATGTGAGATTTCCAATGCTAACAATAATTCCTAAAGCTCTTTTTGTTCAGTTTGACAGGCTGAAGGCATTATGATATCTAATAAGAACATTTGTTAAAAAGAATCGTACACATTATCTGGATTCAAATATTTTGCTTACTCAAGTAGGAGAATTGAAATCTACTGATCCTCTTCACACATTGCCAAGTAGAGAGGTACAGGATCCCAAGGGAATAGCAGATAAATGTTTTGATGGGGTAGAGAGAAGAAAGCTCTGGGTGATGTTCAGATCCCTGGCGCTGGATAGAGATAGTTGAGGAAGTCTCTGAACCTCAAGTATGCTGAGACAGGATCTGAGGGTGATCCTAAAAGCACAATGACAGAGGGAAAAATTGGCCAAAGATAAACTGTCCTTCATTGGTTTTAGGGGGAAGGTGGGGATGGGAGCTGATGAGCAGTTCAGTTTAGCAATTTGCTCTTTGGGAAATGCCTTTATCTAATCCTCAGCCTTATGTTCACCACATTCCTGTTGTTTGTCTGCATCCCCCACCATTCTCTAGGGAAGCTCCAAACTGAATTGTTTATACTGAGGTAAGAACCAAATCAGGGAAGCCACAGGTACGCCAACAAGATGCCTCAGCCTATTTTCTTACTCGCTTTTTCTCTGCCGTCTCTTGCTAAATTAGGCTGCCTAAAGCTTAACTATTTACATTGACTCGAAATGTGTTGCTTACCTGACTTGCAATTTCAACATTGCCTTGAATGTTAATTTTCTCTGTGGATCTACTGCTCTAATGTAATCTCTGGACCTGGTATAACATCTGCTCTCCAAAGGCAGATTAGGAGGCAGGGCAAAACACTCAGGCAGCACTTTCCAGAAGATTTCTGCATTTAGATAGAAATATCTATATATGATCTGGTATACACACACACATACACACTGATACATATCAGATTATTTAATTGCAATATAGAAGTTGGCATTTGAACCCTTGAGGACAGGGTCTGCGTTTATTTCATCTTTTATCTCAAGCACTAGCTTGCTGCCTGGCACACTGGAGAAGCCCAATAAATGTTTATCTGAACAGTTTACTCCTAAAGAAGTACCTATTATGTTCCAGGTAGTGGGGAGAAAGCAAAGGTAAGTCACACATAATCAGTGTGTTCAAAGAGTTTACAAATTCCAGTGAGTGAAATGCAAATTATAATAAAGGTTTGAAGAAAATGCTGCAGGAGAGTGAAAATGGTAAATATGAAATCAGACACAGGACAGGTGAAGGCTTCATGGAGAAGACATCTGAGCTGAGCCCTGAAGGATGAATAGGAGTTGGAGAGGAGATGGAGCAGGAAAGAGGAGAAAGGAGCAAGTTGAGTCTAGCCAGGACTTAGGAAAGTGCTAGAGGGAGAAGGGGTGTGCGCATGTGTGCGTGCGTGTGTGGGTGCCCACGTGTGTGTGTGTGTATGTGTGATAAATTCTTAAGGATATACGGAGAAAATCTTAGATGATTTGATTTCAGTAAGTAATGAGAATGGCTGAGTCACAGTTGTGCTTTGGCATAGTAACTGCCAACAGTACACCAAATAAATTAGAGAGAGAAATCAGTCCTGAAATTACTGCAATAATTTAGGCTGGAGATAATAAAGCCTTGAACAATGGTATGCAGCTGGAAATGTAAAGGAGGAAATGGATTCGAGAGATAAGGTAGGGATACAATTAAAAATTATTTGTAGGCCAATTGAAAGAGGGTGATGAGGAAGAGCTCTCGAAAATGACTGACATTTTACACCAAAACAATATGAGATCCTAATGACATTGGCTGAAATAAGGAAAAAAGGAAAAGAAAGTTTCAAGGGGTGAAAAAATTGAACACCTATCCAATTCTGGAAAGATGGAGCTTGAATCCACAGGTACTGCCCTCCTTGTCCAACTTCACTCTAAGTCCCAATCACCTCTGCCATACTGAGGAGTTGCTTGGCTGCATGCAGGATGCAGAAGGTGTGAGCAAGGCCTCTATCAGGGTTAGAGGGGGTAAGCACAAAACCTTGTGCTCTCTGGGCCTGAGGAGAGTCTGAGCCTGCAGGCTGCAGCAGACACTCGGGTGTGAGGATCAGAATGCAGTGCATCCTGGAGAGGGCTCAGCTTGTGGACATCCTTGGGTCACCTCATCCACCTCCCGAGGAAGAGCAGCATCCCCAAAGAAGTGGCCTTACTTGATCCAAGCAGCTGGGAGAAGCTGAGCAGATGAATGTAGGCACCCTGCTCTGGAGGCTGGAGGATCCCTATCCTTGACTGCAGGAAAGAGGTGGGAAATGAGGGTCTTCCTTCCAATGCCTGGGTAGCAAACTGACAAAGTGACTGCTGCTGGAGATAGTCTGTGGAGGCAGAATGCTTCTCTCTAGGGTACCCCAAACTCTAGATGTGAGGTCTGAGAAGGAGTCAGAAGTTAGCAAAGACAGCCAGGGGATCTAGCAACGATGGGAGAAGAATAGCATCTAGCATATGCAGTTCCTAAAAGAAAGAGAACTGCTAGTGGAGACTAAAAACAACTTGAACAAAAATTAATGAGAGACCTTGAGGCTGAATTGCAGTATAAAATCTCTCAAATTCTTGGAACTAAAGAACTCTTAATTTGTGAATTAAAAAAAACCAGTGCACAAATTGAAGGAGAAGATAGTCACTACGGAATTCTGAATTAGAGGCCTGATTCAGGGGGAAAATAAGTGGGGAAAATAAGCGGGGAAAAAACCCCACCTCAGAACAGAAATAGGAAGAGAGAAAACAGGAGGGAAAAGATAAGTGATTTTGGAGGACAGATACAGGGCACTCAAGATAGAATTAATAGGAGAACTAGGAATCAATGGAGAAGAGGCAAGAACTAGACAAATAATAGAGGACAATTTCCCTGCATTGAAAGAAGATTTGAGCCAGACATTCAAAGGGCTCACTGAGTTCCAGCATGATTGTCAAAGAAAAGCAACCTAGGCCTAGCCCGAGAATCTCTCTGAGCTCGAAGGATAAAAGGAAAATTGTATAGACTCCCAGAAAGAAGGAACAAACTGTTTTTTGGAAAGAATAAGAATCAAACTGGCAATCAGCCCTCTCATCTACAACACTGGAAAATAGAAGACAAGAGAATGAAATCTAAAGACTACCAAGAGAAAAAGAAGGCAATTCAAGAGTCCCACATCCAGCCAAGATACTCCTCATTTGTTTTGGCAAAAGAAAAATATCTGAAGATGCACAAGAATTCAGAGAATGTATTATCTACACATCATATCTGGGGAGAATATTCAAGAAAACCTCTAACAAACAATAATTAATTGAATGAGAAAGGATGATGAACGTATGTGCGTAAGCATGTGTGTGTGTGCATGTGTATGTATGTATGGATAATGATAGCATGGTGGGGACATTTAATATAAGTGCTAAATAAAGATCTTGAAATGGAAGTAATAGGACTAATAATGCAAACTTTAGGATTTGGGCATGGCATGGTGGGGTGGGGAAAGAGGGAAGTAAAAGCGTTCAAATGAATAGTGGCTTGATCTAATCAGCATGGATCCTGCTTTGTTTTTAATTTTGATATTTTGTTCGTCATTTAATTTTGATTTTTAAGACACATTGCATTAAAATATAATTTATTTCCATCACTGAGTTTTTAGTGCTCCCTTACACTTTGTTCCCAAAGCAAGTGTCTCATTTGCCTTACCCTAGGCCCAGACCTGCCAACAAAAATAAGGAAACAGAAGAAGAGAAAACAGCAGAGTCACAAAGCCAAGTAAAAAGAAAGAAGAAAGGTTTAAGAAGGACATCAACAAAGGTAGCTTAGGATAAGGTCTGAGCAGAGTCACTGGGTCTCGTGCTAGGTGAGCTGTGGGACCAGTTGCAGTAATCTAGTTGAGAGAAAGTCTAAATGGGAGGTTAGGAAGCAGAGGCCCCAGATAGAGACATCAATTAAGCAAGGCATTGCTCTTGTAAAGGATAAAGTGAATTGTTAACAATTCCAATAAGCTTTTGTCCTTGAGGACGACATCATGAAAATTTTGGGAGGAGAAATCACTTGGAGTTACAGCATCACCAGAAGCAAATAGCTCCCACTCATCTTTGGCTATTGAGGCAGCTCTGAGATGAAAATGGTGTTTAAAAAGAACTTTCTAGGAAGTCCATGTCTCCTCAGATGTCTCATAGCCAGGAAAACAACACAAGCTTTCAAAACTCATTGTTATCTCACTCTCACACAGGTAGCCGTGACAGTGGAAAATGGTGTGTCCTCCTTTCTCGTACATCCTTCATTACACATACACACTTCTGAAGGAATGAAAATAGAGAACTTAGACTCTTTTTTTTTAAAGGCCCTCTTCAGACCAGACTCCATTTAGGACCTGCTCTTCCTGTACACACTTCGAGAAGGGTTGCCAAGGAAACCCGAAACAAAGACGACTTCATGCGCTCAGAGCAGGCAAATGCATCAGCGCCTCAAATCTTTATACATTACTGGGGATTGACAACCTCCTTCCTTTCTCTAACTGGAGTTTTAAAGAACAGCCTTAAAGCACTTCACATTTTCTTTTAAATCTGAGATACAGTGATAGGGAGTTTTTCCTCTTATCTTCTGGCTACTTTTCAAGTGTTTTTGCCATTATTTCACAGTTTATGTGTTCAAAAGTAAACATTATAATAACAGCAACTCTTCATTTGAAAAAATGAGAGGCTGAAATAAAGAAAATGTAGTTTTCATTTCCTCATTGACTTCTGGAGTACCACCTTTAAGAAATATTGCTATGGTGTGCTTCTTAATTTTAGAACTCCTAAGGCTAATGTTGCTCTCCGTGAAACAGATCTTCTGTTGCTAATTGTCAGAGTATATAACCCAATAACTTGCTAACACCTTGAAATCTTTTGTATACAAATTGGCTGGTGGTAGGAGTTAATTGTCATAACCGAATAAGGGTCATTTTCAACACTGCAAATTGATATATTTGAATTAATCCATTAAATTCTCTTTTGCATCATGCTTTTAGAACAGGAAGAATGTACTGTGTTAAGCAAGATTCTTTGGGGAGAAATAAAATTCTGATACTTGGTAGGCATGTGGGCAATACCTGGCTAGATACAAACAAACAGGTTTTTCATTTAAAAAAAAAAGGGATAAAGTTTATAAGCAGAGGGTGATTGAGTGGCCACGACCTGGTAAAAATTAAGGAGGAATGAAAGCATATGGAGTAAAAGAGTTCATCTGGGGTTTGGAAAGGATGGTCACTGAAATAGCATCTGAACGTGTGTGTGTGTGTGTGTGTGTGTGTGATTTTCCAAAAGACCAAGTTTGACTTTCCCTGTGATCATCTTGTTCTGAAGGGCGCTATTTTCTTGACTGTATCTTGCCCCAAGGTATTATTTTTGAGAAACTGCACAACCTCCTGGGAAGAGATGAATGTGATGTTGTGAGAAGCGGAGGGACTCGATACCAGCCACCTGAGTGGGATGGAGGCAGCCCGAGAGGTAGCACTTCAGGAGGTGTGGCAGCCATCATGTGATAATCATATCCTTGGAGAATCACAGATCCAGAGCAGTACCTCTTGCCTCACAAAGCCCTAGGGTGTGATTATCTTATGATAACCATCTTAAAGATGTCTTTTTTGCTCAATTAACACATACTTCCATGAAAATTAGCTATCAAGATGAGTTACAAAATACAGATATTTAACATGACAGGTTAAAATAGTGCAGACGTCTTCATCCAATTATTGCAATTTGCACTCTGGACAAGGCAAACTACTTGGATGAATGATTCAACTTGCTAACATTTATAGGTTTTGTAATTGTATATGATTACCGGATTTCCTCATATTGGGCAAACTCTGTATTTTCACCAACAGAGCTGTCTTTTTGAAAGGCAGACTCAGGCAGGTTTACGTGAGTGTCTTTGGCTCCCATCAATTTGTTCTGTTTGGACCTGCCCTTTTACAAAACTTCCCCAGGGATCCCAATACGTTTTCTCATCCATTCTGCGGCATGCAATGAGAAGGAGCCAGGCCATTTGCTTTTTGAGTGTTTGCTGGCAGAGAGTAAAACACACTTGTCATGAGTGCACATGGGCTGGGAATATTTCTTGAGAATAAATGGGGCAGCAAAATGAGGAAAAGTTTGTGCATTGTAGAAGAAGTTAGTATTGATCTGAATTCCTCCTGGTTCCTGGCGGAGTGCAGAAATACCTCTATGGACTGTGGGTTCCTTGTCTGAAAGCGAGCGAACTCATTCAGATAACGTCTTTCTTTCCAGCTTCAACATTCTGTGCTACTGAGGTAAAAATATATATGACTCCTGATAAATGAGGATGCTAAATGGTTAGGCATTTCCTAAACTGTGTGTCTATGGCAGTAGTTCTCAACCAGAGCTGGGGATAGTGGACAATGGAGATGTTTTTGATTGTCACGCTGAGGGAGAATGCTACTGGTATCTAGTGAACAGAGGCCAAGGATGCTGCTACATATCCTACAATGCACAGGACAGTTCCCCCAGCAAAGAATTATCTAGCCCCAAGTGTCAAGTGCTTAGATCCAGAAACCTTTGTCTAGGGCAAGTTCTTAACATCTCTAGTCCTTACTTTCCCCATCCATAAAATGGAGATAATAATACAAACCTAACTGGGTTTCTGTGAAGATCCATTGAAGTAATACACGTAAAGCAGCTAGGACTGCCTGGCATGTAATAAAGTCTTACTAAGCGTCAGCAGTAATCATTATTGTGATAATTAACAGTCAGTAATCTTTTAAAAATATATTTGCTATACGCTTGGAAGAAAAATTCTTTCAAGTCAGTTTTTCAGTAACTATTTAATCAAATATGCCAACAACTGGAGAGACTTCCCGGACCTCTGAAATAGTCTATCACTGGTTCTGACAATATGGTCCTGGACCTGCAACATCAGCATCACGTGGGAAATGCAAATTCTTGAGCCTCATCTCAGATCTATTGAACCAGAAACTCTGATGGTGGGGCCCAGGAAATTGTGCTTTAATAAACTTCCTAGGTGATTCTGATGCAAGCTAAAGTTTGAGAACCACTGCTCTAACATATACCTCAGGAATAATTTCTCAAAGTGGGAACTGGGTCTCATCCTTTTAATTATTCCAAACACCTGGTCGAGTGCCTTGTCTGTGGTAGGTACTTGGTAACATGATTGAATGGAATGAAAAGCTAATTTATGAGCGGGACCTGATCCTGCATTTTCGACAATTGTCCCTGCAGCTTGGCATTGACTGATGTTGACAGACACAACTGAGTTACACCCACAGGCCCTAATCTTTCTCTCTCTGCCTGTACCAGGTGTAAGGCAGCACGCCTGTGGGCTAAAGAGGCCACTTGTGCTTACAAGTTGAGACCTGCCGGCACAGCTCAAGTGATCCTACACCTTAGTTAGGGCCAAACAGAGGGAGGGGTTTCATTAGAAATAATTAAACTCAAATGAAACAAACCCAGGAGTTCAACACAACTGCAGCTGTGGTTGTCATCAAATCATTCCTCTATTGTTTTTATTGGAGGGATTGTGGAACTCATGGACAAGTGTTTTGGGGATCTTTGTGTATATATTTTGGATTAATGATGTAAATGTCATTTTCTGCATCTCCTTTTCCATATTCAAAATCAAACTACCCTGAAAATACAAATCACATTGTAGAAATATGGAACCAAGGAGAAAACATATTAATTGGAACTTAAAGGCATCCTCTACTATAGTTGCATAAATCTAGAAGAGGGATTCAGATAATTACTCATGGTGAAACTTGTTAAAACCCTAGCAATATGTGGGTCAACATGTCTAGTGATAGGTTTTTAAATTATAAATGTGGAAAGTAAATATGAGGGAGTCAGCTTATGTATCTGGGACATAGTTTTCAAAAGCATATTTTTAAAAAGTATTTGCTACGTAAAAATATATATTATGTGTAAGTGATAAAGCATAACTATAAACTAGACACCCAAGAGGCCACCATTACACTTAAGCAGTGGAATGTTGCCAATGTTGTTGAGGCTTCCTCTAGGTCACTATTTCATTGCAAACCCCTGGCTCCTATCCATCCTTCACCTAGGTAGGTACTATCTTAAATTGTACTTGAAAAAATAATTTTTATACACTTGTATTTATCCATAACTTACTTATTTTTAGAGTTCACTTGTTTTGGAATGTTGTTATAAATGATATCATACTGTATGTATTCTTCGTGATCATCTACTTTTTTCATTCAGTGTTTTTCACGTAGTTGTTAATTCTCAGCTGAATTATAGTCCATTTTATGACGACATTACAGTTTATGCTTTCTCCTGTTCATTTTGGGGTTTATTCATTTATTTTTACTTTTTTGATGGTATGGTACCAGTTGGAAAAACTCCCTTGCATGTGAATATACCCCAACCTCTTCACCTGGAACGCAAAGTAGTTCAACCAGTTCTGTATACCTTGTAGTCCAAGGCATCTTCTAGCTCTTGCTTTTTTGTGATTTATGACCTTTCTATATGTCTATTTTACTGACTAAATTGTGAGTTCTTTGTGGGCAGAAATACATCTATTTCATTTCTGTTTCTCCAGCACCTAAGATAGTCCTCGACCCATAGTAGATGCATCAGTAGGAGCGGTTGTATGTGACAGAAAACCAACTGAAACTAGATTCGTTTCTTTTTTTAAGGAATATATTGGTTGGTTTACCTGATAATCTCAGGGATGACTCCAAGAAACTTCAGACTCCTATCATCACAGCATCCAGACCCTAAGAAGAGAGAGGCTGTCTTTGTAGCTCCCACAGGAGTTCTTGGATCCACTCTCGTTGGCCTGAATTGGTTCACTTGCTCATCCCTGTACCAATGATTATGGTTCCAGATTATGAAATGCTTATTGCCTTATGCCCAGGTCACATATTCCACCTCTGGGACCTTATCCGAACCACCTCTACTAAGAGTGGAAATGGAGTGGTTCTCTCAAAGCAAAATTAGGGGGCCCAAAAGAGAAGAAATAGATGTAAAAACAATAAATGTCTACTACAATAGATGCCTGATAAATTCTAGTTGAATAAACATGGAAGAGTAAACATAGAAAAGTAAATAATAAATTACGCAATTAGGAATTAATCAAAAGTGATGGGATACAAGCAAGGATTTAGTCTATTAGATGATCCAAGGGACACATGAAAATAAAAAGTCTCTTTCTGATGGTCAAAAGGAGAAAAGGGAGGGGGAAAAATGAGAGTTATGGTTATTTCATCATAAATTCTGGGACTATGGGCTAAAGTGCTTCAGAGATGCTACAGGTAATGAGGCAATGAAAACAAGTGGTCTGGAATGGCAGATAGGCATTGTTGGGATCTAGAGAGAGGTTAATAGGAAGCCCCGATACTAGGATCAATTTTAGTATCAGGAAAAATGTTGAATATGTGGACGGAGGGAGACAGAGGGAATGCAGGGGCCATCAATGCCATATTGGAGTTGACACATCCAATTTGATTTCCTTGAAGAAAAGGATTTTTATCAATTTCATGTTCCCTTAATTCTATAGACTCTACTTTGGGGATATGGGAACATTCTTCGTATCAAAAATGTAGAAGATTAAAGTATGGGAAATATTTTCTTGAAAGGTAATATGCAGTGACTGTAAAAAGTTACATTCGCTGCAAGCCATAGGTAGTTATCTCTCTAGATATTGTTATCATCATCATCCTCATTATTATTTGGTAATAAACTTCAGTCAGAACAGAGAGAGTGATCTCTATGTCCTTAAGCATAAACATAAGAGACGCTTCTATAATTTGTTTTTCATAGTTCAGAGTGTGAACTTGAGACCAAGTTAAGTCTTGCATTCAGAGAGGGTATTCATGACTTCTCCACAGTGAAAAAAAGTCGTGAAAAGCATAGCAACTTAAGGAAGAATATTTCTCTTTTTCTTAAAGCTGTGGAATTTCAGTTAGGTGGGTTTGTTTCCATAGGAAATACGATGGTGATAAAGAAGTGACGCCTGTCAGGTCTGGGTGACTCCCCACATGATCTTGTCCATTTCTCATGCCATTGGTCTCTGCTGACTTTCTAGGTGTTGGTGCTCCTTGCATAATGGGATTTCCTAAGCTTTCATTCTTGGAGTCATTTCCCTTTCTCTCCCCCTCTTTCCCAGAGGTCTTATTATTCTTGTTTCTCCAATTATTATCTCTATGCAGATAATTTCAGATTTTCATCTCCAGGAACACGGTTTTCAGTGCCAGTAAAATGCCCTCTAGACTCCTTAAACTCAGCATATCCAAAGGCCAGCTGCTCATCGTGACTGCATGAGAGTTTCTTATGCTGACTTGCCTATTTTATTTAATGACATCAAAGTCTCCTAGACTTGAAACAGTCGTCAGCAACCTATTAGAAATTCTCCTTGATGTCTAAGTTATTTAATTTTTATCATGAACAGATGAGAGAATCTGTCTTCTCTGTTCCATGCCTACTGCCACTCCCTAGCTCAGTCTTTCACTACTTCTGGTCTGCTTTCTGCCATAGCTTTTCCTCACATCTTGTCTTTCCCACCACCAATCCACCCTGTGCACCAAGGCCAGATTAACCCTCCTAAAGTGCATCTCTAATTTGACCTGATCCTCAGGTTAAAAGCAAAAACAAAAACAAAAACAAAACTCCATTGACTCCCTACTTCCTCCATAATTTAGAACAAACTCCTCTCTAGTATTTGATGCTGTCTACGATAGACTATCTAATTTATCCTTCCAGTCTCATCTTTTACTACTCCCCTGTTTATGCCCTCCAGCCAATTATTCATCATTCTATACACATTTTCCTTTAACCATGTCTTCTCTCTACACAGACTGATAATAGCTGTTTTGCAGAATTTACCATGTTCCAGACAATAATCTAAGCACTTCATGTGTAATAATTTATTTAATTATTACAACTATCCTAAGAGGTGTGTATTGTTACTAGCTCCATTTTATAATAAGGAGATCGAGGTGAGAGAGTTTAAAAGACTTGCCCTAAACCACACAGCTGATTGATAGTAGCAACTGAACTGGAATCCAGACAGAGCCCTGCTCTTAGGCACTATCTTCTTTTACTTCTCTTCTTGTCAAATTCTTAACCATACCTCAGTGCCCATCAAAATCCTCGCCATCCATCAGGGCCCATGTAAGTGCTGCCTTCAGCAATGCCTATTTTGGTCTCCACAAATAGTGGTGATTTTCCCCTGCTTTGAACAGCATAGCAATTTGTTTTCTACATTTCTCCCACTATATATATATATATATATAAAACATGCGTGGTAATTTAGTTTCTCTACTATTTCATTCCTCAACTAACTAAATAAGGCCCTGTTCCTGCTCTCAAGGAGGTCGCAGTCTTGTGTCTTGAAGCATCTAGCAAAGAGGTGTCCAATATTTAACTAATGTTTAGTGGGATTAATTAATTAATATTATTGACATCAATAAAAGACTCATTCCCAAGCCCAGAAATCAAGACAAACTAAAATGTTTAAGGCACTTTTTAAAGAATTCTAAACTATTTGTAATAGAGCATAGTTGCTGTCTGTGCGAGAAAGAGAGCTTTTTAGTGTTACTTTATATTGAACTTCAACGCATGTTTTGATTTTTAATTCCATACCAGAGTTATTTAGCAGTTCAAAATTATGAATGAAATAAACAGGGAGATTTACTATGGTTTTTGCTAAACCTTGCTAAACTTCACACCTTCACACGTACTTTGAATAGAGCATCCTGGAACCCCTTCCAGGAAAGCTCGAGGATGGATTAAGTATTTGATTTGTTCCATGCTTCAAGGTATCGCATTCTTTTACTTTATGATACTTACCCACACTCTGTTCATATCTTCTAGTCCCTTGAAACACACTATTTTTTAGAGGGGTCTAGTAAAGCAAGTATTTGTACTTGTTTGAATATAATACTGAATAAACACAAAGGTTTTAAAATTCATTTTTCTACTTCAGGTGTCACCATTAACATAATGAACTCCTACAAACCCGTACCAGTGTGGGCCTCAAATCTTCAGTTTCGAGTTAAACCCTCAGCCTGAGACAAAGACAGAAAATGGCAGAGGACCAGGAATCAGAGTTTTTCAGAAGAGGATGCCTAATCTCCCAAAGGGTAAGGCTTCATTTTGTGGGATTTGCTCCAGTCAGATCCTCCTCCTGTCTCCCCATGTCTTCCTTGCATTCATCTTATTACAAAAATTAATATTCAGCTATGGATTTTCTTCCTGGAACTGTTTTTCCAGGTAACCAGAATGTGTATGTCTCTTTTTCACACCATCTACAATGAAAGTGGCAAATATTTGGAATGTTGCCAGAGTCAGTGAGGTCATTTCCTCAGTCCCGTGCTGCACTTTGCGGATCATGAAGTTAGCCTTAGATGAACAGTAGGCACCGAAGACAGTCACTAATGTAGGATGTGCAGTCATCCTAATAAGATTGCCATTAACACAAGTTGAAGTTGAGATTTCTGCATATAAATAAGGCGAGAGGCAATCAAGCAGCATGTACTTGAAATCAATTGCTAGAGGCTCTGCATACCTAGTGGAATGTTGTTCTTTTATCAATGGATTTTAATTTCTAATTTTTTTTTATCCCTTTGCGCAGTAGTGTGTATATGTGAATGCTGGCTATAGTGAACCAGGCAACATTCATTATAGAGGATGAGTCTCCTTCCTAGAAGTTGTGTTATTGACCCACAGTTTTAAAATTGAATATTATTTTATAGTCTCTCAGTCACAGAATGTTTTGGCTGAAATTGCACTAATCTCTAGTATTGGGTGGAGAAGGGGAAGAGACCTTTAAAAATCCAGACCTGTAAGAGGCAGAAGTGAGGGGTAAGTTTACGGCCAAGAATAGTTCTTTGTTGAATAATCCACCTGTCTGGGGAAATCATCCTTTACAATGGTGTCCATAGATTGCAGTGTGATATCCACGTAACTCTGGATAAAGGACTCCTTGGCCAGCTAGGTCAATAGAGTCAAATTAGATCATCAATAAGTGACAGATGTCATACCCAGTTCAGAATGCCATTTGGTTGTTGGTCAGTATGCCATTATAGTATTTGAACATTCCAATACCCTACAATGGAATTTCATGTCATTCTACATTATCAAATTAAATGTGTTAGTTTCTTTACTAATTTATCTTATTAGTTAATTTTATATAGGAATATATATATATAATATATTTAATAATGTCAACTCCTGTCTTTCCTAAACAGTTATGTTTTTGAACAAATGAAATAACATAAGAAGATGGTACATCTTAAAAAAAAATTGGGGGCTGGCCCCAGTGGCTGAGTGGGTAAGTTCGTGTGCTCTGCTTCGGTGGCCCAGGGTTTCGCCAGTTTGGATCCTGGGCGTGGACCTGGCACTGCTCATCAAGCCATGCGGAGGCAGCATCCCACATAGCAGAACCAGAAGTAGCTACAACTAGAACATATAACTATGTACTGGGCGGCTTTCGAGGAAAGAAGAAGAAGAAGAAAAAAAAGATTGGCAACAGACATTAGCTCAGGTGCCAATCTTTAAAAAAAAATTATACGGATCCAAAAGATTACCTAAATATTTTGATCATAAATACTAATCCTTCTCAGAAACAATGATTCCATTTCATTGAAATTAATTTAGCACATATTTATTGAGTTCTGACTAAGTGCCAGATAGTGTAAGTAGTACTGTGATGCCTAACAACTATAGTGTAGTCTCTGCCATCAGCGACTTGGCAGTGCGGGAGGAGGCACACATTTATGAGGCATAGAAATGATGCACAAGGAATTTGTTATCAATGTATATAATTGAATTAAATATACATGAGTCTCTGAAGCCCTTGATAGTGGAGAGGGCTTTAGTCATCATTGCAGCAAATATAAGGTTTAGTACCTGGCAGGTTCTCAACCAGCGTTTGCCAAATGAAAGAATGAAGAATGTCAATTGACTACCCCGTCGGCATGTTTAGCTTCAATCATTTATAAAACCAAAAATTGTCGTATCTTTGTGCACTCTGGCACTTTATATAGAAAAGTAAAGGCAATAGTTATTATTTATTTAGTGCTCATCCAGCGCCAGGCACTATGCTAATAACTACACATATAAAGTCTGATTTAATCTTCACAGTAACCCTGAAAGGTGGATGTTATTTTACAGATGATGAGGTTTAGCAAAATCCCGCAACTCGTCTGAGATCCCGTAGCAAAGAAATGGAAGATTCAGGATTTATATCCAGGGTTGTCAAACTCCAAAACCCGTTCTCTTGACTGCTACACCGAAGAGTGGTTAAGACTTTTGAAAAGGCCAATAACTCTGAAGAAACAGTTTATTAAGTTTTCAAAGTTTTACTTCTAGAATAAAAAATTACTAAGAATAACGTCGAAAGTATTTTAGTCAGTGGTACAAAATAGTATTGGTGTTGACAGAGACTCTCAACCCATCTGGTCAGACAGGACAGGCTGCGGTCTCTTTCCCACAGTGCTGGACAGGAGTGTAAATTTAACTGGGGAGCAGAGGAGTTGTGGTGGGGGTGGTGAGTCCAGGCACATTTTCTCATGGTAGGCGTTCAGGTTTGCATGGAGACATGAGCACAAGCAAGACAGTTGCCTTTTTTTTTTTTTTTGGCTATATCCTTTCTTCTTGCCATACGTCTTCATTTAATTAATTCATTAATTAAGGGCTGCATTAACGTAGGGCTGTGGTGGTGCTGCTAGGGACTAGAATTTCGTGGGGGCGGTAGCGGCGGAGAGAGTGCTGGTTGTAGTACTACTTCTTTCCGAATACACTTGCATCTTTAGCATCTTTAGGAGAAGCCCAACAAGATGTTATAGGACTGAGTGTGAAACACGGTCACACCCAAGGGCTTGTCTCTGCGGCAGAACTCCAAGGCAAGGAATAACCAAATTAGCAGCATTTTCTACTTTCTCTCATAATAGGATGCCCTCAACCTGAGTTTATATGGTCTAGTGACAAAATGTTCCAAAGGCAGGAAGCTTTGGTTTCTAGAATTTTATGACTAACTGGTCAATAACCTTGGGTTAGTCACTGTACCTCTATGGGACTGTTTGTGTATGTGGGAATTGGATTGGATAATTTCTAAAATCCCTCATGGCCAGTAGAAAGATAAACAGCATGTAGAAACAAGCTGGGCTTAAAGTAGTTTTAAGTGGCTTTGCCACTTTATTAGCTGTGTTAACCTGGGCAGTCACTGGGCAAACGTACACACGCACAAACACACACGTAATATTGGAATATGAATCCTACTCCCTCTACCTTATAGGGTTGCTATGACAATCACATTGAAATAATATTTATGAAAGTATTTCATAAACTGGGAGTGTTTTGCAAAATTAAGATGCTACTAGAATTTCACATTTATTCTCCTAACCACACATTCATGTTATTTGTGTGACTGGAATGTGATGTTAGATGGTTTTTGAGGAGCTAAGATTCCACCATTCTCACTTTATGACATGTTCATTTTAAAACAACAAGTTTATGGACATATTAAGGTGTCAAGCAACCCCCATGACAAATAGTGAAATACCACTCCTGTGCACCATAAGGTGCAATAAATCCATGCAAAGTCTGATGAAAAGAGATTTAAAGAACTGAGAGTTTAACACCGGCATTCTGCTAAGCTGTTTACATGTATAAAATGAACTTAAATAAAATATACCTTTTCATCGGAAATCATAAAAGAATGCCCATTTTTCAAATAGGGCATTATGTTAGAGGAAAGAGAGGTAAAAAATTAAAATGATTTGTACAGGGTGACAGAATCAGTAAGATTTGCAACTCAACTCGCATGAAACTCAGGCATATGCAGAAGATAACTTCTCTCTTTCATTGTGTGGGGCATGTTCTCGATTTTATATTGGCTCAGCAATAGTCTTATTTACTCAATTTTATTATAAATCTGTATGTTATTTTATTCGTGCATTAAAGTTAATTATCCTGGTAGCCCACAGATTAATTTGGTACTTGTATGTGCACTCGGTCTCAGACTCTTGGTCATCTGCCATAGAACCTGCTACCTTCTTTTCCAGGAGGCTCTATCTTGCCAAGAAGAACACCCAGAGGGGAGTAAGCCAGGACGTGGAGGTAACAATGGGAGGTCAGCAATTAGAGTGACTGATTAGCAGTTCCTACTAGGTTTTGAGGGAAACAAGGCAATATGATGGCAAGAAACAAGGTCTGGGGACGAGGCTTGAGCAAGTCTCTGGGCCTCAGTATCCACATCCATATAACAGGGTCATTGTTCCAAGAGGCTTTCAAACCTGATTAGGAAGTGGGGCAAAAAGAGAATGTCATGTCAGTGGTGGGAGTGAGGTAGGTGATGAGGTTGAGATTGTTAAACCAACTGGGTTTGAGTCCCGGTTCCACCCACTTATTGCAATAGGCGCTTGTTATTAATCTCTCTAACCCTCCATTCTCTCACCTCTAACAGGATAAAGCAATAACTCCTTCACAAAGTTGTTTTGAGTAGTAAATAAACGAACTCTGTAAAGCAGTTGGTTCTTAACAAACTGAAGGTTTTATTGTTGTATGACCTTGAGCAAGTTATTTCACCTTGCTGTGTCAGTTACTTCATCTGTGAAATGGGACCCATATTAATACTTATCTAACATGATTGTTTTGAGAATTAAGTGTCTCAATGCACGTAAAGGATTTAGAATATTGCCTGGCATGTAGTAAATGCAATAAATATTAGAAGATGGGAAAAATTCTAATTGGCAGTGTCAGCTCAGATGGCATTTAGATGAAATTAATTAAAGAATAACTAGGGTTTTGACAGACTAGGAAAAAGAAGACACTCAACCCATAGGAAAGAGCGCCAGCAGAAAAATCCCATGAAAATGCACAATGTGTTGGGCGACCCTTGGTTTTTCATGTAGCAGGAATGTCGTATTTATGGGCACACACAGTAGGAGATGAGGTTGGAAACAGAGCTCAAGCTGGTGTAGGTAAGTTATATTAGCACATTTTGAACTGTTTCCTGGTGAAGTAATTTGATTTCCAGCCTCATCATAAGATGTTGGTCATCTTTTCAATGAAACGTCTTCTATCCTTTTCCCTGAAGATAGCTCTCTCTTCTTCTGTGCACCCTTGGCGTGTTGTACATAGAATATTTTATTTTTTATTTATTTATTTATTTTTCTCCGAGGAAGATTAGCCCTCAGCTAACTACCGCCAGTCCTCCTCTTTTTGCTGAGGAAGGCTGGCCCTGAGCTAACATCGTGCCCATCTTCCTCCACTTTATATGTGGGCTGCCTACCACGGCATGGTGTGCCAAGCGGTGTCATGTCCACACCCGGGATCCAAACGGGTGAACCCCGGGCCGCCGAGAAGCGGAACGTGTGAACTTTGCTGCACCACCGGGCCGGCCCCTACATAGAATATTTTAATTGCTCAGAATGATATAGAATTGCCATAGAATATTTTAGTTATTTGTTTTATATATATATTTCTCCTCCACCGCACTGTAGGCGACTTGGGGGCAAGAACTACCACTGAATCATATTTGCATAAATAGCACAGAACAAGTACTTGGCCCGATGCTTACCGTTGAGTAAACAACTTCTTCTCTGAAGCAAGAGAGTCAGGGATGAGGCAGGTCCCACTCAGTGAGACCTCTGTGCTGACTGAGGCCTCGGGCTGCTTCGCAGGATTTCGGTGGGGGACTGTGTGAGCTAGTTTTCAATGTTTGATTGTCAGACAGTTAATAAACACATTTTCAATTGGTCAGGACATGCATGATCTATACCTAGGCAGTTTTATTACTTCACTGTTCCTTTAAATGGTCATTTTCTGGGGCCATCCTGGTGGCGCAGCAGTTAAGTGCGCATGTTCCGCTTTGGCGGCCCGGGCTTCGCAGCTTCGGATCCCAGGTGAGGACATGGCACCTCTTGGCAAGCCATGCTGTGGTAGGCATCCCACATATAAAGTAGAGGAAGATGGGCACGGATGTTAGCTCAGGGCCAGTCTTCCTCAGCAAAAAGAGGAGGATTGGAGGTAGATGTTAGCTCAGGGCTAATCTTCCTCAAAAAAAAAAAAAAAACCACTTCATTTTCTTTATTTAAAAAATCTGTGCCTTATTTATTTATGAAAATAAACATTAGTTTCTTAAATACAAAAATATAGAGAAGATAATGAAAATATGCTCTGCAAGCTCTCTACCTAGATAACTCCTGCTCACATTTAAGAAAAATAAAAGTTGCAAATGTACATGTTTCAAAATTTCAAAGTGATCAGAAAGGCACAAAACAAAAAGTGACAGCCTTTCCCTGCTTCCTGTTCCAGAACCATAATCATTTATCCCCAAATTAACTACTGTTAGTTTTTTGTGATTCCTTGGCTTACTTTAAACAATAATGTACAACATGTGTAATTGTGTTTCAATAATATGAATTCTCTTATTTTGATAAGGAACTTTTTTCCAGACAAATAAAATGTGTTCAAAATTGAAGTGTTCATTTTAATTTTTATGGCTCTATTGAGAAGGACAAGCAAATCCGTCGATGGACATAGTCACCTTGGCAGACAGTTTCCTGCAGACTGTTATTTGGACTGGAAGAATAGTCTCAGGAGGAGATAAGCGTCTTCAGCGCTTGCTTTGTAAATCTAGCCTGTTCAGTGGATGCAAAGTCACAGTGGGCCTCTTTCTAACCCTTATTATTCAGCTTAAACTGACTTTAAAAATAACATGTAGAATTTGAGTTAAATATGATTTTTATGCATACGAACAAGTTGGAAGCATTGAGGACTGTATCTTGAGCCAAATCAGAATGGCCAAGTTTGAGCAGGCAGGTTTCTCTGGTGACCAAAATGAGTACTGCCTGTGGGGGCAGCAGAGAGTTAGCGCCCAAGAGGCTTGGGAAAACCTCCCATGGAAAGGTTAGTAAACCCGGAGGGCCAAAAGTAGAGAGGTGACAGGAATCAGAGTCCAGGGAAAGGTGTCACCAAAAAGTTCCTGAACCAAGGTGGGCTGGATCCTAGAAATCAAGACAGAAACAAGGAAGGAGGACAGACGCAGAAGTGAAAACTGTTGCTGAAGCTGGAGGCCAGGTGAATCCTTTCGTGGCAGTATCTCAGGACTCCCCAGCTGGCCCTGCCCAGCCTGCAATAGCCCTGTTCCAGTGGACTTGGGCTCTGACACAGACTTTTCAGCTAAAGCCATGTCCCCCTCTCCCTTCCTTTCATTCTCTTCGGTTAATCCTTAGTGCCAGGCACCATGTTGCACCCAAAGAGAAATAAGATCTAACCTCTATCATTGAGAAGCTTATAGATTTTTATTATTGATGAAAAAAAAGGAAATATACTTCAGTAATGACGCATTACTTCATTTATTCATTCATACCAAGCACTGGGGAAGCAATGGGCCTCTAATCTAATGCGTAGACAGATATTAATAATTATTATCCAAAGAAACACGGCATTAGATAATACTGTGAAGGAAAAATGTGCAGCTATGTAAACCTGTGTCGGAGGGGTCAGATCTAGGCTGATGAATCATGGACGGCTTCTCAGAGAAAGTGATGCTGACATTTTTTAACTTATGAAAATGTTCAACATAAATCCACATTTTGATAATTGCTCTGTAAATCACAGTGCTCTAAGACAGCAGTATGCATTTTGGTAAACACAGGTAAGTACATATCAAAGGTATCCAGGAATGAATCCTGAGAATATTATTTTTCATTAACATAACATTGTTTAAATAATTCCATTAAGTGAAAAGTTTTTCTTATAATAGAGATAATGAAATGTTGGAAAGCAAGTAATTTGTTTAACATCCAAGGAAAAAAAGTGCTGATTTCTGAAAAAATTAAAAAATACTATTTAACAGAGAATTCAAAAAAAATATTTTAAATAAAAAGGCAATATAATAAAGCAGACAGCTACTTGAATTAGTCCTTAGAAAAATTTCACATCAGCTTAAAACCTTTTGTAACCTTGGTCATAGAATCTGAAAGTTACGAATTTTATCATTGAAAGAGATTTTATAGTTATGCTCTTTAAACCCCTCAATTTACAAATGATGAAATTGAGGGGCAAAGATTTTAACCGACTTGTTTCTAGCAAAAACAGAAGTCTAAAAATATTTCAGAAAGATTAATTGATGAGTCATTTAAAAATATATCCCTGATTTAGGTGAAAATTGTCATCTTTTAAAATACACAGAAAAATATTTAGAGGTTGAGTCTGAATTTTTGTTCTGCATTAAAAATAAATGGACTTAGTTTAAAGAAAGTTTTCTTTTATCTAGCTTGGAAATTAAAAAAATAACTTTTCTGCATTAATCATAATGCAGAATCATCAATTGTGTAAGGGAGGAATGGAGTTGATTTCTTTAACAATGTTTGGTGGATATAATGAGAAAAAGCTTTATATATTTTAGGACAAATAAGCAATTATCTCTTTGTATAAAGCATTGCATTTTCTAAAGCACTTCTTATATTTTCTCACATGATTCTCACGGAGAGATAGTAGGATCCAGGGCCAGTATCTTCAATTTGCAGAATGAGGTTCAGAATAGGCCCAAGAGTTGAGGGAACATCTGGGACTGTGTGATGAGACTCACCCTAGTATACTTTTTCCCACAACCCAATGTAAACTGCTGCTGTTATATCTGTATGAGTATTGTGGAATACGGGAGCTAACAGTTTTTTTAAGACTCTATTAAAAGTGAACAATGTTTAGTCATACTTGTAAACATGAAGATTTGATATCAAGATCTCAAAATTGTGTATTGCTACCAGAATATTTAATGACCAAGAGAAAATTGGAAACCAACAGCTAACATCATACTTAATTGTGAAAAACTGAATGCTTTCCCCTGAGATCGGGAATAAGACAAAGACGTCTGCTCTCATTACTTCTATTCAACGTTGTACTGGAGGTTCTAGCCGGGGCAGTTAGGCAGAAGATGAAATAAAAGGCATCCAGACTGGAAAGGAAAAAATAAAACTGTCTCTACGTGAAGACAATATGATCTTGTATTTGGAAAATCCTAAGGAATTCACTGAAAACTACTAGAGCAAATAAACGAGGTCAGTAAGGTTGCAGGATATAAGATCAATATACAAAAATCAATTGTATTTCTATACACTTACAATGAGTAATCTGAAAATGAAACTAAGAAAACAGTTTCATTTACAATAGCATCAAAAAAGAATAAATACTTGGGAATAAATTTAACAAAATAAATGCAATATTAAATCTGAAAACCACAAAACACTGTTGAAAGAAATTAAAGAAGACCTAAATAAATGGAGTCATCTCATGTTCATAGATTGGATGATTTAATATTGTAAGAGATGGCAATACTCTCTAATTGATTTATAGATTCAACACAATCCCTGTCAAAATCCCAGTTAGCTACTTTGCAAAAATTGACAAACTGATCTTAAAATTCATATGGAAAATCAAGGACCCTACAACAACCAAATACTCTTGAAAAAGACGATCAAAGTTGCAGGATTCACACTTCTCAATTTCAAAAACCTACTACAAAGCTACAATAATGAACATAGTGTGATACTGGCATAAGGATAGACCTATAAATCAAGGAAATAGAATTAAGAATCCAGAGATAAACACTCACATTTATGGCCAACTGATTTTTGACAAGGGTGCTAAAACAATCTAACACGGGAAAGAATAGTCTTCTCGACAGGTGGCATTGGGACAATTGGATATCCACATGGAAAAGAATGAAATTGGATCCCTACCTCCATATGAAAATATTGACTCAAAATAGATCCAAGACCTAAATGTAAGAGCTAAAACTAAAAATCTCTTAGAAGAAAACAGAGGTAAATCTTCATGACCTTGGTTTTGGCAATGGTTTCTTAGATATGTCACCAAAAGCATGAGCAAGCAAAAATTAGATAATTTGGACTTCATCAAAGCTAAAATTTTTTTCGCTTCAAAGGACACCATCAAGAAAGTGAAATGACAGCCCAATGTTTGGGAGAAAATATTTACAAATCATACATTTGATAAAAGATTTGTGGCTACAATATATAAGGAATTCTTACAACTCAACAGCAAAAAGACAAACAACCCAATTAAAAAATGGGCAAAATATCTGAATAGACATTTTTCCAAAGAAGATATACAAATGGCCAGTAAGCACATGAGAAGATTCTCAAAATCATTAGTCATCAGGGAAATGCAAATAAACTCACTGAGATATCACTTCCCAAACACACTAGGATGGTTATACGTTGGCGACGATGTGGAGAAATTGAAACCCTTTACATATGTTGCTAGAGGGAATATAAAATGGTGCCTCCACTTTGGAAAGCAGTCTGGCTACTAAACAGTTACCTTATGACCCAGAAATTCTATTCCTAGATATATACTAAAGAGAAATGAAAACATATATCCACACAAAAACATGTACATAAATGTTCATAGCATCATTATTCATAACAGCCAAAAAGTGGAAACAACCCAAATGTCCATCAACTGATGAATGGATAAGTAAAAGGAAGACTATCCATGCAATGGAATATTATTCATCAACAAAAATGAATGAAGTACTGATACATGTTACAACATGGATGAACCTTGAAAACATTACGCTAAGTGAAAGAAAGCAGTCACAAAAGACCACAGATTGTATAATTCCATTTATGTGAAATATCCAGAATAGGACAATCTATAGAGGCAGAAAGTAGATTAGTGATTTCCCAAGACTGAGATTAATGGTGGGAGAAAAATGGAAAGTGACTGCTAGTGTGTATGAGGTTTCTGGATCCTGACTACTTTTTGGCATGGGGAGACCACTGACAGTGTCCTGTCTGAATCTTCCTCTTTCACTCCCTCTTCTTTTTCTTAGATTATTTGGATGCAAGACAGAAACCAACTTAAATTAGCTCAAGAGAAGAGGGGACAATATTATAAGGATATAGGTGCATCTTACAGTACCCTAGAGGAGGATTACAATTGGGTCTCAGAAAAAGCCAAGAAACAGAACTTGGGAAGCCATCAGTGTTCTAGGAAATGCTCTTCCTTCTCCTCCTCCTCTCTCTCTCTCTAACATGATTTTCTCTGCTCTCAGTCCACATGGTGGAATTTGGGCATCTTTAAGCTTCCTTCTTACCCACTCTCATCGCAGCTACACATAGAAGTGAACTGGCTTCTCTCAGTCTCATTTCCAATTTGAAAGGATCAAGAATCTATCTGATTGGCCTAACTCAGGTCACTTGTCTCCATCTGGTCCAATTAGCTATGGTCTTGGAGTGGGATCACACAAAAATGTCTTCTGGATGCCCACTTTAATAAGTCTGAGGGCAGTTTGGGAAAGGGCAATGGCCTGTGGGTTGAACAGATATTCGAAAGGGAGTCTAGCATGCTTAGGCAATACTAACAATGATAACAATAATGATAATAGTTCAGATTACTGAAGACAGGCCTGTCTTAGCACTGTATTGGGTGCTTGACATCCTTTAGCTCATTATATCCTCATAATCTTTTGAAGTTGTATCATTGGTTCTATTTTACAGATGAAGAAATTGATACTTTGAAAGGTTAAATAACTTGCCCAGGATTTCACAAGACTGACTTTAGTACTCTATACTATGCTGCCAATTCTCGATAGCCCTATCCTTCTAGCTTAGCCTAGCTCAGCCCAGCCTCTAGTTTTCTCTCATACGTTTGTGAGGACACAGCAAAATGGAGAAGATATTGACAGTGGTTATTCTGGCTATTTGCAACCACTCCAAAACTTCAGGGGCTTACAATAGCAATTTATTATAATCTCATAGTTCTGGGAATTGATTTCGCTCAACTGTTGTCTAACCTGGGTATCTCTCATGTGATTGCCATCAGATGGTGCCTGGGGATGGAGTCATCTGAAGGCTTGACAGAGTTGAACATCCAAAGTGGTTTCTTCACTCACACTTCCGGTGCCTCAGTGCTTTTCCATGTGGTTTCTCTCTCCAGCAGAGAAGCCTGGACTTCTTACATGGAGGCTCAGGGCTCCATGAGGGAGTGCGCCAAGAATGTGCTTTCCAAGAGAGAGGAACACAAAGTTGCCAGTCCTTCTAAAGACTAGGTCTGGAACTAGCACAGCGTCACTTATTCCACATCTAGTGGTCAAAGCAGTCGCAGGCACTCCAGGTGCAAGAGACCACGTGAGTGTAGGAGGAAGAAAAGAATTATAGAGGCCATCTTTGGGATCAAGCTTCCATAGTGTTAAGCAAGGAAGTAGAAGTAGAATCAGCATATTAGTAGGAAACTAACGGATGTGACAGAGTAGGGTCTCTTCTGATGAACACAGCCTTACACATGGGATCTGCTCTCCATATCTGCCTTGGCGTAGTCATGGGAGTAAATTTCCAAGAAAACCTTTTTAAAGATGCAGTCCCCCCAACTATCCCTTCATAATATTTCATGTTAGCAAGACATGATCCTGTAGTTGGAGGTTCTGGTTTTATCTTCTGATTCGCAGCTTGCTCCTGAGCTATCCTGTGGGCGTAAATATCCCAAGAGTATATAAAGCTGGGGCTGCAAGAGCCAGAAGCACCTACTCAGTCCCTCTGTCTACAGATAAACCGTAACAAAGTCATAACTAAAGCATTTCAGTAGGGGTTCAACCTATTTTTAAAGACTTAAAGAAGAGAAGCTTCCACAAACCCCTTAGGAAACCCGTTCTGAGACAACGATTCTTCTTTATGTGTGACCTAAGTCCTCTGTGTTGTGTGTCAGTCACTTCCCTGAACTCGGCTCTCTGTGCCTGGGAAACAAAGCACTTACGTGTTTCAGAAGGAAGTTATTTGGATGAACTAATGAATGGTTGCAAAGGGCTTTGAAAATACAAATTGCTTCATAAATACTTAATGTCTATATAAATGCCTTTGCTTCCGCCTGAGGGGGGCTGAGGCTTTTTGAAAGATGTCAAGCTTATGGAGCACCTGAATAGCGAAGATAAAGCTCCTGCTAAGTGAGGATAAAATGATTCTTGCCTCTATTATGTATGTTACTTATTGCAAAGGCTTTTCTAAAATAGAAATATGGCAAATTTTAGAGAGCAAAAAAGTATTTCATGGTTCTCTTAGATTGTAAGCTCTTTCAACTAGGTTTGTGTTCAATACATACTTTTAAAAAATATATAATTCATAGGTATTGTTGGTATTGGGAAATAACGTGCAAGTGCTCTTTTGCATATGATGTTTTCTTGGGGGCGTGAAGAGATGGAAAAAAATCGACGCTGTATTTTTACATGGTTTTCTTTTTTTCTCCTCTTCCATTTTAAGGCATTAGTTTAAAATGGAGATAATTTTTTTTAATACTTAGAAATTGGAAAAATATGTTTAGGGATTACATTAGCTAAGACTCGCTTCTTTAAGTGAATTATTTTTACCCATCCCTTTCTGCTGATGAAAGCTAAAGGAAGAGAGGGATGTTTCACACATACAACTGGAGCATATAGCCATCCTATATCTGTCCTGCTTTGTGCTTCCTTTCCCTGGAATTGTTAGTGGGTCAAAAAAGATAGGGAATGATTTAGGATCTCAGATTCAGAGGCATTAAAGAGAATAGGGGATGAATGAAGGATGCAGAGGATCCATGTGGGAAAAGATAAAAGAAGTTTCCTTATGGGGGCACTATGCTGCAACCTCGATGCCTTTACCAACTGGTGGAAGATTCTTTGAGCCTCATGAAAGAGTAAAAGCAGGAGAGATTGAGGGATGTGCTACTCTCCCAGAGTTTGAAAGTGAGCCCAACAGAACTTCACATTCTTTGAGCTTCTGTCTGAGGAAAGGGAGGCTGGTAAATCTCCTTTTATCCTTCTTTCCCTCCCACAGTTGAGCCTTGAGTTGCTATAATCCAAGATGGTGGGAAGAATAAATTAAGTGAATTGATGCAGCCTGCAATCAGAGGAACAGTGTACTGTCTCTAGGAACTATTTTGGAGAGCTGTTTTGCAATTAACCTGCAAATGACATATCCAGATTTGATTAATCTCATGTGGTCAGTAGGTAAGCTTGAGTTGAAGGTTACTGTTTTTTATAATCAACAATAGGCCCTTCTCTATGATGTGTTTGCAGGAGAATGTTTAAATAATACAAGTGGCAGAATGGTGATCAATGCCATGGTCAGAGATTTAACTCAGCTTCATAATTAGAAGGCATAAAATGCTTCACGGTATTTAATATAGAGAGGTGTTGATTTAGGTTCATGTTTATGTATTATAAAATCGTATGTGTGTAAATATATATGCCTATTATATAAAGATTTTATAGATATGTGTGTGTGTATGTAGTGGTACATATATACACGTATTAATGATAAAAAGTCATCTAATTATTTCACCAGAGGGATTGGGTTTTCATTTAGTCCCTGAGCTGTGCTTTTAATTGGTCTGCATGATAGATTCTGACTTATAGATTATTTCCTATTGCATTGGTAGATTACAGCTCAAACCTAAAGTTTAAAGATTTAATTTTCTGTTGTTCTTAATGAAATAACTAAAGCAGCAGCTCCCTGTGGCGAGATATGAAAAGTAGTGTATAGATACCTACTAAAACATTTGCAGACCTCCTCAGTTTTCTGTTTTTAATGTGATGAAAATTTGCACAAATAACAAAGAAAGAATGTCATGGTAACGAAAACATTTCCTATACATGTATTTTAGAGGGAAGCTAAATCAAAGGTCTTCAAAGAATTACTAGGGTTCTTTCTAGGAGGTTATTGACAAATATGTAGTTTGTCTCTGGAGTTTGTGCCTCTTTCACAGATTGGTGTATTTGTGATCCCACCGGCAGAATAAGTGTCTGTAATTCATTTCTCCTTGTTAACTAGTGCGCCTTTGTGTGTAGGATGATTGGCAGCAAACTCGGCTGAGTCCCAACGGATGAGCTTGTTAGCAAAACCCTAGCATCCTATCTCTAATAAAGCATATCAGCAGTACATTTTGTCCTATCTATTAGCCTCTCTGTTTCTTTTTTTGTGAAAAGCTGAGTGTCCCTTTGAAGCAATGACAAATAAACCCCTGAACTGAAGTGCTAGGCTGCCTTACGGACAGCTGGATAGTAAATGTCACACCGTGTAGAGAATGCCTATTATCAGAGTGAGCCATTTGTTCCCGGCCTTTCAGTATCTTAATGTAATACAAAATTGCTAAATCAAGCCCCATGTCTGTGACAGAACATAATTAATGAGAAAGCAGGAGCCAATTCAACACTCTTTATTGGGACCTAATTGGCTCAGGCAACAGAGTTGTCACTCAACAAGAGACTTCCTTTAAAGCAATTTTGTTCTTGGTTGTATTACAGAGCCTATTAAATTGTCCCCTCCTTGATCACACAAAGAAGTATCTGCATGCAATAATTAGCTTTTCCAGGGGGAATTTTTTTTAACTCATAGAATACCAGATCATTTTAAAACTGTCTGAAAAAACGCCCAGGCCGTGGGGATGTGCTGCCACACTGAGCAGTACTGCAGGCTATTTTCCGGTCTGCCGAGGCACCGGGGAGCTGTGCTGCAGAAAGATGAAAAGAAGCCCCAAGGAAAAGAGAAACGTGTTCAAATGTGGAGGGTGGGAGGACGATAGAGGGAGTGGGTAGAGGAAATTACTTTGATGGGTAATCATAGCTCACTTCATAATCTGCAGTTAAAAGGAGCCAAAAAGGAATATCTATGTGTACATATTTAAATGAATAGTTAGGTTTTTGTGGGTATACCCAACTCACTTACAAATGAAAATTAACAGAGCTATGGCAGGGAGTAGAGGTGAAACATACAGAACTGTCTGGAGCAACATTAATTCATTTGACCGTATCTCAGAGTTTTATGGGTCACGCTATTTCAAAACCAGTACAGATATTTAGTAGCATGTGGTTATTTATTACAATCTAAAATTTCACTTGTGGGGAGTATGTTCTCTCCCTATCTCTCATTTAATAAATCTCAATATAAATTTATTCCTGGTATTTGCATGATTGTTATAAAATGTTTTTTTTTCTGTTGTCATATCACAGACGTTAAATAAATTTGTGCCTCTCCTGATAAGTTTTAAGACAACATGACATGCGATGGCTGAGAGCTCCCAGAAAACTGAGCTTGCAGTTTACACTGGCATTTGCCTGGATTTGGGCAAAAAGAACACAGCTGCTAAGCTTGAGGTAAAGCAAATGGGAAAGTCGTAAGAAACATACTTTAAAACATAGGAATAGGGCAATAAACAGTACGAGTTTGCAAAATGCAACAGTTGATTTTAGAAAAAATTTATTAAAGGTCGATTAAACTGACCCCACTTTGAGCAGTCTAAATAAAGGCGAGTCTGTGGTCCCTTTCTTGAGAGAGCTGTCAATATCCCCGTTCTGTGCCTTCAGGAACAACGCAAAGGCTGTCTGGTTTGCACGGCAGCAGCGTTTGGGTGGATTTAGAGAAAGCTGTTTGCCTCGGCATGGGTAGCTTCCAGATCCGAGGACAGGAAAGAGGACAAATCTCTAAAATAGAGGCGAACTGTGCCCTTCTCGCTGTACCGTGCTGTGTGGTTTAGAGAACGTTTGCAGCTGCTGAAATCCGGGGACTGCGCCACAGCAAGGACGGTATTATGCAGCGGGCGCTCACGGTGTCGTGTCTTTTAGGTTTTCTAGCGTTTGCCGACATGCTAGCTGTATTGGTTAATTGTAATTTACTTGAGTATGTAGAGAAATTGCTGGGTTTCCACCCTCTCAAACCTACCTCTAAACATTGAGCAAAGTCAGAACACACTCTAAATGTTTGAAAAATATTAGCTGTTATTCCATAGGGTAATAGAATATAAAACTAACAGCCATACAAAAATATTAGTCAATAATGTCCTTTCCCAGGTGACTCTTGAACCTTGTGAAAGCACACATTCTCAACAAAGATTTATTAGTCTAGTCGGGGAACACATGATAATGATGGCAAAAGCTGCCAGAATCTAATTTGCTTTAATTAATCATTTGCTTCATAGCACGGCGATTCTTACCCCTCACCCTGCTTTTTTTAAACTGTCTAGATTATTTTAAAACGCTAGATATTACACTGTGGATGGCTGATGAAACTGAAATTGAATGCTGTAGAAGTAGATTAAAAATTCATTTAACAGTGTAAACATTTTGGAGTGCAGAATGGTGCCGATTAGGTCAAGTGAGTATGGCGTGATAAAACAGTCATGGAGCTGAGAGAAAAAATATTGTCAGAGGGCACTCCAACAGCTGAATCCAGTCTAATTTAAATGTTATAGCAGACAAAAAAATTAACCAGAAATCCTATTATAATTGCTTTTTGGTATTTTAGCAACACAGACTGGTAAGAAGCCAGAACCTAGGTTTAAACACGTTTATTCATTTCACTGTACAAACAAGCTTTGGTTCTGGCTGGAATCAGTTCCCATGGTTAGGCCAAGGGCCGTCAGGGGAGTGCTCAGGCTGAGTCAAAGGCCATATTGCCTGGACCTCCTAGGAGAATTAAATGGGCTCTCTCAGATTCCCAGGAGAGCCAAGACTCCAGATATTCATCCTGCCCTTCCAAGCAAAACACTTGTGTTCAGAGGTCTTGCAGCTTACTTGGTTTTGCTGATGCCTTGATGGACAATTTCAGCACTTAATTCTTACCTTTGTCTTTGTAAGCCTTCCCCACTAGTTGATTCACTGCCTTAGGTGGGATTTAGCTCATATAAGTGTTCAGAATTCTCTAAGAGTTCCCCATTATCTATGGGATAATCTAACCTCCTTTGGGTGTCACCCAAGGCCCTCGATGACCTGGCCCCTTCATAAAAATACCCAGCCTCGTTCTGGCTCCCGCTCCATGTCTACCTAGCACTTTACTCACCATTAGTGATACACTGCTTGTAATTCTCAATTAGGTCCCACTAACTCAAGTCATCATGCTTCAGCTTGAATGTTTCTCCTCAGACAAGTCTTCTTGTCTCTTTCAGATGCACAGTGCTGACTTTATAAGGTTGCTATGAGGTTAAATGAGTTAATTTACGTAGTATGAGCCTGGCGCATAGGAGGCTCTATGTAAACGTTATCTGCTGTTATTAAGTGCTCCCTTTCCTAGGCTGCCCCTACCCTTTGTACAACCCTCTCCCATATCAACCACATTAGGACATTGCTTGTTTCCATGGCTTTCTCGTCGCTGTATTATAATCTTCTTGAGGATATATACTGATCATCTTTGGATCCCCAGCCTAACAGAACGTCGGCTGCCATACTGTAAGTGCTCAAGCAATATTTCTTGCATGAACAAGTGGCTGTTTGTTGTAAACTATTCTGCAATCTGGTCACTAGCCAATTTTTAATAAGTAAATAAGAACTTAAATGAGTATTTTTCAAAGAAGCAGACATTTTCTTCTTTCAAAATCAGTTCTAGAACCTCATAAGAAAATTAGCGTTAGAATGTTATAGTCTCATCTCTTTTTTTCCAAATAATATTCTCCAGGACAATCAATTCATTAAATTTATAATTAATGAAGTAAAATCATGTTAAAAAGTCCATCCTCTAACTATGAAAACTTGGCTATCTCTGAAAATATTCAGAAGCATCTCCCGAAATGAATTCAATAGTGACAGCAATCACGGAGTGAGTTTGTATTTTTTCATGGTGGTTCTTTGATGGAGCCTTATTCCAAAACTCTGTTAAACTGCTAAGTTCCAGAATGTCCTGAAAATAAACAAGCTATTCTATTTCCTTGTCTACTGCATAGACTTCACCCAAAATACAGGTACAATGGTAATTACAGCATAGCCTATTAAGATGAGAAAATGAGTGAGGTAAGAGCCCTCTTCCAATGCTCAAGGATGTTTCAGACTAAGAGAATCACCTAACTTGGAATTTTGTAAGGAAAAGAACATTGACATCGCCTGCTTCACCAATAGTGGAAGGTCTTGTAGGCTCTTATGGTCAAAAAAGCCAAAGTCATGTGGTTCTTTTCAAGTTCCTGACCCTGAGAAGTCGGGAGGTCCACTGCAGCCTAAAGCACATCTTCACAGCAGAATCACAGCAAGTTTCCTACCAAGAAGTAGGGCAGAATCAGAGAGATTTATAGGTCTCCTTGCAGTTTTCTCCCCTAAAAAATAGGAGGGAAATTACAAACTGGTATTGACTTGATTGACTTCTTTAAATCTCACTGAAATGATCTGAGGAGAAAGGAATGCACTGTCACTTGCTTGGTTCAGAATTTCTTAACATTCAAAATGGTGGGTGGGGGTGGTGAGTAACTCCTGTGGTCCCACAGGGAGCCTTGTAATCAAAGAGAGCTCTGAACAGTGTTAGAAGGGTCTTTACAGCCCCTCTAGCTCCTGCAATATGCACTCGCAGAATTGGTTAAATGAGCCACCATGCTCTGGTCAATATGAATAGGCTCGTAAGATGCTCAGTTTGATTTAATGGCCACCTAGGGACACTTCCATACGCAGAAGGGAGTGTCACGTTCAGTCTGAATAAAGCTCTAAAAAATCAACTACCCCATTTGGCATTGTTGCTGTATTTTAATGACCTCTTCAGAATTCTCCGTTATAGTAACATCTCTGCAATCAGTTTAGCATAAAAAAGCCTGTTTATAATAAATTGGTCAGCCTCTTATGTGCCTATCTTTCCTGATGAGATAGAGAACTGTAAGATTGTTCCTTGTAGACCAGGCTATAAGATTTTCAGTATTACTAGTTATATCTCTCCATTTGCACAAATGATTTATTTCAGGCTTTATTTCTGCCTCAAGTCTTTGTTTTCATTTTATCTCATAATTGTCCTGGGTGAGAGAGAGGCAAATGGATTCTGCTTGTGAAGTATGCACAGGTCTTTGGGAACCATTAAGTGAGATGTAGTTTAAGAAGCCAGTAAGTGAAAAACAAAATTGTTCAGTCTTTTGTCATCCTTTCAATTAGGAAACCTATGTGATGGTTGTGAACTATAATGCCCTGGACGGGAAATGTTTGCAGAGGTAGAAGTGTGCCGTTGATTTATATGAATATTCTGAGGTGGAATAATCACATTGGCTTGTTAGCATATAATAATGACCCAGCGCACAAGACCCTAGACCTTTGGAATCACTCAAAGTTTTCATTAGAGAATCAGCAGTCTTTTAGACTCACTATGGTGTACCTCAATGTTGAAATTGCATATTACAGGTTATACTCCTGTAAATAAAGGACATTTTGTTATGCCCACACTCAGCTGCATTTCCTACTGTGATTTCTTTCCCAGACGCTGCTGTGACCTATTGCCAAAGACAGTGCATTATTGGTGAGCCTTTTTGGCCTGAACTTGATGTCTGTCCAGAAGACAAAAATACCGATTAGGTAGAAGGAGGATAAGAGTCCTTCAGGGACAGAGGGAGTCTGGACCTCAGTTACAAACTGCAGCTTGTTCATAAATGTCAAGAGTCAAGAGGAGGGGACCAGGACATCCTGTCTTGAGTGTGCCTTCCCATCCATCTCTGGGGAAGCATGACTTCCTTATGGACTAAGGCTTCACCAGAAATGACACAACATGACCCCCAGGCTAAATTTGTAGAGGCCACTCTGGTTTAGTTTGAAAAGAGCATCAATTCTAAGGCAATCTTTTGCCTTGAATTCTCTGGAAGGGTTCTACAAGGAGCTCAGGGTGGCTCACTTTCAGAAATACTGGTGGAGTCATTAAAGAGCAGGCAGTTGCCCCGGACCTTGTTCCTATTTCTCAGTACTTCTCTTCATTACTCAAAGTGCTCAAAATAACAATCTCTTCAAGAGATACCGGTATTCTAAGTTGTCATGTAGATAAGGAGACTCTTTGTTCTCCAAGGACATTCTTTTCCCTCGTCATTTACTGGCCTGTCGGTATAGAGCTCTACTATGGAAAGATGGCAGTTGGGGAGACTTTCGTTAGGAATGTTTTTTGGTGAAGACAATCAACAAATATTCGTAATGACATCAACAATTTACAGTTTCATTTATCGTGGGTCCCTTTTATAAATATTCTCAGATGTTATGTACATTTTGCAGATAAGGAAATGCAAGTTCAATAACTTGCCAAAAGCCACTTTGTGGACAGTAGTTGAGAGCAAGCTTATGAGTCAGACAGTCTTGGTTCTGCCACTTATTAGCTGCATGAACTAGTCGCTATTAATATTCTTCATCTGGTTTCAAGTTCAGTGTTTCTTCCATTTTACTGTGCTACCATCCTCAAACCATTACCTTACAAATTAACTAAATAGAAAGAAAGGGAATGTATTTTCCTAAATACTTACCACAGGTAATGAATTTTAGGCCTCGTTTTGCAAAGAATGGTGGAAATTATAACTAGTTTTTCCAGAGCAAGAAAACTTGCTCCAAAGACACTCAGTTCTGCTGCTGCTTTCTGTTGGCTGAGGGAGCACGCCTTGTCTTTCTCCTCTGCCGAAGGAGTGGGGCACAGTTTTATACCTCCTGTATTTGAGTCATCATGGAGCAGCGAGTTTCTATTCAAGAGTCAACACTGTCTAGGAGAAGAGTCTGAAGATGCCCAGTTTCAGACAATCATGCTTAACACAGAGCATGGACTTTGGAACAAAACATCTTTCCCTTTCTACTTCATGACAGTTCTCTGATCAAAGTCCAGGAAAACTCTGATGACCTTGAAGTAAGCAAGGATTAAGAAATTGAATATGACCAATGTATCCAGCTGTACCTTAGAGCATACAGACACACTCAGTGCACACATGCGCACACATAGACAAAACAAAGCAAAACAAAGAGCAGTTGACTTTCAGTTCTATTCATTAAAAAGATCCCTTTGTAATTGTACATGTGCAGAAGGGCTGCGAGACTGAAATGATACCTGAGAGAGGCCTGGGAATATGTTTGCACCACATTACTTGGGCTGCATGATAATTGAGAGCCATTGCGGCTGAACACTTTATGAGTTTGTTTAATTTGTCACAGTAAATAAAGCTTTTTTGATGCAAGTTAATTAGCTCTCTTGCGTTACTGCGCATCAAATGTAATTAACAACCAACTGCCAGTATGGGGTTGCCCTTGTGCAACATGGTAAAGGGGGAAAAATTTAACTGGGGCTGGATTAAGTATAGGATATCCTGTTGAACCAATCACCCTTTGCCTGCTTAAATTTGGATGGACTAGAATCTAGGGGAAAATATCAAGTCTCATAAAACATCAGCTGTTTAATACAATTTCCCCCAAATCTCATGTATTATGCCAGGTCCACATTTGCCACCACATTAAGCAAATTCAGCTAAGGAAAGTCCCTACCACTGCTCAGAGTTCACTTTCTCCTTGGTTGGCATTGCCTGTCTGTCCACTGTGCTTGGACCTTTTATTTCCAGCCATTTACGTTTCTTTAGCTTTGACATTTTATCTCCCCTGTGATAAGTGCTGCCACGGCTCAGGCAGGAGGGGTGCTGGTGGATAATGGCTAAGAAGGAACTTGTTTGAATGGGCAGAAGAAGGTAATTGAAGAACTCATTCAAAGAAGGGGACCATGCTTCCAGATTCATAGTGATATTCTCATCTGGCTTATATTTTCAGAAAATATTCTGCCTTACTTTTTCATTTTTTTGCTAGGCAAAGTTAACACAAAGACATTAAACAACCTCGGTTTATCCTCGTTTTTGGTCGTAGAAAGGGACACAGTAATAGAGCTGAGCCACTCCGATTGTCCACTATTTGCACTGCAAATATTCACTGGAAGAAAACAAAAACTTAAGTCAAGATGAAATAAACTCATAAGCGTTTAGTGAACTAATGAAAAATTCAAGTGAAGATGAAATAAACTCCTAGCTTTACTTGAGCAAAGCCTTCCCGCTCACCACCACTGCCCCTTCTCCATAAGGAGGCACTAATCTACGCCAGTTTCTCTGTGGGGAAACACTCTTGTGGGGAGTAACAAGCTGGCTAGGAAGGGAGATTGAACTGTAGTGGAGACCTGGATGAAGTCCTGCCTCTGCCACTAACCAGCAATCTCCCCTCCTGGGGCAGCTCACCTTCTCCGGGAAGCAGTTTCCTCACAGAAATAGGAGTCAGATTGGCTAGTTTCATGGTTGTCTTCTAGCTCTCAAGTTCTCTGATTCTATGACCTCTCTCGTGCCCTTCCAGGAAATCCTCTGGTTTCACTTTTTTTCACCCTGCCCACCCCATATCTTTGCTGCCTGGCTTTGGCAACAGAGGATGTGTAAATCCAGCTACAAGGCAGTTAAAAGAGGTGTGTTTAACTGAGAGCCAGTGACACTGTCCTCACTCAGTCATTCAACAAACATTTATTGAACACTTTCTATAAACTGGGCTCTGGGAATCTGAGGGTGAAAATGATCTGGAGAATCCTTTATATATGTAATTGAAAAGTAGGAAACAGGTAGTCAGCTTAATAAATAAGATCTTTCTGCTCATATTGAATTATTTAAAAGTATTCCTGTGTATTTTATATATATCTATCTTCCCTGGGTTTTTCTTTCCATGCTCTACATATTCAAAACACTGAAACAAGCAAGCAGGCCTAAACTAAGGCAGAGGGAAGGAAATAAAGCTCCCTTTTATACCTGAGCATTTCATCTTTTTTTTTTTTTTTTTTTGGGAAAGTTTAGCCCTGAGCTAACTGCTGCCAATCCTTCTCTTTTCACTGAGGAAGACTGGCCCTGAGCTAACATCCATGCCCATCTTCCTCTGCTTTGTATGTGGGACACCTGCCTCAGCATGGCTTCCCAAATGGTGCCATGTCCACACTCAGGATTCAAACTGGCAAACCCTGGGCTGCTGAAGCGGAACGTGCACACTTAACCACTGCGCCACTGGGCCCCCATTTCATCTTAAGAAAGCATTTCATCTAAGAGGTGGCAAGAATTCACAACTTATTTTCTTCTATTTGATTTGAGGATTCAGTATGAAAGATTATATCACATATTGAATTCATTTCTCCTCTTACAAAAATAATCTTTTATTAATGACAAAAGTAATACATGCTCAATGTGAAAAAATAAAATATTTCAGAAACTTATGATGGAGAAAAACATTCAAGTGTCCCCTTATTCCACTTCCCAGAGATAATCACTATTAGTATTCTGGTTCGTATTCTTCTCTCTCTCTACATGTACAAGTAAAAGTATATTATTGTGTCTTTTCATACGTGTGGAATAATACTATTAATACTAAAACTTGATTTTTTTTTGGTGTGTTTGTGAGGAAGAATGGCCCTGAGCTAACATCTGTTGCCAATTTTCCTCTTTTTGCTTGAGGGAGATTGTCGCTGAGCTAACATCTGTGCCAATCTTCCTCTATTTTATGTGGGACGCCACCACAGTGTGGCTTGAAGAGCAGTGCTCTATCCATACTCGGGATTTGAACCTGTAAACTCCAGGATGCTGAAGTGGAGTGCGTGAACTTAACCATGATGCCACTGGGCCAGCTCCCAAAACTTGGTTTTTTCAAAGTATATCTTGGCTCTACTTTCGTGTAGATTGATCTCATTCTTCTTAATGACTATTTTGTATTCCATTGAATGAAGCTAAATTTATTTAACTGATACCCCAATTGATAGACAGTTGGGTTGTTTTCAGATCTTTGCTATTATAATTGATGCTGCATAATATTTATAATAATATCATCTATACTACAAAGAGTACTAAACACCTCTTAAGGACATACGAGGTACTAGACACTTTGTTATACACTTTATAGACATCATTTTATTTAATTCTCAAAATAATCCTACAGATGAGGACAGTGAAATCTAGACACGCTATGTAACTTGCCCAGACTCACATATCTAGCAAGTAATGAAACTGTGATTTCAACCCAGAGCTGTCTGATTCCAGAGTTAGAGCTCAATAGTCAGCAAGTATTTTTGTACATACATTTTGCATACTTGTGTTAGGGTACGTGCATCATACATTTATAAAGATAAAATTGCTGAGTCAAAGGATATGCAATATTTGAACTTAAACATGTCTTTTCAAATTGCCTTCCAAAAAGTTTTGCCAATTAGCACTCCCAGTTGCAGAAAATAAGAGTACTAGTTTCTTCATACTCTTGCCAACATTGTGTAGTATCATTTTTCCCCCAATATGATAGGCAAAATAATTATATCTTAGTGTTGTTTCAATTTGCATTTCTTTAACAATTTCATGAATGTGTATATTTAAATATCATTTTTGTCATTAACTGTTGAATTATGCCTCATATGACTACAATCTCTTTGTTTTAGAGAAATCGCATAAAATTCCCAGTTAAGTTTTTTGTTTTCCATTGTAATATATTGTTCATTTTCTCTGTCGTCATATATATCCAAACTCCTTGTTTTGTTTCTATCTGCAATATCCTTTGGAATTCCTTTCCAGGCTGAATATAACCAGGTACCATGCTACCAACAGGCTCCAATTATTCAGTTCAATAATTAGTCAAGGTCACAGGACCTGGACAAGGTAACTGACAAGAGAAGGATGGTAATAGGCCATTTTAAGTTGACTTTTTCTCATAAAAATGATGATAGTTTTAGGAAGACAGAAGAAATGGCTTTTTAAAGAATAGCATGATATTTTTTAAAGAGAGCAGAGAGCCCAACAGGAAAACTAAGAAAAATAACATTAAAAGAATAGACGTTCAAAATAATTTTGTTAAATAAAAATTTTGGCCACAGCTAGAAGGACCCACAACTATAAGTAGACAACTATCTGCCGGGGGGGGGATTTGGGGAGAAAAAAGCAAAAAAAAGCAAAAAAAATTTTAAAAACCCTTCAGAACATATAAACTTGTACCTAAAACTTCACTATAACCACAGGATTAATAGAGTACAAATATTTGAAATGAATTTGTACTTCAGATTAGATCAAGATGCATATAATCACTTATATATACTTTCATTTTGACAAATGAGCACATATTGCTTCAGATTTCTCTAGTTGAGACATACTCTGGAGGAGTGACAAAGGTACTGTTCATTTGACTTCACTAAGAAAAACAGGTTCATGCTTCATCTTTTTTCTCTTTGAAAGCCACCTGCTGCCAGATATGTCCTTGTGGAGGCAAGAGTTTCTTATCTGTAAAATTCTAGCTTCCCAGGAATTTAAACAAAAAGGAATAAAATAATTATATCACACTGTTTATTTGATACAGTAAACAGGTAGATAGACAGAAGGATGACTAGTCAGACAATCAGATTATTATACTGCCTGAATCCTTAAGGAATCTGAGACTAAGGGCAAGACTAGAAAGCGCTCAGGGGCTGTACAACAGAGTGCGCGAGACAGTTAAATGCGAATGGAATGCGCTGCGTTGTTGGGCTCAGAATGGAAGGGGTGACTTTTTACAGGCTCTCCCTTCCTCAGAGAGCTCTTGCAGCAAAGCAAACTTGAAAATATATCTGCTACAACCTACATCTTGAAGAAAGTGATTAATACAATTTGGCCAGTCTGTAACAGAGCCGTAATGTATTGTTGAAAGGGGCCTGCTGAGGCAAAACGTGGTGTTGAAACATGCTGTTTCTTAATAATAATAGAGGCTACCAAAGCGAGCCTTAAAAAAGATGGGGCTGGCCAATGATTCAGCTAACATTAACACCTCCTTGCAAAGACTCCAACTTTCTCCGAGAGCCTCTGGTTCTTTAAACTTTTGCTTCTTGTTTTTGCTCGGTTTGGATATTTCGTTTTCTGGTAGGTATTTTGGAAACAAACAAGGAGTGAAGAGGGGAAGAAAATCTTGGGGAAACAGAGGCAGGAGGTTGGATTCTGCTGTCAGGAATCATATCTTCCTTTTTTTTTTTAATGGAAATATCCGGTATGTCACATCTTGTCGTGTGTCATGCTTCAGGTTGTGGCAGATATGGCACAGTTAGCATCTGCAGGATGGGGCAGACTAGGACGAACAGCACTGTGGAATTAGACTGCCTGTTGGGTATGTGTGGTTCTGGAGAGGAATGTCATGATTTAGCCTGGCCCGCAGAGCAAGTTCTGAAAGTTCTGGTAACAAGTAGAAGGTAATTGAAGTACGAAGTCAGTGTTAGAGAGGACATTCAACATGAAACCTGGTGAAAGCCTGGCAAAATCAGACAATGGGAAATCCTGAGTGGCAGTTTGGGAGTCTGTATGGTGTGTGGTGGGAAGCCTCTTAGGGAGTGGCAGTGCCCCAGTCACTGGACTGAGGATAAAGCACAGGACTCAGCTCTCAGTAGAGAAACTTGCAAGAAACGACCCTTGCTCCAAGGGGTATGATTTTCCTGGCACTGCGAAGATTCCTCTATGGACAGCGGCTGAGTCGTTACTGGAAAAGAAACACAAGGAAACGAGCATGAATTGTTGATTTTTCCAAAGTGGGTAGCAAAAACAGCAGTAGCAGGTTGATGTTGCAAACTCTCATCTCTAATGTAACAGCACACAATTCCCTTGACAAGAGACAAAGCAACTGCTAGGTTTAATGTGTCTTTACACGAGCAAATGATCTCACATAATAATACTGCTCCGTGCTGACAATCCTGTATGAATACAGCAGTGTAATGCCGACAGTTAGCTAACAACAGAGCTGCCTGCCCAGATAGAAGGTTTGGAACTACACGGGAGGGACATATTCAATCCAAGGTAATTCTGGGGAAATGTGGAAAGGCTGACATCTGGACTGCCAATGCAAAGCAGACGCATTCTGAAACACAAGAGAAATACCGTCTGAGGGGTCCTAGTGAGGCTTCCAAGTTGTCATCAAGAGCTTGTTAAATTTTCATAATTTTAATACGGAAGCAGAAAAGATCGCTTTAGAGTAATAGGAGGAAGGACCAGGGCTTGAGATGGGTACATTTGTTCATTTACTGAATATTTCTTGACTACTTTCTGTAGTCCAGGTACTGTGCTGGGCGACAGAGATACGGAAATGAATAAGATAGTCTCAGTCCTCGAAAGGGTTATTATCTACCTTTGGAGAGGGAAACAAGCCAACAATTACAATGTCCTGTGGTAATATACGGTAGGAATTAAGTAATGGTTGCTTATGGGAGCTGAGATAAAGAGCATCTAACTGTGTGTGTGTGTGTGTGTGTGTGTGTGCGTGCAAAGGGTGGTCTTGGTCAAAGAAAGCCTCCAGGAGAAGGGGATATTTGAATTAAACATTATAGGGTAAGTAAGGATGAGTCAGAGGAAGGCGTGAGTGGGTGGATGAGTGAGGATTCTAGTTGGAGAGAACGATATGTGCAAAAGCTTATATTCATAAAAGGGACATGGAGTGCCTGGTATAAATAGTGCTGGGAGATATGGTTGAGACGTGGAAACCAAGAACTGCCAAATCTCCTATTCAGTGGTAACTTTTTGGGTCCTTATTGATAATAGAATATTGAGGACTAGGAGGTAAAGTTCTTCTTTCATGGCAAGACAAAATGAGATTAATATGTAAAGCATTTCCTGATACAAAACTAGTTAGACCTTAGAGGAAGTTATGGGAGAAGATTAAGAAATTTGCTTCTCTGAAAGGTGTGCTGTAGAAAGTAGGGAGACTAATCAAGAGTTCTTTCAACTTTGGGATTTCTCTTTGTTACCAAACAGACAAAAGGAATGGGAAAGATTAATAAAGGGGAAGGGCTGTGCGTGGAATGCAATTGCAAAATGCTGCAAAATATCAGGGGCAGGCAGACATTATGGGATCTTTTAAAGAGGCATTTCAGTGTCAAGATAATGATTGTGGCATAATAGACTAAAATTATTTAATAACCTTAAAGCATCTGAACTATTTACGGTAAATTCTAACATGCTATCCTTGCAACCTTCAGAAACAGGAACTCACTGAGGTCAGGAAACCGTGCACTGAAGAAAGCCTAGATCATGATAGACATGTAATTGGTGTTCAGTGATAGGTGGAGATTTCCAGTACTACACCTGTCTTACAGATTGTCTTCAGCTGTTTGTGATCTGGAGCGCTCAGTTCCAGCCTGTATATGGTAGTCCGTTCGCTAGTGATGACCAGGTTCATGTCTAGTTCTCACTTTAACCCAACTACTTGTGCGCTAACTTTGTCAAGCTTTTGCTTTGACATTTACATCCAGCAAACTGCAAGCAAAGTGTCAACAGAAATTGTCCCGGTTTGAGATAGAAATGTGTGTCATGTTCAGTTTTCAAAGCACATTTCTGCGTTCCTTCTTTGCTCGTCACATCCTGTAGACGTTAGGAGAGCCACTGTTACCAGCGTGGACAGCAGGGCTAGCTCGAAGGAGAATGCCATTCTGTGTCATCTCCATCTGGGAGCATGGGGAAAGCATAGGTAATTTCATAGACATTATCAGAGTTAGAGTTGGGAAGGACATTGGAAGTCATCAAGTTCCACATCCTCAATTGGCAGATGGGGAAACAAGTCCTTGCTCAGAGCCCTAGAATAATAATTGGCTAGAATTTAGATTTTTCTAAGTGCCAGGCCAACACTTCCTTCTAAGCTATAGCGTTTCCCCTTTCATCCTTAAGTATGTAACAGAATACTTCTTTTTTATTATGGGTTAGCTCTTTTAGAAAATACTTTGAAAATATAAATGCCATAAAATATGTTATTTAAAAAAATTTATAAGAAGAGTTATATTGAATTAGGATTGCAAACCTTACATGTATTAAAATCTCACATATTTGGTTGCATTTTTCACACCAAGTCAAACAACCTCTGTGCGTGTGTGTTTTTTTGCCTCACATGATCCCATTTGAAAGCTAGCAACCCGGCTAGCAACTCACCATGATAACTTGATTGGCAAAGGCAATAGAGCAAATCTGTGTCATTAATTATTTAAGCATGTTGCTGATTACAGAGTGATTCCATCTATTTCTTTCTTCGCTCATGCAACAACCTTAAGAAGCACATGGCAAAGTATTAATTTTCCCATCATAGAGATGAGAAAGCAATGTCTTAGAGTAATTAAGTGATTTGTTCCAAGTCCTGGAGCTGGTACATAGCAGAGCTGAGTTGGTACCCAGGCCTTTTCACATTTGGTTATGTGCTCCTTCCACCCTACCAAATCGTCATCACGTCATTGTAACCATCATCATTACCACCACCACCATCATCATCATCATCATCACTTTATTTTTCTGACTATTGTAACTTTTCTGAGACCAGCAGATCTCAATGTATAACAGCATCTCCCTTATCGTACCATTACCCTCATATACCGCTTTTATATTCCCCAACCTTGCCTCTTGGTTGCCCCGTGAATTTAGCTATGAGGCTGCAGGAAAGATGAGCACACCCAACTACGTTGTAGGGACCCCATCCTGCCATTAACTACTCATTAGCAGTAACAGAAGGATTGACGTTTAGTGTGTTCTCAAACCGTACTTCCTAGAATATCCGAATAAATTGCTGGCATTCTTTGGTCCCAAGTACTGCAATGAAAATTTTGATGGCAAAATTAGCGACTCAAAATAATTAGTAACTTAGTAAGTAACTATGGTAAGTAAGACTACAGCTCTTCAGTCACTATAGGTCTACCTTTGGTGACATCTCAAGGAGTCCCCTCACTCATGCCTTGGTGCTGTATCTCATAGTGCCCTCTACACTTCCACACAGCTTCCCAACCACTGGGCTTGCCCAATTTCTCTGGCATACCTCTGGGCTCTGCTTATCATTTTACAAATAAGTCGTACTCATGGAAAAGGGTTAGAGGAAAAGGCTTTCTTACCCAAATCCAGGCTTGTACTTTCCTGCGCAAATCAAGATCACTTTCTAAGGACAGACTCCTTATGCTTTTATGATTTTCTCTATTAGTGACTCCAGTGACAGGAAAATACATAAGGAAAGACAGAAGGGTACTTGTGTACCCTTCATATTACCAATATCCACTGATCTGCCCACAGTCAGGCTGACTCCAGACAACAGATTAAAGAGGATGGTGGGGGAATTGGGTAAAGCTGGTCAAAAGGTACAAGCTTCCAGTAATAAGTTAAATAAGTTCTCGAGATGTAATGTATGATATGATGACTATAGTTAACACTGCCATTTTGTATATTTGAAAGTTGCTAAGAGAGTAGATCTTAAAAGTTCTCATTACAAGCAAAAAAAAAAAAATTGTAACTATGTGAGGTAATGGATGTTAACTAAATTTATTGTGGTAATCATTTTATAATATACACATATATCAAATTATTATGTTGTACACTTTAAACTTATACAATGTTATATGTCAATTATATCTCAATAAAACTGGAAAAAAGCCTAGATTAAGCAGGAATACATGGGCAGCATCCATTGACTTTGTCAAATATATCTCCCTTCCTTTCCTTCCTACTCTCCTTCCCTCTTCTCAGTACATATCTACTGAGAATCTATTATGAATATAAGCATAGTATGAAGAGGATAGGGAGACAATGACCTAGTTGGGAGACAATTCATACACACTAGGCTGGGTGTCAGGGTGTGGGAGAGAAGGACTTTGTTATTAAGTAAGTTTGGGAATATTACGTTAGCAGAGATCCTAAACTCAAATACCTTTGGAGGCCGGCTGGTTTATGAATACGGTGCAGTGTGAAGACAATAGGGGGAAGTGGCATTTGCAGGCTGCCAATTTGCACTTCTGAGTTTAAAAAAAAATGCCACTAGGGGCATTAATATTCTGAGACAAAGAGTTTTAGAAATGCTGTTCTGGAAAGTGGGGAATCGTTGAAGAATTCTGAGATGGATATAATATCATTAAAGCCGTGCTTTTAGGGAGATTGAGAAGAAGGCAGAGGCGTGAGTGTGAATTAAATGTAGGGGGACAATATATCCCAGGTGGCCTTGGACAGTCCTGGGTTGGGCCTGTTATCCAGTTGTAACTGTTAATAGCGTGCCCTTTCACTCTCACAGGTGTCCTGATTTGGACAATAAAGATCACCCTAATTAGTGGGATATATCAGGCATCAATTCAGTGAGTGGAGCCCCCATTCACAAGGACTTGTCAGGTTCCTGTTTACGTTGAAGATCTTTTCTTAGGAGGAGGCCCTCTCTCCAGTCATGGCGTATCATACTTTAGGTGAGGGTGGAGAGAGCACTCATACACAAGAGAACGACAAAAGTCGACATTTCCAAGGTGCTTAGTTGCTGAAGTGATGGCGGTATGGTTGACAAGTTTAGATATTGGGATGTATTGGTATAAACAGGAAAGTATGGGAAGCGACATATATCAAACCAGGAGAACTGATTTTCTCAGGAGAGAGGGATTGAATGGTGGAAAATGGAAGACTATGAGTTTTTTCGTTTATAAACCCTTCCATTGATTCAATTGTCATTTTGTATAAGTATTACATTGGTAAATTTTTAAAAGACCCAATAAAATTATTTTATAAATATTAGGGAGAAGACTAAATTGGTTTCATATTCTGTGATATATTGACAAGTTTATCCACACGTCAGTAAGTGAACAGATTTAGAAGACCTTATCTTCTTACGAGCTTATCTTCTTTTTGAAGATCTTATGTTCTTTATTCTGTTACAGTATACTTAATTTTTAGTTCTTAGGGGATAAAGAAGTGGATTTCTATATCAAATGTTACTGAGCATTAAGAGGACTTTAGTCATCTAGCTAACAAAAATAATAATAGTTACCAATACCATCTGTGAAGTATTGTATCAGATGGCATTTCTATGCCTTAGTTTAATTCTGCAAGGTGGATGCTGTAATCGTCATTTTACAAATGAGGAAATGTCCTCAGAAAAGCTCAATGACTGGTCCAAGGCCACACAGTTAAGTGTCAAGCTGAGATTTCCACTCACATCTTTTGGTTTCAAAGCCCATGCAAGTGTAAGTAAACGGTAGAAGGCATATGTAGCAATGTTGGATTTTAAAACTTTCAAACTTTGGACCTAACTATAGCTATTAGTCATTCTAGCAGGTTGCACTGGGGGATATCAAAAATAGCTCTGAAACTCTTCTTTCAACGCTGTTCTCTAAGAAGACCTACAACTTTGGTGTAAGGTGGACGGGTGGTGAACCACATCTGATAGTGCTTAGTCATCGTCATAACAAAAGGATCTTGTAATGAAATAATTGTATCAGGACAGGATGCAAGTTTGTATTTTTTTCTTGTTTATTGATACTCGAAGCAGATGGCTATTAAGTAATTTTCAGGCTAGTCTTATAAAGATAATGTTGCTAACATTATGGCACTCACTCTCAAAGGTGGCCCTCCCTCCCAGTCTTCTGTTGAATGCAAAGCATGTCATTCATAGAGTCACGGTTCACAGGCTACTCATGGTCATAATGTGACTATGAAACTCCCAGTAACTTCTAATTCTGGTTTGTCTATGTGGTCACCTTGGGAAAGTCACTTAACATTTTTGAACCTCATTTCCTTCTCATGTAGGAGCGAAAACCCTTTAAAAACTTCCTCTCTTCCAAGTATTTCTGGGAGTTTCCAGGGGAAGTCTCATTTGCTTGTGAATCAGCAAGCACAGTTTGCTTTTTATGCTCTTTTGGTGAATGCTATAGCTGGACCTGCAATGTTACTGCCGTCCTTCCTCAAGCTTCCGTCCCTGTTGTTGATGTTTTGCTTCCCCTAGAACCCACGTTCCACCCTAGGTCAAGGTTCCTTGCTTGTCATAATGAAATAGTCAATGCGAATGTTTCCCCTAGAGCTGTGAAGTGCATAACCTGTACAATGTGTGACAAAGTCCTAGTTAAGCCTAACCCCCTAGTTTGCTAAACATGCCCAGACATGTCTGAATTTCCCACTAGGAGAGTAGAAACGATGAATGTTTCCTACTTATACAAAAATAAGTTGTTGCCATAATAAATATTAATTTGTGACAATGTGGAATGGGTGATATCAAGGAACATAGTCTTATGCCCTGGTTGAGGAGAAAGTCTTGGTTGCATGTGACTGAAGTGAGTTCTGTCACATGCCTCCTGCGGTAGCTAGACAGAAGACCTTTCATTGCCCCTTAACAGCCTTGTAGTCTGTGACTATAAAATTATGTATGAATCTGTGTAGTTAACCGAAGAAGGGTGTGGACCTTAAACAGTGCATCTCTTCAAAAAATAGCACTACTGTTCTGTTTTCAGTATTCTGAGACTGAGAAAGTTTAAATTCAATGACAAAAATTAGAGAAGAGCAAAAGAATAGAAAAGTATGGTAAAATTTTTTTCATATTTTATATATGTGTGTGTAAACATACACACACATATATAACAATTAACTCCAGAGTCTGCTCCAAAACAACAAAGTTATTGTTACTCTTAAAAATAAGAACAAAAAGCAAATGTGAAAACTTTTAAATTAAATCCCAACATTTTCAAACAAGTGCAGTGCTGCCTGGGAGATCACGCAAAGCATCCGGAGCCTTAACTGAATGTATGTTGGCAAGAGCATCTTCACATCTCTCTAAATAACTAGCTAATACAGTCAGTATTTTGCACCTCATCGAGGCCTGGCACTTATTTGCAAAATGTTCCAGTCAATTGTCAGCTAAAAAGAATGCAGAATTTCAATCCTTTTTTTGGGGAAAAAAACAGGCAAAATTTTCTCTGCTCCCAAAGAATGTTGCATTGCAAAGACTGGAATTCTCCATAGGCTGCCAAGACTCTGTCAGGTGTAATCTAGCCCGTCAACATTTTAGGAGAAAGGCAGAATCAACACGAAAATAAAAGACGAAGCAATTCAAAAAGGAGATAAGGCAGCACCCATCTTTAAGCGGCTGTTAATTAAGCATTTTATCTAGTCTATTGAATAAAGTTTTGTAGAAAGTCAAGTGCAAAACATATAAAATACTCTAAATTGTTTCTCTTTTCCTTTTTTGTTTGCTAGGTTTCTGTTTATCTGATCAGAACAAAAGTTCATCATCATTTAGCCTTTCATTTAATGGTTTATTTATTTAACAGCAAGGAAAATGATAAAAAAAAAAGTATTGGCTGCACAGTTTAGCAGTCAAGAAATACATAGGCTCATAGAGGAGAAGAGACATGTACTGAAACCGTTAGAATACAGGATGGAAAATAAGAGGCATCGTGAAAGAAGAGCCAGGGGGCCATGAGCGACCAAAAGAAAGATACATGGATGGGGATTGCTGTCTCTCATTTTTTGAACCCACCTACATTACAGGCATTTTATACGTTAAATCCTTTAACAGCCCTACGTGGTAGATGTTATTCCCATTTTACAGATGAAGAAACTGAGACTTACAGGTTAGTAGGCTCCCACAGTAGACGGTAAGGCTGATATTAGAGCCGCAGGGCCCTCTGGCTCCAATTTCTGGCCGGAATACTTTAGGGAATACTTCACAGAGGGAGGGGCATTTGCACCGATTCTTGAATAGGTAGATTTGAACAGTGTGATGTGTGGGAAAAGCTTATTTCATGAAGAAGAAATAGCATGGGCCAAGGGGTTAAAGTTTGGTTGGAACCCCAGGTAGGAGCAGAGTTTCTCCATCTATGGAGTTGGGACCTATAGCTGGTTTGTAAATTGGAAACTTGGCAAAAGTCGGGGGATCATTAAAAAACAACTCATGTAGCCCTTTTGTTTTAACATAAAATGTACAGGCATACATTTATGTCAATCTTTGCTTGAGGAACCAAATCACTTTCTTGGAGTATGAGTCTGCTAAATGGAGTCCCTGCTCATAATACACCATTTTATGCCTAATTTGATACAAACCATTTTGGTTTATTTGAAGTGGAGCAAAACTGGAAGACACTTGAGAGCAATCAGAGTGTGGTATCTTTCTGGATTTGTATTATTTGCTTCCTCAATCTGTTATGGCTGTCTTGCCTTTCTAATTTGACATGATTTTTTTATTGGCTTGTGGGTTTTTTTTGGTCAAGCATATAACTTAGTTTTCATAGAAACAATTTTCTTCTTGTACTCATATTTTATCAGTTTTCATATTTAATTAAATCACATAATTGCAAGAACAAGTAAGAGTGGCATAAATAGGTTTGGACAAGCATACAGCTAATTGGTGGGAGAAGGGCACAGACGTACTGTGTGACTTGCTAGCCCACAGTGTTTAATCATCCATGTTTTATGGGGGCCTTGTTTTACAGGGGGAATGGAGAGCATTGATCTGATGAGTCAATTAAATAGAAGTGTGTTAAGAGAACTGCTGTTGCAGTGGAAAAATAGGAGACAACATAGATTAGGGTCAGATCTTCTAGGGACTTGAATGCCAAGCTAAGAGGTATAGTCATCATTGATTAACCATTGTTGCCATCCTCACAACATTAAGATCATTGTGCTCAGAGCTGTGCATAAGGAAGATTAATTTAGATACTGCCTAGAGAGATTTGGTAGACAAAATAATGAGGGGAAATAGTGCAGTGGCAAGAGTGAAGGGAGAAGAGGAGAAGGGAGAAGATGTGAAAGATATTTTGGATGTAGAATAAGTAGGATATGATAGTGGATCAGATGTGAGTGTGGTATTCAACGTACCTTTCTCATAAAAGTAAATAAGTAGGAATTTGGCACCTTGATGTGATATGAAACTCTAGGGACCTTATTAGTGCTTTTGACTTTTTGTTTCCTTTTAGCTTTAGTCATTTTGCAAACTGTCCAAGTGGTTGCAATGGTATCTATTGCAGCAGCCCTCTGCCCATCACTGTGTATACAACCTCTCCTGTATTTAGCAGAGCTGCATATTATTTCCCACTTGTTACAGGTGTATTCCCTATTGCACTGATGCTAAGATGCGCTTCTGTTAGTTTTTTTTTTTTTGCATTTTAGCATCTGTAAAATTCAAATTCATCTTAAAATGTCAATGCATCTTGACATACATGATGACATGTCAAAATTTAATCAATTGCATATTTTTCCTTTCTTAGTGGTTCGAAAAATAGCATCTTCTCTCCTCAACCAGGTTATAAATAGCATCTTCCCTCCTCAACCAGGTTATACATTCCAGGGGCGATTCTTTTCCTCTGCGTCCTTTATAATGACTCGCATGGTGCCAGGCACATAGTAGACCTTTAGTAAATATTTGTTGACTCATTGTTAACTTGAGTTAGAATCATGGTAGACCTGGTTCATGAGTAAGTTATTATATAAGGACTTAAAAACCATAATATTCTGAGCTTCAAGGAGACTTCCAAAATCTCTTAAGGAGACTCTAAGAAATGGACTCCGAAATCACATATGAGCAGGAATTAACTCGATTAGCTTAATATTAAAAAAACCAGTGTCTGTTGTTGATTAGCTATCATGACACCGAAGGAATTTTTGAAGGGGGCTATTTAATTTCCCTTCTGTTTGTATTCTTATTTGTGAACATATCCATTGTTGGACAAGAAAAAGCGAAGAGAGGAGACCTCCAGGTAATAAAGCCATCAAGATTCTACAAGACAAAAGTATTTTTAATGAAGTTGACTATTTCTAAGATATGTTTTAGTCCGAAAAGCCTGAAAGGAGCCAGATGCTGAGTATACATATGTTAGAAGGCACAGTGGCATTTAGGCAAAGGAAACAGGCTAGTTAAGCAGTGTTCTAAGGAAGATGGTCAAAATAAGTGTGGATTACCTGGTAATTTTTTCAGTTTTCCAATCAGAATATAGAAATTGCTTTTCTTAGAAAAATTAATGGGTGATGGAAATAGGTTTTAAAGTGTTTGCTGATATAAATCACTGATGAAAATACGGAGAACAAAGAATTTTGAAAGGAAAGATATTTGCATTATCTACAAATGGAAGGTGGAAAATAAGGATTTAACACACTGCTTCTAGGTGGGAGTGAGATTTTTGGAGTCTGAGGACAAAAAGTAAGAGATTACAAGGGGTGTAGCTTGAGTCTTCCTCTCTCATATCACAGAACCTAACTCATATGGGAGAACCAAACATTTACAAAGTACATCCTTTCTGGAAAAATCCGTCGCTTGTAGGGAGTGAATTTCCCCATTAGTAGAGTCTACGCCAGCTCTGTTAGGAAAATGATAGTAGAAATAAAACCATAAAAATAAAATATTTGATGAGAAAATGTTTAGTGAGCTATTGATTTAATAGTGATAATAAAAGCAGAGATGATTGTTATTATTTATCCTGACAACTTCACTTTGAATATTCTTTCCTAAGGTTATTAAATATTAAATAATGCTAAGAAATCAAAACATTGCCAACTATTGATTAGTGGTGTGAAGAGATGGCTTATTGACATATAATTAATAGCAAATTTTGACTTCCAATATATACTACAATGTTTCCCCAACGTTGCTGCACGTTGGAATTACATGGGGATCTTTAAAAAATATGATGTTTGGCTCCCAACCCCACACATTCTGCTTTTATTGGCGTGGGGTATGACCTGAGCATCAGATTTTTGACAAACTTTCTAGGTCATTCTAATGTGCAACAAAGTTTAGGACTCACTGTATTGCCAATGAAAACAAGTATTACCTACTTTTTGTTTTATTGGCATAATAATTCCCACTATTCACTGTGCAGATGGAGAAACCTTTTGATGTTGAAACACGTGCCCTTTGCAGAAAGGGTAATTTGTATAGAGGGGCACTTTGCCTGAGGGCAATAACACGTGGACTCAAAGGAGAATATTCTGAGCATGGAAAGAGTTAAAGAGTCTGCTACATAAGGAAGAAAAGGGATATTTCTCCATTGCACCTGAGTTTGTTAATTTGCTTATATTAATTTTCTATAAAATATATATTCATATTCAAATGTCAGTTCAAAATATGTTAAAAGATAAATTTTGATGATTCACTATTCTGAATTATTTAAGCCTTGGGGAATAATCAGAGGTCTATTTTCTGAAAGGGAAAAACACTTCAGATTTTTGATCATTGCAATCACTACACTAGGTAGATACATATTATATCTTTGTTGTCTTTAATTTCGATGATTCTCTGAACTAAAACTTGTTGTAATACTACCCTTCATAATGGCCCTGACTATTCTTTGGCTAGTTCTGTGATGAAAAGAGCAAGATAGTAATTTCAAGATGTATTTCCTACATGACTCTGCTTTTGTGACTTTATCGATCCCAACATTATCTGAACTCTTTACCCCCTAGTTTTGGGATATCAGATGAGAAGGAGTTATTTAACTATCTCTTGGAGAATAACATCGATGAACTATTTTCGTCCAATGCAGCATAAATTGTTTTTGTCCACAGTGGATTCCACCCAAAGAAGGCAGACTCTGATTACCGGTTATTAAGCTTTTTTTCCCTGCCATATGTCTAAATGGAAACATGGCAGATTTTCCTTTGGGTTTCGACAAAGTGTTTTCTCAAACCGCAATGAAATGAGTTGATTGAAATGCCATAATAACAGTGGTGGTAGTAGATTGTTGCTACTTCTTGATAAAACAAAGAAATGGGGCTATTTGAAATGAGGGTAAGTTTTGGGTGAAAGGATAAGGCCTCAGAAACCAAAGGTTCAATTTGCCGTTAGTCTAATCCTAGCTAATAATGAAGAACATTTGCTTGTTTGCAATCTCTGCAAGCAGGGTGTTAGTTTCCTGCTCCTGAGACGTACAAGAGACACCTCAGGATGAAGAAAATGCTGGACCAGCACTCATGTTGGGTGATGTTTGTGTTGGCTGCACTGATGCAGGAGGAAAATGTCTTTTTTTTTTTTTTTTTTCCTGTTTAGTAGCATTCCCAATCCATTTGGGGTGTTATTTAATGAGGCTGGTCATCAGCCCAGAAATGCATAAGGGAGAATGCATTAGTCACAATTTGTCTTGATAATGCTCTCTTCACTTATTCTGGTACAAGACGCTGATGTATTCTAAAGAAGATCGCCTTGCTAGGAGTGCTGATAACAGTGGTCTCATTAGACTTCCTGAGGCACTGAAGTGGACACTTCTGATAGTGATGTGATGTAATTGTTTTATTCTCAAGTCTGAAGCCAAAAGAGTTTGTCTAAAATTAATGAAGGATTTTTGATAAAATAATATTTAAAATCAAAGGCTTAGAGTCTCGGGCATCATGAAAATTGAGACTAAAATCAGAATATGTTATTTAAGTCAGTGCCCAAAATTATGGACGAGGGTCATTTTTTTTGCCTCAATATATTGGATTAACTCTATATGTTCCTTCTTTTTTGGTTTTTCCCCAAATGTTTATTGGCCATTTGTAGTTGTGTTTTTTTATTGTGGTAAAATATACATCACATAAAATTGTCCATTTTAATAATTTTTAAGTGTACATTTCTATGGCTTTGAATACATTCACATTGTCATGCATCTCCACTTACATATCTCCAGAACAATTTCCTCACCCCAAACTTGGTGCCCATTAAACGATAACTTCCCATCTTCCTTTCCTCTACCCCTGGTAACCACTACTCTACTTTCTGTCTCTATGAATTTGACTGTTCTAGGTACCTCATATAAATGGAATCATATTGCTTTATAAATTCTTTTTTAAGCATTTGGTTTCATAAAGTCATACAGTTATCACAATGTAGACCAGGAAGAGATCAATAATGCCAAACTACTTTCATGGATAAGGGGGTTGATTAGCTAAATTACTCTGCTGACTCCTAGCCCAGAACATTTTATCCAGTTTAAGGTACTCCATTAAACACTGCATTAAAACACTATTTGTGCTTATATTCACTTTCATGACATTTGTGCTAAGAAAGTCTTTAACATCTCTCAGCCATCATCTCTCTACTGGTCCTATATTTAGCTTTCTCTAAATGAATTAACATTAATTATAATGATAATTAACATAGCTAATATTTATTGTGTGCTTACTATTTGACAAGCTTAATGCTAAGCATTGTATATGTATTGATCTCATTTAGTCTACAAAACATTTTATAAGATAGATACTCCAATTATCCCCATTTATAGATGAAGAAACTGAGGCATGAAAAATGAGGTTGGTTCTACCAGATTGTACAGATAGTAAGTGATAGATCCAGGACACTGAATAACACCATGTGGTTGATATTTGATAAATAAAAATTGTGTGTTAAAATGAACTGGGTTTGGGCAGTCTATTAAAAGTAAGGAAACCTTAAATGAAATTTCTGTTTTTTACTTTTGTCAATTGTTTTATTTTCATTGGTAATTCAATTCCTTAATACATAAAATGATCACCCATTTAGCATGATCAAGGATAATGCTAAATTGTTTAAATAATAGAGTTTACAGTAACATTCTTATGTATAAAATACTTTTGAAAAGAACTAGCTTTCATTTTTATCTGCATATACTTACTGTAAGTATTATTGCATGCATATGTTAGGCATTAAAGAATTTAGTTACAATAACACCTATGAGAGAAGGGTAACACCAAGTTAACCACCAGTCTGGGTAGAACAATACTCTGATGATGCTTTTAATCTACAGGAATTTAAAATTTTGCATCTTAAGTCCACAACCTTTGACAGATCAGCAGCACCTATCAGGTTAGGATTTTCTGCTAATTTATATTGGTTTTAGTCTTGATTTGTTCTTCAATAGAAGTCAAGTCTGTCATCTGTGTCTCAGCCTTATGGTTCCCTCAGTCCCATCTAACTGTCTTAATAGAGTGAGTCGATGGAATACCTGGTCAGTCAAGAGAGTGTGGCTGAGCAATTCTCAGCAAGGAGGTTGGCAGAAGAGGTCATGGGTTACTCAGTGATTGACAATATTTCTCTGATAAGGAGTCAAGTAATGGCTTTTTTCTCAGTCTTCCACATCCCAGGGATCAGTAATGAGAATTCCATTAGTCACTTCCTCTCCGGTACCTCAACTTCATACACAGCATCTCCAAATACTCACCACGGATGCGTCCTTGGTGACAGGTAGTTGGGGTGGATGCTGCTGCAAGACAACAAATGATCTTTGAATTTGGAGAAAAAAATCTTTTAACCTCTAATATTGGGACAAAGTTTTTCCTTACTCTAAACATTTGCTTTAGGACTGGACCAGTCCAGGGCCCGAGGAAAGACATGATGTTCACTGCTAGCTTCTCCAGAAATTAGCCTAATGCTCGAAACAGAGCATCATTGGACAGAACTTTTAGCTTCTCAATTTCTACTCCTTCCTTTCATCCTATTACTCATGGTTCTGCCACCTGGCTCTACTCCCCTGCGTGCCTCCATTTCCTATTTCATAATTACTTTACTCAAAATATTTCTGAGGATTACATCCCTCACTTAGTCATCATAATTTTTATATAATGTATATATTGTTTGTAATGTGTCATTTTCCTTTATATTGTTACATTGTAAACATGCTGTGTTAAAATACGTTAAATTGGTTTAAACAAGTTTCCTTTTTAGATGCCTTTAATTTCGCTCAGATTGGTCTAAATCCATGAAGAACCATATATTAAACACTCCTGAATAGCTTCCATGAAAAGAAACTTAATTTTTGATGTTTGGTATTATACATTATACAGTTTCTTTATTTTTCACTCAGTTCATCATGCTGTGAAAATTCATGAATATTTAACTATTAAAAGAAATGCAAAATTTTCATTATCATTTTATTGAAAACTTGACATCTTAAAATACCATACATACCATTAGTATTCTAATGCATTGTCACCTTATTGAAAAATGCTGCTAAAAAACAATACAGCCATTCAGAAAAAAAAATTTTGTCCGCCCAAGGCTATTAACTATGGTTCTACACATACATTAGTGACAAATAAGTGAAGCAGCCAATGCTCACAAAAGATGTCACTAAAATGCTAGGAAACAACTGTAACCATAGAAACCATCTCACACTGCAATCTGAACATCTTTTGTCAGTGTGTGACTAGAAATGAGATGCTTAAAATCATTAGACTATCAAAAAATCTGAACATCTCTCCATTGAAATTTACATATTTAAATATTTTGAAACCTGCAAAAACTTCAACATGATACTTCTATAAAATATTGTTTCAGCTCCTAGCCCTCAACTATCAGTTTAGATATAACAACAAAAATTATACATGAAGACTTACAATTTTTCTCCCTCTATCTTTAGGCTACATGCATTGTCTAAGGAGCCTAAACAAACACCCCGGAGAACAGAGGTTAGCTCCGAAGGCTGTCTACCTTCCTGCTCGAAATCTTCACAATGGTGCCATTCTTCACCTTTCCTTTCTCTTTTGAACAATCACTGGCTTAAATTGTACCTGTTCCAGCAAGACAGGTTTGCAGGTTTCATAAGCCTTCATGACAGTAAGTACAAAATTGTCTTAGATAATGAGATATTTAAATAAAGGATTTGACAAACCAGTGTAGGAGAGCGTGAGTTTGGATGAATGTGGAACAGCCTTTGCAACCTTGAATATGGAACTGACTTTTTTCCCTTGTCTTCATCTTCTCAGAAGCTCCTGAAAGGTCTGGTTATTTAGCTGAATGCTCTGCAGTTAAGGGGCAGTGGAAGCCATTTTCCTTGAAACCTCCGTTTGAAACTAAAGGTTAAGAAGCTTCTCGAGCAGCCTGGATTATTCAGACTTTACTGTTTCTGAATCACCCTTGCTATTCCCTTCAGTCATCGTTCTAAAAATATTTATGAAGCACCCACAACGTGCTAGGCACCATTCTAGGCACATGGGACACGTCAGAGAGCAAAGCAATGTTCACTGCCTTGTGGAGCGTATATCTTAGCAGAGGAAACAGACAAGAAACGATTAACAGAACAAATACATGAGACACTGACAGTCTGGTGTTTTTTGAGCACCTACTATGTGCCAGACACCATTCGAAACTTTCAAGATTCAGCACTGAACAAGATAGGCATGGCCCCTGCTCTTCTGGAGCTTTCCTTCTGGAGAAATCCTAAGAAGTATTTAGTAAATCCATGAAGGCATAGATAGAGTACTTAATCTTTGAGGATTTATCACTAGGGTCATCAAGGGGCAGCTCCAGCCATCCATATTATAGGCAGTCAACTTGACGTAAATAAGGAAGTTCCATGGAACGATTCTCAGTGGTTGTCCATGTATATAAAATATAGTGTTCTGTTCTCTGTTAATTTTTTCTCACCTTACTTATTTTCTCTGATTTCCAAATGCTCTTTTCCATAGAAAACGAAAATCCTATCTTTCATGAATCTTTAGTTTCTATTTTCCCACTGTCAAATAACAATGGCCTTTTTTCTGCAAATCTCTATAAATCTGGCTATCTAGAGATTTGATAATAAATATGTAATATGTGAAATATATATCGATATACATATATATGTGAAATACACACAATTTTTTCGAATACTTATTATGTGCTGGGTACCACGCTAAAGGTGTCATCCACATTCTCATTTAAGCTTTAAAAGAATTTGTTGAGGTGGGCATTATTCCCTTCATTTTCTGGGGGAGGAAAACAGGATGAGAACAGTGTAGTAACCGGCCAAAGGATGCATAGCCAGTGACTGGTATTGCTGGGACGTGAACATGAACCCACCAGACTTTGAAGTCTGTGCTTTCAACCACGATTTTTGAGTCAGGGAGACAGAAAGACCCTGCTTCCCCACCTACCATGCCTCAGAGGGTGCTCTCCTGAGGGAGCTCACCTGCATTTTGTCACAGTAGTCCTGCAGCTTCCTCTACCGATCTGTGGGTGGCTCCTTTCCACACACTGCATTCCAGCATCTTCTCTACACAGCTGTATGGCCTCCACTAACCCCAGCGTCCAGGATGTTCCTCTACAGCCGAGCATACAGAAGTGGAGTTAGGGGCCAGAGCAAAGGAGGAGAGTTTGTCCTGATTGCTTACTGGTGACCTTCTAGAGACTAATGTTTGGAAATCTTAAAGTTGTAAAGGACCATGAGGATATCTAACGCCTTCATTTTATTAATAAGTAAATGGAGATTTAGAATTGACATGAATTGCCTAATTACTTCATTAGGCAGTTAGCAGCACAGCCAGGTCTGAATCCAGGAATTCTGTCTCCCACGCATGTGCTCCTTTAATAATAAACTGGCTCCCACGCGTGTCTGTTGTGTGTATGTGTGTGCACAAATATGCAGAAAACCAGCACAAACATTCAGGCACGCATATGTGCTCTCTGTGCATATCAAGAGTTCTCTGTGTGCTTACATTTGATTTCCAGTTTAAATTTTACTCCTGGACTGTCAACTTTTTCTCATCTGATTTCTTTTACGATTGTTTAAACTGCCAACTGTAATGTCAAAAGCAACCTTGATTCCTGGGAGGGCACTGGAGGAGGAACTAGAGAAATAACTTTGAATCTCACTCATCAAGCCTCCATCTCGCCCCACCTCCTCAGTCTCCTACAGAGCCCACACTGTTGTTAAATTTTGCGCCATTTCAAATCCCTGTGTTGAGAAACAGGGCTGTGCAGATTCACTTGATAGTATGAATTCACTATTGTTTTATAATCTGTATATTACATATATGCACCCATGTGTATATATTCTATATATGCATCTCTACATAGGCATAGATATATAGAATATATACATCCAGTTAGAAGGCCCACACATGAAATCTTCTTTTTCTTTAAAAGTATAAATGTGCTACTGAATAGTTGCTATACCTTTTCAGATAATAGAAAACTAATGCCACTGAGTTTTAAAAGGTTGTTAATGATAAATGAACAAATTAATAAAAATTTAATAAAAATGGCACAGCAGCTTACTCTTTGCCAGGCTAAGTCAAGAGTGGGCTTCGATTTCATTCCTCAATCACCAGAATGATATCGAATCTACAATGTAAGTGGTTTCTGTCCACACTGCAATCTAATATCCAGCTGTTTGCTTTTCTTCCAGCACCCTGCTGCCCACCCCATCTCTAACCAAGGGCGGGAAGCACTATTAATCATTCCTTTGCTCATTATTGAACTGGATTCTTCTCAGAGCCTCTGGCCCCCTAGGGCATGGGGAAACCTGCTTAGGCAGACCACCCAGGAATCCACAGAAAAGTGGTCAGTGTGAATGCAGGTGGTTGGTCTCCTGCTCAGGTTTCTGTTAAGACCCATTAACTCTGCCTTGATGGGCACTTAAGAGCATTAACTCTTTCATTCCCAAGCCTTCCAGGCACTATTTCAGATGTTCCAGAAACATTATTGCTACTCAAAGCCTTGGGCACGAGCAGCTCTGGTTCTGATGAGAGAACACCTCAGAAAAATTACAGGGTAGGATTCAAATTAGGTCCAAGAAATTCTAGCAGGCACCTCTTAGAAAACTAAGAAGTGCTCTGTACCATGGAATTGAAGATACAGCTATTTTTCAGGGGCTTTGGGAAGATTCCTCTGATATCTCAATGGCTTCCTCCTTTAGTTTTTCCAGTGAGTGAAAATTTACCATCACAGCTTTACTCCTTAAGATTTTACGACCTGTAAAAATTCAAATACCCTTGGGAGAGTCAGCATATCAAGGCTTGTGAATGAAATAAGCCTTTGAATGAGAAAGCTGACCAGATTCTTCCTAAGTACAGGCTTTGATAGAAGCTGATGAAAATGCTAAGAGGAGGGGATGGATACAGGGCACGCGGAGGTGCCAACAACAGGAGGAAAGTAAGAAGGAAGGAGGCCTTGGTTTGCTGAAAACACTTCTTATAGTTAGTAAAGGTTACAAGAATTCAAGGACTTTAGGAGAGAAGCGGGGTGGGGAAAGAAGGGGAGGATAAGAGTGGGAGGGAGGGAGTATGTCCAGGAGTCAGAAACTATTGAGAGACTGGTAAGACAGAAGATTGGTTTGCTTTAAATGCAAGCACTGGGCAGAAAAGAGATGATCACTTTTGTAGAGCAGACAGTAAGGGAGGAAAGAAGTTGATGTCATCACAGTGGACTTCTGCTTAGTGGTGCAGGTGGAAATCAATGCTTTTGTTTTAAAATCATCCTGTTTCTTTATTGGCATCTTTTTCCTTTTTCCATTAATATCATCAAGGACGTGCATGAAGCATGGAGACTTAGTAAATATTTGTTGGATTGAATTGAAACTGAAATGTTGATAATCAATTTCTCTTAAGTCTACTCGGACAATATCACTACCCTGAGAAATAGGCCCAGGAACTCGGAATCCGGAATTGAATGAAAGCAAAGCTCTTTTCACTGGGTTTAAGCATCTCTCAGATGTCAGAACTCTCTCCCCTACACAGAGCATGGCTGGCATTGCAGGGGAGGAAAAATGACTTTTTCCTCTACCCTTCTGAGTTCTCAGCTGGGGCCTCTGTTAACAAAAGATGTATTAACAAGAGAAGAGTGCACATATTTATTCAATGTAACTTTTACGTGACAAGTGAAACTTCATAAGGAAGTGAAGACTCAAGGAAGCAGTTAAACCTGAGTGTTTTTATGTTAGGTTTGATGAAGAATGGAGAGTCATGGAAAAATCTGATAGTACCAAAAAAAAAAAAAAAAAAGGCTATGAGCTAAGAGTAGTAAATTGGGGCAAACAGTAAGGCCTATTCGCTCAGATTCCTCTCAGCATCCCTGTGTCTTTGGAAATAGGGAGCTCCTTTCTTCCCTGTATGGTGGGGGGGGGTGGGGGGTGGGGGGGGGAGGGGGAGGGCACCTCTCACCTGAAAACTTATGACCTGCTTCAGAGGAAGGCCAGAAAATCCTTCCTGTACCTGCTGTGTCTCAAATTCCTTCGGGGTGAAACATTCAATATGCTAAAGTGCCATATTTTGGGGTGGCAAGTCCTGAACTCCATCACCATCTTCTGTACAGTTCCTCTACTTCTCACTTATGAACCTCTACATATCCTGCTGTGTCTAATTGCTGTTAGCACTGGGCTCTACACCTTCCATTGAACTTGCATGCAACAGCCCTGAACCTAGAACCTCAACCTCTGCTACACAGCACTTTGGCTGACAGAGAGGGAGATAATGTGTGGATGGCAGGTGGGAAATGTGGTGACAGAATGAATGAGGTGGGTGGCTTTGGGAGAGGAGATTGATTGCTGACACCAAGGTTCCTGACTTGAAGAGCTCATTAAATAAGGCCTTTACCTACGATGACAGAAACAGAGAATTGGAGGTAGGGTATCACCCAGATGTAATTGAAACATATTAAGAGTCATTTGGGGGGCCGACCCCATGACTGAGTGGTTAAGTTTGTGTGCTCCGCTTCAATGGTACAGGGTTTCACCTGTTTGGATCCTGCGTGCAGACCTAGCACTGTGCATCAAGCCATGCTGAGGTGGCATCCTGCATAGCAAAGCCAGAAGGACCCACAACTAGAATCTACAACTACGTACTGAGGGGGCTTTGGGGAGAAGACGAAAAAAGAAGAAGATTGGCAACAGATGTTAGCTCAGGTGCCAATCCTTAAAAAAAAAAAAGTCATTTGGGGGCTAATTCCACAGTAACAATTGAAACAGTACGATAAAATATATCAGGAATTATGTCTAGGATGTGGTTCTAGTGTAACCCAGAAGAACTGTTCCAAAAACTCAGGGGACAAAAATGGCTATAGCTCTTATTTTTCTTCAGTAAGACCTGCATTTCTCTTTTTTGTTCACTCCTGGGAATTTACACAGCCTAATCGAGGTATAGATCTGAATTCTGTATCCAATGAATATAAATCTTGGGTTTGGTTCCTGCAATGCTACACAGTGTGGTTATTAGCAAGTCTCACACAGACTATAATAGTGCTGATACCTATTGGCCAAGTCCTTTACCATCCCCCATGGTCATTGGAAGGAGGATGGTCATCCTGGAGAGAGGATGGAGGGAAGATGGTGGGAGAATGGCTAAGCTTAGCCTAGAATGCCCAGGATCCTCTTGGATCATCCCAGAGTCATTGCTCTTTGAGCTCAGCTCTTTCAGCTCCCTGCACAGGTGTCCTCCAAGGTACCCACAACCCCAGGCAGACTGAATGAGGGATAATCTACTCAGCTCCTCCTGCCAAGGGCCTGAAATACCTGTCTGTGCGTTATGTGGATCTGTCCTCCAGTTGTTGGGTAATTTTTCCTTCTCAATTCTTGAAACACAAAAGGTCTTCTTACACCCATTTCTTTGACAATAAAGCTCACCATCCAGTTTCCCAAGAGGAGTTCCAGTGCTACTCACCTTCATCATTTCTGAAGGGCTTCTATAAGCATCAAATTTAAAGTGCTTCTGCAAGCGAGGTGTGAGCCAGGGCTTCTCAACTTTAGTGGCTCTTTATACGAATGGTTGGTAGGGTTTTTTGATTGGAAGAGATTTAGAGATTATCCAATCCAGCGCTAACAAATAGACTTTAGAGCAATGCCAATTGCCTCTCCTATGTGATCAATCATAGAACTCTTTCCTAGTGAACTCCTATTCAACCTTGCAATCCTTCCCAATGTAACACTCCAGAAAGACACTCCTAATTGACCAGAGTTGATAAGCAAGATGAAGGCTATTTGCCACCCAGATCTAGCCTGATTTCCTTTCTATAAGATAGAAGAAAGAGAGAGAGAGAGACAGAGAGAGAGACAGAGAGAAGGAAGGAGGGGGAGAGAGAAGGAAGGGAAGAGTAAGTGCCTTGCCAAGGTCGTGTAAGATTTTTGGCATCACTGAGAGTACAATTTATGTTATGCCAGGCTTTAATATTTTCATTAATTAATGTTGATAGTTTTTGCTTCACAGAGCTTATATTGTAGAATAAATTCTCCCTAGAAAGCAACCCTGTGAGATAAGTTGTAGCACTGTACAATATAGAGGATCTGAAACCCATTAGAGTGAGGAACTTTGCAGTCCTTTGATTTCCAAGCAACATCTGTGTCACTGAGAGCAGAGTTAGTAATCCCACAGACTCATAAGCTGGGAAGTGATGCTTTGATTGGGTTGCAGTTCTTTCACATTTATGAGTGCCTAGATGCCAGATGGACTCAACTCTAAACTTTCTGCTGTCATTCTCAATAGGGAGGCTGAAAGGAGGTCAAGTGTGTGGGCTCATCCTTCAGTTATTTTGGAATTAGTGTTCCACTTAGGCTGGTTCTACATAATACCACATCAACTCACTGAAAAATGAAAAATTAGGTCAATCACCTAGCTATTTTGATAACCAATGAAAAGTCATCAATGTGTCCCTTCTGAGTGTTAGGGATAAACCATGGAATCCATTATTTGTGGAATGTACAGACAACAAATACTATCAAAATCTCTGATCCAATAATAATACCTGATATTTAATGAGTACCGTTTTATGCCAGTCCCAATGCTAAGCCCTAGTAGTTTAAATATATTTTCTTACTTAAACTTCATGACATCACTATGAGGCAAATACTGTTTTTCTCATTTCAGAAGTGAGGAATCAGAAGCATATTTATCTTTTTTATTAAAAATTTAGATTATATATTTAATAAAAATAAATATTATTTTATACTGTGGTTAATTGTAAGCCTAAGGAATTTCTATTAGAAAGTTAGATAAATTACAGGGTCTTGGCATACACTGCCATTCCAGTACAACCATTGCTTTGGTTTCTAAGATTCTTCACAGTAAAAAGTGAATTTAGAAAAACAGCCTAGAGACCTATGCTGAGGTCATTCAGGAGAATTTAGCCCTTGGTGGGGTGAGGACTCTTTATCTTGAGTCTTCCATTTCATAAGACCTATAATGCCTTGAGGCTACAGTGACAGAATTTAGACCCTGTTTGCATTCACCAAGCTCCCACTTAGAGAAGCTGTGTCATATTGGTGCCACAGAAGAATACAGAGGGAGACAGTCTAGCTATTCCACTTTCTAAGATTATCCATAAAAAGGTACATAATTCAGGAAAGTTATGCTGCTTATTACCAACCTTTCAACAATTTTTTATACACATGAGATGACTTAAGTAAACAAGGAGGGAAGACTTGAGTGGGAAATAAGTCAAAAGTAGTTAATCAATAAATAATTTAAGAGATTGGACACGGAAATAAAAAAGTACTATCATTTTGCCTTGGTGATTAAAGAGGCGGTGCTAGGTCAATCATGGGTAAGCATTTGAGTCTTAAATCATTTTGATATCTGTGGATGAACTCCCTGTTCTACCCCCAACCAGTTGTCTCCTTGAGTCAGTAAGAAGCTCTGATAGATGAGGCTCCCTCTAAAGTTTGGAACTCTTAATAGCTGAGCACGTCTTCCCCTTCCTCAGCTGTATACTTTGGGCATAGATCTTCCTGTCAAGTTTCTCCCTTGGTCAGGACATGGAGACAATACTGTAAGTAGAGACTTGTGTTAGCATGTAAGGCTTATACGAGATGGTATATAAAGCCATCTCTCCAGGCATGTGCTTTGGACAGGAGGAAGCGGATGGTGATGAGTGTGTGTGCATGCATGGAAAAATTCTCAAGGCCAGAAGATGCAACTGAAAGAGAAGAAAGAATAGGCATGCAGCATAGGAAAGTGAAATAACTACAGGAAGTAGAACTAGAAGAGACCCTTATGACAGTCAGGTTGATTCCTAAGAAACATTCTGTCATGGAGAATTGTTGGCCAGGGGAAATAGACAAAAAGCCTTATTTTCCTTTCCAGATCAATTTCAACTCCTTAGCAGTCTGAGAGATGCCAAAGATACTACCCATAGTATGGGCTCATTCAGAGTTTTGGAAAATCTTGGCTTCTAGTTGCCTAGCATGGAAGATCCAGGAATCAAAAGTATAAGCATGAAAAAAATGCCGAATGCAAACACAGATGTTTAAAACTCAGGTGCAAATTATTATACTGATGCAGATTAATCATCCTGAAAGAGAGGGCTGCTGACACCCGCCTGTTCAAGAATGTACTTCAGTGGCCAGTTTGTCTCAAGTACAATTGTAATTGATTTGCCAAGAGATTTAGCCCCTGGCTAATGGGAAGGAATAGACAGGAAGTACAAGTAAGTTATCAAATAAAAATGCTTCAAGTGCTTTCTTGCTTAAAAAAAATAGCTCAGGGATCTATAAATTGACTGAACTTGGCTTGGTTTAACTTTGCCAAATATTGTCATCATCTTTGACTCACTGATGCTATACGAAGCTACAGTTTTTCCATCATGGGTACATGTTCTTTTGGTGGAGATAAATGTTCTTTTTTTGGTACTCTTCACTCAGCTCCCTTTTCTCTAGCCGTTTTTTCTCTTCACTATTTTTCTAAGCAGGAGGTTCAACCACTGGAGATTTCACTGACATCTAAGTGCAATCACAGTCTTTGGAGGATGGAAATAATTAAAGTAGATTATATTCATATTTCATATCTTTTTATAACTTCATATACTTTAATACACCCACAGCGACAGGTAAAAGTGAGTCAAGATTTCCATAAAGAGACATTTCACCTTGTATCTAATTGAAAATGCAAAATATGAAGTGAGTTTTAGAGATGAAACCACATTGGAATAGAGGGTCTGGCATATGAATGAGTTTGCTCCTCAGAAAAATGCATAAACAAACCTATTGTTTAATATTATAAAATCGTCTCCTTTATTTTCATTGGGAGGAAGGAAGGGAATGGATATTTACTAGTTGTGTGAGCTTGGACAAATCTCTCAATGTTCTGGGCTTGGGTTTTCTCATCTGTGAGATTAGATTAAATTATTTTATATCTCCTCTAGTTTTGAGATTCCGTTATTCAGTCTTAGGAATGATAGAAACATTCTACAGAAGAGCTGAATGTGCTGGGAGGAAGCAGTTTTCAGAAGAAGTCCCGACTTACTTTATGAAGTTTATTATTTTCCTTGCTCTGGGAAGTGACTGGAATATCCAAGTCTACGAGGAACAGAATCACTCTCCCTTGGACAGAGCTTGATAAAGTTCTTATCTTTTAGAGAGTTCCCTAAGCAGCATAGTACATGACATGTGAGAAGATTTTAGCTTTCTATGTTTTACCATCATGTTTTCCTAAGGGCAACCCTGCTCATCTTAGTGTGCGTTCTTAAGCAGAGGGAGTGAGCCCCAGTGAGTTTAGTGAGCTCGGCAAAAAGCAAGGTCAGCTCATGAAGAGTCTTTTATGCTGTAAGAGAGAGGCTTGGACCTCTCAGCACCTGATTAGGAAGGTGATGAAAAGCTATCAATGACTTTTAATGAGAGGAGAGGAGAGGAGAAAGAAATGATCTGATTTGCATTTTAGAGAGGAAACCCTGGGATAAAGTAGAAAACAAATGTGTGGGGGGACAGCCCACAGTCGGTGGCGGCCGGTTAAGATGCCATGGCAATAGTCCAGGCAGAAGATGTAAAGGAAACTTGAGTAGGACCCGTGAAGATGGAGAGAGGGCGATGACTGCAACAGTGATTCGGGACACAGACTCACCAGGGTTTAGATGTTTCTTACATGTGGAAGGTCAGGGACAGAGGGAAGTTGAAGATGACTCTTAGGTTTCTCTCTTGGGGAATTGGGGAGATGGTGGATGTTTGGGTAGAGAAAATAATGGGCTCAATTCTATGGATGGTGGATGAAAGTATCGCAGAGATGGTCACAGGAGAGGAGTAGACGGAAGAGGGGAAATGCTGACTTTATTGCAGAGGGAAAAAAAGGAGCCCAATAAGGTGGGCTTATAAGCCTCCCAAGGTGGAGGCTTATCTGCTTCCCAAGGTGGAGGCTTATCCGCAGGGCTGTGGGCGAACAGTGCTTCTGGGGCCTCTCACCTGCAGCCCTTGGCTCGCTCAACTGATTAAACAAACACTTTATATCTCAGGGAGCTTATGGTATGGGAGAGACAGACAAAGAGAAGTAACCACACCTGTGGATGAGCTAGCGTCATGCTTCTTTCTGTATTCCTGATGCCAAGACAAATAGTAAGCCACTTTACACTTATTGAATCAATAGATAAATTAATTAATGAAGTTCTGTAATAAAACTATGTAAAACATGACATAGGACCATTGAGGAAACAATGAACTTTTTGTTTTTTGAGGAAGATTAGATCTGAGCTAACATCTGCTGCCAATCTTCCTCTTTTTGCTGAGGAAGACTGGCCCTGAGCTAACATCCATGCCCATCTTCCTCTACTTTATATGTGAGACACCTGCCAGAGCATGGTTTGACAAGCTGTATGTCGGTTCACACCCAGGATCTGAACCAGCGAGCCCCAGGCCGCCAAAGCAGAATGCGAACTTAACTGCTGAGCCACCGGGGCGGCCACAACAATGAACTAGTTTTGAGTGGAGGGTAAAAAGTCAGATAATATTTAACAGAGAAGGTGGCATTTAATCTGGGTCTTGAAGGCAGAGAGTGGCTGAGAAACAACTGAGGTCAAGGGAATGGCCTTTGTGAAGGCGCGTGGATGTTAAAGTGAATTGTCCTTTATTTTGAGCTCTTAAAGAAGGATATCCTTTTAAGACAGTGGTGTTGAGCTTTATTTTGGTATGGATTATCACGTGGGGATCTTTTTTCTTTTCTAATTCTTGAAAGAAGACATTTACTCTTGAAAATATGCATCTATTTCATGGTTTTTAAGATTGTTATATTATTATGCTTTGAGAATAAAATAAATAGAAACGGTGTGCACAATTTCCTCCACTTAAATGAAACAGGGAAAATAATTCAACTAAGTTATTCCCTCAATCAGTGAGTGAATGATGTAATGATGCTGTTATGTGAACAACAGCATCAACACTGATGAGTAAACCCTGATAATATTTAAAGACCTTAGTTTCGGAATGAATAACTATGGACTAAATTAGGTTTTAAAAATTACTATTAATTTTTTTCAATAAACTGTAGAGTTGAAGAGCCATAAGTATGCGTGTTTTCAATCTCCCTCCTTTCAGCCTTCACAGACTGTAGACTAGAACCCTGTCTTGAGGTATCAGCATTCTGATGTCTTGTTGTAATGTATTTATACAGAATAAGACAAACACAATTTCCTACACTACTTGTCACATATATTCCCTGCTTTAACTAACCACATATTGTTTAATACGTTTCATGTGTCAAGTCTAAAATTATGTATCATGAGGAATATTCCGACTCCTAAGAACTTGCAGACCCGTAAGAGAGACAGAATTTACCCTAATGAAAAATAAAAAGCAATCAACAACTAAAATTTGTGGTTCTGATTATCAAAGTTCAATAGAATTCCCAAAGAATTAAGTTCTCCTTTTAGCTACTTGCCTTGTGGCGTGTTGGTAACAAATCCTCATTACACCCAAGGACCTAGTGTATACGTCCGAGAAATTTATATTTTATTCACCTTCTCCTCCTGGCTCAGTACTTAGATTTTGATCTTTTCCCAACAGAGTTGCTTTTATGAACACTTTCAGAAATCTTGAATTCAACAAACATTTATCAAGTGCTTCCTGTGTACTCGTTACCTTACCAGTTATACTGGAGGATTGTGAGACAAAAAAGACACAGCCCCTGCCCTCCAGGTGCTTTATTTGGGAATGGGAAATGTGGGAGCAGCTTGGGAGTTAGAGAAGTACTCAGATGACTCTGCTCTAGGCAGAGTGGGTTAAGAATCATGGAGGAAGGAAATCAAAATGCTATGAGTGAAAGCAATAGTCTCCCAAAGCATCAGAAAAAATAGTAGTAAGAACCTTCTATGTATCAGATACCATGGGAAACAAAAGGCAGAGGACATAGGTCTCAAAATCTTCATAGAAATAAAATAGTAAAGATGAAATTTACTAAATATTTTTTTATTTGAATGGGTAATATAAATCTTCAATTTACTTGTTATAAAGCATCATCTTATGCCTTGAAAGGCTTAATGAGGTGAGTATTCTGTTCGATAAGCCTTCCCTACTCACTGCCTGAGTTCAGGACTCAGAGTGATTGTTCCTCTTGTCTGAGACTCAAGTATTTCTTTGGGAGTAGACAGCTTGATGGTCCTCTCCTCTCTCGAGATCAATGACATCTCTTATTAGCACACAGCTGCTGGCTCATCTCTAGCATCTGCCACGTACCACCAAGTGTATGGGCAGTACCCACTTCCTGTTTGACTCACTGCTATGACTCCTGGGAGTAAATGCAGTGAAGCAGCTTCTGTGGTTCACATAGTAAGACCACAACTTGTTTCCACCTCACGTGCTCTGAGTGGATGACTAAATTGCAAACTTGCATCTTTGTCTCTTTGTAGGGCTGATTTCTAGCTGTTTCAGAGGATTCAGGGATTCAGCTGACATTGCAGCTCAGCCTCAGGGGCTCCAAAAGGAAGTTTACAGCTCTAGGAGTCTCGGCCACACCCTCAGAGATTCTTTTTCAACTGGCCTGGGCAAGAGTTTTATATGCTCCCAGGTGATTCTTAGAGGTGGGCAAGGGTGAGAACTACAAAATGCTCTTCATGGAAGCCTTTGAGTTCTGGAAGCCCTTCGTCTCTGGTTCTGAGAGAGGTTGACTACTCCTCTAGGGTAGGAAGCACGGCTTTACCAAGCCCTACTATTCCGAGGAGAATCAGTTAGAATATTTGGGGCTCAATGTAAAATATTGTGTAAATATTTTACTCACAAGTCAATAGCAGTTTATCAGATTCTCTCGATCCTTCAATTGACACATATTTCTTGTGTAGCTATTATGGCAGCCACTGTTCAAGGTCAATGGGATGTAACGATAATAAAGACTCTCTTCTGCTCACAAGATGCTATATAGTGTGGTAGAAAGAACACAGGCTTCAGAATCAGAAAATCCTTTGAGTGTTGACTGCACTATGTACCTCGTTGTGTGACTTTCAAAAATTAACTTCAATAATACAGATCCCCCATCCAGGCCTCAGATATCATGTCTATAAAATTGAGACATTAATACATATTTCTTGGTGCTGTGCATTAGGACTAAGTGTCATACACACACACACACACACAAACACACACGCACATGCTCACACTCACACTCAAACACACATAAATATCCACTTAGCAAACATCTGCTTACTGTAGAGTAGATACTAAGCAAAATGTTGTATGTACTTCTTAAATTAAATCCCCAAGATAATTCATTTATAGATGAGGAAATGGAGAGAGCAAAGTGTTCACAATCACACATGTAGAAAGTTGCAGAGGGAGCATCTGTCTGATGATGCGGCAGATCATTATAGGCCCCCCATGCATCACGCCTCCTTGTGTTCACACACCTTTGCAGTGTGAAGTCACTACCCCTCCCAAGAGACAGAGTCTACTTCTCTATCTCCTTGGGTCTGAGCTGACCATTTGGTGGATGCGACATTTTGTGAGCTCTGGAGCCTGGGTTTTAACAGACCATGCAGCTTCCACTCTCGTAGTCTTAGAAGCCTGAGATTACCACGCTGTGAAGACTCCAGTTGAGCCCATGGGAGAATGCGAGGCCACGTAGAGGGGAACCGAGGTCCTCAACTGACAGCCAGCACCAATTTCAATACATGTGAATGAGACTATTTTGGACCCACCAGCCGCAGTCAAGCTGTCAGGTGACTGCAGATGCGTGAGTGATCCCCAATGATACCAGCAGAAAAACCATCCACCCAGCCCTCAGAATTGTGAGAAATGAGCCACTGAGTTTGGGGATGGTTTGTTACTATGCATCAATACGTAACTGCAACAGAGACCAAAGCTCTTGCTTTTAACCACTTTTCTAGAAAGTGTGTATAAAATGCATAGTATGTTGCTTGGCACAAAGTAGGTATTCATTAAGTGGTCATTCTTATCATTCTTATTATTAGATCAGGAGGCAGAGGGTATATCCTCAAAGATCTCACTAACAGCAACGATGATCAATGGCAGTGGGTTAAAGAAACAGGTGCTGTGGGAATTTAGGGGACACTCCCTTTGGGATGGAAGGATAAGGCAGCATTAGTGCTAGCCCTTGAAGCTTCTGGGCATCTGAGAAACCTGTAGGAATCCCATTATCTTGCAAAGCTGTGCCTGCCTCAGCTTATGGTCACTAACCTTATAACCACTGCCCGCTTCTGTTTACCGCTTCTCATGTTATTCATGTGAAAGAATATGAGCTCCTGCTGGCACTCCCCAAAGTCATGGAATTCTATTAAAAAACAAGAGAATTCTATTAAACACAACTGCCACCGAAAAAGAAAGTTTAAAGAGAGTATAGGCAATTACCTGAAGGCCTATAGCCTGATTTCCCACGGGCAGCTTTCTGGAAGGTGCTGGTGTATGAGTCAGTGCACAATTTCATGACTGGGAGAGAGGTTATCAGAGGCAGGATATTCCTTTTCTTCAGGGAAAAAATCAGGCAGATCAACATAAAAGTCTTTTAAACTCTCTTGGTAACTGGAATGATCTTGAATTTTTAAGACGTCTTGAAATATTTTAGAAAGGGTTTCAAGTCATCACTGTTTTGATATTGCCAAGAGGTTAGTCTAAGTGTCATTGCCTTTGAAAGCAATTTTTTTTTTTCACCAAAAGATAATTTAATCATTAAATGGCAATTTGGTCCAATAAGTAAGAGTAAGGCAGTATCAGCATGAATTTCAAAAACCTGCTAAGAGCTATAAATATAGGCTGCAATATTTTGCAATATCTAAAGTGTTTGGCCTAATGTTGAACATGCTCCATTGTTCCAACCAGCTGTGTTCTTTCACTCTTTCATTTCTATGAAGCTGGGATAAAGGCTGTCAAAGCAAACGCGGCGGCAGCAGCGGCAGACTTTCTTGCTGAAAAGTTCTGTGTACAGAGTACATAGCAATCTCAAGATGGAACTTTGAATGTTTCAAACCAGAACAAAATCTTCATCTAATTATAAGAGAACTATATTAAGCACAAAAGGCAATTTCAAATTATACTGAACAAAGTTACATTTTACTCTTTGCTTTCAAAATGCATTTATCGCAATTTCACAAACTAATTGCAAATTCATTTTGCTTAATTTTCTTAGGTTATTTCTTTTATTGCTTTCAAGTGCTCTGCATATTTCTGAACCATCGAAATCCATAAGGGAGATTTAGAGGAGCCTTTCTTTTTGGTTAATTTGTATTTAAAGTTGTAGAATAGGAAATGAATCATTCTTTTTGTTTCTTATTCTCGGATTAATGTGGTGACCATTAAACCAGTTTCAGTTATTATAGACACATTCAAAATAGAGGGAGAAAAAGTTACCATGATGAGCACATTTGAAAAACTAGATTTGGAGGAAGACATTACAGTTTTAGAGACAAACTCAAACGGAGCCACATGTAGGGGACTGCCATTTATACCTATATGACTGGAGGTCTTTGTGTAACTTGGGGTTCGTAAAGAGGCGTCTCTCCATTTTCTACCAAGATTCATTATCTACTATGTAGATTAGCCATGGCAAATGGTTCTTCTAAGTCTGGTTATTTCATCCTGTTTACTGTAATTCTGCTTTGTCTTTTCCTAGAAGAATACAGTATGTCTAGAATCAAGCAATTCTAAGCTCTAAAACTCGTGAGTTCCAAAGTCAGATACAAGTTGACACAGTAAAAAAATGTTTTTTTTTTTTTTTTTTTAATATATTTACGGTCTGCCCTTCGCTTGCACTGTTAGTAGGGACAGTGGCCGGCGGTCACTGTGCAGTTTCAGTAGTTTCACAGACGAAGCACCTTTCTGGAAGGACTGAATTCATAGTTTAATGTGGGCTTTATTCATAGCTGTTCTAGAAGGAACTGTCAGCCCCTAAAGAGTCTGCAGTCTAGTCTTGGGGCGGGTGTTGTGAGGTGTGTGTGTGTGACTGTTGTGCGTGTGGAGGGAAGAAAGATAACCTTGGGGGGTCTCGGGGGGGTGGGTTCTATGTTTTCTCTCCTGTATTGGGGCCGAGAAGATAGCTACTGGCCTTGGATCTCTAGACCCACATGTTTAATAGTGCTACTCTATCTTGTGACTGAGTAAATTGTCTATGTGCTTGTTAATTAATTGTCCCCAAATAATAAGAAGTGTGTGCACTTCATTCTGCAAACTTTGTGGATTTTAGCAGTTTTCGCTTGAGGGGAATGTCATCAAATTGTGATAATAACCTACATTTACATAGCACCTTCAATAATTTCATACTAAAGGAACCCAAAATACTTTGAAATTCCCCCGAATAGATGTGAGAGCTATAGATATCTTTCCTTAAATGTCCTGAAATATCATCTTGCCTAGATTAAAATACAGTCATTCTTAAAACATTGCCATAGAAAATGGAAAGTATTATCTCCTTGGTTGGAGTTGGAATTGATCAAGGATTTTGGATTTAAAGAGCTTGTTTAAGGATATAGAGATCAAATTCATGCTGATTTTGGTCCCTGCCCTCGTCTTGCTTGGCTCACCTCCTCATGGCCATCCAGTCTACTACACATCCTAGGAAAGATTCCACTCCCCCTCCCCCCGTTCCCTCTCCTCCTCTCTCTCCTCCTCCTTCTTTAACAGGTGATCTGATCCTTCCCCCTGCTTAGTTGATAGCCAGAGTTTATGGCTCTGCTCTTAATTAGCAACTATTGGTTTTTCATGTTTTTGCTGAAAACATGATCGCAAGCTTTCTGTTACCCAACTCTTACCCAACTCTCAGCTGAAAGAAATAGTGGTCACACAGAATGGTTTGAAGGGTTTCCAGATTACTCATTTCTCCAGATATTTAAATATTTACCCTTAAGATCAATTCAAACCACAAGAAAGCTGGGTAGTTGAAGTATATTGTTTCACTCTCTTAGGAGATTTTTAAAAAGATTTTGTTTCCTAGTTTATTTTTCTTATTCAAGAATGATTTTGGACAGCTGCTTTTATTGAGCTGTGCTTTGCTGTTGTGTCATCTTCTAGATTGAAGGAAGTTGGGAGACGGGGTCACATGGAACTTCCTCTGTTTGTCACAGGGGTGTTACTATGAAGTCCATGGCAAACACAATGTTCTCTTTATGTGGATCCAAGAGAGACTTTCCTCTCTGGTCTCAGTACTAGGAAAAACTTGGCTTCTTTATAGCAACTGTGTTATTTTTATATCATAGACATCACCAATCATATCACATTTTTCTTTATTTGGCTGCTCACAAGCTCACAGCCAAATTTGTAGCCCACTTCTAAGAGCTGTGCAAACTTTATAGGCTGCATTTCTCTGTGATAATCTTTCTTCTGGTTTTATTTTACTTGTCTACTCTTTTTTTTCCCCACTTAGTATTTTCACATGATTTACTGAGTGTATTTTTGAATCTATCTCATATCCTTTTCAAAATAGGGAGCAGTAGATATAAGCGAGCAAATAAATAGCAAGGAAAAGCATTCTGTGGATTCCCAGGGGTGCCTGAATTATTTCACATCCCGCCAAGACAGGGTGCTCTCCATTGGTGCTGCCAAGTTGTGTGGCATCCACACGCCTCATCCCTGGAGACCTGGGGCTTCAGACAATGTGGAAGGATGTTCTACTCAGGTCTCTAAGAGGAAAAGGTGCTCTGAGCCCAAGTAGGTGAATTCCAGTCTTCTCTCCTCCCCATGTTGGATACCAAAATTCTTAAGGAATGTGATAGGATTTTTGGAGTGAATTCTGACTCCATAAATACTCCAGTGAAGAGATCGCAGGAAGCTCAGAACTGTCCGGTCTTCATGGCTTATGACTTGGGTGTTCCATATGGAAGGGAAAGCTCAGGCAGGAAGGAGAAGCCACAGCTAAACACTAGATGCCTGCCTTAGGTTGGAATAGGCCCCACAGTGGGAGAGTGAATTGTGGGCTGGCTGATGGAAGGGAGCCGGGCGGTCACGATACTGCCCTTAGGGACTCTTCTTCATGGTTTAGGCAAAACAGTTGCTATCAGGGTTCCCAGAAGTGTCAGAGGCCCAAGAAGTGTATGTAACTCAGAGACCAGCAACCTAGTGCAGGATATTTTAGAGGGCAGGGATCTCAGGGAGTGGGCACGTGCATCAGTTTTAGGACCACTGACCCTGGATTCAGTGAAATGACTCCAGTTCCTCCCTTGCATGCCTGGCAAACATTTAAGCCTTTTGCAACAATACTATGTATGCAATTGTTGCCCTGTTGGGAAGGCAGAAATAACACCACCAAATTGCAAACATAGGCTTAGAAAGTTGCTCTGGCACTGCTCATGTCCTAATTCCTGCCCTATACTAGGGTTCTGGCAAGAAGCTGATTGGGAATTATTTTTTTGGAGTATAGAAAATGGGAGGCAGTCCAGGTGAACAAAAAGGAGCCTAGACAAAAGTTTTATTTCCTTACATTGACTCTGTGCCCAGGTGTGAAGTTTTGTCCATCTGCGAGGTCTAATTTTACTTTAAAAGTATGGACAGAAAAAGAAGAGAGCTCTACACCGTCCCTGACTCTCTTACCAACTTCTGCAGAGATAAAGGATAGAACATTTCAGAGATATGAGTGCTTTGCTGGAGATCACCCAGGAAGTAGAGTAAGTGGGATTGGGACATATGAGAAACATTTTGAATTTTCTGAGAGAAGATGATAAGGTAATAAAAGCTGAGATCAATCTGGAAAGTCTGGCTAGAATTGAGGATCCCACTGCCTGGCCTGAACAGCCACACTTTTCAGTCCTCATGTGAATTCCAAGTGACAGCAGGGAGAGGAGTCACCTGCTCTCCAAACACCATGCAGCCATGGCAGTAGTAATGGCACAGCAGATAGATGACGCTGTGCCAGCTGAGGATCAGTGAGAGGTGAATGCAGGTCTGTAGTATGCACACCTGGGGCTGGCTGGAGGCCCTTGGCGCTGTCCTCTGTTTACATGAGTCAGAGCTCAGAGATCCTTTGGCTTCCTGCCTGATGTCTGAGTCACAGCCAGCTTGGAGAGGCCAACGAGACTGAGCTCTCTGGACTACCCCAGACAAAGGAGGCCCTTGGCTTTGACCATAGTCCCAGATCTCCTTGGGCCCAGCCTTCTTCCAGCAGCATCATTCGACTTAACTGTTTATAACAAGATGTCACTTAAACTAGCTCCCCTGGTTACTTGAGATAAACAGCACAGAGGGAGAGAGAGAGCTGAGGCAGAGTAATAGAAAAATGTGTGCTTTTAGCTGAGACTTTCTGCTACTCATTTTGATTTTCAAAATAGCCCCCATTTCTGAATTCTGAATTTCTAGGAGAAAGATGGCAAATCTAATGATTGTCATTTGGATTTTCCTGTGGCTCAGTGGTACTGGAAAATAAGAAGTGGAAGGGCCGACACAGGATTGGGGCTGGATCAATTTTGGTTTTTCTTCTCCCCATCCTGGTCACCACAATGATGCTATTTTGTATAGACGTGTGTTTTGTATAGGGCATCCTCATGCCCTGCTTTAAATCCCAGCCAGGGAAATATGAAAAATTTCTCCCCTTGCTTCTGTTAAAGTTATTTCAGTATGGAGTAACATAACCTCTCATTTTGTAGGCTTCCATTCAACAGTATTTGAGTACCTACTTTACATAAAACACTGTGCCAGGCACAGGAAACTTACAAGATGAATAGCGTGGTCTTTGCCTTACAATTGAACAGGGAAGCTATGACATCCATTCAACTATCTATGACACTAGACTCGCTGTGACACCTGGGTTGAAGAAGTTGGAGGTAAAGTTCTCTGGATGTTCAGAGAAGCAGGGGGAAATTTTCATCGAGAGGTCGGAAAATGTTTTCTTAAGAATGTACCTTTTATGGCTAGACCTTGAGAGATATACAGTATAGAATGTTAGAGTTAGAAATGAGGGCATCACAGGAACAGCGACGACATGAGCTAAGGCCAAGGGCGAGTTCAGGCAACAGACACTGGCCCAAGTGTAGGGTATATAATAATATTAGTAACAGTTCTCTTTAGAATGTTTTATGGTTTTCACATTTTTCCCTCCCATGTTATCACATTTGATCTTTATAACAGCTCTAGAGGGTGGGCCTAAGACTGCTGAGGACAAAGCTAAATGTGTTACTACTCATCGGGCAGCAGGGAGCCACAGAAGGTGTTTCTTCAGGAAGTGATGAATCTGAATTGGGCGTAATGAAGGACAACCCAAGAGGAAGGATCCTTCCTAGGCTGGATCGGAGTGGGAAAATCTGGATTTGGGGAAACCAATTCTGAGGCTACAGTGGGAATGTGGCTGGGAGTGAGAGAACAGAAAGAAAGGGATGGAGAGAGAAGGCACATTCTCAAGGTCGAATTGCAGAACAATGGGAAGTGTCTTGAATGCTTCAAGGAGGGCTCAAAAACCCCTATTTTATGAAATTCTCTGCTCTGATCCTTCCGTGGTTGGAGTTAATTGCTCTTTGTCTGTATTCTCAGAAGATTCTGATAACTTTATTTAGCACTTCGTTCTGCCTCACTTTATTGTTATTTATGTGTCGGATACTCTTATAGGTTGCAAGCTTCTGGCAGATGAGGGTTTTGCTATTCATCTCTGTCTTCCCTCGGGAGGAAGCGTGCAGCCCAGTCACTTGCACATAACTAGTATTTAATAAATACTTGCCATATTTAACTAAAGTTTGGCAGTGAGAGAAAAACGAAAGCTTAAACAGCAGGGTTGCAGGAAAGGGTTTATTTATTTATACTAAGAAACAAGTGAGATACAGTAGAAAGAACATCCAAGTTGGAGTCAAACGTGGTTTAAATCCTGGCCCCGGCTATTTATTTTCTACATGACCTCGGCCTAGTCACTCAATGTTTTTAAGCATTATTCTCCGTCATGTAATGTGCCAAAAACAAAATCAACCTTTTGAGGTTGCTGTGAGGACTAAATGAAATATTACGTGCAAATTGTCTAAGGCAACGTCTGGTTCATAGGAGATCTTCAACAACGCTGGTTCATGTCCGGGCCTGCTGCAGCCCCCTAACTTGAGTACATTCCTAGACAAATGGGGAGAAGATTATGAGAAGGAAAACATACAAGAAAGGAGAAATGATAGAACAAGTTTCCATGAGATGGAGCAGGCAGAGGGTGTTTTTGAAAAGAAAGACAGATACTGCTTCCCTTTAAATAGGCAGTAAGGAGAAAAGGAATAGTGAAAATTTAAAGAGCTTCTGTCAAGTGAAGAATAGAGGTTCGAGAAATACCAACCGCGGAAAAGTTGGAAGAAAGATTATCTTCTGGAGGTGAGGGATGGGGAGGGGACGTCAGCGGGGTTGGGTCCTGGAAGGGAGTAAATAATACCTGGAACAGCTGCTATGGGTATTAAGGCAGGGAATCAACAATATAGGAAAAGAAGGATTGGTCAGAAGTCAGGAATGTCAGGAAAGCCTGGATAGCGTGGGTTTGCTGTTGACACAATCAACAAGGCGTCAAAAAGCGTGAGTCCAAATTATTACTGGTCAGTTCCATTTATGGAGCATTTATCAGTGCTGCCCATGGCATTAGGCTAGCACTGAAGCAGAATAGCTTGCCAACCTGGAGTTATATAATATCTGGAAAAGACTTTAGAGATTATCTAGTCCACCCAAACATAGGTGTGGGAACTGAGTGTGACTTGTCAGAAATTATTTTACTAGGAGGCAGTGTGGTCTAATGGTTAGGAGTGTGGCTAGAATCTGACTTTTGGAATTTGAATCCCAGCTATGTGACCTTAGGCAAGCTTCTTAGCCTCCATAAAACTTACCTGCCTGAGATCCATAAATGTTATTACCATTCCATGTGATTATCACTCCATAAATGTTATTTAGACTCAGGTCTCCTGATTCTTGCCCACTGCTCTGTCTGGCACGCGGGGCTGCCTTGTTGACTGACAGATCTCCCTGAGGATGATGGTGGGTAACTGGCTGGAAGCCTCTTTTGCTGCAACTCTTTTCTTTTTAAGCTATATTAAATATGTTGGGCCCATGTTTATTGTGAATTTTCATCCTCAACCCTTGACACATCGAATTTTCTTTTCAATGTTCCTGTTGAATTTACACAGTGCCTTCAAAATAAGGATGCTTTTGCTTGACATACTTGTAATGAGTAATCTTTGTATATAATTTATGAAACCAGTCTCATTTTGTTCAGCCATATAGCTTTTACAATCACTCACTTTTGAAGACTAATCTTAGTTTTTTTTTTTATCAGAATTCTGCTAAAAAGAAACTCTATTGAATATATTTTTTGGACAAGGAAACCAAGGAACAGAGAGGATCAGTGAGTTTCCTGAGGACAAGCAGTAATAGAAATGTGGGGCATGAAGCATGGATTATCCACAACTTGACACATTAGTGTGGCTTCTCTTCTACTTAAAACCTCAAACCAGCATGCGCTGATCTAGAAACCTGATGGCATTGTATAGATGCTTAAGGTAGACCATAAAGCACTAAACTCCCTTTTTTAGAACACAGAAATAAGGATTTCTCTTTTCTACCTCTCTCTTCCATTTCTGTGGCAATGGAGACAGAATTAGAAATTGGCCCAGTGAGGCCATTTGGGCCTCAGGAAACAAGTCAATTGTTTGTGTTTCCTTCACTCCAGAGATATTCTGAGGGTTGGTACACACCAGCCTGGAAGAGAGAAAGATCCATGGACCATCTCATTTCTGACTCAGTCAGCCAGCTGGGTGTTGAGACTATTTCCATGGCTTCCAATCCGTCAATGCTTGAAAACATTTACTACGGAAAGGATCGCTGGCTCGGGGAAGACATTTGTCTGATTCGGCAACAGCACTTTACACTGCATTTCCAGATTATGCCTCTCCTTGAAAATGATCTATTACAGGAGCAGTTTATAAAATTAAACACTTGTCATTATGCAATGCAAAATTCATGAAGCAACCAAATGTCAGGGATCTACATATTGAAAAGATGGGAGCTTTAGCATTTCTTCTTTGGCAGCGATTCTGAGCAGTAAAAGGCCCAGAGAAAAACATACTAATCACAAAGCTGTTTTGGAACGGGTGAAACCACTCCTTTTTGGAACTGTTAGTCCAAAGGGACCCTATTTTCCTAGTGAAAAAAGTAATTATTTCTTTAATAAATATTTACTGAGCATCTCCTATGTGCCAATCACTGTGCAAAGCATGGGGCAGCATCAATGAATCCAAGCAATACTCTGGCTCTCATGGAGCCTCCATTCTAGCAAGGGGTGTGGTGCAGGGAGGTAGACAATAGACAAGTAAACAAATAAACGAACAAGAAGATAGTACTTTTGATGCGCAAGCTTCCCTCCCCACCTTCATACACTATCTCTTCTGTTGGAGGGAAAGGAGATCTCTCTCTTCAGACTATACCAACGTTTTTTGAATTGCCAGGGCCAAATCACTCATGAGTGAACAGTTAACGCTAAGCAATTATGCGGCACAGAATACCGCACTAGATTCAGAAAAGGTGGAATACTATGGGTGAGAAATAAACTAGCTGCCTGCAAGGAACTTTCCTCTGAAGAAATATAAATCACATTCTTGATAAAACTGAAGATCATACTTTTGGGACTCTCTAAGCCATGCTCTCTCCCATTACAACTTTGCTTCTAGCTCTGCAAGAAAGAAGAAGTAATAAACACTCCTCCCCAGGTTTTGGCCTGTGATAGATACAGGAGCATTAGGCAAATTAAGCACTTGCTTAGGGGCCCAATTATCTATCCATTTTATGCTCATGAAGAGCACTCCCTGCTAAAGGGACCAGTGACTTACAAGTTTACCCCTAAGGACTTCTTCATTGGGAACCACACCTACCGGCCGGCAGTGATTTCTCTAGGGTGTCTGCTCTACCAGTTTGAGACCTATGGATACGCTAATGCCTTTCCCTCAGGCTCTGCTGTCAGCTCTCATGCCATGATCACCAGCTGACCATAAAGTTGCCAATTGTGTCAGGACATTGAGAGCTGGCTGCTTTGGCACAGCCATTTTGATGCCAGGAACTTTTCAAGAGAAAATGTGGAAACATGGCTTTGACATCATATTTCAACTTCTCACTTTCAGTGTTTTAAAATAGGCATCATGGTAAATTTAGCGTCTATAAACATAAGTTCCCTACCCGCCACACAAGAGGGGCCAAATAAAAACTGCAACCCCAGGCTTATGGCAAGGAAAGGGTTTTTATTTCAGGTGATATCAGCTGGGAGACGAGAGTGAACTGTCAAATTTGTTTCATTTCTTTTCATCTTCCTGGAAGATGGGAGGCCAGGGCTTTTAAAAGTTTGTGAGGAATGTGGCTGCTTGTAGATGAGAGGCTGGGGGAGTCAGTGGCCTTGCTGGTCGGAGCTTTCCCACCAGCCTGTGTTGGGCCTTGGGATGCTGCTTGCAGGGAGGAGGAGGAGGAAATGATAAGGAGTCCAGGTAGCTGTCCTTTGCTGTCTGTCTCCAGGTGGATAGTGGACTCTGGAGCCAGGGAACCAGGCAGTGAGGACGGAAAGAGTGCTTCGGTTTTAACCCCATATATGTGGGGTTTAATGTAGGGGAACTATCAGGGCCAGCATCAGTGAGAATTAAAGGTGTAGTAAGAATCAGGGATGTTAGTTTCACATGTTAATTAGTAATGACATAACAAAGAAAACAGTGATTTATACATTGGAAGTGCCATTTTGATGTCAAAATAGCTACATCAACATGATTATGTCAAAGTGGGCTCATCAAATCACAATGTCAGATGTTCTTGGATTGTCCTCTTACTTTGTCTTCATTACTCATCTAGGGCATGATGGAAGGGGCCTATTCCAGGAAACTCCTTAATCTGAACATGATATGAGCATCCAGCCTTAGCAACAAGCCACACAAATCAGACATCATACAACTCTCTTGCTCAGGCATAACACCATGCACCTATGTCAGAGAGCAGGGACCAGCTACTGGGGTGATGAGGCCATCAAGCCATGGCTTACCATCAGGCTTTGTATGAGCATTGATATTTCCCTAAAAGGGGGACCACTGAGGGAGGATCTCAGAGTACAGGAGAGATCAGAGACAGGGGTGATCCATCTTAGATTGCCATCAGGGATAAGCATATTTTGAGAGGTTAATAAGACCTAGTTTTTGGAAGGAGAGAATGAGGCATTCCAGGAGGAAAGACATGCAAAATATTCCTGCATAGAGGATGCCAAAGAGACGAGTTTGACTGGAACTTAGGACATGTGTTCAGCGAGCGTGTGTTTGAAGAAAATGAGTTGTAACTGGCAAAGGGCCTTAAGAATGTAAAGCTACGGAGATTTGATGTGCTATTGAGAGGTCATAAGAAGCTATTACGGCTTTTAACAGGTGAGTTACATAACAGCAAAGTGGTTAGAAGACTACCCAAGTTTCTTTGTGAGATGCACTGGTACAGGAGTGGGATTAGAAGCCAGAAGCACTACCCTGAATTTCTCTACAAGCCAGATATAAGACAACAAAGGTATACGGATTTACACTCATTTTGCAATGGCTGCAGAAGTGAAAATGAAGATGCAATTTGAAAGAAATCAAGAAGAAGGAATTTGCAAGACTTGGCAAAAGCTTTAATGTCAGGGGTAAAAGAAGGATAAATCCCAAGTGAACCTAAGGTGCTGAGCTGAGTTGAAGATTGTACATATTGTTATCATTGATAGCAATGGACAGGCTTGGGCAGCATGTCTATTTGGGGGTAGGAGTCAGAGGCCAGAGTTTATTTATCATAGTGTTGATGGCACAACCTAGAAGAAACATTCTATTGCAATGGTGAATAGTGATATGGGTCTAGAAAGAGGTTGAAAAATCTTGGTGGAAAGGGAGGATTTGGGAACTGTCTTTGTAGAGGTGGTAGCTAAAATCACATGAGCAAATCATCGTTGTCACCATCAGCAGCAGCAGCATCTCTATCATCATGAAGCATTGTATAAGAATACAGCAGAGATGAGTAAATATATTCGTAAAGTCACAAACGTGTATGGACAAAATCCAAGTTTGATCAGTGTCCCATAGGAGAAGATAAGAAATCAGTGAAAAGTTGAAAACAATGAGGTATTTGAAAAAAAGAATAAGCAAAGCAGAGAAGAGAGAGGGTGCTGCAAGAGAGGGGCACAGTCAGCTTGCCACAATGAAGCAATGAATTCAAGAATTTGACCTTCCAGAAAGGCTAGCTTCCTTTTTAGAAAGTAATGGGTTTACAGGCAGGGTGAAGTAGGGAGTGGCTGGAGGAGAAATGGAGATTGTGACAGAACTCAGTTTAAAGAGGACAAAATCAAAGTTGGAAGGAGCTTAGAGGTCATCTATTGTACCTTCTCCATTTCAGGAATCATTTTCAGGATCTGCAGCCCTGACAGATAGTCGCTTCACCTTGTTGGAAGGGCACGCCATAGTTTGCCAGGCAGTTGATTCCATATTTGGACTGGGTAAGTGAATTCTTCATTTCATTGAAATAAAATATGAAAAGATACAGCTACAGATAGTACAAATTTGCTGGTAGCAGGAAAGTACAAAGGGATCCGGTGAAACCCCTATGTTTATTTTAACTAACAGAGGGGCTTGTACACAGTTAAAGGACAAGAAAAAGAAGTGTTAGAGATGAAAGAGATAAAGAGTCTAGAAGGAGAGGGATGATGAAGCCTCTTAGAGGCCAGAGGCAGGAAGTGATCAGAGACACAGATGGAAAGGTGTTTTCTTTTTATTTATCTGCCCACTAACCAGTGCCTAATACAGTGTTTTTAGCATAGTATATGTGCAAGAGAGAGACTTGCTGATTGATTAATTGAGGAGAAGAAAGGTTTTTTTCGAGATCCAGGAAAAGATAAAGGGAGGGATTCAAAAGCAGGTCTAGAAATTGTGTAAGCTGAGGAGCAAGAGAAAATCCAAACGTATCATTTTGGCCACTGAAAAGAAAATGGCTGCTGTTTTAGTCAATTTTAAAGATAACGATTAGAATAAAAAAGCTCTCTGAGTCCTTTGTACCTTCTCCCAAAACTGAAGTAATAAGAAAGGCATTTAGATCAAACTGTCCCTCCCAGAGGATGAGCTATGCCAACAGAACCTCGGCCAGATGGGAGCTGTAGAAAGAGGCTCAGGGGCATTTTGTTGCCCAGTCATTTTGGATTCAAACCAGGTGCCTCCAGGGTGGAAGGCCAGAGCTTTGCCAGTCAAGAGCAGGGATGTAAGCTGCCGTTGTGTGAAAACAAGTTAAGATGCTTAGTTCCAGGGAATACGGTCCAAGTGTCATAAATGCATCTGTTTAATAATGCGTCTCAGTAGCTGTTCCAGAATTTGGGTGCCTTGAGCTGTCTTTGTTTCCTCATTTCCAGAAAAATGAACAAGCCTGTGTCTTAACAAAAGCACTAGATGGCAGCATAGGACATCTATTCAACTGTCTCTCTCCCCAGGCTGCTGGAATTTTGACAGATACAAAACGGTACCTGTGGTTTTGTGTATAAAACTGGTATAACTGTTTGTACATTTAAAAAATGTAACAATAAATTAAACATAAGGGAAAGGGGTTGCTAATAAATACAGTGTTAGACTGCATTTTTGTATACCAGGTGACAAGCTCGGGCATTCAAACCTGATTGGTGCAGGGGATGGGCAGGATGGGAAGCAAGTTGAAGGAGCTGCAAAATGTACATGCTGGGTGGTTATAGCTTCCTTGAGGGTTGTTGTTGATTCACCCATATGTCTGTATGCATTACACAGAGGTGAAAATCTAGGAAAGTGAGGGGTACGATATGTTTGAAAGTCTGGTTACCAGGGATTCTAGAAGGAAGCACTATTCTGTGATTCCCTAACTCACGGTTTGGATGAGTGGAAGCTGAAAGTGTGAGCTCATTATATCTGTTTACCTTAAAAGGGACACAAATCATGCCTCTCCATTCTCTTAGATTCACTCATCATTTAGAAAATGGGCCTCTTAAGCCTGCACACATCCTAGTCTATAGGACTGGGCTCAATACACATTGTCATCTTTTCTCTGTCATTTAGTCTAATTCATTTTCTTGGTTAGAACAAGCTGTACCCTGAGATGCCAAGAGCATGGGTTTGATTCCAGTAAGGGCCAGTTGGCTTGCTGCAGAGAGGAAGAAAATAAAAACTATTCCAAGGCCATGCATGGGAAACCTCATTCAGCCAGCCATAATAAATATCCATTACCACTCCTAGAAAAATAGTTCAGAGCATTTGTCCTATCAAGATGGTCAGATATGGAGGAGGCAGTTCAGGATGGCAGGGTATGAAGATCCTGAACTTATTTCCTCCCATGGACACAACAAATCTACATCCACATATGCAACAATTCCCCCTGAAAACTAGCTGAACAGCAACTCCACAACAAAGGGTAAAAGAGCCACATCAAAATGAGTAGGAGAGAAATGCAGTCTTGCCAAAAGCCCCACCCCCGGCTTGGCGACCCACAATTGGGAGGGATCACACAAACATGGAGCTTCTCCCTGAGGAGTGAGGGGTTTGTACCCCACATCAGGCACCCCATCCTTGGGACCTGCACTGAGAGATGAGTCCCCAAAACATCTGGCTTTGAAAACCAGTAGGGCTTAGGAGAACCATAGCGTGGTAGGGAATGGAGATTCTGCTCTTAAAGGGCTCACTTGCTCCAATACTCAGTGCAAAAGTAGCACTTTGAAAAAATCCTAGACCATCGTGAAGGAGATTCATTTGCTAATCTTAAGGCATCTGCTCGGGGGCAGAAGCCTGTTGGGACTGTTTCCAGGGATGGAGGCACAGATAAGTGCCATTTTTGTGTTCTTCCTTTACCTTAATAGCACTGGTGCTGGTGGGTGCCATTTTTGCACTCTCATTCTAACTTGCTAGTGCTGGTGGGTGAGTATCCCTTCCCCTGTGCTGCTCCTATGGCCCTGCCAAAGCTGGTGGTTAAGCGCAGCCCACATGAGATGCTCCTTGTGCATCTGAATCTGGTGGTCAGGGGGATTGTTTCTGGGACCCATGAGTCTGAAACAATTGGAGAGACAGTTTAAGAGACAACCATGAGCTAGGACAAAGTTAAATCCTAAAGTTCATCTCATACTCAAGGCCACTACTTCAAGACTGGGAGACATAACTGTTTTGCCTAATATATAGAAGCAAACGCAGAGAGTCAAGCAAAAATGAGGAAGTAGAAGAATATGTTCCAAACAAAACAACAAGATAAAACCCCAGCAAAAAACACTAATGAAATGGAAATAAGTAATTTACCTGATAGTTAAAGTAATGGTCATAAAGATGCTCAGTGAACTCAGAAGAAAGGATGAACACAGTGAAAACTTCAACAAAGAGACAGGAAATATAAGAAAGTACCAAATAGAAGTTACAGAGCTGAAGAGTACAATAACAGAACTGAAAAATACACTAGAGAGGTTCAATAGCAGCCTAGATGAAGCTGAAGAATCAATGATCTGGAAGTGAGGACAATGGAACTCACCCAAACAGAGCAGCAAAAAGAAGAAAGAATTTTAAAAAGTGAAGATAGCTTAAAGTGCCTAGGGGGCAACATCAAGCAGAATAACATTTGCATTATGGGGGTTCAAGAAGAAGAGAGAGAGAAAGGGGTAGAAAACTTATCTGAAGAAATAATGGCTGAAAACTTCCCTAACCTGGAGAAGGAAACAGAAGCCCAGAGAGTTCCAAATAAGTTGAAACCAAAGAGACTCATACCAAGATGTGTTATTATTAAAATGTCAAAAGTTAAAGACAAAGAGAGAATCTTAAGAGCAGCAAGAGAAAACAACTTGTCACATACAAGGGAACCCCGATAAGACTACCAGATATTTCAGCAGAAGCTTTGCAAGCCAGAAGGGAGTGGCATGATATATTCAAAGAGCTGAAAGGAAAAATCTTCCAATGAAGAATACTCTACCTGGAAAGTTATCATTCAGAATTGAAGGATAGATAGAGTTTTCTAGACAAGCAAAAGCTAAAGGAGTTCATCATCACTAAACCAGTCTTACAAGAAATGTTAAAGGGACTTCTTTAAGCTGAAAAGAAAAGTCACTAATGAGTAATAAGAAAACATAAGAAAGTAAAAATCTCACTGGTAAAGGTAAACATATAGTAAAGGTAGAGGATTTAATCTCTTATAAAGCTAGTAAGAAGGTTAAAAGGAAAAAGTAGTAAAAATAACTACACAATAATTAGTTAAGGGATGCACAAAATAAAAAAATGTAAAATGTGACATCAAAAGCATAAAACATGGGGGAGGGAGTAAAAATGCAGTTTTAGAATGTATTCAAACTTAACTTGCTATCCACTTAGAATAAACTGTCATATATATATATATATATATATATATATATATATATATATATATATACATGTAGGCTCTTATATGTGAGCCTCATGGTAACCACAAAGCAAAAATCTGTGATAGATACATAAAAGATAAGGAGAAAGGAGTCTAAGCATAACACTACAGAAAATCATCAAACCACAAGGGAAGAGACTAAGAAACAAAGAAAGGAACAGAGAGGAACTATAAAACAGCCAGAGGAGCTGTTCTCTCCAGAGCTGTTTCTTCAGAGGAGAAGACAATCAGCAAAATGGCAATAAGTACACACACCTATCAGTAAATACTTTAAATGTAAATGGAATAAATTCTCAAATCAAAAGACATGGAGTAGCTGAATGGATTAAAAAAAAGACCAATCTATATGCTGCCTGCAAGAGACTCACTTCACATATAAGGACACTCACAGACTGAATGTTAAGGGATGGAAAAAGATGTTTCATCCAAATGGAAATCAAAAGAAAGCTGGAGTAGCTTTGCTTATATCAGACAAAATAGACTTTAAAACAAACACTGTAATAAAAGATAAAGATGAACATTACATAATGGTAAAAGGGTCAATCCAACAAGAAGATATAACGTTTGTAAGTATTCATGCCCCCCCAACATAGGACACCTAAATATATAAAGCAAATATTAACAGACCTAAAGGGAGAAATTGACAGCAGTACAAAAATAGTGAGATCATTTAATACCACACTGACAAAAATGGCTACATAGTCCAGACAGAATCAATAAGGAAATAGCTTTAAATGACACATTAGACCTGATGGACTTAATAGATATATTCATAACAGTCCATCCAAAAGCAGCAGAATACACATCTTCTCAAGTGCATCTGGAACATTCTCCAGGATAGATCATGTGTTAGGCCACAAAACAAATCTCAATAAATTTAAGATTGAAATCATATCAAGCATTTTTCCAACCACAATAATATGAAACTAGAAATCAATTACAAGAAGAAAACTGGAAAAATCACTAATATGTGGAGATTAAACAACATGCTACTGAACAAATCATTGGTCAACAAATAAATCAAAGGAGAAATAAAAAAATGCCTTGAGACAAATGAAAATGGAAATACATCACACCAAAATCTGTGAGATGCAGCAAAAGCAGTTGTAAGAGAGATGTTTATAGCAAAATAGGCCTATCTCAAATAAACAATGTAAGTTTACATGTAAAGGAACTAGAAGAAGAAGAACAAATTAGGCCCAAGGTTAGTAGAAGGAATAAAATAATAAAGATCAAGAGTGGGAATAAATGAAATACAGACTAAAAAGACAAGAGAAAAGATCAGTGAAACTAAGAGCTAGTTCTTTGAGAAAATTGACAAATCTTTATCTAGACTGACTAAATAAAAAAAGAGAGGGTTTGAACAAATAAAATCGGAAATGAAAGAGGAGATACTTTACAACAGATACCAAAGAAATAAAAAGGATCGTAAGAGAATACTATCAACAATTATACACCAACAAATTGGAAAACCTAGAAGAAATGGACAAATTCCTAGAAACATACAATCTTCTAAGACCGAATCACAAAGAAATGGAAAATCTGAATAGACCAGTTACTTGCAAGGAGATTGAATCAGTAATCAAAAACCTCCCAACAAACAAAAGTTCAGGACCAGACAGCACTTGTGAATTCTACCAAACATTCATAGATTTAATGCTTATCCTTGTCAAACTCTTCCAAAAAATTGAAAAGGAGGGAACGCTTCCATCTCATTTTACAAGGCCAGCATTACCCTGACACCAAAACCAGGCAAGGACACCACAAAAAAAAAAAAAAAAAAAGAATAATAAAGAAAATTATAGGCCAATATCCCTGCAAAAATCCTCAGAATCCTCAACCAAATATTGGCAGGCCAAATTCAACAATACTTAAAAGGCTCACACACCATGATCAAGTGGGATTTATTCTGGGGATACCAGGATGGTTCAGTATCCATCAATGAATCAATGTGATACACCACATTAACAAAATGAAGGATAAAAATCATATGATTGTCTCAATAGATGCAGAAAAAGCTTTTCACAAAATTCAACGTCCATTTATGATAAAAACTCTCTACAAAATGGGTATAAAGGAAATGTACCTAAACGTAATAAAGTCTATATATGGCAAGCCCACAGCTAACATCATATTCAACAGTGAAAAGCTGAAAGCTTTTCCTTTAAGATCAGGAGCAAGATCAGGATGCCCACTCTCATGATTTTTATTCAGCATAGTATAGGAAGTCCTAGCCAGAGAAATTAGGCAGGAAAAAGAAATGAGGCATCTAAATTGGAAAGGAAGAGGTAAAAGTGTCCCTATTTGTGGGCATGATTTTATATTATACAAACCCCTGAAAACTCCACCAAAAAACTGTTATAACTAACACACAAATTCAGTAAAGTTGCAGGGTAAAACATCAAGATACAAAAATCTGTTGCATTTTTATGTATTAACAACAAATGATTGGAAAGAGAAATTAGAAAACAATCCCATTTACAATTGCACTGAAAAGAAGAAAATACCTAGGAATAAATTTAACCAAGGAGTTAAAAAACCTGTACACTGAAAACTAGGAGACATTGATGAAGGAAATTGAAGAAGACACAAACAAATGGAAAGATACTCTGTGCTCATGGGTTGGAAGAATCAATATCATTAAAATGTCCATATTACCCACAGAAATCTACAGATTCAGTGCAATCCCTATCAAAATTCCAATGGTATTTTTCACGTAAATAGAACAAACAATCCTAAAATTTGTGCAGAACCACAAAACACCCTGAAGAGCAACGACAATCTTGAGACAGAAAAAAACCGGAGGCATCATGTTCCCTGATTTCAAACTATATTATAAAGCTATAGTAATCAAAACAGTATGGTATTGGACTAAAAACAGAAAAACAGACACATAGATCATTGGAATGGAATAAAGAGCCAGAAATAAACCCAAGCGTATATGGTCAATTATTTATGACAAAGGAGGCAAGAATATATAACAGGGAAAGGGCAGTTTCCTCTATAAATGGTTGGAGGGAAACTGGACAGTCACATGCAAAAGCATGAAACTTGATGACTATCTTACACCACATATAAAAAATCAACTCAAAATGGATTAAAGACTTGAACATAAGACCAGAAATCAGGGCCAGCCTGGTGACACAGTGATTAAGTGCACACATTCAGCTTTGGCGGCTGGGGGTTTGCTGGTTCGGATCCCAGGTGCGGACATGGCATTGCTTGGCAAGCCATGCTGTGGTAGGCATCCCGCATATAAGGTAGAGGAGGATGGGTATGGATGTTAGCTCAGGGCCAGGCTTCCTCAGCAAAGAGGAGGATTGGAAGCAGATGTTAGCTCAGGGCTAATCTTCCTCAAAAAAAAAAAAAAAAAAAAAGACCAGAAATCATAAAACTCATAGGAGAAAATACAGGCAGTGAGCTCCTTGACATTGCTTTTGGAGATAGTTTTTTGGGTCTGACTCCAAAGGCAATGGCAACAAAAGCGAAAATAAACCAGTGGGATTACATCAAACTAAAGAGCTTCTGCACAGTGAGGGAAACCATCAACAAAATAAAAAGGCAACCTACTGAATGAGAGAAGACATTTGCAAATCATATATCTGATAAGAAGTTAATATCCAAAATATATAAGGAATTCATACAACTCAATAACCAAAAAAATTGGTCTGATTGAAAAATGGGCAGAGGATCTGAGTATTTTTCCAGAGAAGACATACAAATGGCCAACAGGCACAGGAAAAGATGCTCAACATTACTAATCATCAGGGAAATGCAAATCAAAACCACAATGAGCTATCATCTCACACTTGTCAGAATGGCTATTATCAAAAATGACAAGAAATAACAACTCTTGGTGAGGATATGGAGAGAAGGGGTCCCTCATGAACTGTTGGTGGGAATGTAAATTGGTACAGCCACTATGGAAAACGGTACGGAGGTTCCTAAAAAAATTAAAAATATAACTACCATACGATCCAGCAATTCTACTTCTAAGTATTTATCTGAAGAAAAGGAAACCACTAATTCAAAAAGATACATCATCCCTATGTTCATATGTTCATTGCAGCATTATTTACAATAGCCAAGGTATGGAAACAGCCTAAATGTCCATGGATGGATGAAATGGATAAAGAAGATGTGGTATATATATTAATACATATATACAATGGAATACTACTTACCCATAAAAAAGAACAAAATCTTGCCATTTACAACAACATGGGTAGACCTTGAGGGTATTATGCTAAGTGAAATGTCAGACAGAGAAAGACAAATACCGGATGATTCTACTTTTATGTGTAATCTAAAAAACAAAACAAATGAACAAACGAAGCTAAACAGGAATAGACTCAAAGATACAGGAAACAAACTGGGGGATATCACATGGGGTAGGAGTTGGAAGGGCAGATGAAAGAAATGAAGAGGATTAAGAGATACAAACTCCCACTTATAAAATAAATAAGTTGTGGGGATGTAATGTACAGCATGATGACTATAGTCAATAATATTGTACTGTGTATTAGTAAGTTACTAAGAAAGTAGATCTTGAAAGTTATGATTAGAAGAAAAAAATTTGTAACTTTGTGTAATGGCGAATGGTAACTAGACTTATTTTGGTGATCACTTCGCAGTATAGACAAATAGTAAATCATTATATTGTACACCTGAAGCCGATACAATGTTATATGTCAATTTTACTTCAGTTAAAAATAAAAAAGATGGTCAGAAGCATTGTTTTTCTATTTTCTTTCATTCGACAAACATTTACTATCTACGATGTGCCAAGCATTGTGCGGGGCAATGAAAGAGATCTTAAAAAAACAAAAAGACAATCCAAAACAGTCTATAACATAATATACGTCTTCGTTATTGCAAAGACAATTATAAGAATAGTTACTGCTGGTGTAATGGTTTGTAATTCACGACCCACAGATCCGCAATATCTTGTTTGAGTCTCACAATAACCTTGTCATTTGGATCTTTTTAAAGCTGAGGAAGCTGAAGTTCAGAAATAATTAGCAATTTGCCTAAGACGATAGCCAATAAGCGGTACAGGTGGGACATGAAGCTGGTCTTTTGACTCCAGTTCTTGAACTCTCTCTACTTCACCATACAACTATAAAGAAAATGCTTCATATTCTATGCCATTTCCATCTCTTATCCTCTTGAAAACATTTTTCTCTCAAAAATGTGTGAAATTTAGATCAAAGATTCGACTTCAAGTGCTGTGTGATTATTTACTTAGTAAATAACGTTAGAAATAAAGAAGTGTTCTGCTAACTGTGGAATAAAAAAAGTAAGGTGCTAAGAAAGAATATTCCACCTTGATTTGTTGTTCTATTGCCTGTTTACAACTGGGACAAATGCTCTTTTCAGCAGTAGTCTTCTTTTTATAGAGTGGGCATACAAACTTCTTCTGGTGAAGGGCAGAGTGTTTTCCAGATGTCATTTCTTTACTTCCTACACCTAAATGTCTCTCATTTCCCTCGTTGTTTCCCCTGGGTTTCTGTGTTTTGCTCCATACAGTATACTCAGCACCTTGCACACTGCCTGACATGTAGTGGTTTCTTTTTTTTTCTTTTGAATGAATGGAATGACTGAAAATAAAGAGTCGTCATCTGTTTTCATCTATTGGCCTCACTTGGTCCAGCCCAGGCTGGCCTTCTGCCTTTCCAGAGGATCTCTCCATTTTTAAGATCGGAACTTACCTCAATTCTTATCTACTAATCAAAGCTGTCCCTAAATTTCCCTAACAATGTATAGTCGATTGCCACACAATCTAGCTCTTGTTTTTAGGTTTCCTTGCATTGTTCTCCAGTTGTTTCATATGACTGAGTCATATTTCTCCAACCCGAGTATCAGGTCTAGGAGGTCAGCGCTTATCATCACATAGTATGAGTTTACTAGCTTCTTACAACATTTTGCCTATTTAAATCTATAAACTCTGTGTGGTCATGCCTTTCTGTGATGGCACGTTCCAGTCTAATCCCATCTGCAGACACTTGAGCGTGAGCAGGGAGGTGGCGATGCTATCTTTTGGGGGGTGCTGCACCAGGTGAGATCATCCTGTTTCAATGTGGGCATTCAAACCAACAAAGAGGCCGTGCCGCTTTATTCCCGGAGCCTGCTGATCGCCCATTTTAGTGATCTAGGTCCATCATCTCTTTTTTAGTTTGTCACAAAGGGCCAGTTGTAAACAACCGCTGCCCAAATTGGATCACATTACCCAGGAGATGAGCAAATGTCAGGGATAGCCTCCGTTAGAGTCTGAAGGGCCTGAAACTTACAGCCTGTGATATAGAGCAGAAGCAGAGACCATAAAAAGTAGGCTGGTTTCCTCTTACTTAGCATTCAGTGGAAGGAATCATTTAAATACTCACTGATTTTTTTAACAAGCTTTCAACATAGAGATTAATGAAGTTTTCCCCTCCTCTGCTTTCTGTGTGCATAAGCCCACAGTTGGCTTATCCATAGGCAATATGTTGCCATCTGTACGTTAGGATTTGAAGTACACTACCAAGTCCCCAGATTTCTCCCCCGCTGGCCTACTATAGTACAATCTTTAGAATCATTTATTTTGGATAAGGCATTGCCTCTAGAAAATTTCTATGAAAATGGGTATTACCTGGCAGAGACCTTAGAAATTACTAGCAGAGTAATTCATTAGGTCATTTAATTTTCACTCAGCATCAGCACCACCACTCCCCCACCCCCATGTCCCCCACATAGAATAAATAGGAGGATCAAAGGGGAAAAACTCATCACTCAGGGGTAGGAAATTCTAAAACGGTTTTTATTCAGTTTTTAGTTAAAGTTATTTTCAATAGAAATCTGGAAACACCAACAGGAAAATTCAGATCTTCTTGTGAGAATATTTTAAATATTAATTTTCCCCCTTCTGTGTTAGTGTTATAATTCTCAACAGGAAATGATTCAGATTCCTCCTAAGCCTTTATGGATGGCCACAAGAAGGTGGAAATACTTCCACTTTCCACGTGATCAGAGATCCAGACATCATGATCAAGCGTCGGTGCTCCCAGCTTGGGGATGCAGGACCCCCATAGCCCTGGGATTCAAAAAGGACACTTAAGAGCAGGAGAGAGAACTTGCACACACCTTGCTTTAAAATCTCAAATTCCACCAGGTGACAAAAGCATCTCTGCAAATGAGGCCCTGAGTGTGGAAGAGAGAGAGTGCAAGTGTGCACGTGTCCTCAGGGGAGGGGCAGAGAGAGTCTCCCACAATATAAGGGAGATTAAACGGACTGTGGAAATTAATCAGGCTGCAAAAGGATTGCACCAGAAGCTCACTCTTAGATTTAGTACTTGCTTTTACAAAGGAAGAAAGCTTTTTGAGACCAAAGGCGAAAGGATCAAAATTCTAAAGGAACAAGAATATATTATTTTTTTATTTTGGGGGGTTTTGGGGAAGAGAGGAGGGGCAGGATCCCAATTCCGCGTTCCCAGTCAACGTCCAGGCAGGTTGGTCTGAGGTTTGAGGTACAAGGTTGCTCCATATCAGGTCTGATCAGCACGTAACAATCTACTGGTTGATGGCTCACCTATCGAATCCCCGCAAACCCTTCTGTACCGGCTCTTACCTTCAAGGATGGGCCTTTCTCAAGGCCCGTGATGACTCATCCTTCGCCCTGCCAGAGGCCCAGGGAAACTGCATGTTTACATGGGAACCGAGCCCAGAGAGGAAACAATAACCAGAGGGAGAGTGAGGCAGGACCCGCAGCCTGGGTCCAGTGTCCCAGGTTCTTAGGAACTTTGTGATGTTTGTCTGTATTTTATCATTTTGTGTTTGTAAAACAGCCATGGAAAACCAGATGATTTCTTTACAGGCGCCACCTACAGAATTAAGAGGTCAGTGGGGCCAATTAAGTAGAGGATTTCTAAAGCGTGAGATGCCTTAAAGTGCCTCAGGCTAAACTGCCTCAATTGCCAAATAATCAGCTTCATCTTTGGCAATGTGCCTGGAGCTGAACTTTTTTAGGGAGAAGAGTGAGAATCAAAGGGTTGTGTGTGTATAGTGTGGTGTGGTGGAGGTGGCAGTGGTGGTGTGTGTGTGGAGTGTATGAGCGTGTCTGTGTATACCTGCGCATGTGTGTGTGGATGGTGAACCTTATAGTCTATAGCTTCATAGAGTTAATGGGAATAATATGGTTTTAGGCAAATTGTTCAATTATATTATTGGCATTTCCACCTATCTGAGGCTGGGCCAAATGAAAGTTGGACTAAACTATTCCTTCAGTTAATTTACTCTGCTGTATGTTTCTACCAGGCAGCTCAAATGTTGATGGACCAATATGCAGTCTAAAGAAGACAGCATGGAGTTCTAGAAGGGGCTCAGGCTTTGGGACTGGTATTCTGGCCCAGATACATCATAGCTACGTAACTATTTCAGATGGTTGTTATGAGGGAAAAAGCTAGGCATCTCAAGAAAAGTGCTCAGCTTGTGGCCTATCATTTAGCAGGTGTCCAAAAAATGGACCTTCTTTTTCTACCTGGTGTAGTGAGCAGAAACGATGACTAAGCCCTTTCTTTGTGTCCTTCTTCTTACTTTAGAAGCCATAGTTTAGCCTTCTTTTTGCCATCCTCCCCAAAATCTCACTTTGTTTTCCAAATAAAGGTAAGACATAGTAAGAAGATGGCCCCAAATAGCATATTTTCTGAGCTGAGGAAATATTTCCTTACGTCCACTGCGAGGACTTTAAATTCTGGGCTCTAGTCTTATGGTTCCATTGAGTAATCACGTGACTTCGAGGAAGACTTGCAGGAACTCTAAGTCCCTATTTTCTTCAGACTAACATAAAAATTACCCTTCAAAGGCCTAACTCAAATGTCTACGCTGGCCCACAACCTTCTCTCACCTTTGTGAATTTTGACTGCCGTTAGAGTTACATGTTCTGAAATAATTTCTTCAAAGTTATTAACGTCTCTCCAACCAGGTATTCAGCTCTAAGTGTGCAGGGTCCATGCCATATTTTTTCTGTGGTATATTCTATAATGAAATGTTTATTGACTGGTGGATGACATTGGTGATTTTATCATCTAGGGAATAATTATCCAAAATGTAGACTACTGCATTTGGATCTCTCTCTTTTTCTTCTTTCTCCACCACTTTACCTACTTTATAGCTCCAAGCCTCCCACCAGTCAATGGACAGGACAGAGAAAAGATAATCTTGTCTCTTTGTCCATTATTTGATGAAAGCAAATTTGAGAAATCATTGCCTAGAATGAGATTGTTGAGTTCTCTGTGGTTTTTCAATTATCCATGAGTTCTTTATTACTGTTGGCAAGGGCTCCTGGAGAGAACCTCATGAAAACTTTACACGAGACCTACTATTATGATAAGGAGATAAGTGTTAAATAAACACATGGAATTTTAACAAATGTAAATGCTGCAGCTGTTCAGCTGGGTATAATAATACATACCTGATGCTACTTATATGGTGATCTCCTAGAAGCAGCTGCTAAGAATTTTTAAACAAAGAAACACAAAATATTTGCATAACTAATGACAAGTTTAGGAACTTGCTTTATTATTGTTAATAACAAAAAAGAGAAGGAAAAAAAATCAAGACTATATAATTGGTGTAACCAGTTCAGTGTTCACTTCCTTCCTTCCTTGCTAAAAGTACTTAGGGATGGACGGCAGGGAGAAGAGGCATGGGAATGGGAATAAGAGAAGTTGGGAAGAGGTGTGTACATCACAAGTGAGCCAGTTTTGCTAGCCTCCGTCGTGATGACAACCGAGAAAACATTCCTAACAGCTCCCATGTCTCCATTTCAGCAGCTACCAACATCACGCTGTCCTAACACTGGAGTACCACAGGCCAGTCCACACACTATAGAAAGTGCTGTAATATAGCTTCTATTTACCAATGGCAGACAGCCTGAGTGCTGTGGGCATATTTCCCGAAAGGCACACTATGGCAGAAATGTGGGCTTTGACAAACATTGGTGACCTTACATACATTCCCAGAAAGTTAAATAAGTCAATTTCCAGGGCCTGAAACAGTTTAACACTAACAACAGGGCTTTCCCTTCTAGTTTTTGCATCCCGCTTATGTTACTCTTTCAGCATCCGGTAAGATAGGGCTCTCAGGCTGAGAGACAAAGTGCAGGGCCCTTGCTGTTCTGTGCATACTAAGCAGATCTCATATCCATCATGCGATGAATGGTAAAATGGCTCCGATTTTAAGTGGAGGCAGTAAGTCTTCTAAGAAACATCAGTTACTTTCAGTGGGGAAGCCAGTTGTCCAGTGCCTGCGTCAACTTCCGCTAGAGTTGGGTGCAGGGCCTAGAGGGGTGGAGCGGGTAGAGAGGAGAAGGACTTCCTAGGGCTTGCTGTTTCTCTCATGATTCCCCAACAGCCAGTGCAGCATCTCTGTTATTGTGAGATCTGAGGCAAAGACCTGAAAGAGGCTGCTGAAAATTTCTACGTCCCAGGGCTCCGACTGCTTTTGAAGGAAAGCAACAGCATCGAGGTGATTATCACCAGGTACAATAGAAGGGTACAAATACATGTAATAATCCAGTGTATGTATCAGTCGGCATAGATGAGGCGCCATAACAAAAACTCCTAAATCTCAGTGGCTTAACACAATGAAGATTTATTACTTGTGCGAGTCATAGTCTAACGCAAGTCGATGGTGTGTATGCGGGTCTCCCACAGGAGCTTCTCACATCTTCTAGGGCCTTAAAGCACTCCATGGGATCCTCTGAAATCAGCCTCGTAACAAAAAAGAAAGAGAATATGGAGGAGGCACAACCGTTTTAAACTGCCTTGGCATGGAGGGGCCACATATTGCTTCTTCTCAGGTTTTATTGTGAGAAGAAGTCACATGACCCTATCTAATTGCAGTGGGTCTGGGAAATGTGACCGACCATTCACCAAAGAAAAGAACACAGATAATGGTGAGCACTAGCTGTCTATCGCAGTGCAATTCTCTGCTTTGACAATAGCAATATCTTTGTAAACAGGACAAGCCTTTTTTTTTTATTATTATGCGATCTAGCTAGGGCATACTGCCAGCCTTACTCCGTGTGATAATTTGTGAAAGAAGTGCAGACACAATAGGGTGACTGTGAAGTTTTCCTTTTGTATTACCTTCTCACAATACGCATTCTGCCACTGCACACTGCAGCTGGGGATCAGTATTTCGGGAGTGGATTCAGTACCAGTCAGATCTTGTCAAGTGAGCATCACCACAGGCCCTTGATCCGAGCCTGGGTAGCTGTTTAAGAGGGTTGTAAATTTTAAGACAGTGCCATTCCCAATTGCAATGGCACCTCATGTTTCATTTCTAGCTCCTTGGTGAGAGTGTCTCCTCCCACTGGCACGACATTTAGATTGTTTTAGTGGCTCCTAAGATGGGTGTGAGGAGAACGGAAAAACTCCTTTGAATTGTAATCAGTCTGTCTCCAGACATAATGCTAGCAAAGATGCTTAAACAGCACTCGCTAAAGATGTTAAGAAAATATTTGTAGTGCTTCACACACACCTGTAGACAAAAAACAGTTCTTGTTGCTGTAGAAGCAACAACACTGTACAGCCTTAATTAAAGCATCATCTGACCTGTTTTTTTTTTTTATGCTACAGTTGCAGAATCCTGCTGAAGAAAAGGATTAATTACAGATGAGCTGTGTGTCATGATAATTAACTATTGCGGCGTCTCTTATTTGCCACATTCTGGTACTTTTTCCGCCTTAGTAGATTCAAGCAATGAGAATTTTTATCACATCCCCTGCCTGCAGTCCCTGATGGATTTGTCACACATAAATTTGCACGGCATACACAAAATATTGAGCCATCAGCATTTTCTTAATCCCTATCACATTGGAACAGACAGCAAAGCCTCATTTCTAGTAAGGCGAAAAGGTCCAGCTATAGAGATAGTAAAGGGATCATGAAATGTGGGAACAACAGATCCTGAAGTGAGAAAAGATCCTGAAGGGAAGTTGACATAAGCTAGCTTTGGAAATATTGAGCACATGTTGACGGGAGGTGAATAAATTGAATCCAAATGATCGTGATGAGACAACAAGATCATCTGGCTCAGATCTGATTAAGATGGGATTTTTCCACTTAATACAATACAAGCTCATTGATTGCCAGGGTCACATCAAGTTGTATAGTTTTCCATGGGATGTAGAACTTCCAAAAGCATCCTTGGAAAGTGGGGCCATAATCCTAGAAAATGCATAATTTCGTCTACTTGAAAGGATTCTATTAGCATTACCATTACATTTCCTAAGCAAAGTGGCTAAAAGTGCACCCGTAACCACCTTGCAGCTCTCTTCTGTGTTGATTTGTGCTCAGTTCAGCAGAAGGCTGTGAGTAGTTAACCAAGAGAATCAACGATGGTTTTCTTTGACTTTGGATCTTCCAAGAATCCCTCATTTTGGTTGCAGACAGCTCAGGTCACGGGCTCCGGCTTCCCTGCGATCACCTCATTTCTAGAATTTCTGAAAACAGCCTTCTCGGCTTCATTCCTCCAGCCCTTTCAATAGTTGCGCAAGTGGATAATTCTCTGTATTGAATTTCTGTCTAATCAAAACACCTAAGGTGGCTTCAGTCTTCCTAATTAAACTCTGATTAATGGATATATTTTCCCTGAGTAGAGTTCTAATTCTGCATCTGACCAATTTCTGGGTAATTATGCATAGTGGAAATTTTTTCATAAATGGTCAAAATTTCAATTTGTTTGAGGTGAATAATTTTGTAACAAATTCTTTTAAAGCATAAATTATTTCACCTCTCCTTTCAAAATAACTTGTACACAGGCTGTCAAGTTATCCACTGAAAATGAAGGACAGACTCATCCAAGGGCACGAGCAGAGTGATTGTGTCTCCTAGATTCATCGCATATTACTTTTTGGAAAAAGGTAAGTCATATATAAATAATTAACAAATAAAATATCTTTTGATTTTCTAGAAAATATGCTTCCCATATTTCCTAATCCATGATTTAATTCTGCCAAGTTATGAGATAAACCTAACTGGAGAGAGAGATGGGAAATGTAAATTCTATCAATGTCTTGCTTGGGGACCATTTTCTAGTCATTTAGAATTGTGTCTGCCACACATAAAATCTTGAGAGTCTACTCAGTGCCTTATAAAAGTTCAAAATGTCTCAATAATCATATTTGATTACATAAATACATATTTTGATATAAGGCATTAAATATGAACAGTTGCCATTTCTGTTAAAGAATTAAAATCCAAAAACCATAAGAACTATATGGCTGATCTCAAAAGTGAGAGTTCTGGCTGATTTTCTGTCTTACAAACAACAGATATTCCGCTCTCCTGGACAAACTGAAATTCACACACACTTGCATTCTTGCACAAATGCATACTACGGTTAAGAACAACTCATGGGGGGCCAGCCCTGTGGCTGAGTGGTTAAGTTCATGTGCTCTGTTTTGGTGGCCTGGGTTTGTCAGTTCGGATCCTGGGTGCGGACATGGCACTGCTTATCAAGCCATGCTGAGGTGGTGTCCCACACAGCAAAACTAGAAGGACCCACAACTAGAACATACAACTATGTACTGGGGGTTTTGGGGAGAAGAGTTAAAAGAAAAAAGATTGGCAACAGATGTTAGCTCAGGGTCAGTCTTCAAAAAAAAAGAAATTAAAAAGTTTGTACCTTGTTGTCATAAAAAAAAAAAAACTCGTAGACTTTGGTGGTGATCATTTAGAAATAACAGTAGTGACCATTTATTATTCTTTGCAAAATTTAATTGTAAGCAAACTTCTTCAGTTTAAACTTAGTTTAGATAAACATGTGGTATACACATACATTGGTGTGTCCACGATGGAATTCTTCTCAAAAGTCAAACAGAGAAATATGAATATATGATTTTAACATTCTCTATCAAATATGCTTCAATAAAAATATAAGACTCTAAATAATTTTGGGAGAAAAATTAAGAATGAGGATGTGAACTCAAAATATTTTTTAACTGTATCATTAGAACAAGAGTCCTTTCTTCTGTTTATACAGCATTTTTGAATAGATCTTTTTTTACATGCCTGTAAAACTTTTCATTTTATTACAGTAGCTATTTTGATCTTGGTAGCAATCCATTTGTTTATGTAAATGTCATTTTATTATCCTTATTTTACAAAAAAAAGATATTATTATCCTCATTTTACAGGTAAGGGAACTGGGGCTTGTATAGGCTAAATTATTTAATCTGTGCTAGACCAGGTAGGTAAGAGATGGGGCAGGTTTACTAACATCTAGTCCAGTGTTCCTCCTGCTACTCTGGGCCCCTATTTCCTCACGTGTAGAAGAGAGTTAGCCTTGTTGCTTTCAACTTCACCCCCATGTTCACTGGTCACAGAGCGAGGTTTGGCCAGGCTGGGAACCAGAGAAGGAAGTTCTCATCCAGGTCAGTAGGCCCCCGAGGCCTGTTGTATGATCAAGGCAATAAATCAGGTAAAGCATATAGATGACAACAAGTCTATAATGCTAGGACAAATGAAAAGACAAAAGGAAAAATAGTGCGTTGGCCATAAAAAATGTACCTCTCCAATCTCTGGATGCAGGGAGCATAATTAACCACGTCAGCTACTGCATTCTAAAATCCATTGCTACTTTCTCTCCAAAGCCACCTTTTAGACAGGCTATTTCCAGACAATAAAAAAGTACAGTAGAATTACTAAGATAAGTCTTGTCCTGATAGGCCTGTTCCTGGAAGATACAGGACTCCTCTATCTGGTGACTTTAGCTAGCAGATTCCACATTGGCTCATTTCAGGTTGGTGGCAGTGGAGGTAGTGAGAAGTGGTTGAATTCTGTATTTATTTTGAAGGTAGGACATACAGAATTCATTTCACTGGGTGTAGAGTATGAGAAAAAGACAGAAGTCAAGGATGCCTCCAAAGTTTTGACCTGAGCAACTTGAAAGCTGGAATTGCCATCAGTTGAGATGGAGAAGGCTTCAAATGGAGCATATTTCCAGGGGTGGAGGGGAGAAGGAGATCAGGTGTTCAGTAGTTTAGTAACACTGAATTTGCCGTGTCCGTTAGACATCCAAGCATATATGTCAAGTACTCAACTTGATGTGTGAGTGTGGACGTCCGGAAAGGAGTCTAGATTGGAGTTGTGTGTTTGGGAGTCATCAGCACAGAAATGGGGCTGAATGAGATCACTGAGGAAGTGAGTGAGGACAGAGGAGAGAATGGGTCTAAGGACTGGAACTTGGGGGTCATGGAGAAGAGGAGGAACTGGCAAAGAAGCCTGAGAAGGAGTAGCCAGTAGGAAAACTAAGAGAGTATGGTCCCCTAACTGTCTCCGAGGAGACAATAGACAACCGTAACCTAAGGAGCTGGGAAGATCAGAGTTGCAGACCCGAGTGTGAATTATAAGAATAAGATGAGCTAATGCTCTTCACTACAAGGGCTTTTGGATTGACTGTGATGTTGGGAGCAAGACCAACATTAGGAAGCTTTGAACTATTTGTTGTGCTCTATGAATCAGTAAAGATGCTTTTGGTTTCAAAGACTAGAATATGCAACTCAAACCAGCTTCAACAATAGAGGAAATCTTTTCGTTTGTTTACGTGTCTAAAGTGTTCAATGATAAGGTGAGCTTCAGGTGAGGCTTCATCCAATTGCTGAGTGTGGTCACTCGGGACATGAGTTGTTTCAATTTCAATCTCTGCATTTGATTTTCTACAGTATTAGCTTCATTGTAAAGCTGCTCTCCTCACAGTTTCACAACTCCTGTCAACAGCACCCAAGCTTGTGTTGAATGCTTCATCATGCATTTTTGGTGGGACAGAGAGAATTCTTTTCTGGTAGTTCCCAAGAGAGAAATGGGGCTCAGGATCTATATGTTTAGCAAGTACTGCAAATGACTCTGATGTAGGCAATGGGAGGGTTTGGGAACCAATACCTAAGGCTCAATAATAAACAGTATCACAGCTCTGGGCTGTGACATCAATACGAAAGGACAAAGTGGCCTGTGGGTTGGAAGTGCAAGCTCCACCACTGTGAATGAAGAGAAAGAATGTCAATGCTCCCTGCAGTATAACTTCCTGGCAGATAATAAACACTTACAGATTCTGCCAGGAATACATGTCCCTCTCCATCCTATCACATTCTTCTTAGGCTGCAGAGGACATGGTTTGATTCATGCATCTTTCCAAGTAAGCTGAATTTCAGAGCCAAAGAATTCATTAAGCATGAGTGGCAGTAGCCCTACATCCAAATGTGGCTCTCCAATTAGATAGAACTCCAAATTCCTCACAGCTGTTTTCTTCTGGAATTCTTACTATGTGCCAAGCCCTGTTTTAAGCTTTTATATGCATTAACTCATTCAGTCCTCAACAGAACCCTCAGAGGTAGGTGCTATTATTATCTCTGTTGTATAAATGAAGAAACTGAGGTAAAAAGAGGCCAAGTAACTTTGCTACATTGACCCAGCTAGTAAGTGGCAGAGCTGGTTCCAGTTCTACCATTACGGATTAGTATTAGGCATAAGGGAGCCTGAGTTTAGGAGTGTATTTGGTGATATAAAACATGGAGGCCACCTGCTCATGAAACGACAGTGGCTTGATTAATTCTGGACTACAGGGAGCTGTCTTGAGATCATTTGTATCATTAGCACGTTAGACAGTGACCCCATTAAAACATGGCTGGGAGGGGACAGAATGGCATGCCTAACAATCCTCTCCCTATCCTGACATACTGTGATTTGACATTCAGTGTAACCAAATTTGGCAAGGTGAAGAGGCTTCTAACGACGTTCCGTCATGTTTCAGACAGAGTCATTTGGTGTGTTTTGGGGGAGGGAGTGGAGGAAATTTGAAGGCTGGGGTCAGACGTATACCAAAAGAAACGGGAAAGTGGATGGTTAGTCAGGGCAATATCTCCGGGCCACAGCATTGGGGAGGTTTGAGAAGGAGCAGGCACTGTGAGGCAAAGCTTTGCTAATGCAAATTGATTCCTGGAGGGCTTCCAGGTCGCCAAGGGCTGGGTGATTATCTCTGCTGTTGGAGTAGCTTTAGATAATGAATGGTAACCATTAGACACCGAGTGAAAGTTATTTGCCTTTTGGACACTTTGAAGCATGTGCTTATGGCTTATTTAAATAACAGGCCAAAGTAAAACAGAACTGATTTAATTCAGAATAGCTTGTTGAAAAATGCCATACCTAATAGGTGCAAATTTGTTTGTCCAGTGATTTTTATTGATAGTATAATGTGCTTTATTCTGTGTTAAGATGGGTGGCGCTTTGGGTTTCTAATCCAGGAATTGATTGATTAGTCGATTGATCTGTTGATTGATTGATCCATTCATTCACCTAACATATTTATTGAGTAAGGGAAAAGACAGACGAGTGAAAATCGCTTGAGTAGTTTAACTTCCCCAGAAATGTCTAACAGGTCATGATGGAGAAACCATCTATGTCAATATCTGACATTGTCTAGAACAACTGGGCAAAAAGCCTTTTTCATATAGCCTTAGAGGAATAATGATCCTTTGTCCTCACAAATCAATACTGACTTTGCTTTTACTAACCAGATGTCATATTTCCCTTTTTTATCCTAAGCATAAACTTTCTCTCTGTTTTCACATTTTAATCCAATCACAGACATTTATGGCCTTTTCCATTTCGTTTTCTCAGTTTCCCCTGCCTGTCCTAGACCAGCTCCTGCAAAGACGACTTGCTCACTTCTTACTGAGTTTACAGGGGCAACGAAGTCAGCACTAGTACCTCTTGCATAATAGTGACCATTTAGCAGTACACTAAAGACAGACAAAACGCTTCCTAAATATTATACAATCGAGTTCTCACCACAGCCCTGAGTTAGGTATTCTTATTTATTTCCATGTAAAAGACGAAGCTCCCAGGGCTGAGAGGATGAAATGACTTGCTTAAAGTCACCCTGATGGTAAGAGGAAGACTAGAAGTTTGAAATCCAGGCCTCTGTGGCCCCAAAACCTTTGTCCTTCATGCTCTCCTGGAGGTTTACCGCATAGAGCAAGTACTTAGAAATTCATTTCGTTGTCTCCTTTTAAGGTAATAGCCATTTTATTTATTCTGGCTGACTCTCCACAATTATTTTCCAGTATAGTGACTCATTGATTAGTCTCTCCTTTGGAAATCTTTCTATATAGATGTTGGACTTGTGGCCATTGGCCTGTAAGCACCCTTATTTGTTCAAGGGGAGACCCAGAGTCTTTTCTCTTTATTTCTCCCCCTCCCTCCGCACTTTCACTGCTAGTCTTCTTGCCTAACTCTCATTCTCCTCACTTACTTATCATCTCTGCCCACTAGTTCTATGGGACCACAAAGAAAAGTGCTAAGAAGGAACAAGAAAAAATATTTTTATAATGTATTTTAGATAGGAATAGGTAAAGAGTTGGTGGAAAAATATATCCATGTTTGTTGTCAAGCTACCTATAGGAAATGCAGATGTGTGTGTCGTCTTTTTATTTGCTTGTATGTTCCCTAAGCTCATGGATGTGTCTGAGAATCAGCCATGGTTTTGTTATATTATCCAGATTTAGATACTGCATAGGAATTCAAGAGCCAGGTGGAGATTTAATAAATCACTGGGTGCGAGAAATAGTTTCCATCCATTTGGTCTTTGTGCTTGATATTGAAGACAATGTACTTCAGAATATTGTATAACTTCCAGGCACAAATAATATTCTAAAGATAGGAAAGTTGGTGGTGACATGACATCTAAATGCACAGGCTAAAACGGATGTAAGTCAAACCCCTCAACAGCTGGTACAAGCGTGCTGCTAGAAAAGAGCACTATTAAAGCTGCATTAGCATGCAGGGTTCTTCCCAACATGTATCCCCACATCTCTTGTCATCAGTTTCCTTCTTCTCTGCTTTCCTCATGCCTCCATGAGTGTAAATAGCCCAATTCTTATTCTATGTATAAATAAATTCTAGAACAAAGTTTGATTCTGAGACCAGCAACGAACCTGCTAGACTCCAATTCTCCTTTTTGTTGTGAAATAATGACATTTCTAGGCTGTGACATTTCAGTAATGTTCTAGGAATCCTTCTTGCTTAACTGGAACATATCAAATAGATGAGTAAGCTCTGGGACAGATGTTTTCTCTGCACGTTTTTTTAGCTGATACACACTGAATGGGCGCACTCCATGATGTATGTTTAAAATGGGAGCATTAGCTTCTCTCTTGTCTGTGTCCCATCCATCCCTTCCTGTTTGGCCCTGCTCCTGTCGCCTTGCTCTCTCATCGTCACAGCTGCAGCACTCACCAAACCACCTTTGCTTCCAGCCGTGTCCTTCTTCAACTCATCTTCCCTAAGACTGCCAGGAGATCTCGCTCATCAGCTAATATAATTTGTCACTCTTCTGCTTAAAAAACAGCAGTGGCAACCCAACACTTATCATATACAATTTAAAATCTTTAATTTAATGTAATCTGCAAAGTGCATCATAATCTACCGCTTTGCCCTGCAAGTCTTATCTCCTGAAAACCCACCACCTTCTCACCACATCATACACCCTTTATTTTAGCCAAACCAGACCCCTGGACACTTCCTGAAGATGTGGCATTTTCTCACTGCTCTCGTTTTTGGTATGTGTTATTCCTTCAGTAATGGCATTCTCTCCATTGCCGGCTTAGTGAGGTGCTCCCCGTTTGCATCTGGTCTCTGGCTTCCACCCCTCTCTGAAGCCTGCCCTGTTCGCCCCAGGGAGACAGGGGACAACTTGTATAGGCTCCACTGCTGCGTTTACCTCTTCTGACGCGGAACAGGAGATCTTGTCCATTCACGTGACTGTAAACTCCTTGAAGACGAGTTTGGATCCTTTCACCTTTGAATCCACAAAACCTAGCACAGTGCCTATAACGCAGAAGGTGCTCATAATCTTTGATGAAAGTAACAATTTTGAACTCACCTAGACAGTAAAATAAACCTATATTAGCATGTTTATGATTTTATAACAATACGTGCAGACTTTGAAATAGTTCATGCCTCCCCAAACACAATCATGAAAATACCTGTTGTGTATATGCCGGCCTATATACCTCAACTCAGAAGGCACACAATGGCTGTTTGTCCCACTTTTAGTGAAGCTAAGAGTGATCAGAGGATTCAGAGAGTGATAATTTGAACCTTTTGTTTTAAGTTCCCTGTCAACCTTTCTTCTAATGGTTTCATGTATTGGTGATTGTTGTGCAATTCAATTATTTCATTAGCAATTAAAGCATGGTAAATTTTGAAATTCTATCATTCATTTCACATTTATTAGTGGGAATTCTCTTAAAAACCAACAAGCAAAGAAAAATGTTCTGCTCATCAAATATGATTATTTGGTTATCCTGAAATACAGTTCATATGAGAAAGGCAAAATAATGCTTAATTATTTATTGGCAAATTTCAAAGCAAAGAATTGGTGCTCTAGTTACTTTCAGTGATGTCCAGGATGTATATTTGCTTTTGAATTTGTTGCTGTTATTTGGTATCATGCCGTGTCCTTACTACATAATATAATGTCCCGTCTTCCATTCTGGCCATAAAAATTGTCAAACTTTGATTCATGTTACCCTTTAAATATCACAGAATTATGTAATGATCTTCACATAAGTTTGTAATTGATCTCTTATACCAATCAGTCAATCAAGTGATATGAAGTAAAATCCAATTATCTTAGCAGCTGGCTCCAAAATTCCTCTGAGGGAGAAATCAATTTTTGCTTAGGGAAATACCTGGCAAATTGCTTGGGATGGAACGAGAGAGAGAGGAGGTGAAAGAGAGGAAAGAAAAAGAAGCAAGGTAATATGTCAAGAACCTAGCGCCCAAGTGGATAAAATTAGCTGAGTGACTTTTTAAAGAATAGGGATCTCTAATGTTTAATGTTACATTGTTTGCGGCATAAACTATTGTCACCACTTCCAAAAGTTTAGTAAAGCCTACTGCATAACACTCAAAGCCTAATATAAAGGAGTAAAATGTTTAATGTATTTTAGGGGGAGAGGAAGCCAAGGAAGGGGCTAGGTTCCAGGTCTGTGCCAAGACAGTATTAACAGCAGACCATACAAGCAGCAGAGTGAGATGAATCAACCAAGCAGAGAAAGGAGCTGAAAGCCATAGATGACTCTGACAACTGGAGGCTTGTCAAAATTCACATATTCTGGAGGAATATTTTGAAAATTCCTCAGGAAATAAAAATGCAAAGTGAGCCAAGCGGATCCAGATCTTCAGCCATAAAGTAACATAATCAATACAAAGACACTGTATTAAATGTGTCTCAAAAGCTTAAATAGAATGTATTGATTGTCTTTTCTACCCTCTTCCTCCACAGGTTAAGACTTTCCCTTTCTACTGCTCTTGTCCAGTTACGGCCTGCTTAGTTATTCCTATGCTTCAGTAATGCCTTCTTAGCTCTGCAATCAGCAATCTGTCCCCACGTGAACTTGAGATTACCTTTCCTGTCAGCAATTTTGATATACCAGTTTCCGTTTGGAAAAGTTCAGAATGGCTTCAGAAAGTCTGGGATTTTAATCTCACGCTTTCATGCTCTTCGTAAGATGCCCTGAACCAGTTGACTGTCTTGATTCCTACCCACCAGGCCGGCTGCTCTGAGCCTTCCAAGAACAGTGAGTTCAAAGCCCTGCTTTTGTGTTCATGTCATTCCCACTTCTAAGTTTTTTGAAAGCAACCACTTCGTGTTTGAAATCTCCTGCCATTTCCCCCAATTCCCAAGTAATGCATTAAAATTGTTAAAACAATGAAAGTTAATATTTGCAGCAATAAGTTTGGAGGATTCAATTATGAAGAACACATTGTCACTGTATTAATTATCTTTTGCTACATAACAAATTCATGAAGAAAATCATGTTTGTTTTGAAAGATGGGAGACATAAATGTATGTTTGTATGCTGGTGATAAAGGCATAGTGGGAAATAAAAATTTGATAATAAAGAAGAGAGAGGAGAGAGAACTGATATCATGTCCTTAAAAGATTGGATTTGCTGTCCAAGAGGAGGAATGACTTTAAGTAGGAGTGTGGGTAGTTTATTTGTAGCAAAAGGTAGGAAAGCAGAGTATATGGTGCAGGTATTGATAACTATGAAAGTCTGATGGTGGAAATCTGCTGGTAGATGGGAAGAGAATGTATGGAAATCTCTTATGATTGCTTCAGTTTTCTCAGTGAAATGAGAAACAAAATCATCAGCTGAGAGTGAGGATGTGCTGAAATATTTGAAAGGAAGGAGATAGTTATCTGTGAGAAGGAGAACAAATGGACTAGGAAACTGAAGTATGATTGCTGGGCACCATTATGGACCCATTTAAATTTACAGGGAGAACATTCAGCCATGTTCAGTTGTCTAGGTATAGGTTTGAAGTAGACAGAAAATTGGGTTTATACAGGCTTGTGATTTGGTCAAGTGACTATAATGAAGTGATAATGAGACTAGGGAACTGAAAGCATATGCAAGGGAGTTAATGTAATGATTGACCATGAAATTTAAGGAGATTTGTGAGGGAAGATAAGCTTCCAAAGGAGTGAAGGAAAATGAAAATATGGTAGGGTTAATGGGTTGGAGATCCAGGTTGGATGAAGATATTGTCTGAGTTGGGGTAGTAGAGAGTACAAACGTGGTAGTTTGAGAATGGGATATACGAAATCAAGATCATGGAGGGGGTGAAATTGTTAGCAAGGTCTGGGGCATGACCGTTAGTGTTAGCGGCTGAGGTAAGGTCAGGTATAAGTTCATTAGAGGAGAGAAGTCCATCCATGTAGATATGGAAATTGCCAAGAGTTAAAGTAGCAAGATTGTTGGATAGAGTGACAGTGAACCAGATGTTTAAACTCTTCAAGAAATGAGAGTGGATGATCTGGAGAACACTAATTACAACCATAGTAAAGGAATAGTGGGTAGTAAAATCCAATGACATGAGATTTAAAAGACAAAGAAAGAAGTCGGAGAACATAAAAAAAGGATTTAAAAAATTATTCTCAGTATCCTTAGAGATATTCAGGAAGCATTCATAAATCAAGAATAGGCTGCTATAAAAAGAGAACAGGTGAAGAATAAAAAACAACGTATAGAAATTGAAAGCATCATTACAAAATAAAATCCAGAGATGGGCTGAACCATAAAGTGGCATATAGAAAGAACAAATTAAAGGTCTGGAAAATAACGATGAGAACACTGTCCATGATAGAGACCAAAATTATAAAGACATGGTATCTAAAAGAGAAGAGTTGAGAGATGCGAAGGAATAAATTGAGGGTGCAAGGAAGTTCCAGAATGAGGGAATGGAATACTCCCATAGTGGAGGAAGAGAATCTCCCTGAACTGAAGAATGATTTCATTCCTCATATTGAAAGAACCAGCAAGTGCTGAACATGGTGAATGAAAAAAGGCACCTACCTACATGCAGCGTGGTAAGATTAGAATACTAAGGATAAAGCAAAAATTCTAGTAGCTTCTAGAAAGGAATGGACTGTTAATTACTAAGGAATGAGAAACAGATTAGTGTCAGACTTTTTTCTAACTAACCGTCTCGAATGTAAGAAGAAAATTGAGCAATATCTTCAAACTAGTGAGTGAAAAGAATTTTTTTATCGTGGTGAAAAAACACATAACATTAAATTTACCATCACAAGCGTCTTTATGTGTACATTTCAGTACTTTTAAGTATATTCATGTTGCTGTGTAACAGATCTCAAGAACTTTTTGTTCTTGCAAAACTGAAACTCTATATCTATTAAAAACAATTTCCTCCTCCCCTTATCCTCTAGCCCTCAGCACCCACCCTTTTACTTTCTGTTTCTGTGATTTACTAATTTAGATACTTCATATGAGTGGAATCATACGGTATTGTCTTTGGGGACAGGCTTATTTCACTTAGCATGTCCTTGAGGTTCATCCATGTTGTAGCACGTTACAGAATTTCCTTCTTCTTTAATATTCCCTGAGTGGAAATAATTTATAATGTAGAAGTCTATGCACAACCTAATTATAATTCAAGTGTGAGGGCAAAATAAAAACATTTCCTGGCATTCCATTTTCAGGTATTTTCGTGCAGTCCACAGAACCTTGAGGATATATTCCAGAAAGAGGAAGACATGGGTACAAGAAAGTCTGGTGAGAAAAATCCAGTAAAACTTTCAGTTGTTAAGTAATTGCCAATGCACAATACAAATAAATTAATTTACAACTCAATTTTAGTTACATTGTGTGATGGGCCAAGGAAAGTTAGAGAATGCCAAGGTTTTTCCATTGTACAGAAAGAGGATATAGATACCAATTTCAGATGTGCTGGAAAAATATAAGTACAAATACGGGTTACAAAAATGTAATGTAAGAATAATCACCAAATTGTATAAATAGACTCTGTCACTTCCGAATGGAAGAAAAGGAATAAAATAGAACATTAATAATGCAAAAAGTCCAGCAGGACAAAGAGGGCAAAAGAAAGCATAGTCAATAGAAAACAGAAACTAGGCTGTAAGAATAAGGACAACTATGTCGTTAGTTGTGATATTTGTTATGCTATTTATAATGGGTAATATTTTTTTAATATTTAATTATAGTTAATAAGCTGTTTGTTAATGGGTGAATTTCTCTATTAAAGGATGGAGATTTTCAAATTCGGTAAAAGACAATATTTAGGTATAGTTTAGAGACAACACTAAAACAAAATGGTACAGAAAGTTTGAAGATTAAAAAAAACCATACAAAACAACCTAACAAAACTAAAGCCTCAATGGCCATATGTCAAAAAGTAGATTTAAGGCCAAAAATATTTGATAAACAAAATGATTATTTTAACATATGAGCAGTTCACTAAGATACAATAACTATGAAGAAAAATTCTTAAAAATACAAAGAGAAAGAAAGTTATCTGAAATCACAGTTAGAAAACACGTTTCTCTCAGAATTTGAAAGATCAACTGGACCAAAAATAGGTAAAAATAAGTAAGATTTCAATAACAATCAGCAAGCTTGATCTAATGTAGCTTTCTCTGCCTCTATCTTTGTAAACCACATATTGAAAATGCACATCTTTTTCAAACCTTCATGAAAAATATGCAAAAAAAAAAATCTATCATTAGTAGAGCTCCCCACCCCCCCCCATTTCAATATATTCTGAAAACCAGAAATAGTTTGGGCCACGTGCTCTGATCACAATGTGACAAAACTAGAAATTAACAACAAAAAGATGAGACGAAGATTCCTAATAATTAAAAATAATTACTTTTGAAGGGGAGAGCAAAATTGGTGTGTAAGGGGGAGGTAAAATTCACATCTCTCAGTTAAGACTTTTGTAATATTACCTTTGTAATTAAAAAATAAAAATCTATAAGAGAAAGAGCAATTAGCAAGTTATTCCTTCAGTGAATGAATAGAATCTCAAATGTTCTCTTTATCTTCTATCCTAATGATATACCTGTAGTATTATAGAGGTAAGCACTATTCCAATTTGATGCAATAAGAAACTGAGGTACAGGGGCCGGCCCCATGGCCGAGTGGTTAAATTCATGTGCTCCACTTTGGGGTCCAGGGTTCACCAGTTTGGATCCTGGGTATGGACCCAGCACTGCATCAAGCCATGCTGATGAGGTGTCTCACATAGCACAACTAGAAGGACCTACAACTAGAATATACAACTATGTACTGGGGGTCTTTGGGGAGGGAAAAAAGATGGTAGCTCATGGCCAATCTTTGTCACCAAAAAAAAAAAAAAAAAGCCCTGATTTGTCATGTTTAAAAAAAAAAAGAAACTGAGGTACAGCTACAAAGCAGATTAAAAGACTAAGTGGCTGAATCATTCTCCCCTTTTGGGGGGCTTGCTGGATGAATCTGCCTTCCCTTTTGACACCTAGAGGTTTTGTAGAAATACATAAACAAGAATATTCATTTGTTTATACATGTTAGTCAGAACCATGCTATAAAGACAGAATAATATATGTGAAAGTTTTCTTGCTTAAAATGTAACCCACTCTAATAGTGTGAGCAGAAATCTTTTTTTTTTTTTTTTCAGACTTTTTATTTGCCAAGGACAAATTCTAGCTGCTGTTGGAGGCAGGAGAGTTCACCGTGTGCCTCATTCTCCGAGAAGTAAATACAAAGAAATGATGACTCTTCTTATGAGGTACAAGGTCTTTCATCCTTTGGAAGGTACAAGACATTCTGTGTTTGGGAAAGTTTATGATCCCTTATTTTGACAGAAAAAAATCTTATTTTGACCAAAAACATAAATATCTTAACTACTAAAGAACATATACTTTTTTTAAAAATAACGGAATATACAAAATAATGAAAGCTCTCCTTTCTTATTCAAAATGAAATCACACAACTTGTTAGGAAACGAGTTTCAGAATTCAAATTCCTCAACCCACTGGGAAAAAGTAAAACTAATAAATCTAATAATAGTTACTTTTCGTTCATATTCCCTAGTGCCTCTCGTTAGTAGCAGTGAGGCTTCCTGCAGTGTTCACAATCCTGACCCCTCTCTCCTTCCTTGATTTTCCTCCAGGAACCTTAAGTTCCTCTCCGTTCTACTGTACAGCGAATCAATCCACCACCCCAATTTTCAACCCTGTGCCCACCGTGGGGCTCAGTAAAACTAAAGCAAGGAGCCCTGCATGTAACGGGCCCCTCCTTGGAAGGAGCTGGGATTGTAAATAACTAGGTCTCAGAAGTTGACAATTAGTTTTTCGTGGCCTGCAAAAGTTAATGTGCTTTGCTCAAGGACAAGTCAGTATGAGGAAGATCCTGTTCTGGGAACCCTTTTATTTGAGTGGTAATAAAATTAAAATACTGTATTTTACATTTCCAAATACCCTTGTGCTGTGTTCTTGAAACATGACTTCTTTCCCCAAGGTGGTCAGGAAACCCCAGCGAGAGCAGCAACCTCAGTTCTAGGAGGAAAATGTTTGCTTCATATGTGTGAGTTCACCTGCCAGAATTTTAAATTAAACTAATTTAGTACAAGTCATTTTTGTACAACCAAGTCATTTTTATATGTTTGGCACAATGTAAAACAAAGGAGAAAGGTCTCACTGTATATGGCATTTAAAGTTGACTTAATGACATTTGTTTCAACTCGTGGGCAGTATATAAATTTGTCCTATGAATGCCAAGCTGAAAATACGACTCTCAGCCCATGCGAACAGCTGACTTAAACCATTTTGCCTTCTCAGTGGTAAGTGGATTTTGGAAGTCTGAGATATTTCCAAATGCATTCTTGGGCTGCTTTATTTATTACCTGGAAGCTCCATGCTTAGAATCAAGTCAGGACACATTGGTGTGTTCTGGAGATTCTGGTGCGTTCTATTTGTACTGGTGAATTCCTTTTGAACTTCCCAGCGTATTCCTCTGTTGAGGTACCCATTTTTGGTGGCAAAGGGGTGTTTTAGAGGGTTAGGAGAAGGAAAGCTGTGATGTTGTGATTTCAAATAAGAAACACATATTCGATCTTCGATCCTATTCCTGTCACAGCCCTCCTTGGAATTTCCTCAATGATAAGAGTGATAAAGCTGTCCTTTGTTATGTTAATGAGATGGCTTTTGGAATGCTCCCAGGTCACCTAAGGTTGAGGGCTGGTTGCCAGGGGAACCAACCAGGTGATTAGAGGGTTGGAACCTTCAGTCCCATTCCACCCCACTCCAGGCAGGGGAAAGGGGCTGGAGACTGAGTTCAATCACCAATGGCCAATGATTAATCAATCATGCCCACGTAATGGAGCCTTCAAAAAACCCCAACGAGGACCAGATTCTAAGAGCTTCCCTGGTGTGTGGAGAGTGATGCACCTAGAGAGGGCATGGAAGCTCCACTCCCCTTCCCATGTTCCTTGTCCTATGCATCTCCTCCATCCGGGTGTTTTTGAGTTAAACCCTTTGTGACAAAGCAGTAATCTATGAATAAAATGTTTCTCTGAGGTCTGCCATGCGCTCTAGCAAATTAATCAAACCTAGGGAGGGGTCCACTGGAATCCCTGATCTATGGCTGGTGGGCAGCAGCACAGGTGATGACCTGGACTGTGATTGGCATCTGAAGGGGGTGGCATTCTTGTAGGACTGAGCCTGTAGCCTGTGGGATCTGATGTTACCTCTAGGTAGGTAGTGTCACAATCGAGCTGAATTGGTGTCTGAGAATGGCTTGGTATAGGGAAAAAACTCCCCTACAAGTTGAAATTGTTGGAGCAGAGTCTTAAAACAAAATCTGCAAGAAACCAGGTTTGAAATCATCAAACTCATTGACAACCCAATAAAATCTAACAATAAACTCTAGGCAGAGCTACGGATGAGTTCTGGAAGTGCATTAAGATCCAAGCAAGAATCGACACTCAGCAGGATTTATTAAACACCCACTTGTACACAATACCAGTCTAAAACGTACACTTAGATTATTTTTGCGCTCATGAAAATTTCTCTTCAAAACTTAAGATAATTTCTAATTCCTTTCTTTGAATTGCTTTCTTTTTAGCATTTATTCCTGCTGCATAATTCAACTTACTGATCCAGTGTTATGATCCCCCACCCTTTTCCTTCTCTTTGCAACTGCTGCATCTATATTTTTCTAGCTGTCCATTCTAGCCTTCTCTCCCTTGGCTTCAGCTTTGTCTCTTTATTTGATTCAAAGGGTGTTGCTGGAGTTTAGGCTGAAGCTTATTGCATCTGACATCCCTTATCTGCCTTCCTGGGGCTTGTTTGAGAATCACTTTCCCACACATTCTCAGGGTAACATATGATGCTTAGTGTTGCTGGTAGAAATCCACTGCTCTGGTGAAATCTAAAGGGTAATTCAAGGGGCCAGCTGGTCCTGTGATCATGAATGACCAACCTAAAGGTAATGCTTGGAGTCAGGACCCAAATAGGCCCAGAGGCTTAGGTTCCATTTAAAAGAGAACATCTTCATGTTTCCCAGCTGTCCTCGCCCTTGGTAATTCCAGACTCATGGGGTTTCTTTCAAGAAGCACCTGTTTGCATTGTAGCCTGAATTTGTAGCAAATTATGTCTACACAGTTGGAAATAACATCAAATTGGCTCTTTTACCAGGCACTCTGGATGGGCGCATTTGGGTTTCATGGATGTTTGTGTGTTCTTGTAGTGTGAAAATGCCTTTATTTAAAACAAATACATTTTCCAGCTCATTATCCCACAGTGTGAAGCCCAATTCTGTTAAAAATAATTACAATGGCTGAATTATTCTGCTGAGAAAAACAGGTATCCACATGCCACTTCGAATCCAAACTTTTGTTTCCAAAAGGCTTTTGACGCGTCAACCCAGGATATTGTGACTTGACAGTTTAAAGAATAGTCCTCTGAGTTTATTGTCACAAATAGTTTCACTGATTTGGCGATGAGAAATCTTTACCAATACTCTCTATAAGCATATTTCACATGAGTCTTAGATTACACCAACAGGAGAGTTTCTTTTATTCTATTTTTTAATTAAAAATATTGAAACTCATTAGATACTATAGTCTTGTTGGGAGGGAAATAAAAGGTTTATCTTATGACTTGCTATATGTATATTAAAAAAGTCTAATTTGCTTTGGGAAAATAAGAGTAAAAATCTGAAGAAAGGTAGAACTTTAAAGATGCAAAAATTCCAATTCTCAAACAAAGTTTGAGACTTTTGGGTCCATGAACCTATGCCATGAACTTCAAACGAACCAGCCTCTAAACTCTTTGTCCATGTTTATCTTTGTCAGGATGATCCAAGGCAATTTGCATGGCTTATTCTTCCCTCCATCTTTAATTTGAAGAGAATTAAAGAATAGGCAGGTGAGGAAGAGAGAATTGAATGCTCTGTTCGCAAGAAATTTTTTTCGGTGTCTAAAACTTCATGTTACTCAAGTAATTAGAGTTGATCATTAATTCTCAGTAAGTTTCTAAGGTTAAAGCAGTCATGTTAGCCAGGGAGACTGGAAAATTCCTCCAGGCAAATACCATTTTTTCAGTAACTATTTTGGTGTGCAATAAAATTTGGACTATGACCGCATTGGCTCTCCTAAAACGGACACTGGACAGAGAGACACTCTAATCCCTAAAGGTGCATTTTTCTGGTCCTCAAAGATGCTCCTTGAATAGTGCTGTGAGATTTTGGGAACCACTGTGTATTGTATATCCTCATCTTGGTGATTCACTCTGCACTTTAACATACTAAAAATCCTAGGAAGTTCTGCAATAGTATAACTTGTTTAACTTTATTTAACCCGTTTCTGAAACTTACATGATGATGGTGCCCTTTTTATATGCAACATTTATTAATGTTCTGAGATTCCACAGAAGGAATGCTACGTTTTCCTTAAAGAGCTTTGCAAGGAAGATATCCAGAATTATCTCCTGATGTACAGGTTATGGTTGATAACAAATGTCATATGCACAGATATTGCCAAAAATATTCTAAAATCTTAGAAGATGTGTGAAGGCCCAAGATATAAGGAGGATGTAGCAGTGAGTATAAGAAACATGTAATTCAATCTCAAATTTGGTTTAGGTTTTTCTGGCAGACTTGTCATTCTTTCTTTTAAAATGATCACAATTTATTCTTGAGATATAAGCTAATGTTTACAGACACTATTATACATGTGCCACGTTGCTGGAAAGTAAGGGACTGGTTAAATGTTAGTGGTTGTTCAATTTTAGGGTGAAATAGTCTGAAATTTAAATTTAAAAACTTTTATGTTTAATATATATATTATTTTGAAAAGTCTGTAATAGAAATGTTTGAGTTTCTTCCCCCACCCCCGCCCCTCCACCCTTTTGCATATTTTAGAAGCAATTCTAAATCACCTCCTTGTACATGGTAGAATGTCAGGTGCCATGGGGGATAAGAAGAAACAGAAGGCATGGTTCCTGGCCTTGAGTAGCCAATTAGAAACGACTTGGGGTTGGACTTTCAGACTGACTAGGTAGAATGGCTACGTAGAACAAAGAGAAGAGGTGCATTCTGGGTGTGGGGTTCAGCTGAACAAACAATAGAAGCAGAAGGAAATCTGGTCTCATCCCATAGTCAGCTAGCACCAGGAAGCAGAAATAACTCAGGTTGCCCTGAGTGGAGTAGTACCAGCTCTCAGCTGGGTGGCTACTCACTCAGAGGGGAATGGCCCCAATCTGCAGCCAGAGCCCCTTCATTGCTTTTTGTGTGGATATATCTTCCTCCCAGTTTAGAACAGTTTAATTAAAAGAGTTTTGTTGAGGTCTGTGAAGAAAGGATTATTTATGAACCTGGATTGACATAGGGGAAAACTCTACGAGGAGTCTGAAGTCTGTCCCTCTGATGGATGTGGTGACAACTTTATACAGGATGATTTTCCAGCAGGGTCATGGTTGTTGTGTTAATGAAAAGCCTTTTCCAAATGGTATTTGTGGGGTCTCAAAGGGGCTTAGACTTCCATCTAATGAAGGAAGGAGAATATGTCTAGAAACCTAGACACCAGGTTTTTACTGGAAAGTTGATGTTTTTCTCAGCCCTGAAAAGGAAAGGAAGAAGAGGCACATTTTCCACTTTTCTAAATAAATAAACAATCCTTTTATTTCCTTTTGGGAAGTTTAGCTAGTTTTGGGAAAGGTAGAAAGGGAGTAAAGGAACTGGAGGAAAAGGTAAGGAAGGGTCAGACTAGTTCATGGCTGTTTGCTCGATGCCAAGTTAAACTGAGAGCCCTGGTCACCCCACCTTCATTGCCCAAGGTGCAAAAGGGACACAATCAGCTATTTCATAGTGACCATTAGACTTGAAAGATCAGAAAAAGGACACAGTAAGGAATATTATTTCTGGTGAAAGATTAACAAAACCCTACTCTGACTCTCTGCTATGTACCACCTTTGTTTTTTTATGTGCTTGTTATGAAGGACTTTCCCTGTGGGCTACAGTTAGTTAACCAATTAACTGGGAGTTACTCTCCGAGAATTAACTAGGACTTTGCAGTCTAAAGATAGAAAAGCCTCAAGAAGAAAGGATTAATTTAATTTCTATTGAAATTAGAAAGGCTTTGGACATTTTTCTGGTGGCTTGTGAGATTTTGGTGTGTCTTTCCAAGCACAGTCAAATCCCGGATTTGCTGCCATGCCTACATCAGTCTGATATAGCGATGGAAGTGCTGCTTCAATGAGGCGGGCAGGTTTTGTTTAATGTTAAAACCATCACCTCTCTTCTTAAAATTGTGGAACCAGTACTTTAAAATGTAGCTGATAGTGGATGTATGACAGTGTAATTTATTCTAAGGGAATTTTAAATTGGTATATAGATACACTGAAAACACAAACCTGAAAAAAAGTTCTTCGAAAATACATTGCCCACAAGCATTGAAATTTTATGTTGTCAGCTTTACCAAGATATCTAAAACTGATAGAACACAATAGGAGAACTAATAGGAATATAATAGTTTAGCTGTTTTACCTAGAATCATTTAACTGATTTACTCTTTATTTTATAGCAGCTAAGACTCATTTTAAGACGTAAAATGTGTACGCAAGTATGGCATCATGTCTTTGTCGTCAGTCTCAGGGGCGGGGATTATTCAAAGATTAGCCTGACTAACAAAGTTATTTCAGTCTACAAGAGTACAGGGTGCAGCCTAAGGGCTACAAAGGCAGGGGTGTAGTTCTTGGGGCCAGTTGGCTACTGAACAGCCTTTCAAGTGTGGTCTGACTGAGGGGACTCTGGGAATTGGCCAACGATGGGCTAAAGAAGGCTTTGACTCAGTCCTCGCCTGGAGGTGCCAATTACAACGCAGCCTGCGTGGCGCCACAGAGAAGTAAACACAGGGCACTATAACAGCGCTTTTAGCATCTAACTCAGGCTTGGGGGGCAGCAAAGACTCCTTAGGGAGTGGTTACCGTTGCAGGAAGTAGAAGTGTCTAACAGGGAAGCTATTATCCAAGTGCAGAACAACTAAATGTCAGTTACTGCAAGTGTTCATATATGATGGGATACTTTGTAGTACAAGAATATTAAAACTTTGCACATGTGTAGTGCATCCAGTTTAGTAATGTTAAACTGGATTAATAACGTTAAACTATAGCATTATCTCATACCAGCTGAGTATTATCTACTTGAATATTTCCTGATCTTCTCTTTTCCAGACACATGGTAGGACTATACTTTCCTAATTTGCTGAAATAAATATAGTCATCAGACTTGCCTTGACCACAGAAATGTGAACATAAGTGATATGTGTCACTTCTGGGTGGACGTTTTAAAAGTTTGTAGGCAATTCGCCATCTTTTTTCCCCTGCTGTGATGATCCAGAAAGCATGTATCTAGATAAAATGCTCCTCGACTGGGTCTTGAGTGACTATGAGAAACAGAGTCACCCTGTCAACTCATAATGGACATGTGGTATGAGTGAGAAATACATTTTTGTTGTCTTAAGCCACTGAGATTTTTTTTAATAGTGTAACCTTGTCCTCCCTGACAGATATAGACATCCATCTGTAATTACTCCTATGAACTTTCATGATACTGGGTAAAGGAAATTAATGCTGAGTAAAATGCAGGTTTCTAGCACTTTTTTTTTTTAGTAGACGTTATTATTTTTAGAGCAGTTTTAGGTTTAGATCAAAATTGAGCTTAAGGTTCAGAGATTTCCCATATATATCTCCTGTGTCCACACATGTATAGCCTTCCCCATTATCAATGACCTCACCAGAGTGATAGAGTTGCTGAAATTGATGAATCTACACGGACAAATCATAATCACCCAGAGTCATAGTTTACATTAGGGTTCACTCTTGGTGTTGTACGTTCTATGGTTTTGGACAAATGGCATAATGACATGTATCCACCATTGTAGTATCTTGCAGAGTATTTCCACTGCCCTAAAAATCCTGTGTGCTCTGCCTGTTCCTACCTCCCTCTCCCCAACCCCTGATAATCACTCATCTTTTCACTGTCTTCATAGTTTTGCCTTTTCTGTAATGTCATATAGTTAGAATCATACACTATGTAGACTTTTCAGACTGGCTTCTTTCACTTAGTAATGTATGTTTAAGTTTCCTCCGTGTCTTTTCATGACTTGATAGCTCACTTCTTTTTAGTGCAAATAATATTTCACTGTCTGGCTGTACCATTGTTTATTTATCCATTCACTTACTGCAGCACATCTTGCTTGCTTTAAGTTTTGCAATTATGAAGACAGCTGCTATAAATATCTATGTGCAGGTTTGTGTGTGGAAATAAATAAGTTTTCAACTCTTTTGGGTAAATACCAAGGAGCACGATTGCTGGACTATATGGTAAGAGCACGTTTAGTTTTGTAAGAAACTGAAAAACTATCTTCCAAATTGGCTGTACCATCTTGCATTCCCACTAGCAATGAATGAGAATTCCTACAGCTCCACATCATTGCCAGCATTTGATGACGTCAGTGTTCTAAATTTTGTCTATTCTAACATGTGTGTAGTGGCATCTCGTTTTAATTTGCATTTCCCTGATGACATATGATGTGGAGCACATTTTCATATACTTATTTGCCATTTTTCTATCTTCTTTGTCGAAATGTCTGTTAAGATCTTTGGCCCATTTTCTAATTGTGTTGTTTTTTTTATTTTTGAGTTTTAAGAGTTCTTTAATATTTTGCATAACAGTTCTTTATCAGATGTGTCTTTTGTAAATATTTTCTCCCAGTTGGTGGCTTGCCTTTTCATTCTCTTGACAGTGCCTTTCTCAGAGTAGAAATTTTTAACTTTAGTGAAGTCCAGCTTACTGATTCTTTCTTTCGTGGATCCTGCCTCTGGTGTTGTATCTAAAAAGTTATTGCCATACCCATGGTCATCTAGGTTTTTCTTATGTCATCTTTGAGAAGTTTTGTAGTTTTGCGTTTTACATTTAGGTCTGTGATCCATTTCGAGTTAATTTTTGTGAAGGTGTAACATTTGTGTCTAGATTCATTTTTTTTTTGCCTGTAGATGTCCAGTTGTTCTAGGACCATTTGTTGAAAAGACTGTCTTTTCTCTATTGCATTGTCTTTGTTCCTTTTTCAGAGATATTTGCTCCGTTTTCAATAGTTGTGGGTCTATTTTGGGGCTCTCTGTTTGTTCCATTGATCTATTTGTCTATTCTTTTGCCAGTATACATTGTCTTGATTATCATAAGTCTTGAAGTTGGATAGGGTCAGTCCTCTGACTTTGTTCTTCTTTGATACTGTGTTGGCTATTCTGGGTCTTTTGTGCTTCTAGTGCTTTTTGTGCCTGGCATCTATTATGGTGATCCAAAGGCCTTTTTTGGATTTCTTTCTGGATTATTAACTGCCAAAAACCGAGTTGCGACTCAGTGAGTTGTTCCTGTAGAAGAGATAGCCATTGCATCCAGACACAATCTAAATGAGTCAGATTCACAAGAAGCATTTAAGTAATAATGATTCAAGTCCATATGTAATTAGTCCTAGAATGATCATAATTCAAACGTATTTCAACAGACCTAAGATTATCTCTTAGTTATAGTTTAAAATAATTCAATAACCAATTTGTATCAATGTATTTACTCTCTAGGCAGGTGAAGCACACGATTTACTTTTCCTGTCTTGCTTCATGACAGCAGTGCCTTTCCAGTCACCCGGGCCCAGTTCTCTCTGTCACTCCTCACAGCCCAAGCAATTGCCAAGACCTCCTGTGTCCTGCTCCAAAGTCCCTCTCCTGTCCATCACCTTCTTCCCACGGCGTTGCCAAGGCCTAGTGCATGCTCTATTCATCACTTTCTGCCTTACTGTGTCTTTCTGATTCAATTTCTTGGGCTCCAGTCTACCCTCTATATTGCTATTGTTTCTTTTCTAAATCAGATCTGGAATTTTAGTTAAAAATGGGAGGCTAGGATTCACAGTTTGATAAATTTTTAATGTGTCTTCTATTGTTTCTACCTTCTGAACTCATTCTCCACTTGTCTGTTGGCTTTAGTGTTTGAGCTTCTTGTTCCCATCACATAGATGAGTTCAGTGAAAAAATTTAATTTATGTGGGAGACATTTGTGATATTGTACTGTATGAGAGATATTCTTTCCCTTATTGTACTGGTGGCACAGTAACAATAACACAAGAACTATAGCCTCAAATTCAAGTCAGGTGACATTTGTTTGTCTTTTCTTCCAAAAACTTATTGGACTCCTTGTTCCCATAGAATAAAGGAATTCCAGGACATCTATGCTTGTTTCTAACTTCACCTGCTAGTTTGTCCTTAAAGGTAGAAACTCTTATTATTCCTTAGTATATTTCATATACTGTTGTACATACTCAAAATAAATGCTTTTAGACTTGATTTGCTGAATAAATTATTTACCCTAATGCATATTAGGTATATGAGAACCTGGGGTTATTTGATAACTTTGCTGAAATTTTAATGAACTTTTAATAAAATACAATGAATATCTTTAGTTGAAAAAGAACTATGGCCTCAGTTAGACTAAACTAGTCATTTTAGCACTGCATCTCATCTGTAAATTTAATGGAGAGTTAGACCAAAATGTCACGTATGGCAACAACTTTTTCCAAAATAGTGACGTCCAGTGGAAAAGGCATTTCACATAGATATGGTGGAGCTATTAAATCTTTGTCAGGGCAGACCGTAAACCCACTATTTACAGAAAATACAACTTTCATTTTAAGCGAGCCCTGGATCTGCCCATCTTGGTGATCAAATGAGGGATACAAACAAGGATTGTACAAAGAGAACACAGCTGTTTGGGAGAAGCTAAGGAAAGTATCTTAGAGAAGGTAGATTGAACCAGCCCTTGAAAATCGGTAACGGTTTGGAAGGGAAACAGAAAAATCCTAGGGGCAGGAATAAATAATTGAGAAGCCAGTCTGACTGGAAATCATTTAGAGAAGGAGATTGAGGTTAGACTGAGTAGGTAGGTTAAACTAGACCCAAAGAGTCTTGGATAGCAAACTGAGAAGTTTGAACTCTATACTCAGGGCCAGTACTTCTTAGCTGGGGCCAAAGGTAGGAGGGGATAGCAAAACTAAGAGGGCTTCTTAAAACTTCATTGCCCTCCAAATGCCTCAGTGCTAACGTGCACTGAATGGGCCTGTGTGGTGAGCCATGCTACTGATAGAGTGCTTGAATTGCTTTTGGCAAGAACGAATATTTGAAAACCACTGCTGTAGGCAATTAGGAGCTATTGGAAGTTCATGAGTAGAAGAGTTTATGCCAAATAGTTATATAAATCACACAATGAGCTTCATACAGTGTCCCAAATCCCTCTCGAGCCTCTTTGACACCACTAAAGAAATATTTGACAGATGGAGTAATAGAACCCATACTTGTCTTTTTTACTTACTATTTAAGATGCATTATGGAGTTACAACCAACAGAAGGAATGTTTAAAATATTTATGCATATTTCAAAAAGGAAATATGGAATTGTAACATTCATGCATATTATAAATTCTGGGATCATTTTTACCTCTTAATACACAGATGATTTTTTATACACTTTAAAAGGAGATTATTCTGGGTAAATGTCATGAAATGAACTCTCTCTCAGGGCAAAGGTATGGCCAATTTATAAATTCCTTTTAAAAATAAACGAAGAAGTGTTTCTTTCCATCTGTTCTAAGTGGTTCTGCACCTGAAGTCGGATCTGAGTCTGAAGCCTGCCAACATTTACATGCTGATTAATCCTGTAAAATTTGATAGAGTCATTCCACTACAACACCTGGAATAATTGCATAGTTGCTGGCAAAAGAGAGCAGAAGGTACTGTTAAATCTGCCAATCATGGTGTAGTTAATAGTTCCCCAGAAATTGCACTAAATACTGGAGTCCTGACCTTTTTGTTTATTCACGACCCATTTTCTTTGTATTCTTCTTCCTTTGATTTGATTGTTTGTTGCTACATTTAACAACGACAAAAAGAAGAAGCAAGCCACCCACACCAAAATCCTCCCTTCATCCATTAAAATTAAGCATTAATCATAACAGAGGCTGAGAGAACAGTGAAGCCACTGAATCCCAAAGCACATCAGTAAAATGCAGGATGGGGCTCTTTTATCAGCAAGGTAGGTCTGCTGGCTTCCCCGTGTTGGACTGGGCCCAAGCTATGGTGCGCCCTAGCCTGGGAACAATTCATTATGGTAAATTATGCTACATAGTTACCCCAGAGCACCTTTTGATATTTTTTATGTTTTATTAATAGTGTCTCCGTTCTCATATTGATTCTGAGAGCCAAGAAAAAAGGAAAGGACACAGGTGTTTTAGTTTCCCATTATATTGATAGAAAACTTACACATGTAATGGTTGTAACACTTTTCTATAGCTAATTCTGGTTGAATATCCTGATAACCACCAATGGAAAAAAAAAAATACGACACTGGTCTACAGAGGTAAGCGGCATAATGGAAAGTATATGGGTTTTAGAATAACAAGCCTTGAGTAAGTTACCTAAGCATGCTGATCCTCAATTTTCTCGTCTATAAAGCATTAATAATGGTGTGTATACATTTGTACTCAACATACATTGGTCTTCTCACTGTATAATTTGCTCAGTTGTTACATTTTCTAAATTTGTAAACTAGTTGGTGTGCAATATGTGTTATGTATGAAGTGCTAATAATTTATTAACACCTATGCAAACAGTATCTGCCTTTTAATAAAATACAGCTTTTTTACAAATTAGCAAATAGAATAACCTGGCCATTTATATAGATGAGAGAAACCTGAAATTATTTTTAGAAAAAGAAGATTGTAAATAAATAAAATAAACCATTTAGAATGAGTGGAGATAAAAATTTCACTAGATTACAATTTTCAGAGTTCTTTAAAAATAATATTTATTGTGTTTTTTGTGATTACAAGAAGGATATATTTAAATTGTATAAAGTTTGAAAAGCATAGAAGAGCACAAAAGGAATTGCCATTATACAGGATAGATTGAAGACACTGTTTTTCTTAAAAAGAAATTGCCCAGCATGTCAGTAAATACATTTTAAAAGGCATAAAACCTCAAGGACACACCAAAGGGAAGGATATGACAGCAGACAGATGTAAATAAAATTTTGGAGGATGGGACACAGATGGATTGGTGCTAAATAACCTAGAAGAGTGAGAAGGTAGAAATCTAGTTATATGCAAGGGGGAAGGATTAAAAAACCGCCTAACAGCTTTGAGCTTCCAAATTCAGGATTACAGGCTTATAAAATGTTTAACAGTCTGGGGCAGGGTAGGGCTGAAAATGGGAAGACTGCTTTGAAATCTATATAACGAATATTTAGGTCCCCAGGCTCCCTTATGCCAGCAGAAGACATCTTTTGTGGAAAGGTGAATCAGAGACTCTGGATCCAAGGTATAGTTGAGGCACGAGGTAGATTAAGCGAAAATCTGTACTAGGGATGTGTATTCCTACTTTTCAGGTTACATGTAGAAGGACTTCCCTAGGGTAGCATTCTCGGCATCTTGCCCTATCCTTGTCTCACTTTTTCCCATGGGCGAGGAGACAATCGCCTGATTATTGAGTTATAACTATCAATCAGTCTTTCATGACTGGGAGGATCTAATTCATCAATCTTTTTTCTTCTCTCTCAGGGCGAGGCTGAGATCGCCGGTAAGTGCGTCAGCTCCGTAAGCCTGAAATTTCCCTCAGGGATGCTGCCCAAGGTCTACACTAGGGCATGGGATTTGAGCAAGCTCATTTATCCCTCACATCTAAGTGATACTCTTCTAGCCAAATCAGTGAGAAAGATGATATTTGGACTCCCAGATGTTTTAAAACCTGGGCAGAATTTTAAGGCAACAATGCTGTTATTAGTTGATTCCTTAAATATCAAACAGTCTGCATCTTGAACAAAAAGTTTCACAATCCTGTTTGTCCACCTGACTCCCAGAATATTGTCCACTGGCATAATATACTTCAAGTAGCAGATGGGTCAAACCTTCCTGAGGAATCGACCAAAGAAAAACAACTGCAGATATTGGCATTTGGGACTCCTCCAATGAAATGGCCAGGTTCTTGGATGTTCACATAGGGACGATAAGCCTGTCCACGCAAAAGAGTCTCCAGCCATCATTTCAGTGCCCCACTCTTAAAAATAAATTCACACTCAAGGACTTTTGAGGAAAGGCTCTAATATAAAAGACAAAGACAAGAAGAAAAAAGAATGAAGGAAAGAATTTCAGAGAAAACAGAAATAATACATATATCAGAAGAAAACATCACACTTCCTATTTAATACCCTCAAAGGGGAAATAAATTATTCCATGAAATAAGAATAGGATAGTATAAAAATGTAATATTCAGGAATAAGGCAAATGTCTTAGAAATTGAAAATATGGTAGTGCATTAGTTTTCTATTGCTGCTATAACAAATTTAGTGGCTGAAAACAACACAAATTTATTATCTTAGAGTTCTGAAAGTCTGACGTCTCATGAGCTTAAATCTGGGTGTCAGCAGGACAGAATTCCTTTCTGGAGGCTCTAGGGAGAATTTGCTTTCTTGCCTTTTCCATCTTCTAGATGCTGACTGCATTTCTTGGCTCAGGCTTCCCTTCCATCTTCAAGTCTGGCAATGGCTGGTTGAGTCTTCATCACATTGCATCACTCTGACTCTAACTCCTCTGCCTTCCTCTTCCACATTTAAAAGCCCTCATAATTACATTAGGCTCACCCAGATAATCCAGGATAATCTCCCTATCTTAAAGTCTGCTAATTAACAACCTTAATTCCAACTGCAAATTTAATTCCTTGCGATGTAACATAACATATTCACGGGTTCAGGGATTAGAGCGTGGATATCTTTTTGAGGTGGGAGGCATTATTCTGCCTACCACAGACAGCAAAAATGAAACAATCTAATTGAAGGACTGAAGATAAAATTGTAGAAGAGCCCAGTCAGTAGAAGAAAAGAATAAAGAGATGAGAATTGGAGAGAAAAACAGTTAAGACATTTGAAAACCAAATCCAATTAATAGAAATTCTAGAAAGACCCTGATTTCAAAATATACTACAAAGGTATAGTAACCAAAACAGCGTGGTACTGACACAAAAACAGACACGCAGATCAATGGAACAGAATCAAGAGCCCAGAAATAAACCCACACGTTTATGGACAGCTAATATTTGACAAGGGAGCCAAGAGCATACAATGGAGAAAGGAGAGTCTCTTCAATAAATGGTGTTGGGAAAACTGGACAGCCATATGCAAAAGAAGGAAAATAGACCATTATCTTACACCATGCACAAAAATAAACTCAAAATGGATTAAACACTTGAATGTAAGACCCTAAACCAGGAAACTTCTAGAAGAAAACATAGGCAGTACATCTTTGACATTGGTCTTAGCAGCATATTTTCAAGTACTGTGTCTGACTGGGCAAGGGAAACAAAAGAAAAAAGGAACAAGTGGGACTACATCAAAGTGAAAAGCTTCTGCACAGCAAAGGAAACCATCAACAAAATGAAAAGACAACCTAACAATTGGGAGAAGATATTTGGAAACCATTTATCAGATAAGGGGTTAATACCCAAAACATACAAAGAACTCATATGTCTCAACAACAAAAAAACCGAACAACCCAATTAAAAAATGAGCAAAAGATCTGAACGGAGATTTCTCCAAAGAAGATATATGGATGGCCAACAGGCATGCGAAAAGATGCCCAACGTCATTAGCTATCAGGGAAATGCAACTCAAAACTACAATGAGATATCAGTTCACTCTGGTCAGAATGGTTATAATTAACAAGACAGGAAACGAGTGTTGGAGAGGATGTGGAGAGAAGGGAACCCTTGTACACGGCTGGTGGGAGTGCAAGCTGGTGCACCCACTGTGGAAATCAGTATGGAGTATCCTCAGAAAATTAAGAATAGATCTACCAAATGATCCAGCTATTTCACTGCTGGGTATTTATCCAAAGAACATGAAAACACAAATGAATAAAGATACCTGCACCCCTGTGTTCATTGCAGTAATATTCACAATAGTCAAGACTTGGAAGCAACCTAGGTGCCCATCAATGGACGAATGGATAAAGAAGATGTGGTATATATACATAATGGAATACTACTCAGTCTTAAGAAATGATGAAATTCGGCCATTTGTCATAACATGGATGGACCTTGAGGGTATTATGCTAAGTGAAATAAGTCAGAGGGAGAAAGTCAAATACCCTATGATCTCACTCATAAGTAGAAGATAAAAACAACAACAGGGGCTGGCCCCGTGGCCGAGTGGTTAAGTTCGCGCGCTCCACTGCAGGTGGCTCAGTGTTTCGTGGGTTCGAATCCTGGGCGCGGACATGACACTGCTCATCAAACCACGCTGAGGCGGCGTCCCACATACCACAACTAGAAGGACCCACAACGAAGAATATACAACTATGTACCGGGGGGGCTTTGGGGAGAAAAAGGAAAAAATAAAATCTTTAAAAAAACAAAAAACAAAAAAACAACAACCAACACACAGCAATAGAGATTGGATTGGTGGTTACCATAGGGGAAGGGGGGAAGGGAAGGCAAAAGGAGGGATTAGGTTCACATGTGTGGTGACGGACTATAATTAGTTGTCCAGTGGTGAACATGATGTAATCTACACAGAATTCGAAACGTATTACGATGTACATCTGAAAGCAATATAATGTTATTATCCAATTTTAGTGCAATAAAAAATAAAAATTAAAAAAAGAAAAGAAATTCCAGGAAAAAAAGATAGGATAAACTTATTTTAAAATAAACAAAATAATATAAGAAAATTTCCCAGAACAAGAAGACTTTCATCTCTGATTAACAGAAATTATAGAAAGAATACAGAAGGAACTTATTGGAGAGAATTATCAGAGGAATAATGTAAGAAAATTCCCCCAGACTTCCCCAAAGTCTTGAATTTCTGCATTCAAGAGTCCAACAGAATGTTTGGAAAGGGATTGCCTCAAAATATATCATACATTTCAAAACACTAAGGATAAAAAAATACGTGAAAAATTTCCAGAGAGAGAGAAGAGGGCATGTACAAACTGACCTTCTCTAATGACCCTGACATTCTCTACAACAATGTTGAAAGCTCAAAGGAAAGTAGGTAATATTTCCCAAATTCTAAGAGAAAATAAATCTATTCTTGAATTCTCATCCTGGATAAATTGTTAATTAAGTGGAAGGGTTAAAAAAAATCTTTGCCTTCTATGCATCCTGTCTCAGAAAACAACTTGAAGGTATGAAGATGGGGCAATGAACTAAGAAGGCAAGGAACAAAGTACTCAATAAGAGAGTATGGTAAATATAAGTTTCAAATAACTGGTGAAGGGAAGTTCCATGCTGACTACTGTGAAGCATATCTAGGTTACAAGTGGTCTGAATGGAGTGAAAGGACAGACAGCTGCAGTAGGCATAGCTCCAAAAAAGTTTAAAAACAGAAAAAGGAAGAAAGATATATTACCTAATGTATTCTATTTTAATGAGAAGATTGTGATACAGAAGTACCAAAAAATTTGGACCTAAATTAGGATCAATACTTTGAAAAATAAGCAAATTAAACAATAAGGCAATTAATAACTCAAGTAAAAACAAAAAAGCTGTAAAGAAAGCAGACATAAAAATAATACACCATGTAAGTCAGTTCTAAATTGTATTTATATAATAGTGAAAACTAAATACTAATTCAACTAAATTATTGTTATTTGGGGAAGATGAGGAATATATGTAGGTGTGTGGTTTAAAACAGTTAAATCTTCATTTTTCTTAGTAGGAAGTAAAGGAAGGTGTCAAAAACAGATATTTCAAGAATGTTCAATACAAACATTTTGAAATGAAGATAAAGAAACAGTTAAAAGAGTTAAAAGACTCAGGAGTTCAGAGAGTTGGAGCACATTACAATTTGCATTTTTAAGCTACGTACAAGTAATACTTTTCAAAAATAAAAGTTAAACTAATTTTCCTTTTTATCTATTTCATTTTATAACTCTCTCCCTCTTATTCACTATGATCCAGCCACACTGACTTTCTTCCTGTTCCTTGAAAATGATACCTTGCCATCCAAGGGCTTTTACACGTGTTATTCTATTTTTTAGGAACATATGCCTTCAAAAATTTCCAAATCTGGCTTAATATTCATCTCTCAGCTCAATCATCACCTCCTTAGGGAGGTGTGGTGGAGTGAAGATGGTTGAAATTTTTGATACTCCTATTTCTCCTTCTCTTGAATCTGAGCTGGGCTGTGACTACTTGATCGACAGACTATGTCAATAGTGATGCTTTGCTAGATCCAGGCCTAGCCTTTTAGAAGACTGGAAGTTTCTACCTTGGTCTTTTAAAGCCCTAAACTGCCATGTAAAAAGTCTGACTACTCTGATGCCATCATGTTGCGAGAGAATCCAAGCCCCACAGATAGTGGTATGTAAGTACTGGCTTGCTTGAACTCAACTTCCTGCAAGGGCAATGGAGAGCTGTCTCTTCAGGCAGAGGCTAGGAAGTTTCCCGATAGTGAATCTGCTCCTTTCTCTGTGGTACTCTTGTGTGGGCCCTCATCACAGCCCTGGCCCCCTAAACCCTCTCACATCCTCCTAGATAAGTCACTCCATTTCCTGACCAGCCAGGCCTCTCTAATTTTCTCTGTCTTGTAGAAGAGTCAGGGTCTGCATATATTTTCTTTCCAAGCACTGTTTCTGGCAAAATCTTTAAGCACTATTCCTTCAAGTCCTTAGATGTTTAATTTTCAGATACCAATTTTCAAACAAAGTTCTTCAAAAATTCTGACCATTACAAGTATAAAGGATCATCTCTGGTGGGAATTTTATAAAACTCTGAAACTCAAAATCTGACCTTTTATTTTTCATTCTTGCCATTATGGACAATGAAAGCCTCTGACCCAGTAGGCTAAGGAGAGTGTTACAGGGTAATGGTATCTACAAAACATATTCCACCATATTATCATGCTGCAGAGCTGGAATATGAACACTGACAGAATGTCAAAGGCTGCATATAATCACTATGTTATTGTCTCTCAAGAATTTATCCTTGTTTAAACAAACTCACTTTTCTCTCAATCAGGAAAAAGGAGGGGGAAAACCCTTGGTTATAGGCTTCCTATAGTGTGAGTGTGCGCGCGCGTGCACGCGTGCGTGCGAATGTGAGTGTGTTTGCGTGGGCTGCACATTAGACCTAATTACATGGTAGTGATACTATCAGAAAAATAGGTTCTTATGCAAAGCCAATGACTAACATTAGCTCTCTCTAAGAGCGGACTTGAAAATGAATCTTTAGTCTACCCGTTTTTCTCTGTAGGCATGCATAAAAGATTTTCCCTAGATATGAATGCTGTGGAATCAATCAGATTTAAACTATTTGAATTCAAAGGAAGGATAAGTTGACACAACATTCTAGGGTAGTATTTCAGTTCAGTTGTTAGAGTTCTAAATGACTCTAAATTTGTTAGTCACTGTTGTAAGCTTCACGATTCTTCCTATTTCTCAAGAGTGTCGTACTGTGTAGGAACCATATTAACTTGCTGACTCATACCCTAAAGGCCCAAAAGAGTTAATTAACAGCTTCTGGAGGTGTGTGTCTTATTTATTAAATACTGTCTTTTGGCAACATTCACTATAAAGTGCTATGCAGGGCAACTAAGACCAACATTTTCCCAAACATCGAGACAGATAGCAGGGATTCACCCCTCCGTACTTCTCAGATGACTGCTTATTTATCTCTGAGTCTCATCACGTCTTCCATAGACTCCATTCAAACTTTCAGGTGAGTTTTTCGAAAGTGAAAGTGAAATAAGCATAGCAATTTTATTGTTAATAGATGTTAACCATAGATGTGGAATGAGGTAGAGAAAGAAAGGAAAGATTTGGAAGATGTGGGTTTCCCACAGGGTGAACCCGGGAGCATTCATGATATCCCAGGCTTTGGAAATTGTGAGATTAAGAAAGTGGCTAGAAGTTACGGGGACGTGTTATGTTGCATTATGGATATTGAGTATTCTGCTGTTATAAACAAGTACGCTGAATTTGGTTGTTCAGCTTTCGAAGCATTGAATTCTTCAAGAATCTGATGGTTGGGGTAAAGGTTCAAGATCAGGGCTGTACGGATAAGGGACATTCCTCACTTGGGGAAGTTAGGGTTTCCTACTGATTTCATTTACTCCTTGAGGCAAAAATGTCTACCAAACACCCATTATGTAGAATCTACACAATTGAAAATCTTTTTAACTGGAATCTTACTTAAAAAAGTTAGATAAGAGCCATTACACTAAGCTGTAGGACAATGGGTTCTTGAGAGGAGGATACTGTTTAGTCTCTTTGCTTCATGACATCTGCCAGGGTGCCTTACATGCAGCAGGTGGTCATAATGTCAATACAGGTGAGTTGACTTAGTTAACCATCAGAGAAAGAAGAACTTGCATTCAATATAATTATAGAGTCAACTATGAAAATTGTTTTAAGATGGGTGAATCTTGGGAACATTAATAACATTTAATTTGGATAATCAATTTATCTGAGTATTCTGATTTTCAATACAGAATACTGTATTGAAATACAGAATACTGTTTTGAATAAATGGAGATTCAAATGTTTCGAATAAATAAATACTGGGAAAAAAAACCTTTATTTTCTGGGACCATTTTATGTAATAGTTGACTATGGATCTGTGTGCTGTCCTTCAAATATTCGTTCGTTTATTCATTCAATATATATTTATTTAGAATTTAATACCTGTTGAGCATTGGAAAAACATATACGAAAGATAAATACTCTTTGCTTGTTCCAGGAGCTTACGATATAGCTGGCATGGGAGTGGGGGAATGTGTACACAAATGTTAGTAGATACTTAACAACTTTAGATATACTGAAGAAAAAAGTATGTGCATACAGGAGCCCCTAGAAGCTTTTGCATACTTCCCAGAATCTTACCTCCCAGAATCACAGGCCTTCCTTTACAACGTAGAGATTGACACAAGAATGGATGCCCTAAGAGAAGGGCAGGAGGAAGGGACTGAGCTAGCGTGCCAATCTGCTCCCAGACACGCTAATTAGAATTCACTCTGTTCTCACATATAAATAAATATATATTGAATGAATAAATGAACGTGAGAACTGGTCTCACTGGTCATAGAAGCTTTTGCAGGGGGGCAGGCATTTATGCTGTGAGAAAATGAGGATGACTTCACCACTTCTCCAGAAATGGGTGAATGGTTATATTCATATATTATAGGAGGAGGTTTTGTGGGAGTAAGAAAATATACTTTTCTTTGATTTGATGAGCCAGAGGGACATTAAGAGGAAGATGTCCAGTAAGCTAGTAATTTTCAGATATTTTTGACCACAGGCCACAGCAGAAAAACATATTTTTCATTTTGATACAGTGCATACAGATACAAGTATCAAACTGAAACTAAAGTCTCACAAAATAGTACTTACTCTTCCTATATGCAACATACTGCGGTATTTTCTGTGCTAGTCTAGTCTACTCTAGTGTGTGCTGGTTGTGATCTACTAAATGGGTGGTGAGACCCAGTCACTGCTGTGGACAATTGTGAGTGTGGTTCTGGAGCTCCTGGTGGAAACATGGAGACTTATGAGTGCTCGGCCAGAGGAGGCAGAAGTCCCCAGAGTGGACCGATTGTGAGCACTCAGATTTGAAGGAGGTAGCAACTTTTCTCATACGGTTCCTTTCAGATCATGAGTCAGTTTTAAGAGTCCCTTTTCTCTCTGGGATTTCATCCTCTTCCTGTATTTTCCTTGTTCTTTGTACTCCTCTAACCTCCTCAGTGTCCTAGCTCTGTCCTGGGAGGACCCCAATCCATCCAGGAAGGGTGTCCATAGATCCTTAAAGTGTATCCCCCTGTCCTCATAGAAATAGGCTTAGGACTTTTAAGAGTCTTAATAATGGAGATGCTACAAAATAAACACACCTGTTTTGTTGTTGTTGTTCCTACTGACCATGTCTCATAATATATCTTTACTATGTTATTATGCTAATGCAGTCTCAACAACACTTTACTGTTTTGGGGAGAAACTTATTCCCTATTCATGATGTTTTCTTCACATGGAAAGGCTCACATAACAATACTAGCATCCTTCTGTCCCTGCACTCGTTTTCTCACCAGTGAGAACAGAGTGAATTCTAATTAGCGTGTCTGGGAGCAGACTGGCACGCTAGCTCAGTCCCTTCCTCCTGCCCTTCTCTTAGGGCATCCATTCTTGTGTCAATCTCTACGTTGTAAAGGAAGGCCTGTGATTCTGGGAGGTAAGATCAATTCAGTGAAACACTAGGATATTTGGTGCATTGGCTGAAAACATTGAGAGCCTGACAAAGGCTGGCATTTAGTGAGCAAAATAGCGCCCTGAGTTTAAAACTTCTGGCAGGTGATCAGGAGGCCTTGGGATTGTGTGATACCCTAGCAGTGGAGTTTTAAATTTGGCTGATTGATAGGCCGTGGAAACCATGGTAAGCAAGTACAACTGAGGCAAAAATGTGATTATAGGAAAAAGAGAGTTTGTAAACACACCTTTTTGACATTTGGAGGCAGAACAATCCTTACCTATTTTACTATGTTTTTCTGCAAAATCTTGAGATTAGGACTTTCAACTGCAACTAAGTTCCATGTTCTAGAGCGCACTAATGTGTGGACTTCTGGCTTTGACTTCTTTGTGCCAGGCCTCATAGGCAGCATAGAGAAGCGTGCCCTGCATCCCTTTCTTTTAAGTGGTGCATCTGGAGCAAAGGGAGGAAACTGGAAGGGATAGCTTTAAATCAATGTGGTTTATCCAAAGTTTCAGGACCTACCCCTCACTAGAAGGTCTCGAGTTGGTTTTGAATTGTTAACGATATAAAGTCTGACCATGATGGTGTTAGAGTTCAGAGACCAAAATTGTGGATTGGCCCACAGAAGTATAGTAGAATTTAATAAAAAATAAACCACAAGAAGAATTGGAGTCTTTTTAGAAACAATAAAAAGCCGTCTTCATGGGATGAAGCAAAGAAACAGTGCATTGAGATTATTGTGAACCTAAAGGCAATTAAAAAGCGTTGGCATGGAACACAATCTCTAGGGACCGTAAAAGAGAAACTGTAGTGGTTTCCCAAGTGTGCTTCAGTCTTACTGTCAGAATAGGAACAGAAGTCTAAGAAGATAGAAGAGAGGCGTCTATGTAAGAAAAGATTGAGATCCTTGGCTGGACAGAGATGAAGAAAACGAGATATTGATGTCTAACCACCTCTAAGCAGAGCATTAACAAAAGGGGCTCTATATTTTACTAGTTACTAGTCGTTACTAAATCAGAAATGGTGACAGGGCCCAGAGCTACCCTACCAAAGTAGACTGGCAAGATTTTAGAGAGCAGACTGGAATAGACTCTACCAAAGGGGGCCAAACTCCAGGAAACTATAAGAAATTCACTTGATATCACAGAGAATCTGTAGTGAGAGAAATTGGGGTACTACTACCCTGAAAGAATGGGCCAGCTATACTAAATGTTACAAAAATTTGGACAGAATTGAGAGGAGAAAGCCAGAAAAATGTGCACTGTTATTGGAGATACAAAGTAAGGGTGGATGGCGTGGCAGGTGGATAATTTGACAGACTCAGACTTACTGATTTCACTTTTCTCATTATGGAAGACCTCTTGATACAAAATTTTGAGTAACATGTTAGAATAAAAATAGGTCTAGGCCACAAAGCAAAGAAAAAAAATAAAAGAAAGGAAATTCGCTCTCAATTTCAACACAGGTCTAGTCTTCATGAATTCAAGAGGGAAAGGATCAAAGTATTTTAAACTGTTGGAAACTCAACTGAGTTTCCCAAAGGGAACTCTAAGATCAGAAGTAAGAGGTGTACCAACTACTGAAGATGAAGAAGAAAGAAAAGCTATTCAAAGCTGGGAACAGTCAAAAGCTAAGGAAAGACAGCATCATAAGGAGCCTGTGACACAGGTCCTGGTGTGCTTTAGAATATTAGGGTCTAAGCTTTTAAAACCTTAACAGCACCAGCAGTTCAAGAATCTTCTGAGGTGTTTCTCCAACTAAAACTAGTGCTAGGATGAGGGGCAAAACTTCTCTTTGGAACAGATTTCATAACCTAATGCAAAGTTTCTCAACCTTGTCACTATTGACATTCTGTGCCCAATAATTCTTTGTTGTGGGGGGGTGTCCTGTGCATTGTAGGTGGTTTAGCGGCATCCCTGGCCTCCACGCCCTAGAGGTCATTAGCACTCTCCCCTCCCCACAAAAATACATGAACTTTTAAAGTTGTAGACAATGAAAATGTGGCTTCCTTCCATCCTTGGTTTCCTCAGTGGAAACCAAGATTTTCTTTATTCATCTACCTTCCCTCATACTACTGAGTCTCTACCCCGGCCTTTGGAAATGCTGAAGTCCTTCGTCTGTGAACAGAATTTTGCCCAGAAGAACTGCTTAGGGGATGGGAATTATTTCATATTCCAAATTTCGTTGAAGATGGGGCCAATGCTGTTACAGTTTTGTATGTCTTACTAACCCTTTGGAATCTTGAAAAGTTAGGCTCATCAGAGATTTTGAAATTGATAGATTCAGATCCGTAGGCTCTAAAGGACCTATACCTCATCCATTAGGGGACCGAAAATGCCGTGCCCGTGGAAACAACCCCAATTCCACCAAGGCTTCTAATAATCTCTCTAGCTGAAACAGAATAGAATGAGAAGTCTGACCTTAGATTAACTTGAAATATTTAGAATTTTCAGTGGCAAGATAATTTTCACTTGTGCTTCAATTTTATTGGATTTAATTTGTGAATATTGTGAAAGTGGGTGCATAAAAGTGTTCAATTTCTTAATTTCCTGAGAAACTAATAACGGGAGAGAGTTTATATTCAAATTCGAGGATTCATTGCTGTCGTTTCATTGTTGGAATATTATCTTTGATATTATTATGTATTTGACATTACTATCTTTGATCTCATTGCAGAACCTCTGGTAGCTATGTTAGTTAACATGGCTGGAAAAAATTTGGAATTAGAAATAAAATAGTGAGTGAAGATTAGGCTATGGATAACAGAGTGGCATTAGAAATTTTAACCTATTGCCTGGTTCCGGCCCACTGCAGAGCGTTTTGGAAGCAAAACTATGCTGACCTAAGAAAGTCCAAAATGGAGCAATAATTGCTTTTGGGGAGTGGTCTCTTGATAATGAGAGTTGGTTTTGTCCTAATGGTGTGCTACTGATCTCCTTCCCTGGGAGGTAGCTCCATTTCCAGTTTATCACTGGCTTAACAGTTACCCCACTGGTTTAGAGAATGACAAGCTGAGCAGTTGAGTGGGGGTAACTTTGTTCTTCTTTCCTCATGTTTCCTTCAATGTGGAGGGACGTCTATTAGTGCAATACGCTCGGCATCTCTTAATTCACTTCCTCCTGGTGCTAGTGCACTGACTTCAGCTTGTTGATTTGACAGAGGAACCGCAGTCCCAGCTCCGCCCCTTCCTCCCGCCCTTTTCTCCTGATCAAGGCACTCGCAGAAAGCTGTCTTTGAGGCCTCTGTGCTCTCAGTTTGACAGGGGTAGACTCCTGCGTGGTGGAAGGCCTGACAGTGTTTGGCACTGCGTATCTTGCTCTGAGGTTTGGTCCTAATGCTGATAGTTATCTCTGTCCTACACCTCATCTTTCTCTTAAGTGGTTTGGAATTCAGGATAGGAAGAAAAGGTTACAATTTATGAGCCTCTTCAAACTACAAAAGATCCTCTTTCCCTTTGGGCAAGGAATAAAGAGGGTAGGAATGGAAAACTCCGTCCTAGTACCCAACTCTAAGCTATCCCTGAAGCTTTGCTCCTGGTTCCTTCGCACAGGTAATCTGTGGTTTTGGAGGGTGGGATGTGGGGGCGGCCAACGCTGTCTCACTATCATAGCTGACCAGTGGGGATGTTAACTTATTCTGACTAGAAGTGGGAAAAGTTTCTTTTAAATTAGCTGAGGAGAGGTTAGCCTTTTTTTTCCCAAAGCCGTTTTTCCTAAGGGAGGAAATCCTTAAAGATGGAAATAAGTTAAAATAGATTTATGATCCTAATAAAAAAGAAACTGATAGTTAACCAAAATTTAATTTGGCTGGCACAGGTCCCTTTTGCTCACTTCACTCCTTTTCTTGTAAGGAAATGGATTCTACAGAAAACAACTCAACCTTGCAGCCCTTTAGATGTAGATTAGTACCGTTTCTTGGTCTGGCGGGGTTTAAATCCTTATGCAACTTGCTTCTCTATCTTCTGTAAGTGAGGTAGGTGCAGTTGTGGAGACATGTACAGTACCTTATTCAAGGGGAATGGTTTCCAGTATCCTGTCAGTACAGGCATGATTCCCACCAAAGGTAAAGATTCTTCCTCTATGCTCGGCGTCCTCCCTCCATAAATAGGCTGCACGTCTCCATGGAGCCAGGCCCTGAGCTTCGTGTCCTAGAACAGCAAGCTACTTCAGTCTCTTAACAGTCTTTCCCCATTTAAGGCCAAATCAGGCCCAATCAGACCCTTAGGATAATGAGTGGACACCCAATTATGTCCTCAATGACCAAGATTCTGCTCTTTAGAACATGAAGGAAGTGCTTTGGCTCTGATCTGTTCCCTCTAGGAATTGTTCTCATTTCCTAGAGGATTGGAAAATCACTTCCCTATAAGAGTTATTTCAGAGGTTTTCTGGCTCACCGTCCAGTGCTTCTTTCATCATATCATATTGTCAAGTGAAATCTGAGAATCCCTCTTTGTATGTTTCCAGTGCTGAGTGACATGCACAGAGGTGTTCAATGCAGTAGATCCCAGTAATACACTGGTGTCAGGATATAAGCCAACATTGTTTTAGAGATGTTCACTAACAGTTGAGTGGGTAAACTCTGTGAGTATCATAGGTATACAAAGCATAGGTTTAGAAGGAGGCCTCATCAGTACCAACTTTGCTATTAGTCATTTGGTGACTTTAGACAGTCTCTAAACAGCTTTGAGTTTCAGTTTCCCAATATGTTAAGAAAAAATCTACTTGAATATGTGATGTTAAAGTAATACCATAGATGTAAAAGTGATTGAAAAGTTGAATGGCTTTCAGGAATATTGGACATCTGAACTGTAGTGTAACCGTAGCCCTGGAAGGCTAAGGTCCTTGACGATGAGTGTTTGGTGAATGTGCTTTTGGCGAGTCCTCCATTGTACTGAGTGTAGCACTGGGCAGAAAGCAGGCTCTCTAAAATCTCTCTTGGTATGATCATCACGTTACAAACAGCTCAAAGATCCAGCTTTCCACAGGATCCAGTATACCTTTCTAAATGTGAAGAGTGCCCTTTGGATAAACCTTCTTGGTTAATGTTGATAGTGAGTAAAACAGTCAAAACCATGTGTTTATTTTGCTCAGTCTTTGATGCTGCACACCTGGACACTGCTTTAACTCCCCTTCCTTGTAGGGAAAGTACTCGTGGCTCATCATAGGCCTTTCCCTAGCCCAGTGTTTCTCAAATTTGTTAAAATTCTGATTCAGTAGGTCAGGATTGCGGCTCCAAATTCTGCATTTCTAACAAGCTCCCAGATGATGCTGATATTGTTGGTCTGCAGACCTCGCTCTGAGTGGCAAGGCCAGACTATCAGAGGGAAGTCGGGGGAGATAGGCAGGGAAGTTAGCTGGTCTTTCCAAGAAGGACCTTAGAGAAGAAAGAACAAGAGAAAAACTACTCTTGCAATCAAAACACACACTGAAATCGACGAAGGTTTCAGTGGGGGAAAAACAGTGCTGTGTTTTATAGTCTAACATCTATAGCTGGAGGAATGTTACGGCTATCTAAAAAACGTCCTTAAATTCATGGAAAAACAGATATTCACTGATAAGATTTGAAGAATTCTTTGTAAATCTTAGCAGCTGAAAAGAGTTGAACGAATGCGATGTGCATTTTCTTGCCCATTGAAGTCAGTTGGTTGGTAAATAGAAGAGTTGCCTCTTGATATCATTGTCATGGTTATAGTCAATGCCTTCATCACGAAAACGTCTCTTTCGAGCACATCATTAGTGATTGATTCTCTGATGCATCCTGTCCAAAGTCTACCATATAGTTCGTGTCAGATAGGCCACATTGTGACACCAACCTTGTCCAAGTTGATAACAATATTCAATCCATTAGAGACAGCTTCTATCTTCTAAGCACACAACTAGCACAAGAATCAAACTATTTATTTATGAAAGTATTTATCTCCCCTGTGATGGTAGGTAGGAGAAAGCGAATAGAATCAGAACACCCATTAGCTTTTAGCATTTTCTTTGTTCCTTTTATATTCTTCGGGATCTTAGTCAATGATGAATCTGGTGTGATGACCATCAAGAACGAGATAAAATAAGGTGCCCCCAGTATTAAGGCCCCACTTTTTGCATCACAGTAGGATCTCATTAAATTGCGTCCATTGAGATTGTGTGAATACGAATGAAAATAGCATATGAACTATGGCATGTTTTTAAAATGTATTTCTTTCACATATCCGCAATAACTAGAATGAAGCTCAAGTGAACATTTTAATGAATAAATAAGAATATAATTAATTAATCATTGGATATAGTAAATAGATTCTTCTAACATGTTTGAAGGTGTCAGAAAATTGTTCTTTTTTTCCCTTCTCCCCAAAGTCCCCCAGTATATAGTTGTGTATTTTGGTTGTAGGTCCTTCTGGTTCTGCTATGTGGCACGCCGCCTCAGCATGGCTTGATGAGCAGTGCTAGGTCCATGCCCAGGATCTGAACCTGGGAAACCCTGGGCTGCCAAAGTGGAGCATGTGAACTCAACCACTCGGGCACAGGGCTGGTGCCAGAAAATTGTTCTTTAAAGTCATTACTTTATTGGTTCTTTTCACCATTACCATGTATACAAACATTTTGTTTAAAAATAAATTAAACCAGGGGCTGGCCCCGTGGCTGAGTGGTTAAGTTCGCGTGCTCCGGTGCAAGCGGCCCAGTGTTTCGTTGGTTCGAATCCTGGGCACGGACATGGCACTGCTGATCAAACCACGCTGAGGCAGCGTCCCACATGCCACAGCTAGAAGGACCCGCAATGAAGAATATACAACTATGTACTGGGGGGCTTTGGGGAGAAAAAGGAAAAAATAAAATAAAAAAAATAAAAAAATAAATTAAACCAAACTAAAGAAAAAAAAATTCCTACTCCTTCTATATATGCCATATGATGGAGCTAGAAATAATGAAGTTTTCTGACGTTACAGTTTGCTTTTCTGTTCCCTAAAGTTCTTTCAGGCTCTAGGCCTGTGAGCATATGCTTTGGTTATATTTTGACCCAGTCAAAAGACAGTTTTTAGCGGCCATAAGAATATGAATAGTTCACTCTCCTTCTGTTCAGTGCGAGCATGTTTCCATTGCTTTCGTCATTTTCCAGCGGTGTTTGGGAGCAGCAGGCGCCGTCCTCCCAGATGCTTGCATTCTGAGGTTCTTGTCTATAGGTGGAGCCGCCTATCCGGGGCTTGATGAAAACTCTTTCACTGATGATTCTATTTTCACATTTTTTTTAATAATCTCCCAATTAACTGCTTCAATATGTTTATGAAATTTCTAACCTGATAATACCAACAGGCGTAACATTTGGTGGAGATATTTTGCTGTGAGCGGAGCTGGTAGTGGTAATACAGCAATAATTGCCGGCTCATTTACGGACTATTTAGGTCGTGCAGTGAGCCAGATGAGAACAGCTAATGAGCACAGCTTCTTGCTGTAATTAGTCGAACAGTGGTGGCTCACAGATGATTTACAGTTTGCAAAAAAAATCTGTGTATTTACTGAAGTGCTTATGTATTCTGTAAAGTTGTGACAAAGTAACAACTTGGGGATGTTGTGCTTTCTGCTCCCACATATTCTTCAGAGAGATTAAACAATAATGCTCTCAGCACCCACAGCTTTGGCGGCGAGCGGCACAAGTGATAGGCGGCTTCAGGTTTTCTCTTTGCTCGTTTCTCACCCAGTATTTCTTTCATGTTCCCACAGTTTCCTTCATATGCCTCTTTAACAATGTGCTAGGTACAGTGAAGCATCTCCAGCTTTTCCATCATGTCCACCGCAAAGTGAGATTGCTGGGGGTCATCTTATGGCTCTCGTCCTGGTAGTCAAATTTTTAAAACTTGAAGCAGCTGGAATGAATAGTCTCAAATAGCTGCAGAATATAGTGGCTTGTCTTTAAAAGGCCGAATCTCGATTTCTGGAGCAGACTGAGGCCAGAAAGCTAGACCATAGCAAACAGAAATTGGACCAATTATGGCAGATTTGGAGGAGTCTCACTTTGGAAAACGTTTTGTGGGAAAAAAGGTTGATCTGAGGCTGCCATTAGTTTTGGAATTAGGCCAGAAGCATGAATTTCAATCCCTGTGAATGATTAGTTCTCAAAGAAAGATAGTTCTGTGACGTCTCTTGAAAATGTTTTTGTAGGTAAAAAATATTGTTAGATTGTTTTTCCCTTAATTTCTCTTCTTCCAACCGGGCTAACGTTCTAATCTTGATACAAATAAGTTGTTCATATCTCAGGTCAAACTTAAGTGTTGCTACACCGCTTGCCAACCACACCGATCACTGTGGCAGCCAGAACTGGCTGTCTTGTGAGGGAATCCCAATGAAAGCAGAGGGGTTTTCTTTTGGAATCAGTCTATGGGCATTCCAGAAAAAAAGAAAAGAAGGAAGGAAGGAAAGAAGGACGGTAAAAAGGAACCTTGACCTATTGAAGTATTTAGTTAATCAAAGAACGCAATTAGAGGGGAGGAAAATCTCTTAGGCTATCTTTGGATTTTCTTTTAAGGTAGATTTTTCAGTTACTTGCGACAAAAATCTGGCTAACAGAGACAGTTCCAAAAAGTTGTTCATGGATCCTTATGTTCATAAGTCCAAAACAGCTCTACACAAATGATAGTCCACACCATCTCTTGGTGATGAGCAGAGTTGATATATTTTGCCCTGACTTAGATTTGTATTAGAAATGTGTGCAAGCAGAGGGATTAGGAATTTTTTTGAAACAATATAAATACCATTTAAAAGAAAGCACATGGAACCAGAAAGTATCTGAAGAGTTAATAATAAATGTTTATTGTCAATATTGGGCAAAATTGGAGTACGGAACTCAGAATGATGGCTGCTAGGCCTCTGCTTCTCCAGGGTGAGTAAGTGGGACTTTCTCACTAACACACAAACCCACAAAATCAGACTTTTGTTCTTATTGCTCTGCTACTCCTACACGGTTTTGTTGTCTCGATGTCCTTCCTCCCTGGTTGCTTGCATTAGTTTCTGTTAGTGAATCAGAAAAGAAAAAATCCATCCTCACACCATACCCTGCCAGAGAGCAGAGACTGCGGTCATTCTAATAAGTATTAACTGATAGCCAATCCAGGGCAAGTTCACTCTGGAAACTTTATAAGACATAGAATGGTATGTGTAGTCAAAAAGTCAAAAGGATGTTAACATTTTCTGTTGATGGGAAACTAAGTGCTCGTTTTAATGAAGTGTGCTTGTTTTGATGGCATAACGGCACCAACTTATTTACAAAGGCAATGTTCTGTCACCCCCCCTCACGCCCATCCCTGCCCCCAAGGAAAAGGAAGCACTAATGCATTGAGATTAAGAGAGATGTGGACCAGCTTCTTAAGAGAAACATGGCGGCGTTGAAAGCAGCGCTCTAAACCCCAAGCAGTGGAAATGGGTAAAAACTTCTGCATCTGTAAAATGCAGGCAAATACTGGCCACTGTGAGAAATTAGGGAAGATTGAGTACCTAGCATAGTGCCTGTGTATAGCAGATACTCAACAAAAGATAGCCATTATTCTCATTCATAATAATATATTATAATGGCTACAACTTGCTAGAAAAACTAGTCACCCTCAAAAAGTTGCCAAAGTGTACTTTTATGACAATGATGTTCATTTAGGAATTATTAAATATCCTTCTTTGAGACAGGTTCTTTAACAAAATGCATGTGGTTATAGGGTGCACCGTTAGAAAGACACATTAATGGGTGGCCTTTAATTGGTGACCTCTATGTAAGGAGAAACATGATTTAAACCTGAGAGACTGTCTGCAACTTGTAACAATAATGATGAAAATCTCTAAGCAAATTTTCTACTACACTAACCTCTCAGTACTTTTTTTTCTTCATTTTTATAGTCTTTTCTGAAATTTTGCTCCGAAGTGTGTTAGACTTAACACTGTTCTTTTTTTTTTCTGAGGAAGATTTCACCCTGAGCTAACATCTGTGCCAATCCTCCTCCATTTTGTATGTGGGTTGCCACCACAGCTTGCTGCTGACGAGTGGTGTAGGTCCATGCCTGGGAACCAAACCGAGGCTACTGAAATGGAGCATGCCAAACTTAACCACTAGCCATGGGGCTGGCACCAACACTATTTTTTAAAAGAAAAGTATGCGAAACTTAACTTTCAATTATTTATCATCTATATATACTTGTCCCTTAGGCTTCTCTTACTTACTGCATGTTTCCCTGTTTATTTACATCATTACCCGGAAAACATAGTATCAAGATTCTGTTGCTCCAGTTAATAATCGTTGAACAGGTCTGGCAAAAAATTTGACAGGAGAGAGGCTGGCCTGGTGGCATAGTGGTTAAGTTTGCATGCTCCAGTTTGGTGGCCCGCAGTTCTCAGGTCCAGATCCCAGGTGCAGACCCAGCACCACTAGTCAAGCCATGCTGTGGCAGCATCCTACATAACACAGAGGAAGATTGGCACAGATGTTAGCTCAGTGACAATCTTCCTTAAGCAAAAAGAGGAGGATTGGCAACAGGTGTTAGCTCAGGACCAGTCTTCCTCACACACACAAGAAAAATTGACAGGAGAGAGAATTTTTCCTTTTAATCATGATAGTCATTAAACATAAACTGGGTTATAAATCTTCAAAGCAGTTACTTACTGAAATTAAACTTAATGTGTGAGCATCTTTGACCAAATCCTCTTGGACCTTCTCAATTGCTGTGTAAGACAAAATTATTTTTCTCTGCATGGGTCTTCTAAGAGTCTGAGAAGCCACTGTGTAATCATCTTAAGTATGAACTCTTGAGGAAATGGCACAACACGCACACAAAACATAGTAAACACAGATATGGGGCCTGAGAAAATTAAACTTATAGGATATGAGACTGCAACAAGTTGATTAAAAATGAAAAAGAATTATAAATCTTTACATATCTAGGATATTTTTTGTTGTCTCAAGGAGGTAATTTTTACTTATTTATTATTTTTTTAAGATTGGCCCAGAGCTAACATCTGTTGCCAATATTCCTCTTTCTTTTAAATTTATTTTTAATTAATTAAATTTTTTTTTTTGAGGAAGATTAGCCCTGAGCTAACGTCTGCCACCAGTCCTCCTCTTTTTGCTGAGGAAGACTGGCCCTGAGCTAACATCCGTGCCCATCTTCCTCTACTTTATTTGTGGGACGCCTGCCACAGCATGGCTTGACAAGCGGTGCGTAGGTCCGCACCTGGATCCCAACAGGCGAACCCTGGGCTGCCGAAGGGGAATATGTGAGCTTAACTGCTGTGCCACGAGGCCGGCTTCGCCAATCGTCCTCTTTCAAGAAATTTGTTTTCTTCCCATAGCCCCGGTACATAGATGCATATCCTACTTGTAGGTCCTTGTACTTTTTCTATGTGGGATGCTGTCAAAGCACAGCTTGATGAGTGGCATGTATGTGTGTGCCCAGGATCTGAACTGGTGAACTCTGGCTGCCAAAGGGGAGTGTGAGACTTAACCATTATGCCACCAGGCTGGCCCCAAGGAGGTAATTTTTAAATGCTTGTCAGTGACCATAGAATAATTAATTTACATGAGAGATAATAAATAAGAAAAATGGTGACAATAAAATGTATGAAAAATACTTATATACAATTGTTATCAAAGAAATTTTAAAAGTGAGGTATCATTTTGTACTTGTAAGATTGGCAAAAACCCCAGAAGATGAATATGAGTTGATGTAAGTGTGGAGAAATGAAGACTTTCATACTTATTTTTGCAGCATCATTAAGACATATTGATGTACAATAAACTGCACATATTTAAAGTACACAATTTAATGAGTTTTAATATACCTATCATACCTGTGAAGCCATTGTTATATGAAAATAATGAGAATATCCATCACCCCCGAAGAGGTTCCTTGTGCCCCTTTGTAACTGATACATCCCCCCTGCCCTCCGTCTTCCCAGGCGCTTAGTCATCTACTTTCGGTCGCTACAGATTAGGTAACGTTTTACGGAATTTTATATAAAGATAATTATAGAGTCTGTACTCATTTATTGTCTCCCTTCTGTCATTCTGCGTGGTTATTTTAAGGTTCATCCGTGTTGCGTGTATCGGTGGTTCATTCCTCTTTATTGCTGAGTGCTTTTCTGTTGTGTGGTTCTACCACAATTTGTTTACCATTTGATGATGGACACTTGAAGGGTTCTTTCTGAGGGTGAGCTGTAGCTGTTCTGAATATGGGTGTGCAAATCTTTATATGGACATAGGTTTTCATTTTCGGGTAAATACATTGCAGTGGAATGCGTCGGTCATATTGTAGGTGTATGTTTCACTTTTTCAGACACCGCCAAACTGTTTTCCAAAGTGAAACTGTTTTCGGCAGTCTGTGAGAGTTCCAGTTGTTCCGCATCCAAGCTAACACTTGCTATGATCATTTTGGGTTTTTGTTTTCTGTTATTTTTAAGTTTAGCTATTATAATAAGTATATAGTTGGATCTCACTGTGATTTTATTTTATGTAAGTTCTCCAACTGTGTTTTCTTTATCAAAATTCTTTTGGGTATTCTAGGTCCTTTGCATTTTCACATATATTTTAGAATCAGCTTGATAATTTTTACCAAACTACCTGAGGGGATTTTTATTAGGATTGGATTAAATCTGTAGATCAATTTGGGAAGAATCAACACCTTAGCAATAGCGAGGCTTCTGACCCTAGGACATGGCATATCTCTCCATGTATTTAGGGCTTCTTTAATTTCTTCATCAATGTTTTCTACTTTTCGGTGTATAGGTCTTGTACATCTTTAGTCAAATATATCTCTAGTCAAATATATTTTTAGGCAAATGTATCTCTAATTATTTCATATTTTTTGGTGGAATTATATATGTTTTCTTTTAGATTGATTAAATTTTTTTGTTTGTTTTTAGATTTTTTATTTCCTTTTTCTCCCCAAAGCCCTTCGGTACATAGTTGTGTATTCTTAGTTGTGGGTCCTTCTAGTTGTGGCATGTGGGATGCCGCCTCAGCATGGCTTGATGAGCGGTGCCATGTCCGTGACCAGGATCCAAACCGGTGAAACCCTGGGCCACTGAAGGTGGAGCGCATGAACTTAACCAGTCGGCCATGGGGCCGGCCCCAGATTGACTTAATTTTAATTTCCAATCGTTTGTTGCTGGTATACAGAAATATAATTAATTTTTGTTTATTGATCTTGCATCCTGAAATCCTTCTAAACTCACCTATCAGTTGTCTTTTTTGAAGATTTATCAGGATTTTCTACATAGACAATCACATCTTTTGCAAATAAATATGATTTTACTTATACCTTTACAATTTGCATACTTTTGTTATTTTTTCATATGTTGTTGCACTATTTAGGACCTCCAAGGCCATGTTGAACAGAAGTCATTGGAGCAGACATTTGTATCTTATTCCTGATCTTGGGGACAAAGCAATCAGTTTTTCACTATAAAATACGATATTAGCTGTAGCTTCTAGTGTATACGCCCTTTATCAGGTGGGGAAGTTTCCGTCTATTCCTAGTTTGCTGAGAGTTTTTATCAGGAGTGGACATTGGATTTTGTGAAATGTTTTTCTCCTTCTATTGAGATGATCATTTGCAGTTTCTTTTTTCATCTGTTAATTTAATTAATTGTATTGCGTGACTTTGAATGTTAAGCCTATCTTGAATTTCTGAAATAAATAACACTTGGTCTTCAGTATTCCCTCTTTTAATTTTTCTTTAAGAGTTCATGTAGAATTGGAATTATTTATTACTTAAATATTTAGTAGAATTCATTAGTGAAGCCATCTAAGCTTGGACTTTTCTTTGTGAGGTTTTAAATTACAAATTAATTTGATTAATAGATATAGAAGTTTCAGTTTATTTCTTGATTGTGCTTTGGTAGTTTGTATCTTTAAAGAAATTTGTCCTTTTTATCTAAGTTGTTGTGTACTCCAACAGGGCAGTAATATTAGTATCCTTTAATGCCATAGGATGTGTAGTGACGTCACCTCTTCCATTCTTTTTTGTTTTTATTGTGGTAACATTGGTTTATAATATTATATAAATTTCAGGTGTGCATCATTACGTTTCAGTTTCTGTGTAGATGACATCATAATCACCACCCAAAGACTAAATACCATCCGTCATTGTACACGTATGCCCTTTCACATCTTTCGCTTTCTTTCATTCTTGATATTGGTAATATGGATCTTTTTGCTCAATAAGTCTACCTAGAGGATTATCAATTTTATTGATCTTTTCAAAGAAACTGCGTTTATTCTCTGTTGTTTTTCTATTTTCTAGTTTATTTTTTTCCACTATGATCTTTATTATTTCCCTTCTTCTGTTTACCTTGGGTTTCACATGCTCTTTATTTTCCTCATGTTTTAATCTGGAAGCCTAAGACATTTATTTGAGACCTTTCTTTGTTTTTTTTTCCAATTTAGATGTTTAGTGCTACAAATTTTCCTCTAAGCATAGCATTACCTGAATCCCACAAATTTTGATATGTTGTGTTTTCATTTTCAGTTAGTTCAAAAATTTTAATTTCCCTTGTGATATCATTTTTGACTCATAGTTTACTTAGAAGTTCGTATTTAATTTTCAGCTATTTGGGACTTTTCTGGAGATCTTTCTGTTAATGGTGTCTAAGCTTATTTAGTGTGGTTAGAGAACATACTTTATCTGGTTTGAATCCTTTTAAATTTATTTTAAAAAAATTTTATGGCCCCAAATATAGTCTATTTTTGCAAATCTTCCATGAATAGAACACATATTCTTCTCTTATTGCATGGAGTGTTCAATAAATGTCAGGTCAAGATAATTGATAGTATCGTGAGTCTTCTAAACTTTAATGATTTTCTGTCTACTTGTTCTATCAATTATTGAGAGAGGAGTATTGAAATCTTTGACCATCATACTGATTGGCCTTTTTTCCCCCGTTCAGTTCTATCATTTTCTGCTTCACATATTTTGAAGTCCTGTTATTAGGTACATAAACCTTTAGGATTTTTATGTCTTCTTGATGAGTTGACCCCTTTATCATCATGAAATGACTCTCTTTATCATCTCTTTCTTGACAATATGCCTTACTCTGAAATCTATTTTGTTTTATACTATTATATAGTTATGAGATTGACAAAAATTGAAGAGAAGGAATATGAACTGATGTAAATATGAGGAAATAAATACTCTCTTACACTTTTGGTAAGAGTATGAATTGATACCATCTTTCTGGGGCACAATTTTCACAGTAGTATCAAAAACTAAGATAAGCCATTGGACACAACAGTTCTACTTCTAGGAAGTTAATTTAAGGGACAAAATTGGATGAGTGCACAAAAGTGTATGTATAGTGATATTTACCACAGCATTGCTTGTAGTAGCAAAATAATGGAAATGCCCTGAATGTCTAGCACCATGGGACTGTTTAAATAAATTATGATGCACCATGTTTTAGAATATCATACTATCATTAAAATGACGTTATAGATCTCTAATTTTGCCATAGGAGGATGCTCACCACACACACATATATAATGAAATATATTCGAGTTACAGAATAATATGTAATATGTAATCTCATTTTTTAATTAAAAAAACCACATGCAAGTGTGTATTTATTCTAAAGGAAAGAACATGAAAGTGTAACAGTGCCTATCTCTAGGTGATGGAATTTTATCAATTTTACTTTAATTTAGTATTCTTTCTTTTCTAATGTAATAATCATGAATTGCTTAAGTAATTTGTTTTAATTAAAGATAAAATTTAATAGTGGCAGCAGCAACTACTTAAGCTTAATTTACCTATTATTTAGTTATTTCACTAGAATAATTGAGGTGGTGCTATTGACTACTTGCCTCGTAAAAATGTTCAAAAGATTTTTTTAAATGTCAGGGTCTACATCTAGTTCCATATTGATCTAGGATATTTTACATTATGTTATATGATTAAGTCTTTTCACAGAATTGATAAGCATTCTAAAATGACAAAGAGGAAGTTTGCAACAAAGCGAGGATAATGTAGCATCACATTATTAACATTATTATCAAATACCACTTGTCTGAGTTATGTAAAATGAAATTATCTTCTTACAAAAAATAGTGGGAGAAATTAAAGCCTTTGGTTTCATTTAGTTCAAGTATATAACCCAGTCTTCTGAAGTTGCTTCATCTTGAAAGGGTGTAATTTTCTGAGGCATTCTCTGATTTTGCTTGTGTTAGAAATATCTTCAAGAAGCCTTTTCCAGGAAGTTTCACCGTTCTGCTTTGAGCCTTGGATAAAAGTATCATTGCCTAAAGGAGGTAAAATTTAGACAACAAAATAAACTGAATTATGTTGGAACTAATGTTTTAATTTAGTTTCATACTTTCTCCGTCAGTGTTTGGGGCATACAGTTTCTCTCTCAAGGGGGGTTATTTTGTGATTTGTTTTCTTGCATTTATTCTCATGAGAAACACCCACAACATTTCACGAAAATCATTGCCCTCATATATTTAAAAGATTTTTTTCCCCTCTAAATAACTGGATTCATTTATTAAGTATAAGTTAGAACAACCAATCTGAGACTTTGGTTTACATGCCAATTACCTATGGCTTTGTATCAGTGATTTCCCATTGTAGGTTAGTATTATTGTTAGAATAGCTGAACTTTTCTGAGGAGTTAAGGATTTTTTTTTCTTTTCTTTTTTTCCCTTGTTTTTGATCAAGGAAACAACTTGTCTTCAAGTATAAATTTTTACCTAAATTAGAAGAGGTAAACATGTAATATGCCACAGTTTGTCAGGTGCTTCAAACAATTATTACATGGAATAAATCATAGTTAGCACCAGGAGAAGGTGCGAAAGTATGACATAAATTTACAAGATAGTCTGCCATTAGAGGAATTTGGCTTTACGGAAATTTATTAACATACAATAAGACCTGATGAAGTAGCATTTGCCCCTAGTGTCTGTCAAACTAGTATTTTAATAATTTTCCCAGTTCATGCAGTGGTTATACTGATTGATATTGAAAATAAGGAAAGGATGAAACTGTGAAGCTGGTTCTTGTATTCAACAGATATAGCACAATCTCAATTTCAAATTTGGAAAAACTGAGGAAGAAAATATACCTAACCCAGCTCATTTAGTCATGTAATGAACATTTATTGCATGCCTCCTATCTGCCAAGCCCTCTGCCAAGCACAGGGGAACTCAGTGAACAGGACAGACATGGTTCCTGTGTTTAGGAACCTTAATTACTGGACTATAAATAGCTTCTATCCCAGAGTATTTTGGATGCTTTTTAATTTTTGTGGTCCTCTGTATTTTCAAAAACTACCATTCCTGAAAATATGATTTCAGAGAAAAAAATGAATAGCATTATGTTTTAGAAAGTGGCCCCAGGATAAAGAAAACCTGTCCAATAATGTCCTTGTTCCCTGAAGTATATACTCTTGCTCCTGCTTTGTTTGCTTGCTCTGGCCTGCCAACCTGAGTTTGCTTCTCTCGTTTAGCTATTCAGATTTGGTTTCACTTTTTGCTTCCTCAATAGTTGAGCCATGGTGATATATTTCCTGCCTCAAGATTTTGCATGTCCTGTGTTTTCCCAGCTTCACGACTCTTTGGTTCATGACTTTTTTCCTATTTTATTTATTTGTTTGTGCATTTGTTTATTTATTTATTGGTGAGGATGATTGACCCTGAGCTAACATGTGTTGCCAATCTTCCTCTTTTTGCTTGAAGAAGATTGTCTCTAAGCTAACATCTGTGCCAACCTTCCTCTGTTTTTATGTGGGATGCTGCCACAACATGGCTTGATGAGCAGTGTGCAGGTCCACACATAGGATCCGAACCTGTGAACCCCAGGCAGCTGAAGCACAGCATGCAAACTTAACCCACTATGCCACCAGGCCAGCCCCACTTTTTCTTATTTTAATTTGTTTATCTCTGTTAGTTCATTTTGGCCTCATTCCTTAAACTGGCCACTGTAGAACACCCAGGAACTCCATCCCGACAACCTTTAATGTGCTTTTATGATTACATGCTTCATCCTATTCTTGAAGTTTAGAAAGGGACATTTCCACCTGCCTTATTCTCTGTCTAGTAGAATATCTGAATGAAGAGAAGGACGGGGTGCTGGTACATTCTGTATTGACTCTCGTTCTCTTAATCAGTAAATATTTAAGAGCTAACATTTATTATTTGATTATTGCATGCTAGGCACCATGGTGAGTACTTCCTGTAAATTGTTTCAACTAAAATTTATGGGTGTTCTATGAAGAAAGTTACATTAGTTTCCTAGGGCTGTGTAAAATTACTACAGGCTGAGTGGCTTAAAACTGTAGGATTTTGTTCTCATAGTTCACACCAAAAAAACAAAATCAAGATGTCAGCAGGGTTGGTTCCTTCTTGAGGTCCCCCAAGAGAAAATCTATTCCATGCCTTTCTCTTAGCTTCTGATCGTTGCCAGCAATCCCTGACGTTCCTTGGCTTGCAGCTTCATAATTCCAATCTCTGCCTCTGTCATCACACGGCTGTCCTCGCTCTGTGTCTGTGTCTTCATGTGGCGTTCTCCTCTTCTTATAAGGACACTAGTCACTTTGGATTGAGGGTCTGCCCTACTTCAGTATGACCTCATCTAAATTAATTACATCCGCAACAGCCCTCTTTCCAAATAATGTCCCAATCTGAGGTTTTGAGAAGGACACGAATCTTTAGGGGATGTTATTCAACCCAGTATGAAGTATTATTATTATTCTCCTTTAAACAGATGAGGAAACAAAGACTCAGAGCAGTTAAATAGTTTCCCTAAGGTTTCATGTGTTGTGGAGAGTCAGGACCCAAACTCAGATCTGTCTGTTGACAAAGTCCATTCTCTTCAACACTAAGATGGGAAGATTGAGAAGTCTTTCCATCTCTCAGTACATTTATAGTCCAATTGGGGAGTTATTTAAATAATAGCAAAAAAGGGGAAACTTCAAAGAGACTATACAAGGTAAGCTACCAAGTACTCTACTAATCATTTTCCCAAACAAAATAGCACACAGTTATAACAGAGTTCTATTTTTTCTTTCCTTTAAAAAAATATGATGTAGGAAATTATACAAACAACAAAAGCACAAACATGGTTATTTTACCTATAGGTGGCACTAGGTTTTGCTTCCTTCAGTACAAGTTAAAATCAAAACCCTCTGCTAAATTCTCTGTCTCACAGTTTATTGTCTCTCTTTTTATATATAATCTGTACCTTAAACTCACCTGTGCCAAGGCCAAGGCTTTTTGACCCTGGAATCTTCGCTTTCCTTCAAATAGAATTAGGTAGTATCTGTAAATAATTCCCCTCTGTCTCTGGAGACTCACTCTCATGTCTTGGGGCCTGTGGGAGCAGCTGGGCATGCTAAAGGCATAAGGATACTATTAGGAGCCACCTTTTGGGAACTGAAGAGGACAGGGGTAGCCATTAACTATGCTTCTAGGTGTTAGGCTTAAAGAAGAGCAAACATTAACTGGGTCAAAGCTGAGGCTTAGTTGGACCCGACCAGACTGCTGCTGGCAGGGTTGGAAGAACCACCATAATTCACAGTACTGGGGTGCAAAGAAACAGCGAGACTGGCTACAGAGATGACTTGTTGATGAGTCTCTGGACTACACTTCCTGGTATCCTTAGATGTTCCCCAAAATCTGATTTAGATCAGTGATGAAATTTAGGACAGGAATAAGCTAAGTTGGTCTACCTGTGCAGGGTGTGTGGCAGGAGATACACAGAAGGACGCAGAGATGAAGTGGCTGAGCTCACATTAAATGGGACTATTGTACACCAAAGCCTGTGTTCTTAATTACTGTTCTGCATATTCTCCCAGGGAAAATAGTATGAGCTATAAGCAATATTTATACAGTTCTTTAGTGGAGGAGAGAAGTAACATTTATTAGACAGCTAAAATGTGTAAGGCATTCGTTTATGTGTTTAGCATATGTGATCTCATTTCATTCTCACCACGTTTTTCTTTGTTCCTCAAAATAATGCTGCCAGGAGATATTATTATTATCCTGTACCAAAGGTAGAAAGAATGAGATTCAGAGAAGCTAAGGGCTTCTCCAAAGCCACCTGGCTAAGAAGCTCCGTGAGAATAGTGACCCTGTCTGGGGTTTGTTGTGCATTGTTTGCTTTGTTTGTGTTCCTCTTTTTGTTTTCCATCATGGCAACTCAACTCAGCACAATGCATCAGGGGGCATGTTGGCATTAGTGCCAGTAGGTGTTCATACTAATTCTAGCTCGTCTCTTTCTCTTTGTTATTTAGAAAATGTGGTAGAGTTAGTGGTCATCAAATAGCCATTTGCTCCCTACATTTTCCATCCTTCCTTTCTGTGAAGTTGGTGCCATGTGACTAATTGTAGCCAATGGCTACTGAGTGGAAGGTATATGTGTCATTGCTAGTCATTTAAGAGCTTCCGTGGGGCCAGCAGTTAAGCGCACATGTTCCGCTTCGGTGGCCTGGGGTTCGCAGGTTTGCATCCTGAGTGCAGACATGGCATCAATTGTCAAGCCATGCTGTGGTAGGCGTTCCACATATACAGTAGAGGAAAATGGGCACGGATGTTACCTCAGGACCAGTCTCCCTCAGCAAAAAGAGGAGGATCAGCAGCAGATGTTAGCTCGGGGCTAGTTTTCCTCAAAAAGAAAAAAAAAAAAGAGCTGCTGTGCCCCTTCCACCTCTCTGTTTCCTTCCTGTGGTGACCTTGGAGGGCAACAGTTTCAGATGACATAGCTGCAAGATGGAGACTGCTCAGATCACTGAGTCACCACTTAGAGAACAGCTGTAGAGGAGAGCAATGCAACCCACACGTAAAGTGTAAGTGTAAACTTTTACTGTATTATCTCCCTGAGATTTGGGGGTTGCTGGTTACTGCAGCATAGCCTACCATATCCTTACCAGCACAGGCAATATCTCTTATTGATTTTCTTCAATACCCTTTTCCTCCTAAGATTCCATCTTTCTCCTTTATATATTGCTGCCTAGAAAAAGAATGGTATGCTTTTGGGTGCGGTAGGGGCAGTGGGTGGGAGGGGGGACTTTGTCTACAAGTGTGATCTTGAACATCTTTTGGTTTAATTATGTTCAGTACACAATGAGAATTTCATTAGTGTTAGGTTTAATGACATTGGCAGAAGCACAGAATTCTACTATTAAATATATCTTACAAATTTCTGTAAGCACTGTGCTATTTGTGAATGTTTAATGACAGTTAAGAAGCATGCTATTTGGGATGAAAGCTGTTTTTTTCACTCCACCATAGCTGCTACTCAGTCCAGGCTATAGCAGAAAATTCAAATTACGGGCTCATAATCTTGGATTTTCAGCATTTAAAAAACGTTAATTTGAACCTCATTATTAGACAGACAACCTAAATGGTACCACTTGTGTTTTTATTGACTCAGAGTTTACAGAGAAAAATAATGCATTGCAAACCTTCAAGGAGGATTTTCTTTCACGTTTTGCCAGCAGAGAAGTGATAGAGCCAGCAGTTCTGAGGCAAAAAGTAAGATATTCATTGAGGCTGCCTTCCATTGCTTGGGCACACAGACCATCTGGCAACGAGAGGAGATGGGGGCTCAACGTGCCCTTTGCTAATAAAGTGACTGCCACTGGGAGGAATAATTCTTCCTTTAATTGTATACCTATTCGAGAAGAGAGAGCAAATAAAGAACCTCCCTTCTCAGATGAAAATGATGAATGACCTTGAAGACTCAGCACTAGTCATCCTTGGGAAGCTGGATTCTCATCAGCTCTGCTCATTAGGAGTCCCGTCTGAGTGTACACAAAGCACCTATTGACTTCCGTGGGAGTTCTGAGGCACCATCAGTCCACAGGGAGGTGATGTTTTTCAATTGTGCTTCATATCCCACTGTAGGCTAGAAAATGAAGGCAGAAAACATGGACACCTCAATTATGAAGCTTAAAATAAGACAAAGCATACCATGTGGGTTTCACATCAGTATCAACAATTAACTGCAGCCCCTACTTGCAAACGGGAGCTTGTGGTGCCCAGTGTTGCTCAGTCACTGATACTATGAAGGGGAGAGAGAATGTACAAGGATATTTCCAGAAACAAATATTTAGTTGACAATTCATCTGAGAGTAGTAAACGTGAAAGAGAAATGCTAGAGTTCATGGAGCCTCGATTTTATCAATTAGTATTAATAATTGTGATTTGATGATTTTATTTTTTTAAACTAGCAAATACTGAACCAAACTTAACTGTGCTCAGTTACATATCTGTTACAGCAGTTGCTAAATAAATCCATTTTATTATTGTTGAGGACAATGATGATGACAGTGATGATGGCAGAAATGCAGAAGAAATAAGATGGAAGGGAGCATGCTTGCATGCGCTCCCCTCTCACAGATTTCATGGAATATGGATATTGTAACCTGATGACCTTAATCATATTTTACTAAAGACATGTCCTTTTAGTCATGATTATGGTTTCAGTACCAACTATACTATCAAGGAGAATTGCTATGTGTACCAAAAATCAAATGTTTCAAAATTGTGTTGATCCATCCCACTGAGGAGGCAGGTGGGAGACCCCTGCAATGAAATGAAGGCATTTCTACCTGAGTTATTATTATTCATTGTCAGTTGAATCATTTGGAACCTTAAGTGTTAGGAGTAAAGAGTTTGCCACTAAGTAATGTCCAGAAACTAGTAGGTTGATACTCCTTCTACCTATCGTATGACCAGAACATGCCTTAAGTCCTTTACTGTGGTTTCGTAAAAACTAATTTGAAAGTCAGCCTGGGAAGACTTAAAGTGATATATCGACCATTAGTAACTATATATTACCACTTACCACAGTGCATTAGTGATTTTTAATAAGCGGATTTTAGTGACATATAAATCTCAGTAATCATATCACTATACTAGATACATTGTAAGTGATCAACAAGTATGTTTGACTAGTTTCTCACTGTGTCAGTTAAGTACTGTACAAAGACCTGTTCTCCAGCTGGTTTCTCTTTTGTTCTGCTTTCTCTCTCAAATCGTCTTCCCTCACTTACCCCCAAATGACGGTGTCTTTACATGAGTTGCATACACCTTCTAGCACACGGCAGGTTTTTCATAACAGTTAACAACAACCCTAATTGCTGTGTATAATTGAAGAGTAATTTTCCACAGTACAGGTGCGGTTACCCGAAATCTATTCTCCTACAAAGTACTTAAACAACTCTTTTCCCTGTGTTAATTTTGCAAGGAGACTAGGTATCTTTTTATAACCTCTTTTTTATTTCTACATAGAAGGAGAATTGGGCCTCAGTTTATTTGGAACAAGAAATATTCTCGTAGTGTGCCCAGAGACAGTTGATTCTTTCTATTGAAAAGGGCATGGGTTTTGTCCTGTTACTAGAATTGACTAACATTTAGTTCAATAATAATTATTTACTTTTATTTCTTCTGGACACAGATCATTAATGCTCTTTATTAAGGGTCTGACTACTTCAATTTGATATCATAAAGAAATTAGCTCTGCAAACGCAAGACCCTGGCAGTTTCGTACTCTGGCGCTGTCGGGGGTGGGTGGGGGCAGACAGGAAATGGAAGGTCTCCTCCACAGAGAAAGGTTTTCTTTTCTTGACTTTTTGCAAGTCTGATGTAAACAAAATAGTCTTTTCTTTGGCATACTAAATACGTAGACATTAACTTCCATCAGTTTCCTCAAGCTTTAAAGTCTAAATGTACAGCTGTGTACATACATTTTTAAACATACTGTATTAGAGAATTTATTGTTTTTAGTTTAACAGTTAGTAATATAGCCTTTAGTCTCAGGTAATATTTAATCTCTTAATGGAACTTAATGAATAGAAGGAAGACTAAAGTAGCAACGTTGCCTTACAGCTTAAAGATGGCCGGAAATAGCTGCTTTGTGAACTAATGACCCTCCCCGCCCACCACCGCCCAAGCGCTAGGCAATTGATGTCTTCATCCTAAAGTACCTCTTATCTTCATGCTCAGGACTGAGAAAATTAAATCTTATTCCGGAATTTCATGACATGACAGCTTCATTGCCTCGTGTTAACTTTAACAATAATTATCCTAAAGTTGTTGTTGTTGTTTTTAAGGAGGTTAATACACTTTCTAGGACAATCTGAAAGTCTTGTGGTTCTTGAAAACAAAATGGCAACGGCCAGAGCATGTTTGGCGTTTTATGCTGCAATGTGCTACGTAGCACTTCCCCAGTAGCAGAAATTCAATGTGTCGCGAGTGAGGGTTCTCGAATTCACGCACACACACACACACACACACACACAGTTTCTAACAGAGTTACAAGACTTTGCAGGGCACGTTCTATGCCTGAGTTTGCTGATTAATTTGTATAATTCTTTCGCAAGTGTTACACAGTAGGCTTCTTGGGTATACATTAATACAGTAGACAAAGTCACATGTGCACAACAAAACAAATCATAAATAATGAGATACTAAAAACCAACTGTCACTGAGGTAGCAATTATTGGTGTCTCTTTTTCGCTTCAGTGACTTTTTCCTTTTACCCTGAGACATGCAAACAGAACAAACAATTAGCGAAATAATTGATGATCAGTACCTTCAAAGCTTGTGGTGACCTGGTTTATGCTTTATAAGCTTAATAATGAGAACACCTCTTATTACTGATTAGTGTGCTGCCTGGTGCTCTCTGATGGTGCTGGGGAGGTACATCTGTATCAGACAAAAGGTTTTTATCTGCCCTTTACAGTTAGTTGGTCCCTAATGAACTGAGCTTTTGTCCCTTGCTGTTTTTAGATTCCAATTAAACTTGTTTATAGAATAGACAAATAATTAAAGATGTACTGTTTTCCACGACTTAATATTGTCTTCCAATAGGGTTGTGTTGCAGTTGGTGGCAATTAACATATATAGTAATGTTTTTAATCATTTACATGTTAAAACACATGCAAAATGTGCCCATGTTTTCTTAGTCTTCTTTGTGCTTGTCAACCCATTCTCTTAGCTTGCATCGGGTATGCTAATTACCCTCTGTCAAGCCAGGGTAATTCATCTTTTCCAAGGGAAAAAAATTCAGTTTTCATTTTTATGCTTGAGGAAGTCAAAGAATGGCAATTTATTCTGGAGCTTTCAGAACCAGAAAAGAATGCTTTAAGGTTATGACAAACTGATTTTGTGTTGTGCACAGCAAGAAGTATTAAACAGATAAATAGCATGTCATGTTAGAAATTTCATGTTGAGGTATAATTTCTTACCTCTTTTGTTGAATTTTCTATCAACTTGCATTCTGTATTAGGTCCTTATGCAAAATACCAGTATAAAATATTTCTTGATCACAAAAACATGGAGAATGAAATAGGGAAATTTTTGGTAGCCGTGTCATCCCCAAATTAAAAATTCCCACAATCCCCAGAGACTGTGCAACTGTTAGTTCTCTTATAATCTGTAGAGAAATACGCAAAATGATAGCCTCAAGGCCCCATTTTCACAGTTTTGAAAAAAAGATTTTAAATACGATTACGCCTTATCAACGAAATGGGCAGCTCTTTAAAGTGACTGTCTCTAGGATTTTCAGGAAGTGTGTGGCATTAGCTAGCACTCCCATATCCTGAACACGAGTGCTTCGACATGGCAGGCCCTCAATAAATGTCTATTCACGGATTCCTTTCTCCATTTCCATCCATTTGGTTCATCTGACTTAGTCAAGAATTAGTGAAAAAGCGATGCCCTGGAAGTCCAGTGGGCTTATATGAGCAGGGAGACCACCTGGGATGTATTATTTGGGTAGATGAGCTTTTTGTTTGCCTGAAACATGCAGCGTGAGCCTTGCACAGACGCTGCAAGGGAAAGGAAAAGTAGTGTCGTCTGACACCTTTTGAAAGTTAGCATGTATTTGTTGTTTTCAACCTCTGAGGCCAACAAGTAAAAACAGAAAATGTTTTTTATTCTCTGGGCCTGAGGGAAAGATGGAAATATAATTCTAGCTGTATTCCCACTCCTTTTCCTCTTGGTTCTGAAACAGTATAATAATCTTGTACATTTTTCATAAGGTACATTTTGGATGGCTAGCAATTCTTCAGGCATTAAAACCTGTTACCTCACTATGATATATAAATACTTTGGATGATCCATAATTTTTTAAAATGTATATGTCCAGCTATGTTTTGAATCTTTGAGGTTAATACCAAGTGGGCATTTTTTTCCCTTATGCAGTTATGGTCAGGGAAATTGCCGGATAATAAAATCCTACACAATTGAGGCCTTCATAGTAGGTCATGCATACATGTAGTTGGAGTGAGTGTGTAGAAATACACAAATTGTTGGATTAATCAGCCCTTTGTGTTCCTTTAGTAAAACATACTGATGGATGGTCTTGGTGCATAGAGGCCAGTAGCCCGTATGCTACTCGATAGGGATCTCACGCACTTCTGCTCCTACGAGATGAGTTGTTGCTTACAAAGAGTTAGTCGTGCTTGCTCCAAGCTCATGTATGCTATTTTTACTTGTTATTTTAACCATATAAAATTACTTATAATCTTAATTACATTTTACATTTATGAAATATGAGTGCAAAAAAGAAAGTTATGTTTGTATGACAACTAAATTGAATTCTTTGGAAAAACCTTGAATTTAAATGACTAAAAAAAAGTATTGTAGAATTAGATTTGGGTGAGACAAGGAAATACATAAAAATCTATAAGGATACCCCCCTCAGGTTGCTGTATAAATCTCTATTAGTTGAAGAAACCCCAACTAGAACTCACAGAAAATGCACTTTGGATGTGGTTTATGCAAGAAAGATGAAGAGAAATGCCAGTCAGCAGACAGACCCACACTCAGTGAAAAGGCCCACGCAGAAATGAAAATTGTTTGGTTCCTCATCAAAATTTTGGTGAAATAATGCACAGTAATGTATTTTAATTTAAAATGCTTAGGACATATATTAACTATCTCCCACTTTAACTTCCTTTTTGGGTTAATTTGACAACTATTATCCTTATTTTCTTCTAATAAGAAAGCCTCCACTGCAGCAGATAAGTGGAATTCCCTTCTAACCAAGTACTTTGGGTAATTCATTAACTAAACACCTTTGGATGGAAGCCAGACTCACACTTATTTTCCTGCATTTTCCTCCATGGTGATTTAGAGTGAAATAACTCTAGAACATTGAAAAATATCATTGTCCCGATTTAAAGCATGGTAAGGAACTAAATTATGGATACGCTAAGTGACTTATTCAGGATCAGATCCTTTACATAGTGGAGTATCTAGGTGAACTCACACTAGTTTACTTCTCAAAACATGAATTCTGTTCATTTGTTTCTGGAAATATAATTTCTTCAAACGCTAGCTGTTTTCATTTGCTAAATAGTAGGCTATCTGGATTTTGGCAGCAAGTTCCAGGATTTCTCCCATTTACATGCATATCTAGTGCAGGGTATGTAAGTGAGAACTAGGCCCTGGATAACCGACACATTAGCATGTGTGAAAATAGCTCAATTAACACAGGTAGCATGTGAGAATGTCCATTAATTTCTCAGGAAACAATGGCTCATAGTGCTAGGACCAATGCAGGGTCTTGCAGATGGTGTCAAACTAACTGCGTTTGCAAAGACACAATGCAGCATCTGGAGGGCTGGCAAAATCCAAGAACTTCAGAGACAGCAAGTCAAATTTGATCAGAGAGACCAACACTTGACCACATGAGTATCTCAGCTTCCTGGGATGTGTTCCAAAATCCATCCATCTCATCCACTGTGACAGTCATAAAGTCACACTTCACATCTCTGCATCAAGCCATGTCTCTGACTGTCACACAGCTCGGTCTGCCTGACAGAATAAATTTATGGCATCCTTCAATGGCTTCCTCACCTTTTTTTAAATACATAACCTTTTCTTCTCCTTAAGTAAAAGAATATGCATAATAGACATGTTGAGCTACAAATGCAGTTTTCTGTGGACAAAGGAAGAGATCAAGGATTTTAATAATTTCATTGATTTTAGAAAATGCTGCTTCTCCCACCAGTTGTCCTCTGGTGGAAATCAGGGCACCAGGCCATATAGCCACTGAGCATGTGTGTGGTGGTGAAGAGAAAGGGCTCTTGAGTTCTTCTTTCTGAGTGTGAATAACGGGATCCGTTACCAGCTGCGTGCCCCTGGGAAAGACACTCAACGTTCCTGGGCTTAGTTTATCTTTTTTTTTCTTTAATTGACAGGAAGGTAATAAAAATATCTATCTCTTGAGTGTAATGAGGCTTTGATACATGTAGAATAGTTAGCATATTTTCCGGCACATAATACGAGGTTAATAAATGTTAAGCATGTATTATTTTTAAGCCTCAGCTCTACGTTAAAGTCATGTCACAGTCATGAGAGATAAAGAGAGCAGAGTGTGAGGCCTATGGAAAGAGACTGGAAGGTGGTTTTTCCTCCTAGTCTAGGATTATGGGAGAGGATAAAAAAAGAAACCCTCTGACAGGTACTGTCAAGTTCACCCGGGTAGGAGACTGTCACAAAGCCTGCACGTGCCTAGCGTTCCCTCTGTGCCATGTGATTCTACTGTCATGAGTTGGTGGCAGCAGGTGGCAGTTTATTGAGGATTTGGGGATTCAGGATCCTGACCATCTTGCCATCTGTTGTGACTAAGTAATAATGATAATGAAAATAACATTACAGACATAGTAATCATGTTTATTATAATGCCAATACTATTTTAAGCACTTTTCATATATTAACTCCTTTTTCCTCTTAACTACTCTACAAGATCTTATTCTCATTTTACAGAGGAGGAGACTGAGGCACAGTGATCAAGTAAGTGTAAGAGCTGGAATTTGAATTCAGGCAATCTAAGTCTGGCAACTGAGCCATAGGCTATGATATTAGGGTTAGACATGTGTTTTCCTTATAATCTGTACTATTATATTCGGCTATGTCTTTCAACTCTTTCATCACTTTATTCCCCCCAAAAAGAAGAATTCTAGGGTCTGTTAGAAATCACAAATAATAAATTCATTAGGAGTAGGTATAGTAATGTAATTCATTGATACTAGAAGGCCACTTACAGCTTTCATTATTGCAATTCTGTAAGTTCAAAATAATTGAGAGGCATTTTCTATTGGGGAATGGTTGTGTGTTTCATGAATGACACTTTTATTGCTACTGGATCACCGAATCGTAGCCTGGTCTGTGAGTCTAAGTTCGATCAGGAAAACAGACACCACCAGGATATTTTGGTTAGAAATTAGAAATTCCTCTCTATGGAATTAGAGGCTTTTACAACTTTTGGAAATTCTGAAAGGATGAAATCAGAAGAACTCTCAGGAAATAGTTCAGGAAATCCAATAATACACAGGGAAGCTGCAGCCAACAATCTCAACTGCACGTAGCGCCATCGTGGCTGATTCTTAGTAGAAATCCTCGGAAGTCAAAGGCTGGCCACACCTCGAATAATCTAAACTTCCTGCCTGCAGTTGCTATTTGAGCACGAGCTTCAGTCTGTGGGAGTGCCTCCTCTAGGCACGAAGGGCCATGAGAGGGCCAAGGTCTTATGGGAAGTGGAGTTCCAAACTTCCCTCCTACCATGCAAGGATGAATGCAAGGATGGAATGATGCTGCACTCGCTATAGATACTTCTCCACGCAGAGATATGGCTTCAAGAAGGGAGCTCAGTCATCCTCCTACTTCTGGACAAGATTTTGTCGACCATACCAAGACAGTTATTTTTAAAATGCATAAGAGACTTCATTCTTTCCTGTGATAGTGAAATAGTATAATATAGAGTGTTCATTTGTTAATTCGGCAGATATTTATTGGCCACCTTCTTTGTTCAGAACACTGTATTAGGGAGTCCCTCATTACTAAGATGCAGGGCTTATACAGGGCTTTCAACTAAGACTTCATGAATGAATAATTTAATTGCATGTTGTAAAGATATTAGGATATTTTCTTGCCTTCTAGCACATGATATAATCATTATATGTCACAAATAGGACGAATAAATGCTCAAGGAATTCTGAAGAGGAATCGGCCACGTTTAACTTTTTTGGCCAAGGAAGACCCTGTTAAACACATGGAATTTGAGAAAGCCTTAAAGAGAAAATGAGCAGGCACCACCCTATGTGATTTAATTACATCGGAAACTAAATCTAGACATCTGTTAGGGTAGGTACTCTTCCTATGCCCATTATACATTGGTGGGAGCTGTGGCTCAGAGAGGTTGTCTACCTAACCTCGGTTGCCTACTATCACACTGGCAGAAATTGTCAGACGTGGGCCTCAAATCCAGGTTAGTGGGATTCCAAAGCCTCTTTCAACCTCATTATACTTAATACCAACCATATTTTAGGCTCTAAATATAAACTGAGATAAGCAGTAAAATGCAAGTTTATATACATATCAGTAAAGCTACACAGGAGACCCAAGTTTCACATAGAAAGTTAGACATAAACATATTGAAGTAAGTATATATATATTCTTTTTGGTTATCCCCGTTTTTTATTGTGGTAACATTGGTTTATAAAATTATATAACATTCAGGTGTACATCATTATGTTTCGATTTCTGTGTAGATTACATCATGTTCACCACCCAAAGGCTAATTACAATCCATCACCACACACGTGTACCTAATCACACATTTTGCCCTCTTCCCTGCCCCCTTCCCCTGGTAACCACCAATCTAATCTCTGGTTTTCGATGTGTTTGTTTATCATCTTTTTCTTCTACTTATGAGTTGGATCATTCAGTATGTGACATTCTCCCTCTGACTTATTTCACTTAGCATAATACCCTCAAGGTCCATCCATGTTGTCACAAATAGCTGGATTTCATCGTTTCTTATAGCTGAGTCGTATTCCATTGTGTATATATACTACATCTTCTTTATCCATTTGTCCCTTGATGGGCACCTAGGTTGCTTCCAAGTCTTTGCTATTGTGAATAATGCTGCAGTGAACATAGAGGTGCATGTATCTTTATGCATTCATGTTTTCATGTTCTTTGGATAAATACCCAGGAGTGGAATAGCTGGATGATATAGTAGATCTATTTTTAATTTTTCAAGGAATCTCCATATGTTTTGCATAGTTGCTGCAACACTTTGCACTCCCACCAGCAGTGTATGAGGATTCCCTTCTCTCCACACGCTCTCCAACACCTTTTGTTTCCTCTCTTGTTAATTATAGCCATTCTGACAGGAGTGAGGTGATATCTCATTATAGTTTTGAATTACGTTTCCCTGATAGTTGGTGATGTTGAACATCTTTGCATATGCCTGTCGGCCATCTGTATATCTTCTTTGGAGAAATGTCTGTTCAGATTTTTTGCCCATTTTTCAATTGGGTTGTTGGTTTTTTTGTTGTTGAGATGGATGAGTTATTCGTATATTTTGGAAATTAACTCCTTATCAGATATATGGTTTACAAATTCTTCTCTCAGTTGTTAGCTTGTCTTTTCACTTTGTTGATGATTTCCTTTGCTGTGCAGAAGCTTTTTAGTTTGATGTAGTCCCATTTGTTTATTTTGTCTATTTTCTCCTTGCCCCATCAGACACGGTACTTGAAAATATGCTTCTAAGACCGATGTTGAAGAGTGTAATGCCTATGTTTTCTTCTAGAAGTTTAATGGTTCCAGGCCTTACATTCGAGTCTTTAATCCATTTTGAGTTACTCTTGGTGTATGGTGTAAGATAATGGTCTACTTTCATTCTTTTGCATGTGGCTGTCCAGTTTTCCCAACACCATTTATTGAAGAGACTTTCCTTTCTCCATTGTTTGTTCTTGGCTCCCTTGTCGAGTATTAGCTGTCCATAAATGTGTGGGTTTATTTCTCGGCTCTTGACTCTGTTCCATTGATCTGTGTGTCTGTTTTTGTGCCAGTATGATGCTGTTTTGGTTACTATAGATTTGTAGTATATTTTGAAATCATGAATTGTGATACTTCCAGCTTTGTTCTTTTTTCTCAGGAATTCTTTGGCTATTTGGGGTCTTCTGTTGTTCCATATAAATTTTAGAATTCTTTGTTTTATTTTTGTGAAAAATGTCGTTGGAACTTTGATAGAGATTGCATTGAATCTGTAGATTGCTTTAGGAATTATGGACATTTTAACTATGTTAATTCTTCCAATCCAAGAGCACAGAGTATCTTTCCATTTATTTGTGTCTTCTTCGATTTCTTTCAACGGTGTTTTATAGTTTTCAGTGTACAGGTCTTTCACCTCTTTGGTTAAGTTTATTCCTAGGAATTTTATTCTTTTTGTTGCAATTGTAAATGGGATTGTATTCTTAATTTCTCTTTCTGCTGTTTCGTTGTGAGTGTATAGAAACACAACTGATTTTTGTATGTTTATTTTGTATCCTGTAACTTGACCATATTCATTTATTATTTCTGAAAGTTTTTTAGTGGATTCTTTAGGGTTTTCTATGTATAAAACCATGTTGTCTGCAAATAGTAACAGTTTCACTTCTTCCTTTAAAATCTGGGTCCCTTTTATTTCTTTTTCTTGCCTGATTTCTCTGGCAAGGACTTCCAATACTACGTTAAATAAGAGTGGTGAAAGTGGGCATGCTTGTCTGGCTCCTGTTCTTAGAGGGAAAGCTTTCAGTTTTCTCCATTGAGAATGATATTAGCTGTGGGTTTGTCATATATGGCCTTATTTTGTTGAGGTACTTTCCTTCTATACCCATTTTATTCAGAGTTTTTATCATAAATGGATATTGCGTCTTGTCAAATGCTTTCTCTGCATCTATTGAAATGATCATGTGACTTTTATTGTTCATTTTGTTAATGTGGTGTATCACATTGATTGATTTGCAGATGTTGAACCATCCCTGCATCCCTGTAATAAATCCCACTTGATCATAGTGTATGATCTTTTTAATGTATTGTTGTATTCAATTTGCTAGTATTTTCTTGAGGATTTTTGCATCGATGTTCATCAGTGATATTGACCTGTAATTTTCTTTTTTTGTGTTGTCCTTGTCTGGTTTGGGTATCAGGGTAATGTTGTTTTTGTGGAATGAGGTGGGAAGCTTCCCATCCTCTTGAATTTTTTTGAAGAGTGTGAGAAGGATAGATATCCAGTCTTTGAATGTTTGGTAGAATTCACCAGGGAAACCATCTGGTCCTGTTCTTTCATTTTTTGGGTGGCTTTTGATTACTGTTTTGATTTCCTTACTGCTGATTGATCTATTCAAATTCTCTATTTCTTCTTGATTCAGTTTTGGAAGGTTGTGTGATTCTAAGAATTTATCCATTTCTTCTAGATTATCCAATTTGTTGCTATATAGCTTCTCATAGTATTCTTTTATAATCTTTTGCATTTCTGAAGTGTCTGTTCTAATTTCCCTGCTTTCACTTCTGATTTTATTTATTTGAAACTTCTCTCTTTTTTTCTTGGTGAGTCTAACTAAAAGTCTGTCAATTTTGTTCATCTTTTCAAAGAACCAGCTCTTGGTTTCAGAGATTTTTTTTCTATTGTGTTTTTGGTCTCTATTTCATTTATTTTTGCTCTGATTTTTATTATTTTCTTCCTTCTACTGATTTTGGGCTTTGTTTGGTCTTCTTTTTCCAATTCCTTTAGGTGCACTGTTAGATTGTTTATTTGAGATTTTTCTTATTTGTTGAGGTAGGCCTGTATTTCTATAAACTTCCCTCTTAGAACTGCTTTTGCCATACCCCATAGATTTTGGCATGTTGTATTTTCATTTTCATTTGTCTCCAGGTACTTTTTTTATTTCTCCTTTGATTTCTTCATTCTCAATCATTGCTCATTAGCATTTTGTTTAATCTCCCATATTTGTGGCTTTTCTGATTTTCTTCCTGTAGTTGATTTCTGATTTCATTACTTTGTGGTCAGAAAAGATGCTTGGTATTATTTCAGTCTTCTTAAACTTATTGAGACTTGTTTTGTGGCCTAATATGTGATCAATCCTGGAGGCTGTTCCACATGCATTTGAAAAGAATGTATATTCTGTGGTTTTTGCCTGGAATGTTCTCTCTCTCTATATATATACCAAGTCCATCTGGTCTAATGTGTCATTTAAGGCCAATGTTTCCTTATTGATCTTCTGTTTGGATGATCTATCCATTGGTGTAAGTGGAGTGTTGAAGTGCCCTACTATTATTGTGTTACTGTCTATTTCTCCTTTTATGTCTGTTAATAATTGCTTTATATATTTAGGTGCTCCTAAGTTGGGTGCATAGATATTTACTAGTATTATATCCTCTTGTTGGATTATTCCCTTTATCATTATGTAGTGCCCTTCTTTGTCTCTTGTTACAGTTTTTGTTTTAAAGTCTATTTTGTCAGATATAAGTATTGCTACCCTATCTTTCTTTTCTTTGCCATTTGCATGGAGTGTCTTTTTCCATCCCTTCACTTTCAGTTTGTGAGCATCTTTAGGTCTGAAGTGTGTCTCTTGTATGTAGCATATATACGGGTCTTGTTTTTTAATCCAATTAGCCACCCTATGCCTTTTGATTGGAGCATTTAATCCATTGACATTTAAAGTAGCTATTGATAAGAATGTACTTATTGCCATTTTGTTACTTTTTTCTACATGTTTTAGTAGTTCTTCTCTGTTCTTTTCTTCTTCTCTTGCTATCTTTCCTTGTGGCATGATGGCTTTCTTTAGTATTACGTTTGGGTTCCTTTCTCTTAATTATTTGTATATTTGTTATAGTTTTCTGCTTTTTGATTAGCATGAGGTTCATATATAATAATCTACATATATAGCAATCTATATTGAGTTGATGGTCTCTTTAGTTTGACCTCTTTCTAAAAGCTCTACTCTTTTACTCCCCTCCTCCCACATTTTATGTTTTTGATATCATATCTAACCTCTTATTTTGTGTGTATATCCATTACCCTCTTATTATAGAAATAGGTAATTTCAGTACTTTTGTCTTTTGACCTTCATATCATCTTCATGGGTGGTTGATCTGCTACTTTTACTGTATTTTTGCCTTTACCAGTGATTTTATTTCCTGTTTTGGGTAATTTTCTTATTCCTATTTGTGGTCTTCTCTTTCCCACTTCAGTAAATCCCTTTAGCATTTCTTGTAAAACTGGTTTCTTGGTAATAAACTCCTTTAATTTTTGTTTATCTGGGAAACTCTTTATCTCTCCATCCATTCTGAATGACAACCTTGCTGGGTAAAGTGTTCTTGTGTAGGTTTTTTTCCTTTCAGTACTATAAATATATCGTGCCACTCCCTTCTAGCCTGTAAAGTTTCTGCTGAGAAGTCAGCTGATAGCCTTATGGGGTTTCCTTTGAATGTCACTTATTTACTTTCTCTTGTGGCTTTTAGGAATCTCTCTTTATCTTTAATTTTGGAAATTTTAATTATAATGTATCTTGGTGTGGGCCTCTTTAGGTTTATCTTGTTTGGTGCTCTCTGTGCTTCCTGTACCTGGATGTCTGTTTCCTTCCTTAGATTAGCAGTTTTCAGCTATTATTTGTTTAAATAGATTCTCTGCCCTTTTTTCTCTCTCTTCTCCTTCTGGGACACCTATAATACAAATGTTAATGTACTTGATGTTGTCCCAGAATTCCCTTAGACTGTTCTCATTCTTTTTAATTATTTTTTCTTTTATCTGTTCAGCTTGGGTAATTTCCTCTAGTATTTCATCCAGCTCACTGATCCATTCTTCTGTATCATCTACTCTGCTATTGAGTCCTTGTAGTGAATTTTCATTTCCAGTGTTGTATTCTTCATTTCTGATTGGTTCTTTTTTATATTTTCCAATTCTTTGTTAACATTCTCACTGAGGTCATCCATTCTTCTCCCAAGATCAGTGAGCATCCTTATGACTTTTTGTTTGAACTCTTTGTCAGGTAGATTGTTTATTTCTGTTTCATTTAGTTCTTTTTCTGTATTTTTGTCCTGTTCCCTTACTTGGAACATATTCCTTTGCCTCCTCATTTTGCCTCTTTCTCTGAGCTTATATCTATGTATTAGGTGGGTCAGCTATGTTTCCTGATTTTGGAGAGGTGGCCTTATGTAAGAGATGCCTTATGATGCCCAGCAGTATACTTCCCCCTTGTCAGCAATGTTTCATAAGTGACCCCTGTGTGGGCTACATGTGTCCTTCTGTTGTGGAAGGGCTGCTCTTGCTGCAGGTGCCCAGGGAGGCTAGGCTGTCCCCTTTGGCTGGCTGGTTGTAATTCTCAGCTGCATGTGGCTGCTATGGACCCTTCAGTCATTTTATCGGCTTTGAGGAGCCCCAGCACAGTTGACTGCAAGGTCTAATAGCACATAGGAATGTGCAGTTTTTCTCTTAAGTGTGTAGGACACCAGGTTGCTGGGCTCAGGGGCTTACAATTGCTATATGCCTCCAGCCTGTAAGGCTGTTGTCAGCTCTCTCAGGATTGCAGCTGCGTGGGGCTGGCCTCAGGCATGAGAGCACCCAGTTGTTTCAGGCTCTGGAAGGTGGGGCTGATCCCCTATGTGGCTGTTTGAGGAGCACAAGTCTTCTGCCACTGATAAGCCCCATGGCCCACAGGTCCACACACACTGTCAACACAGTCCTGGCCCATGCATCCATCCCGACCCCCTGAAGTGGACCCAGTCACCCCACTGCAGAGGCCTCCACACACTCCACCAATGCCCCACACACTCTACCCACTCCTCATGCACGCCCTGCCCCTCAGAGGGGGACCCACTTGCCTGCCTCAGAAGATTCAAGCACCCAGTCCATGCAGGCTAGCAAGTTGCCCAAGGGCTTGCTGTTGGGTAGGGCCAGTCTCTAGGGCAGGCTGCCTGCCCTGACTGAGCTGGATTAAATCAGCACTCTATTGGGTGGAGCAGACTCTGTGCTAACAAGCCAGGGGAACTCCAACAGTGTCTGCTACAGTCTGCGTCAGCACACCTGTACTAGGTCACAGTAATGACTGCTGCCAATGTCTCACTCCCTGGAGAGGTCTCACTTCTCACCCAGGTACTACCAGAGCCTATCAAGTGAGTCTCTTTTTGCCAAAGGAGTGTGCACCTTTCTTTCTGGTGATTGTAGGTTGCTTTCCAAAACAGGTGGATTTGTGCATGGGACGTTTAAGAGCTGGCTTTTTTCTGCTTATGTCTGATAGCTTTTCTAGGGGTATTCCACGATGTAATTAATAGCTAGCAAAGCCAGATGTTATGACACTTGTCTCAGTTGTGCTGAGTCTAAAGGATGCTTATAGCAGTAATGTTTCCCTGCTCAAGTCCCCCACTCCTCCAGGGAAGGCTGCGTACCTTAGGATTGCTTCTGGCTGGCAATGAAGCTCCACAGCTGCAAAGGCAGCTTTTTTTCTCTCCAGAAAGGAATTTCTGCCCCTTCCATCTCTGTCAGGACTGTCCCTTGTTGCAGTGGTTATTTTTATCCAGGTTTTAGTTCTCTCTCAGGGGTAATAGTTCCAAGAATAGTTGTAACTTGGTTGTGTTCATGGGAGGAGGTGAGTTCAGAGCCTGCCTACAGTGCCATCTTGACACCAACCAAAATAAATATATTTAATAGAAGCCTATCTGATATTAACAAAGACTCATTGATACAATTGTGAATTAGGAAACCATACCCTTTTGAAATCAACTTTTAATTGGTTGTTTGAGTTAAAGTCACTTGGCTATGTTATATTCAATGGTCCAATTTAGGGTAAGAAGTTTCATTCACTCATTTATGAGGCAAGGTAACTATGTGATTAAGAGTGTGGACTCTGGAGCTATACTGCCCTGGTTTGAATCCTATCCCTGCCACTTGCTAGGTACATGAGCCTCAGCATTCTCATCTGCAAAGTAAGAATGATAATAATACTATATTTATCATCTATTCCTGCATAACAAATTACCACAAAACTGAATCAGGAATCCAGGTGTGGCTTAGCTGGGTACTTCTGTTTCAAGGTCTCTCATAAGGCTGCATTCAGGGTGACAGCAAGGGCTAGGGTATCACCTGAAGGCTCATCTGTGTGAGGATCAGCTTCCAAACTCACAGGGTTCTTAGCAGGATCCTTCGTGGACTATTGGACTTCAGTTCTTCATGGACTATTTGACTGAGGGCCTCAGGTCCTCTCTGGCTATTGGTCAGAAGCTTCTGGCTTCTGGCTATTGGTCAGTTCCTTGTCATGTGAGTCTGTTCATGAGACGAAAAGTTCGCAATATGGCAACTGGCATCCTCAAGCAAATGAACAAAGAGGAAGTACAAGATGGGAGCCACAGTCTTTTTGTGACCTAATCTCAGAAGTGACATCTCATCACTTTTGCCATATTGTATTCAATAGAAAGCAAGTCACTTTATCCAGCCCACATTCAAGACGAGTTGATTGCCGACACATGTGAATACTAGGAGGCGAGGATCATTGCAGGCTGTCTTAGAGGTTGCCTATCACACCTACCTAATAGGTTTGTTGAGTAGGTTGAGTTAATACATGTAAAAGATCTTAGAACAAAGCCTGGAACATAATAAGTGATATATAAGTGTTGGCTGTAACTATTACTGTATTAAAATCACTGGGACACTTAATAAATAGGACACAGTTTCTACTTTTAAGAAAATGACAGTCTAAAATAGTGTATGGCAGAAAATGAAAAGCACCATAATGAAGGCAAAAATAAAGAGCTGTGGTATTGAGAGGAGGGTATGGTCACAGAGAAATGTGAAAGATCAGAAAAAGTTTGTGAATCAAAGCAATATTTGTGCTGAGCCACAGAATATGAGTAAAGTTTTGACAGGGCTGGGTGAGGGGAGTTTTGGGGGCCAGAGCTGGTGTACAGGGAATTGTTGAAGACAGCAATGGTCGAAGGACCCCTGGGTGTTATCTAGGAAACCATGGGTAATCCAGGTTAACTGGAACATTCAAAATGCAGCACTAAACTGGGAAATAGGGTGAAAAAGAAGGATTTGCATGTGGTTGAGAATGTTGAAGGAAAGCCTGATGAATTTGGACCCATTTCAATCAGTAGCAGGATTCATTGAAGATTAGAAACAGGGTACCACACATGAAGTTGAACTTCAAGAAGTTTGTTCTGGGAGTAAGAATGGATTGAGGCTAGGAAATCCTGGAGAAGAGCCCATTAGGTCATTATTATAGTAGGTAGGGTGATTAGGGCTGAAGATCTATCTGAACTAGAGCAGTGCCTCTGGGATGACTGAGGAAGCAGTGAATTTGAGAGGAACAGCTTCAAGTCATGGTTTTGTTATCTCTAATTAAGGTATAGGATCAGGTTGACTGGCTTTGAGGACAGACCTAGGGACAAATCCTGGCTTTAACCATTGTTAGCTGTATCACCTTGGGCAAATTGTTATATATTCTTTGAACCTTAGTTTCTTTGTGACAAGAGGATTAAATGAGCTAATGTGTGTAAATAGCAACAATAGCTAACTTTTATTAATTTACTAATTTATACCCAGCCCTGTGCTGAGCACGATACATGCAGCATCTCATGTAGTCCTACCATGGGCCACATGAATCAAGTTTTCATCACCTCCAGTTTACAGTTCAGAAAACTGAGGCTTAGAGAAATTAGCTTTCTTGAAACCCAACAGCTGATGAGTGCCAGAGCCCATGTTTGGAACAGTTCTTGCTGATTCCAAAGCCTTGCTCTTCGTTATTGAGCTGCTTTTCTAAAATATAAATGAGTGCAGGTAAATATTTCTCTTTCCATATATATCTCACCTGGTGTACCATTTGTATAGTGGGAGTTGCTAAATCAATACACGCTTGTTGATGAAGATCCATCATGTATGTTCTAATTGAGATGATGTGGCTGCCATTTTTCTGGCTTCAGACTCTCCTGGCACTTCACCTCCTGAGTGATGAATGTGGTTTTACTCCTTACTATTTTGGCACTGCTCAAGTGCTTTAAAAATGTTCCCTTCCTGACTTCGAGAGGTGATTTACCAAAATGTCAGTCAGAATTAATTTGAATGATATTCCCTGCAGTTCCCTAAGGCCTAGAGTTACTGGCATGTTGTTTTTGGATGTCATATTTTGATGGGAGATAACATTTTAACTGGAGTGGGAAGGGCACGATTTTGGATGAGTCAAGCAGTAAGTCATCAGGGACTATATTCATAACTGTATTACTGTTCTGCTTTTACAGGAATTGTCTAATCACAGTGATTCCAAACCATTTAAAAGTTCCAGCACCCTATATTTTATTCCATTTTGCAAAATCCTTCTCCTTAAATTACTCCATGCCCTGTTTTTCTTAAAGAGATTTCAAATTCAGCTTACTTTGATGACTTTTTAAAAATTATGTTAATACCAGTGAGATAATTAGGGCTATCCCAGGAGGCTTTGATACCAGGATTTGGAATTCTTGATTCCATAATTCCACATCTCCACTCTGCTTATTCAAATGAACTTGGAGAATCTGAAGTTCTTTCTTTCTTCCGCTATTGAGGAAGAGATTATTTCTTTTTTTTTTACTCAGTTTTATTGAGATATCTTTAGCATAGAAATTATACATATTTAAAGTATACAACATGATGTGTGTTTGTGTGTATATATATATAAGATATATGTAAGATTATATATGATATATATCAAAGATCACCACAATCAAGCCAAATAACTTATCCATCTCCTCTACATAGTTACCCATGTGTGTGTCTGTGTTGAAAAGATTTGATTTAAGATCTATCCTCTTAGAAAATTTCAAATGTATAATACAGTAGTGGTAAATATCATCACCATGCTGTACTTTAGATGTCCAGAGCTTATTTATCTGGCCAAACCTTTTACCTTTTGACCAACATCTCCCCATTGCCCCCACACTCCAGACTCTGGCAACCACCCTTGTACTCTCTGATTTTGCAGGTTCGACATTTTTTAGATTCTGCATATGAGTGAGATCATGCAGTATTTGTCTTTCTCTGTCTGGCTTATTTCACGTAGCATAATGTCCTTCAGGTTCATCCATGTCGTTGCAAATGGGAAGATTTCCTTTGAAGAGATTATTTCCATGTACAAAAGCAGGATAGCAATGTTTGCTATCTTCTGGGATCAGAAGAGCAGAAGCTCAGACTCATTTAGTGTTAGAGTTGCAAAGAATTTTAGAAATCATCTAATTCATGCCTTGTCTTTTAGGAACAAGAAAATTAAGATTCAAGGTGGTGAGGTAATTCACACAATAGCTTAGTGATGGAACTAGAAGTGAAATTCAGGACTGTTGGCACCCCACCCAAATTCAAATTAAATTGACTTAGCAGGTGCTTAGCTTTTCAGAGATGCCTTGTCTAGGTGTTCAATAAAAAAGATGTAGTAGTTTAGCCCTAATCCTGGACAATACATTACTGTTTATTCCTGAAGATAATATTCACATCCTTACATATCATCTTATGAATTACTGCTAACTGGATAGCAACTTCATTTTGACTGCAGCACACAGTATTGCCCACATTTGTTTCCTTATCACATTTTAGAAATGTACTGGTTAAAAGAGATGATTCCATCAAACCAAATGATTTTCCTAAAGTATTTTTGAAATGGAAACAAGTTCTTCTAATACCAGCACTGGGCAGTATTCATTAGGCACCTATCTATGTCTGATACAGTTTAGGCATTGCACAGACTCAGACAAACAGATATATTCTGATTTTCCTAATTCTGTGGTACGATTGCTGAAGGGAATGGAGTTAATGGAATGGCATCCAGTAAGTTTAATTAAATAAATAACAAGTCAAAATACATGTAATAGAGGGGTTACATTGCAGAGAGATTAACACAAAGGGGTCAATTGTTTAGGTAAGTGGTTCCCAGACTTTTGAATTTCAAAGACTAGGGAAATTTCTCCCCCAAATTTTGAAAATCAAACATAATGATGCCCTGCTTGTAAACAAATTTTGAGCATAGCCAAATTTTATTTTGACAAATAATGGAAAAATTTTTAAAGAAACTTATCTACTATTGCCATTATTATATAAGAAACAGGATATTTTGATGCTGAAGAAGTAGAAGAACATAATTTCAGAATAAAGGATAAGTCTTCCCAAGAAAAGGTAGTTTCAGCTAGCACCTTTATACCGGCAGGGGTGTAGGGGTGTACGTGTGTGTGTGTGCGCTCGTGCATGTGTGTGTGTGTACACTTAAGGTTTTTCACTTTGCTACAGATGGCACAAACTCTATAACGGCAGTGGTCCAAGAGCTGGTATTTAGGAAAGATCAGTTTTTGTTATGTAGAACCAGTAGATATTTGCTTCCTGTCCTGAAGCTAGGGAAGGATTAAAAGAAAGGAGAGATTGTAGGAGTGTTTAAAAAAAAATAAGATACCAGAAGTGAGAACTAAGTACATTCGCAAATGTAGGTATAGCTTGGAAGAAGTCTCAGACATAGAAATGTAATTTTTCAATGAAGAAAGCATTTGGTAACCATATCTGAAGGAAACAGTAGAATGCGCATAGGGAATTAGACAGAAAAGAAGAGGCTGAAGAAAACCTTTGGGTCATCTAATTAATTTAAATTTGTGGGAGCTTATTACTCTTCTAAGATTTTAATCATGGTTAGAGTAATAATGAAGAGCATTGATTCAAGAAGAGAGAGGAAAAGCATTGATAGAATGGCTGTTCTGACTAACTAGAAATTTTTCCCTTTGAAAATGCTCTACTTGAAATAAATACATACCTGTCAAGCTTCAAGGTAAATGCACGAACTCTCTTTTTTCCTCTCAGCTTTATTGAGGTATAATTGACAAATAAAAACTGCATATATTTAAGGTATAAAACGTGGTGTTTTAATATACGTATACATTGTGAAATGGTTACCACGATCAAGCTAAGTAACATATCCATCACCTCACACAGTTAGCTTTTTTAAAAAGTTTTTTCCAGTTTTATTGAGAAATAATTGACGTACATCAGTATATAAGTTTAAAGAGTACAGCATGATATTTTGATTTATATATATTGTGAAATGATTTCAACAATAGGTTCAGCTAACACCCGTCTTTTCAGATAGATACAATGAAAAGAAAGGAGAAAAGAAAAAAGGAAAAATATTTTCTTCGTGTGATGAGAACTCTCAGGATTTATTCTCTTAACGTTCCTATATGTCACACAGCAGTGGTAGCTAGAGCCAACCTGTTGTACGTTACATGCTTAGTAGCTGTTATTTTACAGCTGGCAGTTTGTAACTTTTGGCCACTTTCCTCCAATTCCCTCTCCCCCTACCCTCTGCTTCTGGTAACCACAAGTCTGATCCCTTTTTCTATGAGTTTGGTTTTATGTTTCTGCTTTTGTTTTTTTATATTCCAAATATAAGTGAGATCATACAGTATCCGTCTTTGTCTGACTTATTTCACCTAGCACAATGCCTTCAAGGTCCATCCATGTTGTTGCAAGTGGTAAGATTTCCTCTTTTTTATGGCTGAATAATATTCCATTATATATATATATAACACACACCCCCAACTTCTTTATCCATTCATCCATCGACGGACAGTTAGATCATTTTCATATCTTGGCTATTGTAAGTAATGCTGCTATGAACATGGGGCTGCACATATCTTTTCAACTAACTGTCTTTTATAGGAGTTCGTCCTTTAAAGACATGTCTTTCTTGTTAAAGAAAACGTTATTTAAAAAATCCATAATATGGAAGATAACGCAGTCATTACAAATGAATCCTGGAACACCTTGCTTGGGAACAGCAACGCCAAGCTGCACCAGGAGCAGAGATCCTCCCTGTGAGCCAGCAAACTTATTTCCAAATTACCTTCCCTCCAGATGTGGCTGTTTGGGTGTGGGGAGAGCTCATCTTCCCTTCAGGTGGCTGGTAGCTGCTCTGATCTGGAGGATGAGGCTTTGGGAAATCTCGACTGCAGGTTGAATTCCTTCTTGCTGAGTGGCCAGCACTTTCTTGAGTGATATCATGGAACACCTGTGTTAACCTGTGATTAGAATCCCAAATTAGAATCTGGGAAATCATTTCCCTCCAAAGGCAATGTTATTAATGGTAGTTATATCCTAGGATCCAGCCTGACGTGGAGTAGGAAGAATCATGTAACTCCCTAAGTAAGCTCAGTGCCAGGTCTAATTATTTATTGAGCACCTACCAGGTGCCAGTCACAATTCTGGACCAACAATGGGCCTTCCTCAATTGTGTTTTAACTCTGTGGCTGTGACTTGTGATTATCTATTCTAACTGGCTATGGCCTGTTTTATATATTCTCCGTTAAGATTCCTTTAAGTAGTCTCATTTGTACTCTTATCGTAAATGAGTAAATGAGTGTGACCAATTCCAGTCATCCCTCGCTATCCACGGGGGATTGGTTCCAGGACCCCCTGGATAACAAAATCTGCAGACACTCAAGTCCCTTATATAAAATGGCATAGTATTTACATATAAGCTGTGCATATCTTCTTGTATACTTTAAATCATCTCTAGATTACTTATAATACCTAATGCAGTGTAAATGCTATGTAGTTGTTACACATTATTATTCAGAGAATGACAAGGCTAAAAAGCCTTCACATGTTCTTCAATACAAACACAACCATCATAGGCCTTTCAGTCTGTGGTTCGTTGAATCCGTGGATGCAGATCCCACCGCTACCGAGAGTTGACTGAAGTTGTATTTCTCTGTTTATGAAGTAATAATTTCCAATAAAAACAAATATTCCATACACCCAGGTCAGATTGCAAAAGATTCCTTATTCAACAGAGTTTTACTTTTGTCTTGACTTGCGTCTTACAATATTACCTATAAACGATTAAAGGACCTCTTCTTTCTTTATTTCAAGTAACGAAACTAGCAATTTATACTAGATCCCAAAGCACAGTTCAAAGAAAATAATTACATTATTATTATCTGATAATGGAGAGGCTGTAATTAATGAACGAAAAAGGTTACCTGGGTCAGAATACTCCCTCCTTCTCATCAGGAGGTCTTTTGTAGCAGGACTGATGCTCCTCTACAGAGATCACTGGGAGGTGTAGTTGGGGAGCGTTTGGGGAGACGGAAGGTAAACAGAAGGATACACTCCTCTGTTACAGAAAGCACCTTTACCTTCCTCTCTATTCATAACTTGTGTTTGATTTTAAAGAAATATTTTGTTGATCTTAAAAATAGTAGAATTTACTATAAGGTGACAGGTGAGGGAGGCAGTGAGATGAGATGGACAAAGGGTTGAGAGGCCGTATGTGAAGTACGGAGTGGGACCAATAAGTTGCCTTTCTCTGTACAGCATGGAGGGTGAGTGTCCATACCCTGGGCCATACCTTCTGGATTTGAATCCCAGATCTACCACTTCCTAGCTGTGTGACCTTATGACCTTAAGCAAATCACTCAACTCCTCCACGCTTCAGATCCCTCATCTGTAAAGTGGAGATAATAACAGTACCCCCTGTAGAGGGTTGTTATGAGGATTAAATGAGTTAATATAGCAAGGTCTTGGAATGGGATCTGGCACAATAAGTGATTGCTGTTATTATGGAACAGTATTCTCCAAAGTGGAGGGTGTACCCCTCAGAGACTGACAATCCAAATATCTATAATGTTTATTTTTATCTTAGCCTTTTAAGTTTCCTACTTTGTGTATATTTTGTAACATAAGTAATATTATGAATAGGTCTTACATGTATGCATTTAATAAATATTACATATATATGGGAGGTACATAAATTTTTCTTATAGTCATAAAGATTGGAAGGCCACTTATATGGTAGTCTCCTAACTTTGTTTTAAAATCTAATTTTAATTAGTTATCCTTAGGAAGAAATTTTATGCTTAGCAAATTATATTTTGTATTGAAGCTTTGGTCAAGCTCATCAGAGAAGGAATATATTGCTTTTAGGACTAATAGCACCCCTACATTTACTCAGCGTTTCCTTTCTCTTCTGTTAAATCATTTCCTTGGAATGTCCCCTGGTAGGGCATAATTCTTTAATTTTTATAAACATTCAAGTAATTTATACTGATGCATTTCTTGATGATAAGGAGCCATTCTGGGTTTCATGTGTCGATTTAGAAAGACCTCATTTGGATATTTGTAAATTCCTCTTTACTTCTTCCTACTTCCCTTTTATTTAGGTTTTCTTCTGTGCATTGATTTATTAATTCCCCAAATTATCTCCTGAAAATCTAAGGGCAGTGATAAATCATTAGCTAGGTGAATATTTCCTTTTAAAGTTGGATATTTAAAAAATCTGCTTCAAAATCTATGTCCCTTTATGGCCCAAACCATTTTGTTACCACTGAAGAATAAATCTGTGGCCTCAAATTTAGACTGAAAATTAACAGGAAGCTTTTTGAAAACACCACTGTGGCTACAGAACAAATATATGAAATAATTATTACCTTCAAAAAGTTCTAGGGAGCCTTACTTCCACAAGATGTCATTATATAAATGATCTTTGGAGGGCCTCAGAGCTTGTGATAAAACTACCAAATTGCTTATTAGGAGGCAAACAACAGCTCTGCAGAGATAAGTGTAAGAGGCTTAGAAAAGCACATCTATGGCGCGGTCCACCTACACAAATTCAGCTCCTACAGGAACAAGAAAACACTTTGGAATTCATTAGCATGCAGTATTTACTCAAAAGCTGCAAAAACATTGGGTTTGCATAATTTTATCAATTGTCAATAGCAGTGCTTGCCAACATTCATGTCTTTATTGAGATGCAAAATTAAGAGCAGGAAGAAAGTTTGCATCAATATTAATACTGAACTTGCTTGAAAAGATGACATTTATTAATAATGCATCTGGCTCAACATTCACAGTGGTATTTAAAGACTAAACACCGTCCTGGTGCAGGAAACAGTTTTTAGCAAATCTTGTTCATCAGCCACCTTATAGTTTTGAAATATAAACCATTTCCTCTATTCCACAAATGGCTACTTCCAAAAAATTCTACTGAAATTTAGGATGAGCTGGATGCAGTTAGAACAAGAACAGTAATAAGACAAAGATTATAATGCGTTAAACATTTTATGGAGGACTGTGTTGGTGCAAAGCATATTAGTTTTAAAAACTCTATGTTTGGGGAACAGCTGGTGTGGGCTGAACATGGAAACAACTGTTGGAAAACAAATGTTAAGGAATTGCTGTAAACAAGACTCCACTTATTTACAGTATGTTTCAATTCTCTTTTTTTCTCTCTCTATCTCTCACTTGTCTATCTATATCCATCCTGGCCAACAGAACCAGAATGGCTGAAGGATTCCAGTATGTAGGTAGGAGTGTGTGTGTGTGTGTGATGGGAATGTTTTACATACACATGCACGCATATATACACGCATACATATGTAAAATATGACAAATAAAAATGGCAAGTAATAGGATATATTGGAGTATATGAGGAAGCCATTTTGTATAAACCTAATTCGGCCTGACCTTGTCTTTCCAAAAGGGCCTGACCGAGGCCTTTGAGCATGCATTGTCTATCTGCTTTAGACATTCCCTATGGCAAGAGCAAAAGGCCTTTGAGATAAAGGTGCAACTTCCCTCCCCCTCCCAATGTTGGTGTCTCCTTAAGGATTAAGTATCTTTCCTCAGGCTAGAAACTGATTGCGGCGCTCACCTGTGACCACGCAGCTTGAGACAATAGACTTGCCTCCTGCTACGCCCACCAAGATAGCAGACCCACTACCTGCTGTGTCCATCAAGTGCTGTGCTGACAGGGCAATCTTGTGACTATTGTGGGAGGGACATTTCAATCATATGTGAAGCACCCTCTTTGAGGGTATATAACCACCCTGTGTACCCCCACTTCTTTGGAGTGATCTGTTCCTTTGTGGAAAGACTCTCCCGGGTTATAATCCTAAGATTTAAGCTCAGAATAAACTCACCCAAATATTCATTTATAGATTGGTTATGGATTATTTTTCTTGACAAATAAAATATCTATTCTGCTTTCTTGAGTTGATATTTTGTGCTCAAAAGCTGTAGAAATGCAATAGTGACGATATTATGGCCATGATGTAAGTTGTAAAAAAACAAAACCAAATTTCACTCACTATTTCACCTGTATTCTTCATGACCAACCATTCCTTTGTTTTTTTCCGACTTCAACTTTCAATGCATTGTGAGCACATAGCCACAAAGACCTTGTATTGCCCAAAACCAACCGCATTTCCCTTCTGACCTAAGCAGTTTGGAACTTGAAACTGTAGTCTAGATAAAAACGAGGTGGATGCTGAGAACTCTTGAAGTGGAGCAGACGCCTTGGGCTCCGTCCCTCTCTTTAGAGTTGCTGTACGTCAATTTCTGGCAACATCAAGAACCCAACACCTTCTTGTCCTGTTTTCTGTCTGCTGCCAACCCACTCCTGCTCAGAACTTGTGTATCAGTGTCATTTTTTTTTCATTTTTAATGTTATTTCCCTTGCATGCTTCCCTAAATGATTATGATTATGCAATTTAATTAAAAGAAAATGAAAGGATTGTTGATAAAATAATCTAATGGAAATCTTCTTACGCAATTATCCTTAGCATACAAATCCCTGGAGGGCAGCAGGATGTTTTAAATGCCATGCATTTTCTCCTTTGTTGCAGACTTCTGTAAACACATCTCTATTTCCTAGAAGATGCTGATGTCACCATGGCTTGATTCTTATTACATTTTACATCTCACACAAGCATAGGGATCAGCGTGGCCTAGTGGGCCAATGTCTGCCTGGCATAGAACCTTTTCAAACTTAACTTTGATCAGTCAAGAAACTAGTATTTCATATGTGTGTGATCTGTATTTTATGGATGACCTGGACAACCTGTGAGGCTTTAAAATAATTTGTTTCTCCCACCCTCCCTTTTTAAAAGTTAGCTAAGTACTGTATGTATTTACGTACCCACAGCCGCTACTTTTTTACTGTATTCTTTACATCTTTTAAAATTTTTTAATTTGAAATATTAGGAAAAAATATTACAATGTCCAAAGAAGCATTAGACACTAAGTATACTTCTCTTTTTTATTCACACTCTAGCTCCAACGCATCAGGAGCCCTCAGTGGATCAGGCCAGGCCTCTGCTCAAAATCCTGCGATGGTTGCCTGGCTCTAGACAGTAAGAAAATACTGCTTTTGTTTTAATTTTAGTGACAAAATGCCGTTAAGGAAAGAATATTGTTTCTCAGAGAAGTGTGGTTTTGTTCCCGTTTTCCCTTAATTCCTTATTTCTTTGTCGCGTAATTTCAAGGCAAATCATATGTGTTCTACTTCCTATGAAAGGAGAATTACCGATATTTAGGAATTGAATTTTTTTCCTCAGAAGTTGTGGGCCATTATTCTTTATTGCTCTTCCCCATAAGTGTTATGAACTTTGACGAGTCCTAATTGTTTTATTTTCAATTCTTAGGAAGAAACATACAATGTAGAATATGATGGTTACTTTTATTGTTGCAAGAAATCTATCTATTAAACTATTACATTGACCCTGACTAGAGTAATTCATTTATTCTCTCTGTTTTGTTTCAAGAAAAAACATTGAGTGCCTTCTATTCGAGAAGTGGTACACGGTTGGATATTCTTTGTTATCAGGCTTACAGTTTAATAGGGCTGAAAAAAAAAGCCCCTCAAAAGTATTGAAAATAGCATGTATTTAAAGAAAGAAAAAGCAAGCTAACATTTGTTGTGCTGGGCTGCTTACATAATAACCTCATTTAATCCTCTCAGCCATCTTGGTTTGCTGGTAAGGAAACTAGGGTTCTGAAGGATAAACAGCCAAAGCCTCAAAGCCAAGTAGTGAGGATATGGGAAGCTGGTGGCATTCCAAAAGCCACATGCCTTTCATTATAGTGAAAGTATATTCAGAATTCAGAAAAATGGGCATAGGGAAGGGTGTCAAAGGAGTCAGCGGGAGGAAAGTAGGTCAGGAAGGGTTTTAGAAAGATTGAGCAGTATTGAGACAATCCTGTTTCATACATCTAATTTTTAGCTGCTTACCTTGTCCTCTCAGTGTGATCTTCAATTAAACTAATCCAGAAACTTAAAACCAGATTAGAATGGAATTTTTGAGTCAAAGTTAAATTACTAAAAATATTGACATTCCTTGTTCTGAATATAAATCTATGATTAGAAGCTCTCAGAATTCACAATTAATGCCAAGTTCCCTATATTATGATTCAGTATGTTATGAATTTGCTTATTTCTGCTTGGCTGACTGCTGCTCTGTCTCGAGAGTATGTGGTGGGCTGATGCGCTGCGGCTCCCAGAGCCCTGACCGAGGCACCTTGCTTGGGTCCTCTGGAGGGATAGAGTGGCCCCCGAGGTGGAGACCTGGAAGGAACCCAAGGCCTCAGAACAGCTCTCTGTCACTGCTTTAACGACTCCCAACAGTCATCATGAACATCAGGCCCAGACGAATGTGGGAAAAATGTTTTCCATTGAAGGAGAGCATGCTGAAGACTACTATCATGCTTAGCGTCTTTGTGACAATCCATACTCATCTGCCAATGCTACCGAAATCAACATGCATCAATTTGAATCGGAAACAAAGAAAGCGGTGTAGAAGTACAATTCTATAGAGGAATGACGCATTTCCAATGAGTCAAGTACAGGCAGAGTTGGGGAAAAAAATGCTTTATTATAAAGTCTGCACAAAAATGAGGGAGGAACCCAAGCAAATAGGTTTTATAATCAACAATGTGTCAGAATTTGATATAGAATTCATAGGTATATGCTTGCTTTGAATTATCAATTTAAAAGGAGTTGAAAAATACATTTTTAGGAAACAAATTTTTTAACAGCTCCCGAAGCACTACCGAAGAATGCTCTTGTTCTAAGGGACAGAATTTGAAGAGGACCGATGCAAAGCATCATTTTCCTGCCGGAAGTTCTCTAAATCTGTTGACTGTAGAGGTAAACACTTCATTTTACTCTAAGCAAACAAGGGTCATTTGTGCCTGTTCAGCTGCTTTTTCCAGATCTTCAGAGGATCTCCTGCTGCTTTTGTTGACGTTAGTAATAGCCAAACGGGAAAGAAACTTTGTGGAGAGAAATGTCAAATATTTCCTTCTAAAAACTGGAAGTGGGGAAACAGATGAGAGGGGACTATATATGAGTAAATAAAATGCTCTTGAATGATTTAAAAGACCAACTTGCATTAATTTTTTTTTCCGTTTCTAAACTCAACTACTCCAAACTGTTTTGGCTATAATAGAAAGGATTATAATAAAAATGTATTATAGTAAATTGCACTACCTGCAACTATATGAGCAATAATCACAAGTTATTGCATTCAATTTGGTGATAATTCAGTCACACACATCTACATTTCTATGAATTCCACTTCAAGGCATCACTATATTATAAAAAGAATAATCGTTTAAATAGAACAACTCGAATAGAAAATTAAGTAGAAGAATATGTCCGCTTTCAGAATAGATATTCCATTGTACATTCTGGCATGTATATGTAACATGTCCTCAATATATTAATCCAAAAAATTTTGGTTTTGTTCAATTTAGCTTCTTAAGAGAAAGATGCAAATCACAAGAAACCTACCTATAGAGGAAATGCAATAAAATAGAACATTGCTCACTTAATGACTGAGTTTAGACTCAGCTCTATCATCTATATCATCCACATCTCTGCACTGGAGTTCATCTTTGCACCTTTATGGTGATCTGTATGTTGAAAGTTTATGTTCAGATCAATGATCCAAAGGTATTTCAGTGTATTTAACCATCCAAGACAGATTCAAGTAAGTTCACTTATAGTGTTTTAACAAAAGTATTCTAGAATATCTATATATAATCTATCTATTTATATCTATTTATCCATCTGTACATTTGTATAAATAATAGTTTTTGTTTTATTTTATTTACTATTCACATTATTCTACGTCAGTAGAGCAGGGATTGGCAAACTTTCTGTAAAGGGCCAGGTATTATATACTTTGGGATTTGTGACCATACTATCTCTGTCACAGCTTCTATCTTTGAGCTCAAAAACAATCAGCCAATGAATAAATGAATGGATGTGGCTGTGATCCAATTAAACTTTATTTACAAGAGTAGGCAGTGGCCAGATTTGGTCCTTTATCCTAATCTGTATATATAATCCAAATTCACCTCTTATAAATTATTATGTATATACATAACCAAATTTTATGAGGGATATTTAAGTTGTTTCCAATTTTTACTTTTGTAAACTACTGCAATGAATATCATTGTGTACATATCTTTTAACTTGTTAATTATTTCTTTATAATGAATTCTTAGAATTTGAACTGTTTTGTCAAAGCATATGTAGATTTAAATATTTGAGTCATTACAAAATTGCTCACCAGAAGAGCCAGACCAATTTACACCGATGTGTACTGGATATAAGAGTGCTTGTTTTCCCATATCCTCCCCAATGCTGGGTCTTCTTTTTCTTTTTTTTTTTTTTTTGTGAGGAAGATTTGCCCTGAGCTAACATCTGTTGCTAATCTTCCTCTTTTTGCTTGAGGAAGATTGTTGCTGAGCTAACATCTGTGGCAATCTTCCTCTATTTTGTATGTGGGCCGCTGCCACAGCATGGCTTGATGAGCAGTGTGTAGGTCTGCGCCTGGGATCCGAACCTGAGAACCCTGGACTGCCGAAGCAAAACGCATGAACTTAACCACTATGCCACCAGGCCGGGCCCCTTATTTTTCTTTTAATTCTTTCTCAACTTTCTTGGTAAAACACTGATTCCTCATACTTTTTTAGGTTTTTCTATTCTTTGATATTTAACAATCTGGAGCATCTTTCCACCTGTTCATTGGTCATTTATTCTTCTGTGAGTTGTCTGTTTATGTAATTTGCCCATTGTTATACTGAGTTGTCAATTTTTTTCTTATTGATTAAGAAGACTCTGTAAGTACTAAAGAGATTAATGTTTTGATCCTTATGTGTGTTACAAAAACAGTCCACCAGTTTGTTGTCTTCTTGGCTTTTTCCGTGTAGAAGCTTTTACTTTTTACAAGTATTTTAATGTAGATCTTTTCTTTTATTGCTTCTGAATTTGGAGTGATGTTCACAACGACATTCACCAGCCAAGATGTAAAAGTGTTCTCCCATGTTAACTTGTGGTACTTATAGAATTTTCCTTTTTGAATCCACAGTACATTTTACGGTACTGTTTTTAGATGTTTTAGCATAAACTTATGCCCTGTTTCTTATCATTTTAAATCTCTCTTCCACAAGTGGGGTTACACCCCCTTTCTTAAATTTATGCACTTGTTTTTTCTCTTTACCAATTTCCTCAAAGTTGGCACATGTTACTTTTCTTTTCAAAAAACCAGCTCTTGACTTTTTTTGTTAATTCTTCTTGGTCCCTGCTTTATAACTTATTTACTGCTTCTTGCTTTATGAATTTATCCCTCTACTTTCTGTTTATTTGATTGTAATTTTTCTAGCTTGAATTGAGTGCTTTATTAAATTATTCAGTAGTTATTTTCTTACAGTAAAGGAAATATTTCAGGCTATAGGCTACATCTCATTGCTTTGTACATGTAAAGATATCATTAGATTTGATTTCCAAATAACCTGGAATGATGAAGCTCACACACGTCACACTTTCACAGTTGATTTATCTCAGGTCTGAACATTAAGAGGTCATGGATCTTTTTCTTGATTTTGGTAATTTGGGTTACCAAATTGGGTGGTTGTTACATAGATGTATACATTTGTCAAAACTTATCAGTCTATATTTTTGAGAGCTGTATATTTTACCATGTATGAAATTTACTTCAATAAAATTACTACCAAAAATTAAAAGAGACAAAAATAAAATAAACGAGAGCATGGAGAAGGGTGTTCCTGGCACAGCTCCCTAGCTTCCCCAGTTGCACAGAGATGCAGTGGGGAAGCAGAGGCGGGCAACTTCAAGCTGAGAGAGCCTGAAAACCAGCCCTCCTGCCTTCCTCAGCCACTCTGTAAGCCCCTTCTTTGTATGCAGGGCACGGGTGGTATACATTAACCCAAGCAGAGACATTTGAATATGTTCAAGATATTCAAGAATGCAATTCAAACATAGCCAACTTATTTATATCTTTGGAAGACTATTCCTGTGGGGCTCATGATCGTCATTCTTTCCACATGAGATCCTCTTTCTGACCCATGGTCTTTATTGCTTTAGCCATGGGTAAGCTCAATTCTGGCAGTTATCACGGATCTCAATTATTACTGTCAACCCTGATTATCATTTGGTGCCATATAGGAATTTTGGCCTGATTGTGCCTAGGAGATTTGTGTATGAGGTTTCAACTTATTCTGTATCTTGAATTCTGGAAAATTAATTTTAATTTCAGTGTATTAGCGTTCTAATTGTGATACAGGAGCTTGATCTTTAACAATAACTTATCTTTTGAAGATGTCTCAACACATGAACCTATACCATAAATATGTTAAAATTTTCCTCTAGTTTCATGACAAATTTCTCTTTTTAACAATGGATTATACTCAATTCTTATGGACATAGCAATTACATTTTTAAGTTGTCCCTTGTTTCATTCAGTAACTCTGTTTCGGTTAAGTTCATTTGCTCTGAATGCTCTGCATGACCCTTACCCCTAACATCAACGGCTGTTGTTGTTGTCGTCCCCCATGGCTCTTCACTTTCTTCTGATCCCAGTGTTTCCCACCCATGCTAAGCATGCCTTTCTGGTGGGGCCTCCAAGATAGAGGATACCCGCATAGCACAGGCTGAGCTTTGCATAGTACTCCATCATTTTGGCCACAGCGACTGGCCTAGGCACGGAGTCCCAAGTTGGACCAATTATAATTCTTCCTTAGGACTTTTACAAACTATCAGGAAGGCTCCTGGCCTTTTGGGTTATAAAACTGAAAGTGTTTGAGTCCAGAGTAACCAGCAACTATGCTCCCTGCCATGAGGGTAGAGCCCATATGCAGCAGGATAGAATGAGCCAAGACATTTTTATAAGCAGAGAAAACCCATGGAGAGATTCCGGTTGCTGTTCCAAATCCCTCATTGAGTTATTGTCTCTGAGGCCAGTTACACCCTTTCTGTTTGTGTAAGCCTCTACATTCCATACCCCTCTCCTCTTTTTTATCTTTGTTTTTGCTTAAGCTAATTCCAATTGGATTCTTCTCACAATGCAGTGTCCTAACTTACAGAACACATCTTTCAAGTAGCCAACTTTCTTTATGTTTGGAGATTTTTAAGATGTCTCTTCATATTTATAAATGACTGGTTAGAAGTCATCCTCATTAGTTCCATGAGGACATGGGCTATGTCTGTCTTAATAATTACTGCATTCCCACTGTTTTACATAGTGTCTTATGCTATAAGATAATAAGGTGGTTGGGATTCTCCTCCAAGGAAACTGCTTGCCTAAAGCATGGGTTGAGGGGTTACCAGATGGCTTTCTTGTGGGTGCACTAGAGAGGACCAAGGTTGTAGGTAGACCTCCCACCAAGTGTGCTAGATGGAAGGGGGCAGTAGTGCTCCGGGAGGTAGGAGTGAGTTCCCATCCATTCAGCTTTAACCTGTTGGAAGGACCCCTCTATAATTATCTGTGGTGGAAGAGATACACATTTTTAGCACTAGGCTATAGGCACTGGTGCTAATATAGACAGTAGCATTTGCCTATAGACATATAGAACTTCATTGGGAAATTTGGAGAGAGATTCAACTTAGACTTAGGTTAATGTATTGCTTCCAAAAACCACTAAGTATAGATAGTTTATCAAGTGTTACTATAAAAAACATTTCTGGATATAAGAAATTTCAATATACTAGGCTGTCTCATTCTGCAACAGTTTCATTTATCAAGATTTATCACCACTCTAATGTATGTTTATATCTGTTGTGTTTTTAATCAAGTCTATAAGAATATGAATTCTTTTAAACTAAGAATCATGAAGCTAGCTAAAGGAAATAACACATGTAAGATACTTTTTGTATATGTATGTATTCATTCATTCTAAAATTCCCCTTTGTCATATTTTTTCAATAGAGAAATGTCAACAGAAAGTTTTTAAAAAAAGGATGGAAATTGAATGTGCTCTCAAATTCCTGATGTTGGACCATATTTTTAAACAAGATTCCTCATAATCTTGGTGAATATTAAATCACCAAATCAGATCCATTTCCAAGATTATTTCCTCATCCTAGATAATGAAGTCATTTTTTCCCAAGGAAAGCAACCAAAATAAGAGGCACTTCTCTTTCCATGATATTGCAGAAGCTGAGCTGAATTTGCTACTAACTGCAATCTCTGGGTATCTGCAGCTAACTGAGCCAAGAATGTGAGCACAATTGGTTGAGTGGCTTGACACTGAAAAACAAGGGTTCCGGTTAGACCCTAATGAGAAGAGAATTCTTACGCGGGGCGGTGGCAGGGGAAAGAAAGAAAATCCTAAAGAGACTCAACTGCACTTGCAGACAATTAGGAGGAAAACCTAAGTTTTTGTGTTAGGATGATAATGGGCATTCCTGGCATAAAATACGATTGTACCAGTCATTGCAGACCATCTAGCACTTCTCATCCCTGCCTGGTAACGATACGTAAATTAAAGCTATCTTCGCTGGAAGTTATGGATACTGGCATTTCTCCTCCACGTTCTTTCTCTGTCAGCCTCAAAGTTCAATTCAAACACCATTTGTGCTTTTCTTCTAGACCAAAACTTTCTGCTTTCACTCTTGCTATCAACTGTAGCTTCTTGTGCATTAGCAGCTTTGGGAATGTATTATAGCCATCTTTTAGACTCAAAGAGGGAGTCAAAATATACTGAATGATGAATCAAAAGTGCAGAAAGTGGGGCTGGCCCCATGGCCAAGTGGTTAAGTTCGTGAGCTCCGCTTTGGCAGCCCAGGGTTCGCCAGTTCAGATCCCAGGTGCAGAGCTACACACTGCTCCTCAAGCCATGCTATGGTGGCATCCCACATACAAAATAGAGGAAGATTGGTATGGATGTTAGCTTAGTGACAATCCTCACCAAAAAAAAAAAAAAAGGAAAAAAAACGAAAGTGCAGAAAGTTTATATGACAATGAGCTCTTCCGAGGAGTTAAACTGAGTCTCCTTAAATCAGACTTAACAGACTTAAGGAGTCAGGTTTTTCAAAAATATTAGAGGGGTCATTATCCTAATGTTCTGTGAAAGATAGATGTGGACAGTGTCTGATTAAACACAAAGTCCTGGGCTCTCAGCTGGGCCTGTCGCATAAAAGGGAGTTGAACAATAGCTCATGAATTCATTAGAGATGACAGCAGTGTTTCTACCAACCATCTCATCTGTTGTATTGAGGAGTCATATCAGCAGAATGAAAACTTCCACCTCTTTGTGTACAAAACTTAGGAAAGCAACACACAGCAGCAATTCATAACATGTACACACTCTTCATCTGGCTTGTAAACCATTGTGTTTGGGCCTGAATACGCTGTTGACAGATGCTTCCAGCCTCTTTCAGGTTTTAAAGAAACAGTTTTCACATTCCAAAATTCTCCCTTCATTATTATCAACGTAACATGAGGTGGTAGCAGCTGGTTCAGGTAAGCTAGCAATTCTCATCCACACCAACAAGTGAAGCTTAAACTGTGAGCCACTTTCTCAGAAAGTTAGAAAAACTTAGCTTGGTGCTTTGAAGTCCTTTTCTGGTTTCGATTTCAAAATATTATTCAAACACCATTCTTACATTTCCAAACGATCCAACCATAGAAATACCCAAACTCAAACAACTTACAAATTATTTATTTTGCTACTTATTGTACAAAATCCAAAATTGAGAATATCCAGAAAAATCTATTTAACTATGATGGTGTGTCTGAGGTGAAGGGCAAAGCCAGGAGAATGGAGTGCCTGAAGCCTATGGAAAGAGGCACACGTTACCACGAATGGAGCATAAACCCACCCGGAAATCTGGCTTGTTGGGCAGCCTGGGGAAGAAGACAAAAGGGCATCTTCTCAGGGCTGGCCCGGTGGGGCAGCGGTTAAGAGCCCACGTTCCCTTTGGCGGCCTGGGGTTAGCTGGTTTAGATCGTGGGTGCAGACATGGCACCACTTGTCAAGCCATGCTGTGGTAAGTGTCCCACATATAAAGTAGAGGCAGATGAGCAGGGATGTTAGCTCAGGACCAGTCTTCCTCAGCAAAAAGAGCAGGATTGGCAGCAGATGTTAGCTCAGGGCTAATCTTCCTCACAAAAAAAAAAAAAAAAGGCATCTTCTCAAGTACTACCTTTCGCTGAGGCCAGACTGCTGTGGAAAACCTGGCTCAGGAAAACAGGAGAAGAAAGAATTTTTTTTTTCTAACAGGTTGTTAGAATTAACAGGCCTTGGAGAATGATGGCTGATCATGGTCCACTCAAACCGAAAAGTAAGACAAACATATCCAAAAAGCATGCTAAAGAAGATAGGTAGGCTGTTAGCATTGAAGGATTCACAGTTGGCACTTCCAATACGGTGAATGGCGGGGCCTGACAGGGGTCAGCTTCTCATTTAGACAAGACTCATATTTTCCTCATGTTTAGTTTATTTCCTTACAAACTTGGCCTCTTCCGATACTGCAGAACAGAATAGACATAAGGCATGTTTTATAGAGTACGTAGCTAATTTCATCCGCTAACATGTTAGTGTTCAGTTGAGTTTCTGATAGGTACGACATTTTCCTTACCTCTGAGAAGGACGTCATAACGCTATAGCCCCGGGGCCTGTGACCCTGTGGAGCCCGCACGTTCACGCCCCCCTCCATCCTCGCAGCTCCCCGACCCACACACACTTACATTCTCGCGAAGGCTGCATTTCCCTTATTTAATTGAAACTCCTTTGTCTGTTTGTCTGTTTGCTTTTTCTTTCCACCTGTAGTTTTGGTGAATGACTCAAAGGCGTGGCGGCACGTAGATGAATCGCAAAGGCAATGGCGACCTTAAATCTTAAATATTTGAAAAAATCACAAAGTTTAAGTTCCTTTCAGCCGTCTCTCCCTACCTCATGCTTTCAAATACAAGAAAAATGCTAATTTTTCTCACAGTCTTATGTATTTTGGATTTCCCCAGCGTCCTTAACAATTCCAGTTCAAGAACTAACTCAAATTGTACACGTTCTTTTTCTAATCTCTTACCGTTCTTCACCATTCATGCCGATTTTTTCCAGCCTGGTCGTTTGTAGAAGACAGGTAGAAAAGTAGTAGAACACAGTGCTCTGTTGTTCCTAAAACGTGAGTCACCAGGTCCAAAGACGTTTAAGGGATGAGAGAGAAAAACAAATGCTTTTCATGAAATGTATTCAGATGCAAAAGATTTATTGCAAGATAGTGTATGTTTTTATACTCTCCATAGATCATTTAATTAGAGGCTTGAGTAAGAACATATTTCTCATTTCATATTTTTATAATGAGTCTATGATCAAGGACATTTGTGAGGTGCAGGTAAGGAGTCTATAGGTTCTGTGTTGATCTATATTTATCGAGGGGGAGTGATCACATCATGTGACCACGTGAGCAAGTGGTTACAATCTAATTTTTCATAGTCATTCTTCTTCTTGCCCATGTCTTTCCTCATATAGATAGTGTCTCATCTAGGCCCGATCATTCACATTTTTCAGTAATGGACCATTCAATCAGACATTACATGTACTCAGATTATAAGGACTTTTTAATTTATAAAAATTTAAATTATAGCCTATTGTATATTAAAATATTTAGTTTGAAAGTCATATAAAAGTAATTTTAATCAATTTATTTACATGAAAAGCTTACCATTAAAGGCATATTGCTAGTCATGGATCATTTTTTAGCAAATAATGAAAATACTACTACTTAGTAGATTGAGTTCATTTCAAAACCTGTGGGATATTTTTTAGACAAGACATAGATCAATTCCTATTCCAGATTTGCATCACTAGTGGTCGCTCTCACTTCTGAATTTGTGGTTTCCTGAAAGGACACACTTTCACAGAGTCAAGTAAAATCAAATATAAGCCATATTTTTGCTACATAGCCACAAATTAAAGGACAATTCTGAGACATGCATTCATTTCCAAATTTCAAGAAAACTCTATTTTTTGTAGTTCTCCCTCAGCTCTGTAAGTTCCATATCAATGTTAGCAGTTGGTTTACATTTCAATCTCATTGGGGTTTCTCCTCCATGCACTTCCACTGGAGAAATCTAAATCATGATTAACATTTATCAATCTGTAAATGCCTTTCAAAATTGTGCTTTCCACTGACTTCATGGAAGTTCAGCTATAGGAGTGATTTTTCTCCTCTGATGGTGGGAGAGAATTCCTACAGAGCTTGGGGCAAGACTTAGGAGTCATAGTGTCTGTTATCTGCAATAGAGATTCACAGGGCCGTGGAAAAATGGGAAATATGTGACCTGGAATTGATGTCCAGGTCAAAGCCGAAACACTTGTTTCAAGCAGATTGTTAATACAGATGAACGAGACAAGCCAGGGAGGAGAGGGTTTAGGGAAAGGAGGAGGAGTCAGAGCAGCCCAGTGGTGGGAGATATCATATGTTAATTCCAGAAATAAGATGCCAATACGTGCAGGAGGCTTGTAGTGTATAATAACCCTGACGCTGAAATTCACAGTATATACTTCCCTATGGTACAATGGACACTAGGAACACCAACATCCACTATAAATCAAATCAATTGCTGAAACTTTTCTTCCCTTACATTGTAACTGCCTTGTCTGAGATAACTGAACTCAGTTATTGAGAAATTCCATCTAAGCAGGGAGTTAGGACCTCTGGTTTGTGCGTGCTAAGTTAGTCTAATATTTTTAGTTTTCTTAATTAGGTTGGATTTTAATTGAGTTTCACGGTCCTAAAATTCTTGGGTCTCAGGTAGATTTTATTTGACGCTTAAGACTAAATGTGAATCTTCTTTGGAGTTATTTAGAAGGGTAGTGCTTAAAAAGCCATTTGAAATGGCTATAAATAGTTAATGCTGCTAGAATGTAAAACCTCAAAAGAAAAGATTAAAAGTAATGTCTCACCTTAGAAAGTTATTAAATTTATGAATTTGAGGCTACTAATGTTTTAGATGAATATAAGTAGCATTTAAGAAATTAAAAATTTTTTTTTTCTATTCTTTAGTTGGTGATTTTCAGGGAAGTTTTCTGCTCTGTAGATTCAGACTTTATTAATTTTTTAAAATTTGTTTTATTATTTGCTTCTACCCTGTCTGTTTCTCTCTCTTCCTTATTCTTGGTTTCTATCATTCTAGTATCTATTATACACAGATTGTATGATTAGAATTTTTCTTCCATAGAACTCATCTTTTTAAAAATTATTTTCATCTTTTTTGCCTTCACCTCTGGATAAATTCTGAAACTTGTTTTCTGTTTCACTAAAGTGAAGTTTCTGCAATATTCAGTCTGCTGTTCATTACCCCGCCTCAGGTTTAGACTGAACAATTTTTTACCTTCACGAAATTTGACTTTCGTTAGTTTCTTCCTTTTGATATTTGACATATATTTTTGAGAACCCAAATTAAACATTTTATAGAACGAGCTTTTCATCTCGCAGTAAATCTATTTTAGAGAAGGCACTTCCTCTGCTTCCTCCAGATGGTCTCCCTTTGACTTACAGTATCTTTTCCATATCTTTCGGAGGAAGCCCTACTCTGCCAACTCTTGGTTTGTTGGGGCCATCTGCTCTACACGGAAGCTCAGCCACACGTATTTTGTTTGCTGTGGCTGCCTGCCCCGTATCCTATCCTCACTACTCTTAGCTATAGGGTATTAGTGGGGTTCTTTCAGAGTCTCCTGTACCTATATTCTAGGTAATTCTCAGTATGGAAAGTCACACATTGGCTTTCCATGTCACCTTCAGTACATAGAAATTCCCAAGTGTCTGGCATGTGAGTGGCATTTTTTCCTCATTTCCAGGACTGGTACTGGTGTGTTAGCTTTATACTCCACAGTCATTTCCATGGCAATTAGGAGTGGAGATGAGTTAATGTCTATACTCATGGTTTTTCTTTTTTCTCTTAAAAACACTATTTTTGGGTTCCATGAAGTACCATCTCCAGTTATATGCACCGCTGAGAGCCCACTGAGAGTCTGGTTGCTCAAGTCTTTTCCTTCTTACCTCCTTGCCCCTGTCTCTCCTTCTGGTTTTGAACTCTCCAATGAGGGTTCATAGGAACCGTGGCATTCCCACGCTGAGCCTTCCTCTTCCTTCATGCGTTCCCTGAATCCCTTCCTAACAGCAGTGGCACATTTCTTCTGCCCTCAGCCTTCATCTCCTGTTGTAGATGCTCAGGGTTAATGTTACACTGTTACATTACTGTGGAGAGAATGTAATCATCAGGATGTCTGATTGCATCAAGCATGAGATTAGAAGGCACTTCCCTCATAGTAAGGAGGGATCCTTCTCCCTCATTGAGAAAACAGGCGAGCTCCTGATACTACAAAGAGTACTTCTTCACATGGATGTAACCTGACTTTAATCTGTTCTAAGAATAAACCATGCTGTCAGGAAATTTCTTCTACTTCTTTTATAACTCTGAAATGACTGAAGGAAAGAGAATCCAGGAACATGGAAATCTTTAGAACCTGGAAAAGTAGTTGGAGCCATTTTTTAAAAACCACTATTTCAGTCAGTCTCATTTTCTTTTGACGCTTTTAAGAATCATGTATGTCTGATGATTTGAGGGTTGCATGAAGCTTTTTAAAAAATGAATAAATAAAAAAACTTCTTCCTACAAAAAATAATCCAGAAAGGTCTTTGCATAAATGGTCCTGGAATAACTGAATATCTCCATGGAGAAGAAAATGAACTTTAACCCTAACTTCACACCTTACACAAGCGTCAATTCATAAGGACTCACAAACCAACAAACAAGAAAAGGTAAGAGCTGTAACGTAAAATCTGTAGGAGAAAACAGAGAAGTAAGAGCTCATGACCTTGTGGTAGGAAAATATTTTTTAAAGAACACAGGAAGGCACAAACCACAAAAGAAAAAAGTGGTGAGTCTTTAACAAAATTAAATTATTAGGAAAACTATACACTGGGAGATAATATACATAATACATATATCTGACAAAAGATTGATCTTTAGACTATAGTAAAAATCTTATAATTCCATAATAGGACAACAAATAATGCAACAAAAAGTAGGCAAAAGATTTGAAGACACTCAAAACAGAATGGCCAAAAAGCACATTAAAATGTCCTTGGCATCATGAGCTGTCAAGGAAATACAAAATCAAAATGAAATTCTACCCTCTAGAATTTCCGAAATTAAAAAAAAAACACAAAACCCTGGCAATATTGAGTTTTGTCCAGGATGTGGGGCAACTGGAACTTTCATACAATGCTGGTTGTAGTGCAAATTGATACAGTCACTTTTATAATCAGTTTGGAAAGTGCTTTCAAGTTAAATTTACACCTAACATATGACCAAGCAATTTCACTTGTAGGTATTTACCCAAGAGAAATGAAAACGTGTCCACAAGAAGACTTGTCCATGCTTATTCTTAGTACCTTTATTCACAAAAGCTAATAATAGGAAACAACCCAAATACTCATCAACAGGGCAGTGGTTCAACTGTGGTATATTTATCCAATGGAATACCACATAGCAACAAAAAAGAATAAACTATTATAAGCAACAAAATAGATAAATCTCAAATCCATTATGTTGAGTAAAAGAAGCGAGACACAACAGACTATATTCTATACTTAATTTTAGAATGGATAGAAATAATTTATAGAGTTAGAAATTAGATTAGCAGTTGCTCAGAGAGGTGTACGAGTCGGAGGATTGGAAGCATAAGGAACATGAAATAATTTTCTGGAGTGAGAGAAATATTTTTAAAAAAACAAATTAAAAAAAATAATCCAAAGCAATCAGGCCTTTATTTATTCTGTGATCGCCCAGTTGCCCTTCTTGTGTCTGCATCCTGGCTAGCCTCCTAAGACCTTCCTTAGCCTCTTAGATTAGTTAAAAATTAGCCAGAAAGGCTGAGGAATCTGAACGTTTAAATATGTTTGTTGTGCACATGTCTTTCTCTTAAAGCAATGACAAAACCTCAGCCAGTGGAAGTGTGCTTGACAAAGAGAAGCAGGTAGCCTAAGGAGGAGCAAGTGGATATGATTCTAAATGTAGCACGTTTGGAGAAGGAGCACCCGTGCTGGGTCGCCGCCCGGCCTAGGGCCCTGATAAGAAAGGCTCATGATGTGGGAAGAGGTAACTGGGCACAGTGAGAATTTCCTCTCATGCTAATGGAGTAGAGCTGAGGCCTCTACTCTTGTCTAGCCTAAAGTGTTAAGTGGAGAGAGCCTGAGATTACAGCTCCTACTACTGGATAGTTCCTCATGGAACGTCAGAGCAGGAGAGGCTGCAGCGACATGAGCTGTCATACCCCCATCTCCTTTATAGTCCACTCCCTTGAACCCCGTCTCCTTTACAGTCCACTCACTTGTACCCCGTCTCCTTTACAGTCCACTCACTTGTACCCCGTCTCCTTTACAGTCCACTCACTTGTACCCCGTCTCCTTTATAGTCCATCACTTGAACCCCGTCTCCTTTACAGTCCACTCACTTGAACCCCGTCTCCTTTACAGTTCAATCACTTGTACCCCGTCTCCTTTATAGTCCACTCACTTGAACCCCGTCTCCTTTACAGTCCACTAGCTTGAACCCCGTCTCCTTTATAGTTTTTGTGAGGCTTATTTGCTGGTTTGATAATAAACCAAAGTGAAAAACCTTAGCAGAATCTGAATCTCTATTCTGAAAAAGCCTTTGAGCTTGCATAAGCCTGTGTTGTCTGGTCTGGCTCAATGCCATACAGACAAGGTCAGTTTTTGACGAGAACTTTTTCATCCTGACTGTTCCACCAGTGATTTCACAAAAAAGATTTGAGGGCAAAATTAACCATTTTACCAATGTATCAGATTCATCTTTCAAATGTAAACACTATTCATGCTCTGAGATTGACAAGCTTACATCTGCAAAGCTCTGAAGATTGTCATTTTTGGGTAGAAAATATCTTATTAATCAGAATGTTAAATAATCCATAGTGCTTATATAATGTGTTATTATTTATCAGTTTTGAGCAGCTCTATTTCCAAAGGGGAGAAACAAAATAATTTCAACCAAGTGAGCATAATATCAATGACAGCAGTATTATAAATAAATTTAAAATCATGCCAGAAAGCATGTGACAACAAGAAAAAAACCCCAATTGTCCTTGAATTTTTTTTCCCTTCAATGTGCAAAACATGCTGTATACTTTCATCCACAGATTTGTTTGAAAATTTCTCCACACATAAGCCAACCTCATGTCAACAAAGGAAGGTACTTGGTTTGGTGCAATTAAAAGATTTTTACAACTTCTCCACTGAAAATCTGCAGGAAACGAAGAGAACTGGCAACTCATCAAACAATCTAATTGAAGGGAAGAAACAAACAGGGTGTAGATGAACCACTGAAAAGAATACGATTCTTTTCTGTGATATTAACATAGTAATGATCTTAGGGCCCCGTGAACATGAATTTCAGGCTCCTTTTCATAAGCCCTCTTTGAACCAGGAATTATTCCAATATGAAGTGAATACCTCTTTACATCCCTCCTCCTCGTAATCTAACTTGGAGCCTGTGTCCCTAAGCAGCTGTGTTGTCATTCTCCAAATAGGACAAACAAGACAGGGACTCTGCAGGAAACAGTGGTTCTCTGTGTGACACCACTCGATCTTCCTGGGCAGAGGAAGATTGTTTCCAGTTTGAAGTTTGCTGTTTTGACACAAGTGAGCAGAGTATGCTATGAAGATGAGCTATCTTTTTATACCTAAGTGTGTTGACTTCTAAGGCCTATTCTGCTGATTTTCATACCTGAAAACCAAGTTGTTGTTTACGCTTAGACCTGCCAGCAGAAGGTGTTGGGCCAAGAAATGGATTTTGTAATCTCAATTTTTTTTTTTCCAGCGCTTTATCCAATGGGTTCTATTCTAAAAGAGAAGTGTTGTGTAACTGTCAAATGCCAAATTCACAAACGGGAATGTTGACCCAAGTCGGTTGATTAAAGGATGTCTGTTAGGATTTTTAGTTGTGTTTTGCACAAGTTTATCTTCTAAAAAGTACATAGATTCAACACAATCCCAATCTAAATCCCAGCGGTATTTTTTTTTTTTTTGGAAATCACCAAACTGATTCTAAATTTCAGCTGATGATATTGGTGAAAACATAGACACATAGATGAACAGGATAGAATTGAGAGTCAGAAGCAGACCCACACATATCTGATCAATTGATTTTTAGCAGAGGTGCAAAGGCAGTTTAATGGAGAAAGTATAGTATTTTCATCAAATGACGTTAAAGCAATTGGACAAAGCTAAAAAATGAACCTTAACCCATACCTTATACTTTATACAAGAAGTAACTCAAAACAGATCATAGATTTAAATGTAAAATCTAATACTACCAAATTTCTAGAAGAGAATATCTTTTTGACTTTGGACCAGGCAAAAATTTCTTAGATATGACACCAAAAGCACCAAAAGAAAAACTGATAAACTGGATTTCACCAAAATGAATACCTGCTTTGCAAAAGAGACTGCTAAAAGAATGAAAAGATAAGCCACGGACTTCATGAAAATATGTGCAAAACACATATCTAATGAAAAGGTTTTATCTAGAATATGTAAAGAACTCTGAAAACTCAGTAAGAAAAGAAAGAATCCAATTTTCAAAGTGGGCAAAAGATTTGTACAAATACATCACCAAAGAAGATGCATGGATCACAAATAAGCAGGTGGAATGATGCTCAACATCATTAGTCATTAGGGAAATGCAAATTAAACTATAATGAAATATCACTATAAACTATTAGAATGGATAAAGCTTTTTTAAAAACCTGACAATACCAAGTGTGAACAAGCCTTCTGAGCAAATGAAATTCTTGTACATTGCTGTTGGGATTACGATATGGTATAGTCACTGTGGAAGTTTGCCAGTTTCTTTTAAAGTTAAACATACACTTACCATGTGACCTAAGAGTCCCCTACCAGATACTTAGCCAAAAGAAACAAAAGCTTCTGTTTACACAAAAACCTATGCACAAATTTCATAGCAACTTTATTTGTAATCACCAAAAACTGGAGACAACCCAGATGTCCTTCAAGTGGTGCATGGAAAAACAAACTGTGGTACATCCATACAATGGAATTCTATTCAGCAAAAGAGAGGAATGCACTAGAAATTCACTTAATATGAATGAATCTTAAATGTGTATGTTTTTGTTTTTGCTTTTTGGTGAGGAAGGTTGGCCCTGAGCTAAAATCTGTTGCCAATCTTCCTCTTTTTGCTTGAGGAAGATTGTCTCTGAACTAACATCTGTGCCCATCTTCCTCTATTTTGTATGTGGGACACTGCCACAGAGTGGCTTGATGAGCAGTGTGTAGGTCGGCGGCCAGGGTTCCAAACCTGCGCACCCAGGCCAAAGAAGCTGAGCTCGTGCACTTACCCACTATGCCACCGGCCTGGCCCCTTAAATGTGTTTTGCTAAATGAAAGAAGCCAGACCCAAAAGACTACATAGTGTATGATTCAGCTTATAAGACATTCTGGAAAAGGCAAAACTATGGAGACAGAAAACAAATAAGTGGTTGACAGGGTTTGGGAGTGGGGGCAGGGTTTGGCTCCAGAGAGACTTGGGGAAAGGTTTTGGGGTGAAGGAACTGTTCTATATCTTTATTATGGTGGTAGTCGCACAACCGTATTTATTTGTCAAAATTTACAGACTACACCACAAACAGTGAATTTTATTGTATGTAATTTTTTTAATGTAAAAAAGAAAGAACCAGCACTGGGAGCTTTAAAAAAAAAAATCATCCTTGTAGCTCATCGAGGATAAGGACCCTGGCTTCTTTTTCATCCTAGTTCCATTCAAGTGAATGTTTCTGTGTTTAATGCTTGTTTAAAGCGAATTTTCTCTACATCAGATCTTAGTAAGATTTCTTCGGTCAGAACACTTGTATGTTCTTGAGACCAACCAGATTTATTTTTACTGGGGATTTTTTTTAAATACACATAGGAAGAGAAATAAATAAAAGAGATCATTCACTAAAGCATCCTCAGGCATTTCTCAGAAATTATTTTGTCTTATGTAACAAAGGAAGACTTCATTTTATAATGTCTCTGCATAAGTAAGAGCTTTTCCCCCAAATGAACCAAAGATGTGTGTTTTTCGAAAGGCAGAAATAAAGAAGAGAAATATAGGGGACCCTTTAAAGTGTTTTTCTTTCTCCCTACATTTGAAAACGTGACAGCCAGTCGCCTCCAGCGCCTCAGCTGCACAGCCAGGACGCAGAAGGCTTATTAACGAGGGCGCTCCCATTCTGTTTCCAAACGCACATAATACCAGTTAAAAAAATAGCCTGGCTGAAAGAATATTATACATCTTTCACGCCATACTTGGAGATTTCTGACAGCCAGATCCAAAAAAGTACAACACTTCGTAGTGTATGTCAACCAGAACGACTTTTCTTTACATGGAACCGGGAGCAGCGCCCCTTCCCCCCGAGATGCTCCCAGCCTCCTCTTCCCTAAGTCAGACGTGCCAGGGGAAACTACATCGAGCCGTGGGATTCAGATGTAGATAATATAAAGAAATGTTACTGTTGTTGCTGCACTTATGGTGGTGACAATCTAAGAAGTTCTCGTGACAGCAGAAATGACACTTTTGACATGCTATATATAGAGACAGAAGTGTACGATTTAGACTCTGAAATGGATCGTGACTCAGTCTGCTTGTTCTCACACTTGGTATTGTTTCTTGGCACCACTGTGTGTCTTAAAGCACACACCAGTTCTGCCAGTAACAGACCTCCTTAGCTCATCCTCATTATCACCATGGCACAGAATCAAACCCCCATTCAGTTCTCTCCGCTTTTAGGAAAGGATCTTGTAAGCTTTACATCAATGCCGTGTCAGAGAACCAGGGAGCTCCCTGCTTATGGATTTGCCCTATTGAGTGGAAAGCAAGTAAACGGATTAGTCAATGCTTGTGCAGCAAGAAAGGAAAGCTCCCAGCCTAACACCTACCCACTGGGCTAACCAATATCAGGGAAAACAATCTTCTGCCTCTGGGGCAATAACCTTCGCCGAACGTTCATGTTTTCCATCCTTCTCTACAACCTTCACTCTTCATTATGAGGGAGTGGGAAGAAACTCTTCCGACTTTGCTTTCATCTGAAAGGCCGTGCATATTCTGTTTGCTATCCTGACTGCTTTTATAGTAATGGAAAAATTTCTGAGTAATGGAAAATATCCTGAGGCCATGATGGTTCCTGAGAATAAAATAAGCAGAAAATGGAAGGGAAGAGAGAAGGCAATAGAAGGGCCAGAGACATGTAGGAAAGAACGAGAGGCTGAGGAGAGCCAGAGGGGTCAGTGTGTGGGCAGACTGAAGAACGCCAACTTCCAGAATCTCATGAGGGCCGCAAAACCTTTATGTAAATGCCATTCTCTGCTCAGGCAGCTACCTCTGCTGCCTTTTGGATAATTCAGGATCCTGCTCTTCATCTCCAGCCACATTACTTACCTCCAAGGCATTTTCCATAGAGATGACATTTGTTCTTAAAGTTCCATCCCACATTGTAAGGTACCATAACTTTCCTACTGCCACCAAATATCTTCTTTCACTTGCCTCAGGGTTGCAACATACAAGCACCCACTTACCCTCCCCCTGACACACACAAAATGGACCAAGCAACCTTGTCTGTCTGTACATCTCTATATTCCGTATTCCCAAAACTATTAGCTTGTAAAACAGCTGGTAAAATTTAGATATGTTTTTGTGTTTTTTATGTTCATTCATAGTGCTATTTTTTTTTATTAAGCATTGTATATAATTAGTTCTGTTCTAAAGATTTTTGCAAAGTGAAAACAAAAACTTATGTATCAAAAAAGTGCTCATTTTTAAAAATCAGAATAAACAATTATAATTAAAAATTTGTAAAATACTGTCATTCCATTATACAAAAACAGACTGTGTTTCCTTTTAATTCATTATATCCTTGACATTTGTTTCGTTTAATATGCCACGAATCTTTTAGAATGTGTATTAGTTCGTATTGGCCAGTTTATGCTGAGGTAACAAAAAATCCCCAAATCTCAGTGGTTTAATACTATAAAAGTTTATTTCTTGCTCATGTTATGTATCCCAAATGGGTCAGTGGAGGCCTCTGCACCACACATTCACTTAGGGACCCAGGCTGATGGAAGCACCAGCATCTCATAACTGCAAAGTTTGCAATGCCCTGCCTCCTCAGTTTTCCAAGAAAGAGAAGGAAGAGATTGGAAAATCTTACAAGAGGTTTTCATTGCCTTACGCTGGAAGTGACACATCTGACTTCCACATTGCCTTGGGCAGAATGAGTTACATGGCTCTACCTAACTGCAGGGGTGTGACAGAAAATAAGAGGCATCAGTGAAACATTTAGTAGGCATTACTGTCTCTGCCACGTCATTTCAGTAAATATGGATCTAACTCATGATTTTTGGTGGCTAAAGATTTCTTTAAGTGGATACACCATAATTTGTTCAATCAACTATAGCTGAACAATTAGATTGTTTTGATTTTTCACTACTCTAAATGACTCTGTGACAAACATCTTTCCATTTACATCTTTGAATACTTTTCTAATTGTTTCCTTAGGATAAATTTCTATAATTTGAATTGCTAGGTCAAAACATTTACACAATTTAAGATTTTTATGCATAATGTTAAAAATATCCTCCAGGGGGGCTGGCCAGGTGGCCGAGTGGTTAAGTTCGCAAGCTCTGCTGCAGGTGGCCCAGTGTTTCGTTGGTTCGAATCCTGGGCATGGACATGGCACTGCTCATCAAGCCACGCTGAGGCAGCGTCCCACACGACACAACTAGAAGGACCCACAACGAAGAATATACAACTATGTACTGGGGGGCTTTGGGAGAAAAAGGAAAAAATAAAAAATCTAAAAAAAAAAAAAAAAAAAAAAATATCCTCCAGAATGGATGTCCACATTTACGTCGTCATAGCAGTAATGGATGTCCTCAATTATTCATACCTTCATCAACAATATTATCCATCTTGCACTCTTGTCAGCAAGATGGAGCTGGGGGTAAAAGGGAACTTCAATGTTTTAATTCATATTTGATTCTTTGACCTATGAGTTAAAATATTCCATCGTTCTAGGGGAAATACCAGGACAATTCAGGATTTCAGAAGTAGACCCATACAACAATTTGTATAAAATGAGAAAAAGTAAGTAATTTCCATATAAATTATTGTGATAAAAATATCTTTTAAAGCTACACGTTAAATAATTCACCTACTTATATAAAAAAAGCAAATTCAATTTCTCAAAGTTTTGAAGCAGCTATTTCATAATCTCAGAAGCTTTGCCAGGATTTCTTTACCAAAAGCAAGTAAAATGTTACCAATTTTGAAGAGCAAATTCTGCAGATACTTTCTTCAATAATATATGTAAATCATTATTAATTTTTATCCCAAACAATATGACTAGAATTTTAAAAAATGGATTGAGTGGATGGATGGATTCAGCATTTCGGGTGATTTGTGAAAGGTCATCTGAATTAAAGTATATTTAAATATTATAAAGTGTATTGAAATATATTATTATATAATATATGATAAATATTATAATCTTGATATGACCATAAAAATCATTACCCTGTTAAAAAAAAGTTCCCTTGTCTAGTTAAATTTTCAAAAACTGTAAGATGTACAGAAAAATCATATTGAACACAAAGAACAAAGTAAACTTGTTGGATCAGGATTTTTGATAAATGAATCTAAATAAATGTTACTAAATTAACAAGCATATTGTTGGTTTGAAGAGAGAGGGAGTGAGAGGATTTTGGACCCATCTGCTTTTCTCCACTATTTTCCTACATCCAATGTTCAGTTTTCTCATTAACTTTATGAGGTGACTTCATCACGTTTATAAACTGACAAGAAGGATCTACTATATTTCTTTGTTTCTACGGCATACCTTTTCTTGGCTCACATTTTCATTTCTGAAATTGGGATGCATTTTATAGTTGCTGTTAGCTAGGCAGCAGTCATGACTGTTAGTCACTGTCAGCACATGCCTGTCAAAGCTTAGAGGATGGATGAAGCACGTGGAAGAACATCTTGGAGACAGCAGAGGAGCTCTCTTAGGAAACAGTCTATCACCAGTGCTTGTGATGGCACAGAGGACAATGTTGTGTGGGAAAGCAACATCAACAATCCTGAGTATGTGAGGAATCGAATTGTGAATGCAACGTTTGAGGAATACCTTATCCAATTTATTTGCTTATATTTTTCTTTTCATTTAGGTTCAAGACTGAAGTACGATGAAAATCTATATATGTGAGTGATAAAGTGTTCTATCCTACTTTAATGGCAGCATTTTTCCTTCTAGAGGGGTTAAGATACTAGAAGAGGTGAAAGTGGGTAAGATCATTGACGTAAGTAGAAGAGTTACCTTGGGAAAGAAGGTGAAATTCTTCCTCTGTTGGAAGGAAAAGAGAAGGTGAACTTTCTTCCTATAATACCCCACTGTTCCTTATACCCACCTCCCACTCATGCGGCTGCAGAAATCCAACTCAGTCTATCAAGAGGAAGTGACGATTCTGTTGGACGTTGACACCAATGAACCCCAATAATAAAAGCTGGCATTTATTGAACACATGCTGTGTTCCAGGCATTATACTAGGTACTTTATATGGAGGTCAGAAGAAAAGAATTGAAAGTGCAGCTATTTAAGGATCCTAACTTTGAAAGTTGAAGTTAAGGCAGCGGGGTTTCTCAAAGATGCTCTGAAGGAGGAGGAGGAAGCGGAGAAGGAGAATGTAAAAGCAAAGACAAAGGCGGAAGCTGCAGGTAATGAGACTCCCATCACATGAGAATTTCAATAGGCAGCCCATAGATTCCACGGCTCTAGAGCTCTACAGAAGATACTGGGGCGTGCTAATCAAGGTCGTCTGTGGGAACATATTCAAGTTTGGAGTAAAGTGAAAAATTTGGAATAGCCTTTATGGAAAATAAAAATAAATAACATTTTTAGAGCACGTCTGTAGACTGAGCAGTAGGCTAAGTGTTTTACATTCGTTCTTTCACCTAACTATAAGGAAGCAATTATTGGGAGGCAGTACAGTGAAATGCATGGATTCTGGAGGTTTAGATCCTGGCTCTGCTATTTGTTAACTATGTGGCCTTGATAAAGTTGGTTACCTGCTTGGTCCCTCAGTTTCGACATCTCTAAAATGGAGATAACAATAGTGCCTCCTTCATTATATTTTGTAAGGATCAAATGAGTTAATTGGAAATGGCTTTTATTTTCACCTTTGTATACATGAGAAGATCAAGAGAGATAGAGGAATCTGTGTGATAGTTACTGAGGCACGGAGAGGTTAGGGTCATATACTCAGTAAGTGGCAGAGTTGTGACTTGTTACTAGGCCTCTGATGCCAAATCCTATACCGCCTTCTAATATCATTGGGACTCAACTTGAGATGAAAAACAGTTGCTAAGCAAAGAGTCAGCCCAGGTAAACAGCACGGCCTTTGAGTGAAATCATTCAATGGGTCTGATGACTTTAACTTCTGCAGACTTTTAGAGAAAGTGATGAATATGTGAGTGATATTTGTGTGTATATAAATTAACATATTTTTGTATATTTACATATGTATATTTATATATATAATTGCAGCATAGTATGTTTTGGACAAAACACAAAAACCAGAATTCATTAAGAAAAAACTGATATATCAGTATTAAAAATGTCTGACAACTTCTTACCAGTTGAACTCTCTCCCCAACCACGGAGAGACCTGAGACCTGAGGAAGGGGCTCTTGACCTTCCTCTTGGGGTTCTGCCTCTGTTTGGTGTTGCAACTTCAAACAAGACTGAAACTGAGTATGCAATAGCACAAGCTTTATTCAATGGACAAAGAATGGAGAAGTGGGAGCAAAGTTCACCAATCAACTTCTCAGCTCTTGAGGCGATTGAGCTGTTATAAGAGGTCAAAGTAATGAAGGGGAGGAATATTCACAGGTATTAGGGGAACTAGGCAGGCTTTTCAGGGGAACAAGGATGCCACCTCTTTTCTTTCCTTATATGGTTGTATCCCGCCATTGCCATGGCAGTTGTAAACTGTCATGGCATCGGTGGGTAGGTTCCATAATATGCAATGTATTACAATGAACATATGATGTGTTGCAGGGTCTATGTCAGGTCCAGTCAGACTTTCATGTTGCCTTCAACTGGTTTTTACTGGTTTTGTTCAGCCGTCTTCTCTTTCCTTTCTTTGCAGTTTCCTGCAAGCTGAAGACAACACATTAGGCTTATTCTGAGCAGGGTTATGGTTACAAACTCACAACAAAGTTATAAGACAGACACCATATAGAGAGAATATATTTACAAAAATATACGAGACAAAAGTAATATTCAGAATATATAAAGAACTCCTACAAATAAGTATGACAAAAAGACAAACATCTCAAAAGAAAATTGGGTAAAATATATGAAAAGACAACTTACAAAGTAGGAAACTCAAATGGCTAATAAATATGGAAAGATGTTCTAGCTAGATAATCATTAAGGACATTTAAATTGAAGTAGGGAGATTTTACTTTATACCCATCAGATTGGCAAACAACCTGGCAATATAAGGTGTTGGCTAGCACTTAGAGAAAGAGGAAGTATCAAACATTGCTGGTGCGAATGTAAATTCGTATAATCCCTTTAGAGAACCAATTGGTACCATGTAGTAAAGATGAAAGTACTCATATCCTACAACCCAGCAATTCCACTTGGAGAGTTCCAAGTGGAGAAGCAATTGCACCCATAGAGAGTTCTTGCACGTGTCAAGAGATATGTATAAGGATATTCATACAGTATTGTGTATAATAGTGAAAAACCGGAAGTATCTAATAGGGGAATGGGGAAATAAATTATGGTGTAGTCAGTTACATAATGAAATGCTACATACAGTTCAAGTGAACAAACTAGTTATATATGTATTTATATGGACACTTAAAACACAATGTTGAGTGATAAAAAGCGAGTTTAAGAATATGTACAGCATGATTGTATTTATGAATAATTAAAAGAACATTCGAAGCAATATCATTTATTATTTATACATAGATGAATATATAAACTGACCTAGAAGTGTATACAAGACCTAGAAGTAGACAAATCAAATAATGATAGCCTCTGGCGGGTGGAGGAGGGAGGGGGCTGGAGTGGGGAAGCGTAACAAATACTGTTTCAAATTTATCTGAAATGCTCTATTTTTAAAAAATCTGAAACAAAGTGACATTTGTTGGTTCTGGAAAGTGAACAGTATATGAATGATGATGGTGCATGTGTTTGTGTTTGCATTTTTACTGTATTTTAAAAATGTTCCCTCCAAAATATTAAATGGGAAGCCAGAGTTTCCAGGAGGTCACTGAAATGGGGAGATGGTGCTGTTGAATGAACAGTGTGGATTTCCGAAGGAGAGTGACTAGCTCTAGAATGCTTCCTCAACCCCGCTGCTTTATCAGAATACCTTCTCTTCTCTCTAAATTCTTTCACCACCAAAGGCAAGTGTTCCTTCGGGCGGTTAACCCCTTGACCCAGTGGCATAGTAACATGGATTAATTTTCCAGATTAGCAGAAAGCACCGCATGGCTTTAAGGAAAGAGGCAGGGCAAGACGAGCAATTTTAATCAGCAGTGCTCAAGTTGTGATAATCCTCATCAACTTCCCTGTGGATACTGTTCAAGACAAACCGTAAATTGTAAGATTTAGAAATAAAAGCCCAGGGGCTGGCCCTGTGGTTGAGTGGTTAATTTCGTGCACTCCACTTTGGCGGCCCAGGGTTTCTCCGGTTCGGATCCTGGGCGCGGACATGGCACTGTTCATTAGGCCATGCTGAGGCGGCATCCCACATGCCACAACTAGAAGGACCCACAACTAAAACATGCAACTAGGTACTGGGGAGATTTCGGGAGCAAAAGGAAAAAAAAAAAAAGATTGGCAACAGTTGTTAGCTCAGGTGCCAACATTTAAAAAAAAAAAAAAGTAAAAGCCCAGAGTTTAGGATGTTAGGATTGGAGGTGGGGCAGGGCAAGGCATCTGGGGTGTGTGGAGTGGCCCCAGTAGAGGGTGACCTTGTGTGGCTGGGATAGAGGGAGAGAGCACTGCAACTTGAAGAATTGGGCACTGTCCTTGCGTGTGAACCAGCCAGTCTTGCTCCCCAGCATCTGACCTCCCACAAGGTTTCTGGAACTGCCTGACTCTCCCTTTGATTTCAGGACTGGTAAGAGTTTGTTGCTCAGCTAATTAATCAACATTTATTGCCTCCCTCACTATCATGGAATACTGTACTCAGTGGAGTGGATACAAAAGAAATAGAAATAGAAACCACTTAGAAGAGGAATGGAGTAACCATGTTACAAATCTCTTTAGTAACAACTTTCAGAAAAGACTTTTGATCATCTATACATACTCTTTCTGCCATCACAACTCATAAATCAACAATTAAAATTCCTTTGGAATAGGACTTCTCTGGTGAGCTAACTTTAGGCTTGGATTTTGTGGGTTAAGTTCTTTTTTCCTTCCTTTCAATTAACCTTCCTCAACAGAGAACTCTCACTTCTGGTATGTAGTGACTTCTGCCCGAATTTCCCTCGATTTTATAAATTTCCCACAAAGGCCAACTGTGAAATATTTCCAGAGTCTCAATTTCCTCCTTTTGACTTTTATTTTTCCCTCAGAGGAATGCATATTCACAATGACATGTCAATGCTACTTGGGCTCATTTGAAGTATTGCTCAGAAAACCTTTCTAATCCTTAACGTTTTCACGTCTGTTTGTTATTGTGGTGTATGGTGCTGACACGCTTAGAAAGTTTGTGGTCTCTCCCGGCACCTGCTTTTTTCAAATATGCAGTTGAATTTTTCACAGTTGAACTCTAACATTTCTCTCCTAACGGAGTGAAGTTTCACAACACATTTGAAATATTTCCGAGGCTGGGCATATGTTCCTGTTTATCCAACACAAAGCTGAGGCCTCTTTGAACTTTCATCTCCTGATAATGTGCCTCATATTTTAACATCATAACACTCTAAGACTGGAACTGTTTGGAGGCGTTCGTGCTTTCCAAAGGATTTGCTCCTTTTTCTCCCCTCATTTTTCTTCCTCCCTCATTTTAAACAGCTGTCTACGGGCTGCAGTAGAAGAGTGTATTGGTGGTCAGTGCCAATAAACTTTTGCTGTGTACCCTCCGTTTTCTCAGTGGGGAATTTTCTAAGAATCTTTATCGTACACATATTTAAAATGCTGCAAGTTCCAGGACACCATCGTGGGTGTCAGAAGCCCCATCTATGCCAAACAGCTTTGCTCCCCAAGTTGAGCCCCTTCCCTTTTTTTCTCAGATGCATTTCCAGCCTCCCGCTCAATTCTATTTCTGACGTGTTACATCCACAGGTCATGAGAGGCCAGCATAACACAGCCTCATCTCCGTTCGGAAATGTAATGATGTGGGTACAGGTTGGATATACCAAAATACTAAACTCCTCTGGGATCTCTCGTCAGGTTTGACTTTTTATCTTTTGTGGGTTTTTTTCTTTTTTAATTTTAAATCTGGCTCAGAGAAACCTGAAAATGACTTTTCTGTGGCTCTTTAACGCCTTCTTCACACATCACAAGAATATTATCTAGGATGCTTTTGGCCCCCTATCTGCCATGAAACCTTGGTGAGATATTTCTCTGGAGTTCCTCCAAAGCTGGAGGCGCCCACATGGCATCCTTTTACACCTCTAGGAAAGAAAGAAGGTATTCAGACTACATTTGCTGGCTGTTTTCTTGGTTGGCTCCAAAATACCAGCTTCACTGCAGCATTGGCACCATGCTAAGAAAATATTACCTCCTCAGGCCCTCTTTTTAGATAGACTTTGACATATCCTTCACCTCTTTTTATCTTTGCCTCGTCCTTCTTCTTATGAAAGAGCATAATTCATCTTTCACATGAGTTCTGAGGGAATGGATAAAGTGATAAAATGTTTTAAGACAGAGTAATTATTTGGGTTGCATGAAAGCAAAACTTTAGCATTGTTGTCCAAAAGATTAGAACTTCCAATTTTAATCAAAATTTACTATTACAGCATCGCACGTGAGGTGATTTTATTTCAGTCTAATGTTGCCTGCACTATTAATTATCTTTGGATTCTTCATAAAATACGATTTATAAATTCAAGACGTCATCATAATTATGCTTATGTCTTCCCAGAAATTTACTCAAGTGATTTACTCAACTTCCCAGCCATTCTGTTTCTTCATCTATATTTTAAAGCTTAATTTTTCTATATGTCTTTTGTCCACGATTCTATTTGCAAAGGAGAAAATGGCAATTAATTAATTTGTTTAGTACAGATATACTGACAGAATAATTGGGTCATCTGGAATCCACTCTGGGGCCTAAAATATCTGACTGAACTGTCAGATTCTGCAGCGTCACTGGGATTACTAGATAAGGCTTCCTGCACGTTTTAATTAGAAAGATGGCACAGTCAATATTTATTTCCCAGGAGATCCAGTGCAGCAGAAAAATCTAATTATAAGGAAGTTTTATCCTTAGTGCGGTTGTCTAAAATAATAAAATGTTCCTGACTAGGAGTCATATCAACTCACATTACTTAGAAAATCTACACAAACAGTTTCTCCATATGTGTCGTCAACGGTCATGTGAGGCTGGGGAATCTATTTCCTCTCTTCAGTTTTCAGTATATTCTGGATTTCTCATAAGTTTCTGATAGAATGAATTATGTCTTAAATCAAAGATTCTAGAAAGACTTATTAGAAATGGAGCAAGTTCCACACTTCCATTTTCTGCCTAATCATTTAGGGACTGTCACCTAACTGATTCTCTTTCTTCTAATCTTTCTCTTTTCTAATTCATTTGGCATACATTTGTTATGCACTTATTTATTCATTCAGCTATTAAGTATCTCTGAAAAGCCTAGAAATTCCAAGACAAAATAGGCTTTTAAATATCTGCCAAGTTAATCGAGTATAAGAGTACTTACCTTTGCCTTTTCCTGTAATGCACATAATTATGTATCACTGGTACCTTCCAAGGGCTTTTCTTTATAGGGAAATACCTGTGTGCTATACAACCACTGACTGTGGGTACCGTACTACCATGCACGTGATTAAGAAGCCTACTAGAGACACGTGAAAGAAAGTCTGTGAATTCAAATCATCTTGCTGAAAAAAAAATACTTGAAAAGGAAATACATGAAAACTGAGAAAGGAATCAGAATTAAGAACTGAAGGATAAAGTAGTCATAGGGTAACAGCACTAATGATGAGCATTGTTTTCAGTTAAACATTTCATTTCGGTTAAACAGTGGTCCAAAAAATTATTATAATTATAATGCACAACATGAATGTCAAAATGATTTTTAAAAGAAAGCACCAAATGATACTATATTTTAGTATCAAGTAGGTGAAACTAAACATTCAGATTATATTAATAAAGGTGATGAAGGGCAATGAGGGGGAGGGTAGAAAGAAGTAGAAGTTTGCCGTATTCTTTATCTCAAATGAAAAAGGAGTCAAAAGAGGGGCTGGCCCCGTGGCCAAGTGGTTAAGTTCACGCGCTCCGCTGCAGGCGGCCCAGTGTTTCGTTGGTTCGAATCCTGGGCGCGGACATGACACTGCTCATCAAACCACGCTGAGGCAGCGTCCCATATGCCACAACTAGAAGGACCCACAACGAAGAATATACAACTATGTACTGGGGGGCTTTGGGGAGACAAAAGAAAAAATAAAATCTTAAAAAAAAAAAAAATGGGAGTCAAAAGATAAAGTTCCACATGCTCTGTTTGGTGGCCTGGGGTTCGCAGGTTCGGATCCCGGGTGTGAACCTACTCCACTCATCAGTCATGTTGTGGAGGGTAGGCGTCCCACATACAAAGTATGGGAAGATTGGCAAAGATGTTAGCTCAGGGCGAATCTTCCTCAAGTGAAAAAACAAGAGGAGGATTGGCAACCAATGTTAGCTCAGGGCAAATCTTACTCATACACACACAAAAAAAGCATCTACTTACTGATTTAATTTTTTTCTTTATATAGTTTTTGTTTTTCCAGTATTTCTGAAATGAGCCAATTTATATACACTTATTTCAGACATCACTTGGATATATTCTGAAAAATGAAATTCTAATAGTGCTTTCTCTAAATACATAAAATTTTGGATTTCTGTTCCATCAGGACTCAATGATGAATTCCAAAACCAAGATTTAATTTGTATTTTCTTTCCCCCAAGGCTCTGTCGTTAAGCTTGCTAATTACAGGCAAGATGGCCAAATACATTAACAAATCAGGGAAGAAAGGGACTAATTCATGGAGCAAGGGTGACTGCGTATGTCTGTTTTGTCTATGATATTACTGAGACTTACTTTAAGCACATGGGGGAAAGTGAATCTCGCTGGGGTGCAAAGCTATTAAGCCAGAGGAAGAAGGAAGAGGCCTGACTAGTCCCTGCTGAACGATTCCATCAGGGTGTGGGCGGGAGGACGGGGGAAGGAGTGGCAAGAGATGGGTCGCAGGCCAGCCCGTATTCTCCTCTGAGGCCCAGCATGTCTTCTGGACATTGTCCTAATTCCCCCAGATTCAGTGTGTGTGTTTTTAAATTAGTCCGTTTTCTCTTGTCCGCATTACAGAAATTGTAAATGAGTGCTGGGCTGGAGGATCCTCTGCCCGAGCTGCTTTTGAGTCATTCTCTTCCTAACGACAGGAAGGAAATGAAGGCTACTGGGGAAGGACAAAATGAGCATAATGGCAAGCAATGATTGGCCTTTTGCTGAAGCAATAACTTCATTGGGATCTGAGAGAATATGAGGAAATCCTTGGAGTAAAAACAAAGGTTTCAAGAATCTGAAGTAAGCTAACAATTCCACATGCATGTTGCCATCTTATTTTTAAAGAGTCAAAACAAAGAAGAACTGACTTTTCAAATATATGAGGCAATTAGATTCTCAGTATACCACAATGCCTCTTGAAAAAACTTACCTTTATTTACATGTATTAGGAGCAATAATGAAATGCTTCAAGATGGGGTACTTAAAAAATGAGTTGACGAATATTCTTCACATATTTAAGCTGCCTGATCATACTTTTGAAATATTTTGAAATAATATAGGCAACTTGAAAATGGAAATCTTCATTGTTTGTTGAAAAACTGTATCAAAATTGTTTTTAAAAGAACATTCCTGCCTATTGGAGAGCTTCTTGCATTTTACTACCAGACAAAAATGTGGAGAACACAAATTAACTCCAACTTCTTGACTGATTCATTAATTCAATAATTTTTTGTCATTGACTATGTTAGGTGCTGAGGTGCATACTCTGTATGCCCGTGAAGCTGGCACAACACAACAAAACAATCCTCAAAGCTAAAAATCTACCTCGAAAGGAAAGTATCTAAAATAATAGCACTTGTGCTAGAGTGATCGGCTTGTGGGCCATCTTTTCCTTTTCCCTCTATTTTCTCATATTCCTGTAACGTGAATATTATCCTTAAGGTACCAATGGTTGAGACCACTGTGCTAAGCGCTTTATAAACATTGTCTCATTAATCTTAATGATTAGTAACAATCCCTATTTTATACTTGTAGAAACCATGGCTTAAAAAGATTAAAAATCGTGTTGGGCCAGTGGCGTAGTGGTTAAGTTCGTGCGCTCTGCTTCAGCGAGCCAAGGATCGCTTGTTCCAATCCCAGGCACGGACCTACACAGGGCTCATCAAGCCATGCTGTGGTGGTGGCAGCCCACATGCAAAATAGAGGAAGACTGGCACAGATGTTAGCTCAGGGCTGATCTTCCTCAAGCAAAAAGAAAAATAAAAAGATTAAAAATCATACCTCAGCCACTTAGCACAGAGTAATTTGAAACTTGGTTGGTTTAATTCTGAATGTTCACAACCACTATGAAACATTAGCAAATCACAGAATTTTTAAAATCCTATTTGTTCCCCCAGAATATGATACAAGATGTTAAAAAGATAAAGTAAAATAAAATTTGCCTGGAACTTAAATTTGTAAATTATATATTTGGCAAGAAATATAGCAATTCTTTATTTCTTTAAATCAATTCAATTTCCAACTGTTCCCCTTCCCATTGGGCTGGTGGGCAACTCATCTGTCTTTTTTTTTTTTTTGAGGAAGATTAGCCCTGAGCTAACTACTGCCAATCTTCTTCTTTTTGCTGAGGAAGACAGGCCCTGAGCTAACATCCATGCCCATCTTCCTCTATTTTATATGTGGGACGCCTACCACAGCATAGCTTTTGCCAAGTGGTGCCACGTCCGCACCCAGGATCCAAACAGGGAACCCCGGGCCACCAAGAAGCAGAATGTGCGAACTTAACCACTGCCCCGCTGGGTCAGCCCTCATGTGTCTTTCTTGAAGCTCTTCCTCCCCAAGGTTGCACCAGGGATCCAATATTATAAACAAGTTTGAAGGTATTCTGGAGAGCCTGCGGATACTGGTTGTTTGTCTTTACTGATTAGTACTGAAATGTCCAAGCCACACCCTTCATTCAGGTCAGGGTAATTCTACAGCTTTTCTGATCATGTACAGATTGCATTGTGTTCACCACCAATAGTCTAGTTTTTATCTGTCACCACACATGTGTGCCTCTTTACCCCTTTCACTCTCCCCCACCCCCTTTTCCTCTGGTAACCACTAATCTGTTCTCCTTCTCTATGTGTTTGCTTATCTTCCACATACGAGTGAAATCATATGGTATTTGTCTTTCTCTGTCTGACTTATCTTGCTTAACATAACTCTGAAGGTCCATCCATGTTGTTGCAAATGGCACGATTTTGTTCTTTTTTTATGGCTGAGTGGTATCACACTGTATATATATACCACATCTTTATCCATTCACCCATTGATGGGTACTTGAGTTGCTTCCATGTCTTGGCTATTGCGAATAATGCTGCTATGAACATCGAGGTGCATAAATCTTTTTGAATGATTGATTTCATATTCTTTGGATAAATACCCAGTAGCAGAATAGCCAGATTGCATGGTATTTCTATTTTTAGTTTTTTGAGAAATCTCCTTACTGTTTTCCATAGTGGCTGCACCAGTTTGCATTCCCACCAGCAGTGTATGAGGGTTCCCTTTGCTCCACACCTGCTCCAACATTTGTTATTTCTTGTCCTGTTAATTATAGTGATTCTGATGGGTGTGAGGTAATATCTCATTGTAGTTTTTTTTGTTTTTTGTGGTTTTTTTTTAGATTTTTATTTTTTTCCTTTTTCTCTCCAAAGCCCCCCGGTACATGGTTGTATATTCTTCATTGTGGATCCTTCTAGCTGTGGCACTTGGGACGCCGCCCCAGCATGGCCTGATGAGCAGTGCCACATCCGTGCCCAGGACTCGAACCAACGAAACACTGGGCCGCCTGCAGCAGAGCACGCAAACCCAACCACTTGGACACGGGGCCAGCCCCTCATTGTAGTTTTGATTTGCATTTCCCTAACAATTAGTGAAGTTGAACATTTGAAAATCTTATTTTCGACTGGGCTCAGACCAAAGAAAGCAGCTCTCAGAGAGGACAGTGTCTGTCTCTTGGAAATGCTCCTGGCATTTCTCTTTGGTCTCCCATTCTCTTGGCCAAAAGTTTAACATATTCTGCAGCTTCTTCCTTATTTTCCTTACTAAGCTGTTTCTTCAGAGCAATGTACTAGTGTTAATAACAGGACACTGAATCTTGAGCTCTCAGATTCCGGGTTTCTTACCATCTTTGAACAGGGACTGCCTCACAGCATATCGGTGGACATCGTCTCTCTAGAGAGATTGAAAACTGTGCAGATTCTGAGAGCTCTTTCAGGCCTAGGCGATGGGGCATAACAGCATCAGTCATTCCAGGAATATCCCTCTCTCTGGTTTTACAATAACCAAGTGAAGAACACTCAAATTCACACCCACAATGTAACGCTGGATAGAACAGACTTGCACCTTTCTCCTCCAATTCTCCTCGGTCTATCACAGGAAAGCCCCCTGCTCAGTAGCAGATGAACATGGCCAAGGGTCCAGACACACTGGGTCATAGGGAAACCTTGTTTGTCATTCTCACCACATAACCCTTCCATCCTTCGCTCAGAGCATCAGCAGCAACTTCTCTGGCCATGAGCTTCCTGACAAAGGTGGGAAGTTTTTGTTCATCACCCATTTCAGTGAGTCTCTGGCAGTTAGTGACTGGGAAGATCTTCATCTTCATCCTGAAGCAGCTGCTTTTCCTGAGAGGCTGTGAGACAGACAGAGCCAATCTTACATGTCTAAGTGTGTACTGGGCATCTTTACTTGCATATACAAAAGGAACGCATCTTACCTTTCTCTTATGAGCCTCCTTCCCAACTTTGCTGTCTCACGTGGCCCCAAACTACTGCTGGACATACAGACTTGAAACACTTATAGTCAATTTGGACTTTTTTGGGTTTTTTACCTTTACACCTTTTCTAAAGAAGGTTAATCAAAACACATTTGATGCCAAACAAACACACCATGATATTGTTCTTTTGCCTTTTTTTCAAAGTTGATAGAGATAATATTTCATTGTTATTTTTTTCTTTTACAAAATGTTCCCTAAGTTCTGAGTTCATAGTTAGAGAAAAAAGTGTTTATAACAATAAACTGTCAGGTGCCAGTTTCTAGTCAATGAAAGCTATACTGTAAAATGTTTCTTTGATTACTTAATATACAAATAAACTCCCTTATTTACCTTTCCAAAAGAAAGTGTTCTTGGCAAGCCTCTTTTCTTGACCTCTTCATGGAACAGCATTTTGTGAGTATGTGGGCGCTCTGGAGAGGCCCAGCCCTTGCTGTGACTGTTTCTTCCAGCCACCCATCTTCCTGGTCACCTCCAGCCCCGTCTATGGAAATTTCTGTGCAAGTTTACTATATTGCCTTTTCACGTGCCCCATATAACCATCGAAATTTTCCCTCTCAGTAGCCAACTAGGTAGAAAAAAAATCATCTGTGATTGTAATTTTAATGAAGCAGAATTTACATTGTTTCCGGGCTGTCTGCCAATTTGCTATTTAGGAAAGTTAACCCAGATGCAGCTTAATCAGTTTTGTCTTTTTTTTAATTAATCACCAAAAATTCTCTTGTCAAGATCAGATGAAGGGTAATAATATACCCTTAATGGTTTTGCCCACCAGACAGGAATCAGTCCCTAACTTCAGTGACTAGGAACCAGCTAGCATTTACCGGAAGCCCTAATGGTCACTTCTCTGCTCCTGCCCATGGTCAGCTGCAGTCACACTGTCTCCTCTCCTCTCCGCTGTCTGACTTGCTTCTGTTGGCATCAGCCTATCTGTCAGTAGCTAAGGTGTGACCTCTTGACCGAATAGCTTGGGAAGCAAAATCTGAACTCATTGTAATAGGTCTTCCATAAAGCCATAAAATTTTTCATTATGTTAAAAATGTCTTATGAATAGATTTGAATTTTACACTTTCACAGAACTTTGGGATCTCAACTTATGTTTCACAATTTACATAGCTGATTCCTATAGCCATCACATTTTATCTTCTGTCTTACTTCTGTCGTTAAAATGCGTGTGTGTATGCAAACCACTAGACCATTGTGATATCATACTGGGATACCTGACGTTTGTGGGAGGCAGGGTGAGATTGTGGCCCGGCCCCTAGGTTTCCACCTAAAAGAAAGACTATCGTGGCACTGATAAGTCTAGTATGTAGTGTAAAATCAAGAGGCAGAATAGCTCATCTCAGTCCCAAACATGTTGATTATTTTTCTGTAAAAGAATAAATAAACCTTAAGTGCCCATTTCATGTCCTCTAACAAAATGTAAACGGCCAGACTCATTCCGTGTTCCATTCTTCACCACCAACCCCTCCTCTCAGTAGACAATTACATGATGTGTGCGTCCTGGATTGTTAGCCCTCGCATTCCTTCCTTGCCCCGCTCCTGCTCCGCTCTGTATCAAGTGGCACTAATTTCTGTAGCTGTGCTTCCCATACTTAGCTGACTTCAGACTGGATTGTGGAGGGGGTGGTGGGGAGGAATAAGCCAGGGTATGTGTATTCTTCCTTCCCTGCCAGCAGCTTTATGAATCCAGCTCTTGGCAGGCAGGTCAGCTGTGGTTCCAGCTTCCACTAGTGCTGGGAACACTGCCTTTGTCCTTTATCCCTTCAGTCGTGGGGGAGGGGGGCTTCCTGCTGTTGTCAATCTTTGGATTGCCCCAATGTCCCCTGTTTGGTGGCTCAGCTCTTTCATCACCCACGGAATCAATTTTCTGCATTAAAGTCTCTTTTACTCCTCAGGTGGTTTCTGTTCCCTGGCTAGACTCTCATGATACACATAATTTCCTCACTACATATGAAATAACCTTTCAGACTTTTGTTTTTCTTAATCTCTGTAAAGACTGGAAATTTTTCCGTCACCCACAGAAGGCAAAGCCAAAAATATAACTGCCAAAGGGGAAGCCCAAGAATGTGCAAATTTTTAATTCCCTCGGATACATCTGCTGACTTGCTCTATTTAGAATATAATATATTTATTTAAAATAAATATTTCCCCATCAAAGATGGTTGTAGTAAAGGAATCTCTGTTTTAATGAAGCTCAAGAAGTTGAAATATTGCTCTTGACCTAATTATACCATTTCTCTGGTTAAACTTTCCTGATTGTTAGAATTTTTAAAAATAAACTTTTACAAAGAGAATTATTTCAGTAGTTTGTGGAAGAGGAAACACGAAGCAACATATAACATTTTGCATTATTTTTCTCTGGTTAACTGATACAAAATATGGAACTAATGATAATAAAACTAGTTTCCAAGGGTTCTCACTTAGCTTCAAACTGAAGCAATGACTTCGAGTAGAGCCCTTTCAACTTTGTTGTACGTGATATTAAATATTGACTTTCAGTGCATTGCATCTTGATGTTTTTCATCTGTCTGTTTTTCAGTGTGAGATGCCAGAAATATAAAATAAGCAAGAACAATGGGAGTGTGTGTGTATGTGTCACACTTTCTGTTTGTTGCTGTATATTCCCCCTGAAACAAATAGTGAGAGTTCCAAGGAGAAGGGGGCACTGATGAGGAAGCCTTAGCAAGGACAGTGTAATAAAGTAATTTGAATCTGAAATAACTTTTATAACTGTTTAAAATTTCCATTCCCCTTTTTCCTTTATTTCTAAAACAAAAACTGTAAACTCAGTTTGTTAATTGTCACACTGCTTTTATCAATAATGAAACTACATGCCATGGACCAAATGTCGGCCACGGGCTAAATGTTTTGCTTGCCTATTTCTAATCTTTATTATAATTCATCCACTTAGACATCTTTATTCTCATTTTACAGATGGAAAAACTGAGACTCAGATGTCAATTAATCACTCAATATTATACAGACTTTAAGTGGCAAAGCCAGGATGCGAGACAAGGTAATACTCTTTTCATTTCACTAAATTACTTCTCTATGAAAGAAGAGAAAATGGAAAACATTTTTTTAACCATTTCTTTGTGAATATGACTCTGTTAGGAGATTTTTAAGAACTTAAAGTTGAAAATATTGACCTTACTCAATGGAGCTTACAATTTATTTTAATAAATAAATTGTCCCAGATCATAAATAGTAACAGGATAAATAGCAGTTCAGACTAATGACCACGGACATGTTCGAATGGGGGGGATTAAAGAAATAATCTCTAGAGTCGTGGGATGTTGTTAATCAGGGATGTTTCCTTCGAACAATTAAATTAATGAAGATCCAAAAGAAAACAGAAGGCACAAAGTGCTGAAAGAGAGAGTGAGGTGATTGGTTTGATCAAACCAAGTTAATAAATAAAGAGTAAAAGATAAATGGGATGTAAGATAGATAAGTTTTAAAAACTAAACAGATCTAGCCAGGGCAATTAGGTAAGAAAATGACATAAAAGTCATCCAGATTGAAAAGAACAAAATACTTAGGAATAATCTTAACAAAAGAAGTAAAAAAGTTACACTCTGAAAACTGTAAAATATTGTTGAAAGAAACTTAAGAAGGCCTAAATAAATGGAATGATACCCCACATTCATGGATCAGAAGACAATATTGTTAAAATGACAATACTCTTGAAATTGATCTGCAAACTCAGTGCGATCCCTATCAAAATCCAGCTGGCATCTTTGAAGAAATTGACAAGCTGATTCTAAAATTCTTATGGAAATGCAAGGGATCTAGAATAAGCAAAAAATCTTGATAAAGGAGAACAAAGTTGGAGAATTATTTACTGACTTCAAAACTTACTACAAAGCTACAGTAATCAAAACTGTGTGGTACTGGCACAAGGATAGACATATTGATCAATGGAATAAAATTAGCAGTTCAGAAATAAACCCTCATATTTATGGTCAATTGATTTTTGACAAGGTCCCAAGACAATTTAATGGAGACAGAATGTTCTTTCAACAAATAGTGTTGGATAACTGGTCACAAAGACCACCTCTATTATCTTTCTCTTTGCCTGGTTTACACATTTCTCATACCTGTCTTGTGTCTGTAAGCATTTGATTTTTCAACCTTGATTTAGTCCAACCACTCACCTGATCTTGAATTCTGCCTACCATTTCCCTGTGAAGAGGTTTTAGCATGCTTGAGTATGTCTTACAGCAAAGGATCTCCCTTACATTGAGCTTCATTACTTAAACCAGCAGTTCTTTACAGGAAGAATTTTTAAATTATGTGATTATTTTTATTTTTCATAACAGTTGGGGGATGATGCTGCTATTTAGAGGGTGTGGGTGGGCAGAGATGCTAGATGTCCCACTGTGCATATGTCAGTTCTGTACAATAGAGAATTGTGGCAGATGACTTTCAAATACCCCATCAGCATTTGTGTAGAGGAAGAAATGATTTACAATTCTTTGAGAATCTAGAAAATAATTTTACATATCACAACAAAGTTTCTTTCTTCATAGTTATAAACTAAAATTTCTAGGAATGCACTACGGGTTAAATCAAAGGAATATTGCACTATGTTTTCTGAGCATTGTTTACCATTTCACAAAATCACATCAGCAAAACAATGCCACTCATTATAATTGAGTTGCCAAGACAACATACCAGTGTGAGCCAGCACACAGAGCTGCCACATGCAAATATATAACAAAGGAGAAGTGAGACTCTTTTTAACAGACTGAGAATTAAATATTATTAAATTAGTGAAGATACACAAGATGTAGGGATCTCATTGAATTTTATTAATAAAGATGGCTTCATATTGCATATTATTGCCATCACATCTATTTAAAAATTTGTGTGAATAACAATGATAAGAAATCTAGATTATAAAAGTTACATATTGAAATTGTTTATTTTGGGGGTTGCCTGTTTTTGCCAGCGTACATAGATTCTGTCCCTGTCATAGCTTTTCTGTGGTTTCTTGTATCACTGCTTCTTTTTGTGGTACACCCTCCATGCCCCATAGCTTATCAAAGGATGTGATCTCCTGGGCCTTTCTGAGTATCAGAGACTTATTGTGAGCCTCAACATGTGGAGGAATTCAAAGCAGGAGATATGTTTTCAGAGATACTTTGTCACCATCCCGTCATAACATTGGGAATTATTTTGACATTGCACTTATAAATAAGGCCCAGCTCGTTTGTGCTAATATTATACTTCATCATTTTCTCTGTTTCCAAGTCTGTAATTTGTCTTGGCGTGTTATCCATATTTCAATTAAAATTATTTCCCTCTTTTTCTTGTAGACAAATAAGTCTGGTCTGTTAGGACTTATTTTTATTTTGGTGACCATCTATATGTCCATTCTTTCATCTTCCTGAATTTCTTGTATTCAAGGATTTCTGATCTCAATTTTCTGAAATCCCAACGTATTCATTCTCAATAGGTGCAGGCATCTGTCTGCAACATCAAGTCTTCTGCATGGTCAAGCCTTGCTTGAGCTTCCACATATTGAAACACGTAGTCTTTTATTATAAATTACCCTTTTTTATTCCGTTAACAATGCCATGCTCAGCCATAGTGGAGCCGAGTCTCCTTTGCGGTACTTATTATCAGTTTCTGAACTGAATTGAAATACAAGCATTTCTGAGCTCTGTCTACATCTCCATTCTCTCCCACGTTGCAGCCCAGAGCAGCCTCTGAGGTCTGGCCTAACAGAGCAACCAAGAGAGACTGTCCCCTGGATGTTCTCTTCTGCATGGTGAGATTCCCCATTCCTTTAGCCACTTCTCATGTGACATAGTTTCAACTGTTGAAATATCAATAATGAGATGTTTTCAATTCGATCTCTGCAATGGTTTCAGAATCAATCCCCTAATACTCTCTGATTTTTCCTTAAGTTTCAGTTGAGTTATTTCAATAATATCCTAATTAATGTTTTTACCTTCTGTTTCTTCTTCTTCCAATTCTGGTTTTCCACAGAAACCAGGTTAACCTCTGAAACACAGGTGTGATCTGTGTGATATAAAATGTATGTACTACATATAAAATATAATGCATATTATATATAAATATATATATTTTACACCTCTTACTGTTTCTTACAGCTTCCTTGAATTAAGTCCAAATTCCTTATTATTTCACTCATGACTTTCTTAACACTGATCTCAGACAATTTCCCCCATATCATTTCCTTCAATCCCTTAGACACAGGCTTTGCTTATAACACACAGGTAGTTTGCAACTCCCTAAACACACTCATTGATTTCAAACCTTCACACTTTTGTTTAAGAAATTCCATTTGCCTGGAATGACCCCTTCATTTCTGTGGGCATCTTTGATATCCTTCAAATGCACATTCAATTGTTGCTTCTTTCTTGAACTTTTGCTTGAGCTCCAATCTGAGTGACATCTCCCTCCTCTGAAATCTGAAGCCCGTTTCTACTTCTGAGAGCACTTAGATGACATCACATATATATTGCATATTTTCTATTTCCTATACAGAAATCCAAGTTCCTTCATGAAGAAACATGGCATAGAATTAAGAATGTGATCTCTGAAGCCAGACGTACTGGGTCCAAATCTGGACTCAAGCACTTACTAGCTATGTGGCTTTGATAATAATAGTACCCTGTCTCTATGGTATACTAAGCATGTCTTTTTATCCTGATGCTTTGACATCTGGGAATTTGCTGACCCTCGAGACTTACCTGCCCGTCCCGGGGCTAGCCAGTTCTTAGAGATAGTAAATGACTAGCCTGTGAGCATGCCTTGCATATGCAAACTAACCAATCCAAAGCCTACACTCTCCCCTACCTCCTCTATCAGCCTCTTAGATTGCAGGCCAATATTGCCCTGTCTCAGTCACCCCAGGGCCAGGCACCAAGAAACTTGGGACAGCACCTACACCCCACAGCCCCCTTAAATCATTTAAACTGGCCAATCTTAAGCCTGCTTACCCTATCTTGCTTGTTCCTTCCAATGGAAACCACAGTACAGACTCTTGCCCACATGTCCCTTCCACTTCCTTTGTCTCCTGATTGACCCTGGTTCTTCCTTGTGTGGCCCTGCATAGCATGGCATGTCCCCTCCTCTTGGCAATTATGGGTAACAAACTATCTTTTCAATGGCAGTCATCTCCTGATTGTTGGCCTCCCCATAGCTGAACACTAATAAATCCTACATATTAAAATATAGGGGATGTTGGGAGGGCTGAGTGAATTAGTATTTGTCAAATGCATAGATTAATCTCTGACAAACAGTTGGTGCTACATGAGCATTAGCTCTTATTGCGGGCAATGATGGTCGATAAAGCATCTTTGAGTTCTTCCACAATGTGTTGCACTTAGTAAGTTCTGAGTAAATATGTGATTAATGAATTCAGCTCTTCAAATAACTGCTATCCTCTCTAAGAAGTCTCCATTGATGAAGAGCAGGAGCAAGTTCATAAATGGATTAGGAAATACAATAATCAAGAGGAAAACAAGACAATAACTGAAGGGAGACATTAGCATTGGTAATTTGAAGGGGAATTTGAGAGGGAGCAGGGGAGCTGAATAAAGCTGCAATCAGAGAAGTAGGCTGCTATCAAGAGAAGAAATAAGAGTTAACGGGAGATAAAGATCTAAGGGGATGTGGAACATCAGAGAGGGACCCAAAGAGGGAAACTCAAGGAATAGGGAAATCAAATCCAAACTTTTTGTTATTACAGCCTAATTACAAACTCCCTACTCAGGGCATTCAGGTGTGACTTACCCTTCGGCAGACTTTGATACTGACAAAAGCAGGAGAATGAAGAGTAGAGCTGTTCAGTGCATGTGTTTAGGGCTGAAGTAAGAACTGTGTGAAATGATTCCATTTTCACTACATGAATTTTCACTGATGAAAAATTAGCCTTTTGCAGAAACTACAAATTTCATGAGGACTAAAATTGTGTCATTTCTACCACAGAACAGTAGGTTGTCATAGCACAGAAAATAAATACAAGTGGCAAAATTCCATGTCAGTAATACATCCAGAACTCACTAATATTGCCCCTGGCAAAAAATTTGCTGAGCTATATAATGTTAAAGGAAAAAAGAACTCTAGGTAAAATGACAGACTTTCACCTGTGAGAAATCACCTGTCATGGCAGAGGAAAGAACAACTTAGAAATTTCTAGAAAAGAAAAAGGCAAGGTGATTTTGTTAGGCATATATCACATCTTTCTCACTAAGAGTGAGAATTTTTTTCTCACAGTTCTAGAAGAGAAAACAAAACTCAACTCAGCCAAAGTGTCCTGTATGAAAAAAAAAATTCTGTGTCCATAAGCTTGGAAAAGCACAATGCTTCATGTTCAATTTTTTAGGAAATATGACAAATACAAAACAGAACAGATGTTATGTCTCTAAGCAACAGCTGACACGTATTGAAGTTTTGTGAAACCTGCTCAATTTTATTTCTAACTTTTCCTATCATAAAGGAAGGAAGAGAAAAATGTTCAGTTTTTGTTCCCTTGAGTTGTTAGTTAATCCCCTGCTCTTTTTTTTACCACACTACAAGCAAAATACTCACTCTTAGGCTTTCTCAATCCATAATCAAAGGGTCGTTTAAGCACAGTTACTCATTTTATTTAATTTAACTGTGTAGCATAATTATTATTTACAGGTTGTGAAGAAATATCTAAAGAAAACTATGCTAGAGCTAAGCATATTATGGTATGGTATAAATGTATTATTGTGTCACCTCTGCAACCCTTTAGGCAAAATTACTGTTTATTTTCAAAAATAAATTTATAGATCACAAAAAGAAAATATACACGGAAAATTTGCGTCCTTTACCTGGCACAACAAATCAATGCTCCAGTCAACAGTTTTGTTCTTTATTTATTAAGATCTAACACACAACGATGAAATTATTAGACAAAGTAATGAGTCTCTATCAATCTGTCTTTGGTTTTATAAAACCCAGCTTTACTCTGTCAGCCTTGTGAATGCTACTGAATATTAATGGGAATAAAGTTAATTGCTGGGTGGAAAAAGGTCTTACTGAAAGTGAAAAGGAAGCACCTTGTTGAAATCTGTCATTTTTGACAAGCCATAATTTATTTCTACTTAGTGATATGTACCGACAGATTTCAAACCTCACTCTTATCTTTACCACAAATTCTAATTATTTTCATTTGGGATGTTCTTGGATCCTAAGCCTCTGACCACTTTCATCATTTGAAAACAAATTATTTCGTGAAAGGTAGTTACAGATTCTTAGTGGGAGGAACTTTGCCCAGAGTATAGGGAAGAAGCTGCCTTGAGAACCTCCAGAAGACATGCAAATGTATTTGTTGTATCTCAGTAACCAGGAAGGAGAGGGAAGCAATGACTTTCAGAACAAGAAAGGGTTATCTGTGAACATAACTTGCTGGCACAGCCACATGTTAGTTTAACAATTTCATTCAAAGGAAAGAAATAATGAATAATCACTTAAGGTTCATCCTGATTAGATTGTCACCTGATTGGAAACACAACATTCAGTTGTGTTAAGAATCTTAAGAAGTTTCCGTTAAACTTTAAGCACTTCTAACTTTAAAACAATACATATTTTACTTTAAATCAGTAGCCTATCAAATGCAGTACCATTATTCACACAGTAGGGTTTAAGAAATAAACTAACCTTGAAAATAAGCCCTGGCCAGCTTATAAGCTTCTTGTTAGAAAGGACCAAACTAAGATAAGGTGGTGAGTTGAAAACACATTTAATATTGTCTATTCCCCCTTCATAAATCCTTGTAGTTGCTTTTTTATGAGAATCTGCATTTATTGTTGGAAATTTTGGGTGACATATTATTAGCTGAAGGTTCACTGTAATTCTTCACAAATACTAAAGAAAGGACTAGAAAGAGAAGAAACAGCAAGGAAGAAAAGGGGTTGCACTGTGGGATCAACACAGAATTTTGTTTTTAGAAATTAGGCTTTGGGTAATAATTTAGTAAATGGAATCTATCTGTCCTCATGGTCTGGCCACCGATAGTTGGCTGTAGATTCTTCATTATATTTGTAACCTACATTTAATAACATTTCAGGAAGCTGCTCTTTTCCCCTTGGTTGAAAGTAAGTGCCACATGTGACTGGCCAGCAGATTGGGTGGCGTTTATGTTGTTCTTAGTCATCCCAATTTTTCTCCACCACATCCCAGTCACAATGGGGAAAAATGAAAAGCAGCTGCTAACAGCCTCACAACAGTTCTGTAATTACTTTCCTGGGCTGGCATTATATGATTTGACAATGGCCTGGGGATGTAACAAATAAGAAAAACCTTGTCATTCAATTTAAAAGGCTTCCTACCAGGGTAACACACTCCCCACTTCATCAGAATGACAGTACTCAACTCTGACACAGCGAGCGTGTTGAGTGCAGAGCGATGTAACTGCAGCCAGGTGGTGCCAAGCACCAACAGCCAACTTGCTCTCCTATTGACACTGCCATTGAATTGAAAGAGGAATCCAAACTTAGACCAGAGATTCACATCTCAGGTCCAAAAAGCACCAACCTATTTATTCCAAGAAGAAATGCTAATATATTAGAGTATTTTTCAGAAATGGCAATCCTGCTTTGCCAAAGATTTCAAGTTTCCTTGATACTAATATATGCCATTTTCATAGCTTTGCATAATCCAGTTGCATCCTACCTTTCTGAAACAACATTAGGAACTGACTCTGTTGGTCATGGTAGACTAGTTATTATGAAAATCAACCCCAATTATCAGTGAATCAAAACTTTAAAGATTTTTGCCCTCATTCACGTCCTTGTTCAATAGAGTTTGGTGAGTGGTCTTCTACTTTGTGATTCAGAGACTCAACCTCCTTCCATCCAGTGACTCCATCGTCTTCTAGGGCCTCTGAATCTATCACCGTATCTTCACCTTCTGACTGGGGGACAAGGGAAGAGAATGAAATCACAAGGGAAATTTAAGGACACAGCCTGGGAAGTGCAACCCTCTTCTATTGAATGTCCACCCTATTCTATTGTCCAGAACTACTCTCATGACCCTACCTAAGATGCACGGGGCTGAGAAGTGTATTCCAGCATTACACTAAAGAAGACATAGTGTCAGTTCCTGCCATGTTGCATTGTGCAATTAGGTGAAGGGCCATTAATCCTTGCATCTAATACCCACTTAAAAGTAACCTATCCAAGACCACTAAATTATCATGTCCCCTAGCATACTGTACAGCTCTTCTCCACTAGTATCAGTGATAAGGCACTGATTTTTTGAAGGCAATTCGTTGTGTTATACTAGTCAGAATTATACTTTAATTGGTAGGATCACTAGAGGAAAAAGAAAAAAAAAATTTCCTTCAGAAGCTCTTGGCTTCATCTTAAGAGCTAAACAAAGCATTCATTCTCTCAACAAGTATTCATTGAGAACTATTCAGTGTCAGGCATTGCTCTTGGTGCTTGAAATGCAGCAGTGAACAAGCAGACAAAAATCCCTGTCCCCATGAACCTTATATTCTAGAAGAGGGAGAGAGTAAACAATAAACGTAAGAAATAAGTACGTCCTATGGTATAAATAAGATAGTAAGTACAACACAATGAATACTTAGAGAGGATGGTGGTGGTGGTTAGGATAAGCCTCGTTGAGAAGGTAATAATTACTCAGACTTGAGGGAGTGAGGAACTAGAATGCAAGTACCCAGAGAAGAAGCATTTTAAGCAGAAGGAAAAGTGACTGCAAGAGCCCTAAGGCAAGGACAAAGCTGACATGTTTGATGAACGTTAAGAGGACAGTATGGCAAGTGTGAAGTGAGTGACAGAAAATAGGATGAGAGGAGATCCAAGATTTCAAGGAGCCAGTTCATGTAGAGCCGTATGGGCCACTGGAAGGACATTGGCTTTTACCCTGCATGAGGTGGGGAGGCACTGGAAGGTTTTGAGCATGAAAGAATGTTATATGACTTAAGTACTTAAGTTTTAACAGCTTTACTCTGACTGCTATGTTGTGAATAAACTGCAGGAGGACAAGAGAAGAAAACGGACCAGTTAGAAGAACATTAATAATTAAGGTGCAAGATGATAGTGGATTTATGAGGATATGTCAGTGGAGATGGAGAAAGTGGTTAGATTCTGATTATGTTTTGAACCTTCTTTATGTTTTGAACAAAAAACCTTCTTTGTGGATCGGGTATGGATGTGAGAAGAAGGGAGAAGTCAAGAAAGACTAAGATTTTTGGCACAAGTGACAAAGAATGGAGTTGCCATCATCAGAGATGGAGATGGCTAAAAGTAGGGCAAGTTTGGTGGCAGCATGACTTCAGCTTTGGACACGAAGAGGTTGAAAATCTGTTATACACCCAAGTTTATTGAATTGGCAGTTTGACATGTGAGTCTGAAGTACAGGAGAGAGGTCTGCACTGGTGATATAAATTTGGGAGTCACTAGTATATAGGTGGTATTTAAAGCCAAGAGATTCAATGAGATATCAAAGGAAAAGAGGCCCAAGGATGCTCTAGGATGCTCGAATATTAGGAAGTTAAAGAAGAATTACCAGCAAAGAAGACTAGAAGAGGCAACTGGTGAAGTGAAAGGAAATTGAGACTAACGTAGTGTCCTGGAAGGCAAATGTATCTAGGAGACAAGAGTAGCCAATTGTGTCAAATGCAATTGATAGGTCAAGAAAGATGTGGATTGACAATTACCCATTGGATTTAACAATGTGGAGGCTATTGGTAACCATGACAAGAACATTTTGAGGGGAGTCATAGTGAGGTGGAAGCTGGATTGTAGGAGAGGACTTGGGGAAGGGAACGTAGATAAGTCAAAGAGTTTTGCTGCAAAGGGAACAAAATCATTTTTCCAGCATCTAGCAGATAAAGTGAACTCAAGAAAAAAGTTCTTTTGAGATGTGCCAAATAACAGTATCTATATATACGTTGATGGGAACCATCTGGTTGGGAGTGAAAATAGGAAAGTGGGGGAGGGGATTTGCTGAAGTAGTGCATTAACTAGTCAAGAGGCAATAGGATCTAGGGTACGAAGTTATGGATAGGCTTTAGATAAGTGCATGGATAATATATCTATGGTAACAGTCAGGAATCAGAAAATGTGGGAGAAGATGCAGGAAAATCTCTGGAAATTCTCAGCAAAGTAGGAAGAAGGAACAAAAGCATAAAAAAATAAGCAAACAAAACAACACTATTTAAGAGTTCTAGAAGAGATACTTCTAATACTTTGAATTTATGTAGGCTATTTTGGGAAAGATATCTTTGAAATTGATTAATATGGTGTTGCATCTGCACCATGAATATTTATGACCCAGCTCTCATGAATTCCATTTTCATGATTATGCTCATTTTTTCATAGTACATGTCCTCCATTCCACTTGGGCTAGTTTCCCAACTAGACTGTTCTTGGTTGAATTATGTCCCCCAGGAAGATTTGTTGACATCCTAACCCTTGATATCTGCAAATATGACTTTGTTTGGAAATAGAGTCTTTGCAAATGTATGTATGAGGTCATACTGGGTTAGGACCTTAAATCCAATGACTGATATCCTTACAAGGAGAAAGAGATTTGGACAGACAGACCCACAGCCGTTTGAAGACAGAGGCAGAAATTGGAGTGAGGTAGCTGTAAATCAAGGAACACCAAGAACTACCAACTACCTGAAGCTAGGTAGAGGCAAGGAATGATTGAACATGAGGGAGCGTGGCCCTGGTGACATCTTGTTTTCAGACTTCTAGCCTAGAGAACTATGAGAGAATAAATTTCTCTTGTTTTAAGGCACTCAATTTATAGTAATTTGCTACATTAGCCATAGGAAACCACACAATCATGATCATTCCCACCTCCATAATTTTGCTACGCTCTTTCCCTCACATGAAATGCCTTCTCCTTTCCTTGATTCAATTCTTCATATGTATTTACACACATTAATTAAAATTATATATTGAAAGCATTTATGTCAAATGATCTTTCACCAAAAATTGAGATCCATAACAAAGCAGAGAAGGAAAAGTAGGCTACAGCAAGTTGAAATAAATAAAATAAAAAGAATAAAAGAATCTATAGTATTTGTTATCAAAATAATTTCAACAGCTCACCCCAAGCAAATTCTGAATGTATCTGCCTCCGAGAAAATACAACAAAGTTTTTAGCACTTGAGGAATAGAGAAACTTGCTTAGGAATAAACCAGTTGTATTATAGATGTCAGTCATTGCCCTCATTCTGTCTATGCCCCTTCCTAAGGAAATCTCTGTGCATGGCTCTTGCGGAAAGAATGGCCATAGAAAATCATAACTACTCCAGTAAGCCCAACCCACTGGCCAGAGATGATTGAACCAAAATAGATGATTCTTTCATTTAAGACTCTTAAGGTGAGCACTAAATCACTAAGTCAGTTGTGGAAGAAGAGCTGTAATGTCTGTAAAGACAGGTAAAAGTCAGTTCATGCCCAGCCAAGGCCATGTGGCATTTTGTGGGAGCAGAGAGACCATAGGCAAACAAAGAATGCTGGTTTCCAGAGGAAAGTAGGAGAACAAATGAGCTGCAAGAGGCGGAGACCCACTGGCATGAGCCTCCATTAAAGCCAGAGTGGAGAGCCTTGCCCTGGCTTTCAAAACCCGTTTCGTGAATCCTGGTGTTATTGTTTCCCATTCTTAAATTCTCATGAAATTGTCTATTAATTCTTAAACCAAACTCCTCTACTGATCCACCTTCAAATCAAAGACACATTCTTGCAGAGAATAGGCTGGCATCCCGTATTTTATGAAGGAGATATGTTTCTGGAAATAGACGTGGGACTGAATGAAGACTATTGTGTGATGAAGATGCATTCCCAACCTCGAACAACAGCAATAAATAATCCTTCCTTTCTCTTAAAACTCTTGAAAATCATGATATTTTTATGTGCATTATTTCTTTTAGCCACTGTTTCACACAATTATTGGTCAGTGCCGCTAGGTCGCTATGATACTAGGTTCCCATAATATTATGGTACCTTTCACGTAACAAAGATATTGTGAATCCCATTTAGTAATTTGCTGACTGCTTTCTAATCTTTACCTTCCTTTACGGATCATTTAGTAATCCTAGACCCCTAGTAAGGTGACTTAAACAACTGTAAAATTTGCATTTTCAAATCTATCATGATTTTCTTTGTTTATTTGGGACAAGCTCAACTCTATATATTGTGTAACTTTAGTCAAGCATTGTGTGTCAAAATTATTCCCTAGAACAGAAACTAAATGATGGAAAAAGGGCTGACTGTGGAATAAAGAATGCATGATTGAAGGTAGGACTTTTGACCAGGGAGGAAGGAAGAGGTCAGCAAATCGTAGTCTCAAAAGCCAACTATAAAACTGTACAAAATTGTCAAAGCAAATCCGCCAACCATTTCAAGGCTCTAGAAATCAACCAAAGCAAACAACAAAGAGGTAACCATTTATTTATGAAAAGCTGTTCAAATTTCAGGTGAAAACAGCGGGAGGCAGTGGGCTTCTTGCCCGGGGCTGTTTCCATCTCTCTTCCATCCCTGGTTGTGATGAAGGGGCAGGCTTACAGACCAGCCAGAAATGCAACAGGGGGATCCTGCAAGGGAGAGAGCCACAGTGGGCCTATATATGTTCTCCACACTCCCTGACTGACTGGGGACTGTGTGCACACATGGAGAGACCCTAGAGGGCTCAGAGGAAAATAAATTCTGAGACAGACAGGAAAACTGTCTGAACTTTGAGTGTCCTCTTCAAATCACACACAAATCCATTGGCGGAAGGTAAGTGTTATGGGCTCAAGGTTTTTGAGCACAATCTCTGCCAGGTCATTGACTGACCACTAAGCTATGCAAGGTGATTGCTAGGAAGCCAGACTAACAAATAAAAGGAAGAATTTAAAAAATCTCAGCAGAGACATTGGTGGTGGCACATTGCAGAGGAGACAGCTTCTAAAGGATAAATCCAATCAAGTAATTAAAGTAGAAAGAAAGGAAGGGAGGGAGGAGGGGAGAGAGAGAAGGAAGGACAGAAGGAGGGAGTGAGAAAGTGAGGGAGAGAGACTGAAGAAGGGAGGGAGGGAGAGAGAAAGAAAAAAAAAGAACTCAGTGAAGAAAATCAGAAAAATCAGAATCCAGAGTTGCTACAATATACTATCTAAAACACCCAATGTTTAACAAAAAAAACGTGCAATACATGCAAAGAAAACCCCAGGTAAATGTGACGCATATTTAGGGGAGAAAAAGAGAAAATAGAAACTGACTTTGAGTGGGTTTATATTTCCAACTTACCAGACAAAGACTTCAAATTAGCTATTATGAATATGTTCAAAGATTGAAGGAAACCATGTACACGTAAGGTAAATATAAATGGTTAAAAGAAAATATGATGACAGTGATAAATCAGGGATCTCAGCAAAGAAACAGAAACTACTAAAAAGAAGCAAGGAGAAACTCTAGCGATGAAAAGTAAAACAAACAAAACAAAAAATTCACTAGAGGGATTCCACAGCAGATTTCAGATGACAGAAGAAATAACCAGAGAACATGAGGATAGATCAACAGAAAAGGCAAATAAACAGAAATTTTTTGAAAGAAGCAAGAGGAAAATAATTTATTATATGTAGGGGAAACAGTATGATTAATAACAGATTTATCATCAGAGACAATAGATGTGGGTAAATATAGAAGATCATAAAATATTTTTTCTTTTTTCTTCAGTTACTGTCTTTAAAAAACATAAGATTATATATAAAACAAGAACAAATGATGCCAAACATACTCAGTTTAAAAGAATACAATGGAACCTCATCGCCTGGGAGTCTTCATTGCAGTCTGTAGTGTGCTTAAAAGCACCCGTTAACTGAGAGAAAACAACACTCAGAAGACAGGAAAACATACAAGTAGTTTTTATGTATATATGTATTTAATATGTATATAACAGTTTTATATGTATTATACATGCAGTATTTTACACATTATGTTTTGGAAAATATTTCAGAGAGAGCTTCGCTTGTTACTCAACATGTGTAGAGGCAATTGGAATTACAATTACATTCTTTTTCACCTATGATTTGGTAAGGATGATAAAAAAAACCTCGAAGATGGTTGAGGTTTCACCTCTAAATCTTTGGCAACAGTGTGAATCTAAGTCCGCTTCTCACATCTCTGGGACTGAGACAGTATCATCGGTACACGGCTGATTGAGTTTGAGGTAGTTCCCTAGAAATCAAGGTGAGTGGGGATTTTTTCCGTAGCCGTCTGTGGTAGTTTCCACTTAAAAATAGCTCATTCTTACATCAACACACAGCAATAGTTTTCAGCAGTTCTCTCCCCGGTTTGAAAGCTTTCCACGGTTTCCCGTAGAACTTTTTTAGTCTATCAGACAGGCTCTCTGTGATCTGAATTTAACCATGTTTTTCACTCATTTCCAAAATACTTACAAGCTAGTCTATTCACAGCGGAACATTTTAACTGAGAAAATTATTGCCAAAGATAGAGATGAAAAACAGACAAGAAAGGCAAAGGGAGGCAAAGACATAAAGAAGATTGAAATAGACAAAAACAAACCAATCACCACCACCACAAAAACCAGGAAGACCCAGAAAGAAATACAGAGTTGACGAGAAGATGAAGTGACAAGGTGTCGCTTGTCTTGGGTACTCCATCCTTTGTAACCTATTATTATGAGAGTTAAGTCAAACACACCAACCAGAGTAAATAGAACCTTGAATCCTGTGAATTAGAGCCCTCCCCCCAAAAAACCATCTCCACTACTGCCCTAACCTGTATTTAAGAAGTGCGTCTCAGACCAGTTAAAAGATTATATCACTTGAGAAGATATCAGCGATAGATTTGGGGTTTGAATAGGTTTAGTTGGGGAAAATGACATAATTAAATAGACTCCTGAATTCCTAATATACAGTAGGATCTGAGGGACATAATTAGTCCTTTTCCTGACATTTGGGTGACAGGGTCAGAGGAGGGTTATATTTGCCTCTCCATTGACTGTGATCCTTTCCACCATTTTCTATGGAGTATAGAAGATGAATCAGAGAAGAGACCCTTTATTAGAATCCTTCGAAGCATCCTCACCCCTTTGCTCTTTTGGCTTCAAACATTTATTTTCTGCTTAAATCAGTAGGCCCAGTTTTACATTCTGGACTTACCTCACATCAATCTCATGGATGGGCCTCGCTTTATTTTCTAAAACTGACAGTTAAGGCTACTTTGTTTTCTATAACACCACTCCTAGCAGGCAGTTGGATAACTATGTGTGTTGCTTGTTATCTTTTAATCCTGACCTTATTCTAGGAGTATCTATATTAAAGATTCTGGGTCCACATTCTTAGTTCTCAGCCTAGAGGCACTAACCAATTTACTTATAAAAAGATAACCAGCCAACCCATCTTCAGGAATTGGCCTATCTGATCGATTTATCACCAGCCCTTTTCTCATAGCAGGTTCTGAGGAACGGGGACACATGAGGGGAAAACGTTGATGGGAGAAAGTGAATGGGAAAGACTGGGAACACGAATCACAATCTTATGTCTGGTGATGGACGTGTGGAAGATGGTGGTGATGGTGGTGGCAGTGGTGGCCTGGCTGCAGCAGGACGTAATGAGATGGAAGCCCTAAAAAGCTGTGGGAGTCTTCCAAAAGAAGGGCAAGCCAAAGAAAATCTCATATTTTATAGTTTTGCTGGGATGACCTTATCAATAAAGTATGATGACAATAATGGCAGTAGGCAGGTGAGTAAACAGTGATTGTAAGCTCAGGTAGGGGGTCACAATACCTCTCGCCCCTCATGAAAAGGTTCTTGCACTTTTTTCCCTCTATGAAGTCAGTAAAATTGACCTATTCAGGGCTTTTCTAACTTTAACAAGTGTGATTTAGTCACACTGTTCTGAATTCTTATTTCTTTCCATACATCATCCATCACCTCGGGGAGAAGAAAATAATGGAACAGTTAAATAGGAAAGAGTTTATCCGTAACTACTTCTATTCTCCTCTCATCACCCAAGAACCCACACCCTCCCCCCCTCCCACACAACAGCAACAAAGTGAAGCGGCTCTGTGTCCCTGCGCCTCTCTGGGTATGGAGGGCTGGGTTGAGGAAAGCTGATTTTGTGGCAGTTTTTGCCTTTGTTTCTGGGTGTGTGCATTTGTTTCCATAAAAGTTTTGTTTTTCTCTGTGCTGTGAAAGTATCCTAACAGAAGTCGTTAAAAATATCTACATGCTAAAGATACCTAACTAATAGTTAACAGCTATCTTTCTTATTGAGAATATATGCTTTCCTTTGTATCACACTTTAATTTCCTACCCTAAGGCAGATACACACTGACAGACCAAGGGGCAGCCGGGCAGGGAAGGACTCGAGGCCTGCCCTGCTGAGGAGCAGTCTTTGTCACCAGCATGACTTAGAATGGCATAGTGCTAGGAAAAAGTTGGCAGAGTTTTAGTTGGCTTTATTATTGTTTTTCAATTCTCTATAGTCAGTGTGATTCCTTACAACCGACCCTCGGGGCAGACCATGGCTCTGTTCCACCCTAGCTTTGCTCTGCCACTAGCATTTAGGAGAATAGACAGGACAAGCATATTGACCCCAAGAAAGTAGACACTTTATACACCTCTATACAAATGAATACATATGCAGACACAGAAAGATAGTTAGGGGCCAGCCCTGTGGCCGAGTGGTTAAGTTCGCGTGCTCCGCTTTGGCAGCCCAGGGTTTCACCAGTTTGGATCCTGGGCGAGGACATGGCACCGTGCATCAGGCATACTGAGGTGGCGTCCCACGTAGCACAACCAGAAGGACCTACAACTAGAATATACAACTATATACTGGGGGCTTTGGGGAGAAGAAGAAGGAAAAAACTAAAAGAAGATTGGCAACAGTTGTTAGCTCGGGTGCCAATAAGAAAGGAAAGATAGTTATATTAATATAGGATCTAGAGCCGTATGCCTATGGTTGAATTCTTTTTTATTTGTAACCTTCTGGTTTGCTTCTGAGAAAATATGTAGTGTAAGGACAAATACATATCTTATATCTGTAACCACACAGACTTACATGGTTTAGTCCACAGTTAACAATTCTTATCCCCATATAGACTTGAGAGGGGGAAGGAGGGAGATAAGTAGAAAGATAGGAGTTGGATAAACTAGTCCTAGCTCCTCATATATGTTGTGTCATTGTCACCTCTCGGTGCCTCATTTTCCTCAGCAGTAAACTGAGGATACTAGCAGCGCCTGCCTCATAGAGTTCCTGGAGAATTCACTGAAACGATGCACAAGGGCTTCATCTAGCATAAGTCCCTGTCCAATAATCATTAGCTATTGTTACGTGAAATACCCTTTTATTGCAGTGAATTGGTTGTTTTTATACGCTCCATTTCTCTTTTGCCAAATTTCCTGACGGTTGCATATTCATCAGGCGGAGGAGGGAAAGGTACAAACGTTCCTCCGCGCCATCAGACTCACACTTGGGCATCTACATGCATGCTAACTCCACGGGGTACCTTGGTACAGTACACCACTGTTGCTAATATAAGGCATTTCTGTGGGCCACACACTACGCTAAGTGTTTTGCAAATATCGACTAATTCAATCCTCCCAACAACCTTATGAGGATGAGGAGACAGATGAAGAAACTGAAACCTAGGCACAAGCGTTTCACTGGAAAGCACGCTAACCAGTGACAGAGACAAAGTAGGGCAAAGCAGGGGTGGTTTTGACCAGCGCTCTACACTGCCCCCTACAGTCCTGCACAGGCACACACCCCTTGGGGACCTGGCTGTTTGCTGCAAATGTGCATGCTTAGACTAAGACACTAATGAGGTCGGGTTAAATCGTTTTGACTACAAGTCGGTTTCACAAACTGAGCAGGTTGTCCTTTTGTCACCTGGGTTACAAGTTGCTGCATTTGTTTGTGAGAAGGACTTCTGAATGCCTCACCACTACAGGAAAAAAATCCCAACTCACATTTCATCATTTCCAGGAGTAAGAAGCACCCTTATTGTCAATGAAATATGAGACATTATTTCATTGACTAGATTCTCCCCTTTTTGTCTCAGAACAGCCTGTCACTTTTCTGGTCATCATTGGGCCTTATTCTGAGCCTTTCTTTGGCAAGAATTTCTCCAGATTACATCCCCCTCCTTGACACCCCTAGAGAGAAAAACAAAATAAGCGCAAACCCCTCCGTAGTTTTATAAACTCAACTTCAAAGGAAAACCCATCCCCAGAGAGTACAGTAATAAGTAACATCTTACTTTGGGGGTCTATTTGCCTTCTCTAGGCTAGAGCTCTCCTAACATTTCAGTTCAGAGTACATTGCTCCTTTTTATGTTACCACCTGCATGGCTCCATGCACCTTTAGTGCCAAGAAGCATGAGAAGATTTTATAACAAGAATAATTGTAATGGGATTTAATCATGTTGTTGACAGCAAAGGGCCAGCAACCTTAATGATAATGTTGCAACAGAGAGCCCCGGAAATGATATAAGTAGGTAAAATACTGTAAATTGAAGGTGCCTTATGCCTGTAATACACACTTTAATAGCCATTCGAAGCCAGGCACTGGAAAAATATGTTCAGCACCCTTAAGGCATTAAACATTAAGCAAACCTCTGACAAAAATCCAAAACCCCAAAGGATGCCATCATATTAAAACCCCATCTGTTATAAATCGGAATTACAACGCATCAAGAACAATCTAAGAAATCAGCAGTGAAACAAAGGAAAAATTACAATTTACAAATTACTAGGTCTTTCAAATTTTGAACAAATAAACTTCATGACACATTATTTTGCCTTTCTAGATGGTGTAGATGGACCGGTATCCTGAGTTTAGATGGCAAAATATATGTACATATACACTTATATATATGATCTTTTCGCAAGTGCTTTGGGTGACTAATAGTCTGGTATGAGCCAAATAGCAGGCTGATCTGGAAGGTATCACTTTTAGGTTTTCTACATATTCTTTAAGGGCTAATCTGTGCATTAAACAATAATGACACTGTTTATTCCAAACCTTTCTAAAGAATATTGCAAATGTTAATTCATCAGCCTCCACAATACCCTTTTGAAATAACATGAAAAATAATATTCATAACACTTTGGGTTACATAATATTTTTTATCTGAAAATCCTTGAAGGCATCATAAACATTAATAACGTGAACAAAAGCCGTAATAATACTAGCTGGGTCTCAAACAGAAAAGATTCCTAACCTCATTTTGTAGATGCTGAGATTTAGTCACAAATAGGCTAGGAAAATTGCCTCAGACTACAGAAGCAGCACCAGCTGAGCCGGCAGGAGAAATCAATGCTTTTTGATTCTCATGTCCCCATTCCAGACACTGTATCTTTTCCTATGGAAGCAAGAGGCATTTGATCTTTACTCTTTAATGTAACATTTTGCATTCCCGAAACTATTTAAAACTATCTAGAACTCTCCTCCTTGTCCACATCAGTTATCCCCAGTATCAGAAACTTCTTGGAGATTCACTTCAAATGTTTATTTTAGGTGTAAATACAAATGTTGTAATGCTGATGTTTCATGTTCCCAATCATGCCTGCGTGTACTAGATCTTGTAAATGCTTTAACTTTGACAAGATTAAGAATGGTTTGGTCCTCTTTCACCACACCTAGACTTGGAACCTTTCTTGGGTATGTCTTTACATGCTCCATTTCTCTTTCGCCAAATTTCCTCACCCTTGCATATTCATCAGGCCGGGGAGGGAAAGGTACAAACATTCTTTTGTGCTAACAACTTGAAATTTTCAACATTTGAAATTTGGTAAAGCAACCCCCCCCCTCCCCGCAACACACACACACAAATCCAATTCATTAGACGATGTCACTAAGTAAGAATTTGTTCCTACAAATTGTTGGTACATATTTACCTTAAACTTGATTTGTGTTAAATCCAACTTGTACTCTGAGTGTCTAATCTCTTTTAGAGCAGATAAAAATCTACTCAAAGCTACCTAACTAGTTTCTTCTCCAGTTATAGATCTGGATGCCGTGTAGGGTTTCTCCCTTTGAGCTGCTTTCGCGAAATGATGTGGTGCTTTTCAGCTTTACTTTGGGACGAAAGTGACGCTTTGCTTCCCTCTCATATTTGTCTGAAAGCACCTTTGCCAGCCAGCTAGCATCTGTGCTGCATGTGAACTTTCTACAGAATCTCCCAAACAAGGTGAAAAAAAATCATTAGTAGTCCAGATTTCAATCTTCTGCACAGCTCAGGTAACAATAAATGAGTAATTTGCCGCCCTTCGCTTTGGCAAGCTGATGCTTAATGATTACCCAGGGACAGGATAATGGTACCATAGTGATTACACTATGTTTTTCTAACCACTTTCAAGGCCTTTGCTTTCAGACCTGCCCTAATGAAAAGAAAGCTCTGAAATTGGGCCAGGTCTTTATTAAAAATGTTCTGACAGGCTCTGCTTAGATAAAATGTATTCACTTCTCCGATTTGAGCCTGCTTCAGAGGATTTGGAAGGCATGGGCTCCAGAGTAGATAGCCTGAACACTTTCATAATGAGGAAACGAGGTGTTGGTTAATCCCATAAGCCACCGGCAAGATTTATTTAAAGAAGATACAGTGATAACCCATCTCTAGACAGTGAACTGGCTCAGGGAGAGCTATACAGGACAAGGAGACAGACGATCCTAAGAATCTGATCTTTGTTTATGTCTGAGTTACTGTGTGATTTTATGAAAGTTAATCAATATTTCTGAGTTTCATGGTCACTGTCGGCGGTCAGCACAGGTGTCCATCATCTATGTTATATCTCGAAGAGATTGGTAGGTGATAATGATAGATATATGGGAATACAGTGAGAGTTACTATTGACAGGAACCGCTGTCTGTACATGCAGTTGTGGCTACAACTGGTGCCTTTTAGATTTTGATATGCAAGAAAACATATTGGCAGCATTTAATCGGCCACCAGTCCATCTCGCACCTGCTGCTGGAGCTATCTTTGTGAGGCACAATATTATACAACGTCACTACTGTAATACCTCACCAATGCCCGGTGTTTATCGGAAGATGGTTTACTTGATAACCACCTGGGGAAATTTAAAAATGCAGAATATGATTCCTACTCCCCTTCTCATTCAGTGTGATGTGGGGGGGGGGGGGGAGGAAGAGGTGGGAGATAAATATATATACATATTTTTTAAATACACTTTATTTATTTTTTATTATTTTTTTGAGGAAGATTATCCCTGAGCTAACTACTGCCAATCCTCCTCTTTTTGCTGAGGAAGCCTGGCCCTGAGCTAACATCCGTGCTCATCTTCCTCTACTTTATATGTGGGATGCCTGCCACAGCATGGCTTGATAAGCAGTGTGTAGGTCCACACCCAGGATCCGAACCGGCAAACCCCGGGCCACCAAAGAAGAACGTGTGAACTTAACCACTGCGCCATTGGGCCAGCCCCAAATCTATATTTTTAAATAATCTTCCTCAGGCTGTCTGGGTAGATCAGGTTTGGAAGCCATTGGCTGCTGTAAACTTCCTAAACTCTTTGGGGAACCAAAGATCTTTCACTGGAGGAAGCTGGGAAACTATTCCAAGAGGCCGGCTGAGCGAGAAGAACACAGAAATGCAAAAATATCTGGGACAAAGCAGATAGGGGGAGGGCTGGCTGTTACTCCAGATTTTGGATTAGGCGCTAGAGGGATAAAAACCAAAGTAGGGGGTGTACAATGAAGTACAGACCTATTTGAGGGGTGAACTAGAATGTGAGTGTATGGGAAAGTGATGAGTTCAATGTGTACTGAGTTTGGGGCATATACAAAAGAAGCAGTTGGCGGTAATTAATAGTTGGTAGGAATTGAAAATCTGAAGCTCAGGGAAAGAGTTATTGGGTAAGTCTAGGTAAGAGTTATTGCTTTGGGAGTGGGCAGTCACGGGCATGGATAAGATGCCCTAAGGGACGTAGATACCTGAGAACTGAACTTTGAGGAACTCTAACATTAAGGGCAACCAGGGGATGGGGAGCAGAGGAAGAGATGACTAAAAACAAGTGGTTAGAGAGTTAGAAGAGAGCTACCCTAGAAGCTTGGGGGTGGAGTTGACAATGTCCTGTATCCTAGGGGGCCCAAGGAGGATGAGAACTGAAAAGCCTACACTGGGTTTGATGAAAGCCAGTTTATTGATATGTGTTGGCAGATATGTTGCTACAACACACTGGGAGTGAATGGGGCTGGAGGAAGTTTAAATTCTAATCTTCTCTTTAAAGCAGCTTGGTTGTGAGGGGAAGAAAGGAATGTAGTAGTAGTTAAAGGTCCAAAGGTGTGATTTTTAAGGTGGAGGAGATTTGAGCATGTTTATGTGCTAAGGAAAAAGAGCAACTGAGAGGGGAGGATTGAGGATAAAGAGGAGAAGAGAAAACTGATGAAATGAGGTTGTCAAGGAGATGAGAGAGAGGGGATTCAGAGCACAGGCATGTATTTGGTGATAGAAAGCAAGAGAAATGTCCTTCCTCTGAGGCTCAAGGGAGGCTAGTGGTGTAGATGGCATTTTTATCTCGGGTGGTTTGGTAAGGATGACTGGGAGAAGGTTGCGTGGGGCCTTGAGAACAGCAGCGAAATTGCTCTGCAAATTGAGGGAACAAGGTCATGAGATTCTAGGCGACATTAATAAACCACTTGCAATTAAAGACTCTGAAAATGCAACAACACAGATCTCGTACACTGTGTGATTTTCCCCCATAGTTCTCAGCAGAGTAGACACAATAGATTCAGAGTTGGTTTTTTCAAGGAGGATATGGCAAAACAATAAGAACTAGAAGGATGGTGAAAAGGTAGAAGGTTGGAAATTATGATTCTGAGCATTAGACTGGAAGTGTAAGTCGTATCAAGGGAGAACAGTGGTGAAAGTCCTTGGAGTTTAGGAGTTAAAGGAACTGGGAGGTGAGACGTGAGTTGGTCTGGTGTAAGGCCTAAAATAAAGGCTCAGTATGATGTGCTGCCTTGACATCTGATGAAATGGGAAGGGCCTCAAATGGCCCAATCACAAGCTCCCCTCCCTACTCTGCTCTCAGAGGTAAGACCCCCTAGCCATCAATCCTCCTTATCGTGGGGACTAGGTACAGTTCCTGCTTATCCCCCAGTAGCGGGTTTCAGTTTCCTGCCATCCCATAGAATTATCCAAACAAGCCAATCATCCTCCCCTGTGAACCAGGGGGCACCAGCTTCTTGGTACTATAAAGCCTGCCTCCCACTGCCCCTGGTTGTTCACTGTGTTCCCAAGCACAAGCCGATGTGGCCCTGCATGGCGTGTGGCATCCTCGTCTCCTGGGCTGTGAGTATCATGAATATCACGTGAGCTTTGGGTGTCACATGTTGGCTGTCTTCATAACTGTAGGGCAGGACTCCCTCCCTCACCAACAGGGTGAATATGAGGTGATTAAAACAGTTGGGTGTGTTGTTCACCTTGATATTGATGTTGCCCAGCATGGTCAGGACTCGGGTAAGAGGAAAATTAAGAGCAAAGGGCCAAAGCTCTAATAAATGTTGGGAAGCAGTTTTGAGATGGGTAGAGCCTTAGAGATAAGAGCAGACAGAGAGACTATCCAGAAAACGTGAACCATGTGTCTGGGGTCTAAGCTGTCAGAAACTGCTGACCCTCCTGATCTTGAAGCTGAGACATGTGGGAGTTGTAGGAGGCAGGAAAGAAAGGACCCCTGTCTCCAGAGACAATTCTATGCCAGATGTTATACTGGACACTAATCATGATACTTCATTGAATTCTTCCTCAAGCCAAATAGGATGGGTATTATTATCTCCTTTTTTGGAGGTGGGAGCCGAGGCCCATAGAGACAGGGAAACCTGGCCAAGTTCTCACAGAGAGACGAAGGCTAGACAGAACCCTTGTCTCCTCAGTCCCACTGTTGTACTACCGAGACTCCTTCAGTTCCCACCATTGAATATTTTATTTTGAGATTGTATTATATTCAAAACTCTATTTTAGACACTGAGGATACAGGACAGCAGTGGATACAAGAGTTCCCTGCTTTGAAAGAACTTACAATATTATGGGAAATTTCATCATAGTCATTCCTCCAGGAGAAGCAACAACTTATGCCCGAAGAAACTTTTTAAATTGGTCAGGTGAGGTTTGTCTTCACCGCACACTGGATTATAAATTATTTTCAAACCTAGTGCAATCCTTTTGCCAAACATAAAAAGAGGGATCACTTTCACCAGGGAATGTAGAAGCGTCTATATTTAGTCACCCTTTTGTTTTTGGATCATGCACCAGCTCATACAGCTTAAAGCTGTGTCTGTTTCTCTTATAAGCACCTTAGCTACAGGCATCGTACGTGGTTCTTTAAGAGCCTTATGATTTTTTATTATCCCTTTGTGACAGTTTTCTCAGAGTTATGCAAATGGTATGCCAAGTGTAGTAGACTGAAATTTCTTCTATTTTATCTCTGTCCAAATAGAAGTGGTCTCATCTGCATATAACAGTTCCCTTTGCAACTCAGTTGTAGTAGAAAATTGGAAGTCGTTTGTATTTGCATTTCCTGGGGATACAGACAAGAGCAGATGCCAATAATGGATGTCATAATTTGCTGCCTTCTCTTTGCTGCCTATAAATCTTTGAATATTTTTCCTACAATAGCAAGTAAAGAGATTCAGCGAGCATAATGGGGAGAGAGGAGATGTAAATCTCAGCAGTGGTGGTGGATTCCAGCTATGAATATTTCAGAAACAAGACACTCTCTTTAAATGAAACACTAATGGTTTTTAAGACGCTGATCGCCCTGATGTGCTTTTGATTTCATTTTAATAACCCAAAGCTCCTGACTGCACGACACTAGATCCTGGTTGGGAGATTCTAAAGGAGGTCTTTGCTCCTCTTCTAACTTCAAATGCTGGCCTTACTGTGGTGTCAATTCTTGATCACCTACACACTACACCAGAGATACACAGCGATGTACAATTCAAAATTTATGTAATTTATATTTGGTTTTGAAATGGCACTCACACACAAAAACTCTTTCTCTCTTTCTCTGTCACACACACACACGTACAAATATGCACACTCACCCAAACTCACCCCGGAATCCTTAGCCTTGGGTCTTTCCTTCTCTGACCCCCTTTTTAGTAGATTGTGACCCAGCTGAGTGATGGTGATTATCTGAACATTGATGTGAAAGGAACAATTTTACTCAAATGATCAGTCTCAAACATAGAGATTTCAAAAGGTAATGCTATAGATCAAATGTCAATTTTGTATTTTTTCTCACATCTTATATCTTGCAAATAATAAGTTAGGATAATCCAAAATTATTCAGACTCCTCTTTTTCTAACTCATTTTGGCCATTTTCCTACCTATTTTACTTTAAATGTAAACCGTTCTATGCTACATTGTTTCAGAAATTCTGGAGCCCATAACACGACTACCTTACTTACACGATTTTTTTTTTAACATCTGCCAAAGTATACAGCCGTTCTATAAGGTGTCTATTATTACTCTAGTGAGATGTTTAAATACCTCAATTAGTGCAAATGTTGTAAACTAACCCCAGTATACCTCATTAATCAGCTATATGGAGCAATACCACTGCCAGGAAGAATTGGCAGGCTAGTAGCTTAAAGAAAATAATCCAAAAAAAGAAAGAGGGAAAAGAAAATAAATTAAATAAAAATTAACACCTGGTAGATGAGCTTCCACTGGGTTCAGAAGAATGCTGAAATCAGGTATGTTTGATTCTGACCACAAATCTCTTCCAAAGTTGAACTCAGTGAACTTGTTACCTGAATTACTCTTTGCTCCCTACCATGGCTACCCCATTCTCAGTCTAATGACCTCTTTTCTCTTCCTTACAAGCCAACTGTCATCTTCATGATAAAATCTTTTCGAATTCCTCAGCAAAGAGTTTCTCATTCCTCCCAAAGTAGAGCTGTTGGTGCCTGGCCCACCTCCCTTTCAGCAGGCCCGCTGCTACGTGTGTTGGCTGCTAATAGCTCACGTACAGCCTCACTCTTTACATGAGGGTCACCTCCCACCCACAGGAGCCTCCTCACTCAGAAATGTCTGAAATGCTGTTCTCTGTCCTGGGAGCTGGCTGATACGGGAGACAGAAGGCCAAGATGGGGCAGCTCGGTGTGTCATTCATGCTTAGAGTTCGCCACGGGATCCCTGAGGCTAGACTTCTGCTCCCTCTCTGCCCAGCTTCATTCCTCCCCACCCGCTTCTGCTTTCCTCACTAACTTGAGGTTTCTCCTGAGAGAACTCCCTCATTAAATCATTTGCAGAAGAATCCCTGTCTCTGACTCTGCTTTTAGAAAACCCAGCCTAAGATTGTTGGTACCAGGAATGATCCTAGAAAGTAGTCTCTAAGAATGGGAGACTGGAGTTAGGTCACTCGCCCGCCAGATGGCAACAAAGCCTCCATTACCGTTGGTTGGTAGCATATTGATCATCCCGGACCTGCTGTAGCAATGCACCTGCTGAGACTTTTACCTCCGGTGATCTTGGATGGCGTACAGATGGACGTAGCTCGTGTGATGTTCCTGATGCTTAAGAGTTTCAGCGTAAATAATAACTATAAGGATTGTAGTATTTGGTAGCTGTTACTAAGTGCCTTTAATGCCTTAGAGAGAGAAAATGACAGACTCAGACTCCATCTCCAGTTTAAAGTAAACCATGCTAACCTTGGCAGTTAAAAAGCCACATGTCTTGTTGCCGAAGTGCAGACAGAGCTGACAACCAGGCACAGGATTTAACTTAAGAGTGGCAGAAATTCAAAGAAGGTTGAATTCATAGCCTAGGCAAGTCTGTTATACCTGTCAGAGCCGTGATAGGGATGGGCCCCGTAGAATGGGCTCCCTCTTAATAGAGTTCACCTGGCTACTACCATGGCTGACTGACCTGCCAGCCACAAAGACAGCACTGAACTCCCAATATGGTACTATCCCCCAGACTAACCAGTCATTTGGTGGCAAATTGGTTAAATTGGACCCCTTCTGCCCTGGAAAGAGAAACCATTTAATCTGATTGTGATTCACTTGTATTCTGGGTGTGAGTTTGTGTCTCCTATTCATAGTGCCTCAGCCAGCACTGCAATTCAAAGGTCTGACCTACCAGCATGAAATCTTGTCTAACATTGCTGTGAACCAAGACCCACTTTACGGCAAATGAGATGTATTGCTCCTACCACATAGTACACCATTCAGAACCTGACAGAGTGCTGGAATGGCCTCTTGAAGATGCAGCTAAGGCTTGAAGATGACACCCTGTGAGGACATTACTGATTGCACATTACTGTGTCCCCATCAGGTAGAATACATGGATCCGGTAATCAAGGAGTGCAAGTGGGGGTCACCTCACTCCCATAACTGACAGTGACCCACTTGCAGAATTCGTGCTTCCCAACCCCACATATTTAGACTAGTGGTCTCAAAGAGGAGGAATGCTCCTTAAGGTTTTCACTGAAATTAAAGCTACAGCTGCCATTGGTCACTTTGGGCTGATAGACCAGCAGGACAAAAAGGGAAAGTACCCTACTGGCGGGGTAATTGATCTCTGATAACACGAGGAAGGAAGATGTTGCATATTGGGGTAGGGAGGAAGATTTTTGGCACGTGAGTGACCCCATGAGCTATCTTTGGGCATTCCCTTGCTCCATTTTAATAGTAAATGAGTGAATTGGTAAATGGGTAAATACAGCAACCATGACCTAGTACAGTCAACATAACCGGGGATTCGGATCTGTCAGGGATGAAGGTCTGGCCACCTTACCAGGCAAGCCACCTGGATCAACAAAAGTGCTAGCCAAGGTAGAGAGGAATCTAGAATGGGCAGGTAGAGAAGGGAGATGATAAGTACTAGTGCAGTGGGAACTGTCGTTCGTCTCAATAACCCTCCTCATATAAGTTTTTCCAGAAATTCTGACCATCCGAATCCTGGAGAAGTTGTGCCGTGATGATGCGAACTTAATGTGAGAAGCAAGTGGGTCTGAGAAGGGTAAATGGCGGAATGAAGTAGACACAGATCCTATTTACTGGGCTAGTGCACCCATCCCCCAGCTGCTGCGAGTGATGACAGCTAACAGCCTACAGCAATTTTCCTGAGAGTTGTCCCTGGCCAAAAGAAGCCTCCTCGTTTTGAAATGCCTGTGACCTTATGCCCTGTCCCCAGGGCCAGCCTGGAGACTGTGACTTATTGATTCAAGGTCTGGACCTCTACCTCAAGGTAGGACAGCTTCATGGTGCCGTTCATGACCCAGAGCTTCTTGAAGAATGAGACCGAAGCTGAACTTCTACTGCACTTAGGTCTTTGCCTGGCTTCTTGCTTCCCTCACTTTAGTTTAGGTTTCACTTGAACACACTCCCTCAATAACTCACTTGCACAAAAATCCTTGTCTCTTAGGCTCTGCTTTTAAGAAACCCAGCCTCAGAAATTCTCTTTTGTGTTCTCATAGCTCCTTCTTTCAGTTTGTTCAAATACCTCTTATCATATCATTTAGTACTTTGCATTTGTCTTCCTTCCTAACTAGGAGCTCCAGAAGGAATTTGTCTCTGGACCTCTATGATGTAAACAATTCCTGACACAAACTACAGAAAGGCATATTGAGTGAACTGATCGAACAACTGAACGAATAAGTCATTGTTGGAGAGTTTGCCAAATCTGGACTAGACTATTCTTTGATTCTTTTCATCTTAATTAGAAAAAACATTCAACATACTATGACTGATCAATGGTTTCAATGTATGTAATTCTCAACCAAATGTAATTTCCAAGTAATATTTAGATGTGTCTCCTCTTTGTTTTCAGCTCTATACCTAATGGTGGTGAAATTCAATTGATCAAATTGTGCTGGTCTCAGGAGCTACTGTTGCTCACTCTGTGATGAGAGGAATATCCCACATACTCCTGCAGCATAGAGGAAACCCTCTAGGGTAAATAAATCGTTTTTTACAACTTCTTCTGATGGTAAAATCCCTGTAGGCTTTTTCCCATGGGGAAATCCCATTAGATTTTCTTTTGCTTTATTTAGGAAGCAATAGTTCCTACCTCTTCCAAAATGGTTTAGGCATACATATCAAAATGAACAAATAGTTCTAACCAAAGATTTGCAAGTTTTCTTCATTTTTTCTCAGTATAGATTTATAGATGTCTTATCAGAAAAATCTCAGAGACTTTGGTTAGCAGAGCTTGCTGTGTGGGATATTTCCTATTGGCTTCTTCAGATTCACACCTCATTTTCCCACTCTTTTCTGTGACTTAGGAGTCTGACCTGTATGGACTGGATACATAGAATCTTTCAGGTCATTTTACGTGGCGCTTGAGCTGGGAATTTGAATCCCTGAGCTCATCCTTTCCTTTCTCCACTCTGTCTAACAACATTAGGAGCAACCAGTCAATCTCCTCTTATGCTTGGTAGTTTGACAAAAATGTTCCAAAATATCAGACACACAGTCACTCAGATCGTTGAGTCTTACAAGTGGTTATTTAGGAGCCTCCAAATGTGATATTTTGCTTATCTCTGTTTCCAGATCATGCTGTAGATTATCAGTGCTCTCTTTCCTACTGGAAATGAGTCATTCACATCTTTAAATCTAATCAGATTAGAGAGCCAATTCCAGAAACCCCAGAGCAAATTCAGAAAACTCACCCTCATAATTCTATTCCTCTAGAACCACTCTAGTACCAAAATCAGTTTTAGTCAGGGTTCCCCAGAATAGCAGAACCAATAGGATAAAGAGAAAAAGAGGGAGAGAGAAAGATAGGGAGACGGAAAGAGATTGATTATCAGGAATTGGCTCACAGGATTATGTAGGTTTGTAAGTCTCTGATCTGCAGGGTGAATCAGCAAGCTGGAGATGCAATGGTTTAGTTTTAGTCTGGGTCTGGTCTCATAACCTACAGAGCCGATAGTGTAGTTCTCACCCAAAGGCCAGCAGGCTTGAGACCCAGGAAGAGCTAGTGTTTCAGTTCAAGTCCAAAGGCAGAAAAAAAGCCAATATCCTGGGGTCCTCAAGCTGTCAAGAAGAACTCCTTACTCACGAGAGGGTCAGACTTTGTTCTATTCAGGCCTTCAACTGATTGAATGAAGCCTGTCTGTGTTAGGGAGGGAAATCTGCTTTAGTCAGTCTACTGATTTAAATGTTCACCTCATCCAGCAACATCCTCATAGAAACATCCAGAACAATGCTAACCAAATATCTGGGCACCCTGTGGCCCAGTCAAGTTAACATATAAAATTAACCATCACACCAGACTTTCCCCACATAAATAAGGCCTTAGAAACTGTAAATCCAAGTACTGCCACTCCAACTTATATGTATTTTTGTTGAGTATTTAAGTCTCAATTTGTTTTTTTCTTCTCCCAAAATTAGTCATTATTATCTTTGCTGTTTAATGTAGTCAGTGCCTTTTTAGATTTACGTATTTTTTACCAATTTATTTCTCACCTTTCTTTCATCTCAAGCCTTCTTTACTGATTCAATATCCATTTTCATGAAGAATGTTCATTAGAAATTCCTTCAATGATGGCCTATTGATAGTAAATACAATTCACTTTTATTTGTAAAATGTCTATTCTGATCTCATTCTTAAATGATATTGGGTGAGCACAAAATACTCATTTTTATGAGAATTTAATTTTTTCTCAGCTCATTGAAGAGGTAATTTACTGTCTTCCTTTTTTCGTTACTGCTACTGAGAAAGCAGCCATGTCTGATTCTTGATTGTGATCTCTCTCTTCTCTTGGCTCTCACTTGCCTTTGCTGCCTTAGAGACTGCTTAGGACTTATGAGATTTCTTCAATCTGAGGACTGGAGTATTTTATTACTTCTGGAAAATTCTCAGCCATTCTCATAATAGATAGACTCTCCACCATTCTTTCTCTACTCTCCTCTGGAAGTTCTTTCAAATATATGTGGGACTGTCTTATTTTACCTTCATGTCTCTTAACCTCTCTTTTATATTTTTCCATTTCTTGGTCTCTTTGTGTTTCTGTGAATAATTTCTTTAAATTTATCTTTCTATTCACTAACTCTATCTTTAGCCATATCTAACCCTTTTTTTCTTTCAGTGATGAAATTCTTTATTTCTATAAGTTATTTTTATTCTTTTTTTTTTCAAATTTGTCTGGTCCATTTTTTTTCATTAGTAATCAACTTGTATTATGTTCAATAAAAATTAGAGGTAACAAAGCAGTTAACTGGAACCAGATATAAAGAAAATGAACATCCTTAAAGGAAACATATAAGTGCCTTTTAATTCTTTTAAACAACAATGAATTTATACTGTATGATGCTTTTGTAACTAGCTTTTTTTATAACAGCAAGTTTTGGAGATTTTTTACATATCAGCATTTATAGATCCACCCAATCTGTTTTCCTGCTGTGAAGTATTCTATGTATTTTTCATAGTATTGTATTACTTTCTTAGACTTTTGATTTCTTCCTCTATTTATTTTAAACAGTTTAAACATACTTATTTTTTAGTATATTTCTGAGATCTTATTCTGCAGTTTGCTCTTTCTGTGAATGCAAATTTTTGGTGTAGACTTTTTTCCTAGGTCAACTCAACAAGATTCCGCTCATTTCAGTTTGTCAGTAGATGGATTTTTCCCTAGCTACCCTTAGGGCATTGCCCTTTCTGTGTCCTGGCTTTATATATGTGTCTGTGAGGGGAGGGGTTGCCAGTCCAATTTCCTGACTCAAGCAGCCCCAATGCCTTGTTTTTTGGTCCATAACGTTGATTAAATTCCTTTGAATAACTGGACTGACTAATATCCCTTAACCCCTCAAGCTGCCAAAGTGTCGGCATCAGTTTACTATTCTGTTTTTCAATTTTCTCCTTGCTTTTAGTCCTTGGGGATTTTACAACTTCTTTGTGAGTTTGGCTATGTATTTTAAACAATGTTTGTTTATGTTGTTATCCCATACTTCCAGATGTTTGCAGTTGATTTTCAGGGTCTCTAATAATCTGTAACGTTGCTAGATATGGAAGTTCTTCACCTTAGAAATATCTGGGTGCCACTCATATTTGTAACTCTCTCCCTAACTCTGGACAACCCTCTTCTTCATGTGTTCTTTTTCATGTGAATGATTTTAAGTAAAGGGAGGCTAATTTAAGTCAGACTTTGACATGGAGTGTGACCTCAGTTTTTGAATTTCAAAGTGAAAGTGAATACACCTAATGTACAATGCCAAGGACATATGTGGCAAATACCTCTACTCTTGCTCATCTACTTTCCCTTCTCTCACATGACAAAAGCTCAAGGGCATTCCGTTTTCAATTTCAAGTCCAATATATATTTTACAATTACATTTGAGGCAGTGCAAGGTAGTAGAAATAATAGTGACTAGAGAAACAACCTGAATTGTAGTTTAAGCTGTACCTCTAAATGGGATGACCTTGAGTTAAATTATTCCACCTTTAGTACCACTGTTAGCCTGTATGAAACCTTCAAGCTTTGTCTATGATCATGTAATCCTAGAGCTGGGTACTTCTCAGAATTTCTTCTACCCACCAAAAGTACAGAATGATCAAAAGCTGAAACGTTTTATGTTTTTAAAATCATAATTTTTAACATCATTCATAAAAATTGAATTAAAGAGTAACACTTGGTGTCTATTTTCTTTCCCATAAGTCAAGAAAAAGGAGTCATTAGATACATTACATTAAAATTATTTAGGGTAAGAAAACAGACTAACATGATTTGACTAGGCAAAGTCTAGGCACCTGGACATGTAGGTGTCTAGGTTACACAAAGGGCTGGAGCTAACTATTCTGACCCAAAGCAGAGTGGGAGGAATTAAATATAGTCACAAAGCATGTGATGAAAAAACTAGCTATGGTATTTCATTCTTTGCCATAATTTGACATTTCAGCTACCGTCTCTACTTATCCCATCTTTTCCTGCATTTGCTCTTACCCCTATTCACACAACCCACTTAAGCCCAGAGGTAAACAGAAGTCACTAGAGAAGGCTTCAGAATCCTGGCTGCTCTCGATCCTAAGAGCTGCTTACAATAGTTAGGAATTACATATACATATTTCTATGGCCAGAGTGCTGCCTTTAATAAAAACGCCAGGAACGACGTTGATCAAGGTCTTCTTGCTTGCGGCCTTTTAGTAATTTTGACATTTCAGAGATGAATCACTCTTTCCATTTTGCTTACTCAAATTTATATGGGTTCATTCTGTATTTTCACGGGTGACTAATGAGATTGTTTTATCTTTAATTTTCCTTAACGGTAGTAAGGAACCTCAAAACCTATGAGATAGTTTCCTTAAACAGCACTGATAGCATTTTCTAGACTCACTCTCTGGAGGCCGTGAGTTGCTAGTAGGGAAATGTACCTCCCATCGACTTCCAGTAGATGGCAGGTACAGTACTTCGAACCTCTCGTAACGTGAAAGAATCCAACAGCTCAGTACACAAATATAGATTGTTACTGTGTTTTAAATCTCAAGAGCAATAAAAAATCAGGGAGTAAAACTTTTGTTTACGGCTCTAGTATCATATTACCATATAAGTATCTTCTTATTTTTGTCTTCTACTAAAAATACAAATGCAACAAATGAAAATATGTCTTTATCAGGGAATGCCTGCAATTCCAGATTGCAAATTAAGCATTTAAATGTTGAATAATATAATCACCACGTTATAGATGTTAATTAAAGTGCTTAGCGAACAAAGATACGTTTAGCAATTTTTAAATATAAATTTTGGAGGATGAGAAACTATTGTTTTATAGTAATTATAGTTGAATAGGCTTCTATTTACATTCTATTTATTCAGGTTTTTTAAGAGATTCATAGATGGCAGAAGTACAAATATAGATAGATAAATATATACATACTTACATATACATATGCATACATACAAAGACAGATTTCTCAATCCATTCCTTTGTTTGCTTTGAATAATTAATCTTATAGTGTTTCCTTCAACACTCTAGAAATGAATTTCTACAGTGGATTTGGAAAGAAATTTCTCTCTGCAATCTATGGTAAGAAGCAAAGAGTAATGCTTAGGCCGGCCACTTGCAGATGAGAAGTGGTCACTCAGTCAGACCATACATCACCTAATTAGCAAGACAGATGTTTGTTCTCAGATATATGACTGTAAAACCTGTAAAATATTCCTATACACATTCATATACACACTTTCATTAAAAATATGTCCAGCTGTGACACGTCTAAGGGGCCCAGGACTTTCAGAAATATTTTGTATTAACTCAGTGAAATACTTTCAAAGGATTTAAAAATAGTTTTAACTTCAACATATATTTCGAATTCCTTATAAATTTGTCTTATATGCATTATACAGAAGATGTTCAATGTGACTTGTTTGAATGAAACTCAGCCAAAATTATAGCTATGTGACTTTGGGCTGTTTACTTGGTTTTCCCAACTTTAATACTATGCATTTTACTTATTTTATTTATTTCCTGTCCTTCCCCTTAAATTGTTAGCAGAGTTTATTTTATTTTATTTTATGGTTTTATTCATTACTGAATCCACAACAGTTAGAACAATGCCTGGCACATAGTGGACGCTTAGTAAATAAGTGTTGACTAGGTGAATGAATGGATTTACTTTATATGGTTGGGTTGCAGGATAAAAGAAAATAATGAACAGTGGTCACTCAATAAATGTTGGATTGGTTCAATTCCCTTTTCTCTCTCTGTTGTCTGTTCTAGCACACTAGAAATTTGAAGTCTTCTTTGACTCTTATTTTCCTTCTTCACACTGCACTGGATCATCATTGTCAAAATTTTGGCTCCTCAAAGTGTGGTCCACAGAACAGCAGCGTAGGCATTACCTGGGACACCGTTAGCAGTTCAGAACTTGGGGGCCCAGCCCTGAACTACTGAATAAGAATTTGCATTTGAGGAAGATTCCCAGGTGATTCGTGCACACAGCAAAGTCTGAGAAGCACTAACTTGAGTCGCTATGTTTCTCCTTCCACATGTCTTAGATCTTTCACCTCTCTCCGGTCACCGTGAGAGAGAAAACATCTTCCAACTTAGTCCGCTTGCCTCTAAATATATACATAGCATATCACAGCCAGATGCGACTTTTTAAACAAAAATTTGGTCACATTACACCTCCGCTTAAAGATCTACAACTCCTCCTTTTACCTAGTGACAGGAAGTCTAAAAATTCCTCATTCTGGAATTCAAGCCTCTCCATAATCTGACTCTACCATCCCAACCCAACCTCATCGCTTATCACCAATTTATGCTTTAGTTGGATTTCTGAAAATTCTACTATCATTCCTGGCTACTTTGTCTCTTAATCTAGAACACATACCACTTTTTATTTAATGATGCTATACTCGTCATTCAACGTTTAACACAAAGGATTACCCTTCTAAGGTCTTCTCTCATTGCTGGAGCCCGCATGGATTTCTCCGTTTTCTTCTGCACATAATTATGCCACATAATGTTCATTATGGATTAAGGTATATTATTTTGGAGAGTTTTATTATAAGTGAAGGTCTTGTCTTCCCAGCAAGATTTTAACTTAATCAAAAGCAGAAATTTTATCTTTTTGTTTCTTTGGCATCCCTCATAAGTGAATCAGAAACTTAAGGAAATACTTAGATTCCATTTTAAACCAGTCTACTTTTAGGCCTCTCTGGGTTTCCAGTAATGCAAAGCCAAGCCAGCTAGCTTAAACATAAAGAAATATCTCACAAAACCAAAGAGCAGAAGTTCGGAAGGTGCAGGAGCTAGAGCGTGGAGAGCTGTCCAGAATTCCCTCACCTCTCAGACCCCTTTCTTTCTGCCCGGTCTGTTAATTTCCACACATCCTTCTTCTCTCCTTCTCTCTGTGTGTCAGCTGTCTCTGCTTCTCTGCTTCTCCGGTCCACATGGAAGGCGGATCATGCACAGCAAAGTCTCTGAGCCTCTATCTTTTAGGACAAGCCTCTTGAAGAAATTGGGTCAGACTCTTCTCACCCCAATTTCAAGTTACTGATTAAACCAGCTCAGACCCATCCAGTTAACCAATATCAGGAAGGGAAATTGCCGCTGCCAGGCCTTCAATGTTTTTGAGATAAACAGTTAATAGTGGGGAAGGGGACTCATAAATTAGGAAATTATTTCCAAATGTGTACATCGTAACCAGCTAAAATAGAATTTTAGCCCATATCTATTTATGTAAGTAGAAAATAAAGCTTTTCTTTCCCCTAACAAATACAGAATGTATAATTAGTTCAAGAGTCTAGCTTTTTCTTTTCTCAAAATCTTCAATTGGGGCCGGCCCGGTGGCACAGCGGTTAAGTTTGCACGTTCTGCTTCAGTGGCCCGGGGTTCGCCAGTTCGGATCCCGGGTACGGACATGGCACTGGTTGGCAAGACATACTGTGGTAAGCGCCCATATATAAAGTAGAGGAAGATGGGCACGGTTGTTAGCTCAGGGCCAGTCTTCCTTCGCAAAAAGAGGAGGATTGGCGGCAGATGTTAGCTCAGGGCTAATCTTCCTCAAAAGAAAAAAACTTCAGTTATAGCTTTTGTTTAGTCATCGGATCAATAAGGTAGCCATTTCACTCTCTAATTCATCATGGCCATAGCAAAAGAGATTTCCGGGAGTTCTCTTGCCTCCCCGCTGTCACTCAGGAAAGGCTACATTTTTAAAAAGCTCTCTGGAAGTGAAATTCTTCAGCTCCAGTTAAGAGTCTATCATACCGTTCCAATAACCCTGAGTATACACTTCTTCTACATAAAAAACAAAGGTGGCAGACATAGTTCTCTTCCAAAAAATATTTCAGGAGGATTTCTATGCTGTAAAACTTTGAAATAGGTGAACTCTGTTCTTTCTGACTCTTAACACACACATACATACACACACACGCACTCACACAGACGCGCGCACACACACACACAGACTGAGGTCATTGAATCCACATGAAAAAGCAACAAGAATAGAGGTAAACTCTAAAATGTGGCATTCCCCATTAATTAAAATATATAATTATGATTTGAAACAATGGTCAAGGAAATAATATTTGGGGATGATGAACATATTCTAAAATTAGATTATGGTGACAGATAAGCAATACTGTAAATATACGAAAAAACACTGGATTGTGTGCTTTAATTGGGTGAACTTTATACTATGAAATTATATCTTGATAAAGCTATTAGAGAGAGAGATGAGGGGCCAGCCCTGTGGCACAGCAGTTAATTTCTCACATTCCTCTTCAGTGGCCCAGGGTTCGCCAGTTCGGCTCCTGCGTGTGGACCTATGCACCGCTTATCAAGCCATGCTGTGACAGGCGTCCCACATATAAAGTAGAGGAAGATGGGCACGGATGTTAGCTCAGGGCCAGTCTTCCTCAGCAAAAACAGGAGGATGGGGCTAATCTTCCTCCAAATAAAAAAAAAAAAAGAAAGAAAAAGACATAACGTAGGATTAAAAACCAAACTTAAAGAAACCTAAAAAGCAACAGGTTGAATATTGTTTGATCATTATTTGGACACTAAAATGTCACTAAATATGTACAACTCATCATTTTGGTAATGTTATGAAATTATAAGCAAAATTGTTGAGTTGATTTTAGGTTATTGAATATTGGAGAAAGGTGAATTATTAAATAAAGGCCAGTGATATAGGAAAATTATGGCTGTGCTATTGTAATGGTTGGTATAGATGAAACAATTCATTTGTAGCAATTGACTAGTAGTTTTCACTAAAGTGATATATGAACGAAGCTAACTATAAGGTTGAGAAGCAGTGGGCTCTTAGTATTTAGTATTTGGATACTCAAAAGTCAAATCTTAGGGAACATTGAGGTAATTATGAAAGCAAGTTCTTGAAGAAGAATCGTATGTAGGTTTTTTGTGTTTGAATGATCTGGAATGACCAGCTGCCTTGAATCTGGTTGACTGAGTATTCAGTTCTTCATTTCACTTTGCTCACACAGTCTCCACTTGGTTTCAGTAATCAGTGCTCATAGACTAAGCTGAAAAGGCCTTAATATCAGCACTTGCTTAAGGCTTCAGTGAAGCTCTAACGCGACTGTTACACTGGGTCTCTCTCTGGATCATTAAACAAATCATACAACCTCTAATTCCAGCGATTGGTGTAGGCAAATGAAATACCTTGCAGACAAATGTAAAAGAAAAAAAAATGTCACTCACTGTCCTGCAAAATGCCTTCTAGGCTATAATATAGTTGTGCCTTGTTCTCATGCCGTGTTCTTCGACTCAATAAACTGATTTTTTATTTTCTCATTGTTCATTAGAGATAATCCTGGGTTTAGTGATTTCCCGTCCCTTCTGATAGCATGGCCCTTAATTGTCACCCGCTACTGCTTTCTCAACAGGTTCTTCTACATTTTTCTTTCTTCTTCCATGACTTTGTAGAACAGGCCGTATTGACTTGAATGCCACAGTCTCTATTTCTTATACGTCTACTTTAGCAATAATTTCTATGGCTCATGCTATCTGTCCTTATTTGTTCCTTCAGTGGCCAACTTCTATCCTCACTAACTATAAGAACAAAATTCTGGGACCAGCCCGGTGGCTCAGCGGTTAAGTTGGCACGTTCCGCTTCTTGGCGGCCCGGGGTTCACCGGTTCGGATCCTGGGTGCGGACATGGCACTGCTTGGCAAGCCATGCTGTGGTAGGCATTCCCTGTATAAAGTAGAGGAAGATGGGCGCGGATGTTAGCTCAGGGCCAGTCTTCCTCAGCCAAAAGAGGAGTATTGGCAATAGTTAGCTCAGGGCTAATCTTCCTCAAAAAAACCCCCAAATTCCTCCGTGATCAGGGGAAAATGTGATGCCTGTCAAGATCTATTCAAATACTGTATTTATTGAGTTCTTACTATGCACCTAGACCAGTGCTTGGGATACACAGGTAAATTGCATAATCCCTCTTCTCAAAAGCTCGCAGTTTAATTGGAGGAGACAGATATGATCAGATCAGATGAAAATACATGCAAGGCATTATGGGAGCTCAAAAAACGGGAAATAGCCTAGCTTATCCTAGAGTAGGGGTGGGAGGAAGGGTCAGGAGAGATACATTGAAGGGACTGATGTTTGAGTTATCTTTTCCCCTAACATTTTATTATGAAAAATTTCAAACATATAGTAAAGTTGAAAAAATTTATCAAAGCTGAAAGAAAACTTCTACCATTACCAATTCGCGATATTTTATCACACCTATCCATCTGTTCATCCCTCTCTATCCATCAATTCATGTTATTTTTGATGAGTTTCAAAGTAAATCTCATCAGTACACTTTTCCTAAACGTTTCAGCGTGCATCATTAACTAGAGTTCAACATTTGTGTCCAGTGTTTTTCTTCTGATGTAAAATGTCCGTACATAAAATGCACAAACTGTAGCATTTACTGGGTTTTGACAACTACGTAACCAAACCCCTCTCAAGACATAGAACATTGCCATCACTTCAGAAAGATCCCTCATGCCATGGCCATCAGTCTCCACCCATATCCACTGACCCCACGGACAACCACTGTTATGATTGTTTTCCACCAAAGATTAGTTTTGCATGTTTTAGAAGTCTGTATAAATAAAATAATACAATATGTTCTCTTTTGGGAAGGAGGAATTGTGTCAAAAGATGAAAAAGGGCAAAGGAGGGAACTATGTGAGGGAGGAGAAGGGAAAGTTTGATGAGATTGTACCACTCACCTCAGCCGATTTAGGGCCACGTTGGTTAATTTCGCAGACTCTTGACTCTGCTCTCCTGTGAAATCCTGACTTTGACCCCTTGACTACCTAGATATGAGGAATAGCAGCCAGAATCTTTGGATTTATTGTGATTTTTACATTTTTCCCTCTCTTGACCCACATGAACCTGTTGCCACTAGAGTCTTGATGTGACAATCTAGAATCCAATTGCTTTAGTGGAACTCTTTTTAAATGTCAGTTGCTATAGCTGTTGATACTGTGTCTGGGCCTAGGAGCCAAGTTCATCTCGATCCAACCACCTACCAGGAACACTGCTCTCCTCCTGGCTCCCAGCTCCCAATACCTCAGTTCACTACATCCTCCTCTTGCCCTTAGGTGTGAAAGCACAAACAAATTCTTCTTGCCTTTAAGGACTGTTAGCGAAAAAACATAAAATGCCATATGATGGGAACGTTACTACATGAGAAAATTCCTTAATCAGCTGAAAGAGCTTGACATTCAGAGCTATCCAAAGCAGCTAAACAGACATTTTATGCTTTGAAAAAGCAGGTGGTGAAGAGAGTCATAAAACACTACTTCCAAGAACTATGTCAAAATTAAAATAAGTATCTCCCCAAATTTGGAATAAATGGTTACTTTTCTACAGTGCAAATATATAACGATGAGCTAAGCAATAGTAAAACAATTTTTAATTCAATTGTATGAGTTTTAAAGGTAAATTTGGAGCACAAAAATCACACAGATGTAGTTTTTTGGGCATTTAAGTAGTGTCTTTCATCTGTCCCCATTATCATTGTGTGCAAATGCATTGCTTGTCCTGAGTTAGTGCCGATTTTACTAACCATCGCAATATTCAAGTCTTCAAAAGTAGGAGCATGATACCCAGGTAATTGGGAAGAATTCTCCTCTTTCATTCAGAAAACTATTCTTGACCTCCAACCTGGTGGCAAGATTCCCTTCAGCCTGCAACTGCTCATCTTTTACAACACATCCCAGCAACTAAGTTTGCCCCAGACAGACTCCCTGTGCCACTGTGAAGAGGAAAATGCCCAGGCCTTCAGGAATCACTGCAAGGATAAAAATCATCAAAGGAATCTAGCTGTATTTCTGCCATTACAAGCTGTGTGACTTTGGGTATCCCAATGTATTTCTCTGGGCTTATGCTTTCTTGCTTTTAAAATGAAGAGCAATGTGGATCTACCATAAATAAAATTGTCAACTGAAAAAGGTCCATTTTAATCGTAATTTTAACCTCCTTGTTTCATATAGGCCTTCTGGACACGCAAGTTCCCATAACTTGTGTTAGCAGGTTTGTTGGCGGTTTAATGTGTACAATCACAAGGGCTTTTTCCAGAATCCTTGTAATTTTAAGGGTTAAGAGTTTTCTTTAATAGGTTTTTGAATACTCATTAATTAATTCAATTATGCATTACTTGATGCCCTATTATATGCTTCATATAGTGTCCATAGAATTTAGCTTGTATATTGTCGGCAACCAGGAAATAAGAAATAGATGAATGATTGAACAGAAAACATGGTATCCTAACTTCCAAGAAACTGGCACATAAGGTGAGAGTCCTTTGGCCCCTATTTCGGCTCCAAGCACTGGTCCCGTTCACTTCTGCTCTGCCTGGCTGGGCTCTGCCCACCCACACAGCACCTTGGTGGAAATTAGAAAAACACACTCTTCCTCAAGGAAAAAACATTTATGTCAGTATATTTTCTCACTTATGAATAGCAAGTTATAACAAATTGAATTGTTACCCCAATTAGATTTTGTTACAACAAATGGATTATTATTACTATTAAATAAAATTACATGTGAATTATGTCTTAGTGAAGTGTAGATTTAAACAGGGAACTCAGCAAACACTCTGGCAGAGTAACTGTAGATGATATTAACTGCAAAATGAAACATTGAAATTATCCAGATTAAACTATCAGACAATTTTTTTTTTAAATATAAAGACAGTGCAGCATTATTCACAATAGCCAAGACGTGGAAGCAACCCACATGCCCGTGAATGGATGAACTGGTAAAGAAGATGTGGTATACATATACAATGGAATACTGCTCAGCCATAAATAGAAGACAAAATCGTCCATTTGCAACAACGCAGATGGACCTTGAGGGTATTATGCTAAGTGAAATAAGCCAGACAGAGAAAGACAAACACCATATGATTTCATTCATAAGTGGAAGATAAAGAAACACATGGACAAAGAGAAGAGATTAGTGGTTACCAGAGGGGAAGGGCGGAAGGTGAGAGGGGTAAAGGGGCACATATGTATGGTGAGGGATAAAAACTAGACTATTGGTGGTGAACACAAAGTCCATATAGAAACTGGTATATAATAATGTACACCTGAAATTTACTTAGTTATAAGCCAATATGACCTCAATAAAATAATTTTAAAAATAAAAACAGATATGTCCTCCAACTAGTACAACTGTCAGAAAAGAAGCTTATCTTTTAGAAGCATAGATTACAAAAATGTTGTTAGATGAACATGACTTTTCTTGAATTCATATCACCTTTGTAAGTCAGAATGGAACAAACAAGAGCAACCTATAGGAACAAGCATAATCATTTCATTTATTTGCTATGATAAGTGCAAGAAAACTGCCATAAGTATACAAATTGCCCATCTCTGGATTCAACAGTTATAATGAAAACATGCAACACTGAAAAATAATAAAGATATGAATTAAAACCCATTAGATATGGTGCTTTTGTGCAGTGCACAACCTAAACAAGTGTGTGCTGCTGATGTATGACTCTTTCATATCTCAGCCATTTTCATATGCAGTCCCTTCTGTTGGAATGCCATGGTGACCTTTATAATTCTGACAAACCTGTATTTACTTGTGGCAGACAAGTCAACCTGAACCTATCCAGTGCGATATTCTGGAACTTTCTCCTCCTGGTTGGTTGAATAGTCTCTGCACTCCCACAACATGTGGTTCATTTTGCATTGCAAAGCACCCATCAGGTTATTTTATGAACAATCAGTAGTGTGTAGTAAACAAGCTCCCTGGAGGTAAGGAGGAGCCCTGATTAGTAGCTTATGCCAATTTCTATGATATAAATGCTCCCACCATGACCAATTTGAAGCTGCCAATGGTTTAACAACTGGCTGGCAAAAATTCCCAAATGCTTGACAGTTGGCTCTCATGAGCCTGTATCTGCCAGCTCCAGCGCACCGATGGCTATCATTGTTTTATATATCAGTCTCCTCTACTGGGCTGTGAATTTCTCAAAGCCGGGAATCCTATATCACGTATCTCTGTATCCCCACAGGCTAACACAGTGCTTCGTACAAGAGAAGTGTTTAATGAATATTTTGAGATATTAGCTTAAAATCGTTTTCTATCTGGAGTTTTCATTTTCCATTCCACAACTCAAACAATCAGCTTTGAGTTCATTGATTCAGAGAATATGCTATAGGGTAGAAAAAAGACATAAATGCGTATGTCTGGTTTTTGTAAGCCAAAAGCCTGAGCTCCAGAAAGGGGAAAGTATAGATAAAATGTATGGATGAAATGGACATAAAATATAAAGTATAGATAAAATGTCTAGAATATAGATAAAATGTTAAGACATCGTATCTGATTAGATTTCATAAACATTTCTGTGTGCTCCAGTTATTAGGTACAATTGTTAGTTGTGTTGTCCAAAATTTTCTACATCCTCAACTTTTTTTTCCACTTGATCTATCAGTTATTGGTAGAAGTGTCTTTGTCATAGAGAATGGATCTGCCAATTTCTCCTGAAGGTTTTATCATTAAAAAAAATCTTTTCAATTGTATAATGTATAATGTGCATACAGAAAAGTGCACTTATTATTCACATAAAGGCATAGCGTTCAGCCTGAGAAATGATGGCAAATTGAATATATCCAGGTTGAGAACCCCAGAAGTCCCCCTTACGCCACCTCCCAATCACTAACCCCATTCTCTTTCCCAAAGGTAATCTCCAGCCAAACTTTTAAGTCGCAAGTTAGTTCTGCCCACCTTTGAGATTCATGTAAGTGGAATCATACAGTATATACTCTTTTATATACTTGATTTTTCAATCAACATTATGTTTCTAAGATTTATTAATGTTGTTGCATGTGGCTTTAGTTTGTTAATTTTCATCATGACATAATATTTACTTGTATGAATATAACATAATTTATTCATTCTACTGTTGATGAGCATTTAGGTTTTTCCAGTTTGAAACAATTAAGAAAAATGTTTGTCTTCTAGAACACATTTCTAAACATTTCTGTTGGCTATACATGTAGAAGTGAAATCGCTGGTCATATGGTGTACGTATGTTCAACTTTAGTAGACAATGCCAAGCAGTTTCCCAAAGTGGTTACACCAATTTGCAATCCTATCTGCAGTGTAATGGGCGTTTCCATTGTTTTACATGCTCAGAGACACTTGATATTTTCAGGTTTTTTTAGGTTTAGTCATTCTAGTGGTATGTAGTATTCTCTCACTGTGTTGGTCTTTAAATTAAACTTTAAAAAAAAATTTTTTTTTTTTTGAGGAAGATTAGCTCTGAGCTAACATCTGCTGCCAATCCTCCTCTTTTTGCTGAGGAAGATTGGCGCTGAGCTAACATCCATGCCCATCTTTCTCTACTTTATATGTGGGACACCTGCCACAGCATGGCTTGCCAAGCTGCGCCATGTCGGCCCCCGGGATCCGAACCAGTGAACCCCAGGCCGCTGAAGCAGAACGTGCGAACTTAATGGCTGCACCACTGGGCGGGCCCCTAAATTAAACTTTTTATTTTGAGATAATGGTAGATTCACATGCAGTTGTAAGAAATTACGTAGAGAGATCCTGTGTACGCTTTGCCCAGTTTTCCCTAATGGTAACATCTTCCAAAACTATAATATCATATCACAATCAGCATATTAACATTGATACAGAATATTGTCAAGACAAAGGGAACATTCCCGTCACTGCAAGGATCCCTCATTTTGCCATTTGATAGCCACATCTAATTCCTTCCTGCCCTACCCTCTCCTTAACCCCTTAGAGCCACTAATCTGTTCTCCATTTCTGTAATTTCTCATTTCAAGATTGTTATATAAATGGAATCATACAGTATATAATGTTTTGGGATTGGCTTTTGTTATCCAGTATAATTGCCCAGAGATTCATCCAGATTGTTGCATGTATCAAGTTTGTCTCTCTTTTTTTTCTTTTATGAATAGTAGTTCACGCTACAGATGTACCGCAGTTTGCACAACCATTCATCCAGTGAAGCACATCTGAGTTTCCATTCTTTCCCTGTTACAAAGAAAGCTGTAGGGCTGTAAATATTCATGTAGCGGTTTTTGTTGAAGATAAGTTTTCATTTCTCTAAGATAAATGCCCAGGAGTGTAACCGAGTCCTATGATTCTCGCAAGTTTACTTTTTAAGAAATCATCAACCTGTTTTCTAGAGTGGCTCTACCATTGACATTCCCAGTAACAGTGTGTGAGGGATCCAATTTCTTCACTCCCTCACAGCATTTCTTGTCATTATTTTTTTTTTAATCATTGTGATCGGTGTGTTATGGTGTTTCATTATGGTCTTAATTTACATATCTTTAATGATTAATGACTGACCATTTTTTCACGTGCTTATTTGCCACCTGTTTATCCTCTTCAGTGAAATATCTCTTCCAGTCTTTTTTTTTTTTGAACAACCGTGCTGATTTTATTTTATTTATTTATTTAAAGAAAGATTAGCCTTGAGCTAACTACTGCCAATGCTCTCTTTGCTGAGGAAGACTGGCCCTGAGCTAACATCCGTGCCCATCTTCCTCTACTTTATATGTGGGATGCCTGCCACAGCATGGCCTGCCAAGTGGTGCCATGTCTGCACCCGGGATCCGAACCGGTGAACCCTGGGCCGCCGAGAAGCGGAATGTGCAAACTTAACCACTGTGTCACCAGGCCAGCCCCTCTATTCAAGTCTTTTGTCCATTTTCTAGCTGAATTGTTTGTTTTTTATGGTTGAGTTTTGAGAGTTCTTTATATATTTGAGCTATTAGTCCTTTGTTGGACATGTGGTTTTCAAATGTTTTCTTCCCAGTCTGTAGCTTGTCTTTTTATCCTTTAATAGGATCTTTTACAGAGAAAAGAGTTTAATTTCGATGGAGTCCAATTTACCAACTTTTTCTTCTATAGAATGCACATTTTGTGTCAAGTCTAAGAGCTCTGTTTAGCCCAGACCCCAAAGATTTTCTCCTATTTTTTTTTTTTTTGGTAAAAATGTTGTGGTTTTACCCTTTAAGTCCATGGTCAATTCCATGTTAATTTTGTATAAGATGTGATATTTAGGTTGAGGTGGGTTTGTTTTTTTTTTTTGGTGAGGAAGATTGTCGCTGAGCTAACATCTGTTGCCAATCTTCCTCTTTTTGCTTGAGGAAGATTGTCCCTGAGCTAAGATCTGTTGCCAATCTCCTCTTTTTTTGTATGTGGGACTCCACCTCAGCATAGCTTGATGAGCGGTGTGTAGGTCTGTGCCCAGGATCTGAACCCAGGAACCCTGGGCCACCGAAGTGGAGTGCAGGAACTTAACCGCTATGCTACCACAGGGCTGCTTCCCCCACGCCCTGTTTTTAAATCTACGATGTTCAATTGCTCCGGCACTACTTGTTGAAAAGGTTTTCTTTCCTCCATTGAATTGCTTTTCCACTTTTGTCAAAAATCAGTTGGGCAAATTGACATGGATCTATTTCTGGATTCTCCATTCTATTCCACCTAACCATATGTCTATCTCTGCCAGTAACACACAGTTTCGATTATTATAGCTATATAATAAAGCTTGAAATTGGGTGGACTGATTTCTCCTTCTCTGATTTCTCCTTCTCTATTCTGAGTTTTCATAATTGCTTCAGCAATTCTAGTTCCGTTGCCTTTTCATGTAAAGTTTAGGATAATTTTGTCTACATTTACAGAAAATATTGTTGGGATTTTGATAGCAATTGTATTAAATCTGTATATAAATTCGGGGAGAATTCACATCTTTACTATGTTGAGTCTTATAAGACATGAAAATGGTATGTATCTTCATTTATTTAGCTTGTCTTTGATTTCTTTCATCAGTGTTATGTAATTTTTAGTATATAAATCCTCTGCACTTTTCATATGTTTACATCTAAAAATTTCATTTTTTTAGTGATTGTAAATGGTATCATATTTTTAATTTCAGTGTCCACATGTTCATTGCTAGTATATTGAAATGCAACCGATTTTTGTTGATTATTTTATAATCCTGTAACCTTGATCAACTCACTTATTAATTCTGGCAATGTTTTTGTAGATTCCTTGGGATTTTCTGTGTAAACAATCATGTCATCTGCAAGAGGGAACATTTTATATCTTCCTTTCTAATCGGTATGCATTTAATTTCCTTTTCTTGATTTATTTCGTGGGCTAAAACTTCCAGTGCTGTTTTGAATAAGAATAATGAGGCCATACATTCTTGTCTTGTTCCCAATCTTAGGGGGAAACTATTCAGTTTTTCTCCATTAATTTTAGGGTTTTTGTAGATGCTCTTTGTCAAGTAGAGGAAGTACCCAGACCAGTGTTTAGGATACAAAGGTAAATTGCGTAATCTCTATTCTCAAGGAGCTCAAAGTTCAATGGAGAAGACATATACAAACAGATAACTAAAATACAATGATGAAAATGTGTGCAAGACATTTCAGAAATTCAAGGGAGGGGGAATAGTGACATTTATACTAGAGTGCAGATGGGCCTATACCAGAGTTGAGTCTTTTTCCCCCCAACATTTTGTTATGAAAATTTTCAAACATACAGCTACATTGAAAGAATTTTAGAGCTCCCACCTCAAGAATCTAGAAAAAGAAGAGCAAAGTAAGCCCAAAGTAATCAGAAAGAAGAAAATAATACAGATAAGAACAGAAACCAATAAAATTTAAAACAGAAAAATAGAATAAGTCAATGAAACAAGGACCTGGTTCTTTGAAAACATCAATAAAAGTAACAAATCTCTAGCAAGACTAACAAAGGAAAAAGAGAGAAGACACAAATTACCAATATCAGAAATGAAATGAGATATCACTACAGATCCTGAAGACACTAAAAGGCTAATAAAGGATTACTACAAACAGCTCCTTACACATAAGCTTAACAACTTAGACGAAATGATCCACTTACTCAAAAAACACGAACTACCACAACTCACCTAAAATGAAAGAGATCATCTAAATAGCCCTATAACTATTAAGGAAATTGAATTAATAATTTTAAAATTACCAAAAAAAAAATCTCCAGACCCATATAGTTTCACTGGAGAATTCTGCCAAACTCTTGAAGAATTAACACAAATTCTACACAATCTTTTCCAGAAAATAGAAAAGGAGGGAACAATCCCCAATTTATTTAATGAAACAAGTATTACCATGATATCAAAATCAGAGAAAGACAGTACAAAAAAGAAAACTGTAGACCCATATTCCCTCATGAATATAGAGGTGAAAATCTGTATGATAATATTAACACATAGAATCCAGCAATATATAAAAGGAATTATACACAATGACCAAGTAGGGTTTATCTTGTAGTTTTATCAAGTGTTTTCCTGAAGACTAAGGTTTAAGGAACTTCTCAAGCATTTATGAATTTATGAGTGCCTCTTTTTTTTTTTTGGTGAAATATCAAATCTCTTGCCATTTTTCCTTTTTCTTGTCTGTTATTTGTTTATTGATTTATAGGAGTTCCTTGTATTCTCTGGGTAGGTGTTGCAAATATTATCTCCCTTGTGACCTGCCGTATCCTTCTCTTAATGGTAGTTTTTGTTGAAGAGAAGTGCTGAATTTTAAGGTGCTATAGTTGATAATCATTTCCTTTAGGGTTAGTATAGTTTTGTGTCCTATTTAAGATTTTTTTCCTATTATGAAGATATGCCCTTTTACTATCTTCTGGACATTTTATTACCTCACTTTTCATATTTAGTTTACAATCCCTTGATCTCTGTGTAAGGTTTGAAGGAGATATCATTTCGTTATTTTTTTCCAAATTAGTATCTAATTGATCCAGCAAAATTGATTGAATAGACTACCCCATTCTCGCTGCTTTTCTGCGCTCCCTTTGCTACTATCTGTGGGGCTCTATTTCTGCATTCTCTACTCTGTTCCACTAGTCTATTAGTCTATCCTTGTAACAATGCCACAAAATTCTCTAATTTTTAAAAATTTTTCTTAAAGATGTTCTTGCTATCCTTAGTCCTTTACATTTCCATGTGAATTTTAGGGTGATCTTGCCAACTTCCACCAAAACAAAATGTGCTCTCACTTGGATTGGAATTGCATTTAATCTGCAGACATTTTCAATACAATAAATGAACGTGGCCTATCACTTTATTTATTTAGCTATCCTTTCACTTCTCTCAACAGTGCTTTATAATTTTATGTGTCTGGAGATCTTGCATATCATTGGATTTATTGCTAGCTTTTTGATTTTTTATGTTATTCTACATATATCATTCATCACTTAAATTCTCAGTGTTTTATTTTCCTAGTTTTTGCCATCTGGCTACTTTAGATGAAGAAAGTAAAGCATGAGGAGGTGAACTATGTTTTACAAGGTTACACTTATAATTGGCAAAGCCAAGATTCAAATCCAAGCAACGTGACTCTCTAGCTTACACCTGAACCACCACCTTATAACCTTAATCTCATCAGTCATCGCTGGTTTCAGAAATACCAGTGGACTGTGATGAAACTGGCCAGAGAGCACTACAAAATGCCCTAACTCTGGGCACACGCGGGATGGCAGGCAGAGAGAAGGAAGAAAGGTAAATGTAGCCTGATCAATTTGCTGATGGAATGAAATTCTCAGATACCCAAGAAAATACTTAAAAAGGAAAGGAATAGAGGTGATTTTAAAAGCCCTATTTTCAATTCTGAATTTCAAGAAAAAATGAGAGAGGGGGGTGATTCCAGAGGTACCAGCTCAGGCTTTAACTCGTAGTTGGGCTCTTACCCAGTTAGGAGTCCTGACTGGCATTTTACTGGCCTTTTGAGAAGATGGTGGAGCAGCCACAGACCTTCCAAAGCTGGGAGGGACCCCTGGGCAAAAAGACCCCTGGGCTTTCCCAAATGGGCAAACACTAAATCTGCTTCCCATGTGGTGGCCTGGGGCGCAAATGGAGACACTCAGAGCAGGGGGAAGAATTCCTCCTGAGGGCTCTGTGCATCCTGAAGGGATAATGTTTCTAAGATTTAGGGAAGTGCAAGCACGTCTCTTTTTGTCCTGACTTTGGAGAAGATGGACTTTTTATGGTAAATAGCCTGCTTTGAAAGATTCAGGCTCATCTTTTCCCCTAGGAGGATGAATACAAAAGCCATGGGGGTGTTGGTTGGTGCGCAGACTCCAGTTGCTGCAACTTCTGATCTGCTGACCCAAGTGGTTTGGGCGTCTGAAGAAACCAGAGCAGGACCAGAGAACGGAACCCCACTGGCTCCACAAGAGCCAGGCTCAGCTAAATCTGTTGTCTTGCCCCAAATGTCTGATCTATGAGGAGGACAAGGTCATGGGTGGGGTCAGGTTGGAGAACGGCCCATTGGTCCTCTCCTCCCATCCCCTGCCTCACTCCCTCACCCATTATGTGAGGCCCACTGGCAGCTTCTCCAAAAGAGGAACATTCCACCTACACCTCTAGCTGAGCTTCCTGGAGGGCAGGACTGAGACCCTCCTGAGAGAACACATAGTGACCCACAAATAAAGGAGGTAAGATGCCTGTCCTAACAGGTAATGAGGCTCCCCGACTCCACACTCGGGAGAAGATCTCCACACAGCCAGCTGTGGCTGTTAGAGTGGGAGCTACAGTCCTCAAACCTGACTTGGGACAGAGAAACAGCCCTAAGATGGAGGTAGACAGTGATACCTGGATGAAAAATGAAATTTCTTTGCAGAAAAACAATTTCTAGAAGAATGTGTCAGGATAATATTTTTTCTGATATTAACATTTATTTCCTGCTCTAGTTATTTCCTCTTTTCCATTCCCGCCATTAAGATAGATAATCTTTATAGCCTCAGAGAAGGGACGAGAGGTTTTAGAGAGTAGGTTAAATAGCTAGGACAGAACATGAGTGAAAAAAATGCCCGGATTCTAGAAAAAGTTCCCTTGGATCAGAGGGATGTGAGGAGAAAATGAGGTTACTTTGAATGGCTTTTGGAGAGTATGTCTGAAGACAGACAACCCTGGGCAGCCTCACATAAGGGGTCCCAGGTTCCAAGCATGGCGCAAAAGCTGAAGGGGGCTCCTGGCCCTTAAGGCCTTGCTAACTCTATCAATGAGATTCTTAGCAGGAACCTGTGTGTCCCCCTTCTCTGCCTTGTTGCCACATCACCTCTCTGGGACATAACACAACCCTGGACAGGATTGATGAGACAGATGCCAGAATTTCCAAACACAGTCCAGTATGCCGGAGCTTAGAGAGAGTTTTATTTCTTGGACTTCTGAGTTTGTGGTTTAAAGTGCATTAACTGTTACATTCCATGCTACCATACCAAATAACACAAGTACAGAATTTCCCAAAATGTGTTTTTAGGGTGCAAATTGGGAGTTCCTTATTAAACAGTTCTGTGGAATGTTGTCCAAATTACTAACAGTGGTTATTTCTATTGTTCGTGAAGCAAGAAGTTGTAAGGTGATCAGTGCCAGAATTGACCTGGGATCCATAGAAGAGAACCACAGCCTGCTTTCAGAGAAAGCTGCCTCCTGGGGCCAGCCACCTTTCCAAAGGGGTACGGAGAGGCAGCATTCAGCAGAACCAGGTGAAATGGGCTTCCCCTTCTCCAACTTACCAGTTCTCATGGGAGGTTCAAACTCAAGACTTGGCCTCTGTAGGTAACTGAAATTGGGACTTTAGCCTTGCAGGGGGCTGTCACAACACAGCACAGAGAAGCACATGCTTCAGAGGAATACAACACGATGGTGCCAGCTACCAGTCAGCACAAGATAATAGCTGAGTCTCGCATGGGCCACCAAAGCCAGGGGCTGCTGGGAGTGGGTCCCTCAACAGAGGGGCCTACTGGAGTCACCACCTGTTTTACATCAAGATGATCAGAATAAGCTAGAACAGAAGTTATAGCCACTTGCCAAGACAGTCTGTTAAGCAGATGTTAGTATTTTCCTTCCATCTTCTGCCCCGTCAGCAGAGAAACAAACATTGTTACAAGGAAGGAACATAAAAGGTGTGAAAACAGACTACGTCTTTTAAAAACAAATTTCATGGTCAAAGACATTTGGGAGATATATTAAACGAAATTTCTTTGCTGCACTTGCTTCTTGGAGCATTTATTAATATGAAATCCTGAAAAAGGAAACATTAGGCACAATGTACCCAAATTCATTTAGCCACCTAATCCTTTTTCACAGCATGGTATAAAGATCTAACGCACTGCTGAGCCTTTTAAGAAATGTTAGATTATTTGTCTGTACAGTCAGAAGCAGAGGTGAGGAGTTCACGGAACACGAGGGAAATATGCCAACCCAGTGCTTAAATAACAGCCATATATCATTAAAAAAAAATTAGGAAAGTATTTTCTCTTCACAGCTGAAATGGTAGTAAATACCTAAAGGTTGAAAGTCCTTTCATCTGTACATAGGCTACAAATGTTTTCTGTCTTCAGCAAGTTATCAAGTGTTTAAATGACCTTGTTTTCCAGAACAAAACATTCTGGAGAAAATATTTCTTTCTGAGCCTTTGGCTGCTGGAGAACAAGATAAACAGGTTTTATTGAAAGAGAAAAAAGTTAACTTTCATTTCAAGAAGTAAACATGTTATTCAGAAAAATAAGTACATCTATTATAAAAAATGTCTATCTAATTGTATTCTGAACTTCAATTTTACAAAAGTATTCACATTTCTATTTACTTCCCATTGGCTTTTCCACCCCCTCCAAAACACACTGATTTTTAAAGACTAAAATTTTTTCTTGCATAGTCATTCATTCCCCAATACACACACAGACACCTCGTTTTACGTCTTTCTTTAAAAATACAGATGAGGTCATTAATTATCATCAAATACTTCCCTGATAAGAATCAGTTGTGTTCAGTGTGTTCTAGCCTGGGCAAACATGGAATGAAAAATGACTATTTGTTGTTGATTGAATTCCTGAGAGGGATGAGTTCATCAGGGGAAAGTTGCCTTTTAGTTTGTCTTTGTTTAACTTACCTAAACTGGAGTTAAGACATTGGAAGTAAAACTTTGTTGGAAAAACTTGAAGTCAAGCTGCAACAGTTAATTTCTTCTCATTTCCTGAACTTCTGGGCTCAAATGGAAGTGAAATTCTGTATGTAAATCACACTTTTCAATCTCTTGCACTTTATTCCTTGTCTCCATCAAAATGCACAAAACTCTTCTCCAGGAAAGGCGTTATTGTTGGAAACAGAAGTTTGATGATACCTAAAGTCAAATTGGTTTTTATCAGCAAGTGACGTGTAACTCTGAAAAGTATCAATGTAATTTTAGTAAGTAGGATTAGGAATCCTAACAGTTGCCAAGAATGATAAACAGACAATAACATACACGTTGGTGCTTGTTCACCTCTGGTTTTCAGGTGAAGATATTAGAGAATAAGGTGGGAGAATGTGCAATGCAATGTCTGAGATCTTTGTCAAGTGTCATACTTTGTCTTGGGGTCACCTTCATGGCCTTGCCTATTTAGCATCTCTGTCCCTCCAGGTAGTCACAGCTTCTAAGCCATCTTAATAAACTGAGACATGTTCAACATACAAGAAAGGACAGGATTTCAGACACGGGGACGGCCTTCCCGGTGCTTCTCAATCACGCCGTAAATACACACAAGGCCTGATCTGCTGATGTAACTAAAGACGGAAGTGTGTTACACAGCTTGCTTCTCAGTTGTTATTTCTTGTGCTTTTCCTTGATTTGTCTTCTAATTCTTATAATTTGCTATAGAAACTACGCAAGCGATTAATAGTCAAAAAATAAAACATCACTGGAAAGACAAAACACTAAAAAAATCATTAATATCCAAATTGACTTCTTGTTCCAGCGATGGGTTTTTGTTGACAATTTTAAGGAGCAGTAATGAAAAAGAGCAAAGTGGCATGTAACAAGCTCGCACATTGAAAAAGTCCCCTAATATTAGGTGGCCATATGAAATTGTTGAGATTTCAACATTTTTGATATGCAAAAATGGCAGTTTCATATGGTTCGATCTAATAACAAAGCACACAGACGTTGTCTAAATGGCTGCTGCTGCCATTTCAGACCCCAAAGGTGAAAATTAAGGAATTCCTCTAATTGCTGGATCTATGTGATGCTGAAATGTGGTAGCAATGGTAATAATGGTAGCTACTGCTTACTGAGTGCCTAAAATGTACAAGGAATCCTATATTATTTATTGTGTTTAATCATTAGGAATAAAACATTGGCACATGCATTTTGTCAATAAAGCTCAAGGAGGTTAAATATTTTGCCAAATTCACACAGCAAGGAGGTTCTGACATTGGTGGTCTTTTTTTTTTTTTCTTAATTTAACCTTTTTAACAAAAATTTTTTTTTCAGATGTACATCATATTTCAAATCCTGTGTACGTTACATCATGTTCACCACCCGAACACTAATTATAGTGCATCCCCTCACATGTGAGCCTAATTACCCCTTTTGCCCTCCCCCCTCCCCCCTTCCCCAATGGTAACCACCAGTCCAATCTCCTTACTGGTGATCGGTCTATTCAAATTTTCTACATCTTCTATACCCATTTTTTTAGAGTTTTTATCATAAATGGATGCTGTATCTTGTCAAATGCTTTCTCTGCATCTGTTGAGATGATCATGTGATTTTTATTCTTCATTTTGTTAATGTGGTGTATCACATTGATAGATTTGCGGATGTTGAACCATCCCCGTATCCCCAGAATGAAACCCACTTGATCATGTTGTATGATCTTCTTAATGTATTGTTGTATTCGATTTGCTAGCATTTTGTTGAGGATTTTTGCATCGATGTTCATCAGTGATATTGGCTTGTAATTTTCTTTTTTTGTGTTGTCCTTGTCTGGTTTTGGTATCAGGATAATGTTTGCTTCGTAGAAGGAGTTAGGAAGCCTCCCCTCCTCTTCGATTTTTTTGGAAGAGTTTGAGAAGGATAGCTATTAAGTCTTCTTTGAATGTTTGGTAGAATTCACTAGGGAAGCCATCTGGTCCTGGACTTGTATTTTTTGGGAGGTTTTTGATTGCTGTTTCGATCTCCTTACTGGTGATCGGTCTATTCAAATTTTCTACATCTTCTTGGTCCAGTTTTGGAAGGTTGTATGTTTCTAAGAATTTATCCATTTCTTCTAGATTATTCAATTTGTTGGCGTATAGCTTTTCATAGTATTCTCTTATTATTTTTTGTATTTCTGAGGTGTCCGTTGTAATCTCTCCTCTTTCATTTCTGATTTTATTTATTTGAGCCTTCTCTCTTTTTTTCTTGGTGAGTCTAGCTAAGGGTTTGTCAATTTTGTTTATCTTTTCGAAGAACCAGCTCTTGGTTTCATTAATTTTTTCTACTGTTTTTTTAGTCTCTATTTCGTTTATTTCTGCTTTGATTTTTATTATTTCCTTCCTTCTGCTGATTTTGGTCTTTGTTTGTTGTTCTTTTTCCAGTACCTTTAGGTGCACTTTTAGATTGTCTATTTGGGATTTTTCTTCTTTGTTGAGGTAGGCCTGAATTGCTATAAACTTCCCTCGTAGAACCACTTTTGCTGTATCCCACAGATTTTGGCATGTCGTGTTTTCATTTTCATTTGTCTCCAGGAATTTTTTGATTTTTTCTTTGATTTCTTCATTTACCCAATCATTGTTCAGTAGCATTTTGTTCAATCTCCACATTTTTGTGGCTTTTCTGGTTTTTTTTTCTGTAGTTGATTTCCATTTTCATACCTTTGTGGTCAGAAAAGATGCATGGTATTATTTCGATCTTAAATTTATTGAGACTTGTTTTGTGGCCTAATATGTGATCAATCCTAGAGAATGTTCCATGAGCATTTGAAAAGAATGTGTATTCTATGGTTTGGGGATGGAATGTTCTGTATATATCTACTAAGTCCATCTGGTCTAATGTATCCTTTAAGGCGAGTGTTTCCTTATTGGAAACACTGCTGTTTCGATGATCTATACATTGGTGTAAGCGGAGCGTTAAAGTCCCCTACTATTATTGTGTTACTGTCTATTTTTCCTTTTATGTCTGTTAATAATTGCTTTATATATTTAGGTGCTCCTATGTTGGGTGCATAGAAATTTACAAGTGTATATTTTCTTGTTGGATTGTTCCCTTTATCATTACGTAGTGCCCGTCTTTGTCTCTTATTACAGCTTTTGATTTAAAGTCTATTTTGTCTGATATAAGTATTGCCACCCCCACTTTCTTTTCTTTGCCATTTGCATGGAATATCTTTTTCCACCCTTTCACTTTCAGTTTGTGAGTGTCTGTAGGTCTGAAGTGTGTCTCTTGTATGCAGCATATACATGGATCTTGTTTTGTTATCCAGTTGGCCACCCTATGGCATTTGATTGGAGCATTTAGTCCATTGACATTTAAAGTAGCTATTGATAAATATGTATTTATTGCTATTTTGTCACTTTTTCTTTTTTTTGGGTGTTTTAGTAGTTCTTCTCAGTTCCTTTCTTTTTCTCTTGCTCTCCTCCCTTTTGGTTTGATGGCTATCTTTAGTAATATGTTTGATTTCTTTTGTCTTACTTTTTTTTTTGCTTGTTATAGGTTTCTAGTTTGTGGTTACCGTGAGGATCCTATTTAATATACTATGCATATAACAGTCTATTGACCTCTTTCTAAAAGCTCTACTTTTTCACTCCCCTCCTCCCACGTTCTATGTTTTTCACATCCTATATAGTCTTTTGTTTAGTGTGTGTCTATCCATTACCTTCTTATCATTGAAATAGGTGATTTTAGTACATTTGTCTTTTAACCTTCATATTATCTTCACAGGTAGTTGATCTGCTGCCTTTACTATACTTTTACCTTACAAGTGATTTTATTGCCTGTTTTTTGTTGTTGTTGTTGTTTTGGGTTTTTTTGATAATTTTTTTTTTATCTCTATTTGTGGTCATTGCTTTCCTGCTTAAATAAGTCCCTTGAGCATTTCTTGCAGAACTGGTTTCTTGGTGATAAACTCCTTTAATTTTTGCTTGTCTGGGAAGCTCTTTATCTCTCCTTCCATTCTGAATGACGACCTTGATGGATAGAATATTCTTGGTTGTAGGTTTTTTCCTTTTAGCACTTTAAATATGTCGTGCCATTCTCTTCTCGCCTGTGGGGTCTCGACTGAGAAGTCCGCTGATAGCCTGATGGGCTTCCCTTTATATGTCACTTGTGGCCTTTCTCTTGCTGCTTTTAGGATTTCTGTCTTTAATTTTAGACATTTTGATTATAACATGTCTTGGTGTTGGCCTCTTTGGGCTTCTCTTGTTTGGAGCTCTCTGTGCTTCCTGAACTTGGATGTCTGTTTCCTTCCTCAGGTGAGGAAAATTTTCCTCTATTATTTCAGCAAATAAATTTACTGCCCCTTTGTCTCTCTCTTCTCCTTCCGGGACCCCTATAATCTGAATGTTAGCACGCTTGATATTGTCCCAGAGTTCCCTTACAGTGTTCTCATTCTGTCTAATTCTTTTTTCTCTTTTCTATTCTGCTTGGGTGATTTCCTCTAGTCTTCCGTCTAGCTCACTGATCCGTTCTTCTGCTTCCTTTACTCTGCTATTGAGTCCCTCTAGTGAATTTCTCATTTCAAGTATTGTATTCTTCATTTCTGATTGTTTTTTTTAATATCTTCCAGTTCTTTGCTGATGTGCTCACTGTGTTTATCCATTCTTCTCCACATATCTATGAGCATCCTCATTATATTTTGTTGGAATTCTTTGTCGAGTAGATCGCTAATACCTGTTTCACTTAGTTCTTTTTCTGGGGTTTTGTACTGTTCCCTTGCTTGGAAAGTATTCCTTTGCCTCCTCATTATGCCTCTTTCTCTGTGCTATTTTCTTTGTACTAGGTGAGTCAGCTATGTCTCCTGATCTTAGAGAAGAGGCCTTATGTATGAGATGCCTGATGAGGCCCAGCACTGTGTCACTAGCCCATAAGAACCAGGAGTGACCCCTTTGTGGGCTACTTGTGTTCTTCTGCTGTGGCAGGGTTGCTCCCACTGCAGGTATCCAGGGAGTCTGATCTTTCCTTCCCTGGCCAGCTGTTTGTAAATCCGGTTTTGGGGGGCCTCAGCACTGTTGGCTGCAAAGTCTATCAGCACACTCTTATTGCAGTTGTCCTCTTAATTGGGTTGGTACCCGGTTTAGCTGGTTGCTAGGCTCAGGGGCGTACAGTTGTGATAGGCCTGAGGCCAACAAGGCTGTTGTCAGTTCTCTTAGGAGTGCAGCTGAGTGGGGCTAGCCCTTGGCATGGGGGTACTCAATTGGTTCAGGCTTTGGAGGGTGGGGTTGATCCTTTTTATGGCTATTTGTGAAGCACAAGTCTTCCGCCACTGATAAGCCTCACCCCCCACCAGACCACATACACTGTCAACACAGTCCTGGTCCATGCACACTTCTCAACCCCCTGGAGTGTACCCCAACACCACACTGCAGAGGCCCCCAACTCTCCCCCAATGCCCCCTACAGTTCATCAGGTCCTCACACGGGCCCTTCGCCACAAAGGCAGACACCCTTGCCTGCCTGTAGAGGATCAAGGCACTCAGTCATTGCAGGCTGAAAAGTAGCCTGAGGGCTTGCTGTTAGGTGGGGCCAGTCCCTAGGGTGGGTTGCCTGCCCTGGCTGAACTGGATTAAATCTGTGCTCTAGTGGGTGTGGCTAACAACCCAAGGGATGCACCTCAATGGCCCCCACCGTATGAGCATGCCTGGACCAGCTCAGAACAATGGCCCCCACCAATGTCTCAGTCTACGGAGAGGACCCTCCTCTCACCAAGATGCCCCTAAAGCCCACCAGGTGAGTCTCGTTTCACCAAAGGACAGTCAGCCTTCTCTCTGGTGATTTTAGGTTGCTGCAATGAGTGAGTTTGTGCATGGGCCCTTTAAGACCCCGATCTTTTCGGCTTTCGGCCAATAGCTTTTCTGGGGTGTTCTCTCTGCAGTTAATAGCCAGCAAAGCCAGACAGTAAGACCCCCCTCTCAGTTGGGCTGAGTCCTAAGGATGGTTATAGCAGTATTGCCCCTGCTCTGGACCTCACTCCTCCAGGGAGGGCTCGTACCTTATGGTCCCTCCCACCTGGCCAGCTGAGAAGCTCCGCTGCTCCCAAAGGTGGCTTTTTTCCTCTCCGGCCGGAGTTACTGCCTCTTCTGCCTTCGTCAGGACTGTCCCTTGTCGTGGGGGTTCTTTTTATCCAGTTTTCAGTTTTCAATCTAGGGTGATTCTTCCCGAAATTGTTGTAACCTGGCTGTGTTCGTGGGAGGAGGCGAGTTCAGCATCTGCTCACAGCGCCATCTTGACGAGATCTCCATTGGTGGTCTTTGAATTGAGTTTTGGCTAACTCCAAAGTGTGCACATCACATCCCCTCCCACTAGTCATCTAAGTTCATCATTGTTCAATTCATTTTTTTTGAAAGACAATCTGTTTCACCACGTTTTCAAGGTGTCAACTTGAAGTTAAAAATAACTACCTTCTTATTCACTGCTATAAACGTTACCAGGAAAAACAAACAAACTATAGTTGAAATACATGAGTTCAAAATGAAACTAATAGTTGTAAAATTTAGCTAACTTAACTAAGAAATAATAGAAAGTGAGAGCAGTTTAAATTTCCGCCTTACTGCCTGATTTCCTCTAACCCGGATTAAACTGTCATTTGCAATTCTTCAAATGGCAGGTAATAGACACCAGCCTAAATAACCTTCATTTTTTTTTAAGTACTTTTCCGTACAGACTCTGATGAGTTTAATGGGCTTTTAAAAACAAAAGCCCTCTAGGTGTCATGAGGCTCGCCCTTTTCTGAGGTCCAGTACTTCACAGGGAGCCAAGGGTGCTTCTGTGCCTTCTGCTGCCTGGTCCGAGTGTGATCTATCAGAGAAAGTACTGGTCACACTCTCTGTGAAAGTAGCTGAGGAGGGAAATACAGAGAGTCCCAGCTCACCTTCCAATCAATCGTGCACACGCTTTAATACTAAGAAATTTACCCGGGAATTGCACTAAAATATTGTAGTACATAGTTGAAGGAAGCATATGCTCCAAATGTCCACTATCGCTCACACCTCTGTGATATTCTGAGAGTTATGCATGGCATTCGGGTTTCTAGTGAAATGACAATGAAACCTAATTTAATTTGAATCTTTGGCATCTCTGTGCTGCTTATCTTATTCAATGTCATCATTCCCATATTTCATTAATTCTAGAATGCACTTTTCCTCCTCATTTTAACAGCTCTGAAATCAGCATATAGCTCAGAATTGATGACTTCTGCTAATTGCTATTGGCCCATGACACAATTGTAATATAATTTTCATTGCTGCTGCATGCATGAATTTCTTAATTGTTCCTGCTAATATAGCTGGACAATGGCAATTCCTTGATCTTTTATTCAAGAAAAATTTTAAGGATCACTTGAAGGCATATAAATCCTATACATTGTCTAAAAACTTTCCTTTGACATGTTCTTGTAAGGTCAACAAAGTGCCAGCTTCAAAGCTTACAACTTCAAAGAAAATCTCAGAAACAATAGCAAGGAACTCTTGTTAGCACAAGAGACAATATTGTATGGAAAAAATTGATTTTGACAATTCTGAGTAGAAAAATGACTTGTAAGAGTTAGATTCTGAATGTGAAAATGTTTTAGGAATGCTTTAACCAATTTATTTTGCTTATATTTTCCTTTTCAGAAGAGTGAAATATGATTTTAAAAAATTCTGTCTAAGTAAATCTAAAATAGCTCTTTCGATTGATTCAAAATAAAAATTCTAAGGGATTTATGTCAAAGTTTAGTAGAGTTTTTTCCTTCCTTGGTGATAGGTAAAATAATGGTACATTTTACAATCGAAGTTGACAATGATCGGTCATAATCTAAGCTAAAGATGATCCGAGGCTTCCACAACGCCTTCACTCCCTGTGGCCAATTAATTACGAGACCTTGTCAGTTTGTTTCCGTATATAATTTTAATCTGACCATCCTTCCCCATTCCCACTGTTTCTTCCCTAATTATGATCCTCATGCTTTCTTCCAAGATTGTAACAATAGTCTTCTATAGATCTCTCTGTCTTGGATCTCTTCCCAGACCAATTCATCTCTCTAAACGACTGAGTGATCCCCAGGAAATGTGCAGTTACATTCAGGTCTCTGCTCAGGTTGAAAACCCTCACTAGCTCTTCATTTCCTAAAGCAGGGTTAATAAATGTACTGTAAGCGTGTCCTCTCCCCACATACCCATGGCTAATCAATCAAAGTTCTCTTTCTCCTTTAGTTTATGCCCAATGAGGGCAACGACTAAGTTCCAAATCCTTAGCATACCACTGGCACATAATATGGTACCAATAGATTTTTGGTGAATGAATAAATGAGCCAAATATGCTTCATAATCCATCTACACACCAAACTCCGGGTAGCAACTCCTTATCTCTTAGAGTTGGCACACACAAAGTCAGCCATCCCAAACCTACATGATAAGGTCCTAAACTCTTTAAAATAGTAATCAAGGTCATTAAAAGTCTATCCCTATGTTCGTTTACAGTCTCATCTTGTCTCCCCCCTTCATGCACTCTTATACTCCCAACTTCATCAGACCACTTGACATTTCCTGAATAATCTTGCCAAAATTCATAACTTCTTCCTCTGTGCTCCCCTCATACTGTTAACTCAAAATTATTACACATTAGAGTTAATTGTCTCTGTGTCTGTTTGCCCTCTAGAAAGTGAGCTCTTGAAGGAATTAGGCCATAGTCATTTCTTTATGCCCTGAATGCCTAGCATCACTTCCGCCAGAAAAATGTGCTGACATAAAATGTTCATGGATGACTGTATTAAGGCCTAGGGCTGCTGTAACAAATCAGCACAAACTTCGTGGCTTCAAACAACAGAAATCTGGGGCCAGCTCAGTGGCGTAGTGATTAAGTTTGCATGCTCCACTTCAGCGGCCCAGGGTTCGCAGGTTTGGGTCCTGGGTGCGGACCTAATCACCACTCATCAAGCCATGCTGTGGTGGCATCCCACATACAAAATAGAGGAAGATTGGCATAGATGTTACCTCAGCAACAATCTTGCTCAAGCAAAAAGAGGAAGATTGGCAACAGATGTTAGCTCAGGGCCAATCTTCCTCACCAAAAAACCCATAGAAGTTTATCCTCTCACAGTTCTGGAGGCCAGAAATTTGAAATCAAGGTGTTGGCAGAGCCACACTCATTTCAAAGGCTTCAGGGGAGAAGGCTTTCTCACCTCTTCCAGCTTCTGGTGACTCCAGATGCTTCTCGGCCTCCATCTTCACATGACTTTCTTCTCTCCTCTGTATCTCTTCTCTGTGTATCTCCTATAAAGAGGCCTGCCATTGGATTTAGGGCCCACCCAGATAATCTCGTCCTGAGAGTCTTAGCTTAATTACACCTGTAAAAATCTCTTGTCCCAGTAAGATTACATTCACAGGTTCTAGGATGCGGACATATCTTTTTAAGGGCCACCATTCAACCCACCAAATGACTTTCTAGCATACACACTTTCCTCATAAATAATTCTAACAGTATGAAATCAATAAAATGTAAAAATAGATCTTAAAGAGACCACACACACACAAACACCTCAAGCATTTTGAATAATACTAGCACTTATTCATGTTGCTTCAATCTTGGGTTAATGTTGCTATTTTGCATTACTGCATTTTTTACTGATGTTAGAATTATGACCATTCTATAGTAGATCACTAAATGCAAATAAGTGATTCTATTACAGACTATGAAATAGGATCTCATCTCTGTACATTCAAAGTAAGCATGCATTTTATTCATATGCTTTCCAAAGTCAAGTCAATTATCCTAAAAACTCTTTCTCTCTATATATACATATAGAAACATATACATAATATCTAGGAGTGGTATGAGCTTCCTGCTGTTGCTAGCCCAAGGGAATTGCCATCTCTTGTTGGTTTCCCTTAACCCTGTCCACAAATTTCAAATAATCCCTTAATTAATTTCTCTTTAATCTTTCATTTTGAGTATGACATCTGTTTCCTTCTAGGATCCTAAAAAAAGTAATTGGCATTAGAAGTGACCTGAGGAATTAACCTTTAAAATGAGGTTCTGTAATTGAGTTGCCAACACATTTGGGTGAAAGGCAGATAACCTCCTTGCCATAGGGAAATATGACAAGTAATCGCAGCATGTAGTGGCATCACTATTACTCAGATTATCAGGAATGGTGATATGGAATAGAGAATAGTGAAAGGGCAAAATATTGGAAGATCAAGTGACTGTGACACGATCACTTTGGGGACAATAGTGATTACAAAACTTTACTTGAGCTGGTTATTTCTGACTTTTCTCCAGAGTATGTAAAGAGAAGGGGACAAACTGAAAGCTTTGAATGCCAAAGTCATTGCATAAAGGAAAATCACGGAGCCCTTAGGGTTGCTCTGCAGGAATGTTTTAGCCCCTGCAGCTGCACAGCAGATAGGGCTGAGCATCAAGCCCATGGCCTGACTCGAAGAGTGGCAAAGTTGTGGTGCCAATTAAATATGCAGCCTTGTCGGGTCTCTTACACCCCTTTGATCTGGTAAGTAGGAAGTAGTGGGCACCCTAGAAGCCTTATTAAAACACGTACATGCCAAAGGATAGGAGGTAGACCCCACAAAAGTGCTGGATCCTTCACCTAAGTGAAGTTTCTCAGCCTCTAGTCTGGAGTTTGTTGTAACACTCCTTCTAAAAGGAGAAGCATGTCACACTGCCCACCACAAAGAAAGAGGCACAATTTGGTGGGTCTTTTTGGATAGCAGGGGCCAAATATAGCACGTTTGGGCTGGTTACTCCAATCTAATTACTGAGCAATTTATGAGACAGTTTTAAGTGGTGTTAAGAGCATAAAAATATTCTGCAGCAGGTGCATGCGCAGTGTGAACTGCCTTGCCACCTAGGCCTTAGGACCCAGCAGATCAATTTGTATTCCTAGTCTGTGGCAGACAGAGAGGATCTATGGCATATCTGATAAGTAAGCCCTGATAGGAAAGCCCTGGGGTTTTGGAGTAAGGTCATGTCCTCTTCTGCCATTAACCATTTTCCATTTGAAAGTCAGCTCCTGGCTTGTGTTAGTAGAGATTGAAGACCTGACCGTGGGGCATCGAGTGATTATGCAGTCTGAACTGCCCATGTTATGATCCAATGAATCAAAAAATTGTATAGGTAGAGTGGTATTCCAGTGTTAAATGAAAATGGTCTGCATGAGATCAAGCTTTAGCAGGTCTGGATGGCTCTACAAAAATGAATGAATGGGTAGCTCAGAATCCCATGGTATCTACTCCTACTGCTTTGCCACTTCTCTCTTAACTTGTGCCCCGGGCTCAGCACTGTATGCTAACACATGCCAGAAAGCAGATAGCCACTGCATTACAATTCCACTCAGAGGTGGCCATAAAAGACAGTGGCTAAGGAAAATCCTCTAAAAGAACAGAACATCTAGTTGTCTACTTGGCAGGAAAAGAGAGACAGTCTGAGATGCAGATCCTCGTTGATTTGTAAGAGTAGCTAGAAAGTTTATTAGTTGGTCAGGCATCTGGAAAGAATAACATTGGAAGAATGGTAACAGGGAGGCATGGGAAGAGGCATCTGGATAAGCTCTTTATAAATCAATAAATAAAGCTTTCAATAAACCAATGAGTGGGGCCAGCTCCATGGCCAAGTGGTTAAGTTCATGCGCTCTGCTGAAGCGGCCCAGGGTTTCACCAGTTCAGATCCTGGGTGTGGATATGGCACCGCTCATCAGGTCATGTTAGGGGGCGTCCCCATAGCACAGCAGAGACACTCACAACTAGAATCTACAACTATGTACTGGGGGGGCTTTGGGGAGAAGAAGGGAAAAACAAAAAAAGATTGACAACAGATGTAAACCAATAATATGGCCTGACCCAAGGATATCAGTCAGTTTTGAATCCTGGCCACTCTTAATGCTTGTTGAGTGAGCCTATGAATGAAGTGCCAAGAGGGCAGAGATGGAGACCTTGCATGTACTCAACAATGTGTACTTTCTCTCATTAAGGCTGAACACTAGCTACTCAATTCTTGACCCCACACAATTCATCATTCTCTCAATTCATCCCTGAACTTCATTTCATCCCTGGGAGAAAGGCCTACCTCTGCAGGTAGGAAAAGTTGAAGCAACAGAAAGACTGGTGCTTGAAATACAAACTCTACCCCTTTTATATGTGTGCCCTGAATCTAATCCCCCACCCCACCATTGCCTTACAGTGATACTTTATAGTGTACAGATGATGCCTGTATGGCATTGGTTTTCCACTCATTTCACACTTTACCTGGAAGATGGGAATCCAGGTCTTTTTAGAAGAAAGGCATTCTAGAGGAAATTACAATTCTCTCCTGACTTGTCACTCAAAACTTTATTTGACTCACTTCTATAAATAAATGAAAAATTCAGCCATTGCAGAATACAAGTCTTTCTGCTTTTCTCAAGGTCTAGACCTTGAGGATGCTCCAAATGTCCCTCTCATCTTTCCAAAGCCTGTGCTCTGACCCTGCATTTGTACAAATTGGAATGCCTTTATTAATTTGGAAAACCTTAGACTTGGAAATAACACCTTAGAAGTAATCTAGATGATTGGTTTCCTTTACAAAGAGGGAACCTGGCTCTCAGTCAGATATATTGACTTGAGGAAGGTCACACAGACCTCAGAGTTAGGACTCAGACCCACTCTTCTGTTGCCAGGCTACTCAGGGTGTTGTAGGCAGGGCTGTTTGCTTGGCCTCTCTGGAGCATGCTCTTCTATTTTCATGAACAAACCAACAAATCCAATCAGTCAACAACAATAAAAAATTAATAATGAAAAGGAAGCACCAGGTCTTTATTGGAGATGTGAGCATCTAGTTTGACATGGTCACTACACACATCAGTATCTTTGTCCTTTCTCTCAGCATACGGTGTGTGTTGATGTCGGAGTCCCATGAAAACACCTGCCAGCAACTCTGCCCCTTCAGAATTCAATTTTGCTCACATGAACAGAACTATTGGTGAAATTTACTGATAGATGGGCACAGTTCATTTATTCGTTTACCAGGAAATTAGCAAATTAGAGTTTGACAGGAGGTGGGGGGGGACATTATGCAATCACTGTCACTTTTGTTGGTTGAGTTCAAGACGTATAGTGACGCTAATGCTATCTCTGATCTTCTTGTTAAAATTAAAAGTCTCATTAATTAGCAAAAGAAAAGGAAAATTTATCAATATGCATATTTTAAATTCAGCAGCAGAAATTTCAGGCCAGTTTCCTCTCCTTAAGCCTTTATCTGTTGGTCCCATAACTTCTTCCGTTTCAATTTCCTTATTTAGGTTTCCACAAGTTAGTCATCATTTAGAGTCTGCATTTTCACTTTGTCAGAAGGTCCTATGATCTCTTTAAATTTAGGTTGTTTGAGCTGTGAAAATGCTTATAAAAATAAACATGCTTTGTTTAATCTGTTCTAGTTGTCGGAAAACTGCACCTGATTCAGGCTTTTGTTGTGTTCATTGTCTTTGCCTCTGTTTATTTTTCTGATGGAGTAAAGCTTCTGATTCTAGTCTAAATTTTTGTAATAAACTTGTGATTATTTTGACTTATTTCCATTATAGTCTGTGCTTTTCTTATTTTGTTTGCAAAGTATCTTCTGGGATGTTTAGGAGCTAAAAATTACAGATTAAGTGGGGAATTTAATTTTGGTTCTTGAATTTATTGACAAAATATTATAGCTAGATTACTATTGCCCTATGTGTCAGTCAAATAATTAGAAAAATTTAAGTTACTAATTGTGGCCACTTGAGAAATATAAACTTAATTTTGTATACTTTTTGATGAATCTCTTTATCTGGCAATCCTTGATTAAAGTAAATATGTTAAATAAATTCATTATATCACATTTATTTCTATATATTTTTTTTAACTTAGCTTCAGAAATACTATAAACTAGTTTCCAGAAGGATTGCCTTGGTTTCCGCCTGGTGCCAGACAGCCTCTTAAAAACAAATGAAGATGTCCACCAAATTTAGTCAGAAAATTTGCTTCTAATGACTTTCTCCATCCATTTAAATTGAAAACCCAGTACTATAAATGTTTCTGGAAATAATTGAGAACGATTCCTTCTAAGATCATATGGTTTCAATTCTGTCTTCATTTTCAAATGCACTAGGCTATTAATAGTTATTTAAAATAATTGTTAAGATAGTAATTTCTTTTAACTTAGCTTTCTAATCCATTGTTAAAACATGCATAATGACTCAAATATTAGCATATGCAAATTTGAAAAATGGAGCAGCATAGAATAAGCCATTTACCTCAACATTTGGAGAGTAACGCACGTAAGACCTGGCACTGATTCTGATTTGATTAATATCTGGCTCCTCAGTCTATGAATTTCCATTTCCAACGTTGATTTGTATAAACAACAGGTGCTATGCCTATAAGCATTCAATAAACAGGTTTTTTCATTACACCGTTACTTTCAACATGGGAGAAGAGTTGCATCTGTCTACATAAACACATGCACCTACACCAGCAGTTAAGGAAAGTGATTTTAAATCAACTAAAATACACAGACCGAAAAATGCTTTAATAACAGGGTCTGAGATAAAAAGAGCATGTTAAGAGAAAAATGTTCTACAGATTACCAATTGCACTGCTGCTCATTGAACATTTATTTTTTTACAAAAAGATGTACAGCTGTGAATAAAAACAATGACTTTTCGTCTCTGTCAATATAATGGTAATTCTCTTTAATTATCGTTATAACTCAGAGGCCAAGCTGTATGGCGGACGGTATGTCAAGATCATCTCCGGAGTCAAATCTCTCAAACTCATGGTTAAAAATCAGAGGCAAGAGTAAAATTTGGGAATTGCATACTCACCCTAACTTCTTTGGTGCACTCTGGGAGGTTGCCTCAGACATTAGTCTCCACTGGGCATTTTCAACCTATTCTGCTCCCCAATCTCCTTTTTTTCTTCCTTCAGGCATGCACAGGTCTCCCTCATTCAGAAAAAAACCTTCCCTCAGCTAGTCTCCTCCTCTAGTCCCTACTCTTCCGCTCTCATTCCCGTCACCAACCAGTCGTCTTGGAAGAATAGTCTTCATTGGTTGAGTTCATTCCCTCAACATTTATTTTCTCCTAGTCTCCTTACAATCTTGGTTCCGCTTCTAGCGCTTTACTAAAAACTGCTCTCACTGAGGTCACCAAAAACATTCTTCAAGAGGTTGGGGGAGGTCCCTCTCTTAAAGGCTGTTGAAATCTCAGATAGGATTGTAATTGAGTCTAGGCCTCCAAATGGGGCAATTAGGAGAAAGGCAACCTAAGCTTTCTATTGTGGCATGTCTAGATGTCAGGAAACAGAGAGTGCACCCCCAAAAGTAAGGAGGCACTTTTTAACATTCCAAAATGTATGCCCTCTGATTCAGAGAAGTTAAAACTCAAAAATGTTACCCAGTCAGTTAAGGCAGCAGAGAGACAGTCTGAGATAATGAAGAAATCTGAAAATAGAAATTTCACGTATTTTTAAGGAAAAAATATTACTCTAAAATGTATATAATTCAAGTGAGAAATGAAGCAAAATTAATAGCTCAAGAATAGGGATCTTGTAAGAGTTTATATAAAATGACAAGTAATGAAACAAGGCAAAAACAGGACTAAGTCTAAATGATTCAAAATTTCATTCCAAAACTGATATGAAAAATGAATATTGCAAAAGGAGCTATGTAATATAAAGATCATATTTTAATAAAATTATCTGGGTCAAAGAATAATAGATTATACTAACAAGGAGCAGTGTATGAATGGGGAACCTGAGAGGAAGAAGTTTGTAAGATTCAAGCTGACCAAAGAGATATGCGAATAATTCATGACTAAAAATGTATAAGGGTTTAAACTTTCCTAATAAAGAGGAAGATTTTCATACGGAATAAAAAAATTAAAATAAATGCAATTATATATTCTTTCCTACAGCTACCTCTGTAAATATACAATTCACATATTTTGGCCTCTGGTTCAAGATGGTTTCAAGTAATAGATATAACAGATAACTCCCTGTTACAGAAACTGAAAGCTTAGTTGTTTTTTAAAAGGCAGAAAAATATGTCAAACGATACAAACTTTTTTAAAGCAGTTTTTGTACTTTGAGTGGAATTCAAGGCAAAAGAAAAAAATGGAAAAATACACAACCCAAGATGAAGATAAGTTAGTTACGAACCTTTAAGTACAGAAAGCATAAAAATATACAAAGCAAAATATTTTAGGAATACAAGGATTCGCTGATAAAAATGCAGGAGGAGTAGGATACCGCAGTAGTCTATTAATCTTTGGGAAAATTAAGGCAAAATGTGAACAAGGGTAAGATGTATATAATATAATTAGAAAGTTTGATTTAAGAAATTGCAAATACATCATTTCATGTCCTATAGTAGAGAACATCCACTTTCAGAATCACGGAACATTTGCAAAATTTAATCTTAGAGTAAGTCGTAAAACACTCCATATAATCCACATATTCTGACCACATTGCAATAAATGTAGAAATTAGTGTTTTGCAGTTCAAACATAGGCAACTTGGAAACTTCAAAACAATACTCAAGTGCTTAAATGACACAGTATTAAAGCAGAAATTCACCGTAGAGGAAGGGCTTATATTTAGTTTACTTTAGAATTCAAGTAAAAGTTATAAGCATAAGATTTTCCTATTTGTTAAATAGATATTGCCTTAAAAATTTGAGAAACAATTTTGAAAATAATTAAAATGAGTATACTGTATATGAAAACTCATGCATACACAATCAAACTTGAAACAATCTTTAAGTGTTTTATTATTAACTAAAAAGAATTAAATTACACATAATGCTTTAAAAGGTACAAAGAGAAAACAGCCATCTAAAGAAATCAGGACAAAAGAATTAATATATTCAGTTATGGATATCGATTCAAAAGTCCTAAGGAAAATATTCAACAAAAAACTGAAAATATACTTCAAAATGATCAGTGAAGGAAAGGGTAGATTAGTCGGAAGAAAAACTACTCTCTCAGTATTAGCAAATCAAAGAAGAAAAAGTTTCACTATCTAGGACGCTGTGGAAAAAAATGTTACTAACCTGGAAAGATAAGTTATCAATATGATTAAGAATTTCTATTTCCAATCAACTGCTGGTCTTATACTTAATGAACCATTTCTATTAAAGTTAAATTTAGGAATGAGATGGCCTGGCATCTCTAGTTCTATTTATTTATCTATTTTTCTGAAATTCAAGTTAATGCTGTGAAGCAAACCAAGAAGGAGATATTGAAGGAAGGGAAGAGGAAGAGAAACAAGAGTGGTCGAAGAGAGCAAGAAAGAGTAAATAAGTGGTGTAATCCCTGGAAAAGACAAGAATTTATGTGGAGGGAATAGGATTACCACATCAGTGCCCTAAAGAAATGTTAGCTGTTAACAAAAAAGCACAGAATTTTTTATGCAAATAAAAGTAAACTAGAAAATATTACAAGAAAAAGATTCAAGTGAATGGGCATTTATTTTCTGCTGGGTTTTTTGGTAAGACTCAATGAGGTAAATATATCAATTGCCCCCAAAGTAACTTATACGCTAAATACAGTTCACATAAAGATCTTAGAATTTAAAAGCAATCTTTAAGTACTTTTATGGTCCTTCTGGAAGAACACATGAACAAATATTGCAAGAAATAAATATAAATGAATAAAGAAGAGTAACAAGAAGGACTGGCCTTACTGATATTAAAACATGTTTGCAAAGTTACAGTAAGTATTAAAACATGGAGATGTAAGAACAGTCAAGTCAGTGTGACACAATTAAAAACCCTGTAACAGATGTTTGTAGTTTTAATCATATATGAATGTCAGAGGAGAAGTTGATACTTCATCTCTAGGAACTGGCCATGAGGTGACCAGTTGTGCCTGAGATGTTAGGCAAATCTAAATAAGGAACCTCTAAACAAACACACATAACAAAATAATCATGTTTATCTGCAAGTGAAGGAAGGAAAGCACTTAATGAGACTGAGTAAAGAGTGACTCAAGTGCAAGGAGAAAAATCCAAAATCTAAATATATAAAAGAGGGTATGTAAAGCGATTCTATACTTCTAGTCGATAGATAATGAGTAAAGGAAATTGGCCAAGTGACAGCTATTGGTAAAGCATTTAAAGCAGTTAATTGTCTTCTAATTTTTATTGTGCAAATATTAGTAGTTGGAAAGCAAGTAGAAAAGATGAAAGATCATCTTTCAAATGATTTGATCATTCATAAACAAATGCTCCTCCTTTTTGTTATTTAACTTTATTGCAAGTAGCAGCCGCTGAAACAGCTGCAGGATTCCGTGTTCTTGAAGCTTTTATTAGAGGCTTTGGTGAGCTCTTTAAAATGGAAACAAAGCTGACCTTGGAGTGGAGTCATTTACCCTTAAGGCCCTCTACAAAGTAAACTCTAACAGTCACAAATGAAGACTTATCGTCTGAAAACTTGTCACAAGGTGAATTTTCTGCCTAAGGACTTCATAGGAGAAAGCCCTGACCTTGCCCCAGCAGTTCTCAGATGGTGGTTTGTTTATAGACAGAATAAACGAAATATGATGCTGGTCATATCAGAGTTTATTTTGCAATCATAAACACTGCAGGTGGAGCATGACTTTAAAAAAATTTTTTTTTACAAGATTTAAACATTATCATGAGAGTTGTGCTTATCATTATAGAAGAGTTATTCTAATGGAAACCTTGTTCCACAGAACCCCTTTTTCTCAAATTGTTTTTTCTTTGCCAGACAAACAATCTTTCAAATCAGTCCTTGGACTCACCTCCCCAATCGCCTTTCAAAGACTTTTCAGGAGGGAAGATAGGAGAGTGGACAGAGGCCCGGCCAGAGGAAAAGGACACTGATTTTGACAACAGTGTGTTCCATAGCTTTATACAAGTTTACTTCTTTATCTGATGACGCTGTCTCTTCTCTCCTGATATGCTGGCTCTTGATTTTACTCATTTAACATTTATCTGCATAAAGCCCCCATAACATTATCTAATTATTTCAACGAGTTAAGAGCAAGCGACCATGACGTATATTTATTTTATATCCCCCACAATTCTATCAAGTGGATAGATAGAGAGAGCTCTTAGCTATCTATAGCCATAGTACCGTACTTAATGCTTCTGTGAAGTATCACAAATTTGGAATTGAGTGAGAATTATCGTTCCATATCACCATGTTGAAACACTTTTAAAAGTCTAAATCTTAAACAAATATAAAACTTTATTGCTATATTTACTCTCACAATAAGAGAAGTTGGAGGTCTACGGTATTAGGTTTCTCTCCTTTCTTTCATTTAGTAAACTCTTGGGGGGGATCTAAATTATATTGCTGCCTTAAATTTTTTGTTGCATTCAGTAACACTTCGAAGTTGGCTGGAGGCTGGAAAGAATTCTATTTATAGCTTTAAGACTTTTTTTGAAAGAAATAATTTTAGACTTTGTTTCAGGATAATAATTATCAGCCACCAACACTAATCCTCAGTTTATCTTCAAAATGGTCAAATGTATTTTTTGATAACTTAGATCTCAAGCACAATAGATTTTTCCCAAGGGAAGTATATTTTCGTATTGAGATCATATATCTTCAGCCAAGCCCAGTCTGCTACAGGTGAACAATCTTTTGTCCATATTTATACAATTCAAAAAGCTCTAAAAACTGGAAACTTTCTATGACTCATTTGGAGTCAGACTCAAACCCAGCTGAACTCATTAGGTGGTAAAACTTGTGTTTACTGCTGCTTATGAGGCTCATATTAATGGCAGCATCTCCCTCCATTGTTTTCAGCCTATAGAGAACAGACACTGCATACTTTTTGGAGATGGTTGTATTTTTTTGTCTATTTTTTATCCCATATTTTCCCTTTTCTAAACCCTTATCTAAAACTTTGTCTCAATATACCGTATTCCATTATATTCCATTTGTGGCATTTTTCTGGTTCAGAGCTCAGAATCCATTCCCATATACATTCCTGCAGTTCCTTGCCAACATAACTTGGCCAAAAAATTGCATTCTTTTTGGTATGTAAGCTTTTTCTTCCTGGATTTAATTTTGCAAAGGCTTCTTGGAGCATGCTGGACTCTGACGTGAGTTATGGGTCTGAGGCATCAAAGGATATCGGAATAGCTTGTGAGGAAAGTTACACCACCTTGCAAAGTGACTGCCCCAGGTAAGGTGCTTACATAATTTTCAAGGAAGGCAGGAAAAGCTCCTCAAATGCTGGAGAAAAAGCTACTTCTTCTAGTTTAGTGATTGGCATATTCAAAGTACTCTGAGTTTTCAGGGTTTTCCCATTTGTCCCAATTACGATTGGAATTCCAATGTCTTACCTTTCAGTAAGAGACATGGTACCATTTGAATTCAACTGACGTAATTCAGAAACCACAGGATTAGATTGTGCATTTAATTTTCAGTTTCATCAGTCCTGCAGAGATGAGAGCTAAATTTAGGGTAATCATTTTATCACCCTGGCTTTTTGACTGTCTTCAGCTGAGAATCTGAAACTTGAAGCTTGTCATTTCCTCTCTTTTGAAGCTCTGCACATTTAGAAGTCTCAACTCTCCCTAAAGCTCTTGTATTCTTCGTGTGTGTTACACTGTTCTAAGGCAGCAACCATTCACTCCCCTAATTCCTTGCCTTTAATAGTCACTTTATTCCAGGTGACCAAGAGCACAGATGGTAAGCTAAGCAACCGTGCCTTTGCAGTGTGCTCTGGGCACCAGTGCTCCTTTCTCCAAGACCAACTGCATCCTCAGAGCTTTCAAATCTAACCTACTCGAAAACGGATTCCAGAGATCCACTTCCTTGAGGGTTCCTTGCATTTCTCATACAAATTATTCTGCTGTTAGGAGTCTTAGTTGCAAGCGACAGCATTCATTCTGGCTAATTTAAGCAGAAAAGGCATTTACTAAAGATGCTAGATAGCTTACAGAGTCATTGGAAGGGCTGGGGGGAGAAACAGGCTAACCTCACCAGAATGTTACCCATAGTCTACTGCCAGCTTCGGAACTGCTTCAAAAACTGTCTCAAGGGAGAAGCCGCCTGTGACACTGCCAACTCCACAATGACCGGAAAAGATGGTTGCTCTCCAGAGCCTGTCCTTACTTAATCATTTCCAAGTTGAAGACTTATGTGGGTGCAAGTGACTGGTGGAAACTAGTTCCTTGCCTGGAATCCTAGGCACAAGCAAAGCTGGGAAATGAAGTTTTTAATTTCTATTTTGGGAAAGCAAGATTCAGAAATATCAAAATGCAGGTGGGGGTTCAAAGTATGTTGTGCAGCCAAAAATGGCAAATGTATACTATATATGGCTACTGTGTTTAAAAAACTGTTGCAAAACTTGTGAAAATATTTCAGTAATTATGCCTCCTTTTGTCTCATCTATTTATAGTACAGAAATGATTCTTGAATAAGTAGTATAATACTTAGCAAAGTAATAATAACTACAGTTTTACTAAGAGCTTCTAGGTTCAAGATGTATTATTATTAATAATATCCCCAGTGTATAAGTTATACAAATGATATCAGAGTTTAGGTATATCATTCTAGCCATTCAGAGTTCATATTTGATGAGCTTCTCAGGCAGCAACTAAATCACCAAATTTATCATTTTTTATCTGTTCATATGAGTTATCAAAGTAAGATGCACAGTCCTTCAAGCATATGTATTAATATATTAATGTATTACATATTATGTTAATGTATTAATATATATATTAACATATGTTAAGACACAGCACTAGACCCTTCTCTTTTCTCTATTCTTTTCCCCTAGGTAGTTTCATGCAGGCCCTGGCATTTAAATACCATCTGCTCTCTGATCATGTCCTGATTTATACCTGCACTCCAGACTTCTCCCGAGCTTCAGAACCATGTATCCAGTCAGATGTGCTAAAAGTACATCAAACTCAACATATTCAAACTCACATTCTTCCCCTCCAACCCTTGTCTTCTTGTGTTTGCTACCTCAATAGGCATTACGGCTTCAGCTTTTGCTGTCTTGGAACCCTGAGACCACCGTGGTGTGAAAGAGTCCAGGATGAAAAACCAAAGACGGAGAGAGTCCCAGACATCCTAACTGAGACTCCAGATGCGTGAAAAAGGCCATCTTAGACCATCCCGTCACGATGAAGGCAAATAAATTCTAGTCTCAAGATTTACTTCTGGGGAAGCCACATCAAGACATCTACTTAAGATGTCCCCGTCCCTCACGTGTCAATTCCAATCTAGTCCCACATGCCTTCAATTTTAGACTCTAAACATCTCCTGAATCCTTTTATATTTCTTTTACTTTCGACCTACTTATGTTGTATTTGAAGTGAGTTTCTTACAGAAGCGTATTATTGGACTGTGTTTTTTTCTTGTTGTTGTCTTGTTTGTTGTCTAGTCTGTCAGTGTCTGGTTTTTAATTAGTGTATTTAAACCATTTATCACTTTTGATATGTTAGGAATTAAGTTTCCACATTTTATTATTTGTTGTTTGTTTTCATTCCTCTTTCTTTTATTATCTTTCTGTGAGTTACTTGAACATTTCTGAGGGCAACATCTTGGTTTACTTATAGTGTTGATTAGTACATTGCTTTGTATAATTTCTCAGTTATTGTTCAGATAAGACAATATACATACATCCCTTATCACAATCTACTGTTATTGATATTTCACTACTTTGAGTGAAATGTCAGAGACTTATTTCCATTCAGGTTCCTTTACCCTCCCCACCATTAAAATATAATTGTCTCAAGTGTTTCCTCTATATTCATTGAGCATCACATCAGATAGTGTTACAGTTTTTATTTCAACCATCAAATATGATTTAAGAAACTCATTAGAAGTAATATAGTCTATTACATTAGCCCTCATTTTCACCCCTTCTGGTGTTCTTTTTGTTCTGATGTTTCCGGTCTTCTTCTGTTATTTCCTTTATTTTTGGAGAACTTCATTTTGCCATTCTTTAAGGGCAGACTTTTTGGAAAAAAATTCTACTCATTTTCTTTTTCTTAGAATTTTCCTATTCCCCCTTCATTCCTGAAAGATATTTTGAGCAGATATACAATTTTCTTTTGTTAATTTGCCGTTTTTCAGCTATACTGAGGTATAATTGACAAATAAAATTAAAATATATTTAAAGTGAACAACAGAATGGTTTGATAGATGTATACGTTATGAAAGGATTCTCACAACTGATTTACAATTCTCAATTGAAAGAAAATTTCAGTAGTTTAAAAATATTGCGGGCCCAGCCCTGTGGGCAAGTGGTTAAAGTTCCATGTGCTCTGCTTCAGTGGCCTGGGTTCACAGGTTCAGATCCCGGGCATGGACCTACTCCACTCACCAAACAGGCTGTGGAGGTGTCCCACGTACAAACAAAATAGAGGAAGATTGGCCCAGACGTTAGCTCAGGGCTAATCTTCCTCAAGCAAAAAAAATATATATACATGTTGTACCACTTCCTTCTGGCCTCCCTGGTTTCTGATGAAATATCTACTGTTATTTGAATTGTTTTTCCGCTAAACGTAAAGTGTCATTTCTCTCTGGATGCTTTCAAGGTGTTTTCTTTGCCTTTACTTTTCAGAAGTTTAATTATGATATGTCTTGGTATGGAATTCTTTAGTTTTATCTTACTTGAAGTTCATTCAGCCTCTTGAATCTGTAGGTTTATGTCTTTCATCAAAGTTTGGAATTTTCAGCCATTATTTCTTTGAACACTTTTTCAGTTTCGCTGTCTCTCTCTTCTCCTTCTAGAAATCTGGTGATACAAATATTAGCTCTTTTGTATTGCCCCATCAGTCTCTGAAACTTTTGTTTATTTTATTTTTGGTCTATTTTGTCTTTAGTGTTTAAATTATGTAACTTCCACTGATTTTCCTTCAAGTCCATTGACTCTATCCTTTGCCATCTCTACTCTACTACTGAGCCCATCAAGCAAGTTTTTATTTCTGATATTGTATTGTATTTTCCAATTCTGTAATCTTCATTTGGTTTTTTTTTTTATAACTTTTATTTCTTTGTTCAGATTTTCTATCTTTTTACTTTTCCAATAAACTTTATAGTGGCCTCTTGAAGCATTTTTGTAATGATTGCTTTAAAGTTCTTGTCAGAGAATTCCAACATGTGACTCTTCTCAGTATTGGAATCTATTGATCCTTTTTTCTCATTCATGCTGTGATTTTCCTGGTGTGACGAGTGATTTTTCTATTGTATCCTGGCCATTTTGGTTATTATATTATGAGATTCTGGATACTATTTAATCTTGTTTTAGAAGGCAATCCTCTCCCCTGGTGAGGTATAGCCCAAGGTCTGGGTTGGTGTGTATGTTCAGCTTCTTGCTGGGCTCCACTGACACCACCCAGGAAAACATGGAGCACTGACTCACACTGCCTCATCTGTCAAGCCAGAAGCCTGTATCTAGTGAAAATATCCTTCAGGAATTAAGGTAAAATAAAGATAGTCTCAAGTGAAGGAAGACTAAGAGAATGCAAATGTAGTCAACAGACTTGCTCCAAAAGAATTCCTATAGGAGGCTCTTCAGATAGGAGAGAAATGATACCAGAAGGAAATGTTAAACATTGGGAATGAAGGAAGAGCAATGAAATTCATGGAGGAGTTACACAGTAGCTGGAGATACGGGGCAATAAGAGAGTTGAACCTCATGGAAGTGCAGGTCAGTGATCCAGAAGACATGGATGTGGGACTATGGGGAAAGGGGATAGAGTGGGAGCATGACCAGCAGAATTTGGAGCTAAGAATGCAGGTGATGACTAGGGATAGAGAACTACACAGAGAGACAGACCAGCAGACCTTGTGGCCAGGGACCCAGAGTGGTGTTGGTGACAACGTGTGGACGTGGAAGGCAAACCAGTGTTGTTGAGAGGTTGGTTACATTGAAAAAATAAAGAAATTAATTGATCAAATAAATAAAAATATTGAGTATGATGGGAACCAAGTTTCTCATATTAGAGAATATATTAGCAAACTCAGAAAGGGAGAAGGCTTCTAGAAAACCCTGAAGGCTAGAAAATTGGATTATAATTGGAGGTATGAATATGAACTCATTGTTTTATAATGTATACGAGTGGATATAAAAATAGTTATAGAAATATGAATGTGTGTATGTTTATGGATATATACATATATATGTATATACTTACATATATTTCCTAGCTCTATCTGCTGAGAGGGACTAGAAGGAATGACTCAGCAGTACCAGTGGGTACTATTAAGCAGGTCCCTGATCTTGGATTCTGGTAACTTATGCTCCACTGAAGGAACCAGAGTTTCTTGGGGAAATTGCTGATTCCAGGGCTGAGGATGGAGGACAAAGTGAGCCTGGAAGCGTGCCAGAAAGTAAGCAAACTCAGTGATGAGGATACATCAAAAGGACACAGGAATCAGCCAGAAGGGCCTCAGCGGCCAAGTACAGGAAAATCTGGGAGTCAAGATAAATAATGATAATACAAGATTTCAACTCTTTAAATAAATAGGAATCCATGAGCCCACAATCATAAATTTTAAAAATGGATAAGTAGGGTATCTTCTCAGAGAAAAGAAGAACATAACAGCTAACAGTGAGCTTTGTTACTGTGAAGAGGAAATCTCTGTTAGAAGACAGAGGCTCATAAAAACTTGTGGAAAAGAACTTCCTGAGGTCTCCAGATCTGAGATAAAATTCTTTTATACATTAGACTTGAAGTTGGCAAAATGGACAAATACATTCAACTTTTCACTCTTTAATATATGTGAATTCGTAATTTTCTGGACCAAAAGTTTCAGCAAGTTAATTTCAGGGCTTCTCTTAGATACTTGATTTTGGCCAGCTTCCTGCTTTAACTTATAACCCTTCGCCTGTCCCCATTCTCCATCACAACCGACATTAGTACCAGCATTTAATTATCTCGATCATCTAGATCTTTTCTGCTCTTTCTGAATTTCTTAAAAGCTACCACTGGTCTTCTCCTTTACCAAGGATTTGGGACAAAAACTGGCCAGCTTCAGATATGGACACATTCACCATGCTTTGTTTAGATATGAAGCCCTCTTACGTTGGAAACTGCCTCTACTCATAAGTCCTAGAGACATGTCCTCTGTCTATAATTACATAGACACATAATAAGATACAATTTAGTAAAAGAAGCATATAGAGTTATCAACTCATTTCACCTTTCATAAGACTGATTTATTCTATCAGGAAGAAATGAAATGGAAAATCTTTTGAGATCATTAGATTTTTTTTTTTTTTAATTTCTGGCTAGGCCCCTCTTGTGCCCTAATCTCATATAGTTATGCTTCTGGAGAGATTTTTGTTACTCTCTGATCCACTACAAAGGAGCCACTTCTCTATTTCGCTACTTTTATTGCTTCCAAGAAACAGCTTTTGAAGCTTAAATCAGTCTCTGCCTTTGCAACCAGCTGTTTTGGCAACTGTTCTGAAGAACAGGCTTAGAAAATTATGATCAATCCTTTTAGCATTTCTTATAGTCCTAAGGATTCACACAAAACATTAGTAAGATTCGAGCACTGATCTCTCAAGTAAGTATGTGCACAAAAGGGAGATGAGAAATACAATAAAAGGCAAAAACAAAAACTTTAAGTTGTTATTTGAATTTATTTTAAATACATTTATTTATTTAAACTTTTTATTTTGAAATAATTATAAATTCACAGAGAATTGTAAAAATTGTATAGAGAGGTCCCATATACCATTCATTCACTTTTTTCCAAAGATTACGTCTTATGTAACTATAGTACAATATCAAAACCAGGAGACTGATATTGAAATAATGTGTGTGTATAGCTCTGTGCTGTTTATCACATCTGTAGATTTGCGTAGCCACCACCGCTATCAAGATACAGAGCTATTCTGTCCAACCAAGGTCTGCCTTTCTTTTGCTACCACTTTATAGTTACTGACCTCTCCCCTCACCATCTCTAACCCTTGGCGACTGCTAATCTGCTCTCAATTTCTACAATTTTGTCATTTTGGGAATGTTTTATAAAAGGATTTGTACAGTATGTTACCTTTTGGTGTTAGATTTTTTTTATTCACCCTGAGATCTATCTAATTTATTGCATGTATCAATTGTTCCTTTTTATTGCTGAGTAGTATTCCATGGTATGGATGTACAAGAGTTTATTTAGCTATTCATCTATTAAAGGAAATTTAGATTGTTTTCAATTTTTGACTATTACAAAGTTTCTATGGGCATTCATGCACAGGTTTTAATTTCTCTAGAGGAAGAGCCCAGGTTTGCAGTTGCTGGGCTGCATGGTAAATACATGTTTAGTTTTTAGAGAAACTGCCAAACTATTTTCCAGAGTAGGTAGACCATTTTACATTCCCGTCAACCGTGTATGAGATCCAGTTTCTCTGCATCTTTGCCAGCATTTGATGTTGCTCCCTGGCTTTTTTTTTATTATAGCCGTTCTAATAGGTGCATAGTGATATCTCACTGTGCTCTGTCTTTTTTTTCTTTTTTTCTTTTTGAGGAAGATTAGCCCTGAGCTAACATCTGCCACCAATCCTCCTCTTTTTGCTGAGGAAGACTGGCCCTGAGCTAACATTCGTACCCAGCTTCCTCTACTTTATATGTGTGACGCCTGCCACAGCATGGCTTTATAAGCAGTGTGTATGTCCGTAACCAGGATTTGAACCTGCAAATCCTGGGCCACTGAAGCAGGACTGAGAAGTTAACTACTGGGCCACTGGGCCAGCCCCTCACTGTGTTCTTAATTTGTATTTTCTGATGGCTAGTGATGTTGAACATCTTTCATGAACTTATTTGCCACTTGTGTATTCTGTTTTGTGTAATGTTTAAATTTTTTTGAAATGTGCCCATTTTTTAATTAGATTGTTTTTTTAACCTCTGAATTTGAGAGATCTTTTAAAAAGATATATTCTAGATTAGAATATTTTGTCAGATAGGTGGTTTGCCAATATTTTCTCCCAGTCCGTAGTTTGTCTTCTCATCCTCTTAAGAGGGTCTTCTATTTAATGGCATTTTTAATTTTGATGAAGTCTTACTTATTGATTTTTCTGTTACGGATCATTGCTATGGACTGAATATTGTACCCAACCTCCTCTCCCCCCAAATTCATATGTTGAAGCATTTGAGTAGTAATTAGGTCATAAGGGCGGAGCCTCAATGAATGGGATTAGTACCTTTATACGAGGAAACACCGGAGAGCCTATACTCTCTCTCTCTTGCCTCTACCAATTGAAGATACAAGGAGAAGACAGCCATCTGCAAACTAGGAAACGGGTCCTGACCAGAACTTGACCCTGCTGGCACCCTGATCTTGGACTTCGTAGCCTCCAGAACTGTGAGAAATCAATCTGTCGTTGAAGCCATGCAGTCTGTGGTATTCTGTTGTAGCGGCTTGGACTGACTAAGACAATCATGCTTTTGGTGTCATGTCTGGGAACTTTTTAAAATTAAGGATTTAATTTCCTTAATAAAGTGTGATTCATTTACATATTCATTATTGAGTGAGTTATGGTCTTTGTGCCCTTTGAGGAATTGCTCCATGTCATCTAAGTGTTCAAGTTTATGTGTGTAGAGTTGTCTGTAGTGCTCACTTATCACTTTGATGATGTCTGCAGGCTCTGCAGTGACATCCCTGCTCCATTCCTGATACCAGAAATTTGTGTCTTCTCTCCTCTGCTTTGTCAGTTTTGCTAGAGGTTTTTTCACTATTTTGTCTTTTTAAAGAGCTGAATTTTTATTTCATTGATTATCTCTATCTTTCTGTTTTCAATTTTACTAATTTCTGCTTTTTATTATCTCTGTCCTTCTTGCTTTGGGTTTATTTTCTCCGCTTTTTTCTAGGTTCTTGAGGTGGGGGCTTAGATCATCGATTTGAGATTTTCCTCTTTTCTGATATATGCCTTTAGTGCTATAAATCTTTCTCTCCTCATCTCTTTGGCTACGTACCACACATTTATACGTGTTATCATTTTATTTTCATTTAGTAACAGATTTCTTGATTTCCCTCAAAATCTCCTCTTAGGCCCATTGTTTACCTAGAAGTGTGCTGCTTGGTTTCCAAGCGTTTTGAAATTCTCCTGTTATTGTTCTGTACTTGGTTTCTAGTTTGATTCCATTATATTAGAGAACATACTCTGTATAATTTCAATTCTATTAAGTTTGTTGAGATTTATTTTATGGCCTAGGATATGGTATATCTTGATAAATGCCTCATGAGTGTTTAAAAAGAATGTGTCTTCTGCTCTTGTTGTGGAGAATATTCTATAATTGTGAATTCAATGCTGTTGGTTGACGGTGTTGTTGATTTATTCTATATACTTGCTGATTTTCTGCCTAGTTTTTCTATCACTTATTAAGAGGAGGGTGTTGACATCTCCAACTCTAAGCGCAAATTTGCACTTCTATCTGCGGTTCTGTTTGCTGTTCTGATGTTTGGAGCACGTACATTTAGGATTGCTATGTCTTCTTGGGGGAATTGACCCTTTTATCATTATGTAATGTCCTCTCTGTCCTTGGTAATTTTCTTCACTCTGAAATCTACTTTATCTGATATTAATATAGACACTCTTACTTTCTTTTCACTAATGTTTACGTGGTATATCTTTTCCATCCTTTTATTTTCAATCTTTCTATAGCGTTATATTTGAAGCGAGCTTTTGTAGACAGCGTACTGTGAGTCATGATTTTTAATCCACCCTTGCCAATCTCTGCCTTTTAATTAGTCTATTTAGACCATCTACATGTAATGTGATTATCGATATATGAGGGTTTATTTGGGCTATTTCATTTGTTTTCTGTTTATCCCATCTGTTTTTCTTCTCTGTTTGTTATTCCTGCCTTCCTGCATGTTACTTGGACAATTTTTTTATATAATTCTATTTTGATCTATCTGTAGTGTGTTTGAGTATATATTTTTGTATAGATTTTTTCAGTAGTTGCATTAGGTTTTACATTATACATACAGAATTTATTACAGTATACTGTATCCACATTTTACCCATTTAAGTGAGGTGTAGTAACCGTAGCTTCTTTTAAGTCCCTATGCCTTCCACCATTTATGATATAATTGTCTTAACTATTTCCTCTATATAGACAGAACCACATCATACAATCTTATAATTTTTCTTTCAGCTATCAAATCTAATTTTAAAAACTCAGAGAAGGAAACTCTATTGTATTTACCTATGTATTTATTTTCCCATTGTTCTTTCTTCCTTGTTTATGTTCCAAGTTTCCTTCTTGTATCATTTCCTTTCTGTTTCAACAACTTCCTTTGGCCATTTCTCAGGGTGGGTTTGCTGGCAACAAATTCTTTATTTTCATTTCATATGAGAATGTCTTGGTTTCCCCTTTATTCCTAAAGGATATTTTCACTGGCTATAGAATTCTGTGTTGACAGATCTTTTCTTTCAACACTTACACAATATTGTAGCTCTTCCTTTTAGCCATGGCTTCTGATAAGAAATTCGCTGTCCCTTGAACTGTTTTTCTTCCAGAGACGAGGGGGTGGTGTCTGTTGATTTCTTTTCTCACTCAAGTTAGGATTTCCTGGTTCTTGTTTTGACAGCGATTTTCAATTGTATCCTGGACGTTTTAGATATTGCCTTGGGACACTCTGGATCTTATTTAAATCTTCTGTTTTAGCAGGTCTCCTCTGACACTGTGTGAGGAGGGGAAGGGAGGTACCCTCTAAGTACTTGCTGGGTGGAGGTGGAAGTCCAATTCCCCTGTCGGTCTCCATCACCATTCCAGTGAGGAGGGTCACCTCATGGAATTTCAGGCTCCCCTCTGGGCCTGTGCTGACACAACTCTAGCAGTAGGGGAAGGGATGCCTCATTACCCCTTGAATGGGGTGGAAATCCAGGTTTATCATGTGCTCTCTTCTGATAGGAGATTGTTGACACCTGGAGGGATTGAAAGCCAAGGCACCCCACTTGGCTTTCTCTGATATTATCCCAGGGGTAGAATGGTAGAGTGTTGTATGTGTGTCGGGGGGTGCCTGTTACAGTGGAGTGATGAGAGTTGAAGTCTAGGCTTCCCTTTCAGCCTTTGATGATGAGTGTGGGTCCCAGTTTTTCCCATGGTGTGAGGCTAGAGAGGGCAGTTACTGTCTCAAAGTTTTCTGCCTGATTTGGCTTTCCCTTTCCTGGTCCTCTGGCTAGCGAAAGCATGTTTTTCTTGGAAATTTTTTGTTTGCATCTCTTGGTATTTCCAGGTTGTAGGCTTCTCCAGCACCCAGTCCAGACATATGAGGCAAAAAGAAAACACAAGGAAATTACTTCCATGTTATTCCTTGGGTCACAAAGTTCCTAGTTTGTCTTCTTCTCCCCACTTTTCAGAGTCTCCCTATGTTTCTTTAAGGTACAAAGTCCAGGGTTTTTAGTTGTATTTAGCAGTAAGAATAGGGAAAAGTGTATCTACTTCACGTTATCCAGAACTGGAAGCCCTTTTAAATTTCTATTTTTATATATATCTTACAGCAGTCATATAATATTAATATAATTCGGCATATATTGAATTACAAATAAATATAAAAACACATATATAGAAGGTACATGCACAATTTTCTTTTTGTGAGGAAGATTGTCACTGAGCTAACATCTGTGTCAATCTTCCTCTGCTTTATGTGGGATGCCACCACAGCATGGCTTGATGAGTGGTGCTGGGTCCATGCCCAGGATCCAAACCTGTGAACCCTGGGCCGCTGAAGAGGACCACGAGAACTTAACCACTGTGGCACCAGGCTGGCACCTCAATGGTTTTACTAATGGAGTGGTAGTCAAATGCAGATTGCAGACCACTGGTATAATCACAGCAGCATGGATTTGTTTCTTGGCCTGGATCTTCTACTAACTTTTACGATTTGGAGCCTTCTTTTTTTCACCTCTAAATTGAAGCAATTAGTAAGATGGTCTCTAATACTACTTCTCCCTGTAAAATTCTACAAACAATACCAGCCAGTATTCCTTCCCAAAGATATAAACCACCACATGAAAATTGTTTCCATTATTTACGTTTTTTTAAAAGCATTTTTAATTCCTAAAAATTATTCATTCTTTCAAGGATAAACTTTTATCCAATTTGTATTATAATAACTTAATCAAGATTGATCTCATGCATGTAATTGTTACCCAAAAACAGCAAAATTGACTTGATTAAAAAGAGTCCATTTTTCTAATTTTCTGTGATTTGTTAAGTTCAGGGTTGCATTATCCGATTAAGCAATTTAGTGTTTATTATTAGTATTTAGTATTATTAACAGAAATTTATTTTTTCACTGTTCTGGAGGCTGGAAGTCTAAGATCAAGGTGTCAGCAGGGTTGGTTTCTGTTGAGGCCTCTTGGCTTGCAGATGGCTGCCCTCTTGCTGCCTCCTCACATGCTTGTACCTCTGGACTCACATGTCCCCTGGTCTGTGTGTCTCAATCTCCTCTTCTTACTAGGATTCCAGTCAGATTGGATTAGGGCCCATTCGAATGGCCTCATTTTTAACCTAAGGGCCTTGTCTCCAAATACAATCACATTCTGAGGTTCTGGGGGTTAGGGCTTCAATAGACGAATTTTGGGGGGGACACAGTTCAGCCCATAACAGCTACTCCTTCCGCTATTAAAAAGTAAATTCTTTACATTAAGATTTTGGGATTAGGTCCAGAAGGGCTGTTTTATAATGACCATAGCTTTAGTTTGGCTAATACAGTACAGTGGGAGGTGGTTTGTGTGAGTGTGTGTGTGTGTCACATATTTGTTCACAAGAAACTAGCCTTCCCTGGGTTGTTTCAAGGCTCTGGGCTGTCAAAATGCTCCACAGATATGCAGTTTAGCAGCACCTAAGACTGTGGGTCCGATAGAGATACTATAGGCCAAACGGAATAGCGTTGCTTATTTTTTTAACTGAAAACTCGATTATTTCATCACTTGTATCATTACGCAAATCCATGACTTCGTAATCTTGAAAACTGGGATTGGTTTGTTAAAATAGAAAGTTGTCTTTTGGAGGCTGGCCTGGTGGTGCAGTGGTTAAGTGCACACGTTCCACTTCAGCAGCCCGGGGTTCGCCGGTTCGGATCCCAGGTGCGGACATGGCATCACTTGTCAAGCCATGCTGTGGCAGGCATCCCACACATATAAAGTAGAGGAAGATGGGTACCGATGTTAGCTCAGGGCCAGTCTTCCTCAGGGAAAAGAGGAGGATTGGCAGCAGTTAGCTCAGGGCCAATTTTCCTCAAAAAAAACCCCAAAAAACAAAAAACAAGAAAGTTGTCTTTTAACATAATTTTACTAGATTTTAAAAGTCAATTTTAAACCTCCTTTATTCTACCTGCTTTTGAACCATGTGCTTATAATTTTTAAAGTACTATATTTTAACATTAAGAAAATTAGATTGGCACTTATATTCTAGCCAATTAACAAAAAGTATGGGTTGGAAAGTAGCAAAACAAATACTTTACAAAAATCACTTGTCAGAGATATTTCATGAAGCTAATTAATTTCTGTCATAATAAAATACTGTAAAAAAATATATATATTCTATCACTTACTTTCCAAATATAGCATACATCACAGTTTTGATTTCTGAAAGCAGAACTGATGTTCTCCTGAGGTGTCAAATTTGATTTGAATATTCAATTTAAAAACCTACGAAATGTCTTGCTAATTTAAAAAAATGGTGTTTTAGATTTTAATTCAGCTTAATGTATTTCACCACTATGAATTCTCTGAAATTTTATGCATCTTTAAATGATTCTATTTTAAAAGTTTCTAGATATAATCCTTGTTAGCAGAGCCAATCCCTCCCACAATCTATTAGTCTTATTTATATTTTATTCCTGCAACTGCTTTTCTCAGTCCTTATTTCAATTTATGAATATCTTTTCTGCCCAGGTAATAGTGCTATTATTCACATTCAAAAAAGTGTTCTAGCAGAAACAGAAATAAAGTAAATGTTCAATCATAGAGAGTCACAAACCATATTATAGAATACTCTGCAGCCATCCCAAATGTTTCCGAAGAATATTTAATAACCTTAGAAAAATGCTTTGTTACAGTAAGTGGAAAAATCAGATCAACAAACATTATTATTATTATTATTATTTTTGGTGAGGAAGATTGGCCCTGAGCTAACATCTGTGCCAATCTTTCTCCATTTTGCATGTGGGATGCTACCACAGCATAACTTGATGAGCGATGTGTAGGCTGTGTCCAGGATCGAAACCTGCGAACCCCAGGCTGCTGAAGCAGAGCCCACAAACTTAACCACTATGCCACTGGGCCAGCTCCAACAAACACTATTTTTAATATGATCCCACACACACACTCACACAGAAAAAACAGAAGAGAACAGAAGGTTAATATTAACTCGAGTTAAGAGATGATAGATGATTTTTATTATTTTAATTTAGATTTTTTCCCAAATTTTCTAGATTAATATGTATTACTTTTACAATTAGAAGAAGAATAATACATGTTATTCCAAAATAGAAGCACAGCTGAGGTAGTTGATTTGGGGGGAAGCCAGGCCATTAGATTATGCTGTCCAGTTTTTTGGCAGCATTTTAAACGAGAGTCATTCACTCATTCAGTAAACAATCATTGAACTGTTACCAAGTAGCAGCATCTTATTCTACTCCAGGTATAATAATTGGTTCTGGAAACTCTTGAGGAGGAGTATGTGGAGATGATGACAGAATGGTTCCCACAGGGATAGGATGCAAGTAAAATCAATACCATGTGACAGGCGCTGGAACAATAGCCCTAAGGGAGTGCCATACGCCTATCTGAGCAGGAGAGCTCACTGTCACTGAGGCAGACTGGATCACAAGACCAGAACTTACCAGAACCTCACTGAGTCCCACAAGGAAGTGTCTGTCTGATTCAGAGTTGGTTTCTGTGACTTGAGCTTTTGAACAGGGTAGATATAAAACTCTGCTATCTTCAAAATTTTTAATCTTTAAACTGTAGATGAACAGTTATTCAGAAAGTACGTTAAGAAGCATTTGCTGTGTTCTGGTGAGGGAAACAAGAGTCTTGCCATCAGGAAGCTGAGAGTGGAAATCAAGTGTTTTTCTCCGCCTTGTATAATATGGACAGCTGTGATCATTTTACCTAAAATTTTTGTGTAAAATGAGACAAAAAGAATTAGAAAATGTATAGTTTTCCTTCTTTTGTTTTGGTTGTGAAGAAGGTTAGAGCTAGATCTTACGGCAGAAATCGTGGCTATTAGTCAAGATATTTGTGCTACTTGTTTATTTTGACAAAAATTTTTCTATTTGTTAAAACGGCTTTATTGTTTTTTGAAAAGGACACAGGTGGCAAATCATAAATTAAAGCCACATAAATGATTTATCGTTTAATTGCAAAGTATTTAAAATTCGGTATAAAAACAAAGAAAATGTATTTGGTAAAGGAAATAAAGAATAAAATGAATCTTCCTCGTCGGTGACTTAAATTGTTTTATTTCTCCAAAGCAAGTAAAATTTATTTCAATAACTAAATTTTTTAAAAGTTCACCTTGCAAGGTCAGATGTAGATGAACACGTATTGAAATAAAATAAAGAGAAGACAAGATGTGTCGGGCACTGGTGGGATCGCTGTGGCACGGACACATGAACCAGCAGTCAGATCCCATTATCTACACTTGTCAGCTTGGGCATCTAATCACAGCAGCAAAGCGCAAAGGTTAAGGTACTCTAGAATGTTCTTCTTTCATCTAAAAGAGTAAATACCTAATTGTTTGCTTGAATACATTCTGAAACAAGTCTCAAATTTAATGATTTTTCTCTTTTTTTCAGTTTAGGAGGACTTCAGTTTTCCTAGACAGTCTGGATGACTGACCAACAAAACAAAACATATTTATAAAAAGTATGTATAATATATATAAAGAATTTATGTATTTAAAATAAGTATAAAATTAATATTTAATTCAAGAAGTAAATATTCTATTTAAAGCTATGTGAGGCAGAGATTTTTAGTCTGAATGCATATGAGATCAAATGTGTAAATAATTCAATTTTAAAATAGTAAAGTATGGGAAAGAAGGTTTACTGTGGTTGAAACAACATGATTTTTTAGGATTGTGTGTTTGAGGATAAGAATTAATAAAGAAAATGCAGCAAGAGGATTAGATAAAATATAGCTTTAACTTCATATAAGTGATCTCATTTTAATAATGCAGGCTTTCTTCCTAGTGGATTATAAATTTTATAGTAATAAGTGAATTCAGAAATAAGACCATTTAAAATTTTTCTAAGCCAAGAAAAGCAAATTATTTTTTCTTAAACTATTAAAACTATTTTTCCTGGTTATGTCACTAAGAAATAAATCTGCCAGATTCTTTCCCTTAAAAAGTTCATTTTCCAAATCAAGCATTAGAAACCACATACAAGAAATTTCAGCTCAAAAATATTTTTTTTCCAGGAAGGAACCCAAAAAGTAACTTTGGATTATACCTCCTTTCTTCTTTCTTATTAATTTTTCAAAATTTAGTCAGTGCTTTATAAAACATACTGAATAAAAAGAAGGCAAAGTCTCACAAAATGACATGCACTAAAGAGAATAACTTAGGTTATCGAATATTATCAACTAACGGGATGGATTTGATAGTCATAGTTGGAAAATGTTTGGCTATGACAATAAGTGAGATCCACTAAGAATGGAGGAAAAGTTTGTATCCCTGAAGCCAATGGGCCTTGAAAATAGGATTAGAAGAATTGCATCTTTACAAAAAAATTAATGTGCTGCTGTTAATGGTTTCTGAATTTGAATGTTGGGTTGACTTAATGAAAGCTGATGTGCACCATTCGACTTGGCAGCTCTCAGCAATAGCCTTCTGAGTATATCGAGGTCCAAGGAAAAAGTGCTTCAGTCTGTTTGCTACAGAAGACCTGAGCAAATTTCATGACACCTTGGAGCCAGCAAATTTTAGTTCTTATTATAACAGCAGAGTCGAAGTTATTACTAAAATTATTACTGTCCAAGAAGGAATGATGTTTAGAGAATCAAGTCTAAAAAAAAAGGGGGTATAACACGGAAATGTAAATGTAGGTATTTTGCATGTGTGCAAAAAGTAAAGTCTTCAATATTTTGGACAAAAAATTTTTAAGTTCGGTCATGACTTTAAAAATTGGAGAAATATAGCCTAAAGAGTACTTTTAAAAACTTAAAGCTAAAGACTGGAAACTTGATCAATTTCTTCTAGCCCATTGATGAGTATAAAAGCAAATAAAATGTCCTCCAATAGCCAAGACAACTGACTTTTTAGAAAAAGTGGGTCTGAAAAATCAATACATATACTCAGCTCCCAGATTGATTAAAGTTCCTAAGAAACAAAATAATACTAAGAGTAATAATGGAAAATAAAAACTATAGATGGATATGTTTCTGATCAGATTAGGGAATGCCTTTATAAGCAATATAAACAAAGGCAGGAAAAGATGTTTACAAAGTGGCTTGAAAGCTATAACCCCTAAAAAATTAAAAGATGAATGAGAAAAAGTATTTGCTCTTATATTTAACAAAGGAATAGCATTCTTTACATATAACAACCTCTTATTCATTAATATGCAGAAAAGGAATATCCTAATATAAAAACACATAAAGAATTTAGAATATAATATTCAAAAAAGAAGACATACAAGGTTCAATAAGCACATTAAAATGTTTAAACTCACATAACTAAAAATTACAATGAAAAATTCAAGTTTTGCCTATAAATTAATTATACAGAGGGAGGGTATTTAAAAATTTAACACTCTTACACATAGCTAGTACGTGTTGTTTTTAGCTTAAAATAACCTTTATTTTTATTTACTCTTGTTCACATATGTCTATTTTCGTTCATTCTCTTTGCAGATCTGCACTCATCTAGAACTTAAAGTGTAGTCACACTGGCATCGAGTTTATTCCTCACTGGGATCATTTGTGATTTTGTAGTTGAAAGCTTGTCTTTAAGGTCCGTCTATCCTTTTTGGGGGTCTCTGACTCTAAGAGCATATCTGTTTTTTCTTTGAATTTTTGAAATCTGCTTTCTTAAAGAACAAATCATTTTTCTTTTGGTGAAAATTAACTTCACAAGTTCATTTCTTTTCTCTTTTATTTTCCATGAAATCATCTGCAAGATAAGGTAACATTCTGTCACATGCTCAGATTTCAGTAGAAGAAGATTTTTGGAAGATGTCTGTATGATTGATGTCTCCATTAGTACCTTAATTTTTTATTGTGCCAGTTTTGTGACATTATTTAACCCGATCTTACAGACTATAATTTATGAACACTTTTAAACAAACAAAAACAACAATATAAACTATTTATCATTTACATTAATCATCTATCATCCATCCATCCAGCCAGCCAGCCAGCCAGCCAGCCAGCCAGCCAGCCATCATCTTTATCCCCATGCATACAACTTCCAGTGCTCAATTGTATAAGAAGGAGGACGTCTTGGGACCATATATTCTCTTTCATACATCTGCTTTCCACATTGGTATACAATTTCTCTGATCCTCACTTTCTTAGGCTGTAAAATGGTTGTACTAGGAGTCAGGATCCTTTCAGCCATAACATTGCATGTTTCTACTCAGTTTTCTTTCTCTGCTCTTCATTTTATCTGGACAAAGCCTATAGTACTTCTAGACTGACTCCCATTCAAATGAGGTTATTCTCAATCCTCTTTCTGATTATTAAATTGTGAATTACTGGACACTCCCAATATCATGCATCTGTTTTTGCCATTCATGCTCTTCAAAGTATCTGCTTTTAATTATTCGAGCAATTTCTTTACCTTGAACTTCTAGCCTAAATTCTTTTACATTTGTCATATAGTACTCCAATTCCCAAAGTGTGTTCCCTGGAACATTTGCTATGTGAAATGTTAAGATATGCTACATGATAAGCAACAACAGCAGCAAAACGAGAGGGGTTATGAGGTCAAAAATGTCTAGAAAGTCGTGGGTTAAATGAAATAAAATTTTTGTAGGACTTCTCAGTGCCTTTAAATGCTAATTTATATTGAGAATTTAAATGCCAATTTAATTTGAAGAATATCCTACAGGATTAGCATTCATCTTTGGAAATTGTTGTAAGTACCTCTGCCTACTTCTGCGTACCCAGATCACGTTGCCGTGGAGTCTTGATTAGTCATTGAACCTTCTTTCTAAGATGCTATTTCCATCCACTGCCAGAAGTCCATTATTCCAGTAATGTGAGCCATGATTCAAAAGAGGAAATCCCATTTCATGAACGTAATTTATACGAGCAGCTATTTGCCTGCTATGTCCTGTTTTCTTTTCCAAAGTTCAAACATCCAGAAGGGATTAAAACCACTGAATGCTCTCAAATCCTTCAAGCTTTCTATGTATAATTTGGAAGTCACTGGAGATACATACCATGTTTCTTTCAGGTATTATCTATTGTCCATTCTTTCGTCATTCCGCAAAAATGAGGAGCAATCGGCAAACTCTCAGATCTCAGGCGCCTACTATAGAAGTTGTAATAACCAATTCCACGGGAATTTTCTGCTTGTTATGGGGAGCTCCAGTGATTTTGAGATTTTTTTTTTCTTTTTCTTGTTTCTCTTTATTCACTCTTTTGCATTCAGTAATTTATCAGCTTCTTAAAAGTAATTGTAATTCTCCAGGGCTTCTTTAGGATTCTCCGCCCCTGCTTCCTTCTCAATTATTTCCAACACCCTACAGGAATCTTTCACACTATTGAGAAATCAGAGTATAAGAAGCAGTTATTTACACAGCTTACTTTCTTCCTAAGTCGGACATGTAAGTTCCTGTAAGTCTCATATAACTGATGAGTGCTTTCAGACTTCTCTAGAGACTTCATCTAATCTCACTTTGAAACATCTTTTCCACACTGATGATTTCCAAATGTATTTCTGGCCCTCATCTCTTTCCTGAACTCTTGGCTCAAATATTCAGCTATAGTTGTTATTTCTGGGTTGAATGTCTAGTGGCAACTCAAACTCAACATAGTCAAAGTAGAAATCTTACTTCTTCTAAACCTTACTTCCTCCCTACCTTCTCTGTCTCAGTCATCAGCATCACCATCAGGCTCATTGGTCAGAAACTTAAGAGTCTTTCATAACTCCCCTGTTCTCTCACTCCCTGTAAACCTCTGATTCATCAGCAAGACTTTCAGTTCTGCCTCCAAAATAGACCCTGCATCTTTCGATTTCTTAGAATCTCTACTACAACCATAGGTGCCCGAGCCACAAATGTCTCAAACTGGACAGCAGCAAGTCTCCTTACTGGTGTCTCTGCTTTGACTCTCTTCTCTTATACACAGTAGCCAGAGAGAGATCTTTTAAAAAAAATGCTAATTAAATCTTATCCCTCCCTGGTTTAAAGCCTTCCAATGGTACAGCAGTGCACTGAGAATGGAACAAAAACTCTTCACCATAGCTTTCCAGCCCCTTTGTGGTCTGGCTTCTACTGGCTCTGTGATCTCATCTCACGCACTTGCCCCTCTTTTCCCGTGCCTTGAAAATGCCAAGGACATTCCTGCCTTAGGCTCTTTGCACCAGCTGTTCTCTAGGCCTAGTGTCATTCCCCCAGATCTCCTTAAGTCGGGCCCCTTCCCATCACCCAGATTTTGGCTCAAATAAACTCAGTGAAATCTTCTCTCCTCCCCGCTTCCCAAGAGTGCCCCACTCCCCACCACCCTCCCCAAAAGTCAGTCTCATTACTATTGGATTATTTTTATTCATTGCAATTATTATTATCAGAAATCATCTTATTTATTGCTTTCCTTTTTAATGTGATTTCTTATGGTCGGGACCTTGTCAAACCTCACAGCTGCATACCCAGTGCCAGTTTAGCATCCGGCGCAGAGAAGGCCTCAGCATATCACTGTGGTATCTGCAAAACATGAATGTCTTCAGCTCTCCTGAACCTCAGGCAAACTCGCTTTTTGTAAGTTCCTGGTAAACTGACCAGAAAACTTTTTTCCTGGTAATAGGAAACTGCGAGAAAACTGCCTTTATTCGAACTTTAAAAGAAAATCAAATACATTTCCTGACATTACAAAAAAAAAGCCTCCTAGAGAATTCAGAAGGGCATCAAGAATAATTCCACAGTTCTGGCCCTGCTGCATCTGATCCATTAGGAAAATCACACTCTCCCATGGGCGAAGAGAACCACTTCATAAGGAAGCAGGCAGGGAAAGTGCCATGTAGGCCTTCTGACACCATCGAACTCAGAGAGAAGACATTCAAGTCTCTTCTAGAGCAGGGAACAGCACAAGCTCACTGGGGACATCCAAGGGTCTATTACTGGCCGTGGGAAGGAGGTGCTAAGAGGAGAATATCTTGTCATGTCCTGTCCTGCACCAGAGACAGAAGTCAAGACATACATACATACATAAATACATAATGAATAAACGAATAAATAGAACAAAATACAGTAAAATGCAACCCAATACAAAAGGAAACACGCATCTTGGTTTGTTTGGGTATGTGTGTGTATTCTCGTGCAGCGAAAGGGGAGGGGCAAGGGAGGTGGAGAAGGGAGCTACATAATTTGCCCGGCCCACTGCAAAATGGAAAAATTATTAACAATTCCAAGAGGGTGACAGGTAGCAGATCATTGCGGCAGAGCATTCCACCAAGCAGGGCCCTTTGAGGTCAGGGCCCTGTCACCTGCACAGTCACACCCCCACGAAGCCCGCCCTGGTGGGAGGAGATTAGAATTCATCTCTGAAAAGTGGGAAGCACCCCCACTGCCCCCGCCCCCGCCAGGACAACAACAACAACAACAACAACCAGAAACAACTGCCCAGATTAGAGCAGATGGTGCCCAATCTTGATGGTGGTTCCAGTGATGGTGGTGGCGCTGGGTGGAGCTGGGAGCACCACTCCTGCAAAGCAGACTTTAGAGTGATGGAAGAGGAAAGAAAGCAGTTTCTGAGGCTCCAGAAGAAGAAGCGCCAGACACAGAGCATAAGGTAAAGGGAAAGAGGCCACAGCAGACCTCCTCCTGCCTTTCTGGAGACGGTGCCTTTCCTTTCGGAAGAGATCGTCTTCTGAATTCAGCCACTTGCGTGTGGCTGGTGCCTTGGGAGCTGCGGTGGAGTGGGTGGGGTTGGGTATCAGGGTGTGTCAGAGAGACAAAAAAGGTAGACACAGGTTTAAGTACATTTCCGTGGATTGGCTTCCTGCCCTCTTTGGCAACAATCCCAAGTGCTCCTAGAAGGAGCGGGGATGTCAGCGGGTTTCCGAGGACCCTCTCTTTTCTTCCTCCTCTGACGCTCCGAAGGTAAGACCCACGGAGCACCGCAGGGCTCGTTATTCTGGGGTCCCCCACAGGTCCCCTCGCAGGTAGCAGTGCGGAGTCCCCAGGCATTTGGAAGAGGTGGAGGGGACCGTGGGGACCCGGCAGCTCGCGGCTCCGGGTCGGAGGAGCGCGCCCCGTCCGTCCGTCCGCGGTCGGGCAGCCCGCCCAGCCGGGACCGGGGTCCAGCCGGCGCCCCGCCGATCGGTCCTGCCCGGGCTCGGGGAACCGCGGGCGGAGGGGGCGGCGACCGGGCACCCTGAGGCCCCTGCGGCCGCGGCTCTGCGGCTCGGCGCCCGCCGGGAGGTGGCCCGCAGGGCCCGCCCCCCGCTCCCCGCTCCCCGCTCCCCGCTCCCCGCTCCCCGCTCCCCGCTCCCGTCCCCGCCCCGCGCCCCCCCGCCCGGCCCGGCCCGGCCCGGCCCCGCGCGCCGCGGCGGCTGCTCCCCGGCGGCGGCGCCTCCCGCGCGGTGCCCGCGCTCCCCGCGGCGCGGTCCGCCCGCCTCGGCCATTTTCCTCCTCCCGCCCCTCCTCGCCCCTCCCCTCCCGAGCCGCGTCCCCTCGCCCTCCCCCCGCGCGGGGACTTTTCCGGAAAGTTTTTATTTTCCGCCTCGGCCCTGGGAGAGACGAGCTCCCGGCTCGCGGCACAAACTTTGCGGCGGCCCGGCGCTGCGGCCCTCGGCGCGCCCGCGAGCGATGAGCGCCCCGCCGGTCCTGCGGCCGCCCAGCCCGCTGCTGCCCGCGGCGGCGGCGGCGGCGGCGGCGGCGGCCGCGCTGGTCCCGGGCTCGGGGCCGGGGCCCGCGCCCTTCCTGGCTGCCGTCGCCGCCCCGGCCGGGGGCATCTCGTTCCATCTGCAGATCGGCCTGAGCCGCGAGCCGGTGCTGCTGCTGCAGGACTCGTCCGGGGACTACAGCCTGGCGCACGTCCGCGAGATGGCTTGCTCCATCGTCGACCAGAAGGTAAGGCGCCCCGCCGCCCCGAGCCCGGCGCCTCCCCGCCGCGCCAACTTTCCGGCTCCGGGGGCTCCGCCGGGGACCAGCCTCGCCGGCGCTCGGGAGGGTCTGGCACCGGCCGAGGTTGGACGCCCGCAGCCGAGGCACTGCGCTCCCTTGTTGTCCAGGTCTCTCCTGGCCCCATCATCTTCTTGTATTGCCCATTGCTCTCCAGTCTGCATCCTCCTCACCCATTTCCATCCCTCTCAGGACTTTTCCAGGTATCTTGCCCGTTTCTCGTCGCGCCTCCCCCTCCCCTTAAGACTTCCCGGCTCTCCCCTCTCTTCCCTCTGGACCCTGGACCAGCACATTCCTGGCGCCGGAATCCTCCTTCCTGCACCAGAGTTCCCCCCGGGACACGCTCCGCACGATTTCAGCACCACTCCCTTCCCCTGCAGGCCCCTCTCCCAGCTCAGATGATGCTGAGGAGTTCTTTGGAATGATCTGGAGATGAGGAATTTCTCACCTGTCAAATAAGCTTTTAAGGGAGGATGATGGACTTGGCCAGCTGTGAAAACAACTGACCAGACCACAACTACCCACCTTCTTGTCGTCTTTTAGTCCCACATTTATGTGAACATGGGAGCAAATTTTTCAACGGAAAATCTGAAAGTTGCAGCCCTCTTGCTTTTCGTCCCTGGGGCACTGAGAGGGGGCCTTTAAGGGGGGGGGGGCGACGGGAAGGGGGACCAACATTTAAAAGGTAGAGATATTGCCCAGGAGCACCCCGAGGCTGGCTGTGCCTTTAAGTTTGGGACTCTGGACAGCGGCCACCAAAGGCGGGTTGGAAAAAGGACCATTATCTGGGCCAGGCCACCCCGGGAGGAGACCCAGCTGGCCCACCACTGTTTATAGTGCAGTTCTGAATTTCAGGTCGTCTCTGTAGCCATCCAGAGGGATGGCGCACGGAAAAGGGTGATAAGAGAGTAAAGAAGAGGGGCTATGGCGCCAGTCTTCTGAGTATAAACTGCCAGGGTTTAGGGGGTGGAGAGAGGTCTCTCAAGGTGCTGGATTTCAATCCTGGAGGACTGGCTAGTACTTGCCTTGTAAAAGATCACTTGAATAATCGTTAATGCTTTCTTTAAACTATTTGGAACAGAGTTTGCTAAACCTGAGTGTTGTGAATTGTGGCACTGAGCACAGGAGTGTTAGGAAAAGCCCTAGGGAAAAATCAGGAGTCTACAGGAAGTTGTAAAAGTTTTGGAGGCCCGACTAAGGTAGCAGTGAGTGCCAGGAATTTTTGTGTATTGAATAGTGTGACATTTTATATTGCATGCAACTCTCAGTTTTTTGCAACTTCCCTGTATATGACAAAATTTGTCTAATTCTGGCACAAGTTGTATCATGCACCTCGTCCTCCTCAATATTGAGGACTGTCTGCTGCAGGCAAGCAGGAGCGCTCTCCTAGGCACTTCCTTAATGGAAGTGGTAGTCTGCAGCAGTCTCCATTAGGGTGCGGACCAGTTGATTAAAGAACAATGCTGGATAAGCAGATAAACAATGTATAATAAAACTTCTCCAAAAGCTAATGCATTGTATAGAATTTTAACTTACCTAAATTCTAAAGCAAGTGATAGAGTTACAGGGAATATTCAAATTGGGTCAAATTAGTATGGGCAGACTGTTCTGGACCAGCTTTAAAACACACACACACATACATACATACATATACACCTTGATGAAGTTTAGGATGGGAAGAAACATGTATGGTTCAAGAGGTTTGGGATTGGGATTTTGAATGGAGGCTGGATTCCAGTTATCTCAGCAGCTACCAGGAGGGATGTTACATGGAGGGAGCAAAGTGAGTGCAGAGGGAGAGGGGTAGCAGGTGCCCACGGAGCGCAGCTGGTCTGAGGGTCATGTCTAGAGTGTTCAGAGAAAGAGAGTACAGTTATGAAAAGGCCTTGAAATTAAAGTGAACTCAGATTACGAGAAGCTTCAGCAATCTACACAGAGATATCGAACCAAGGACACCTGGAACATGGATTTGCTGTGTGGAAGAGGTTTTAGGATGCCAAAAATTTTATGGCGTAAAGAAAACTGGAGTTCAGTCATGAGCTAATTGAGACCTGAACCCAAGCTCTCGAGGAGAGACCTGGGGAGATACTGGAAGGGGACGATCATTGGCCCTGTGGACTGGTTTACAAGGCGACCCCTTCCTTTTTTTTTCTTTTGTATTTACTCTCGTCATTTTTCTGTCTCTAAAAGAAGAGTTTGAACAATCTGATTGCTTGGCAGAGCCAAGGCAAAGATCTCACTTGCACTTTTTTTTTTAAAGGCTATGGCAAAGGGACAGTTAGATTTTGACATGTGGATTGGAGAGTTATTCATATATAGGATGCTGTCAATAAATATTTACTGGATGGTGGGTTAAGACAGGAGAAGTTGCATCTATCTATTTGTCTGTCTGTCTGTCTGTCTATCTTCTGGCATCTGTCTTGAGCTACATTATCACCCCAGGCATAAACAAGATTAGGAGGGCTGTGTGTCCATCATGGGATCCTAGGGATGTTTGCTTTGTAACAGTAGAAATGGCAGCGAGGGTCACTTTGGAATTAGGGCAGTGGGAGGAGGTTTTTTGCCCCTTATTTCACCTTCTCTTGAAGTACTTTCTGAAGATAGCAACTGAAGAAGGATAACGAGAGAGAGAGAGAGAGAGAGAGAGAGAGAGAGAGAGAGAGAGAGAGGGAGGGGGAGGGGGAGGGGGAGGGGGAGGGGGAGGGGGAGGGGGAGGGGGAGGGGGAGGGGGAGGGGGAGGGGGAGGGGGAGGGGGAGGGGGAGGGAGGGAGAGAAAGAGAGAGAGAAGGGGGCTGGAGAATGAATGTTTTAGGAGAGAGCTGAGAAGTTGAAGTCATTTCCAGTTTACTGTGTAGGCTGGAATCATGTTGAGCGTGCAGCCGTTCTCCTGGTTTTCTGAGTTCTCCACATTCATTGTGTTATGACATGTTATAAGGGTTTTCATACGATTTCTTTGAGAGTTCTGTGAATACTAACAGAGATCAGACTTCTTAAATCTTTGGAAGTATTAGTTGACAATTCAGTTGATTCCAGCAACATTTATGGGCCATTTTCTGTGGGATGAGCTGCTGAGGTGTACAGGGCTGAGTAAGAGAGATCCTGCCCCTGAAGAACTCATCTTTAAGTTATCATTGTTATTACTTAGAATTTAGAGTATAGTTTTTCTTTAATTGTGTAGGTTTGAAAAGTGGCAGACGTATGATCGTACTTGAAATATTTTAATGGTAATTAAGCAAAAATATTTTTAAGATAAATGTACCCTAAGTATGTATTGAATTATATAACTAAAGAAGTATTTCTTTTGTCTTTTAGTTTAGATGAAAAATCTAGGCTTGCTTTTTTGTATGTAACAATGTATGAATATAGAAGATGTAATTAGTTCCTTCTTTTTTGGAAGTGTCAGCCTAAGGTTTTATTTATATTATGCTTATTTCTTGATTTTGCAAGCATGTAACCTTGAGGGGCTAGTTGTGTATTCTGTTTGTTAGCACTCATGATTATTGTTTTCTGCAGGGTAAAAAAATAATAACAGTAACTGACTTCACTTTGAAACACTGTTACTTTCTACTATCAAAGAACCTTGAATATATGGACTAAGGAGGAATTGTTCTGAAGAAAGGAACAGTATTCCAAAGGAAGAATTAGTGTGGTTTCATAATACATCATGTATCTATCTATCTATCTACACACACACACCACACGCACACTTTTTCTAAATCAGCAGTATTAATTTAGGGATGTGGGATGCAATTAATATGAATGTCTGTCTGTCCATTCATTTGGCTGTTATCTTATTAGAAAGATGACTCATATTTCCCTTTTGAATTTACTTAAATGAAGTAATAACATCTGTAAGACTGGCATATGGTTTCTCTTTGCACAGTCATTTATCTGACCAAAGAAACTAAAGAGTGGGATTTTTATGAGGCTAAATTCTAAAGGAGAAATAGAGGTGAGTGCCTCCGTTCTAGGGCAGCTTCGCTCTGCCTGTAGTTGTTTCACTTTCTTAATTGTAAATTGTTATCTTAACAGTTGTAGTGTCATTTTTACCTTTATTGTTAATTTTAGCCACTCTACTTCTACCAGATTGAGAAAGTTGGAAGTAATTAGCTGTTGGACCAGCCCAACATTGTGGAACAACAAAATCTTTTTAGGCTAATGATGGTGTTTGGGTCTTAGTGTATATTTTTTATTCATTTTATATTTGTCCTTATTGTATGTCTATTGATTTCTGACTTAATGAGAAAGTGTAGAATTTATCATTTCATTAATTGATTCTGAAGTAATGTAACTTTAATACTGAATATTTAAAACTTCAGTTTCTTTTCAAGTTTAGTAGTATAAGATTATATTTTGGTATATATGTAATCCCTATGTAATATATATACATGTAGTATATACATATGTCTATTATCTAAGTGTCTAAGTGTGTTTTGATATGTATTTTTAAAAGCCTCATTATTCCTGTGCAGCCTTCAGATGCTGAAGTATTGTTTTATATTTTGTAGCGTAGACTGCAAAAAGGGCAGCCTCATTCATTATGTATTTCATAATTCAAAAGAGAAACTCTGCTTTACATTTTTCTGTCAAGACACAGAACTGAAAACCTTATCTTATAGGTGTGTACTGTTTGCCACTAGTTTTCACAAGAAGAATATCCTTTGAGCCCCTGAAGTTAAAGACATTAAGCTTTACAGTTCTGGCCTGGGAAGAATTGGATGATTGACTGTTTTGACAAATGTATGAATTAATTTGGACCTTTAGATCCAGGTTGAGATAAATTGAAAGAATTTTCTGTGAAAACCATAGTATGTGTGTGTGTGCGAGTGGGGCTTGGGTTAGGGGTAGGGCTGGAAAATTATTAATAAAGTTTGAAAATTTGCCCCATAGTTGTTGACTGTGTCACTCCGTGTAACCAGACTCCTATCATAACTATTAAGGGAGATTTAAAACTTTATTTTGCCAATTATTATGACTCTTTTTTTGTTGTTCTTGGTGAGGTGATTGTGTATAGATCTTCACTAATTTATGCATGAATGACTTTTAATGACCTTACTAGACAATACAAATTTGTAGGCCTATGAATGTATGGTTGTGACTTATCTAAGGTTACTTTGAAGATTAAAAATGGTGTTATTAAATATACTGCCTGGTGAATAGATACATGATAAATAGGATTATTGATATTCTAAAGTTTTATACAGATTAGCATACTGTCTTGTTAACAAAAGAGGGATGTACTTTATTATCTTATTCTTATCTCAGAATATAATTAAAATTGTGGTATTAAAAAGCAGTGTGGCTGTAATGGCCTGGTAGCATTATTTCTTCTCTGCCCTCTGTAATAGGGCAAATCTTAGGAGTAGTTGTATTTTGAAACTGCCTCTCAAATCTTACCCTCTCAGAATTCCCTAAGGAGTAATTTATTATTGCTAAATCAAAAACACATATGCTGATAAAAGTAAAGCACATCTTCACTGCTTTTTATTATTTTTGACAAGAAGTTGATTTAATTCCTTTTTGCTTGCCAGGGGAACTTCAATGATATTTCATTTGATAAAAAAAGGGAAATAATATAGGTAACGGTGCAACATTTGGCAACATAATGATTCCCAAATCTGGTCCTCAAGACTGAAATCAAAATTTCCTTTGCAAATAACCCTTGTTATGAGGAGGAAGGCGCTTGGATATGACTTATGGCGATCGTGTTCCGCTGTTATGCTAGCATCTACAGGTTGTTTGCCAGATTGTTACGTCTGATGAATAGCTAATGTAACATAGTTGGTTGTACACATGCAGAAGTGTTATATTGGAATGAGAGGTAATTTTACTAGGAAACAATTGAGTTAGCAGTTTGGCTAAGTCAATCCTAAGTCTTTTCCTTATCTTTTCACTAACTACCACTTACTTCTCATGGAAGTCCACGTCCCATTACAAAACCTTTAGACAACCACTGTCAGTAATTATTCATCCATCTTTTAAAGAAAAATGGAATTGATAATTACATGAAACGTGTATGCATGTGTGTATTAGACTGGTATCATTGCATAAGCTCTCAGGTTATACCAGGAAACTAGTATAATGATCAAGGTAGCGGGGCTGGACTCAGATTGGATTAGAAGTGGGTAAAATAAAGAGGCAGTTCCATAGGAGTTGATCATAACATGAGAGTTCTTTCTTCTATTTTTATATTTGTTGCTTTGTTTCTTGTGTTGGGGATAACTAATCCTTTTGACCTCTGACCTCTGATAGTCACCTTGGTCCGTCTGAAAGATCTAAGCCTAGATGTGAAAAGAAAGTTAAAAATGTAGGGTGTTTTTAAAGATAGGGCTCACCTTTTAATTTCCCAAGCATTATTCTAGAGACGTTTTGAAAATGAGATTTCAGTTTCTTGAATCTTTCTTTAATGTTGGAATATGTTAGAACAATACAAAGCAATAAGAAAAGAAAAGCATCAATTTTTCTCTTTCTATTGATAGTATTTAGATACAGAGAAAATGATTATTTTGCTCACATATATTCAAAATTCTTTTCCCTCTACAAGAATATGTGAAATTCCCCCTAGGAAGTCCTCTGATATTGTCAATCAGATATTTTTGTACCATTAAAGGCCAATAATGACAGCACTGCTTGAAGTTACTTGGCAGCAGAGAAACCCACATTATACTGTCTCTTACTCTGTCTTTCTAGTCTCACACAGAAAACAGATAATTAAATAAACAAAGCCTTTAATTACATGGCCACTGTGGCCGTTATGGAATATAATATAATTTAGATGGTTATAAAGGTAAGAATTGGTATAAAAACACCACATATTGAAACACACTTACGTCTGTCCAAATTTACAGTTTCCTGTATAGAAGTTTCTTCCAAAGTTGCAAAAAGCTTTTATTTGGCTAAAGCTAGACAGTTGATACAGCAGCTTAGCAATGTTGGCAGATATGAAGATTAGATTTTTAAATGTGCAATCATGCAGGAATTTTGTCCAACTTATTTTGGTGAAAAAGAAAAAAAATTTATGTACCCTTGACTAGTTCATTGGCTTCTATTCTGACTAAGCCACTGATCGAAGAGGAATTTGTTGAATTTACTGCGTGTATCTAGGCATAATTGCAAAAATTTCTGAATACTTCTCTCTCTAATAGCAGCCACCTTTTTCACATATATGTTATAAAATGAATGAAAAGTATGAAATTGATAAGAAAAATATGAGCAAAAGGTATGAATGTGCATGATAATTGGTATTATTAACAATCGAAGGCTCTGCAGACAATTATAAGAGTATCAAATATGTGAAGTAAAGATCTGAGTCTATTTATTTTTTCATAAACCATGGGGAAAAAAGAACCTAGATATAAGCAAAGCCTAATTTGGTAAGATATGTCACAGACAGAAACATTTGCATGTCAAATAAAACCACAATGTTTTCAAATATCAAGTCCATATACCATTAATTCAGTTTGCTTTTTGTGTATTTTTTGTAAATGTAAACCATTTGATTGTAAGTATTTTTTGCTTGAAATTTATTCAGCTAGATTTACTTTGATGCAAATTTCAAACTTTCTTAAGGTGCAAAATATTTTCCATTAATCATTAATAAAGATTTAACCATTAGGTGAAAGTGTTAATAAAGATTTTTAAACTGTCAGTGTTGGACATACCAAAAAATAAAACCCTTTCTGAGGTTGTCTAAATCAGTCATTCTAATGATGTAATAACTACTGGATAATTACGGAATATCACTTTGATTTGAATGGATAACTATAGCGAGAGAGAGACCAGGGATTCCGTTCTAGTTCAGGTGCTTGAATTAAGTACCAGACAACTTAATTGATTGAATTAGGCCATCTATCACTGGTCAAATATTTATTCATGACACTGTGTCTCAGCCTTTTTATCAATTAACCGTGAACCTTGTTTTTCCTCGTCTAACTCCTCAGATTGTTCAGAAGTGGTGGTCGGCTTGTGGTCTGGTAGGGCCCCTTGACTGGGACCAGCAGTTCTTATAATACCTCAGCGTGGCTGCATCCTTCTCAGAGTTCCGGGAATTCACAGCCATCCTTCAAGGAAGAACATCCATAAGTGTTCCAGGGCATCTGGCATAGGGAATAAGAGGAATTTGGGTGATTTCTTTGCCAAAGAAAGCAGATTATTAGGTGGGACAGGGGCATGTTTCTCCATTGACAGAAAGGTGTGGTCTGCTGTCTATGCTGAACCATCCGTATGGTCTCTGCCCTCAGCGTCTTTGAAAGGTTTGGTCTCTATCCTGCATATGGAAGGCTGCAGCTAAGAACGTGTGTGACCAGGAGGGTTGAAATTATTTAGAGATTGGTTAGTTTAGTTAGATCCTCAGAACAGTTCACTAGAGGCCAAGGCCCCTTGACCAAAAGTGGTAGTCTCTGGCAAACAGCTGTAGCTTTCATTGTTGTCAAAAGCAGGAAAGAGTGGGAGGAATTGGGGGGCAGGAGGGGTGGCAGCTAAGCTCTGGGGATGGCTTTGAATCAGTGGTGGTGAATAGACTTCGAGCAGGCTACAGTAGGCAAGGCCTGTGTCGTTGTGAGACTAGTGGCTCCTGAGGGCAGAAAAGGACAGTGACAGCAAAGCTCTGACCTGTGGATTGAGTTAGCAGGAATGGCCCCATTAGATAACTCTGGAATAGCTGTGGGGAGAGGTCTAGGAGGTGGCTTTTTACAAGCAGAGCAGTCCTCTGTGGAAGTTTTTAGAGTGTCACAGATGAGAGGTTCAAGGAGCAGCTCCCGGCTGCCTTCACTGAGAGTTTTAGGAAGAGCTTGTCCCGGGAGCATTGGGTCATGGCCTGCAAGGGTCTAGGGCCTCACGGTAACGGGCCCGCTGAGGGAAGGCTCCAGGAACAAAAGCTTCCAGCCTTTCCCCTGTGTGCCTGTCTGTGTCTCGCCTGCTTTTCATTTGTCATCTCTGATTTTCACAGTATCTCTATGTGATAGTCAATTTCTCTCCATTTTAAGGATGAGGAAACTAAGGGGCAGAGAGGTTAAATCATTTATCTCCAGTCACACAGCTACTAAGTGGAAAGCAAACCCCCCAATTCTTTATTCACTTCACTAGAGTGAATCCTAAGAACAGAGAGGGCTGGGCCGGCCGCAGATCTGTACTCAGAGTTTGGAATGACCCAGTTGTGGGGGAGGGGGAAGTGTTCAACTTCCTATTAGGTTCGCTGAAATTTACTTAAAAACACTTCAGCTTTCACAGTGTGATATTATCTGTATGTTAGTTTAAATTATTCCTCAGTCTGGAAGGCTTCCCTCATCTGGAATTCACATCCCAGTTAGTGGTCAGCTAGAACTCTAGTCACTTTGGAGGCCACCATTAATAAGGCTTTTCTTATCGGTGCCAAGAGACCCACCCCGGGTATTGATAATTAATGTAAGGGATGTTAAAAATAGACTCTCATTGGGGATATTAGGGCCATTACAGAGATGGGATTGCCCAAAGTGTTTTAGAGACGTGCCTTGCCCTGGAGGAGTCATATGAACTGTAATGTATCTACTTGTTAATGGGTAGATACTTTAAAATAAATATCTATGAAGCAGAATTTGGTTTAGAATTTGCTTTCATTATCCTATGGTAAGAAGATGTGGGGATAGCCAGTCCTCGCTCATCTTTAAATTTCCAGACACTGCTGTTATTTATCCAAAGCAGTTAATCACTTTGTGATTAAATTGGCCTGGGTTGGTTCACACCTCCTTCCGATCAGATGTGGACGCAGAGATGTTGTGGAAGAAGCGATTATGGTAGACCGTGTATTGATCAGTGTGACTCGAGATTAGTGGGCATAAAGAATCCTAGCACCCAGTGTAAATCAGGGAATCATTTCTTCTTGACTAGTACATTGATTCTGAGCAGATTCTGATCAAATAACTAAGGGTGCTTAAGAAAAGTACCTTTTAGTGGTTGTTTTTCATCTGAGAAGTATTTAGAGCGCCTGTATACTAAGGATCAGGCTGTGCAAATGTGTTTTCTCTTTTTATAAATTTTACGTGTGTTCGTTTATTTTTGGTCAATTATGGATGAGCCCACCCAAGGCAAACTTACTCCCACTTGTGAATGACCAATCACAGGCCACGTGGAGGTTTTCTTTCCATTCCAGTAGGGCTCTCCAGTCCCAACTGTAAATGGGCTTGCATTGCTTTGCATTGCCTGTGTACAGGGCTGAGGCCAACGCTTCCCTTGTAGACTAATTGTCCTATCTTTAGGCTTTACAAAAATGTAGTTGTATATATAGGTAGACATGATTTGATCTAAAGTATATCCCTACTTCAATTAAATTCTAAGGGTTTCTGCTCTGAATGGCTATTGGGAAGCATGTGGTAAGGTGGTTATTTGTTCCTAATGGACTGGAAAGGTACCTGAACTATTGCCTCTCTTTGATATACTTGGAACTTTTGCAGTTTTAATACACTGGGCAAGTTACAAAGAGAATTCTCTTTTGACATGACTCCCTGATAGTCTCTTGGCGGACAGAAAGGCAGCAGACCTGTCCAGCTGCATTGGAAGTCTGAATTTACTAGACGTCTGCTAGTCAAGTACTATGCCTTATAAGCCTCATCTTGAGAAAACTCATCTTTAGCTGGTAGGACACAGGGCATCAGTTGTTGTTGAAGGAGTAGTAAAGTGGATCACTCATGCCTAATTCTCTACCAAATGACTGGTGCTGAGAAATAATTGGTTAGCTTCAGAGTATCCCCTAGACAGGAAGACTCTATGACCTTCCTTGTGACAGATGTGAATTTCATCTACCGATGTGAAATGAGCTGTTGTCATCTGGGATGTAGATCTTTAGAATATTTAAATAAATCCAATAGCTTGCATGGATTTTTCAAAGAATAAAAGACTAGATCTTGCATGATCTTTGCTTTTATTCAATTCTTTGGGAAGAATAGGGAGCAAAAGTGAAGATCCAGTGAGAATGGACTAATGCAGTGGAGTTGAGCCAGGACACTAAGTTCAATAGAGAGACCATATGCCCCCTTGTCCAGAACAGTCCCAAGTTATATCTCTTGTCCTAGAATTCTTTTAAATTTTATGTTCGCTGATAAAAACTATGGAGTTTTAAGTTAAAACAACAACAAACAAAACAGGAAGAAAAATCTTAATTAGGACAGACGTTTTATTACCTTTTGGTCCAAAACCCTTATACATTTAAATATAAAAAGCAAAATTTACACTTACAATTTATTTCATAGGAAGGGTCATCAGATTACATATATTAATCATTTCTCTTTGAGTGACTTTTCTAAATGGAGTCTTAAACTAAAAGCAAAAACAACTAAAAACCTTACTTTGGTTACAATGACCCCTTTGACCAAAAGTTTCTGTATAACTTAAGGATGAGAAGACAACCAACATTTAGAGTTGATTTCATAAACTACTTAATTAGATCTCACTTTGAATTTACTATCTAAAGTAATTTTAGCTCTGTTTTCTCCAACCAATCACTGTAAATCAAGATGCTATGATAGATATGTACATTCTTTTGTATTAAACAGCAAATAATTTTACGTACTCTGGTAGTTCATACTACCTCTGTTAATTCAAATAAGTAAACAGAAAGGCCTGCCTTGAAGCTTCGGCACCCTTGGCAACCATCACAAAGGCAAAATACACTGGCTTAGATGCAGAGGGATAACGTTCGGGTTTCAGGTTGTACTTTATTGTTTGTACTTTATTCTCTGATCTGGAAAACAAATATAACATGTTAGCAAAAAAGAGAGAAATTGCACACAAATGCCCCTGACTACTTAGAAAACTTGTTTCATATTTAAAAACAAGTAGACAAATGAGGGAAATAAAATTTTGCAAATTAGATTGTCCCACAGTAACAATGTGTAGGCTGTAGTTTATGTTTTCTTAAGATGTTCCCAGGCATAGCCTGGATGAAGCCAATATATGAGTTATACTTATTATTCTACACTTGGCTTCTGTTGATGACTATACTGTTGAATAATATTAAGAATTATAGGTTCAGAAATTATAATATTAAGTGTACTGGCTCCTGAAAAATAATGCACGTCAATGGGTCTAAAGCCACGTGAAAAGGAACTTGATTTTGTATAATCATTTCTGTTTAGAATTTTCCCCACATGGAAGATTATAATTTTTATACTTCAATTAAATAATTGTTTTTCTTTTATTTTGAAAATTATAAAATTACAACATGTGATAGGCTGAATAATAACCCTAGAGATGTCCACACCCCCATCCCTGGAGCCTGTGAATGTTACAGCCAAAGGGCCTTGCCGGTGTGATTAAATTAAGGATTTTGAGATAGGAAGACGATCCTGGATTATCTGGATGGGCCCAATCCAATCGCATGAGGCCTTAAAAGTGGTGAATCTTCCAGGTTAGGTCAGACAGATGAGACTGAAAAGCAGCAGAGAGTCCAAGCATGAGAGAGACTCCATCCTCTGTTGCTGGCTTTGAAGGTGGAGGAAATGGGCCAAGAGCCAAGGAACGCTGGGTCCTTGTAAGAGGAAGCAGGAGGAGTTAGAGCATAGTAGTAGGAGATGTGACAAGAGAAACAAGAGGTTGGAGTGGAAGGGGTCATGAACCAGGCCATACAGTTCAAGCTGGAAGCTGAAAAGGCAAGAAAAATGATTCTCCCTTGGTGCCTCCAGAAGGAACCACACCTTTGCTTTTAGCTGAGTGAAACTGATTTGGGCCTGCTGTCTCCAGAACTGAGGGAACAACTGTGTTTTTTAAAGCTACTAAGTTTGTGGTAGTTTGTTACAGCAGTAATCCGAAGCTAATATGCCCCACTCACTGCAGAAAAGGTGGGAAATTCAGATAAGCCCCAAAATGGATCATGCCACTCGGAGTTAAACGCAGTTAACATTTTGGTGAATATCTTACCAGATATTTTTCTATAAGTGAATATTCTCATCATAATTCATGTTGATTTTGTTTGCTCTTTTCATTTGATACTATGTGTTTCTGTGTCACTTTTTAAATATAAAATGTTTAGTGCCCTTGGGAGTAATTTTTGTGTGAAGAGAAGGCTTTTCAGATATTTTCTTTGGTTTTAGAATTTAATATTCAAGTTATTAAAGTTACAGGTTCAGATGTTAATCTTTCTAGTGCAACTTATAGACATTTTTATTTTTTTAAGTCGAGCAGATTTTAACAATCACATTTAAGAATCTTTGAAGAATTATTAGTATCCTTTACAAACTTAATTATTTGGGTAGTTTCAAAGATTTTAAGTTGAGCTTCTAAATTTAATATATTCGATTTCCTTTAAATACTGCAATTACCTGCTTGATAAACCTGTATATGTTTTTAAGTAATTCTTATACATCTAATAAATGAAATTTATAAATATGTAAATATGGTAAAGATTAAATTCTTAATTGTTCCAGTGCTGAAATTAATTGCTTAATTATATGTACATAATATGCAGAAAAGCATTAATTTTATGGTTTTGATTCTCTTAAACTTTTCTATATATTTTTTCTTTGAGGAAGATTAGCCCTGAGCTACATCTTGCCCATCTTCCTCCACTTTATATGTGGAACACCTGCCACAGCATGGCTTGATAAGCAGTGCCACGTCTGCACCCGGGATCCAAACCGGTGAACCCTGGCCTGCCAAGAGGAGCCTCTGAACTTAACCACTATGCCACTAGGCCAAGCCCACTTTTCTATATTTAATTTCAGATATTCCCGTGTTTGAAAGATGTTTTTCCACCGTGAAATAATTATGTGATCCCACATGATTTGTGGCAGTCCCTCCCCATGTACATTTTGCAGTTGTCTTCCTGGCCTGGTTAAGGCTGCGCAAACCCCAGTGCTTTCAGCTGGGACCAAGACTGGATTCTTTCTGGCCGTGTAGATCAAGTCCACGGAACCCTATTCCATCACTTCAAGAAAGGGAGTAATCATGTATCCCACATCCCTGGGTTCAGTTTGAAGATTACTTCGCTGTGCTGAAAACTCTCAAATTCCTACCCAGATTGATTATTTGATTGGATTTTGAATTTCTTCAGCTCTTAAGATAGGTGAATCCCTTTTCTATATACACTAAAGATCTTTGCACTTAATGGAATACTGCATTTCATTTTCTTTCTCTTAAGGCTGCACAGTTCCTATTGATATGAATAAGTGATTGAATGTTGGCAGTGTCTCCAGGCTCTGCCTGGTCATCTGGTCACAGCTCATCTGGTTATTCTTCTGACTCAATGTCTTCCCTGTAGATAAAAGAAAGCTCAGAGCACCACTCTCTAATGTTTGAATAGAATTGGTACATGGATTTGTCACAACATCTTTAACTTGTTCCCTACTCTTGGATATTTAGAATTCTTTCAATTTTTGCTTATTTTTTTAAAAAAAATCTTTATGCATATACCTTGGCAAACTTTTCCTGATTTACATGTGTAATATTTATATTTGAACTTGTCTGTCAATATTGCTAAGATTAATATTCTTTTAATATTTTGTTATTGTCGATTAATATTCCTAAGATTAATGTTTAGATTATAGTTCTTTCAGAATTATAGGAATTCTTTGCATTTTTTCAGTTTGAAAAGTACAAATGCATATGGTTTTGGGTTTTCTTACTCTGTATTTGGAGAGAAAAATCAAGTGAAGCAAGTAGCAAGATGCAGAATAAATGGGTATATTTAATAGCCAACATTTGAGTCCACTATTGGGTAGAATACATATGAAGTATATCTAGCAAATTCACAGTGAACAAATAATCTTTAAAAAAAGTGATTTTTGCTTTCCATTTTTCTGCTTTTCTTTCGTAAGAACTGGCCTGATATTTTCTCTTTATATCCAAATTCACTTTGATCTTTTAAAAAGCACATTTTTTGATCTTTGAAAAGCACACAGTCCTATAAATATTTAAGAAAATTCCATAGAATAATTTCTTAAAAGTAAAATTTCACCCTGGTTTGGTTTTATTCAGCTCTTTGCAGGGTTCTTTAGAAACCTGAAATGCAAAAAACTGAGGTTTTTATAGACATAAATGAATGTCATCTTTGACATGGCCATTTTTCCACCAAAATCTTCTCTTTTGCAAAAGAAGCAGCTGTATTGCTTATTAAATACAGTGGGGCCGTGTTTGGCAATTTAAAATGTATTTTGATTGAGAAAACTTCCATCTACGCACAAAGGTTTAGGAACATCCTTATTGGGTGAATTAAATCAGATTTAGTAAATCACAGGAGAGTGGAAACACCAGCCCGTACCGTGCCTGCTTTTTCCCTGCTATCCCAGGCGTCTAGAACAGTGCCTGGATCTAAATGATTTGAGCAAATGATTTGTCCCATTATTTGCCAGTTAATTTCCTCGAGGCAGAACTGTGTGGTCAGTCTTCATCCAAATTAAGTCTTTTGCTGTATCTGGGCCATTTGCTTTCTAGGAAGTGCTCATTTCCACCCTTGATCTATAATTATTATTCAAATAATTGTTTTTTAAGTGAATCAGAAGTGTTTTGGGAGATGAGATGTACTTAGGGAGAATGTTGAACTCATTTGAGGAAACAAACAAACACAAAACCTTGGGATTTGAGTCTCTTCTGAGGAATTGATACTCCTCTCGTCTAACTGGGCTGAGGATGTAGAGCCTGTGAAAGCCTTCCTTCCTGAAAACGTTTTCTGAGAGGGCCTGAATAAATGTTTGTTGAATTGAATTGAATCTTCGGAACAGAAGGAGTCTTTTGAGGTTGTTAGTGGCTATCTAGTTGAAATATTATGAAAGACACTTTAGTGTTTTACTCGTCAAATCTCAGCCTAACTTACCTGTAGCTTTTAAGAACATAATTACGGAAATAATAAAAAGCCTGAGATATCAAATGCAGTGGTGGAAGAGATGGTGATGGAGAGGAAAGAATAAAGTCTTTGGGGAAAAAAAGCATCAGAAAATAACAGAAACTCAACCAATGTTAGCTGGAGGCTCCTGTGCTGTTTTTTTTTCGCTTCCCACCGGCTTATGGAGTGAATTTGAGGACCTCGGCTGGATGATGGAACATTGCGCAGCGTGGCCTCCAGTGAGGAACTTTCTTAGTAGGTAAGAATCACTCCTTTGGCTGCTTTGATGGCACTCAGTAGGACTAGTTTCAAAACATTTACCTTTTCTTTGTTTCCTGCCAATTCTTAACCCTAGTTCCTTTAATTTTTTACTTTTTACATCTCAGTAAGTATGTTTCATATTTCTTATTATCAGATTTCAGCTTTTTAAAAGATGTAAAATTATGCTTAGTTTTGAAAATCATTTCTATTCATACTTTCAATACTTATTTATTGTATACTAGATGACAGGTGTTAAGGTATAGATCTATATCTATCCATCTATATGTGTGTGTATCTTTGTGTTTCTTTTTTTATGTATTGCTCTTTTCCTTCTTCTTCTTCTTCTTCTTCTTCTTCTTCTTCCTTTTTTTTTCTTGGTGAGGAAGATTGGCCCTAAGCTAACATCTGTTGCTAATCTTCCTCTTTTTTTTTTTTTTTCTCTCCAAAGCCCCAGTATATAGTTGTATATCCTAGTGGTAAGTCATTTTGGTTCTTTTATGTGGGATGCTGCCACAGCATGGCTTGATGAGCAGTGCATAGGCCTGTGTCTAGGATCCGAACTGGCAAACCCCTGGCTGCAGGCTGCCAAAGCAGAGCGTGTGAACTTAACCACTCAGCCATGGGGCTGGCCCCTGTCTTTGTGTTTCTTATTTTCTGGAATTTTTTTTCTTAGTCTCTGGCTAATCCTTTTTATTTTCTCCTGTTTGTAATTTTAGCTCTTGACAACCCAGATTTACACCTCATATGTTTTAAATTTTCTGTCCTGCTGTTTCTGTCTTTTTTTTCCCTCCATCATTTACCTTCTCCTGCAGTTTTAAGCCTTCTCGGACATTCTTAAGTGTCTCGTAGATACTCAGGAGTTGATTTTCTCCAGTCGTGAACATCGCTGGGTGGATATCATATGAGATTTTCTGGAACCTCTGTTGTTTTGTAACATAACATCCCGTCCTTGGATGAGGAATCTGTGGTCTTCCAAGTCCATAACCCCTGTATTTGGGGCAGGCAGTTGCATGCTGTGAGCCAGAAGTGTGTGTACCCTCTGCAGTCGCCTGGGCAGGGCTTCTCCAGCCCTTGGTGCTGAGCTGGGGGAAGTGATACCCCCGTAACACTCATTCATAGGAGGTGGAATAGTAGCAATTTTGTAGCTCTGTTTCTATTTAAAACTTTCCTCCTTCTAGGCGACTTATTCCAAGGATGATCCCTACCTTTCCTGGTAAGATTTTACAAAGAACTAAGAAGCTGGTGAGAACGGGAGTTATCTCAACTTAGATTTTCACAATGGATTCTGTTTTCTCCATTGACAAAGAGTTGTTCAAAGTCATCAAGTGTATCTTTTATTTTGGCATTTTCAGAGTAGGGTTCTTGATATACTAAAAACACTCCTCCTGTTTATTTTTGGCTTATTCACTGTAGTCCCCCCAAATTCCTTGGGGTACAGGGACACGGAAGACTAGAGTCCCTGGAGGGAGAATGGGTCAAACTGCAGGAATTAGGCCACGTTACCACACTGTTGATGGTGTGGTGTGACCTTCCTGCCCTTCCCCTCCAAGAATTTTCTCTTGGACTCCTTTGAAGATGTGCTCTTTCACCTTGAATGGGTCCATCTCACACAATGAGTGTGGTTGTGCACCTGAAAATCAGCGTAGTAAGTGACATCACCCATCTGGCAGGCCAACAGTACAATTAAACTGTCTTCAGAAAAAGTGAACTTGTATTCTGCACAAATTGTTGATTTATTGGCCTTTTGTCCAAGTTGATTTCCAACTGAAAATGTAGGTCTGGGTGTTTTAGGTCAGTGACTTTACACCAGGAGCGGTCAGGATTTAGACACTGTTCTTGTACCACCTCTTCTAACTGGGAATAATATCAAGTTGCCCTCAGTTTTATTAATCTCACCTTGACCTTTGAATCCATGAACAAGAATCAATTCTGAGCTAATATGTTTGAACTCAGCGTTTAGCCCTGATCATTTATGCTCTATCAGAACCTGCTCTATAGGAGCTATTGGCATAGACATCAGTAGGAATCAACTTCTGACAGGTCAGTTAAAATAATAATAGCAATTATTGGTACTATTATTGTTATCCTAATGTAGCTAACGTTTATCAGCCATTACGATCACTAACTCATTTACCCAGGAGGTGGATAATTACTTTATCCTCACTTTACCAGTGAGGAAATTGGGGCCCAGAAAGAATTGTCCGGGATTACAGAGGCAGTGAGAGAGTTGGGGTTTAACTTTAGACATTTAGGCTCCAAAGTTTATGTACTTAACCACCAGGCTATATGTATAGAACGTCTTAAATGTTTCCAGGTGGATTAACGAATCTGAGAAACAGCGGCCGCTGTTCCCTTTACCTTGTTTCTTAATCATTTGACTATTCTTTTGAATGACCTGCATGCCTGTTAGAGAGAATACAAAAACAATATTCTCTTATGAATGGATAAGTTTTAGTATTTGGAATTACGAGGAGCCCATACTGGAGACTGATGCTGTTAATTATTGCCATAAAGGTGGGTACCTATAAACTTTTCTAAATCTAAATTTATTATGTTGGCAGATGTTTCCAAGCTTGTAATTGGTTTAAAAGAAGCAATCATATTATATATGTGTGTGTGTATTTGTATACATATATAAAAAATATATATGTAAAATATATATGTATTTGTAAAAACATATAATTATATGTAAAATGTATATGTGTATTTATTTCAAGTTTTTTGGTGTCCTCACAAATAGTTTATCTAATGAGTACATTAAGACTAGTGCTGTACAATGTTAGGCTTTCTTTGGATACTTTATTACATTTTTATTTTCACTTTTTAATCATGGACTCCGTATACCCGTCCCCCAGCTTCGATAATTATCAAATATAATCAGTCTTGTTTCACTAATAATTAATTTCTTCTTCCCCATCATCATCCCTCATCTTCTTCTCCCCGGATTATCTTGAAGCTAAATATTAAGATTTATTTTTAATCCAGAGTCCGGGGAGTCTTCAGAATGAGTTTTGGGGAGAATCCTGGTGTTGCAGTAATACTCTGTCTGAGGAGAGATGCCTTCTATGTAGGTACTCTCGTAAGGCTCCTACATTGTAGCTTTAGTGTCTGTTAGGATATGTAGTTCTCTGATCAAGTGGCAACAAAGAAAAACTATACTCCAGGCATCATACTCATGCTTGCTCCTCAGTGGTATCTTGTGTGAGAGCGATGGCCTTCAAGAAGAACTTTTGGAGGGACGAACAGTCCGCCCACTCTCTCAGATCTTTCAAAGTATACTCTTGAATTAAGTTATCTTAAAGAATTATGGATCAAAGCACATTGCGTTAGTGAAATGCAGAATTATTGTGGTGATGCCATTAGCCAGTGTCTGAGTTGGTTAGACAGTCTGGTCCTGTCAAACTCAGGTTGAAGGTAAAGCCTGATACCTTGTTCATTATAATGTACAGACTTCTTTGTGAGGACCCCCTAGGAACATTTCCTTTCAAATTTTAATTCCAAGAACAGCTGTTCCCCTCCTGAGCCATTTCTATACTTTTCATCTCTTGACAGTGTAAAGTGTGACATTGACATTTTTCCATCTTATGTGGACTGCGCTAAAGGTTACACCTCAATTTGGGGCCCAAAGACGTTATGTATGTCCCTGTAGGACATCATGTGTAGGACATGATGGCACAGATTTTAAAGTCTATTCCTACCCTTGCCCTTGTTTTTCTTTTTCCTTTTTCAGTTAAGACAAAACAAACAAGTTAACAAATATCCTAATATGGTTGTCTCTGGTTTGGGGTAAGACAGATTTTTTTTCCTTTTTACTACTGAATTTCTTACAATATGCATACGTAATGAGGAAAAGATGCGCACACTTTTAAAAATTGAATCTAAATAATGAACCACTGATAAAAATTGCGGTTAGAGCCAGGGCCATGTGGCCTTGATCTGTGGGTACAGGTTTTCTTTTGTTATTTTGAATTAGACTTAGTCGAAATGACTAATTCAACCTTTGTGGAGCAGGGCTCTATGCTGAGCACATTCAGAACAGTATCTCGTTCCATCCTCGGAACATCCATGTAGGGGAGAAATTTTCAATCTCTCCTCTGTGGGCTGAGAAAAAACTCTAAAATCTAGTGATCCATCCTCAAAAATGTCGTCTAAAGGAAGTGACAACTTCAGCTCAATAACTGCTAGTTTGGTGCTTTAGCTTTACTGTGTTGGCTTCACTTTCAGAAGACACTGTAGTCTTTTGATAAGCCACATTATTGATAAAAATAATCTTACCCTTTTCTTCCAGTAAACACAGTGCCGTTTTGAATGAGTTTCTCGCCGTGAAAAGCAATAAATCACAATTCCAATGCATCTTGCTCCAAGCCGTGCTTTGAGCCCCAGGGGGAGAGTGACAATGTGACAGTGTGGAAAGAGAATAATGGCTTATGAGTAGAAGACCCAGGTTGTGGTTTTATAGAGATGTACATCCAATACTTACTCTGTGCCAACCTCTGTTCTAAGCACTGGAGATAGGAACTCAAATAGCTTTGGGATCCTTGACTAACTTCTGAATCCTGAGTTTCCACGTCTTTACAATGTCTCATCTAACAAGGATAGCAATGCCTGTGGTTCCTACCACCAGGCATTGTTGTGGCAAGGATCAAAAGAAAAATGGCTTGAATGAGTATTTTTGAAAAGGGCCCAGTGATGTTATAATTAGAAGGTAATATTATTGAGTGAAATAGATCGACATTTTCATGTTACTATTGATCAGATGCAAATGGAAGTTGACTAAATAATAAATTTGGAGTTGAAAACTCATAGAATTCATAAACTTTTTATGCTTTACCTTTAAAATTGCTTTGTAGTTGGGTTATTATGAAGATTTTTCTTTTTCCCTTTGCAAAGCCAAGGGTTTTTATTAACACTGGCTCTCATTATGAACTCTATAAGGGAATAGTTAAGAGGACAAGTCTGGGTTGAATCCTGTTTCTGCTACTTGCTTTCTGAGTAAACTTGGGAATTCACTTATGATCTCAATTGCCTTTGCTGTAAAATGGGGATAATAAGTGTCTATGCATCCTAATAGCTATTTTACAAGATTATCATGTGGGTTAATGCCATCCATAGAACACACAGTGCTTTGCACATACTAAGCAGTCAGTCCATGCTAGCTATGACAGACTCGTTCATAGCCTCATTAAGGTCATAATTTCAGGCCTGTCTGGGCAAAATCCAAAATGGTAAATTCTTACTTAACATGTTCAACCTCTCCATGTTTAAGGGTGTATTGTATAAAAGAAATTAATTCTAGGGGCCGGCCCAGTGGCGCAGCGGTTAAGTTCGCACATTCCGCTTCTCGGTGGCCTGGGGCTTGCCAGTTCGGATCCCGGGTGCGGACATGGCACCGCTTGGCACGCCATGCTGTGGTAGGCGTCCCACGTATAAAGTAGAGGAAGATGGGCACAATGTTAGCTCAAGGCCAGGCTTCCTCAGCAAAAAGAGGAGGACTGGCAGTAGTTAGCTCAGGGCTAATCTTCCTCAAAAAAAAAAAGAAAAAGAAATTATTTCTACAATTTTTTGACAAGGTTTGCAACCTGGCAAATTAATTTCTATGATAGTAAGTCTCATGAAGAAATGTTTAAATTTTATTTACAAATGAATCTAAACTCAGCCTTGTGAAAATACTGTATTTCTTTGATGTAAATTGCGTTCCACTGGTGTGTGCTTGTATTGATTCTTAGTGAATTGTGGATTGAATTCAAAATAGCAAGTGCTAACCTTGATATAAATATTTTCATGTTTGCATCATAAGTATGAGAATTTGCACTTCGAGCATTTCATAAATATTAATCAATTAAACTTCAGAACCCTCCAGTGATCAAGATATGGTAAATCAACCTTCCGGATGAGTATTAGAATTTGCCAGCCCACAAAGAAATTCTCTGCCTTCTGTCCTCTAAAATAGCACTCAGAAAAGAGTCTGTAGTATTGGTTTGTTCTTTAAACTTTATCTCACTTTCTTTGTGTTTTAGAAGAAATGTTTAAAAATGTCTGTGCCGAGTAGCAAGGGAGGGCTCCGGCAGTTTGTATCTGTGGACACAACTGATGGAATCATTGGGACTGGCTTGGAGCCTGCTTCGTCAGATTCTCGGCCAGCTCAAACAGAACCAATGTGAACAGTGGTAACGGTGGCTTCTGTTTTGGTCAGAATTATCCATCTAGTTAGAATGAAAGATATAAGGGGAGGGATGAACTGATCATGTGCTTTGTCTTAAGAAGTCTACTAGCCAAGGGAAGTGGTGAAATGTGATATGTTTTACACTTATCCATCAGAAGCACCAGTGTTTGGATAATGTGGGATTCATTTATTCAGTAAGCATTTTGAAATGTATCTTTATTGCCCTAGGCACACGTAGACCTGTTGATCTAAGAAGAGAAGAAACAGACCACACCCCTCGCTGAGGAGCTCACGACCACTCCATGACTTCCTTAGGCACATTAGCTAAAATGTAGCAGAATATTTTGAGTCTTTTTAAAAAAGAAGTAGCTTCTCTTGCTATTTCAAGCTTAGATTATTATTATCTTTAATGACCTGCATAAACATTATACAGAGAGTCCTTAACTGTCTCATCTTAATGTACAAAAATACACAAAAATAGAGAGCTGCAAAATCCAGAACTGAAAAATTGGATATACTACTGATTTTGAAAACACCGTGAATAAGAAAAAACTAATTTTTAAATTTGTGAAATTAGAAACAATTGGTAGTTTTAGGATAAATTCATTTTAATTTTTATCTTGTTTAAAATTTAAAGGGATAATGTAGTGTATGACATATCACATTTTCCTTTATGTTTCAAGAAACATAGGTAGCTCTATATGGTATACAAGATTATTTTTGAAAATGTACCTCAGTATATAAGAAAATGCTAACTACTATTTCTTGAACATTAGTATTCAGAATTTATCTTTTACCAAAAATCATTGAGTACTCCTGAACAAAAGAACTTATCAAGTTATTCAAAAACACTTAATTTTTTCCCCAGATTTTAAAGTATTGTATGTCTGTCTTTGGTGATATGTGATCAATGTATGTTCCATTACTTTATTTATTCATTTCTTTTGGTGAGGAAGATTTGCCCTGAGCTAATATCTGTTGCCAGTCTTCCTCTTTTTTTTGCTTGAGGAAGATTGTCCCTGAGCTAACGTCCATGCCAGTCTTCCTCTATTTTGTATGTGGGACACCACCACAGCATGGCTTGATGAGTGGTGTGCAGGTCCACGCCCAGGATCCAAACCCACGAACCCTGGGCCACTGAAGCGGAACACAAGAACTTAACCACTGCACCACCAGGCCAGCCCCTCCATTACTTTAATATTTAAGTCATCTCTTCAAGAAAGGAAAGTATTGGGGCTGGCCTGGTGGTGCAGCGGTTAAGTGTGCATGTTCCACTTTGGTGGCCCGGGGATCGCTGGTTCGGATCCTGGGTGAGGACATGGCACTGTTTGGCAAGCCATGCTGTGGTAGGCGTCCCACGTATAAAGTAGAGGAAGATGGGCATGGATGTTAGCTCAGGGCCAGTCTTCCTCAGCAAAAAGGGGAGGATGGGCAGCAGTTAGCTCAGGGCTAATCTTCCTCAAAAAAACAGAAAAAGAAAAGAAAGGAAAGTGTTATAAGTTTTCTATTTTTGCTAAATGCCCTCCAAATCAAACTTATATTCAGATGATATTTTGAGTATTGCAAAGGTCTTTTTTTTCTGGTAACTATACATCACAGCCTCTTCAGCAATACCCCAGCTTTCCCTGGATGGTTCAGTAGACTTTTTGGTGGGTCCTGTTTTGCTATGGCTTACGACAACTATTGTGCACCCAACAGTTAGGTAAGCTGTCAAAATACTATGAGATCACACAGCCGCAGTCAGTTTCTGCCAAGTCAGTAAGTCAGTCTTTCAGCAATGCAACTCTAATTCCTTATCTTATCTTGAGAAAAAAAAACAGAATAAACTAGGCACCTACCAGATACACACAGCACTTTACCTATTTTCTTTCTTTTTTCTTTTTATCTTCAGAAAAATGTTGTGAAGTTGGAATTGTTCTTGTTTTACAGATTAGGGAACTGTGACACAAACAATTTCATAACAAGGCTGCACAGTTAGTAAACGGCAAAGATCTGTTTGCTCCAAAGCTTCGTTTTCTCCCTGGATCCCGGTTCCCCACGAGAGGTCATCGCCCTGGAGTGCACAGCGTTGCCTGAAGGGTGGCATTTGCCATCTGGTCGTGGAAAGCACTCCCCTTTTCCAGATGAGCAGGCTCCATTATAGCTGTTTGTGAGGTTCCCTTCATGTGGAGAGGTACAGGGGCCTTTGGACCGCCTCTTCCTCCCCAGCGCAGACTTCCTCTTTGTTTTCTCTATAAGGGTGTTTCTTTTTAATTCCTTTTTAAAAATATCAGTTTGAAACATAAAAATGTTATCCGTTGCTTCCCTATGTGGTGCGATTTAACCCTAAGTTTAAATATGGGTGCTGGAGTCACACAGTTTACTACCAAATACTCTCCCACTTAAGATGCACAGTTTTAAGATTTCTGAAATTGGGGAATGTCTTATCTCTGTTCTGTAGCATTATGAAGAGTTCTTTCTTTTGTTAGCTTTGTGATCTTGGGCAAGTTCCTAAGCCTCTCTGAGCTTGTTTCTTATTTAGATTTTTGGATTATCTCTTCATCTTCCTGCTCCACCTGCTTATTGGATAGATCCATTGAGACAAAGGAAGCCAAACCTTTTGTAAGCTGTCCAGCACTATAAACATTTAATATACAGGCTAGTGATTCTCAGATCTGAGCACTCGTGGGAATCATCTGCTGAGCATTAAGAATAGAGTCCTGGGGCCGGCTGCCTGGCTGAATGGTTAAAATTCTATGTGCTCTGCTTCAGTGGTCTGGGTTCACGGTTTCGGATACCTGGCATGGACCTACTCCCCTCATCAGCCATGCTGTGGAGGTGTCCCGCATTCTAAATAGAGGAGGATTGGCACAGATGTTAGCTCAGGACGGATCTTTCTCAAGCCAAAAAAGAGGAGGATTGGTACGGATGTTAGCTCAGGGAGAATCTTCCTCACCAAAAAAGAAAAAAAAACCCCAGAGTCCTAGGACCCACTCCCAGTGAGGCTACTGCTGTAGATTTGGGGGATAGAAACAGGTCATTATAAAAAAAATATTGTGCTAATAAGATGTGAAATTTTTTTTTTTTTTAAAGATTTTATTTTTTTCCTTTTTCTCCCCAAAGCCCCCCGGGTACATAGTTGTATGTTCTTCGTTGTGGATTCTTCTAGTTGTGGTATGTGGGACGCTGCCTCAGCGTGGTTTGATGAGCAGTGTCATGTCTGCGCCCAGGATTTGAACCAACGAAACACTGGGCCGCCTGCAGCAGAGCGCGCGAACTTAACCTCTCGGCCACGGGGCCAGCTCCAAGATGTGAAATTTTTTAATAAAAATGCACATAAAACATCTTTGAGAGACTAGTTTTCACATATTAAATTGGTGAAGATAAAAATGATAATACTTGGTGTGGGGAAATGACTCTTCTAGTGTGTCATTGATGTGAGTGTAAACTTGGAATCACTTTCTGGAGAATCCTCTGGGAATATATATTAAAAGACATAGAAGTATTCTTGCTCTTTGATCTAGCAATTCCATTTCTTTAATTTCTTAAAATGAAAATCTCACATGTGCGCAACCGTATGTGCACAGTTGTTTGTGAAACGAAAAGAACTGCAGACAACTCCAGTCTCTCACAATAAGGAAATAGGTAAATGAGTGGTGTTATAGCCACATAATGAAGAATTATGCAGACATGAAAGTGTAGATGTAGAACCATATTTTTATTTACATGAAAGATGTCTGGGATACATGGTTAAGTGAAAAAGGTTTATAAAACATATATAAAATGAGCCAATTAAAAATTTGTATATATACATGGAAGTCTAGAAAGATACTCTGATCATCTAAAAGGATAAATGGTTTTCTCTGCCTGATGGGATTATAGGTGTTTTCACTTTTGTTGTGTGTTATTTTTATTTATTTATTCAGATGAGGAAGATTGGCCCTCAGCTAAAATCTGTTGCTAATCTTCCCCTCTTTGCTTGAGGAAGGTTGTTGCTGAGCTAGCATCTGTTCCTGTCTTCCTCTCCTTTGTATGTGGGACACCACCACAGCGTGGCTTGATGAGTGACGTAGGTCTGTGCCTGGGATCCGAACCCGTGAACCCTGGGCTGCTGAAGTGGAGGGCATGAACTTCACTGCTGGGCCACCAGGCTGGCCCCTGTATATTATTTTAAATAAAATATGATAAAGTTACGAATTTTTACAATCAGAGAAATACAAGAAAGCAATTTTTTGCTTTTAAAAAGAAAAATATAGGGCCGGCCCTGGTGGCTTAATGGTTGAGTTCAGCGCGCTCCACCTTGGTGGCCCAGGTTTGGTTCTTGGATGTGGACCCATACTGCTCTGTTAGTGGCCATGCTGTGCTGGCGACCCACATACTAAAAAATAGAAGAAGATTGGTGTGGATGTTAGCTCAGGGCGAATCTTCCTCAGCAACCACAAGAAGAAGAAAATATTTAAGGAATTTACATTATTCATGAACGTCATTATTTTCTTTCATACTTTGTGTCTATAGCCCCTTCTACTACCCTCCCTTCCGTGCCTCCCCCCAACCTGCTCTTCTGCTAAACGTAATAGTTATTTGGTTTGTTTTCTTCCAAAGCTCTTACAAGAAGACACATTCGCATGTTAGCTGTGGTGACAGAAGCCAAGGAGGTTCCTGCCCTCTTCCTGATTTTTGTATTTTATTCATGTGATGAATTGGAACGTCTTGAAGCCCACCTTTTTAGACCATTTTATGTAACTAAGACCTAGCCACCATAATGTAATGTCTTTTTGCTCAGTTGCCATGTATCTTATTTGTTTTGTGTTGTATTTGCCCAGCTTTGTAACCATATCTTAAGATTTTGCTGATGGAGGCAGAAATAAGTCCTAGCTTCTTATTTTCCTGATTATCAGGGAGAGAAAACCACTGATGTCCACTCCCTCTCCTGTCACCTAAGCAAACACTACTTGTATTTCAGGGAAAAACAAACCATGGTTAGGCTAACAGTCTTGATGGGGAATGTTCGTGCGTGTGTGTCTGCATGCACACGCGGAAGCTTTAAAAAACCTGATGGCTGGGAAGCATTAATGAAAAATGCATTTACTGAACTTAGGAGACAGGAAATTTAGATTTAAGTTCTGGCTTGGTACATAGGAAAAGCATTTAAATTCTTATAGGTTCTGTTTTCTCATCAATGAAATGGAGATAATTGTTCCCATATTACTTTACCAGGTTTGGAACATGATTCCATCAGGTGATACTTTGTCCTTCCTTCCTTCCTTTGTTCCACAGATGTCTACTGAGCACCTGCTTCAGATGAGGCACTATTCCAGGCACATGAGTCCGTCAGTAAACAAAACCGACAAAATCCTTGCTCCCTCGGAGCTTCCATTTTAGTGGGTAGAGATGAACAGTGAAACAGAAGCATAATAAATAGTAAATTATATGAATTCAGGAGAGGGATGACCCTGGCTTGGATGAGAGGGAGCAGTCCAGGTGGTGAGAGTAATCTCTGAAGCACAGTGTAAATGCAGGTGGGTTTATTTTTCTAAACGTGGTGTTGAGCTAGAGGCTATCCTGTTCTCAAAGTTTTTCTTCAGGGCTTGCAATTTAGATATATACTGATATTTGAATGTGCACACTTTAACATCCTATGTCTAAAAATTAAATGGGACATCTTAGTTTGAGACTGCTTTCACCGATGCCCTGGTGAAGAAATCAAGTGTCAAGCTCAGTAAAGGCTGGTTTTGTGCTTCCTCTGACAGTACGTAGATGGCACACGATCCAGGGGGTGATGCAGTGCTACCCTTGTTCATTTCAGAAATTGAGGAGTCGTTCTCAGCACCACCCTCTCTCTCATCCCTCTCTTTATAAAGACCAAGTGCTCGTCCACTGTGTTTTCGAATGGTAAATCTGTTTACTTCTGTCCATCTCCACTGTTCACCCTGTTGTCCTGGACATCATCAGTTTTGTTTGTATGGCAAATATCCTCATCCATTCTCTGCTAAGCAGGTGGAGAGTTTTGTACAAATGCGAGTCTCATCAAATCACACCCTTGTAAACCCCTTCTGTGACCAAATTGTTCTCCACAAGCCTCTGTTCATACTCTGCCCTGCTCTGTACCCCAGGAGGTACAGACTTCATCACCGGAACTCCTTTGGCTTCTAGTTTCCCACTGAGGATGGCATCCTTCTGCCCTGCACCTGGGATGAAGTCCACAATCCACGACACGGGCCATTGTCTGCAAGGAAGGCCCTGAGTGATCTGACTGATGCACCCAGGAGACTCCTCTCTCCTCTTTCCCGATCTCTGGCTCTGACGGTTGACTTTCATTTCCTTAAAGACCCCAAGTCCCTCCGCCCCCGTGGGTTCATACCTCTCCTTCCTTCCAACGGGACCGCTTTTCCTCCACTTCTCTTCCCCTTCCCTTGTCTCACCCTTGCTCTTCCTGGATGTCTCAGCTTAATGTCACTTCCTCAGACAGACCTTCCGTGGTTATGTCTTTGCATTCTTCACTAAATTTTTCCTTTGGAGCAGGTGGCATGACTGTACATAAATATTCATGTAACTATTTGCATAATATTTCTCTTCTGTGCTAGATTTCAGGCTTCATGAGGTCAGAGATGGGACAGTTTTTATCTATCTTTTAAATCTCTGCTTCAGAAGCAGTACTTGGTGTGTACAGAGCCCTCACTCACTCACTGCCCAGTGAATGCATTCAGAAAGGGAAGATGGCGTCGCAGGTGGTTTTCCATAATTAGGAAGGAAGTTTTAATGTATTAGTGCAGAGTGAGACCTAGAGCAGAGCTAGAACTCAGAATCACAGCTGGAACTGGGATGAGACCCAGGTGTCTGTGCAGTCTGTCCTGTGCTGAAACTGATGCTCATGAAGCCAGTAATACTGTGGAAGACCCTAAGAACCACATGCTAAAGAAAATAATGTCAACCAGGCAGTTCTCATCTTTTGGTTTAGAAGTTGCAAGAGTATATAATTTTTTTCATTACATATACTTAGAATGTTTGTAACTGGAATTACTGACTTTTTTTCTAACTTTAAGAACAAAGCTATATTTAACAAGTGGAAATGAAGGAGGGAACGCTTTGGCACTAAACATGTGGGTGAAGACAAAAAGAATGACAACAAGATTTGAAAAACAAAACTAGAAAAACTATATTATAAATAATTCTAGCTATTTTAAAAATAAAAAATTCAATTATTTTAAAAAAGAATAACCTTGATTATTAACACCCTCAATAAAGTATAACTTTTGCACAAGACAATTTGGTTTTGCCAGTAATAAACTACTCTGTTACATGCTTTAAATATTTTGAAATCTGATCTTCTTCATTTTTATTGTTATGAAACTACTTATTTTTTACTATTTCTACTAGGAAATGAAAAATCTACTAATCTCTCAACAGTATTACCACTCAGTTTTACCTCGTTGATTCATTTTAAAAAGTTTGAATTGTGCCCTGAGAGCTCCCTCAGTAGCCATTTCAGAAGCAAGTAAACAGATATGTTATTGAAATATGTATGGTATTCTAAGTATTTCAAATTCATAGAGCTGAATGGAATTATTTTTAACTTCATGAAGAAATAGTCTTTGATGAACATTTTTAATGGTGCTTCTATTCCAAAATAAGTTTGTGGCTGTAACATTCTAGAAATAGATATGTTTGATGGAAATGTTGACAGATTCTTATTTGTAAGCAATGAATGAAGCCACCTAGAATTTTAGTGACCTCCCTTCCAATGAATGGCTATTCATATTTATTATTATCAATTCCAATAATAATCACTTTTAGAGTGCCAGCTGGGCACTGTGTAACACTTGATGTGCTCTCTGGAATGGGTCCATTCTAAAGTGCCATGGTTCAGCACACCAAAGCCAGCGCCTACCTGAGAAGATGACTCAGCCTTCAGCGTCTGCCTTTTCCATGAGTTAACATATGATAGGAGGTCAGGGCCTATACGGAATAGACTTTGTAGTGCTGAGTCATTCTTTGCACTGCAACGGGAGGTAATTTGTATAAGGCTTTGATTGCGGAGGTCTGTCAGCACGGACGCTGCAAAACAAACTCCCAAAAGAGATGATGCCTGATACTCCTTTGTCATTTTTTTTGTATGGATGGTCAGAAATGATTCCGTATTTAGTAGAAGAAGGCACAGAAGTTTGTTCTTGCTAGAAAGAGAAGCTTCCTCAATAGTTTAAGGTATTTTGAAAACTTGGATAAGATGTTTGGAAAACTTGAGTCTTTAAATGAAAAGAGAAAACCCAATGAACAATTGTTTAGCTGGTATCTAGTGTGTACTTATCGAGGTGTTGCACTCGATACGTTGGTGTGTTTTTGAATGAGAGAGAGAGTGGTTGTGTGCGTAGATGTGCGTGTTGAAATGAAGGAAATTATTGTGGGCAAGAACTGCATGCAGAAAGAACATCTGGAGAAGGCGTGATCTGTAAGAAGCGTGCGGCATAACATCCCCCGTATATTGAAAGAACCTGCAATTTGCTGAAACTAAATAATTCTTAATTTATGCCAAAGTGAAGTTATTACTGTTAATACCAAGGCAGTGAGTAAAGTGACTTGTTTGTCAGCATCAGTGGGCCTTAAAACTTTTGATGAAAGTCTTTTAGAAATTTTAAGAAGTGAATAGGAAGTCCTTTGGAATTTTTTATAAAAAATAAATTTAGATTAGATTTTGGTCTGTTTATGTATGTATGGGTTTGTAAATAGCTAGCTGTGTGTAAACTCTGTTTCTGAAATTAATTCCTTCTTCTTAGGAGTACCTTCTACTTTTCAGGCAATGCATATTTTCTGTAAGGGCTGAAATGGGGTAAGGTACCTGAGTCCTTTTGGAGGACTCATAGATAAGCTCATAGATAAGGAGAACAGATTAGTGGTTGCCTGGGGGCTAGGGTGGGGGCGTGGGTGAAATGGATGAAGGGGGTCAAAAAGTACAAATTTCTAGTTAGAAAATGAATGTCATGGCGATGCAATGTACAGAATAGTGATAATAGTTATTAATGCTGTATTGCATATTTGAAAGTAGCTAGAAGAGTGGATCTTGAAAGTTCTCATCACAGGAAAAAGATTCTTTTGGAACTATGTTTGGTGAGGGATGTGAACTGGACTTACTGCCGTGGTCGTTTTGCAGTATATACAAGTATTGAATCATTACATTGTCCACCTGAAACTAATATAATATAATTATACCTCAATTTAAAAAACAAAGCAAAGACGTTTTTAAAGACAGGGTTGTGTCAAAGGGACACACCAACAAGCTGAAAGGGGGGCTCCCACCAGCCAAAGTTAGGATGATTTCCATGAACCCTTTATTAGAAAATTGCTAATTAGGGGGAAAGAATTAAGCATTCATACCATCTAAAAAAAAAAAAGAAGTTTACCACGTATATAGCAAACAAAACAATCTAGGAGGGGATTAAGAAAAACCAAACTAATAATTTACCATCCAGTAGTAGAGGTGGATCGTGAGAAACCGTGCCTGGAGAGTCTAAGGAGGGCGAGGTCCTATTCAATGAGAGCGTCAGGAAAGCCTTTTGGAAGAGCTCAGTGTCGGAATAGAAGTTGAAGGCAGAGGCTTATTTGTGTATGTGAAGATGGAGAAGGTGGAGGTGTTGCGACGATGGTGTTAGATGATGGATAAGAGCACGTGTGCACGTGCATGAGAGAGAGTGAGAGCGAGAGAGTGAGAGTGCGCGAGAGCTTGAGAGAGAGACCACACAAGGAAGTGGGGGAGGGAAACAGGTCTCTAACCAAACACTTCACTTGTAATTTTTGGTTTGTGCTGCTGAGTTGGGTAGAGGCTGTTGCTATCCATGGTGGCACTGCTTTACATGAAAAAGAACCACTCCGTTTCTGATTATTGTCTAACTAGACTGTTGTTGACATCTCTGGAATCTCTGAGCACCCTGTTCCTCTGCCACACCAGTCACCCTTATGCTCCTCTAGAGGAGTTTTTCTGCCCCCTCATTTTACATTTGCAGTGTATTACCTGCTGTCTTTTGGGCGTCCTGCTAGCGTCCATTTGCCATGTGTGTGCCCTGTGATAGGAGGTGTGTGCATTGGTGTGTTTCTTCCTTGATAAGTCCCCAGTGTCTAGAACAGTGCCTACGAGACTACAGGCACTTGTTAAATATTTGGTTAATGTTTTTGGTAGGGTTTCTTTCTTGATATTTAATATCAAGTATACTTTGTGTGAAATACACACACAACTTATCACAGGAAACTGGGACCGGGGTGATGGATATAATTTTCAGTCATATAAAGCATCTAATTTCACAACAGTGACTCAGTTTCATAAAAAATTACACATCTTTGTTTCTCACAGTATGCAGTGCCAAACAGCAGGCAGGATTCTTTATAGTTGGTTTCAATGTTTGCACTCTCATCCATTCATAGGCTGTTTAGACAGTGTCTTCTCTTGAAAGAGTTATTGTATTGGAAGGTTACCTTTCCTTGAAAGGTACTTGGAATATTTTATCTTGGATCATTTTTTTTGGGGGAAAAAAAAGAGACAAGTCAGTTTCAGTCCTATGATGGTCCTTAAGGTATATCTGAATTTTCTAGGGTTTTTGCCTAACTCACCTTCTTTCTCTACACTGTCAGGAGTTTTCTCATCCATCTGTCTGTCTACCTGTCTATCTATCTATCTATCTACCTATCTGTCTATTATCTATCATCTATCTACATCCACACACACACATATTGTATTTATTTTTGGATAACATTTTTATGTCTGGTACTGGGCCACGTTTGTTAATCCTCCCTGCTTACTTGCTTTATAGAACTGAGCTTTCTTGCTCAAGAGTAAACAATTTAGAGAGTTATGGGCAGGAATTGAGTCGAGAGAGTTTCTTTAGGTGATTGGGTTCTCACTTTCAAAATATGCCATCCAGAGATTTATTCTTTTACTTATAACACATTAGGAGAATTCATAAAAGTTCTCAACAGTGAGAAAAAATAAAACACTTGAAATATCTGAGCTTGTCAGAAATTAGCAGCTCTTTGCTTTCTCTTTAGGGGAATGGAATGGTGTCTGCTGTGAACTGCATTTGATGAAATATTGGCAAAAGTCTTAAAAGACTCCTATGGCAATATCAGTAATATAATCATCTAGGGATGGAAGAAGTTTGTATGTGTAATAAAAAATCACACAAACTGAGATCCTTGTTAAGAGAATTACCAAGGAGAGATTTTTAGTTTAAGTGATGTCCTGTATTTTTCAGGGCTAAAATTTGTCCAAAAGTTTCCTTTTTGAAGAGTCAACAAGAATGGACAGGGTTGAAGTACATCTGTGAGCATCTTGGTGGTTGACCCATTCATACTGGAATTCCCTAAATACCTAGATTTTGCCAGCTATCATTGCCAATATTCTCAGTTTGCAACCTAGGGTACACTTTTGCACTTCTGATAATTTGGGGGATATGACTATGTCATATTGTTTCATCTCCAAAGTGAGCAGTTTTTATAGAGAAATGATCTTAGTCATTTTATGTTAGAGTAGCATAGACCTTTGACCTTTCCTGTGTACCTCTTTTTATTTTTTTTAGTTGCACTTATCACATAATTGTTTGATCACAGTGTGATTTCAGATTTATTGGTGTGATTGTCTAATTGTTGTCTGTCTCCTCTATTGGACTCTGCTCACTTCTGTATCTGCAGAGCCTAGAAGAGTGTCTGGCATAGAACATACGCTCTGTAAGCTCTTGTTGGATGAATTAAAGGACCTTTGAGGGATTTTTAGAGCAGGCTGGAGAAGAACCCATTTTACAGCATCCCTGACTGCATTATGTTCTAAACGCTGAGAAAGCATTTGTATAGGGTGGAATGAGCATTTAGTGGCCTATGGCTTTTAAATGACACCTTTTCCCACTTTGAAAATCATTCTTTGATTTACTTGAATTTGTTTGTAACTAAAACCTCTTAGATATGTTGACTTCTAGTCTGATTTTCCCAACAACTTTTTTCCTTGAAGAAAACAGCATAATATATATTAGATGCTTTTGCCTATATTTGCAGGTGAGGAAATTGGGATGAAGTAATTTTTTATGATCACTTAGTTAATAATTAGTAGGGAGATATAAAGAATTGTATTCTTTTATCTATCTTCTTTTTTGAGAAGAAGAAAATAATCACTTATGTAGTAGTTTTTTGGTTGCTTCTCTCTATTTAGATGTGCAATTATACTGCAAATAATGATACTGTCACTTCATTTTCAATACATAACTCTTTTGTTCCTTTTTTTAATGCCCATGCCATTGGTCAGAACTTCAGAAACCAAAGTTTAAAATGTGAACAACGGTATTTCTGGAAGAATACTCCTAGTGCTTCGTTATTAAGTAATGATGTTAACTGTTGTCTCATATAGACTCTTTTCATGTAAATGGAAACTTTGTTTTATCCCTAATACTCATAGGTATTAGTATATTATTTGAAGAAGCACTGGGAGAGATCATTGCAACTACACATCTTAATCAAAATTTTGGCTTGGGAATAGTCTTTATAATTTAGATCCAAAACATAATTGCCTTTAAAATCATAATTGCAATCATATTAGGCTAGCGGTGTTTATGCTTTTAAATTGCATTAAAATTAAAATGAGTTTAAGAAATAGTCTCAAAAGCTTAAGGACTAGAGGACTAAATGCTGCTAATTTTAGTACTCGTGGTCTGAGGAGAGCCCAAACATGGAACTCTTGTGGGGTGTGTGCACACATCAGGAGCACGACTCAGGAGGTGAGAGAAGATGGATGTTTCAAAGGTTTAGGTCACTATCACGACTTGTATAATAAAGTACTGGCTTTGCCCAGCTTTACTCACCAAGTTATTTTCACCTTACGGGTTGTATGCTTTTTGTGTAAACTCTTTCTTAATCATTTTGGAGACAGGGTTGAGCTTATATCAATAAATACTAGGAATTTTGGAACTAGGTGAGCTAAAGATAACTGAGTATTGCAATAATAATAAATGATATCTTACCTAGGAACTGAATTTCTGATTTGTGTGGTGGACGTGTTCTTTCCATCATTCCCCTCTTTTTTTTCTATTTCATTGCTATTTGGAGTTTTATTCCCATTACTCACCTGTGTCAACCCCATTGGTCCATATGGATGTCACAGATTTCGTCAACTGCCACTTGTGATTGGTTGTTCTGTCAACCTTGAATTAAACCATTGAGGTCTGAAAATGTTCATCTTCTCTTGAATGTGTTTGCTTAGTGAAATACAACCAGTGGTACTCTGGGTCTTGAGCATATGGTGTCTCCTTTCATGGGAGGCCTTTCTAGCCTATTCCATGTAAAAGTTGGCACGTCTTTCTACAACTTTTTCGCGTTACATTTTTCCACTCATGGCATTTACACATTGCCTCGAGTCTTATTGAATGGGACTCATGTCACTATGACGTATTACATTATATTAATAACTTGAGCTTTTCTTGCTTCTTGATTTTAAAGTCTTTGAGGAAAGACTTTATATGTTATATTATTTTTTTGTCTGTCAAGGAGCCTAGTGCTGTTCCTTCTATAGATTAGGTGCTCAATTTTTCCGTAGTATTCTTGTCCTCACAGAACAGATAGCTTATTTAATAGTTATTTAAAAATATTGTTCCTAATGCATCAGTAATATGGACATATTAAATACACACAGATATACTGCAGATCAAATCTTCATGCATTATAGAGGGCATGCGTTGTGTTGACTACCCATCATGTACCTGTCCCACCCCTAGTGGGAGACTTGACCTCCTTTGTGCAAGAGGAAGGGAGAGCCGTAGTGGCAGTAGGCTGCCGTGAAAGTTAATTCCTGTCCACCCCCAGGGCAATCAGGATTGCTTTCTGTGTTGTTTCCTGTAACTTGAGCTGATAGTAAGCACTGAACCATCTCTAGAAGATTTTGTATTAACATTGGCAAGAAACAAAGAATTGACATCAGGCATAAGTCTTAATTTTGCGTTATGCTTTTGGCGCATCATTGCTGGGAAAATTATGCTAATCCACACCATCTGCAGCTACCAGATGTGCCATTGAGAGGTGCACAAGTTCCTTTTGAGAAAACTGCTTGATGTCGAATGTCAATCATTCGTGTTAAAATGACAGTACCTGTCATCAAAGGAGGGAGAACAACTACAATTCGTGTTTTTTCTTTACCATCACATACCAATCTGGATGATTAATTCTGTGATAAATTAAATGTGGCTGATGGGAAAACTAACAAATGTAATCACTCAGTCCATCTTTTGTTCTGTTGGAAAATAGCTGTAGAATCTGTTAAAGACTATCTCATTGAGTATACGTGTGCAGTGGGTGTGGGTACATCCTGCTGACTACCTGATATTCCTTGGCTTGTATGGTTTATTATATTAAGAGAATTGGCTGGAAAGCTGTCAGCAGATGGTGCTGGGCACAGAGTAGGTTTCATCATTGCATAGTTGAGTATGCTTCCAGGAACTCTCTCCCAAATAGGATTTTAAAGCTTGTTCATTTGAACACACTGGTAGGTTCTTCACCCAGATTATTATGTTATGAAGACGTTTACCGTCAATTTAGTGGAACTATGATTTTGTTTCTTTTGATTGGGGGAGAGAGGAAGAGAGAGAGTAAGAAGCGGTTGCAACCGACTCTCACCTGAAATCTTTTCATGTTCTGCCTGGGTCTAGACGTATCTACCTTTAGAGATAACAGAAATCCTTTATGTTCTAGTTTCATATCTTTTCAATTTGGGCAGCTACTGCTAAGTGTTGAAAGAATGCCAGGGCACAGAAGCAGTTTGAACTGTTGAACATACCAGGTACACCCTAAATTCCAGTGATTTCTGGAATATTAATGAATAACAGTGTTTGCCAGTGGTTAGAACTTACTATGAGCTTTGCAGGGGCAAGAATGTGTCAGAGGGGGAACAAGTCTCTTCCTTTCCGTTGTTCTTGTTCTGAAGTTCCTGCCACCACACTGCGCTGTTGCCTGAAGGGGCTTTTGTATGGAAGTCGGAGAGTATTTTCTCAGAGCTCAGGTATTCTATAAACACGTTCCAGCCATTGTATCAGAAAAAAAGGATTTTGACTTAAATTCTTCTCCTTAGGGAATGAGAAATTCCCCTTAAACCCTGCTAAATGCTGTTCTTACTCAAGTTTTGCTAGTAAACGAGGCATTTTTTAGTCATAAATATTTCTACAAGCTGCCTTGGAGAAATATCTGAAGTCACCTTTGGTCCTATAATTGATATATGATGTTGTTCTTAAGTCCTGATTAAATGACAATTTATAAAGGAACCCACATGAAGAGCCAGTTTAGTTCAGAAAATATGGGGTCCTCCAGATGAATAGGAGATCATAAACATTAAAAGAATTACTCTATTTGGCCTTTTTGAATAATAAATAGTGCCCATTGAAGGCTCTTCTCAGAAATAAATAAAACGATACATTTTATCTTCTCAGGACTGAGGAATAGAGCCTAAAGGAAAGTGTCTTAAACAGTTTTTGCTGCCTTCTCTGCTTTTGCTCTGCTGTTCCCTCTGCCTGGAGACTTGTCCTTTTACCTACACCAGCCCTGGGCTCCACCCCAGGTGAATTATTACTCATTCTCAAGACTTCATTTCCTCATCTTTGTGGACTTCTCAGGAAGGAGTTCAGTGCTTGCTCCATTCTGTGTCCCCACCCCCTTCCCGTCCACTCTCAGGGAACTGCTTATATTAGCTCTCATAATTTGCTGGTATCTGTCTTTGTCCCCTGACTGAAGTCCTTGATGTGCCGAGACTGCCTTTCTCTTCTCTTTTTTTGTTAGATGTATCTTTGCATCTGTCTTTGGGACATAATGGGTGTCTATTAAATATTTGTTGAATAAATGGGTGGATGAATAATTTTATATTATATGTGAAATTTTTGTATGTGGAAAATCATATTTATTGTTTATATCTTCAAGGTTCATGAGGGTATAAAATTGTGTACCATACATGGCAGGTAAAATAATTTGTCTCTCTTTTAGTTTTGAAAAAATCTAATAACATAATGCCTTATATTGATTTGATATTGCTGATATTAGACTTGATATTAAATCAGTGTACATTTGTATGTTTTTATAAAGTCTTATTAACTTTCTGTGTTTTAATTGTTTTAAATTTGAGATGTTATTTGTCATATATGTTTCACATTATAAAAAACTTAGCTGATTGAAAATCTTGCCAGCGAAAGTTACTCTTACAGTTTTCTTACTTATGCAAGGAGAACGTTGCATACTGTTTGAAAAAAATTCCTTTAATCCTAATGTTGGTAAGTTAGTCTTGATGTTTTTGTGTGTAGCCCTGCAGACCTTTTAAAATGTATTTACATACAAAGTTTAAAATAAAAAGAAGACCATTCTGTGCATGTTGTTTTTTAACTGAGCATCACTTTTGAGTTGACCAAATTACCCAAAACATTTTGGGGTAGGAGTTGTCATTTGATGATCATCTCTGCAGATGATGCTCTCATCGAAACTAGAAGGTCAACCATATGGAGAAGTTAAAAATAAAATCTGTTGGCCTTCAAAATCCTCTTATCAGCCACCTAACGGGGTCAGATGCTGACAATGATGCATTTGAGAGCAGCGAGTAAAGACAGATTGCAGAAGTTTCGTAATCGTGTTTCAATTTAACATTTTTGCTTGTTCCTAGTCTTGGGGTCTCTGGACTATGTGAATTCGGGTGGCAAATCTCAGTTGCAGCCCCAAAGGACCAGTGGCCGTTTACATATTCGTTCATGAAGTAAAGTAGTTATGATATGTCATTCAAATGTATTTGGAAATCAGGAAAATAGTGTTTTCCCAAAGAAAGTTCCTTCTACATCTAAAAAGAGCTACTTTGTCGTTAAGGTGAATGAATATTCATTTTTAGAGCAAGCATCTTTGGATTGTGTTAAACATATGTCTGTTAGTGAAAGTGTGAGTCACAAAGATAAAATTTCATCTAAAAATAATATCTATAGAAAAAAGCAGTAAATATATACATGGAAAAATACTTCTCTTTTCTGTAAACTTTTACTTCTTTATTTTTAATGGTTGTGATATCATTTACGTATTTCTGTTATTAAAAGAAACTAGAGACTATGTTCATAGTACCATTTTTTACAATAGCCAAGAGGTGGAAGCAACCCAAGTGTCCATTGATGGATGAGTGGATAAACAAAACATGAATATATATATACAAGGAAATATTATTCAACCTTAACAGGAAAGAAATTGGGGCCAGCCCGGTGGTGTAGTGGTTAAGTTTGCATGCTCCCCTTCAGCAACCTCGGGTTCGCAGGTTTAGATTCCGGGCACCATACTGTGGCAGCATCCCTTAGACAAAAATAGAGGAAGATTGGCACAGATGATACTCAGCAACAATATTCCTCAAGCGAAAAGAGGAAGATTGGCAACAGGCGTTAGCTCAGGGCCAATCTTCCTCACCAAAAAAAAAAAAAAAAAGAAAAGAAAAGAAAGAAAGAAAAGAGGAAAGGCATTATGACACATTCTACAACATGCATGAACCATGAGAACAGAGAAAGACAAATGCTGTGTGATTCCACTTATATGAGGTATCTAGAGTTGTCTAGTTTGTAGAAACAGAAAGTAGAATGGTAGTTGCCAGGGGCTGAGGAGAGGGCGAAATGGGAGATTGTTGTTTAATGGGGACAGAGTTTCTGTTTTGTATGATAAAACGTTCTGGCAGTTGGTTGCACAACAATGTGTATATACTTAACCCTACTGAACTGTACTGTTAAAAATGGTCAAGATGGTAAATTTTATATTTGTGTAATTTACTGCAATAAAATAAAGGAAAGAAATTGAAGAGAAAATACAATTTTTAGACTAGAGCTTATTTATTTTTAGCCATAGTTGTTTCTATAGAACAAATACCTGGATTGATCTTTGGATCTTACAGGGTTATAATATAATACATGATTAATGATCAAATGGAAATATATAAGAAAACAATAGTTAAGGTTCAGTGGCAAGTCGCTTGTCCTTATATTTTCCTATTCTATTTATTTTTGGTGGAAAACATTGGATATAGTAAATTATTATTTGCCGAATCATTAAAAGCTAACTAAAGTACTGAAATTACTATGTCCAAATATGTACTTAACAGAGATCCTCTGCTTTGATGATTATCAAGTCATAATCCAGAGCATCTGTTTATTCAAATAGTTATTGACTGTTTACTGTTGTGGCAGAGACTGAGCTCGGTTCGCATATACAGTGTTAATAATGAGTTAAGTCTTGTCCTCAAGGAGTCTAAAGTCAATTGCAGTGGGGAGGGGGAGAATAATAAATAAACAGAATATTACAATAAAAGTAGCATAAAGATTATGAAAGGGGTAAATAAAGAGTGCAGTGGGAAAAGGTAGGAAGTTTTGGAATTTCAGAGTTTCTGTTCTGGGGCTGCAGGGAGGACTTTATGGGAGAAGTGATCGCTTAAGGCGATAAGAATTGGAGCTTAATTAGGTGACGTGGCTGGAGGAGAAATTGGAGGGAACGGTAAGTGCAGAAGCCTAGAGGTAGAGAGCTTCTCTTCCAGTTTTCTTGGGATAGTCCTGTATGCCTGTTGTCCTGGAGTCCTGTTTGGATGGTTTCTTTTTCACTCTCCCAAGTCCAGGTTTGGTGGTCTGCCTGTAGGGCTCAGAGAAGATGGCTTAGTAACTGCGAGTAGTTTACTGTGCTTGGAACATTGAGTTTGCAAGTGGGGAGAGAAGAGACACCATAGGAAAGAAGAGGTTATGTAATGAAGATCTATGCCACCTTGTACCGTGATTCTGGTGGCAGTGAGGAACCGTGCAAGATTTTTATAGAGGAGAACAGTATGGAGAGATATGTACTTTAGGCAGGACCATCACTTAACGAGGCAGCAGTATGGTGGGGGCAATCACTGACATTGGTTGTGGGAATAGGAGGGAGTGAATGAATTCCAGAACTATTGAAAAGGTAGTCTTAACGAGACTTGAGAATATTGCACGTGGGTTTGTGTGGGTGTGTGTGTTTGTGGGGGAGGGAAAGTAAAAGATGGCATTATGTCTTGTACTACTGAGTGAACCATGGAGCAGTTCACCAAGGTAAGGACAGAAAAGGAAGGGGAGGTTTCGAGAAAGCATGTCCAGTTTCACTGAAGCCTCGGAAGGGGATGGGTAAGCCTAGCGAGAGTCCACGGAATGGGACCAAAAGAGGTCCAAAAAATGGAACCTGAGGGAAAAAACTGGAGAATTAACAGAGGATGAACAGCCCGTAACCAAACTTAACCAAACGAAACCAACAAAGCAAAACAAACAACAAACAAAAAGAGCAAAACTGAGCAGGAGTGAGTCAGAGAGGGAGGAGGAAAACCCAGGGTGTCATTTCAAGAAACCAAGGGCACAGGGTGTTTCTGCAGTCAGGCGCTAGTCAGTGGGCATGTCAGGAAGGATTTGGCTTCGAGGCGCTGGGTGGTGTGCTTGGTGGCAGGCAATTCAGGAGCACCGTGGGGCCCGGGCTGGGCTGAAGTATGTGGCTGAGTTAGATCGCAAGTGGAGGCTATAAGTGAAGACAACCCTTTCAACAAATTCTACTATGAAGACAAGGAGAGTAGATTAGAAAGAATTACACTAGAGAGGATACACTATAATTTTATTTTGTTAAAACTTTTTATTATGGTAAATATACATAACATAAATTTACCACTTTAATCATTTTCAAGTGTACAATTTAGTGGCATTAAGTACATTTGCAGTGTTCTGCAACCAATACCACTATCTTGTTCCAGAACTTTTTCCTCGACCCAAAGAGGAACTCTGTATCTATTAAGCAATAACTCTCCATTCCTTCTTCCCTCTAACCCCTGGTAACTTCCAGTCTTCTTTCTGTCTTTCTGAACTTGCCTGTTCTGGGTATTTCATATAAGTGGAATCACACAGTATTTGTTTATGTCTGGTTTATTTCACTTAGCATAATGTTTTAAAGGCTCATCCATGTTGTAGCGTGTATTATCCCTTTTTATGGTTGAATAGTGTTCTATTATATGTATATACCACAATTCGTTTATATATTCACCAATGGACACTTGGGTTGTTTCTACCTTTTGGCTATTGTGAATAATACTGCTATGAGCATGAGTGTACAAGTATCTGTTTGAGTACCTGTTTTTCCTTCTTTTGGGTATAAACCTAGGCGTGGAATTGCGGGGTCGTATGGTAACTCTGTCTTTAACTTTTTGAGGAACTACCAAACCATTTTCCACAGTGGCTGCAGCATTTTACATTCCTATCGGCAGTGCATCAGGGTTCCAGTTTGCATTCTTGCCAACACTTGTTATTTTCTGAGTGTGTGTGTGTGAAGTAGTACCTCTTTGTGGTTTAGATTTGCATTTTCCTGAGCCAGGGTTCCTTTCCTGTAACGCAGCTCCCTGTGTGTGCTGGGGTCACCTGGCCCTCTTCGCCTTCCCTTTTGGAACGAGGACTCAAGGAACCAGCACACACAACTGAGTGCTGATAATCTGACTAGTACACTTAATGTGAGAGAGAGTGAGGTGGAAGGGGCTGATTTGGAAGTGTCAGGAGCTCGAAGAGGGTTTGATAGAGCTCTTGTGGAAAATGAGAGCAAGTGTTTACTAAGGAAGCATGAAGTTGTATATTAATTAAAACTAGTTTATTGTAGCAATAAGTAGTTACTGTTTTTATAGATATATGAGGAAAAAACCCCAAACAACAAATCAGCAAGGCTTTTTAACATCTTCCCTTAAGAAACAATAAGCCTTATCAGTTGTTTAAATCAGTGGTGCATGAATGACAGCAACCTAATGTAAATTATTTGCCTATGGCGGCTAGATGGATGGCTTATCTAGGAACGTGTCATTTTATAAGTATGCTTTATATATGACTCCAGGACCTTAATAATGATAATACTTTCTATCATCTGGGCTTTCGTGGACTCCACTCCTCCCCCCCGCAATTTATCTATCTGTGAGGCATTATTATCTCCATTTTAAAGATGTAAAAACTTAGGCTTAGAAAGGTTCTGAAGTTTGCCTGAGATAAGTGCATCTCATCTCTCAGGGTAAAATCTCCACAGCTAGAAAGACTTAATATGCTTATCGTGTTCCTCATGGGTTTTAATTTTCCTCTCCAGGAGCATTAGCTGAAACTCGAAGCTAAACATGTGAGATTACAAAGCAGTCCGCTTATTCAAGAGACCTGCAGCTTTTACTGTGTGTACTACCAAGCAATGAAAATGTATGTTAATCCACATGGCAGCCACATTTGATAAAATTGTTAGAACTGTAGCAAATAAAGCTTATTAACATATCAAATAACTGCATGAATTTGATCTGTCAACAAGGAGTTGCCCATTTTCTATAATCTTCAAACTCTTTAGAATATATACACCATTGGTGAAAACAAATTTGAGCACATATTCCAGAATATATATGAATTATATACATGTGCTACTGTATTAATATAATTTATATATCATAAAGTAAAAGGAAATATATGTTTTATGAGAGCAAGATTAACATTCTTAGGAAGATAACCTCTAATGTTATCTCTCTTTATAATGGTTTTTCTTGCCCATATGTGGGATGGGTGCATCTTGACTTGTGTAAACTACTGATAAACAACAGCCATCTTCTTTGATGTGTTTAGGCACATTGAAAACAAATATTTGAAACATCCTTTGCACGTGCAGACTGTTTACTCAAATCAGTTCACAAATGCACATTGAATATCTATGTACAAAGCATTTTTGTTCATGTGATCTTGCTTTGCTCTCTGCAAAATATGCAGTATAACATTGTTATGAATGCTGTTTTTCTGAATCGTTAACCTTGTAAAATCTAATTTTGACTTGACATCTAGCTAAAGTTCCAAGAGCTAGTCCTTGAGGAAGTGCCTGTAATTATAAGGGAAAATAGTGGAAGCAACGTCAAATTTACTTGTAAAGAAATGTTTGCAACCTTCATCTAGAACTTATGTTTAAATTGTCTTTGGAAAAGTGAACAAGGTGATAATTTCTCTCATGAAGTTGTTTGTGCTGATGTTTTGGCGTTTTGAAGAAAAACACAAATACGTAAAATCTAATAGAATGTCAAGGGAAAACTGGCAAAGGACTCTGTGTGATCTCAGGAAAACAGTGGCTGAATATTTATATGTATATTTTTTAATAGGCTGAATTCACATGAATGTGTTTCTGTTTTGACTGCTTTTGTATATCAATTTGCTCCATAGAAGCTCCCCAGTAGAAATACTCTAAGAGGAAGAAAGGAAAGGAGGATATTTGGGGTGGGGATTATAAATGGTTGAGTCAGAGCAGGCAGCTGGTTTCCTTTTGACTATAGTAATTATTTAAGAAGATTTTACATGTATTTTTGTGGTTATATTTTAAGTACATTAGTAAGTTTTTCCTGAATGGCGTGTTTTTGTTTTTTAGTTGGGTGAATAAAATGCATTTCCTCTCCTGAAACAACATCAAATTCAATTTTTCAAGGTCGGAACATGTAATCTTTTTCCTCAGTGGCTCCTGAAAATCTAATGGCTCAGTAGTGGAGACTGTCTAGCTAAATTCTAGAGACTAGAATAATGAGTGAGAAGAAAAACATCATGGGAACAGCTTATCAATGAATACAGCTACTGTTATCTTAGGTCTGGAATAAACAAAAGATGACAATTTTCTGTTTGTGCAGGAGAGTCAAGAACACACTTTCGAAGTATGTTTCATATTTTTCACATACCCTTTTCATCCTTGTTTTAACAGGATTAGTAGATGGTAATTTGGGCTAAGAGATTTACCATCTCATCAGGCAGAGCTGACTTGATTTCCAGACATGTTATCATCTCTTTTGGGAACTAGGTTAATATATGTGACACACAAGGACCCAGACCTAGAAACAGACACTTGGTAGACAACTCATGTAAAACAGGTAAGAGCACCCTACCATCAGCCTCAGACTCCACAGGCTAGACCTGCTGTTTCAGATGACGATGATGGTGATGATGCTGATGAGAGTAGCTAACATTTATTGAGAATTGACTAGAACCTGCTTTGCTAAGAACTTTGCATGTTATCTTATTTAATCCTCAGAACTTTGCATGTGTTATCTCACTTAATCCTGAGTTAGTTACTCTTATAATCCCCTTTTTCTAGATGAGGAAATCGAGACATCACGAGGACAAGTCACTTGTTCAAGGTCACATGCTTAATGGCAAAGTCAACCTAAGAACTCAGGTTTCTGAGTGCAGAGCCTGGGCCTATTACGCTCTACTGCCTCTAATTTTGGCCATAAATTTTCTCACAGATGGTGATCACAGAAGTTGCTTAAAGTCACAACTTTTAAGTATTCCTTTTTCTAAAACCAAGTTGTGTAGCTCTTATCCCCCCAAATTATATTATCACTTTTGTAGCTTTGAAGAGGAAGGTGTGAAAATCTGAAATGTTATCTATTCTCATTTAATTTCCTACTTTCTGTGGAGAGCATCCCATACCCAGATCTAAATGTCATTACCAATTGTTTCTCACACTTAACGAAAGGGAAAGTATGTGCTCAGTTTTGAGCTGAGGCTGCCTTGTAGGAGTATGACAGCCTGCGGCAGAGTTTTGGCACTTGTGTTTGGCAAAACATCCCGGGCAGATGAGCGTTTCATACGGCGGGAACACTGCTACTCAAAAAGGTGCCTTAATAAGAATATTAGCACCTCTAAGTGTCTGTGAAATAACCTTCATGGAAGGACTAGAATATTGACAAAACATTTTCAAAAAATTATACTACGTTTAAGGGTAAAGATATAGACAAAGAGAAATTTATGGCAGGAGTCTGTGATGATTCAATTCCAAGTTGTATGTGATGTCTGTAATTATATTTTATATAATTTGTATGGTTATTATTTGTATAATCATGTAAAATATATATAAATTGTATAAAATTAAATGAAAATAGAAGTTATATAAAATATTATAATTTATATAATTATATTTTAGAGGGATATTAAACAGTATGGGTGTGATACTTGATTCTTAAATGTCATCATTACATTTTCTAAAGGTAATCCATCTATAACCATACTTAGAACTGATATTACTATTTGACAAGCAATACTTAGATCCAACAAGAAAAAAATGGAAATTTCAGGTTTGTATGTCTACAAAATAATTCTTAGCATTTCTTCAGGGGTTATTAAGGCAAATGCAAGGGATTTCTACAAGGTAGAGTTCCATTGCAGTTTCCTCCTCAGAATTCACATTATTGCCACAGCCTACGAATGACAAACATTTGTGGACGATGGCAGCAATCTGTTGGGTGTTTCAATCTATTTTGAGCTGAAATTGATTAGCACTTTATGAAAAGTGTACAGAAAATTGCCATGCTTATCAAGGCAAATCAAGCCATAATTCTGCCTTTTTTTTTTGTACACCTGCAGCTATGAATATTTTTTGGTGGCTACATTGAGATGTGCTCAAGAATATACATATTGGACTGCATATCACGCAATTTATTCTGCTCTTACTGACAGTTTGCAAACAAAAACTCAAAACAAGATGCAACCGTGTGCAGCTCCCGAACTGTAGGTTCTGATTTTGGCATCCATGAGTGCTGGAGGAAGGGGACCACAGCTGAAGAGATGTGCTTTTGCTCGTCTTACTGTGAAATATAATCTGGGCATTTGTTTGTTGGATTTCATGAAATATGGAAGAAATCCACACTAAGGGTTTTTCACCTGATTGCCTTTATTTTTGCCCCACCTTGGTAATGATAAAGAGAAGTGAAAATAACCTGGAGTTGGTGATCGTAGTGATGGAAGTTCACCATATTCAGGGAGAGTCGTTAAGAATGAAGTGCGGAAGTGAGCAATGGTGGCGAACTTCATATTTTGGGTGGGAGAACCCTCTCTGTGGCTGCATCTTCAAAGAAAAACGAGTATCATGGGCCAAAAGAAAAGGAAGAAGGCCATGGATTACATGGAAATCAGTGTTATTTGATAGGATTTTTAAAACAGGAGAATGATGTAGAAATAGGCTATTTTTCATGCTGTCACTCTGGGGTAGAGTTGAGAGTAAATATCATGAGATTAAAAAAAGAAAGAAAATCATTGAAAATTTACCTATGTTATGGAGTAAGCTATTCACCTAAAGCTCATTTTAATTCCAGCAAATGTGATAAGTTGCTACTTAAAGTAGCATATTGTGTACAAATCTTTTACTTAATGCTTGGCTCTATCTAGAAAAAGATCGTGAATCATCTTGCTAAGTTCTGTATTCTACAATGAGTGTATTTTGATAAAATTCTATATTTTACATGAAAACACATTTCTAATAAAAATTCTCTTAAAAATAACTTTTTAAATGTTTGTTATGAAAACAAGGAAAAGGAAGAAAATTTAAATCACTCATGATCTTGACACTAAGAGACAGTACTGTTAATATTTTGGAGTACATCATTCCAGTCTTTTTTACTATAGATTTGATACGGTAAACTGTTTTGCGATTTGCTTTTTTACACAATACATCATGAACCTTTTTCTGTGTCATTAAATATTCTCCTATATTATTTTCAGAGAGTATACAATTTTTTTTATATGGTTTTTCCAACTTTTTCTTATGGATTTCCAGCATCCAATCTCTACATGGTTGGATGTTTAGATATTTCCAGTACTTTGCAATTAACAATAATAAAGATTTTCATCATCATCATTAACCTTAAAAAAAATTTATGGATGTTCACATAACAGCATTCACAGTGTTGTGCATCCACCACCCCTCTCTAGTTTGAAAGCATTTCCCTCACTCCGAAGTGTAAACTCCTTCCTCATTAAGGGGCATTTCTCTTTCTGGCCCCAGCCTACCTCTCCATCATTATTTCCACTCCCCTTCAAATTAAAGTCTCAGATCTTATCAAACCAGCCTTGTAAATTCCTGCCGTGTCACTTTTCACTTTTCCATTCTCTCCGTCCATTATTCAAGCTCAAGTCAGTTCCCATCTCCTTGGTGAAAACTTCTCCTACCAGCTAATCGTAAATGATTTCTGTCTTCTGAAAACTCAGCGCACATGTCCGTACTGTTCATTTGGCCCATTTTTCATCTTAGCTTGTAATGCCGGTTCAAGAGCACGTGTTGCCCATAAGTTATATTGCAAACAATTTCAGTTTTGCTAGAGTAGTATCTTACCTATTTTATGTCCTCTAATGATCATCTTAGTACTTGGCAGAACAGAAATGCACAATAAGTTCTTGTCCAAATGAATTAAAATTCAGTTTTTTCCCTTACAGACTGTAGCACAGTGCTTAGCACATAGTAGAGCCCCAACAAATATTGGTTGATTGATTTTAACATATTTATACTTTTATTTAATTCTCTCTCTTGAGGTCACAAGTTCTGCATAACTAACAGTTTTGTAAAACAGTATCGCATGTACTCTCATTTATACCACCTTTTTTAGATGATTGCATTTCATTTTTAAACACTGAGATTTATTGAACAAAGCGGTGTTCATCATCTGTAATTCTTTCTATCTTTTTCTTTTTTCCTTTCTTTCTCTCTTGCGCGCTCTCTCTCTCTCTGTCTCTCTCTCTGTCCCCCTCCCCCCCGCCCTTTAAGAAGAGTTTGGTCTAGTCTTTTCTCAGCCGTCTTCTTTTTATGTGTGATGTTTGTCTGCACGTGGCAGATTCCAAATGTGGGATTCTAAAATGTAGGATTATGCTTTTGCTTTTGTTTATAATGGTACTAGTGTCTAGTAACTTCAGAGAACATTTCACAGTGACTTGTGGGTCCTTTTTGGCCATTGTTTCTGATATTTCAGAGCTTATTTTACTAGAGCTATAAATTGTATGATCTCTCCCCAAGTGTATTTGCCTTGCTCTTGTGTCCATATTGATTGGCCTCAGTGACTTGAATGCACGTTTCCATAGGAACGAGAAATAATAAATTGATATTACTATGCCTAGAGTTTCATTGTTCCATGAAGACATTTGCCAAGCAAGAGAATGTGAATTTATATGCTAAGTAATCTACCCATTTTTCTTTTAAAATAATATGTATTTTTGAAAAGCTCCACTTTAAGAAAATATCTTTCTTTTCTTTATTACTTCTGAGGAAAATTTTCTACTAGGAATTGATGAATTTTTCACCCCCTCTTCCCTCTCTTCTATGATATGCAGCGAAGATCAGATTCAGAGTTAAATTTCTCAAAGTGCTCCTCCATATATTTCTGTTAGACTTTTTTACAGCATAAGGGCCACCATTTATTTTTATTGTTCCTGTAATCAGTGAATAGGTTGAGCTTAATTTTATTGACACTCCTTTTTAAAACAATTCAGCCTGATTTCAGAAGTGACATCTTTTGCATCAGAGAGGATTAAACTATGCAGAATGGCATCCTTTGAGGAATGCTCATTACCAGAGTGGGCACAAGGAGCGCAGCTCAACAGTTCCTATAGTGATTGCAAACTGGCGTACTTCCCAGCTCTCAGAAATTTCAGCGTGGGTTTGTCTTGATTGACCATCAGTCTTCAGCATCTCTAATCATGTGTATTACACATGCACGCACACACACACAAACACGCACTTGGCCAGACACAAGATAAACAAACAAAAGACTCATTAAACTCGAGGAACAGCTTACACAGAATGATTTAATCCTTTTTGCATAAATAAGATTCCTGTTCTGTTATGCTTTTTTGGAATATGGAACGCCTATAAAGCTTGACTAAATTTTCAGAAGGCGTAGTCAACTGTAGAGTGTTTTTTTAGCATCTAGATATTCAGGGTCTATGACTAATGCTCTCCTGACATGACACAGATGCTCTATAGTCTAAAGCACCTTGCCGGAAAACTGATTTGTGACTGCCCGTTCCAGCTTCAAAAGTTGTTGGCTCATCTGTGCGTTAATTCTGTCATCTATTTTGGGGACATTTACCGTGTTCCAGGGTCTATACTAGACAGAGTTTCAGACATCTCGACGCCCATTCTGTCTCTAGCATCACTTCTGCACGCCACAGTGATGGTCATCTTTAAGGAGACAAATTTGGCTGTGTTACCAACCTCTTTAAAACATTTTGATGAAGTCTCATTACAATTTGCATAAGTTCCAAACTCCTTATCACAGCTCACAAAAACCTTAGGTGATGTGGCCCCTGCCACCCTCTCTGACCTCCTTTCCTTCTATTCTGTCCCTTGACCCCTGTGTTCCAGCCACACTGGCCGCCTTTCTATGCCTAGAAGAGGCCAGGATCTTTCTCATCTCCAAGCCTTTGTACATGCTGTTCTCTCTGGCTGGAACGCCCTATTGTCTGTTCTTCCCAGAGTTGGCTCCTTCTCCTCCTTCATGTCTTATCTTACATGTCACTCCTCAGAGAGCTTTCCTCTGACCACGCTATGTAAATAGGCCTCCCCATAACACTCTTTTGTTACATTCTGTTTTCCTTATAGCACAAAGTTCTAAGTTTATATTTATTTGCTTTCTTTATTATTTTCTGCCTCCCCCACTAGAGAATGATGTCAGGAGGGAGTTTATAGACTGTGAGAGTAAAGTTTCTAATGGATTGAAGAGCAGGTGTAATGGAATGAAGGTTTGAGAGAGCTAGAAAGATGGAAGATTATAGCCAGATTAGCTTCTAAGATTTTAAATGTGTAGCAGTTCTCAGGACAACTTTTGGGGTGAGGCTGTGGGTGTGGGAGGCCAGTGTTGAGTGGAGATGAAATGAAGGTTGCTAGAGTTGAGTCTACTGCGTGCTAGGCTTCCTTAGGCATTGGGTACATAAGAGCCTCAAAACAAAATCCAAAGCTCAAAAACCCACCATGGTATTTTTCTTATTGTTTTCAACTTCATTTCCCAATGATGCTGTTTATTAACCTCCTACCTCTGCCACATTCTTTTCCTTAAATTCTGTTTAGGCCTACTCTCTACCTTTCCTTTTTGCCTGTCTAAATCCTGTCCATCCTGTAGGCCTCAACTCTTGGAAGTCCTTTCCAATCACCTCCTTGTCAACTGCCCCCATCTTCCACCGGCGTGTGTTGCCTGTCTGTCCCCTAGACACGTAGAGTCATGTGACCTTTCTTTGTCTGTGCTGCCATTGTGTTTTATCCTTCCTCCCACAGATCTTATTTTCCCAGCTAGACATAAGCACCTGGAATGCATAACAATTCTTCATATATCTTCATAATATCATGTCCCAGTGAAGTCTGTTAGGGAAACCATGGGAAAAATATTTGATAACAGAAAATTGTGAGAATTTCTTTGCATTTATAGCTTCCACAGTATTATATGGTGCTAATACGTAGCTGATTAAGAAATTAACCATTTCACTACTTTGTTTATAAAGTGTTTGTCTTGCCTGTTATTATAGTAAGAAACTGATGGAGAGAGACATACTAGACCTCTAAATGTCATAGTTACCATATTCAAGGCAAATCGTTTTTTTTTTTTTTGTCTGAAATAATAGCAGTATACTTCCTAAATTTCCATGCCTTGTTTTCTGGCCATTGCTTTGTCTTATCATGTGAACTTTCACAATGATTGATATATAATGAACATCATCATTCAACATGGTTGAATAGTAGTTCCTTTTGCTCATTTGCATTTTTGGAGAATGCAAATTATAGATTTTTTAAAAAATTAAATCACGTTCAAAGAGTATTGAGCACAAGATAACCTTTGTTGATTAAAAGGTGCCTTAAGTTCTTACGAGCCATAATTATCAACAATTATTATTGTATCCCAGATGTATGGAAGTTAATGGATAGTTTTGCTCAGTAAAATACAGGACTAGCAGAGGGTTTGTTATAATAGGCAATCTGGAGAGTAGCCAGGTGAGTGGGATTTGGGATTTCCTGCCATTACCAGGAAGCAGCATAGAGATAACAGCAAATGGTGAGACCCAGATAGCTAAACAACCATGGCCATTTTGATTTCCTCATTTGTAGCATTTTTGAAACTTATTTATTCATTCAGCAAATGTTTATTCAGTGCCTGATCTGTTGTATTGGAGGCTAGAGAAAATTACAAAGGGAATAACCCAAGCATGGTCATCCACCCTCATGATGTTCACCTTGTCTTCACCACCCAGTTGAGCATACAATTTCTTGGCACCTATCTCCCTTGCATTTTGCATGTTAATTTTATCTGATCATTAAGTACTTCCTGATTGATTGATATGATCACAAATATATGTTTATGGCAGTTTTGTTTATATTTTTTATAATTAGATATTCCTTGCACACCTGATTTGTCCCCCGGGAAAATACAGAAAATACTTGAAAATCTGAAAAGAGTACCATAATTTCTCAATTAACTAAAGATACAGCTATTTGAGAAACAACCTGATAAAATAATTTGAGCCTGTGGCTGAAAGATCAGACGTAGAGATAATTCGAGAGCATCCTCCAGCAAACTGAGAATTCAGAGAGATGAATCCACTCGGTCTGTGCTAGGTTTGTTCACATGGACTATTTACTCTTCCAGTTCCTTTATCTCCCTGCCATTCCTAGCTTAGTCCCAAGCTCTGGGGATTTGAACTAAATTACTTCTTCTTAAAGTCACTTCAAAGTGATTCATTTTGAGTACCAACCTGTCTCTCAATTTATTTGCACATACCCACACTCACCCTTTGGCTTGTCCTTGTGGGAAGGGACGTTTTAAATGTCGGTTCTGAGCCTTTGAAATGCAAAAATACACTGTTGGTAAAAAGGAGCGACATTCTGAGGAGAAAAAGTAGCTATGCTCCTTTTTTCTTTTCTTTATGCTGTCAGTACTGAGGGTCTGTGGGAAAGAATAGGTGTTGAATTCAGAGTGTTGAGTTGCCTAAGGTGTACTTGGGCTATACTTAGAAGTCAGATCGATGGTGCCATCTTTTTTTTTTTGCTGAGGAAGATTTGCCCTGAGCTTACATCTGTGCCAGTCTTCCTGTATTTTGTATGTGGGTCGCTGCCACAGAATGGCTGCCAATGAGTGGTGTAGGTCTGCGCCAGGGAAGTGAACCTGGGCCACTGAAGCAGAGCGTGTCAAACTTAACCACTAGGCCATGGGAGCACTCTCCAGAATGTGCCTTCTTTTTAAGGTCAGAGTCGCCATTTAAAAAAAAGAGAATTGGATTAATTGGCAGATAAATTGAGTTTCCATATTCAGGAACCCTTAAAGACTTTTACGTGTAGGCTCTGCTGTTTGGATGTTGGAGTGAAGCTTTACATATATTTATTTTTTGATTCCTTCAGTAGAGCTATAAAGATGTCTTCTGACCAAGTTACACTGGCAAGAAGATTAATATGTTACCAGTTGAATTCACATATGGTCATTGCCCAGGAGTGACAAAAATGTCCAATTAGTATGATTTATTTCTGCTTTTTAATTTGTAAAATAAATATTCTCTTTAGTATCTTGCTTTAGAGATGGATTCATTTCTTTAACTGATACCATACATCTATATTTTAAAAACAAGTATTTTTTTTTTACTGCAAAATGGTATCATACCATTTAATTTTAGGTTTACTTTAAAAATTATTTTGGCTGTTCTTTAGTCCCTCTGTTTCCTAGAAGTACCTAAAATTGCTGTTTTTCTTTTGCGGTTTTTGAGATCGTATCATCTTACCTTAGATTCTCTGAAAAACTTTGTATGCCTTAGTGATTTTTGTTGGGGGAAAAGTGTGCATTTCAGGACACAGTTCTCCAGGGATAACGGATGTCATCCAAATATAAAGAATAGTAAGAATGTACAATGACCCGAGGAAGTTTGAACACAAAGGGCGAGAGAATGGTGGTCACATTTTCTTTGCTGTGTATTTTGGTGGATTTTCTACTATAGATGAACTTATTTGCGTTTCTCCTTTTCTCTTCAGTTATAAGAAGTCACTTGGTGACCAGAGCAGATAGGAAGACTCTTAGGGCTCGTTTAGCTTTCAACAGTTAGTTCTACAGGTCATTTTGGGTCCTGAAGCCTAAAATCTTTGTTTGAAAGGTGGTAGAGTGAAAATTTGGAGAGAAAGGAAAAACATGAATTGAAGATTTCAAAAAAAAAAGGAAGTTGCTTTAACAGCATCAAGTTTGGATTGGAAGAGAGGAAGGCAAGAGCATTTCAAGAACACTAATGAATAGATGGCTTGGATCTTACACTTGGGAGTGAAAATTGGGAAGAAAAGAATTTGTGTGCTTAAATATTATTTCCTCAAGAGGACATTCCCATCTTAGACCAGGTCAAGTGTGCCTCTTCTCCTTTCTCATTGCCCTAGCTTCCTGTTCCTTCCAGGCAGCTATTGCACTAGTAAATGTAATTATTACGTGACAGTCTGTCTCTCCCTGTTATTCTTTTCTTCATTGGTATTCCCAGTAAGCATCATGGAGCATGGCATGTGGGCTCCATGTGTTAAAAATACAATGAAACAAAAATGTTGGAAAGACAGACAATTAGAAAAATGAAAAATAAATGGTGAGCACATAATCATGTGAAAACAAAAGAATACAACTTTTGTTATGGTTCCCCAGATGAAGAACAGACAATAGAAATGAAAAATAAGATGGCTTGTTTTCAGCTCCAGGATGGTGGTGTATTGTCTTCATACAGATGAAACATTCAGTTAAAAACACTTTGTTTTTAATTCTACTGTTTTCAAAACACTTTTGTACCTGATATCTTGTTTTCACCTTACTCTACTGAAGGTGATATGAGTAGAAATTTATAATTGGTTTATTGATTAAAACATAAAAAGAATGAGTATGAAATGAAATAAACTCCTTGATTTTTGACTCCTTAACTGACTCTCTTCTGCCTATTTTACTTAATATCTGTGCTTTTCTCACTTGAGAGGTCAGTGAAAGGAAACCCTTGAACGTCTGCTATAGCTATTCAGTAAGAAGTTCTCAGTGAAGAGTAGCGCTTAATCCAACTATTAAAAGTTGCTGTCTTTATCAAAGCCAAAGTTGATTTTGCTCCCTGAAGCTCCCAAAGAAGAAAATGCCTGGTGAAGAGGTAAGATAGAGTTCTTTGTGGTATAATAAAAGCTTCCAGAAATGGTGTGTCAGGATGCAGTGTGTAAGTCAGGGCACCTGTGATTAGAGAGAAGCTAAAACCAACTTCAGGAGTTGTGGCACTAGTCAAACCGTGAGCTCCCTTTTCCATTTTCCTCCCCACAGCTATCACTCGGTACAAGTTAGACTTGGTTTAGGAGGTGCCACTTATAGTTTATTTGGAATACTTTTGTCATTTATTCTGGCTGAAAAATGGTTTAATTTGGCTTGTTCAGTGTATTATCAAATAATTTTTAATTAAAAAATTAAAAAGCAAACGATGGAAGGGAGGGCGTGTTTCACCTAGGCTTGAAAATTAGACTGGACTGTTTTTTTAGTGAATGTGGAAAATGTAACCTGTCTGATTACAGAATTATCACAGAATTGGGTGAGATAAAGATCCCGGAAAAGCTGGGAAGTTGATGCAGTGGAAAATCTATTGGCCCTGGAGTCAAACGATCTGAATTTGAGTCCAAGTTCTTCTTATCGAGTGACCTTAGGAATGTCATTTAAATTATTTAAGCCTCAGTTGCCTTATTTGTAAAGGGAATAAAAACACCTACTTCAAAGGATAGAAGGTAATATTTATAAAAGCACTTTCCAAATTTCAAATAGTTAAACACATACAAGGTGTTTATTAAATGAGGAAGGCATGGTAATACATGCAAACCTTGGAATGATGTCAGTAAACAAGAGCTAAACTGTGGTCTTAATTTGTAGAGTTACAGCTATAGAAATATCTCGGCGTCAGCTCTAGGCAGCCACATCTCAGATGCTATTTGAGTTGAAGGAGTCAGTTTGAACCACCGCGAGACCTCCGTGTATGGCTTCTTGACTTTGCAGCAAGTCTGAGAGACCTGGTTTGGCTTCCTGCCTTGCAGTTTTCACTGTCAGGAGGTAGATTGTCTGTCTGGCCTGATGTTTAGAAGAGTAGCTTCTTGTCCCCTTCTGAGCTACACGTTGCCTATGCAATTAGTTTGCATTCCATTCTTCTGGCAAAGTGTGGCCAGATATTTTCTACATTAGACCATTTGCTCCTCCACAGCCTTCCGTGCAGTATAGCGGGTCTAAAACCAAGGGGCTTGTCTTATAGTCATTATGATTTTTTCAGGAATAGTTCTCACAGCGGAAAGAAGAGTACTTGTTTTGGAGATTGTAGGTGTGATATATTTATTCATGTGTATTCCAAGGCAAGTGTTTATTTTCCAAAACCACTTCTTGCTCCTCCCCTCTTGCCCTTTAAGTTTCTAGGAATGAAGAGTTGATTTGACCAGTGCTAAACTATATAGGAAAATGTTCTAAAAACTCACAAAGTACCCTTTAATACATGTGATTTAATGCAAAGATCAGTTTACTCGTACAGATTACATATGAAAGATATTAATTATGCATTGTTTTAAAGAAATAGCTTAGATTGAGTGTGATAGAGTTAGTTATTTTAGAAAATATGTATTTCCTGAGCCTTGTCTCCAACTGATGAAGAATTATGAGTCTCTTTCGAGGCCTTGAATGTTTACTACCAAGTCATGTAACTTTATGATTATTAGTAATTAATTAGTTACTAAATTTCCTTTTCCATCTTTGAATTCTTTTAGTGAGATCAGGGTTATAAAATGAAGCTTATTTTATTTCACCCATTTATCTGTAAGAGGAAGCTGGATGACCAAATATAAGGGAGTTGTTACTGCTGGGCTTTTAAATATGGTTTACAGAGCAGCTGGGTTTTGACTGTTGATGGCCTGATTTGAGAATTATCGCACACTTACTGTGTGAGCCTGTCCAAGTGGGAAATGGTTTGCTATTTCATAACACTTAGTATAAACAATGAATTCATTGGTCTAAGAAGATGGATTCAACCTGCCTTTTGCCATTGGTTTATCAGTTATGGCCTTTTTGTAACTAAAAGGATAATAATTAGTTAGAAATACATGGTATTGTGCCATTCTTCTAATAGAGACTTCTTTAGCATTGGGAGCAGATGGTTCCAGGGGAAGTGACTTTCAGACCCTAAAAGAGAAATAGGTTATAGTGTTCTGTCCCCTCATTTTTCTAAATATAAGTATTTTTTTTCTACAGAAAGAGAAATTGGAAGATCTTACAGTTCTGTGGTCGTGATTGGCTTCAGAGGTCTTTTCAAAGAGAGAGGATGGAGAGTTTCCAGCACTGAAAAAAGGCAGGGGAAGCCATTATACATGTGGAATTTTCTGCTTTTGGTGCAGGTAGAAGCTCTCTTTGAAGGCTTGCCATTTTTCTACAAAAAATCTTCTCAGGGAGAAGTGGTGCCAAGGACAGTCACCAATATCATGACAAGTGATCTCCAGTGTTTCAGAGTGATCAGTGGGGCCTTATTTACAAGGGCACGAGCACCAGCCCAGACAGTAGTCAGGTGCTTGTGAGGTGCAGCAAGAAGTGGAGAACTGAGGGAGGTGGGCCCAGAGCACGGCTCTTGAGGGCTCAAGGATAAACCTCAAGTGTCTTAGGAAGATGTTTCCTGCTCTGCTCAGTCATTCACTCATTCAACAAATAGCTACTGAGATCTACGACTTGCCAGCCACTCTCTTAGGTGAGGACTTCAGCAGCGTGAAAACAGTGTGCACCCTCATGGAGTTTTATGTTTGAGTGGGGAAGGCAGACAATGAACTAACAGGCAAATAAGTGTGTAGATAATGGTCACGTAATGATCTGTGCTTCGAAGAAAACCAAACTGAGATCAGGAGAGAGAGATTGATCAGGCTGCTGCCTCAGGCTGGCTTGTCAGGAAGGCCTTCCCCTCATTTCTTCGTTCTTCCGTGCATCTGCTCAGCTATTAGTTTAGTGAAATTTATTATCATTCTTAAGACAGATGTGGTTTCTGCTTTCAGGGAGTCATGTGTGTGAGTTCTTTGGAAGTTAGAACTCATTTTCCGATACAAAAAAATGTTAAACAAATGAAGTTAAGATTCCTAACTGGCTCACAAAAATCCCCTTTAACCTCATGTTAAAACTTCACTTGGTACTAATGATGGAAGGCTGCCTTCTGGTTCTTGGGAGAAGGAAGAAACCAAGGCATAGGAAGGAAAAGAAGGAGAGGACTTCCCCCTCTTTCCTGGACACCTGGTGGCCCTCTTGTGAGCCGAGTTTTAAATTGACTGGTTTTGGTTTCTCATTTTTCAATCAGATTTTCAGTCCGCCAGACTTTCCTTATTTCCCCACCCTGCCCTTTTTATCCTCACTCGGCCTGCTCTACTCTTAGAAGATGTTCTGTGGTGTTCCAGAATTTTCTCCCTCAGGTACCATGTGAGGAGGGCAGTTGGATTGCACGACTTCCCAACTTCCTGTAAGTGTATGGATGAGGCATAATGTGAGCACAACCCCAGCCTGAACCAAGGAATCTGCATTTTCTAAAGAGGATGCTTTCGTCACTAATTGCTGGGGTTTTAAGCTGCCTAACAAAGCTGAGTGAAGGCACTTACTGAGTGGAGTGTAGAGGAACTCCTGTGGGCGGGAGGCCCCCGGGTCTCGAAGGCCAGCACTTCTTTTCTGTGGCCTGTGAGGTACAGTACGCAGCCCTGGTTTTCTCTCTTTTCTCTTCCTCCTGTGAAAAGACTGGAGTTTCTTCTCTGATGGCTCCCATGCCAGCAAGGGAAGAGAGACAGAGCAGGGACAGAGGCATTTTTATTTTCTGCCTTTTATAAGATGGACATTTGTAGGTTAAGGGGGGTGAGGTGTGGGTAGAGTTGGTCCTCCTGAAGCAGGTAGTCTGACCTGCCACTGTGTGTGGGTGGGGAGCCAGTGACAGTGACAATAACAATGATCATATTAGAGATGGTGTTTTGTGCCTGTCTAATATGCTAGATATTTCACATGCATGCATGATTCCATTCAGTCTTTACCACGGTCCTGCAGGGTGTGTAATAAGACCATCCCCAGAGAAAGAAGGCTGAGAGGTTGAGTAATCCGCCCGAGATAACACGACTAGTAGTGGAGTCGGGATTCAAAGTTGGGTTGATTTGATCCTGAAGTCTCTTTTCTCCTCACTCTCATTATCTCAAAAATAAGTGAGTGATGATTCCAGAGAAACTAGTCCCTTGTTGGACTTGAGCTTTCTTACCTCAGGATCAGTAAGCGGCTCCTGGTGTCCTGTGTGCCAAGGCAAATGGAGAAGGAGGAAAGGAAAGACTGGCAGCTTGGGTTCTTGGTGAGCAGTTTTTCTCTGGTCGGCTCCCCATTGGCTCAGAGGTGTACGCGGCGGTCCGTTCCTCCCTCAGGCCGCGAGACTCCAGCAGGCCTCTTGGGCCCTCTGCGCAGACTCTGTCCTGAACTTGTCCGTCTCTCGCTTTTGAGTATTTAAAGTAGAAACATGGAACAGGGAATTAATGCATTGAGCTGACAAGCCAGTGGGTCCTTCTCCTGCTCGCTATTAACAGGGCCTCCTGCTGCAGATTTTGGATGAAGTTTTATCTATTATTCACACCCTTTAGCTGTTTGTATCTCTTACTCCATGGGGACACTCAGTGATTGTTTGCTTTTAGTCCTCAAAGCACCTAATGAGAAACCTGTGGTTTTTGTGTCTTTGTTCTGCTTAGGGCACCCAACGATCTTTGGTTGTGGTTGTATTACCAGTTATTCAGGTATTTGAACAACTGCCTGCATTAACTGTTTTTGAGGGGGATGGGGAATGGGCAGTGGTGCCTGGGTTGCTGTATTTGGAATGTAAAATGATCTGCTTGGCTCAAGTGCAAAACTCCTTGTAGACTTGGCAAAAGGATTTGTCTTTGACTGTATAGGCTGGAGCTGCTTTTTGGTTTTCCAGTAGTTTCCAATTGGCCAGTTTCAACTTTCTTTCTTCCCTCTGTGATGTGAGGGACTGGGTGCAGCATTCTTTCTACTGGGTCATCCTTCATCCAGGTGCATATGTTTAGTGAAGCCCAACGCTGAAGGAATACAATGGTTCCATTATAATGGGTTTACATACAGTTTATGGCATATCCTCTATTACCGAAGATGATTCTTCCACAAGTGTACTTTTGTGTCAGAAACTTCATCACCAGTGAAGGCAGTGGAATGTAGCATAAAGAGCAGGAATCTCGAGGACCTTGTATGGTCTTATTTCTGTCAATGACTACAAATGTGACCTTTGATAAGTTCCTCTATTTTGTGTGTCTTAGTTTCCTAGCTTATTAAGTAAAGCTATTATTAAGATGGCCTTTCAGGTTGACAGCCAGGTCTCATATTCTGTATTCCAAGGAAGAAATAAAATAGGATAGAGAGAAATGCAGTCTAGGAATGAATAAGACTGACTTGTTAAAAATACATCATGAAATATGGAAACAAGAGCAAAACATGGAGTTACACCTGTAGATCCCAGATTGTATTGAGATCTGGTAGAACGGTATGGATTTTGGGATCCACTGCTATAATTTGCCTTAAAATGCTTCATGATGACAGTATTATATTATGTTTGTGTTAGTTTAAGCCTTCTCTTCTCCACCTCCAAGTGGTGAAATGTCTGTCTCAGGGCGCAATTGTTGGCCTTCTCTTCTCTTTATCCCCATTTACGGGGTTATTTCATCTAGTCTGATGGCCTCAAGTCCTACTGACTTAATTAAATATTATCTATATGGTGATGGCTCCCAATTTAAATTTTTGCCTCGGCCTCTTCCCTGAGCTCCAGGCTTGTATATCGAACAGTATAGTTAACATCCGCTCTTGAATGCTTTTAGGCATCTCAAACTTAACGTGTCCAAAACTGAACTCTTGATTTCTCTTCCCTGCGTGTGTCTCCCACTATCTTCTTGATCTCAGTAAATGGCACTGACATTCCTCCAGTTGCTTGAGTTAACGCTGGTGTTATGCTTGACTTCTCTTTTTCACTTCATCCTATAATCAATGAGTGCTATCAACTCTGTCTTTCAGTGGATCCCCACTCTGACTCATTCTCCTCATCTTTACCACCTCCTTGTGCTTGTCACTGCCACTCTCACCTGCCAGTCTACCAGCTAGCTGGTCTCTGCTTCTGCCCTTGTCTCTGGTCTCTTTTCTTCTCCACAATCTGGAGGTGTCCTTGCTCTACTGTAAACCTTCCCAGTGGCTTCCCATTGCACTCTGAGTGCAAACACCCTTTGTGTGGCCATGGGGCCCTGCGTGATCTGGCCTCCGGCTGCCCTTCTGACTCACCTCCTATGACTTCCCTCCTTTCTCCTTCCAGTCCCTGTCGTGCTGTTCAAGCATGTATGCCTCAGGGCTTTTGAGCTCACTGAGCCCTCTGTCTGGACTGTCCTTCCTCTGCATCTTCATGTGGCACCCTTCCTCCCTTCAGTCAGAGCTCTGCCTAAGTGTCACCTCCCCAGAGAGACTTGCCTAACTGAATTCAGAATACCTCCTTTTTCCCCTCAACCTTGATTTTCCTTACCGGTTTTATTTTTCCTTGTGGCACTTATCATTGTCTGCAATTGTATTTTATATTTACTTGTTAATTGTCTCCCACAGTAAAATGTCAGCTCCATGAGTCAGTGATTTGTTTTATTTATACCTGTATCCCCAGAGCTTGGAAGAATGCCTGACATCAATAAATATTAGTTTTAGTAGGATAATGAATGAATAAATACTGCCAACAACTATCACTACTGAAATGTTGAAAAATACGAAACTTTACTGGTTAGGTATAAAACATCTATGGCATATTTCCTTAATTTTAAGATTGTTTTTGCATTTTATTATTTGAAATCAAGTTGCATCTTACAATTGATACCTATTTTTAATATGGTAGTGAAACATCCCATGCTGTTATTAAATAGATTCATCAACATCGCATTCTAGATTACAAATTTAAGCAAGATATTGGGCATGTGGTTGGTAGGGTAACCAGCACGCCTGGTCAAATATTTAATAAAATAGATGCATAGTTTGTTGTTTGGAAGTACTTTGTTTTTCTCCAACTTGGTAGAGGTGTTTGCTGTTTATTCTTTATTATTCTATAAACATTCACAAATTCTTAGGCATTATTTCTGTTGTATGTACACTATAAGTCATACTATAAGTGCCATGTAGATCGTAGTTTTGATTTTTGCAATTGCATTAGCTTTATCAATTTAGCAAAATATGCTGCTGTGTAAATATGTATTTTTGAAATCATATACTATCAAAATCATATGCCGTCTTCCATTTACTAATATTTTTGGAATTCTACATTGATCTTGATCACATTATCTTGTGTTCAGAGTTTACCTGAATATTTTCCAAATGTTGAGCTCTGATGGAAAACATGTAATTTTGCAGCTCTTTTAAAAAGTATGTTTTATGACCCAAAAGTCTTTCTTGGAAGCATTACTTTGGTAGTGTGTTTATAGATGGGAAATATATTAAATATGCGTGTATCTTGTATCTGAGATAGTGCAGCTCTTAATATTTTTGAGCAATAGACATATAGTTAACCTCTCAATAATTTAGTTTTTTCCTTTAACTTTATGCTTTTCCTTTACAGATTACTTATGTTTTGATATCACTTAATAACTTTGAGTATCTTAAGCAAGAAACCCTTTTTGTTTTCAGAATTATAAAGATTATCCATGCATTGTAGAACACTTAGAGAACTCAAAGAAGTCTTGTCACAGTGGCTGTTAGGTTCCTTCCTAATCTCTTCCTTTCTTTATTAATTAGGAAAAACAGCAACAACCACAGTTAGATGGGCGTGCTCCCACCCGCGTAAAGACTGTATCTCCTTGTCACACTGTAGATGGTGATATTCTGGTCAGAAGTGTTGTGTGGTTCTTAGGAGAAATCATCTTAATAGCAAGGGGCTGCCCTGCTTCTTCCCTTTTTCCTCCATCTTGCTGACCTGAAAGGAAATCTGATGGAGAAAGCTCCACAGCCTCACTGGACTGTGAGGCTGAAGGTCATACTGTGAGGCTGGCAGAGTGCTGAACTGGAAGGAGCCTGGGTTATTGATAACTTCGTGGAACCTTCGTACCAGCTCTGGGCTGCTGACCTCCAGACTTTTAAAAAATCTTTAAATTTACTTTTAAATTTTATTTATTTATTTATTTATTTGGTGAGGAAGATTGGCCCTGAGCTAACATCTGTGCCAGTCTTCCTGTATTTTATATGTGGGACACTGCCACAACACGGCTTGATGAGAAGCATGTAGGTCTGTGCCAGAATCTGCTGAAGCGGAGCGTGTGAACTTAACCATTATGCCACCAGGCTGGCCCCAGACTTTTTTTTTTAACGTGGAAAGAAAAATAAACTTCTGTCTTGTTTAAACTATCATTATTTGCAGGCAATAATATGTTTTCCTTCTATGCAGGGATAAAAATTGCCTGTCTTCCTCCAGTCTTTACCTATGTCTGTCTATCTGATACGCACATGTGCACATTCCACACAAACAAACCCAGACAGAGCTGAGGCTAAACTGTTTATAGTGGTCTTAACTGTATTTATATATTTTGTCTCAATATTATATTCTCATTTTCTCATATCATTAAAATTATTTTAAAACATTTTCATTTACTTAACATGTGTATATACCATAATTTGTTTATATCACTGTTTTTGGATGACTTTTGTTTTACTATATAGCAGTCTTTTTCACTTATCCTAGGAATATTTTTATTCATATTTTAACTTACTGAGTATATTTTGTGTCAAAAACCCTATTTAAACGCAGCACATGCATTTCATCTCTCACTTCTCCCAGAGCCCTCCCCTCTGAGAAAGATGCCCTGGCTTGGCTGCACCTTGGTTTTTCTATAACTCCTTGCACTTGGCACTTCTACTTTATTTTTTTCTTCCGTGCTTCCCTCATTTGCTCTTGAGGAAGGTCTGGGGCTTGGTCTGATTACTCACTGCATACTTAGTTTGCTCCGCTATCCCAGTCTCTCCATGCAATAGCTCTGTGCTTCTCTGAGCTTGAGTTTCCTTAGCTGTCAGTTAGGTATAACATCGTTTTCCCTCCATTAGTATCTTGAGGATAAATGAGATGGTGCCTGTACATTGCTTAATACAGAACTGATCCCAGGGTCAATACTTGATTGATGACCTGTTGTCTTCAAGTCTTTGCTCAAATGTTATCTTTTCTAGGAAGCCTGTCCTGTGGCTGTATTTAAATTCTAAACAACCCTTACCCATCACTCTTCATCCCTCTTACTCTGTTTTCTGTGTAGCATTGATCACTTCCAACATACTATATGATTAATCTCTTTATTGGTTTATTAGATCTGTTGCACATTATGTTACTTCCCACCAGAGTGGACGCTTCAGTGAAGGCAGGAATGTTCAGTTTTTGCTTACTGCAGTATCCCCAGGCCATAGAAGAGGGCCGGGCCCAGAGTGAGTGCTTAGTAAATATTTGTTGAAGAGTGGTGCTATTAGTCCATTTAGGAAGTATTGAATGGATAAAAACGTTTGAGGAGCAGTTTATATTTTCTCTTTATTTCTGATTTTAGAGACTCCATGAAAAACATCTATAACTTCTCCAAGCTCCAGAGGATATTTTTCAGGCTCCATATCCTGTCCTTTGTCAACATCTGCTGCTGCTCTGGTCTGGAGCCTCTCGTTTCCATACCACACTTACCCTCTGCGCCAGTTTTCTAGGGCTGCCATAACGAAGTGCCGTAGACTGGGTGGCTTCAATAGCAGACATTTATTGTCTCATGATTCTAGAGGTTAGAAGTCCAAGATCAAGGTGTCAGCAGCGTTGATTTCTTATAAGGACCCCTCTCTTTGGCTTGTAGATGGCCATCTTCTCTTTGTATCTTCACATGGGTTTTTCTCTGTGCTTCTGTGTCCTAATGTCCTCTTCTTATAAGGACTATCAGTCATATTGGGTTAGGACCCTTAACTGCCTCTTTAGAGGCCCTGTCTCCAAAACCAGTCACATTCAGATGCACTAGGCATTAGAACTTCCAAGTATGAATTTTAGTGGCAGTCACAATTTAGTTCGTAACACCTCTTTTCCTGACTCACCCTTTCTTTAAGCTGCTGGGTAGGACAATCTGTCTGAATTTTCTTTTCTCACCTTTGGACACTGTCTTTTTGATGATCTTTTGCTCAAATCTTTGAGTTGGCCAGTCATTCCCTCCTCCTCACTCCCCCGCCCCCCAGTATCTTCCCCTGTGCCCAGTCCATGTTTCCAGGAGTCTTTCAGAAAATGAGGTAAAGGGAAGATTGCTTTCGTGCCTGGTGTGCTCACAGTCCTGTGGACATGTCTGTTTGGTTTAGTTGTGGAGAATAATGTGGGTCAAAGATGGACAGCTGGTATCCAGAAAAGGATTATTTTATGTCTTCAAGGCACAATTTGTCAGGACAGTATAACAATTTGGATATTATATACATCCAGATAATATAGCCTCTAAATATCTAAAGCAAGATAAATGGAATTATAAGGAAAAAGTGACAAATCCACGATGGGACTAGATACTTTTTTAACATACTTTGCTTACTAATCTATAGATCAAGTCAGTGCTTTTCCTCCTTTAGCGTATAGCAGAGTCACCTGGAGGACTTGTTAAAACACCCCCACCCCTGGGTTTCTGATTCAGTAGGTCTGCGATGGGACCTGAGGATTTGCATTTCCAACAGTTTCCCGGGTAGTTCTGATGCTGCTGGTCTGGAGATCATACTTTGAGAACCACTGTATCAAACAACTAAAAATGAGAAATTAGTAAGGGCATAGAAGATGTTGACAACAATTAGCCAGCTTGATCTAATGGCCATATTAGAATCCTGTACCCAATAATTAGAAAATAAACCATATTTTCAATCATACAGTGAATGTTTACAAAGTGGACCAAGTACTCTGACATAAAGCCAACTCAGTGAGCAGCAGATGTTGACATAATATAGACATTTTTGATCACTGTACGATTAATTAAAAAACACTGATAAAAACGTAAAAAGAACCCATCTATCTGAAAAGTATTTTTACAAAACTCTATACTTCTAAGTAATTTCTTGGTATGTTTATATAGGGGACCTCAATTCTACCTGTAATTTTTATTTCTTAATAAATAAGAAATCTGTATATGATACAATGTTAAGAATGTGCAAATTGGGATGGTGGTTCCATTGATGTTTGTTTTATCCTATTCTGCAGTTGTTGTTTGTTTTAAATATTTCTAATTAAAAAAATGACGGAGGCTGGCCTGGTGGCATAGTGGTTACGTTTGTGTGCTCTGCTTCGGCAGCTGAGGGTTCTCAGGTTCGGATCCCGGGTGCGGACCTGCACACTGCTCATTAAGCCATGTTGTGGCAGCATCCCACATGCAAAATAGAGGAAGATTGGTACAGATGTTAGCTCAGCGACAATCTTCCTCAAGCAAAAAGTGGAAGATTGGCAACCGATGTTAGCTCAGGGCCAATCTTCTTCACCAAAAAAAATAAGTAAATAAGATAAATGATTTAGAACCCTATACCCATGTGCATTCAACTTTATGCGGGAGGGCAAAATAGAGGCATTTCCCTAGACTTAAGGGCCCAGAAAATTCACCACCCATGGAACCTATTTGAAAGAATTATAAAATCAGAAAAACCTTAGACTTCATTTCACTCGACTAAGCATTCTTAGATCTTCTCCTATGAAAACTAGTATGTGAATGCAAACAGGGAGTTTTGTCCTCTGTTGAGAATTCCATGTAGCTTCCAAAAGTCAGCAGCAGTGAAGTAACAGTATTTTCTCATGTAGTACAACATTGACTAATCAAGAATGTTTGAAAAATGGATATACTGATGAGGTAAATCTGGCATTCCCAAAATTAATCAGTAAAGCTTTTTACTGCAATGCTTGAAATTCTATCAAAGTTTTCTAAAACATAGGTGTACAGTACTTTTTATATATATATATTTGTGTGTCACAATAAGCACAGTTAGCAAACCTAAATGAATCTTATTAATGACTGAGAATGTTTTAGTTATGATTATTCACGTCAGTTACTATTATTCTCTATATTACAGTAATTAATGATAATACTTTACATTTGCTTTTACTTATATAAGCTTTAGGTACAAAATATAGGCCTTGTGCTGAATTTATACCCGACAAAGCCCTAGATTATAAGTGCCCATTTAAAATAAGTCTTCATACTACTGTATTTCATCACAATTTGTCTTTCTTGAAAGTAGGTTTTTAGTTACTCAAGGGTTTATACAAGTGAATTTGATTACCTCTCTACTTTTATAGTGTTAAGTATGAAGCTTTTCTCAGTACACGTAAGAAAGCTGAATAAACATCCTTAGCACTAATGGCTAATATTTATTAGAAAACATTTGATTGAAAGTACAATGTTTTCTGTATTATGGACCAAATTACATTTTCTTTTAAGGCAGACCAACTGTGCACTTCAGGCTGCAGCAAAGCCAGGAGACCTAAGAGTGTTGGGTTTTGTTTGTTTGTTTGCTTTTTTTCTTTTAGTTTTGGAAATAGTTTAATTTTGAATTCTTTACAAAAAGAACACTTCAGTCATCATGAGAAAAAAGGGTACGTAGTTGCTTCCTCTTCTTTTATAGTCAGTGTATGTATTGGAATTACGAATGGAGGTGCATGATGGTTTTTTTCAGTTTTTAGGGCCATTTAAGGTCTAAATCCAGCCATGGATATAAAGACCTTTTCCTGTGCAAGGAGATAGATGGAATCATTTTAACTACACTTAACGACCAGAAGCTAAGCTCACCATTCTGGTGACAGGTCTGTGGTCATGACTTTATTATGATTTTTAGGAATACTTTGTGGCATCATGTGGCCTGCCATTTCTTCTTCTAACTTCCTTCCTACAAAACCTCATCCTAACCCTGTCTCTCTCTCTCTCTCTCTCTCTCTCTCTGCTCTGCCCTTCCCACCTGTTGGCCTTTTCATTGGCCCTAAGGAATGCCAATGTGTTCCATTGCTCACCCCTCAGGGCCTTCATGCTTCCCACCTGCTCCCCTTACTTGAAACGGGATCCTCTGATCATGCTGGTCTTCCGCCCAGAGCAATCTCCTGGAAGGCTGCTTTCCTTGCTGCCTCTGACTGAGGGCGAGGAGGAGGTGTTGGCAAACCTTTGCCCCTGAGGGCTGAGTCCAGACTTTGGTTATGTGATCTCTCAGCAGTTCGCCTCTGCGGTTCCGATGCCTGCCTACACCAGCTGCTGCTCACCTTCACTGCTGTGGGCTGGTGAACTCTTAAGACACTGTTCTAACACCCAAGGTTGCCAATTCCTAGCTTACAGCTCTTTTTGTCACCTGTCGCCTACCATCAGTCTTGATGAGCTCTACATCTGCAGCATTACGTAATAGTTCTTCAAGGTCCTCAATACCAGTGACCACTTTTTCACCCCCTGACCTTGTAACAAACTCCCTGGGTTCCATCCTGCTCTCAATTACCCTATTAATTGTCCTAGTTCACTGCTCTGATTTAAGACTGAATGGTTCAGAATCGTCAGTGACGCCTCAAGGTTTACCAAATGGAGTAGCAGAATGTCAGCCTGACAGCCCAGCCTCAGTCCCCTCAGTCAGCTCCAGTTTACTTTGCGAACACCTTAATTTTCCCGCTGGCTGGGTGTGCCTGGTATTTCCAAGCACACTCCTTTTGGTTTGAAATGCCCTCTTCCCTCCAGTCTGTTTCAATTTAGCCATGCTGTAGTGAAAACCCAGCATAACTGCTACCTTCTCAATGGAGCCTGTCCTGATTGTCTCATCTGGGGAGTCCTCTCTATCTTCTGATCTCCCATGGTACTTAGTTCATACCTTTTAAATGATGTTTATTATACCTTTTTATTTTTAATATGTTTTATTTGGCTTTATGATGGCATGAAGTATGAAAAGGGGTCCTGTACCTCAGGAAGAATATATATATATGTTATATATATATATATATATGTATATGTATATGTGTATTTTTTGTGTGGTGAGCAAGATTGGCCCTGAGCTAACACCTGTTGCCAATCCTCCTCTTTTTGCTTAAGGAAGACTGGCCCTGAGCTAACATCTGTGCCAGTCTTCTTCTGTTTTGTATGTTGGACGCCTCCACAGCATGGCTGCACACCATGATGAGTGGTTTAAGTCTGCGCCCAGGATCTGAACTGGCGAACCCTTGGCTGCCAAAGTGGAGCTTGCCAAGCTTAACCACTACGCCACCAGCCTGACCCCAAGAATATATTTTTTATTATGCCTGGATTTTTAAATAATTTCTTCAAAAAGCACAGCCCAGAGGTGGCAAAATTTCCGAGTCTGGTCAGTACAAATTAAGGAAATGAGTCTTTGAATGAGAAGCAGCCAATTTTTAATCAAAGTTGGTCTGAAACATCAACTAATTTCTTTAAATCTATACTATTATGCCTGTTGAGATAAACTCTACTATGTAATCATATGATTTTTCACCCAATAAAAAAAGCAAAAGCTGAATCTCTCATCCAATTTTCAATTATTCAAGCCAATAAAGGCAGGAAATAGAAAATGGGATGGAAAATATTAGTGTCCAGCAGCACAACCAAATTGCTAAGTAAAAGCAATGAATAGTTTTGATTTTTTTCATTTTTTTAACTGCTCCAGCATGTCCATAAAATAAATTTATTTTTTTAAGTGTGTTGGAATAGCATTCACAGCGTGAGTATGCATAACACAATTTTTTTTACATGACACGTTTTTAATTAAATTTACTTGTTGGTTAGTGTTACCACATTTGTTTGTATTGCTTTGTATGTTAATTTTAATTTGTCAGATTGTTCACAAATGGAAAAGGATAAGTCAGTTCTTCAGAGGAAGAAATGGGTCTCAACACAGCATTATGTAATAGAAGATAATAATACATAGCATTTAAAAACATGGACTCTGGAGTCCGATGCCTGACTGTGAACCTGAGCGCCACCATCTTTAGCTGTGTGACCTTTGGCTAATTACTGAACAGATATGAGTTAGCTTCCTCCTTCTTAAATGGGGATAATATTTACTTCATACGATGTAAGAGCATTAATGAGATAATCTTTGTAAAATGCTTAGTAAGGTGCCTAACACATAGTAATTGCTATATAATGTTAGTAACTTATTGCTATTTTAATAAATGTGTTACAATGTAGTGCCACTGATATTTAGTGGAATAGAAAACAAAAGCATTGGGAGAAAAATTAATGATATGTAAATTATCTATAAAATAGAAAACCAAGCATTAAATAATTAAGAGTATGTTTTATTTAATGTGCTTTGTTCTAAGACTGAGGGCTAGCCAAACCTATAACTTAGTTATATATATGAGGACTAATGTTAAATAAAAATAAATATTTTATTGAAATACCGGTGATGTTTGCACTATCTGAAAGAAACTAGAATCATTTTGAGGGGAAAAAAATTCGCTTAAAAAAATCAGGCCTCTATTTCAAAATAGAAAGAAGAAAAGAAAAACGAAACAAGAAAAGTTAGACAACAATATGTCAACACAAACAAACCAGATAAATGGCACAGCTATATTTTGCCCAAATCACAACTTGGATTTATGAGCTCCCCCAGCCAGAACGATGAACAGCTGGCAGCTTCTCTCTCTGCACAGCCAGTTTGACGAAACTCAGTAAAAGTTTTTTTTCACTAAGAAACCCTGCTTGAAAATGTGTAGTTTAAAACGAATTAAAAGTTCTAGGAACACATATAATTTAATATTAAGAGCCAAATAGTTACTTTTTAAAGGGAGAATAGGTCTATTGCTGTGGGAAGTCTATAGAGAGGGCCTCCATGGGGCAGATGGAGAAGGACGTCTCTTTCAGAAGACAGCTGCCTGCCTTTGCTCTGCGTTTTACCTTGAGAGGTTCAAATAGCTGCTCTCGAGGGTTTTCTTTTTCTTTTTTTTTAAAACTCACTACTATCTGTTCAGTAATGGGTCTGATGGGTAGAAGATAGAGGAGTAAAAGGGATTGCTTTTTTCTATATGAAATTGAAATTGGTTGAATTCAACAAGTAGCAATTTCAATGTATAGGAAGATAAATTCAACTACAGTAAAGTTCTCTCGGAGATAACTCAGAAGATGGATATGTGGTCAATTGTAAAGCGGAATCCTATATTATACATATTCTTATACTGAAATGTTTCCTATTTGGTGGGGGGAGGAAGGGCTGTTCCGTTCTCTCGGTTCTGGAAGCAACAATAAATTTCTGACATCATCAGAATCCATTTCCTCTGAGGCACACTGCCTTCAGTTTGTGAGTAGTGGTTTTTATTTCAGTAGATACATTGAAGAAAGGAAGTTGCCCATCCCATTTTGGGCAGCTGAATGTTGAAGTGAGATTTTAGTTTCATGGCTGCTGTTTAGGTCCTGGAGACTGCTGTGTGTGTGTGTGTGTGTGTGTGTGTGTGTGTGTGTTTGTGTGTGTGTGTGTAGTTTAGCAGGCTTATTATAAAGGAATAGTATTTTGGAGATAATTTTCTTAATATCTTATTTTACATCAAAGGAAAATGAGGTTTAGTGACTTACTCGTAGTTCCATAACTAATGGCAGGGTGTTAGAGGTGCAGAACTACTTAAGGTACTGATGACTCAGCCATGTGATTTCCAAAAGAACAGTCCAGAATAGGGAAAGTGTTCATTAGGTGCCACCTTTCAAAAATGGATTGTTTTCAACCTCTGTACTTTTGAGATAGATTATATTTTTAAAGAAATATTTTATAATTAATGAATTATGGGGAAAAATAGATTTTGTCCTTATAATCTCATCTCTTACATAATATTCTTCAGTTGTACATACCGTTTGTATTTCCAACTTCTCTGAAAGCTTAAAAATGTAGGTTACCCCTGTAACAAGAAAAATCGACTCCAAAGAAAGAAGAAAGCATATACAAAGTATGATACCCAGAGATCAACGGGGGATAAAATAAAAAACCACAGATGATGAGCCAATTGAGAAAATGTATAATCATATAAGTTACTGGGATCCTTGTTAAGATGAATAATGTTATTTCAATAAAAATTGTAAATATTTTTCCTTAAAAATATGAAGTGAAAAGATAATTCCACTTAAATGAAATGATGAATTCTGAATTTTATTGATAATAACAAAGGGTTTAAATAGTCACTTGGAGGGGCGTTTTGCTCAGTGCATAGAAGGAGTTAGTCCACTTCTTGTTCTCTTAGTTTTCTTTGAGGAAATTACAAATAATGGTGCCATTTCCAAAAATTTGGATGAAAACATATATGCTCATATGAATTTGAATTTATGGTGCTAATCAAGAGGAAAAAATAGATAAACTTTACTATCTCAAAATTAAAGATCCTGTGTAATAAAGGACACTATCAACGAAGCTAAAAGCCAAGTCAGTCTGAGAGAAAACGACATATATAACAGACAAATAGAAAAAAAAACTTACAAATCAATAAGAAAAGTATAAACAAGACAATGGGGGAGTGAGTGAACGATAAATGAATTAAAGAAGGGGAAATCTAAACAATTAATGCACTAACCCACAGGGAAATGTATAAAATAAGAATACCACTTCATATGCACTAACACAATTTAAAAGTTTGGACATAGGCATTAGAGAAGATTTCGCGGGAGAGTTGAGTGGGGCTAAGACTCATATGGAAGATGTTCGTAAACAGCTCCTTGCAAAGTGCATTCAGGAGAGTGTTCTTTCGTTGTATAGCGATAATGATAGCCATTCTGTACGGCTATCTGTATAGTGAGTGAAACCCACTAAATGGGGACAACCACTTTGGAAAAGTATTTGGCCATATCTAGTGAAGCTGGAAATGCACATATACATTGAGCCAGAAACTTCTACAGAAATTTCTACAGACTTGTACAATATGTTCACTATAACATTGTTTGTTATGATGAAAAACACAAACAACTTAAATAATGATATAGTATGTTCATAAGATGGATATAACTAGAAATTAAAAAAAATGACCTGATATACATACATATATTATATGGACAGATCCCCCAAGAATAATTTTGAGTGACAAAGCAACAAACTTGTAGAACATAACATGTACTATATACATAAAAAATATATATAAATAAAAAATAATTCTATGTATATCTGTTATGAACACCTATAGTAAGTGATTATTAAATAATCGTTGAATTGTTAAAGCATGGGCTGGAAGAATACACAGCATATTTAGGAAGGGATGGATACAAATAGGGAGAACAAAAGGACTAAAAAATTATAAACCCTTACATAGAATGGGAGATAAAAAACATTTGATTGACTACTGGATGGTGATTGAGAAGGACTGGGTATAGATCTTGTTCTGCTCCTAATTTAATTATGACCTTAAACTGTCTGGCATCAATTTCCTTACCTCCAAAACAAGATGATTTTATTAGACCATCTTAAGTGTTTCTTCCAAACTTGAAAATTTTCTGAGCTTTGTAGCTGTGTGACACTAGCTTTATTTTCTAAACGTGCTGTGTCTCAGTTTCCTCATCTGTAAAATAGGACTAATAGTAGTATCTACTTAATAGGGTTGTTTTGAAGGGTATGTGAAATAATCCACGTAGACCGCTTAGCTCTGGTCCAGGCCGGTGTTATCACTCCATAAATGTTAGCCACTACAGCCATGACTTTAAGGTATAAATTCATGAAACGGATCAATTATGGCATACTTTAATCATAAGGAATATTTTCTCCTTTAGGGATTTCTTTTAGATAAGAAGTTTTTCCAAGATATTACAATAAACTTGGTATATTTTTGGTTCCCAGGGACTCGTGTCTCATGTGAAATAAGCTGGTCATACTTTTTCTAAATGTTGATGAGATTGTAGTTTTTAATCTGGAAAAGAAAACATGTATGTATGAAATAAGGAAAAATTTAAAACATTGTGTTAGATGTGATTTTTTCCTCTGTATTGATTAGAAGGTAGACGGTCTCCTTAACCATGTTCTTTTGCAAGTCTGCTGATTGTTATGGTTAAATGTATCCACACTTGAGGAAGACTGAAAAAATATTTTATTGAGAAAATGGCATTCAATCCTCTCACATGAGAATGGAGACACAGAATACCTCCAGGGTAGACCTGAATTAATTCTTACATATAATTCTGTAAAATACAGATTTCTTAAATGAGAAGATTTGACAATGTGCATAATTTAATTGTACAAAGACAAACTCCACTCTGAATGTCTCCTTGGCAAACGAAGGCCCATTAGGCATGTTTCAATACACACTCTGCGGCGGAGGGTGAGGGGGGGGAGGGACAATTTGCAGCACACTGTATCTACTTTATGGCTACTGATTTTAAACAAATTTCAGATTACCCTTATTGTCTAATCATATGTTTGGGAGGATGGGCTATTTATGAGATGTTAGCTTTCCAGATGCTCGAACAATGTGCTTTAAATGCTGTATTCATAAACCAGCCCCCAAAATGCAGCAGATTAGCTGTTTCTAATCTTTGAATTCAGAACAAACGTTAGAAAAAGGAACACTTGCAGAGCTGTGTCGTCTCTATTACCTCATTAAAATGTATTTATAAATGAAGTAGACAGAGGAGCAAATGTCTGCACAAAACATTGCTCCTCCATTAATATTTTCTTTATTACAAAAGCACTTTCTATGAGATCTGTCAGCCTAAAGGAAATAAGGGAATCAGTTGTCTTTCATTTTTGTGTTTTGTTTATTTTCCCTGATTGGCAAACGCAAGTTTAAAAGAAATATTTTAGCAGTAAATATGAACTTAGTGAAATAAAGCGTAGCACGTGACTAGGAACAACATCTGGTTCAAAGTATTCATAATGCAAGGATTTAAGTGGGGAAGTTGTTTGAACTTGAGCAAGGTTGTATTTTTCTTCAACGTGAGGTTTCTGTGTTAGTAGAGAGAGATTATCTTATGATAGGCTTCATGCCTAAGGGTAATTCCTTAAAAGAAGGTTTCTTGTTATGTCAAGAGGAGCTAGAAACAAACGAATACATAGAAACAAACCTTTTTTTCCCTCCAAATTAGACATTTTGTCTAAAATACTTAGATTTTAAAGAAAATAATTTTAAAAAGTTAAAAAAGGGAGTGAAAATACTCTGACGTGAGAATGATGGATACATGTCATTATACGTTATACATAAATATACTTATAACCCATGGAATGGACATCAGAAGTGAACCCGAAGGTAAACTGTGAAGTTCGGGTGGTAATTATTTGTCAGTGTAGGTTGATCGATTGTAACAAATGTACCACTTGTGTTGGGGACATTGGTAGTAGGAGAGGCTATACATATATGGGGCCAGAGGATATATGGTAAATCTCTGTACCTTCCTGTCCATTTTGCTGTGAACGTAAAACTGATCTAAAGAAATAAAAAGTCTTTAAATTAAAAAAAAGTAAAAAGTAAAAACTCACTGTGACATTCTTCCCTCTGAAGTTTGTATAAGACAGTTTATTTTGGATCCTACGTAAGAAAGATCTGGTAGTGAACTTCCTAAAAGGTCTTGTAAATGGATCTTATTTCTTTTAAGGATAGATCTTATTCCAGTTATCTATTGCTGTGTAACAAATCACCCCAAAACTTAGTGACATAAAACAAGTTTTTTTGTTATATTAGTAGATTCTATTGGTCAGGATTAAGAAGGGGCACAGGGAGCTTTTTGTCTCTGTTCCATGATATCTGGGGGTCTCAGCTAGGAAAACTTTAATAGCTGGGGGCTGGAATAATCTGGAAACTTCTTTAGTCCCATGTCTGGCTCCTTGGTAGGGATGAGTGAGGACTATATATGCCCATGCCGTGTGATTTGGGCTTCTTACAACATGGCAGCTAGTTTCCGAGAGGGGCTTCTTAAGGGGGAAGAGAGTCTCTTAGTTCCCAAGAGAGCCAGGGGAAGGCCCATTGTCTTTTAAGGACAAGCCTAGGAAGTTACATACCATTGTTTCCACCATACCCTGTTGGTTGAAGCAGTGAGAAGCCTGTTTGGATTTCAGGGAAAGGGATGTAGACCCCACTTCTTGATGGGAGACTGTTGACAAAATATTGGTAGTCCTATTTGGAAAGTTACAGTTGACAAACAGTTCAATCTTTAAAATCCTACTCAATATAACATGACTAAAATGTAAAACAAACCATGTCAATTATCCCTTTAAACTCTTTAATGACTCTCTCTTTGGGCAGTAGATCCATACCTTGGGATGAACTTGTTAAAAACAGTCTTGCATGATCTGGCAAATGCCTACTTCTTCTCTATCCCATTGAAACTTATGCTACTTCTACTGGAGTGAATTTTCCCTGCCTCATAGCAGTGACTTCTCACAAACACACACACACACATACACATATAAATACATACATGCACACACACACACAGAAGGTATGACTCTTTGCCTGACCAGTTGCTACTTCTTGTTGTCCATCAAATGTCTTTTCAAATACCACTCTTATCTGCCGCACGTACACCTTTCTGTGCATACCTCTGTCGTAGCCCTCATGACATTGTAAAGAAACACTCTTTTTATACATTATTTTCCTCTTTGGACTGTGTTAAGTCTTTATCCTGATTTCACCAGGAAGCACCTATCACATTTCCTGGCACATGTAATCTGAGAAAATCTCTCTTCCAAAACCCAGAAAAGAACACTTAACTTTGAATTCCTTACTAAGGAAAACTGGAGACCCACTAGATTTTAGGACCAAAAGTGTTATATCTCTGTGGAAAATTCTCAAACTCAATAAAATTTTAAAACATGGATATTCCAGTCCCCCCATAGGATGCAGCATTCATTTGAAAGGATCCCCTGTCGAGGTGATTCATCCGCTGGCTTTTTCAGGATGTACTGACAAGTGGATGACTACTGAGTTAGCATCTTGTTGGATTAAATAATATGTTGTCATCACTACTGACAAATGCTGGGATATTTGCAACCACAAGCCTCTATAGTTTTAAAAAAAACCTGAACAAGACATATTCTCAATTATCTACCTAGGGATTTCATGTGGCCAATTGCATAACTCTCTCCAAGTCACTTAGAATGGCAACCAGTTAAAGAATGTACTTAACAGAGTTTCTGGTAGAGTAATTTCATCGGTATGGTGAATAAATTTCTTGCATTTGAAAATATTTGTTGATGTCAGTCAAGTTGTTTGTCTATCAAGTAACGTTTTGACAGGTCATTTGATCTGTAGGTTAGAATTGGAGAGACTAACATTGTGCCTGATTATTGGTATATATAGGGCCCTGAACAGAAAATGATAATTGACTCTAAATTGCATTCACAATGATGGATCTATCTTATTTAGCAGAGAAGGAAAGGGGCCACTATGTGCTGGTGCTACTTGAAAAATGGTGGTTAGGGATTTCAAGGGGGATGGGAGGGTTAAGAATGAAGTTTATTTTTAAAATCATTTTGGTTGTTCAAAATGATAAACTATACTTCCTACCTTTAATTTTCATAAGTGGAAAATTGTGAAAGCTTGTTTTGGAAACTTGGACAAAACATTATTTAGCTTAGTCTGCTGCCACGAAGTTTGCTCCTTGTAGACTTTGGCAGCAGGTAGCAAGTGTGACAGAGGCTGTTTCTCTGAAATGAATAAAGGAACACTAGAACATTTGGATCCAATACTTCCATTTAAGACCTTTCCAAATACAGAATTGGTGCACCCTCACCATAGCTGATAACTCGCTTAAAATTCACACAAACTGATTAAAAAATGCAAGGGCCTCAAGCACTGCCTTCCAACTGTGCAAATTCTGATTATACTGAATGCATGCAGTGTGTGTCCGAAGAATGTGTCAGCATGTGGAGAACTGGGGGAATTTCTAAGGCTTAACCTCAGAGTTCTGAAAATGAACATTTAGAGAGCCAAAATACCCAACGGAAAATACACATAATCTTACTGTTTCCAATTAGGAGTGGGCTCCTGTTTCTTAGACTTCAGCAGGTGGCTATTCATCATTACGTTGAAAAATGTTTATTAACGTGAACATGATATTTTGGAATGTTTACAATTTGGAATCAAAGACTAAAAATCTGTTTTTTTCTCTTCCATCGACAATTTATCATGGTCTCATGCGAATGGGTCTGTCCTCTGACCTCTTACTTAAGAGCTTTACAAAAGCGGACTTAACCTTCTTCCTTTTTATGTCAGCTCTTGGGTTACGTAATGGTGACAATGCCCCACTAAAGAGTGTTTAGTATTTGATCCAGTTTACTAGGTAGTACAAAAGAAGTGATAATGCGGTATTCATTCAGTGGTTTTGTCATTCGTACCAATCAATTTGATGGGATTAGGACCCAGGGTATTTTAAAATTATAAACGTTGTTTACATTTATTAATCACATATATACTTTAATATGTGTGCATTTGAATGGGTTTTACATGGAATAATTATGAACACATAGGCTTTGAAATAACTAGCATTAAAAATAGCTTCTGAATCCACTTGTGGTAGTTATACCATGTATCAAAATGGGATGTTGTGTTATTCTTTGTTTATAGACTGGCAAAGAATCATTGGAATGCAAACCACACACATGCATAATGAAAAATTATGGAATTCCCTAATGGTGTTTTCATTTATAGTATCAAAACATAAAGTCGAGAAGGAAGGTAGTATTTAGTGAGTGCCTATGGGGTACCAAGTGTTAGGCTTAGTTTATTCACATAGTATGTTCAATTATTTTTGTCTGGATTCTCAGCAAAGTCCAGTAACTTGTCCAAGGTCATCCAGCCTGTAAATCTGGGAATTCAGGTCTATTGGAATTCAAATGTGACTTTTAAACCTGACTGTACTGTTTGCAGTCTTCAATTAGTCTTTTGTATAAATTACTTTTGGCATAACTTTTAAAATTTCCTTGGAGAATATTTTTTTTTGATATCTTGATTCTTCACAGGAATATCCAGCTCTTCTTTAGTCAGATGTCCCTTTAAGAGTATCGTGGGACTGAATCAAGCACTGTGGGAGTATTTTCTTGGTAGCAAGAATCAATAAAGAATGTCCTTTTTGCATCCTAGCTGCTCGTGGGATATTCCCTAAACAGAATAGTTTCCAGATATGCATGAACAAAACCCAGGATTCTGTACTTAGAGCAACATTTTAAGAAATGTTGATGAAAATCTAGATATCAAGGACCTAAAGTAAAGGGCAGGACGTGAACGGCCTGCAAACATGGTGATTGCTTTCTTGCTTTGGAAGCTAAGGATCTCTCAGCATCAGATTTTATTTATAAACAATGCTGTTTCTCTTCCAGGAGGTTCATCATAAGGTCATCCTTTTGACTGTCCAGATTGAAGCACTAAAATAATTATTGCTCTATTAACATGCTAGACCAACAGCAAAGCCAGTTTGCATCTGAGCCTTAATTTGCTGAGTTAGAAAGGCATAAAGTGAATATTGACCCAAGAGAAATCTTCACCAAATGGAAAAGAAGGTTGTGCAATGCACATAGGATAAAATTTAGGTCATTTCTGGAGAAAAGAAGCCACTTGAAGGATTCTGTATGAATCATACCTACGTCATTCGTTTTGAAGCTACTAAACTTGATCTGTGACTGGTTATTTTCTATAGCTCATGTGTAATGAATACTTGCAGTCAGATGACCGGGTATTATTTATTCAAATGATTGTACAAGAAAAACAGATTGCTTTCTGCGGTGACCTGGTAGGCCAAGACCATTCAAGATCTGGGCAGTACATTAATCATGAAATTTAAAAAGGAAAAAAACTCATATATAGAACAAATTGGTTTGTGGAGTTGGTTGTAAAACGTGGTTGCTGTGCTGAGTTCCTGGTTATAGGTATCCCTGTTTCTCTGAGTGGATAGATGATTGCACCAGCCTGCTGGTCACTGTGCGTGATGAAGGGGAAGTGTTTGAAAGGTTGCTCTGACTGTGAGTCTGTGTGTTTGAGGAGGTTGTGTGTGTCTGGGGGTGTGTGTACACACACGTGCTCTCATATGAGCATCTGTAGGCATTTTATGTGGAGGATGCTTATTGTTTATCCCAGAATCACCTGGCATTCCTATGTTGCAATCAAAAGTTTGCATTATTTTAACTGTGGTTTATTATATTTTTTGCATCAATAACTTTTAAAAGAAGAGTGAATGTGTTTAAGAATTAGTTTGTGAACCTTTTTTTCCTTTGTGTTGCTTTATAAGCCCTGAATAGCTATAAAGGCTCTAATGTGTCCATGAGTCTGCTTCCTTTTAAAATAAAGTCCTTTGTTTAATTTTGTACTTCAGTGTGTAAGAAGAGAGTGAAGAGAATGAGAACTTAATTTGAACTGTACTCAAACTAAAGCCACTATCTCATTCGGATATAGTAGAAAATTGGGGCTCGTGTAATAACCAGGATGTGGCAAAGCCTCTGGTGCCTGATAGGCCTCAGTGAATGTGCATTGAATGTTGGTTGAACTGTGGTCACTGGGTGTCTAAACCATGTACAAGTACCATGTACTACCAGTTACCATATAATTCTGTCCTCTCATTCTTCTTCTTTCTCTTGGCTTGTTTTCTTTCTGATTATCTTAAACGTCTATCGTTAACTGTCTTCTCAGTCTATACAATTTTCCTTAGGGAATACAAGAGAAGTATCTTGTATATAAACATCATCAATATGACTCTAGCATCTCTACATTTACCCTAACTTCTCTCCTAAACTTCACTGTAATTCCTGTAATCCTAAATTCTGTATTGAACGTCGCTAAGCATACTACACTGGAATTTCAAACTCAATCACTGTTAATAACATCAAGTGTTAATGATCCCAGAGTTTTACGTTAGAAAGCTGCATCATCTCAACCCTCCATCCCACCATGTCTCATTGTACACAATCATTTGGTTGCTGAGCTCTACTCTTTCTGCCTCCTTAAATGTCTCTTTCCTTGTTGATACTGCCTCAGTTCAAGCTCTGATTACAACACTTGAAGACTGTTGCAATTACATGTGAACTGTTCTTGACTCTCACCTTTTCTTGATAATACATGCTTGACATTTCAACCAGAATTGTCTTTCTACAACAAAAATTTTCTCTCTTAAATTTTCCTGCTAACAATATCTACCATTCCCTCCATAGGATTTCTGTGTTGTTCCTTAACATGCTATGCACGGCCATTCAGGATCTGGCTCTAATGGTTTTACCTCCTCCGTTATCCACACTCCCAGGAGATGCTGTGCTCCTGGCCATATTGATCCCCTCACTATTCAATGAAAACAGCTGACACTTTCATGACTCCAGGCCATTGTCTTATGTTATTAGCTGCTTTTACCTGGAATTCCCTTCTCACTTCTTTTCCTGTCAGCTGGGGGAGCACTTACTCATCCTTAAGGTTCCTTTCCCTGACACAGAGTGAATATTAATTGAATAACTGACTGAAGCTAAGTCTCACCTGTTCATTAAGTCCTTCTCAGAACATTTGATATACACCTTTATAACAGCAGCATTTCACAGATTCTATTGTAATTACAGAATTATATATCTTTTTCTTCTTAGGTTGTGAGTTCCTTAGGATTATTGTGAAAGCCTATTCATCTTTCTCTTCTTGGCACGTAGCCCAGGGCTACACATAGTAGACACTAAGTAAATAGTCACTGAGTCAGACCACTGGAGTTATAGCCATAAGGTATTGCCTCTGGATTTGTGGTGTGGATGAACTTTGTTTCCAGGGCTGATCTAGGGTGGCTTTGTGATCCCACAACCTGTGTTTAAGGTGGATGTGCATCATCTTCTCATCATGGAGACTGAGTTTATAGTGGCTGAGGAACTGGAGTGTATCCAGGAGCGCCATTTTGGAGAGACCTTAATGTTGAAAAGGACCAGTGCTCCAAATGGACCAAGGTCTTTTGAGATGAATGTCTGTGCTAGTCTACAACATAATGTCAATACCTTGAAGGGAGGTTTCAGGGACTCTGTGATTCTGTGTCCTGTAAAGAGTAGGCTCAATCCACAGGGTTTAATTCATGCTTCTGCCTTAGGTCAGTAGTTTTTATTGTTGCCTTTTTTTTTAAATACTTTTTATTGGGAAATAATTTCAAATTCATAGAAAATTTGCAGGGGCCGGCCTGGTGGCACAGCGGTTAAGTGCACATGTTTTGCTGCAGTGGCCCAGGGTTCACCGGTTTGGATCCCGGGTGCAGACCTACACACCACTTGGCAAGCCATGCTGTGGCAGGCATCCCACATATAAAGTAGAGAAAGATGGGCATGGATGTTAGCTCAGGGCTAGTCTTCCTCAGCAAAAAAGAGGAGGATTGCCAGCAGATGTTAGCTCAGGGCTAATCTTCCTCTAAAAAAAAAAAAGAATTTTCAAACAATAAAATTAATACAAGGAACACTCCTCTAGCTTTTGCCCAAATTCTCCTAAATAATTACACCATTTGCCTCTCCCTCATTGTCATGTTTTTTTTCCCTTGAACCTTCTGAGGATGTTACATACCATGGGCCTTTGCATCCATCTGCTGCAGTGTGTATTTCCTAAGGATCGGGTATTTTTTTATACGACTAGAGTATAATTATCAACCTCAAGAAATTTATCACTGTATCAGATGCTTTATTCTGTCATTCCTATTAAGTTTTACCGATTGAGTCAATAACTTCGTTCAGAGCATTTTTCTCTGCTCCAGTGTGGATCCAGCCGAGGGTCAGGTACTGCATTGGCTGCTTATGCTTCTGTATCCTCCTTTGATCTGGACATTTCCACAGCATTTCTTTATATTTTATGACATTGACTTTTGAAGAATATAGTGTACCCCACCCTCTTCTTTTAGTAGAACATTCCTTATTTTGATATGTCAGTAGATTTCTCTTAAGTTGTTTTCTTAAACTAAGAGATAGTTGGATTTGAGCTCATAGGTTATTACCACATCTAATATAAATAATTACTACATTAGTACCATTATTACCTAGTTTTCTTTGAATAGTATGATATTATTTGTGAAACTTCACACAGAAAGAAAGCAGACTCTTCAAAAAATGTTTATATCCAAAAGAAGCAGATTGAATAAATCAATTTTTGGTAAATAAATAGGTTCTTTCTGGTATACTGCAAGAAAAGAAAAAAATGCCTATTATCGGGTTTTCATTGATGCTAAAACTGAACAAAAATAATTGTATTGGAGAAGAGATAAAAATTTTGTTTTATTTTGAAATAAGAGGAAGTATTTACTTTAAATGAAATATTCATTTCAGTAGTTTAAATTTTAAGTGCCAAGCAGGTTGAGTTCACCTCCAGTTCCATATGTTGACCAATTAATTGATATTAAGTCTTTTAAATAAAAGCTTTGGTATTATTTTGAGGAAAGTGTGCTATTCTGACTATAGGTACTTATAAATTAATTGCTTGGAGAATGAAACTCTCAAGGTATTAAAAGATAATACATGAATATTTAATAGATCTCGAATATTTAGAATGTTTCAACAAGGGAGTAAATTAGCGTGGAATGAAACAAGCTGCTGTGGATATTTATTAACTATTGGAGAGAATTGTGTGGTGTGGTGTTTCTGTTTGTTGTTGTTTGTCATCTGTTCTGCCATCTCAGCTAAACTCATGAATTGAGAAGCAGCCTGGGCTTATTTCCACAAGCTTCAGACCTCACTGCGCGTCTCCCCTGGCTTACAATATGCTTCTCTTTTCTTTGCAGCACGGTCACCTTTCTGTTTCGCGCCCTCGGGTGCTCTGCACAGCCACGCTCCCAGTGCACTCAAATGGCGTAGGCAGCGAGGTAAAGGGGATGCTGTCACACGCCATTTTTTAGAAACTTTAATTTGTTTTTCTCTCTTCATTGTTTATGATAACCTCCCAGAAACTTGAAAATAGCATTTCCTTCCCTGCTGTTTTTGTCGTTTGTGCTTGGAAGTGTTTTTTTTTTCAGTGAAAAATAGTTTATGTTGCCTTTAACTGAGGAGGAAAAAACCTCCAAAGCTATACACTTTTATCTTCCTCGATAATAAAGATGTTTTCTTTTCTTTCTTTACCTGATTTTTCAGTGGAGTTTATGAGAAGAATTAAGGAAGCAGTGGCCAGGAGAAGTAGAATTAGGCAGTTATTGTGAGCGTGGACTCTGAAGCCTTACAGTCTGGCTTCAAATCTTGGCCCAATAAGTGTACTAGTGAATGGTCTTGGGTTGGTGTACTAGTGAATGGTCTTTCTACATGTTCCTCTACATTCTCATCTGTAAAATGGGATTTATGTAACAGTACCTACTCATAAAGTTATTGTGAGGATTTATAGAGTTAACATTTATAAAATACTTAAAATAGTGCCTAGAATGTAGTAAATGGTACGTGTTTGTTAAATAAAATCAAGTATCTTCATCTTCCTCAATCTTACTACGCTCATCCTTTTTTCTTTTGGTGTGACTAGTAGAAAGCAGAATTCACAGCTCTTCAGAGGGTCCTCAGAGAAGTAGCACTCCCTAATTTGAAGAACTGTAGATCATTTTTTTTTTTGAGGAAGATTGGCCCTGAGCTAACATCTGTTTCCAATCTTCCTTTTTTTCTTTTTCTCCCAAAAGTCTCAGTACATAGTTTTATGTCCTAGTTGTAAGTCATTCTAGTTCTTGTATGTAGGATGCTGCCACAGCATGGCTTGATGAGCAGTGTGTATGTCCGCACCCAGGATCCGAACCTGCAAACCCCAGGCCGCTGAAGCAGAGCATGCGAACTTAACTGCTGCGCCACCGGGCTAGCCCCCTGTAGATCATTTTTGAAATTCAGTCTTTCCAAAAGTTGAAATAGGTCGGTTTGCCGGTCATCCTTGAGCTTTGGCTTGATTGAGAGAAGGTATTATTAAAAGGCTAAATGTGTTCATTCATCCCTGGACTTGTACTTGCACATAGTATGTCTTCATTTTGACTTAGAAGGAGTCTCACTCTGTAATTCTCGTGAAGAACGTTTATTTCAGTTTAAAATTTCACAGATGTCAGATATGTAAACTTGAAAGAAAACGCATTTTAAAAGATGATCCTAGGAGACATAGAGGATTCTTAAAAAAACCAAAACTAAATCCCCAAAAGCAAAAGGAAAAACCCAGCTAGCATAAAAGTAGAATATATAAAGGAATATTTAGAAAAATTTGTTGTAAACCTTCAGTCCTTAAAATGTCCTTTTTATCTAAATGTAGTTAAAATGAATCATTTTTGAAGCCTAGTAGGTCACCGGTAGTTTATTTTATGCTGAAGGTAGAAACAGAGAAAACAGAATCTCTTGGACTGCCGGGAATGTGGGGGCATTTTCCAGTGTGGTTTCATTTTTAGTAGTTGGAGGGTTACAAGGAATAGATTGTTTACTTTCTCAAGGACATAATATCCTGGATGACAATTGTCTTAGTCAGTTTGGGCCGCTCTAACAAATTACCGTAGACTGGGAGGCTTAAATGAGAAACATTTCTTTCTCACAGTTCTGGAGGCTGGGAAGTCCAAAATCAAGGTGCTGGCAGATTCAGGTCTTGCTGAGGGCCCTCGTCCTGGTTTGCAGATGGCTATCTTCTTGCTGTGTCCTTACGTGTCTCTTGTGTCTCTTCTTATAAAGACGCTAATGCCAACATGAGGGCTCCACCCTCGTGACCTAATTATTTCCCAAGGGCCTCACCTCCTACTACCGTCACATTGGGGAATTCAAGATTTAACGTAAGAGTTTTGGGAAACAAACATTCGGTTCATAGCAACAATGTCTACACACCATTGAAATATAAAACTATCAGCAAAGCTAAAGAAGCCCCAAACCAACATCTTTGTACGAGGCAGTCACAATTAATATAAATTTCTGAAGATTATTAATGATGTGGCTGAGGATAGCTGTTTGATAGAAAAAGAAATCGCCCAGCACTTAAGGGCAGTAGATAATTAAAAGAAGTTCCTATATTGGACAGTGAATTATGAGAACTTAAAAAGCAAATAACTTTCTAGATTATTTAAATGTTTTGTTCATGGGTAACAATTTTGCCATTAATTATGTTATCATATAAATTTCATAACAATAGATTTAAGTGACAATAGAACACATTTTGTAAAAGAATGAAAATCCGCTCCATACTGCCCTATTGCTGTTGTTATTCCTGAACGTGTTATGTGTTGTTCATGGTTAGTTCTTTGATGAGGCCGTGGTGGTAGCTCAGGGAGCCTGGCTTTCTCTCTGTGCTGATTTCTCTTTTTAAATTTTTCTTTCTTCTTCTGCCCAAAGCCCCCAGTACATAGTTGTATATTCTAGTTGTAGGTCCTTCTAGTTCTGCTGTGTGGGACGCCGCCTCAGCATGGCCTCATGAGCCGTGCTAGGTCCTCGCCCAAAGCAGTGAAACCGTGGGCCACTGAAGTGGAGCACGCGAACTTAACCACCTGGTCACAGGGCTGGCCCCTCTGTGCTGATTTCTATAAACTGTTGATAAGAAGGTTCTAAGAGGAGTTTTGATTAACTACTGACATGGCTATGTTCTGTTCATTAAAATGTTCCTTTGCTTACACCTGCTGAAGGTAGAAATATTTTTTAAGTTACTGGAGAAATGAGTATTATTAGTATGTAGAAAACAGGCACCACGTTTAAACTGGTAGACATAAGAGCTGTTATAATTTCTGTAGTTTACCTGGAAATAAAAATGAGGTCTGGGGTTGTGCTATATGAGAGCCACAGTCGGAAGTGTTTAGTGGACTACGAGTCCCCTTAAAGACTTTTAAAGTGCATGCATTCTTAATGGTCTCCTGGGAGGAAGCCTGAGCCGATGAGCCAGGTTCCACTCTCCAGACAGGTGGATGTTACATGATGCGTTAGGCTGAATTCTTAGTGAATGTTCCATTGCATTGTTCTATAGATTGTTCCAGGCTTTCTAATTAAGTGCCACTTGGCTTAATGGTTAGATTATTATCAATAAACTTCTCCCCCATTTTGTTTCCTCTTTCCGTTTTCAGATCTGAGTTTGTGCTAAAGCCTTGTATTTTGTACTTGGATTTTTCCTATCATTGTCATGTTTATCATCTTGCTCTCAACCATTTCCCTCTTGGGGCATTTTGAAACTGAATTTCTGGAATTGAGAGGTGAGAATATGCTGGAAGGATATAAATCATGAGACTCTCTATGGTATTCATGTTAACCATGATGTCCTAGTGAACTAGAAAGAAATAGCTAATTACCATGTGTTTGATTTATCTTAAATAATTTAGATATTTCTAATGGTAGTTTTGCTGTGTCGTGATTAATAATTTAATGTTGTAGTAGTTTGCAGTCAACTGTGATAATTTTTCTTTGATGATTAAAAGGTCATTTGATGCACTTTTTTAGTAAAGCTTTTTAGCTTTAAAGGTAGTGAGAAATCCTCAAAAAGAGCTAGGAAGAAGAGCAGGAAGTTGGGAGCTTCAATTGATTTGAATGGCACATTTTAGAAAACAAGTTTCTGAGAATCAACACGAAACACTTTGCATTGTTCATCTATGTTAAACCAAATATTTTGTCATCTTCTGTTAGACTGATATTTATTTAAATATTAAGCCATCCTTTACACTGTTTATAGAGTGACACAATTCAAGTTGGCTCTTACCTGCCTTTTGCTTAGTCATTAAAACTTTTGCATGTAGTTAATTAAATTTCATGAAATATAATTAGCGTAATTTTGACTGCTAAGGAATCCAGGAGAGACTAGAACAGAGTCGAGGCTTTTGTGGCGAGTAGACACAAAGCTGCGTTTGTGTCGGTGCCAGCACTGGAGGCAGCCGGGAATCACTGGGACGGGCACTCAGCCAGCCCGGGAGCCGAGCCGACGCCGGTGCAGAGGGCTTTGAATGTACCTTTGAGAAAGTGTGTCGACGCCAGGTGTGCAGACTGCGGTGCAGGCACATGCACACGTTAGAGGTGAGCTGCTCAGAACTTGAAGGCCCAAGATGGGACAGGGAAGAGCCCAGTTCCTTAGTACACTGGCCCAGTCAGGAGCCTAGGAATCTGCTGGAACTTGAGATTGCCAGAGTAAAACTAGGGCACCACGAGCAAGGAGATGTGGATAGTGAGCCAGCACTGCTCTCCCGCCGCGGGAGGTTCTTCAGTGCTTTTGGGTCGAGTCTCAGCCTCAAAGCTTGGCTAGACGAAGACTCAGTAATTTGCCACACCTGGCAAACCCTTACGTAGAGTCGTTGGCATATCCTCATCTGACTAGTGCTGACAGCGATTAATTGTGTCGTGGGGCAGCCTGATACGGTCAAGAGAGGTCATGGGCCTAGTGCCGTTGTATTTGTGGTTCCTCCCCTTCTACTTGCATATTTTAACTCTAAAATAAGGCTGAAAGGGAGTTTAGCTGGTGAAGAGAAAACAGCCAGGTTGGAGAGAAGTCTGTACATAGCCATTCATTAATTCAGTTTTTCATTCAACAAATATTTTTTGAATGCCTCAGTATGTAATTACTCAAAGCAAATGAATATTCATTCATCATTGAAATGCAAATTCCATTTTACTAATGAACAGCCCAGTGTTTTACCCAGAGGTACGGAGTTAGCAGTGGCAAAATTAATTTGGATTCCAAACTCCTTTCTTTGTTTAAATCAGTTCTTCAGGTCTCTGCGAAGTCCTGGCTGAAGCCAAAGGTGGGTTTATCTTGGCAATGAGCATTGTCTGACAGAGCAAGAAATAATAATTGGATGCATAATTTATATTGAGTTGGTGCTAAGCACCTGAGCGGTCAGAGTGGGAACAGCCTGCTGTGCTTGATAGAAATGGCTAAAGTCTGCGAGGATTGTGAATGTGCTGGGCTCTGTGGTGTTAAGGGTGTCTGTCCTATTACTTCATTTAGTGCAGTCAGGGTGAGGTAGGTGCCCTTTGAGCAGTCTCTGTCTCTGAGGCCCTACAGACTTAGCCACACCTTTCCCCCCAGGACTGTGACAAGATTGATCCCCTTTGGGCCTCTGCCCCCATACACAGTCCTAAAAAGCAACATAGAATTCTCACCTGGCTCAGTTCCTTGGGAACTCAGCCTGGAGAATTCAAATTTTCCCCCTTATATTTTGATATTTCAGCGCCTAACAGGCAAGATGTTTTGTCTGCTGTGTATAAAAATTAAGTAACTATACCAGCATCAAAGACGTACTTTCAGTTGTAAATGGTCTACGAATCGACTTTCTGGATGCAAGAACTTAACATTTTAAAGTTGGTTTTGTGCTATTCCACATCCACTTGTCTTTCCCTTTCATGAATAAAGACATGATTTTGCATAGACTGTTTCCGTTTCCAAAGTATTTTTATAGTTTCTAGATTGTGTGTTTTCATTTTATCTTAAATGGATAAGAGAAGTTTAAACAAGAAACATAACTGAACACATTCCTCTTGATAGTATGCTGTGTTTTTCACATGCTGATTGCAGATTTTGTGTTTGAGATGGTTATTAAAGGATTGCTCCTTAATGTCGTGTCAAAGTCAAATTATATTCAATTGAATGTTCTGAATATATCCAGGTATAGGTATTTGTGGTAATGATCTCCTGTATGCTGTATTTTGTCCATTTCATAGGCCTTGGATCTTTTCTTTAATTGGGCTAATTACAATATAGAGTCTTAAGAAATGATACAAAGGCCTCTTATCCACTTTATACAGTTTCTCCCAATGGTAGTCTTTTGTAAAACTCTAGTATAGTGTCACAACTAGTATACTGACATGGATATAATCTACCTTTCCCCAATTTTCTTCAGATTTCCCCCATTTTATGTATACTTTGTGGTGTGTGTGTGTTTGTGTATGCATGTGTTTTTATTCAGTTCTATGAAATAAAAATATGGAACACATAATGAATTTGTGTGTCATCTTTGTGCAGGGGCCACACTAATGTCTCACCTGTCCAGTTTTAGCCTATCTACTGCAGATGTGAGCACAGGCCTTGTATTTCATGATTCAGGACTGACTTCATGGGCTTGTGACCAGGGCAGTTGGTTGGGGTTTAATGCCCTGACTTTGCTGCCTTGAAATCCTTAGATTTATGTGGAATTTGTGTTTCATAAGTGAAGTCTGATGGGATAATGGAACCTGCCCCACGTGCTCTCGAAGCCTTGGCTCAATGACCACCTCCTTGGGATGAGTTCTCCACTACCCCCCACTGCTTGCTCCTCCACTCCTAGGACCCCAAGCCCTACTGACCTCCCCCTTCCTGCTCCTGCTCTACAACTGCTACTGCCTTCAGCTCCTGGCAGGGGAGGGTTAAAGTCTGGGGCCAGAGCCCACGCATTTCAGGACAGGACATTGACGTGGCCATCCCCATCCCAGAGTGCCACAGCGGATGCTTCCATGGGGCGCCCCTCTCTTATCCACTCCAATCTAGGCACCTAACTCATCTTGCATAGAGACTGCAGTGCTCCTGGGGGTCGCCCATCTGCCTGTGGGTTGGGGTGGTGGAGCTGTGGGAAGGGAGATGCCTGGCTTGCCCTCCCCTAGTTGGAGGCCGGAGGGAGGGAGAACGAAATACCTATGAGTGGGCAGTTTGTGTACACTGGGGGGCCACACATGGGGCAGAAGGTCCACACTCACCCCACGTGTACCCCTGTGCCTGAGGGATCACAACACTGAATAGCAAGTGAGCAACACCATGGCAGGCTGAGAGAGAAACTGCAGAAGAAAGGAAAAGTCTTGATATTTTAGTACCTTTAGTGTACTTTTCCTCTGCCTTTTGAACATGGGGCCCCGCATTTTCATCTTGCACAGGGCCCTGCAAATTATGTAGCCCATTCTGATAGGCATAGTGTTGTCTTCAGCAATCATTTACTATACACAGTGCCCACTTGTTTTCACTGCATCATCCTATATTTGCTTCAAATTTCAGTGACATAATAAGAAGATATTCAGTGAGACTGTGTGGGGACTAGAGCAGCACAAAACCCATAATGATATAAATATGTGGTGGAAAATTACAATAAAACCCTTGCATCTTCCACTTTAATTTTGCCTCAAGGAAATGGCAAAATGCCCAGCTGGCAATAACCAGTTCCAAATGAGCTGCCAAAACTGCTAGGTGCTGAAATATAGAGTTTGTTGCTCTTCCCCATTTTGGTGCTTGACTGTAGGTTTTGAGGTTGGTATTTCAAAGCCGGAGCAGGTGCCTGCCACCTGGAAGCATTTTCTTAAGTGCCTTGCTAATATCAACACAATGAGACCTATTGAAGTGTATTTTTAAATAAGATCGAAACTGCTTTACGTGTGTATACATGTCTGTTGAAATACAATCATAAATAAGCCCTAAAATGTTTTCATCTGGAATTCAAAGGGATATGATTTGTGTCTTGGAACAAAGGATTCTTATAAAAAGGAGCATGCTGATGGGAAACGTTGAGGTAAAATTAAAATGTTTGAGAAGTTTGTAAATGTAGGTGGAAGTACTAGCATAATAAAATTAGATTGCTTCACCTCAGAGCCCTACGAACAGAGGGGCTCAGTAAATCCCAGGCAGTAGTGCTGGTGGGGTGAGGAGACGGTGAAGAAGCACCCTTTATAGGACACGTTCCAATCCGGTGGCCTCTCTTGTTTCATTTGAAAAAAGCACCTTCATTTTGGTACTTGTAAATACAGTTACACATCTGGCCATTTCAAGACACTGAAAGGCAGTTCCTTGTGTCCAGTTAAGGTTTTTTCTTTTCCTCAAGCAAGCCTGGAGTTTTCCATGAGCATCTCTGCATGTATATTGCATTAGGGATTGGTGAATGTCACAAGTGTCCGAGGTCAATTTTTGTTTTAATGCTTGTCGGAACAATCTGAACTGTTTCCCAGCGTTCATCTAACCAAACCCCTACTTTGTTTATAGTTCTGCCTGACCTGAAGTATACTCTACAGAATGTGCTGGCTGTTTCTGATTCAGACTACATGATTCAGACACATCCACTCAGCCTTTTTCTTCCCCTGGCAATGTGAATGCCAGGCAAAGAGGGTTCATGGACATCCAGGATTAATAAGAATGTATTTTCATCATTAGTTTCACATCCTAACCTCCCTCCCCCAAACCTATTGCTAGATCCCTGAATAAGAAAAAAAAGAAAAACCAAACTGATTTAATCGGCTTCTCTTCTCCCTACTCACTTTCACAAAGTTGCTAATTAGAAGCAAAACGTCCAAACAATCCTGTAGGAAGAAGAAAGAGACCCAGCAAGGGGCCTAGACAATCTGTAAATTAGGTAATTAGTGTAAGAATAATCAGGACTCTGTGGTCTTTGAGTGCACTTTAGAATATTTGGTGGAAGTAAACTGTTCATGTCCTCCTGGGGTTCGTGCGATCCGCAGGTTGACTCGCTTCCCTCTCCTGGGCGTTTCCTTGCCGATGAGTCTTCATTCATTGCATCCACGTCTGGGTGGAGGATGCCTCCCTCACCCAGTGTGCTCTTCTAAATCTATTTTTCCTCCAAACATTACTTCCATTTTCTAATTTTACCCTTCTCCGGCTTGTTCTCATTTTCTCTCTCGCCCTAACTTTTAAGTTCTCCGCTCTCCTCTGTTGCATATTCACCTTCCTTGGCAACATACAAGAACTTACATCACCTTGTGATTCATACTTCCCATCAACCCTGGGAAGCTTATGTTCCAGAGATCAGAGCCCGTGCCCAGGAGGCAGCCTGCCAGGGGTTGAGTCCTGGCTCCACCACTCCCTAGCCAACCTTGTGACCTTGGGCAAGTTACTCAGTTCTCCTTGCTTTCTTTTCCACATCTGTAAAAGGGGGGTGATGATATAGTTTCTACCTCATAGAGTGGCTGTGAAGATTAAATGAGTTATTCCATAGCAAGTAGGTCGAACAATGCCTAGTAAGTGGTTAACAAATATTAGCCATTATTATTACTTAGTTTTGTTTAACTCAGTTTTGTGACCATTGAGTCTCCTATTAGCATCTTATTTTTCTGGCAATGCCTATTAATATCCCAGATAACTAGGGTCCCTTGGAATACACTTGGAAAATGCTACTCTTCAAGGTAGATTTAGTACTGCCATTTTTCTCAGGCATTTTCCAAGGTGGGCAGTTTGAGGCGGAAGATCTGGAAGTAGCATCTCTCTTATGGTCAAATCCCTCTTTTTTTACGTATCCCTCTGCCAGTGTGCTTGCCTTTTGCCCTTTCTCCTGAACAGTCAGTAATGTATTCCCACACGTTGCTTACTTCAAGGGTGGCACCTTGACTAGCAGCATGGGCATCCCCTGGGAGCTTGTAGAAATGCAGATCTCAGGCCACACTCCAGGTTACTGAATCAGAATCTGCATTTTAACAAGATCCCCAGGTGATTCTTAAGCACGCTGATGTTTGAGAAGCACTATGCTAACATTTCTGGGTCTAGAGCACCAAAACTTGGCTCTAGAGAAATAGGAAGAAACCACCCTGAGTTCTATTTTACAACACATCGTATTGACTCCTTCTACAAGAATAGCACTTTAAGCCCTATGAGATTTCCTGGAAAACCTATGTTGGCATCCTCTCGGGTGTAATTGTTATCGATTAATGTCATGATTAAGAGTGTAGCTTAGGTCTACTGGGAGCTTTAGCTCATTGAAAGAAAATAAAACCCACCTCATTGATCTGAAGCCCTCAGTCACTCATTCTTACCTTTTCAGAAAACACTTTAGATAAATAGCAATAATCTTAGCAGTGAGAGATTTGTCTCAAGGGATAATCTTTCCAACAATGACTCGCATTGATTAAGTTCATTGCTTTTTTAACTGTTCACTTTGTTGCTGTGGTAACTCTGTTTTAAGAATTAGGATGCATTTTCTTAGTTGGGATGGTGTATGGGGAAGGGAGCACAAAGAAGCACATTTGGGCAGCTTCTATGCTGGTTAGGTACTTGCCGAGAGTCTGGTGTTCTTGGTGTTTTCTGAATATTGCTTTGTTGAAACAAGGTTCTGGAAAGGGGAGGCATTGGATATGTTTATGGGGTAAACCACATCCAGAAGGGTCAGGCTAGTATTAGGATTCTTGGTATCTCTGTCAACTGTCAAGAAAGGACCAAAAGTGCTAGATTATGAGCTGGAGAACTTTGCTTTTTGAACAGTTTAGTCTTGTAAACCGTGCACAACAGTGTTGTTCGATTGTTGCCTTCTGTGCACATTTGTCCCTGTGGGTGGGTGGAACATTTGGAACAGCTCCAGCTTGCTGTGATTGTGAAGTGAAGACTCAGCTTGTTAGACTGGAGTTTGATTTATGAAACACTAAATGGAATGTGTTAATTCATTCAACTCCCTCAGCTACCATGCATTCTTTATCATTGTAATCATAATGATTTACAAAAAGGTAGAATTTACTTGAGCTTCCATAACATTTACTGCCTCTCCAGAAAGAGAGACAGCAGAAATATAAGACTGGTATCACCTGTCTCCCATACTTTGCCTCGCAAAATCTATCTTTTTACAATGTAATTCCGATCGTGTCTCTCCCTCAACTAAAATTCCCCAGTGCCTCTTGTTTCCCCATGGACAGAGCTTGACTCATCCAGACAGAACTTCTGATCTTTCTCTATGTGTACCTGGAGTTCCTGCTGGGGAGAACCACTTGGCATTTCCCTGAACACTTGATGCTCTCAAACCTCTGCACTTCTGACCGTCCTGGTCCCTCCACCTGCTGTACACTGTATTCCCTTCCCTGCCTCGTGGCTTCAAGACTCAACCCGGTGATATGGCCTCTGTGGAACCTTCCGTTGCTCCACAGGTTGTTCACCTGGTATGCTCATACTTCTACCATGGCGTTTATCACGTCATATTACTCAGGGTTCTCCAGAGAAGCAGAATCAGTAAGATGTGTATGTGTGCGTGTGCATGTGTGTGTATAAAGAAGTTTATTTCAAAGAATGGGCTTATGCAGTTGTAGGGGCTGGCAAGTCTGAAATCCATTGGGCAAGCTGTCGGGCTGGAAACTGTCAGGCAGGAGCTGATACTACAGTAGTGAGGCAGAATCTTGTCTTCCTCAGGAAACCTCCATTTTGCTCCTAAGGCCTTTTGACTCATTGGATGAGTCCACCCAGGTGATTGAGAATGAGCTCCTTACTTAAAGTCAACCGATTGTAATATTAATCACATCTACAAAGTACCTTTTCAGTCACATTTATATTAATGTTCGATTAAATAACTGGGTACTGTAGCCTAGCCAGATTGACACATAAAACTGTCCATCACACGTGTCATACTGTAATCATTTGTGTACCTCTGTTTCCGCCTTTGGACTATGAGCTCTCTCAGTCATAAGCAAACATTACCTTTAAATAATTAAAATATTATTTTATAAATTGCTCAAATCCTGAAATAACAAAACGTAATATTTCTGCAATTTAAATGTATTAGTCCTTAAAAACTTGTGAGTCAATTTGTTCATGATTCATATAGAAATTCTCCATTGATACTTTGCTAATATTTTTAATTGAAGGGAAACCAAGGAAGCAATATATTTATTAACAATAATTTAAACATTATATATTGGTTAGACATCCATTATATGCCTTATTAAATTTGCAAAATATGGGTATAAAAAAATGAAAGAAAAAGATCTGTGGAAAAATTGAGATTCAGCTTGTCTTAAAAATAAGAGGTCTGTATCATTATATATAAATATATGCTAGCTTTATTTTCACTCAGAAAAATTCCCACTATGTTTAAGATTAAGCATAATTGTTTAATAAATATTTAATATCAGCTTTTTTTTCCATGTTGTGTCACCACTGAAAAGGCACTCTCCTTGTTTTGATCCTATTTTTATATTGCAAATTTTTGAAAATATTGCTCAAAACTCTTTTGTCTTATGAAAACTTCCAGGATTAATTAGTATATTTTGATGTTCCCTTCCTCTCCTTAATACTTGTTAGATGTGTTCACATTTGCTCTTTTTTAAACTTATTGATATGCTTTTCCATAACTTGCAAATATCATTTTACGTTTATGGTTTGAATCTCTTAATATTACTATTTAACATTTGCACCCGGGTTCATTATTTAAGGCCAAATTCACATTCTTTAAACCCAGCCTCATTGTCTTTCCTGCTACCCTGTGTCTGCTTTGTTCCTTGGCATGTGTATTTTTCTTAGTGGCACTCTTGTGCTCTGAATTCCTAACCTTGGACTACACGTGGTTTCCAAGTCCCTCACCTTTCACATCCAGTCAGATGCTCAGTGAGTCCCAATGACTGTCTTTCCCTTAGGGTCTCACCTTCACATGCTCTGTTTTGAATTCCAACAATATCTTTCTAGCTTATATTGTTATCACCTCCTATGTAGACTGTTGCAGTAAACTTCATGGACTAGTTACTCCCTCCTCAAAGATATCTACTGTGTGCTTAACAAGTTCATTATGCTAATGTAGAATTACAATGTTTTTATTCACCAGCTCAAAAAAAAAAAGCTTGGTGGCTTCTCATTGCCAGTAAAATAACAAACGTTTTCCAACCTGGTCACTTTTTAAAGTACTCTAAATGGGTAGTTTATCTTTACAATTTTCTTGTTCAGTCTTCCTATGTATGGACATCAAATTGGACTGTGTATGCTAATCAGGATATGTACATTGTGTTTCCCCATCTTTGAACCTTTGCTAATGCCTCTCTCTGTCTGGAATGGTCTACTTACAATTTCTGCCCATTAAAATACTTATCCTCTATAATTTTTCTGGAGCCTCTGGGTCCTTTCAGCCTTCAACATACAGGTGTGTTTCAAAGACCGCCATTGGCGAGGAGTACAGAGAGGGCAGTCGTGTGTGACCTGTCAATCACATGACTGGTTCACTGAGGTGCAGCTTCTGGTTCTCAAATTTTAAGCTCCAGAAATTTTATTTTTTCCTTCCAGCTAGAGTAGCTATAGTTCCTAGAAGGCAAACCCCTGCTAATAAAACTCACAAAAAGTATTTTTCTGAACTAGAATGCCTATTTACCAATCACTCCACAGTGAGCGATGTGCTTTTCCTAGTGTATTACCTCTTGATAGCAAGATGCCTGCGAAGCAGAGTCGGTAACTGCAAAGTTGCTAAATTGACCTGGAATTGGAACATAAGGAATTGGTTGGTGTTGAAGGATATTCCGTCTAGGTTATGGGAAAACTTCAGTGACTTATTGGGTCACCTGATAAGCTCTTTTCCTTGGATAATTTGATATAAACATTGATGGATCTTCAGGTATCGACTCTCTTATCCATCACCCCAACTGACTGAATTACACTTCTCCTTTACATTTTCCTTTCCCATAGTGTCATTCTAAAGATGTTGCTTTCCTAACTTCATTTAAATTTAGCAACACTCTATCTTATCAATTAATGGGTATGGTAATCCAGGACTACGAAACCACATCTAGATCCATCTACTGTGGTGTCTTTGGATGGCTGATCTCATACATCACGTGTCTGGTTTTGACCTTCGTAGTCTCAGAATGTGCCTTTTGTTTGAATTTACACCAGAATTCTTAAAATGCTTTTTGTATTAGGTGCAGTCACTTCTGTATCTTTCTTAATATGATTGTATTATGGTTATTTGCAAATTGGCCTTATTTACTACTAAATTGCTTGAACGCAGGGACTAATACTTATTCTCATTTGTTTTTTCTGTAGTCTCAAGTACGGTGACTTTGTTCTTTCCAGAAGTGAACTTTGACATTCATTCCTTCATTTACTTATTTATTCATTCATTTTTTTCTTCCTTTTCTCCCTCCCTCTCTCCTTCCCTTTCTTTCTTCCTTCTTTCCTTTGTTCTTTCCTTCCACACACATTTATGGAAGATCTACTATGTGCAAGGAATATATTAGCATCTGTAATATGGTTATTCAAGATATAGATCTTAATAACATAGTACCAGCACTCACTGTTTGCCCTAAGGTCTTCATCAAATCCATGCAATACTACCGAAAAGTAAGTGTTAATACACTGCCCCCTCCTTTTGTTTTGCAAATAAGCATACTGAGGTTTAGGGAAGAAAAGTGATTTCCTTAAAATTACACAGTTAGTCAAACAGCTAGGATTTAAACCCAGGACTGTTACCTCAATTTGTTCTTTTTCTCTATTGCTTATGGTGTTCATTGGAGGCAACTTTATGATTTAAGATACTTGATGGTTAGTTATATGTGCCAACTTGGCTAGGCTGTGGTGTCCAGTTGTTGGTGGGACACTAATCTGAGTGTTGCTGGGAAGGTATTTTGTAGTTGTGGTTTATATCTGCAATCAGATGACTTTAAGTAATAATGTGGGTGGGCCTCATCTAGTGAGTTGAAGGCCTTAATAGCAAAAACTGAGAAGAAATTTTGCCTCGAGACCGAAGCATCAACTCCTGCCTGAGTTTCCAGCTTGCCTGTCAGCCCTATAATTTTGGACTTGCCAGGCTCCACAATCATGTGAGCCATTTATGTGTATAAATACAGACACGCACACACCCACTCACATATACACGCAATTGGTTTCTGTTTCTCTGAAAAACATACTGATTGGCTGATTGACTGATACAGGTTCTGACAATTAAATAGACAAGTGTTACACAAAAAAGTGTTTATCGCATCATCTTAAATTCCCAAGTTAAAACAATATTATAAATATAAAATCTATATAGCCTATAGTAATTCTTTTTTTCAAAGGTAGGATTGGTACCAGAGGTCGTATCAGGTAGGGAGCAAGTGTGGAGTGGCAAGGAAAACGATGAGGGATTATGTTGTTTCCCAGAGTGACTGAACTAGGAGGCTGAAACAACCTAAAGATATTCATGTGATAGCTGTCCAGGGAAAGATTTATAAAATTGCTAAAGACTTTTTTCTTTCAAGAAAATCCAGCAACAAAAAGAACAAAAACAAGCCCCAGTATTTTCCCCTCTTGTTTGACGCCAGCATCTGTCTATATGTAGAGTTTGCAGTATTCAGAATTTTATTTTGCAGTTTTATAAGGTAGAGCAAGTCAAATATTTTGCTGAAACATGTTCTTTCCAAATAAGAAGACATTGAAAATGAAAAAAAAAGTAGCGATTGTAGGAATTTGGATTGCATTAGAAAAGTAATTTCATTATTTGATACAAAATCATTATGGTCCATCCACAGAAGTTAAGTTTTTTGTTTGTTTGTTTGCTGTAAATCAGAGATATCACTGTATAACCTAGCTCTAAAATACAGATTTCATTAAATAGAAATGGACAAAATCTTGGAACAAAGTTTTAAACAAATGTGAATGCTGTGCTTTCCTCCCAGTGCTGCCTCTCCTTGGGGTGGTATATCACAGCCAAATGGATTGGAAATACACAGTTGGTGGTGGTTATGTTCTACAAAGTCTCTTCGAACACTGAATTAGCAAACACCGAGCCATTGCTCCTAGGGGCCATCCAGGGTTAGTTCCCGCCAGCCTCTGGTCACATTTTTGTTGACCCGTCAATACATAATCTTGTTTATGTGTGTTTCTGTTTAAAGACACCTTGTTTAATATACTTATGGCCAACAGTACCATAACTCATGCCTGAATGAAGCTTCTCTAACCCACATATTTTTTCCATGAGACCCATCACAACCTTCTTACCTTTAAGAGCACGAGACAGCAATTCAGCCCTATGCTGTGGAGCCATTTTAAACAGCCAGAACACCAACAGGAAGCACACAGTACAAAAAATGTGACACCAAATAGACTAAGAATATACATTTGTTTACAGTATGAGAGCTGAAACAAGAAGTCAGAGCATCAGCTGGGGATGTGCAGGTTGGGCAACTCAGAAATGTTGCCACTCTGTGAATGACCTCAAAATGTCTCTGAGTGACCCCGAAAGCACCGTGAATGTTGATTTTGAGGGTTGCAAATACATTTTAGCCAGCTGGTGAATTTTCAGATACAGAATTCGCAAATAATGGGGATCTGCTGCTAATAGTTTGGGTCTTTCTGGAAGATACATACATTTGTAACTGCACAGCCACTCAATAAGAGAATACAGTGCCGCCGAAGAAAGTTGTTGGGCTCCTAGACATTTTATGTTCATTTGCAAGATTCTTTAATAAACTCTTTTAATCCTTGCTACTACAGCCTTTTAGGAGAAGAAAATAAGTGCTATAAATAACAAAACTCCAACTCTGGCAGTAGGCTTTCCTCAGGAAACCCTGAGCAATTTCAGGTGTCGGTTTTGAACCACTGGCATGATTAATAAAATCAACACAAGTAAACAAAAAATGAAAACCCAAGCAAAGTAATATGTCATCTTTTCCTAACTGTAGTGAGGAGCAATTTGTTTTCTTTCACCAAGATTTACAAAGTCAAATCATTAACATGTCACGTGGTTAACCATGTTAAAACAATTGCTTGTTTAATTGAGGTTTTCACCTTTTAAAGATTTTGTCATATTGAAATTTGCCAAGAAATTAGCAAGTCTACAACTTTGATTCTTGCAAACTGTTTGTGTGCTTCTAGGTTGATGCCAGTTCTTTAATTCTTTATTTGTCAAGCACCTATGTGCAAATTTCTGTGCTTAAAAGTTCTGAATTAGCAAACCAGGGCTTTTCTTGCCTTAAGCAGCTGCCGCATCCTGGAGGTACCCCTACCCAAGAAAGAGGAGTGAAAGGAAGAGTTGCTCATTTATAGCAACCGGGACAAAGTGGGAACTCAAGGACAGAGGAAGTAGATCGGCTTGACTCCTGATAAGATAATTACCAAAAAAGAAAGAAGAAAAGAAAAAATGAAAACGAATCAGTGATGTGGACGATGATTTGAATATTTTATTGTCAATATTTCAACCACTAGACCATTGTACCCTGAAAAAACAAGAAAGCTTAGGATGTTGTTTCTTTATTTTGAAAAGATATTGCAAACCACTTTTCTCAGCCATTTCCTAAATGAGAATGGGAGAAAATAGATTTATAGTATAGCAAGTAGAATTTAGTTCAGACTAGTGGAAGGGGACACTACCAGAGGACTTGGGTTATGAATATTTATAAGCTGAAATAAATATAAGAAGCAAATTAGAGAAATTAGCTTTGGCAGTAATCATATTCATATAGTGACACTCTGACTTGGAGAGAATTATATTAGGTAGTCAGAAAACTTAAGCCTGTTGCCGCTTGAAATTATGTATATGCGGATCTCTAATGTTCTGGGCTTGAATCTGAAAGACTCACTCATCAAGATTTTTAGACACATTATATTTGCTTTTGCAAATTAGAAGCTCCAACCACAGATGCAAGTATATATTGCCATGTGTGGAATTAATGCTTCAGACAGCTTATGAATATGTATGTGTATTTTGGTGGCGCTTCTGCTACATAAGTCTGAAAAGCAGTGGGAAGTGGGTGGAACTGCGTGGAACTGCATATTGCTGTCAGAAAAGTGCAATTCTCAAAGAAAAAAAAATTATAGGGGCAAATTTTCATTTCAGACATGTCTTCAAAGACATAAATTTTTCCAAAAGAGGAAAGCTGATATTTGTCCATTTTAATTGTTAAAATTTCTGTTGACATTTTCATAACAACTTGGAAATGTTCTGGGATGATCCTTTGTATTAAAGTATGCATACATCTTCATGATGCTTTCTGGAATGACTTCACTATTAATAGACGGTGAGACTTGGATGATATTTAGTTCTCTAGTTACAGTTGTACTTGATTGAATGTCTCTGTTACTGGTATATATTGGTTGGGTTCAGCTTACATTTTAGTGTGAGGCTTTGTTTCCATATGTCACCTGGATTTTCGTATTAACCAGTGATTACCTCAAAGTTGTGTTTGTTTCAGCAAAGAAATGCCAAGTGAACGGTAGTACTGTTGCAATCCATTCTGCTTTATGGTCCCTAGGCCCTGGTCATGGTACCTGGGCAGGTTGGGGAGGAGCAGGAAGGCTAGGGTGAATGGCTGCTCCTGCAGTGGTGTGGTCTGTGCGGTGGTGGACGTGCCTTGAGAATCCCTGGGCTCAGTGGGACAGAGTCTGCACCAATTGGTTGTGGCCCCCATGGGTAGTTTGAGTTGATTACTCATATGATCACAGCAAAGTGGCCTCTTTCATAAGAGTTTTAGGTGTTCTGAGAAACCTTGTTCCTTAGTGACAAGTTTGTGTAAGGGTGGGGCTAGCGCAGGATCCGATTATATTTACATACTTTACCTGCTCTGACAGTACAATTCTGGTGCTTTCAGACAGACATTTAAACCATTCCTTCCAGAGCACATTTTAAAGATCAAATTGAACAGATGATAATAACATTGTCCCTATTTTTTTGATTAAAAAACTTTTTAATCAGCTCTATTTTATTGATTAAACTTACTACATTTGACCAATCAATCAACACCAAAGACATTTTAATTTATTGCATACATAACGATTTGTTTACAAGGCATACTAATATCCCCCCTAAAGTACCACCTGATACAGCTTTGGTTTTTCACCTGTTCTGAGAATAGGGTCCATCAGGGGATTTCCCGTCACCCCAGTATCATTTATGAAAGGGAAAGAGCACTTGACGGTTGCTTTTCATGTGTAGGTGGAATCCATGTACATCTTAATCACTTTGAAAATAGGTAGGACTGGCCTAACTGAAGGTCAAAGGTTTTCTAGACAAAAATATTTTCCTCCAGTTAGCCCAGGTCATCATTCTTAATGGCCTTCTTCGTTAGAGCTTTTACTTGGCTTAAGGGAATATGTTGTCTGGGAACTATATAGAGAATTGTTAATTGAATTTTGTTGACAATTAATTGCAAATTGTTGACAATTGAAAATTGTCAATTGAAAATTGAAAACAAACAAAAAATCCCTTCTTGCCTCTTCTCCTCTCTTGGCCCTCTAGCTATTCTTTGTTTCCCTTGGCAACCAAACTCAGCACGCCTCTGTTTGTCTCTGCTTCTCCTTTAGTTATCTCATAGACTTACTTTAATCAACTTTTGTCCCCACTGTTCCACCAGAAATCTGATCCGGTTCAACAGTGACCTCCAAGTTCCTATGTGCATTAGTCAGTGTTTGGTCTTCATCTTCCTTGACCTTCTCCAGAGCAGCAGAGACACTGCATCTTCTTGGATGCCCTTGACTCACCTCTTTCCTTCCTCCCCTTTTTTAGACCTCTTCTGGGTGCAATACCCCAGGGATCAGTACTTAGCCTTCTTCTCTTCTTGATTTGCTCTTTTATCGTTGGGGATCTCATTCAGTCTCACGACATTAAATATCATTTATAGGGCAGTGACTGCCAAATTAATGTCCTTTACCCGGAACTCTCTCCCAAACACTCAGTTTTTCTATTTTAGAAATTACAGGAATTTCTGGTTCTACATCAAAAAATTTTTTAAGAGGCTATATTCCACCAAAAAGAAAATAGGCATCTTCCACCAGAAAGAAAAAGCCTTCTATAAGGTGATAAAATAAAGAACTCAACTTAAAAACTTTGATATTGTTATAATTAAACATTCATTCTAATTTCCGTATTCAGGAGTTGGGGAATTTAACTTCAGATAGGCAAATTAGAATCACTCAATTCCGGAAAGCGCCGCATACACGTTTAAATGATTTTTATGCATACTTTTTGATTGCTATTTCATATTTAAGGTTATTTACCTAACAAACTAATTCATGCCAGCATGTAATCCTATTTGAAGGTATCATTTAGCCAGAGAAATCATTTGCTTGTTTAGAAGAGTGTTAGAAATATGCGTATCACTGTTATTTATCTATCAATAGATGAAAGAAGAGTATAGCATTTATAGTTAAGGAAGAAACACATATACTAATATGACCAGCTAACGCATTTAAAATGATTTTAGTAAGTTATGTTTGTTTTGCTTGCTTTCCTTTGTAAACGTTGTCCTTTTTTCTTACATACCAATAAAAAGTTAACTGTTTTAACCAAGTTGAAAAGTTGAATTTTATAATTTAAATATGCTGTTCATAGCATACTTCTTATATTTTCAGGCCTAAAAATGTCCAAAATAATAATAATAACGAGCATCTTAGAACATTTTGTGTTCTTTTAAGTATCTTAAATGATTGTTTTAATACCTGGAGTTATATTCCAAATTATTGTATTTATCATAAGTACCTAGTTGGTTAGTTTTGCTGTAATTTCCCACTGGAAAAAGACTCTGATTTGAAAGCCATTTCAGAGTCCTTCATTTCCACCGTAGAGTCACCAAAATGTATCCTCGTTCTCTACGTTACACCGCTACTACTCATATTGAAGAGAAGAAAAGTTAAAGATTCCAGAAATGTTTACTAGAATCTATTATATGAAAATTAGGTGAGAATACAATGGGAACATGAGTTATTTAATGCACAATGTTGCAAAACTGAGATAACAATACAGAGGTAGATAAACTTTCCTTGTACCTCACATGATTCAAAAACAGGAAGACATTTAATATATAAAATAGATTAAAAGTGGCTAAATATATGTACATAAATAAATAAATGTTATATTTAAAGTATATACAAATAGAAGTAAAACATAAAAATAGAAGTGAAGTGGTTGATATTTTGTGGCTTTCTCTGGTTTAGATTCTCAATAAATTTAATAGTGTGATAAACTATTGATACATTTGATGACTAGAAAATTGATATTGATGTCATTTAGAGAATTAACAAAATTGTATGAGTGATATTCAAAGGACAGATGTTCAGGGAATGAAAATAAATGTTCATATAAACGAAAACAAATATCAAAGTTGAAAGGAAAAATGTTCAATTAGTATTATTACAGAAGTGTAAATTAAAATAAGTATGTGTACTATTTTCATCTACTAAATTATTAAATAACTAAAAATTATAAATCCATTTTAGATGAATCTTTTCAGATAAGTGTGAATGCACACATTGCTGCTAGTATTATAAATTGGAAGAATTTATCATTGTGTTGGGAGGGTTACAACTGTGACCATACCTTTCATTCTACCATTTGCTTCTATTTCTGAGACTTTTCCTCAAGAAACTAATCCCAAAATAAAATACAGTGGCAGAGAGAGAGAGAAGTATCTAAATTTTTTATATCGATTATGAAGATAGAGTATAAATTGATGAACAACTATGTTTGAAGTAAATGTCAGTCAGTGTGCAGCATTTTATCTACACAATGATTATAAATAATCTAAGAGTCTGTATGTAGAGGGGAATAAAAGCAATAGGCCAAAAAAAAGAACCCTGATGATTTATAGATGCTGTTTAGTCGAAAGAGTACTTTATAGCTTTAATTCTTCACTAATTTAAATTTCCCGTTATAATAATTGTTACATATTCCTACTTAAGAAACGAATACAATAATTTTATATACTAAACTACGCTATATACCATAATGTGTATAATAAATCATGGTGCTTGTTTTGTATGAATAACGCTGGAAAAAACTCTAAAATAACTTTTAGACATTTTGAGCCCCCTTTTGTAAAACGAGCATGTTAGCCTTAAGTTACAAGTTGGATTTGAACCTAAAATATCTGTTAATATATCTGCATTTTGTGGCAACAAAACCAACTTAATCATCGTGCACAGCAGAAATTTGCACACTGCTAATAAGCTTGATTTAAAATGACCACAGTAAAAATCCGTGAGGGAGGGAACAGCTGCTGTTAGTAAATTCAGAACACAGTCCATGAATTGCTGTGTTTAGCAAAGGTATTCCCCTAGCTTGCTTGTTTTATTGTCTCTCTTTAGCTCTCCTATTAATGCAAAATACACTTATACATGGAATAAAAATAATAATATATGTTTAGAAAAAATCTAATCAAATTCTGTGTCTCATCCTCTGTGGTTAGACAGCAGCTGCAGATGATTTAAAATCCACTGCTTCAGTAGCTGCAGAGAAGAGTTCTGGAGACCTGGTTCATTTTTCCAAGCTTAAGAAATTAAAAACAAACAAACAAACAAAAAACCCCCAAAGACCAAACTTGTACTTGTTTCTTCCTGTTTGACTCAGAAATACCCACTGTTCCTGGATATGGTTATTTTAACATTGCTCCTGTTTAAGTGTAAGAAACTAAATTGTACAAACAAAATAGTGTTTTTACCTCCCAACTCCCCATAGAACACACATTGATGAGATGAGCTGTGATATTCTTCACAGAATGTGGGATTTAGATACACAAGTGTCTTAGAACAAATCGATTCTTGCGAGGGACTTTTGTTTTCTTTAGGAGAACATATCTCAAATTTACCTGAAAGGGAGAAAAAAAAGTCAACAGATGAAGTGTATCTTTGGTTATTATAGTTTGGATGATTTTAAAATAGTTTGCTTCTTGTATTTTTCCTGTGGGCATTTTCTCTTGCCAACGTTTTAAAGATGACTGCTACATATGAGGTATGGAACTGGATGTCTTTTTAAGTGCAATTCCATTTTCTATTCTGCAGAAACACCTACCATTTAAATAAAATTACAGTTCTCCTACAAGCGAAAAATAGTCTTTTGTTACCCTTGTATATTTATGCATATTTTGCTTTTATTTTAACCACAAGAACTTTCTCCAATTTTGGCAGCACTAATAATCTGTAGATTGACATCTTTTTCATGATGTGAGTGTGAAGTCTTTAAAAAAGAATCTGATTTGTAGCTGTCTCTGTATTGCCATTACATTCTCCTGTATGTTTCTGAATGCATTTTATTTTTTGATAGCTTTTGGTCCAGTGAATATTAGAGAAATATTTTGCTTTTTAAAGCAATGGCTTCAAATTGGCAGCACTTTAATGTTGGATACTAAAACCTCGCTAAGTGAATTTGAATTATTTTTCCTGTCTGCTTTCCATCAGGTCATTGCTTTCTTTGCACGTATTGCTGTGTCCAGGTATTTGAGAGTTGGTAGCAAGTTTCCATATAGATAATAAAGCTTTTCTTTTTGCCTGAGTTCTTCAGTAATGTCACGTTCTGGCACTTAACAACATTTTAGCAATTTTCCTGGCTGGTGCTGTCACTGAAATGGCAAAATTATTTCCTCCCTGTTTTTTGGACTGACTTATAATGGTCATCAAATTTCAGCATCCTGGTTGAAATTTTATAAGCTCAAGTTATGCCAGTGTTGGCTTTGGAAACTTTAAATATTGAATAAAATTCTTTTCTACAAAGGAACCACTTATAATAAGATTTAAGATAAATTGATATGTGAAACATTCATAATAGTACTAATATTTGAGAATTCTACTAAGAAAGTATATCATCCTGCCTAACTCCATAGGATTACAGTACAAAATTTGGACCTTCTGATCTTGTAAAGATTTTTTACTGTTTTTTTACTATTTCATGTTTTTTTAATCCTATTTCATGTTCTACTCTATCTTTGGGATTAAAACTCATTTGTTTGCTCATTTGCTTAAGTTTCATACTAGTAACTTAAGTCAATAGTATGAAAGTTCAATAATAATAGTAAGTGGCATAAGAATTTTTACATTTTAAAGTTTTATATATTTATGTTAGAACACAATTTTGTGTACTTTGAGGGGACATTTTGTAACTTAGCTCATTGGGAGGAAAATGTGGGCAGAGCTTTACTTTTCTGATGTATGACATGGAGATGATATATCTTTTTCATAGAATGAGGATTAAACAAGATACACCTTTAGAATGGCTAAAATTAAAATGATTTACCATACCCAGTGTTGTGAGGATATGAAGGGGCTGGAACTCTCATACACTGCTGTTGGAAATAGCAAATGATATTACCAGTTTGGAAGACAGTTTGGCAGTTTCTTTTTTTCTTTCTTTTTATTTCGAGGAGGATTAGCCCTGATCTAACATCTATGGGCAATCCTCCTCTGTTTCTTTTGCTGAGGAAGACTGGCCCTGAGCTAACATCTGTGCCCATCTTCCTCTACTTTATATGCAGGATTCCTGCCACAGCATGGGTTGCCGAGTGGTGCCATGTCCGCACCCACGATCCGAACCGGTGAACCCCGGGCCACCGAAGTGGAACGTGTGCACTTAACCACTGCACCACCAGGCCGGCCCGTGGCAGTTTCTTTAGAAGTTAAACAAATACCTACCATGTTCCAGTTATTCCACTCCTGGGTATTTACTGAAGAGAAATTTACTATACCTTGGTATGGTATGTCCATACCAGGAATTGTATACAAATACCTGTAGTGGCTTTGTTTGTAATAGCCTCAAACTGGAAATGACCCAACTTTCCATCAACGATTCAATGTATAAACCAAGTGTGGTATATCCATACAATGGAATAATACTTGGCAATAAAAGGGAATGGAGTATTGATATTAAGGTACAGCATGGATGAATCTCAGAATAATTGTACTGAGTAAAAGGTGCTACACACAAAAAAGTACATAGTGTATGATTCTATTTGTAGAAAATTCCGGAAAGTGCAATCTAATCTATGGTGCAGAAGAGCAGATCACTGGTCGCCTGGAATCAGAGGGTGTGGAGGAGCTGTACAAGGAGGGACTACAAAGGAGCGTGGGAGGTGATGTGTGTGTTCCTATCCTAGTTTGGACTGCTATAACAGAATACTGTAGCCTGAACAGTATTGTTCAGCAGTATGAACAGCAGAAGTTTATTTCTCAGTTCCGGAGGCTGGGAACTTTGAGATCCTGGTGTCAGTATGGTCAGGTTCTGATGAGGGCCCTTTTCCTGGCTTGGAGACAGCATCTTCTCACTGTATCCTCACAAGGCAGAGAGAGAGATCATCTTTCTTGTCTCTTCTTATAAGGGCACTAATCTCATTTATGAGGGCTTCACCCTCATGACCTAATTACCTCCTTAATTACCTCCCACCTCCTAATTTCACACTAGGGCTTCGGGCTTCAGCATATGAATTTTGGGGAGGGGGACACAAACGTTCAGTGCATAGCAGTTCCTTTGGGATAAAGCATATATTTATTATGTTGATTTTGGTGGTGATTTCAGTGGTGTATCCATGTCAAAACTTATCAAATTGTGCACTTTAAATACCTGTGGTTTATTGTATGTCAATTATACCTTAGTTAAGCTGTTAAAAAATTAAACAAGGTAACACATACAAAAGTGCCTACAGTGTTGCTTAGGAATTGACAGTCTCACAATGCGTGGTATAAAATTGAAATGATAAAATGACGAGGTGGAGGCAAATCAGGGACAGTTTCACTTCACTACAAAGAAGAAAAGGTTTAAACAATAGTTTCTCTATGGTGAGAAAATTGCTGTGTGTATTTAAGAATTGCTGTGTACTGGTTCACATTTATTTTTCTGTGTGCATTCATGAAAGCCACCGTCATGCTATTTTAGTCACCTGGTTGTCCACACATGTGAATGATACAGTAGCAGGTCATGGACTCTCCAAGTGACTGCTGAGGCTCGGGCTCACTGAGATGGCCCAGACTGAACAGGAGCCATGACTGACGAATGTGGAGAGATGCAGAAGGGCATCCTTGAACAGATCAACGATGCTAAGTTTCTTAATGGCTTCATGTAAGCTGGAGGAATGAGAGATCTAGCTATGACTAGAGCTGCCTGTACTCATCCCTATGTTTCCCAGAAAGTCACATGGTAACTCCCATTCAGATCTCAAATAATGTATTTTGAGTAGGAGAGCCAGAAATATCCCGGAGAGGCAAACACCGCTAAGACTCTGATGAGCGTATTCTGTGATAAAGTAATGCTAAGGACAGGGAAACAGACAGCCACAAACTTTAGGGCCCTTTGTTGTTATCCCTGAAACAATAGACAACATATGGTCTTTCCTAGCACATCTGATTCTATTCATGATATATTCTGACATGCCTGATCTGGAGGAAAGATCTTGAGCTGAATTTTTAGTTCTGTAGTCATCCTCCTCATCAACATCATGGTCATTGCTTCTTTGAGTGGCTGCTATGTGCTGGGCCCCAGACCAAGTGTTTTTCAAACATTTAATTTTCCCAATAACCCTCAGAGAAGACTTTTCTCCCATCTCTCTTTCCCAAAGTCAGAGCTTCATTTTATACGGTCTCATAGCATCCTGTTCACCTCCACAACACTTGTGACTATTGCAATCATATAAGGGATTGCATAATTAGTTGATTAATATCTATATCCTTCTAAAATGTGGAACTAGATATGTCTTGTTCACAGAACCTTGTACATATTTGAAGCTTAATACTATTTATTGAGTGAGTGAATGAATAAAATATCATAAGTTTTATGGTATGGCAATAAAGACCCTATGATGCATTGATTCCAAGTTCTGTATAAAGATGTTTAATCTAGAGATAATTTTAATTTTAAGCAAGTGAAAAACATTCGACAGAAATATGAGCAATAAGATTGAAAACAAGCATAGAGATTGGGAAATTGGGATGTTGTAGGTAGGTTAAATTAGACAGAAAAATCCTCTAGGGCTGGCTAGTTCCAGGGATTGTTAAACTCAATCAATTGATGAATATCTTCATCGATGAAAGGCATCAGCTCCTTTTTTCAAAAAGCAAAAGTAAAGACCTAGTGGAATTTATGGCATATGTTCAGCATGTTGTTGAATAAATTAGGAATCTTCTGTTACATTACAGCTGGCATGATGAAAACTAAATAGTAGGCTGTGTCCATAATATATATCTTTTTGTTGTAGGTTGCTCACTCAGCCAAGCATACATTATTAGCAAATATGACTTTTATGATAATATATCTTAAATGCAACATATTTAGATGATACTTCTAACTAATTTTCATCCTTACTATTAAACAGAGAAAAGTTCCCAAACCAAATACACCAGAAGACAATTTAAACATTAAAATTATTCAGAGGAAAAATTCATAGTTACAGTTCATTTCCCTACCTAATATAAAATCTTGGTTTGTGTGTTGTTTCAAGACTTTGTTGTTGTTCTTTTTTTTTTTTTTTTTTTTTAAGATTTTATTATTTCCTTTTTCTCCCCAACACCCCCCGGTACATAGTTGTATATTCTTCGTTGTGGATTCTTCTAGTTGTGGCATGTGGGACGCCGCCCCAGCGTGGTTTGATGAGCAGTGCCATGTCCGCGCCCAGGATTCGAACCAACGAAACACTGGGCCGCCTGCAGCAGAGCGCGCGAACTTAACCACTCGGCCACGGGGCCAGCCCCCTTTGTTGTTGTTCTTGTTAGTAATGCTCAAAACTCAGGAGACATCATTAAACTAGTCATCAAGATAAAACAAATTACCCAAAATGCGTTTGTGAATCAGACCAGAACATGTTCTTTCAAGTGCTCTTGAAAGCAGAACACTGGGCTAAGACAGAGAAGCACTGATAGTCTTCAGAAATGTTCACAGGTACTTTCAAGTAGCCCTGACAACATCTTTTCTCCTTTGTCTAGAACCTTCTCAAAACAAGTAGGATTTCAGTTTTCAACTGATCTGAGCATCATGATACACTGTCTTAGGAGAACAAGTGTTTTTAGGTACTCAAGGGATATAAAGGCATAAAGAATCTATCACAGATGCATTTCTGGATCCACAAACCATATGGATATTCTTAACAAGACAAAAGGAAACATGATTTAATCCAAGAGGAAGAATATAAAATGGCCACTTTATAGAAGTGGCAGCAAATTGAATCGCATACCTCAGTGCGTTTTCCAAGAATTTTCACAAATGATACAATTGTCTCCTTTTAAATACTCTTCAGGAAGAATATGCTGACTGCTCCTTTTTCCCCCATCAAGTTACTTTAGTAGGAACACGTTCTGTGGTTACGTTGTAGAAGTGTTCCTGTCAACTAAAATCTCTGAATACACAATGTACAAAGTGAACTTGAAAAAATGTTTCTACTCTAACCTGGTGGTGGACACTTTTCATTTTTTAGACCCGCCCATGTTTTGGGGACTCCCTAACTTTTGAGGCAGAGCCCTCAGCCGTTACTGAAACTGGAAATCCCTTCTGCCTGAGCGACTTTGGACTTGTGCAGCAGGGGCACCCCGGCCATTCTGGCAGTTGGGGCTATAGCTGTGCTAATTCCAGTTTCCTGAGAAGGTGATGGCCGCTGAGCCCTAAAGTGTCCAGCAGTGTCTTGCTTTGGAAGTGCTGGGGATGCAAACTGGGGTGGCAGTGTCCAGTGGTGGGACCTCTGTCCTATAACTTGAAGCGTTTCATGGCTGGTGAACCTCCTGGCTTTCCAGTTCTCTCAAGATTCTACAAGCTACTCAGAACTCTTTAAATAAATTTTTTTCTTCATAAATTAGATGGAATTTGTTTCTGCTGCTTCCAACTAAGAACCCTTAATGATATAAACTCTTCTATCCAAACTGTCATCAAATCTTGTCATTTCATGCTTCAAAATGTCCTTTGCCACACTCGGTTTCTCATCTCTTCAGGTGTGATGACTATGGCTTCTTGGTACATAGTCTGTTTTTATGACCTTCTCCCCTGATTTGCCTTTCATAGATATCTTCCTAACACACAACTGTGCTCATGCTGCTTTCATGTGGAAGAACCCTAGAACACTCCCTTAGTATCTCCTACATGTTGTGAAGCTTTCGAATCAGATGGACATGAGCACACGTCCTTACTGGTTCCATGTTATACTGTGTGACCATGAGCAAGGTAATTCATCTCCCTAAACCACAGTGTCCTCATCTTTCAATGTAAGGGCATAACCTGTAAAATGTATAGTTATTGCGGGAATCTAGTTCAATGACATGAGAAAATGCAGAATAAGGACTACCTGTGTTTCAGATCCTCGTTCCACCATTTACTAGTTTACTAGCTCTGTGAATTCCCACAAGTTACGTAACCTCGCTGGGCCTCAGTTTTCTCAGCTGTAAATGGTGGTGGTCATAGGACATAACCCCTGCATGAAATATGCTTCAGAGAGTGCCTGGCCCAGTAAGCTCTCAGTAAGCACTAATATGATTACTAGTAAAACTTTCAAGTTCTCCTTCTCTCCTCTTCTTCTTTCTTCTACTTCTCCTCCTCTCTTACTTCATTACTACCACTGTAAAATGAACTGAAGTACACTTTCTGGAGCTATGACTTAATAGTAAAGAAAGCAAGAAAAAAGTCATGAAACACTCCCTTAAGTTCCAACTCAAGCCAAGCACTTTAGGCCCATTGTAATCTTATTCCATCTCACGCTCCCACAGTGGCCAGCCTCTCGGGTCAAACACATCTCATTCTTTCCAGCACATTCCTCTCAGGTCATACACATCTCATTCTCTTCAGCACATACCACACTAATTACCATTCCCTTGTCTTTTTCATGCACAGTTCAATTAGGGAATGTGGTTTTGTGGTTGATTCTCCCATGAGCATATCCACATCCCATTTTTCAAGACTTTGTTCATATTTCGCCTTTTCTTGGAAGCTTTTCCCATATACTTCAGCTCAATTGATCTTTTCTTTCTATAATTTAATATTTATGGCACATGAAACTTAACACTTCATTTGTGTACTGTTTCTTATGAATGTGTGTGAGTCTGTGTCTTTCTGGATTGAAATATGAGGTCCTAGTGGGTGGGAGCTGCAGTGGCTCACTTATTGTTGGTCATAATGGTTGGTTTTCAATTAAACACATAGTCCTGAACTAGTCACTTAGGAATAATTTTCATGGGTGTGGGTACATCTCATGGTCTTATGTCTAGCTTGTAGTCCCTTATCAATATAGTTCTCTCAAAACAGGAGAAATCAGTTTTAACAAACAATGGTCAAAACCAATGAAGAGTTGGAGTAAGTTGTGTTTCTTTCTGTAGAAATAATATATCAAATGTGATCGAATTATATAACTTTATACATTTATATTTTTAAAAGGAAGAGACAAAGCACAAACAGTTCATCAGGAAACTAGATCTGAGGGTAATTTATGTGTCACATAGAAGCACATATACATACCTACGTAGTATAACCCTCTTGAGTTGTCTTTACTCTTTTTAAAGCTAATTATTTCTAAAATGGTTATCTAAAACTATGGTTTTAGAAAGTTTATCAAAAAGTATTTTCACTGGTTACCAACGCTTATTTTAAAAGTATTTTAAGCAGTCCAAAAAAGCCTAAGATTTTATAGGGACATTTTAACATTTAAGAAGTCTTAAGCCACTGGGCACCAAGAAAATTGAAATTATTAAAACAGAAAAAGTGAGCCCAAACAAGATGACACTAGAGAGAAGATAAAGGATGTAATTTCCAAGATTTTTCTAGAATAAAATCTTATGAAGAAAATTCTTATCAGTTGTGCTTCCTAAGGATTGTGTGAAAGCTGAGAATTGTGAGGGTAGGCATGCAGGGATAACAATGAGAAATGGGCATTATTTTAATTTTTTTGGGTGAGGAAGAATGACGCTGAGTTGACATCTGCTGCCAGTCTTCCTCCTTTTGCTTGAAGATTGTTGCTGAGCTAACATCTCTGCCAGTCTTCCTCTGTTTTGTATGTGAGATGCCACCACAGCATGGCTTGATGAGCAGTGTGTAGGTCTGCATCCAGGATGCAAACCCCAGGGTGCCAAATTGGAGTACATGAATTTCACCACTATGCCACCGGCACGGCCCAAAAATGGGCATTATTTTTGCGTAAAAGGTGAAAGAAGCTAAGATTTCTGAGAAACTAAATCCTGCAGTCTTTGAAGGCAGGGAAATATACTTTTATTTCTTTGCTGATCTAATGTGTATGGTCACATAACATTTTATCTTAGACAGAGCTTTGCAACCTATGGGCAGTTGTCAAATGTCAGTAAAGACAGAATTGGTATTAGTAGGTGTCAGGAATATTTTGGACGATAATAGAAGAAAAAATGTATACTCATACACATAAATCAATATGAAATATATAACATGTATTATATAATATGTAACATGGTATATGATTTGTAATATGTAACATATAATGCATAATATATAACATTCTTATGTATTATTTTATTTAATATACCTAGAGTCTTTAATAATGTGTTAGTATGAATGTTTGTTTATATTCATATATATAAATAAATTTCCTTACATAACAGTACACACCACTATTTTCCTATACATTGTGTATATGTATTTGTACGTGGTACATAGTTTCTTTGTTAGTTAATATATAGATGGGCTGTGGGTTGAGATAGTAAACTGCTGTTTTTTTCCAGATAAAGGAAAATATTGGTATGGACTCTTTTTCAAGAAATTTTTACATAAATTCCTGAAGAACATAGATATTCCATATTCAAAAAAGGAGAGAAAAGAGCTGCATATGGAGGAGTCACTCTCTGGGTGTGTCCCCGAAGGGTAGACCTGTGGTGCTTTGGTTTTCTCTTGTTGGTGATGTGTGGAGCTCCCATGACCTGTATTTCTGTCTTTTTTTTTCAGGACTCTTATCTGTTGATGCTTCTGTTATTTCCTGGTATTTGTACAAGTTACTGTAATGCTTTTAGTTTCCTTCTTATCGGCTAACATTTGGCCCAGGTTCAGCGTTTTGGGGTGTGGGGGGCAGAAGGAAATGTAGAGTTCACAGGTCACAAGTGACTTGGTCTCCCAGATTCAGGACAGTGCATATGGTGCTGGGCCTGAGACATGTGTCACCAAGGATGCTTATAATAGAGGGAGAACATCTTTTGAAACTGGTTTCGGAAAGTTTAAAGCATAGAGTAATCTAAAATATACAACATCCGGCCCAAAAGAAGGCATTGAAACTAGTTTTAGAATAAGAAGATCAGGGAAGAAGGAGGGTAATGTTTGAGGCCTGTTATATGGTGGTCTTAGATGACAAAGAGAAAGCAGAGGCACTAAATAATTGTTTTGCTTTGATTTTTTTAATCAGGGAGAAAGAGCTTCAAACTGTACAGGTAGGACAAACCTGCTAACAGGAATTTAATGCCTTGAGAAATGACGAAATAATGAGTGAACCCTTAGGTAATGAAGGAGTGTGGTTGTGAGTCCAGATTTACCACACAGAGATCTTGGAAACATCATTAGTCATCTTTACAGATTCAAAGAACCAAAGACTTCTAAGAGATTAAAGATAATTTTCCAGAAGGGTAATTGAAGAATTTATAAGTTACCGATTAGTAAATTTAACCTCAAACTTGAGCAGAATTTCAAAGCAGATTATGAAACTGTGTGAGCACTTAGAAAAGCAGCAGTGGGGCCTGGCCCCGTGGCCGAGTGGTTAAGTTCGCACGCTCTGCTGCAGGCAGCCCAGGGTTTCGTCGGTTCGAATCCTGGGCACAGACATGGCACTGCTCATCAAACCACGCTGAGGCAGCGTCCCACATACCACAACTAGAAGGACCCACAACGAAGAATACATAGCTATGTACCCGGGGGCTTTGGGGAGAAAAAGAAAAAAAAAAAAAATCTTTAAAAAAAAAAAAAAAGAAAAGTAGCAGTGATTCCTAGGAGATGGTGTGGCTTCCAGAATCCAGGAAGAGATCATGCCTTACTAACTTCTGTTACATTAATTAAGCAAGGAGGCCCTTAGACTGAGGTGGTTCTAATGCCTTAGTAGCCTCTGTAAACAAAACCGCCTCAAGGTTAGGAAATCCACACCTAAGGACACCCAATCTCAAACCAGCAGCTGGGCTTTCCCAAACGAGGCAACAGCTTAAGCTATAGCCAATCAAGTCATTTCCTTCTGGGTCTTCTCTATAAAAGCCTTGCCCCTAGCTCCTGTTGGTGGAGGGTCCTTACCACTTCCAGTTGGACACTGCTGTATTCCAATGGAGTTTTGCTCAAACTTAACATTTTTAATATGCTTCAGTTTGTCTTTTAACACAGCATTTCTTTTTAAACGGTCCCTTGGTTGAGGTGCAGGGAATTTTGTGTATGCGGTGAATCTGGATTGGTTTTATAAAATTTCTTTTGAGAGTTTTACAGAGTAGATGGAAAAGTACAGGTTAGATGGAAATGGTTAGCATAGTTCTTAGTTGTGAAATTAACCCATCAAGGACTGTTGGTTTAATGGTTGTGTCCCCCACCGTGGGAAGTTTCTAGTGATGTGTTGCAAGGTTCCTTTCTTGGGCCCTGCCCCCTTCAGAAGTTTGTCAGTGACTTGGGTGAAGACTAGAAAGTCTACTTATCAATTCTGTGTATATCTAAAGTGGGAGGGATGGTTAATACAAGCCAAGGAGGTGGGGCACAGACTTTGACATCACACAAACCAGGTACAAATGCTGATTCCAAGGTAAGTTATTTTGAAGTTTTTGGACCTTTATTTCCTTACCTTTAAAATGACAACCAATTTTCTGTGTTGCAAGTCAGGAGATACTCATCAACTGTTAATGATTTATTTGAAAAAATAAAGATAAATATTTCAAGTGACTCAAAAGTCAGTCTGTAATTAACAGGGTGATATTATTATGTGTAAATATAAAAGTAAACATAACTTCATTGAAATTAATCCCTTATACAAAATACAATTGTGCACGAGGGAGAGTTTCTGAGGGGATTGCTGACTGATTTTCAGGCAACAGGGCAATTTCTTTTTTTCTTTTTTGAGGAAGATTAGCCCTGAGCTAACTGCTGCCAATCCTCCTCTTTTTGCTGAGGAAGACTAGCCCTGAGCTAACATCCGTGCCCATCTTCCTCTACCTTATATGTGGGACGCCTACCACAGCATGGCTTGCCAAGTAGTGCCATGTCCACCCACAGGATCTGAACCGGTGAACCCCGGGCCTCAGAAGCAGAACGTGTGCACTCAACTGCTGCACCACCAGCTCAGCCCCTAACAGGGTAATATTGCTGACAAAAACAGGCCTTATTCCAGGCTGCTTCAATAGTAACATGGTTTAAGTGTGAAGTTCATGTCCAATTTGAGCACTTTATTTCGGAGAGAACGTTGACAAAATGGAGTTCAGTATAGTGAGGGCTCCTGGAACTGTATCCTTTGAGAAGCGGTTGAAGAAATGGAATATGTTTAACCTAGAAATAAGAGAAGAGAACCCTCTTCAGATGTGTGTGACAGACCTACATAAGGTTGAGAGATTAAAGATGTTTTGCACAGCTCCAGAATGTACAAGAAGGACCAACCGGTACTGTTTACAAGAATTAATTAGAACTTTCTTACAATTTAAGTCGCTCAGGTTCTGGATCCTCTTTCTTTGGAGGTTGAGTTCACCACTGCTGAAAGTTTTCAAGCTGGATGCGCACTCAACAGAGAGGAATTAGGTGGCATTATTGCATGGGTTTGGGGAGCCTCTTTCTCTCAGAATTGGATTCTGTAGACAAATTAAAAAAGACTTCCAGAAACTGGATAGATCGCTCAGGTGGAGCAGAAAATCTGGGTAGGTTTTCTGTTGCAGGGGAAGAAAAGATTCAGGGGAATCTGACAGCATGATAATCAGGATCTAGGGGTGAGAATCGGGGACTATCATTGGAAGTAAAGATTAACTACAGGTGACAAAAAAATTTAAGCAGGACATGGAATACCAACCATTCGTTTTTGGAGAGTGTGTTTTAAGTAAAACATGATTCAGTTGGGAGAGGGGACAAATTCCTAACCTGAAGTAGAGTTTTTCCCTTACGACAGCGGGGGATTGATTAGCCAATTTTTAAGTCCGGTGCACTGAATGATACCAAAGTATCCCCAGAGAATGGGCAGCATGTTGAGCAAATGTTACGATAGAAGTTTTTATTTCCTTCCCCTACCGCCAAACATCTATAATCTTAAATTCTGAACTAGAGTTCCACATTTGAAAGAATCATCTTCTTTGGCCCCTAAAATGTTATCTCAAAATCTGTTAGAAGCCATGAATTATGTTCATCAGCCACATTTTTCCAAGTACATTTTTTAAAGGTATTTAAAAAACTCCGCAGGAGTATACATATATAAATTACAGGTAGCACTTCTACTCCTGCTAAGGTTGAGGAGAGAAACGTCACACATTTCTTCTCCTTATATTAAATGTGGAGAGTGTGGCATTGATTATCATATTGTCAGCACTGGTCAGCGTTGGTGACATTTATAGACGATACCTGGGAAGACAAAGTCGCGGTTGAGGTAGTTGTCATACCTGTAAGAAGGATGTCTGTAAGGTTAGATGCGGCTAGAATTGTATTGAGCAAGTGTCATCCTGTGATATCTTGACTATTTCCCCTGCTCCTTGAACATTCATTCCGGATATATGATGTCATAGTTTTCTGCTGATTGAGAAAGCCAGCAAAGAGAACCAAAGTCAGGACAACAGCCAAAAAAGACTACAGTGAACAGTGGGCCAGGGGAGGGGGTTTCCTGTAAGGCTCTGTATAGTAAGAACTGGTCTGACAATGTGCACCCAAAGGCCAAGGTGTGGTCACTGGTCTCATGGAACTTTGGATTTAACTCAGTGTTATTTCCCCTCCTGCTCTGCTCTTCTCCTCCCCCCTTTTACTCATCCTTCTTCTCTTTCTTCCTTTCTCCTCTTCTTCCCTCTTCCTATCATCCTCTTTCCTCTTCTTTTTTAAATATTGTTTTCATTAGGAAATATAATATGCAACCACAAAAGCTCATAAAGCTGAAAGTATGGTTTCATGAATTATTATAAAGCACAAATCCATGCAGTTATCACCAGGTCAAGAAAAAGCACATTGCCAGCTCTCCTGTGTGGCCCCTTCCCAGTTGTAACCTCTCCACTCACAGCTCCTTTCCTTTCCTTTAAAATTTTACCACTGTGTGTGCATACCTAAACAACATGGGATGATCTGGCCTGTTTTTGACTTTTACATAAATGTAATTGTACGATAGGTACTTTAGTGACTTTCTTTTTTTCATTTACTATAATGACATTTATGTTATTGTGTGTAGTTGTTTATTTTCATTGCTATATAATATTCTGTCATGTGCCTGTACCACAATTTATTTATCCATTCCACTGTTGGTGGACTTCTGGGTTGTTTCCAGTTTTGTTTATTAAGAACAATGCTGCTAAGAACATTGTTGTATTTATCTCTTGATGGTCCCTGTAGGATGAGTTCCTAGAATGTAAACTTCAGAGTGGAATTTCTGTAGTGTGTATGTTTCTTCATCTTTACTAGTAAAGGCCAAATAGTTTCTAAACTGGTTTTTACCAATTTATATTTGTACTGGAAAGATAGTAGAGTTACTGTTTCTCAGTTCTCAACAACATAGCCCATTGCTAGGCTATATACTAAGCAATCAGGAGGGTGTGTAGTATCTTTAATTGTGGCTTTATTTCGCCTTTCCCTGGTTATTAATGAGGTCGAGCACCTTTCATGTATTTATTTACCATTTGGATTTCCTTTTCTGTGAAGTATCTATATAAGTCTTCTATAGATCCAACTATATTCTGAGTTCTGGTCCTTTGTCTGTGACATGTGTTGAAAATTCTCTCCCCATTTGCTGGCTTGCCTTTTCCCTTTCTTTATGATGTCTTTTGATGAACAGAGTACTTTATTTGACTATAGTCACATTTACTTGAGTTCTGGAATAGAGATACCTTCCTCCAGGGAGCATCTGTATTTGCTTCTGCCTGGCACCTGGAGGCACTTTGAGTCTAGTACCAGTCAAGTTCAAGGCTTGAGTTTCTTTGCAGGATCCTCATTACGCCAGTCTGGGCTGCAAAGTCTATTCTGTTTCTCTTGTACCCTGAATTTAAGTTGGGATTCCAAAAGGGATTTATATTTGCTTCTGCCAGGTGATCTCCTGTTAGAAGCTCCGCCCTGTGTCACTTTGGGACTTTGATTCAGACACTTTCTACCCAGGAGACCATTAAGACAAGAGTTCAAATGTGCAGGAGTTTTGAAGTTTGTCAGAATTGGCAATAGCACTCATGGAAAGTGTCTTCCATGCTAGATTATGTCTCAGGGTTCTGTTTTCCCTTCAGTATTGATCTGATAATTACTTGTCATCTCTTTGATGCGTTTAAAGTGATTTATTACCAAAAACCCCACAAACTGCCCAGCATTTTTTAGATTTTTTTTTCCTCCAGGGGAGGAAGATTGCTTTGAAAACCTAGTTCCTCATTACTGCGAACTGGCAGTTCTCCAGTGGTTCTTAATCAAAGGTTTACCTCAGAACCAAATAGGGATTCTTTCTGAACCCCTAAAATACACATGCATGGGGCCCACAGCAGAGATTCTGATTCAGTATATCAATGGGATGAGACAGGTCCAATTTTTTTTTTTTTAAAGATTTTATTTTTTTCCTTTTTTCTCCCCAAAGCCCCTCTGGTACATAGTTGTGTATTCTTCGTTGTGGGTCCTTCTAGTTGTGGTATGTGGGACGCTGCCTCAGCGTGGTTTGATGAGCAGTGCCATGTCCGCGCCCAGGATTCGAACCAATGAAACACTGGGCCCCCTGCAGCGGAGCGCGCGAACTTAACCACTCGGCCACGGGGCCAGCCCCGAGACAGGTCCAATTTTAAAAGTCTCTCTAGTTGGTTCTGTTCAGCAGAATGATTGTAGTATCATCATAAAAGCAAAATCTACCTCTCTCTCTCTCTATTTATAAAGACACAATGCAGACTATTATAGTTTTTAAATTGAAGCAGATTAGAATTAACAAATTAGAGCAGAGAAGGTAATGTAGAGAGATAATTTAGGTCGCCTGGATTACATTTGGATCCAGGATGAGCCAAAATCCAACAGACAATAAATGTATCTTAACTAGAGTAGGAGCCACTGCAGCCAGTTCTCTACTCTGTGTGGATTCTTCAGTAGGAAAAATAACAGGGAAAAAGGAGGGCCTTAGGTGCTCAACTCCCAGTCCATTGTCCTTTCTATGGCTCTTGTAAGGTACAAGTCAAATCCTGGGGCACCACCCAAGGCTATGGGAGCTACATTTCCCAGCCTGAAGCTTCAGTCTTCTATTGTCCAATTCTTCTACCACCAGGAACACAAAATTAACAGTAATCACACCCCTCCCCTCAGCTTCCCCCTGCTAATTCCTAATCTACTTTTGAAATACTTCAGTGTAGTGAATGATTTATGTGTATGCTCAAAGTTACTTTCCACTGTCGGCATGGTCAATAAGAAAGAACTTAGAGGGAGTCTGCAATCTAAAGTGGTCACCGAGAACCACAAAATTCATTAATTAGTGAAATGGATGTTAGAAATAATTCTCCAATGGTAAGATGAGCGTGGTTCATTGGAAGATAGATTGATACCTCCATCCTTTGTGTGAGAGGTGTCTAAGAATCTTGCAAGTACAACAGCTAACACCTTCAGAGTAAAGCCTTAGATCTAGAATTCCAATAGGTCCACTCAAAGGAGCATTCTGCCTTCTGATTTGACTAGGGGGTCAGTTGATCCTTCTGGAATGGTGAATCTCTCGTGGAGAGTGGTGGTTGGAGTGCCTAAAAAGACTGAGAGGGGAATTCAAGAGTCTACAGCAACGGGTAGCATGATGGTACATGTGCCTGCTTGCTAATGTTTGTTTCAACTTGGGGCCGAGTTCAGCCTAGGACTTGTTTTCATTACACACATATTTTGCTGGTTATCTGAGCCTACTGCTATGTTTATCAAAAGAATTGGACAATTGTTTCTGCCTCAGTTGGTGTAAATCAGTTTGTAGCACCTCTTCTTCCTCCATTTTCCTTCAGGAATCTTCTTATTTAGGGACACCAACTTCTCTTGCTTACAGAGGGAAGGAGGAGAACTCTTTTCTGTTGTATATGGGAAGGCTCCTTTTATTTATTGTGTCCTGTAGCCCCTTTTTCACTTGTAAGAACCCATGGGCTAACATAATGATAGCAGTGATAGCATCAGCTTATCGCACAGGAAATAGACAGTAACAGTAAAATCAAGCATGAGAACTCTAAATGAGCAGGCGTCTGGAGCTGTTTAGACTGAAAGCAGAAGTTTCCCCCACCTCAGCAGATTCTGAGAGCACTCCAGCCTTCTAGAGGAATGACACAACCTGATGTCTTTTGAGTGCTGTTAATTCTCTGACTCAGTCATCCCACCAACTGTATGAGAAATGTGTTCTTCCCATTTTGTGGATAAACAATCCAAGGCTCAGACAGTCCCGAATAATTGACGAATTTGGGCATTGAGCCCGGCACTGTAAAATGCTTGTGCTTTTGATGCTTTACTGTGTTGCTTCCAGTAATTGTTGATGTTTATTATGATGACTTCAAGCTAATGTTCAAAATTTATGTTTAACAAAATCTACTTAAGGAGGCAAGGAGGCATATTTTCTATGCTAGAAAGATTTCAACACTGGTTGCTTAAAATGGTAATTAAAAGTAAAACATTATGAAATCCAGCTAACAAAGGTAGGCCTGTGACCACCAAAAGAGTTTTGTTTAGGACAAACTTTTTCTATGTAACTCTATAAATACAAGCTATGAAAACATAAACAAACAAGAAACTGTCTATTATTAGGGTAAATATATTTATTACGAAGGATCTAGAAAGACTGACGGACAGAGTGGAATGACTTGTGTTGTAAGGTCTGGTAGAATGGAGCCACTAGGCAGTAATCAAGAAATAATTCACCAAGATGCATTTTAACTAATATATTTAGTGTTAGTTATAAGGTGAGAAGATTTCAGATGGTGAGACCTGTGTCACCTTAAACTGTATTTGAAATCCAGCAGTTGTTGTAATGAACCAGTGTATGTGGTCTCTTACTGGCATAACTCAGTAACTATGCCAACTAGAATGTAGAACAATTTCTCCAATATGAGTAAAGAGGGAATTTGGGGTTGACTGAATGGAATGCTGCCTATTAAAAGGGAAATAAGAGAGCTATTGAAAACTGCCATCATACAAAAGGAGTAAATAGTGGTTCTTGCCCATTTACTGGACAAAATAGTCTCTTATTTAATAACATGGTGGTGGTGAGGGGTAGTGTCTGTATTTCTAAAGCCTTTGCATGTGTTTTCAGACAAGGGTATGGTTGGCCGGATTATTTTAACTTTTGACCATAAACTCCTGAATATGAAAAATTGAAATTAATTTTTATAAATAGAAAATATTTTGCTAATGACTAATATGCAATTTCTTAGTCATAAAGAAAATATATGTACAAAATTTTCTGTATGAATGCTCTCTTTAAGAGTTTTCACTTAGTGAATTTTGCCACAATGTGCCAGTTTTTCACTCACATGAGGTTGATGCCTCATGACACACAATCCCCATTTCTACCACTGTGCTCGTGACTGGGATATTTTCTCTGTGCTTAGTGGGCTTTCACATTTCTTGCATCAAAGTACAGTTTTGTACATTTTAATAGAAGCCCTCCCTTTTCTGCTAAACTGACTCCCAGACTTACTCTGAGTATCACTAAATTGCACAGCCTCCAAACTCCTGCTAAAACACAGAGAGTTAGTAATGCTACCCCATCTGTGGTGGCTTCTGGAATGTTTACATTTCTAAATTAGTGTTAGGACAGCATTTAAAGTTACTTAAAGTGTGAGGATGCTTAACACAGTTTATTGATGTGCCCTGTTTAATGATTGAGCTCACTCTCATACTAATAGAAAGATAGCTCTTTTTTAATTAATTAAGGTCCGTACATGGGCCCTGTGCTTACCACACACCAGGCGATTTACATTCTTTTTCAGGTGAATTCCCTGTGCACTGGGCATAGTCCCAATTACTCTTTTTTTTCATTTTTTTTCCTCTTCTTTTGTTTGCTTTCTAATAGTATGCCTCATCTCACTAGCACCTTCCACACTTACTGCCTTTGAACCTAAATTCAATACCGTGTGCTAACTACAACTGTGGAACCCACAAAACCCAGCACAACTCGAGTAGTCTCCTTAGATTCGGGGACCTGGTGATGGTTAAGACCAATGATCACGTATGATTAATGAGCACCATCTGTAAAAGGGTGAAACACTGTTGCTCTTGAGTGCAGCTTTGTTCTTATATATGAAAGTTTATAAATTGAGAGTTCATAAGTGTAGGAACTCTAGTCTTTAAAAATTTATTTCTATTGGAAGCAAATGTGCTTATAGCAAATGACCGTAACTGCAGTGTGAGAAGTAATTGATGTGACAAGAGCATTCTTTTCTTCAAGCGTGTTCTCCATCTGAAGAGCGAGGCTTCTCTTGGTCCCAGCTTTGGATGTCATGGGGGAGAGTGAGCCTCATGTGGCCAGATCTTCTAATTTTTGAAGAGAAATCAGAAATTATGTGAAATCTCCCGATTTTTAAATATTGGTCAAAAAAATAACTGTGGACTATGCCCAACACTTTGGTGAAGTTGACCTCTGTGCTCTGAAGCTCCAATGAGGAATTTACTTTTCACAAATATCATGTGAATACATCCTAATATTGCAATTAAACTTCTCCAGTTATATATTTGCCAGCCATCTGCATCTGTGGAAAAAGGAGTAAAATCTGTCCTGAGCCATCCTTTCTCTGCTTGGCTCCCTCAGGGAGAGAACAGGCTTTTACTAACAAGAGGTGCCTGAGGTCTCTGACCTCCTGCTGAACTGCCAGCCGTCCCTGGAAGTTTTACTTTCATGGTTTGCTGGGTCACGGGGGTTTTGAAGACTCACTGTAGCCACCTTGAAGTCAAGTCTGTACAGCTGCTGAGGTTTGGCTCGCTCTCACTGCTGCTAATTCCTCTCTTTCCATTTTCTGTGGTTCACTTCCCTCTTCTTCCACATTGCGCACCCTGCTCATTGAAGTATCTCCATTTCTCTCTTTCTCCTTTCCATGCTTTTATCCCCCTCTCTTGGTAAGAAGAGATTTTTATTTACCCCGTAGGAAACTATAATTTTGGCAGAAAATTGCTAGCTTCTGAGCAGAGCAATCAGAAAGAGAGGCACACCCAGGAAACAAACCTTGGATCCTGGCGTTTCATAGCCCCTAAGAACGGTTCCTCATCTTCTCCCTTGAGTTACTCTTTCTCCTATATTCCCAGCTTTAAAGAACGTCAACATGAGCTCTCTGCTGGGTCTGTCCCCACATCTGAAAGTGTCCCATCTCTGCCGTTGCCCTGTGCACACTACACCCTCCACATCAAATCTGCCGCCCTTTGTTGTATCCCCACTGCTCTGCCCTTGGGATTATAATAAAATAACACTTCCTATTGGAGTTGCTGCCACTCCCACTCTCCCTGTAAGCCAGTCAGTGGGACACCTCATTTATGATCGGGCCATGTTTCTATTAAAAAAAAATCAATCAAACTCTTATGTCCACAGTAAACAACAAGTCCTTGTTGTAGCAGTCAAGGACTGTCCTCTGCCTACCTCTCCTGCCCTTTTCCTGAAATATGGCTTGTTATAGCCATACTCAGCCGTTAGTCGTTCTCATGGAGCACCATATATTTGCACACCCGCCTCTCTCTTTGCCCAGCTCCACCTCCTGCTTCACAGCTCAGGATGTGAAAGATGACGCTTTCTCCATGTAGCCTTTGAGGGGCTCGGTGCCCCTCATCCGTGCTTCCTTGGCACCTTACATTTAGCTTTCTCAGTGGGTAAAGACTGCATGGTTCTCCAGCTCTCTCACTAGACTGTGAGCATCTTAAAAGCAGGAAATATCTTTCCTCCCAGAATCCTTAGTGTTTAGTGTGCTGCTTGCTATCTCCCCAGGCTCTATGCCGGAACCTAAGCATGGTGAAACAGCTCACAGACTTCATTCCTTCAGGGTATGGAGCTGTTCCAATTTACTAGCAATGTGACATGTTAACTCTGCTGATCTGTATTAAAGACTCATGTGCAATCAATTCATTTAGCCCATATCTTACAATTATTATTATTTTTTATATAGTAGAAAACTCTAGATTATAGTTAAATGATTTTTAGTCTTTTAACTCCACAGAAAAATAAATCTAAAAATAAAAATATGAAGTTTATATGGTGTAAAGTTACTATGGTCTGAATGTTTGTGTCCCCCCAAAATTCTTATGCAGAAATCGAAATGCCCTATATGGTGGTATTTGGAGGTGGGGCATTTGGGAGGTGCTTAGATCATGAAGAGTGGAGCCCTGATGAATGGGACTTCTGCTGTCATAAAAGAGACCCCACAGAGCTGCCTAGCCCCTTCCACCATGTGAGGAAACAGTGAAAAGCCTGCAACCCAGAAGAGGGCCCTCACCCGATCATGCTGGCACCGTTCTTAGACTTCCAGCATTCAGAACTGTGAGAAATACATTTCTGTTGTTTATAAGCCACCCAGTCTGTGGTGTTTTGTTATATGGACTAAGACAAAGGGACTTTAGAATCAAATAGTCTATTCTACCAGAGAGCATTCAAGTTAAAAGAGATATAGAAATTGGTCCATAGTCACTCTGTCCTCTTCGTAACGTTCATGAACAGCTAACTCAACGGGCTGTCCCTTCTGATGAGTCCTTTCAGGTAATTTCTGAACCACTACATCTCCCAAACTGTGGCCCCCACTGTGATCTGTCCCCTCTGCAGGCTCCCAGAGCTCTGTCTGCAGGACCTCAAACCTGATGATAATGTGTGTGGGAAAGACTCCGCCTGCAGTGAGGCTTAGGAGGGCCCGTGGCACACTTCCTGAAATCACATGAGTGCTCCCTGTCCACACTGGTCCTATTTCCATCAAGGATAGAATAAAAGACAGACATTGGACAGTTTTGGTGGAAGTTTTGTCTTGCTTTGTTTTCAAGTAATATTCCAAAGAACTATCTATGTTATTAGTGTTTTTTTAAATGTTGCTTTTATTCTTGAAAGCTTAATTGGTAAGAGATGAAATACCATATGCATATTTTCAAATTCTGTAAAAAAAATCTTCAAAATCTTGAATATACCTTCATCGCTGACTAAGTTTTGGTTTAAAAATGTACAAAGTCTTTATACATAGTACAGAGAAAGAACGCTTCAAACAGACTTTGGCAGCATGTGTCATTGTTTCTAAATGTAAAGTTTTTAAACATAGCTTGATACAACAGTTTGTTACAGTTAAAATTCAGTTTGTGTCACTTTTAGAAATCTAAACATTGTTTCTCTGTCATATGTCTTTGAAGTGATATCATATGTTCTAGAAACTCAATGGGGCTATTGAGAGTGCCAGAACTTACTACGGGAAAAAATGCATATGTATAACTATTATAGATATAGATATGACTATATATAAATATAGTTTTCCTATTTTTTTCTCATTAGGTTTATGAAACAGTAATGTCACAATTGGGGACTAACTATGGAAATTAAGTGATAAATGTGTGTGATAATTGGTGAATCTCTATTTTATCTGCAAATCTATGGCACTGTGACCTGGGCAGTGCGGGGCCATGCTGATTGGGTGGAGAGCTAAAGAAAAAGCTGGTTGTTCACAGGGTCCAGAGAAAACCAAGGTCTGAGAGCGAGATCAAGGCTACTGCTTAAGAGGACTCTGTCTCAGCACCCTTGAGACCGAACAGAAAATGTAGGCTCAGGATATCAAGGCCAAGGCCAAAGAGCCATGCTTTTCCACAGGCAGCATTTTAGGGAGCAGGAGGTCAGTAATCCACAAGGAGGATGCCAATTTACAGGCTGAGGTGTTAGGACCAAGTTTTTAGGAATCGTGTGATTACCGATGACAGAAACTAGTTGAAAAGTTTTCCTTGCGGAACTCTTGGTACACCACACCATATTGGCCGGGGGTAGATTTGGTTTCATCCAGAACTCAAACAGTGTCCTCAGTATTCATCTCTTGGCCTTGTTGACTCCACTTTTGGCTCCAGCCTACACAGTGAGCCCCTGAAGTCTGGTTTCTCCCCTGATGATTTCAAGCCTCATACTCTTATACTACTAAGCCAGGCACTGAAGAGCTTCGTTTTTCCAACTCTTTACACAAAAGTTCTGGGGTTTTTTTCTGTCTGGGCCTATTAAGGTAATATACCAAATCCCCGACCCACTCACTAGGGCAAAGGTAACAGGTTTTTCTGATTGACAGGTTTAAGATACATGCCCGCCTCTAGAGCTGGGGGCAGAGCCACTTCTCCAAAGTATAATGTCTGATTTGTAAACTTAGATAAAATGAATCCATTTCTAGAAAGATGTAAAATGCACAAATTGGCACAAGATTCAGTAAAGGTTTGGAATTAATTAACTATTAAAAACACTTAACCCAGGCTCAGATGGCTTTCTAAGTCAATTCTGCCAAGCTTATAAGGAACTCTGTTTCCTGTTGTTGAAAGTTGTTCTACAAAATTGAACAACAGCTGTCTAGCTCATTGAATGGGGCGAGGGTAACCTTTTTTTTTTTCTTAAAGATTTGATTTTTTTCCTTTTTTCTCCCCAAAGCCCCCCAGTACATAGTTGTATATTCTTCATTGTGGGTCCTTCTAGTTGTGGCATGTGGGATGCTGCCTCAGTGTGGTTTGATGAGCAGTGCCATGTCCGCGCCCAGGATTCGAACCAACGAAACCCTGGGCCGCCTGCAGCAGAGCGCGCGAACTTAACCACTCGGCCACGGGGCTAGCCCTGGGGTGATCATAATCTTAATTCTAAAGCCCAATGAGGACAAGAAAGGAAAAGATCAGTACAGGGCTGTTTCTCATATGGCTGTAGATACCACAATCCAAAGTAAAACATTAGCTAGGCAGAGCCTATGGTGTGTTAGAAATAAGGCAACATGATCTACAAATTTGATATTTAATATTTAATAAATTTAATATTTAAATTTGATATTTAATGAGTTTGATATTTTACAAAAATATGTCAGGATAATTGATTGTAGTATTAGATCAAAGGAGAAAAAAATTGGATGATCATCCTAATTGATCCCAAGAAAGCATTTGATAAAGTTCAATACCTGTTTATGAAAAATATATCTTAGGAAAAAAGGATTAGAAGGATATATTCTTAATTTGGTACATGTTATGTACAAAACAGCTACAGAAATTACATTTCATGGAAAAATTTAGTACATATTTTGGAACATGAACAAGTTAATAGGTAAAGGACAACACTAAAAAAAAATGGAAGGATTGGAATGAGAGAGAGAAAGCTTTCATTATTTGCATGTGAAATGACCATCTATCTTAAAAAAACTGAAAGAATTAATGGCAAAGTATTAGAACTATTAAAAGAGTTAAGCACGGTCTTGGGTGCAAGATCAACTTTCATCAATCAATAATATTTCTCTATACCAGAAATAATCAACTAGAAATTATAATGAAGAAAAAGCAACCCAAAGTATCACATGTCTATGGATTAACATAAGTTTATACAAGACTTCCATGGGAATGTTAAAACTCTAGTAAAAAGCATAACAGATGATGTATATAAGAAGAGACAGTTCCGTGCTCTTGGGATGATGTAACTTAATATCGTAAAGATGTCCAATCTCCCTAAGTTAACCTTGATCTCAATTTCAGTTGCATAAAAAAATACTAATTTTATTAGAAAAATTTAATGAAAGAATAAAATTCCAGAAATAACTGAATCAACCTTAAGAAAAAGAAAGCAGAGGGAGTTGACCATCAAATATTAGCACATAATACCAAGTTGGAGTAAATTAAAAAAAGAAAAGTTTTATTGGTACAAGAGCAAATACACTGAAGAGATTGAATGGAGGGCTCAGAAATAAACTGATATGTATGGGGGAATTTTAGATATGGTAAAGGGTTCTGCCACAAATCAGTGGGAACAGACGGATGATTGGTAGATGATGCTGGGAAAATTGGCTTACAATAGGGAAAAAAAATTAAACTTGTGCCTTTTTAATACCATATATAAAGGTGTATTCCAAATAGATGAAAGACCTAAATATGAAAGCCAAAATTATAAATTGAAGAAAATTTAGGACAGTATCTTATAATGGAGAGAGGGAAGAAGGCCATCTTAAACAAAATTTCGAAAGCAAAATTATAAAATGAAAAGCTGATGAATTTGATCACTTAGAGGATTTCTGCTCATCAGAGAACACCACGGGCAATATTAGTAAACGTGACTAAATGGGCTAAGGTATTTGTAGTGTCTAAAACCCTACAGAGTACCAATACATAGAATACAAGGAGTTTCAAAAAATCAACAAGGGAAAGAAAGCAACACCAATAGAAAAATAGGCAAAGAATATGAACAGATGACTTATAGAGGAAGAAACCTCTAGTACCTACAACCTCAAATTATTTTATAATTAGATGAATGTAAATGAAAGGAATTATGAGGTGTCATCTTTCAAAACCTATTAAAGTGCAAAAAAATTAAAGTTGGATAATGGCAAGTCTTGACAAGCATTTGTGTATTTAGGAAACCTTAGGTACTACTGGTGAAAGTGTAGACTGGTGCAGCCATCCCAGAGAGTAATCTGGCACTATTTGATCAAATTAAGATATGCAAATATTCTAACTCTGCGTTTTTGGGTACATATGGTCTCAAAAAATTTCTTACACAGGTACGTGAGGAGGCATGTATCAGGGTATCCATTGCAGCATTATTTGTGGGAGCATTGAGTTGGTAGAATTCTGGGTGTCATCATTAGAAAAGTGGAGAAGTAGATTATGGTGGACACCAAAGAATATTATGCAGTAGGTAGAAAGTATGGGTTTGATGTGCATATAGTAACATGCATACATCTCAAAAGCAAAAAAGGAGTAAAATGATACGTTGTATAACACTATTTATATAACACAAAATATATGCATACATATACAAAGTAAAAATATACGGAAAACACATTATGATGGCTTTCTCCGGAGTGGAGAGTCGAAAGGAAGTAAGATGTAGGAATAGAGGAGAAGAAGAAAAAGAAAAACCAGGAGAAGCAGGCAGCGTAGATAATAACATATCCAAAAGAAGGAAGAATGAATACTGTCTGGCCAAAAATGGCAAGTGTCTACTCTCTCAGGAATGTTCAAGAAGTCGAGACATCAAAAGTAGACTCTAATTGGTAGAATGTGTAAGAACACTGTGTGAACACCAGCTTAAGGCGCTGGTGACTTCATTTATAGTTATTATCTAACTGAGAGCCACCCAAGGACCTGGGCACCAAAAATGTGGAGAAAATGGCTAACTACTTAAATTGTAGGAGAAGGTTTGGCAAGCATTCGCAGAATGGATTCTGAAATGCCCATCATGGCACAGTAAGCGGGAGACTGTGTTACACGCAGAAGATTCTCTCTAGCTCTGGTACAGTTTGTTTCATTGTGATTCTTTCTCTTTCTCTGGCACTTGTTTCCTCTTCCTGTATCTTTTGTTATGCCTCTTCATTGTTTCTATGGTGTCATTCACATTTCTTGGTTCTGTTCTTTCACAGTTTATTCCCACTGCATCAACTTGCTTTTCCATTTGTTTTTTCTTTCTCTCTATATTAAAAAAAAATCTATTGTCTTGTTATTTCCCTTTACGCATTTTTCCTGTTCCAAACAGTCACCCAACCTCTATCCCCATTTCTTTGTACTAAGAGATTGATTTTCCTCAGCCAGCAGACCTGTCCTGCACACCTCCCACACTCTGTTCCTAATGTGACTTCAGGAGGAAAATGGTAGGAGGGAATAAACTACTAGGTTCCTTAATCTTATTTTCATGCACATATTTTAGCAATAGAAAATAAAGGTTATGAAAAAACCAGGAAATCAGAAAAGGTCGTTTCTAAATATACTCCTTTTACATTTTTTTCTAGTACTGTAGGTTGTTCTTTGATGATTTTACACAAACGGGAAAATGAAATTTAATCACTCTGTCAACTAACATCATTTTTTGGCCTTGGATCTTATGTGAAGTTGGTGGTACCCTCATGGAGCCTCAAAATTAGGCCCACATAAATTGTTACCTGGTTTCTATTTCTAATTGGTTCAGACATTTCAGAGAGCATGGATATAATAATAAAAATAGTTGTTCACTCCTGGGGAGAAATACAAATAAAATGTTCTTGTATTTGGAAAGCCACCTCCCCACCTCACGTCCAACCATCATTCTCGCTTTCCTTGCAGCTTCATGAGGAAGTTGCAACCTACTTTCACTGATTATGTCATCCTTTTCCTATAGAGCTGAGCAGCATTCTCTTGGGGAAAAGAATTTATTTATTTATTTTTCATGATGGAGAACTGGAAAAATCTCTTCTCTGCCTCAGCCTCTGGGACTTAGGGGGCAAGATGGTGCATTGTATCATGCTCAGTAATGTGCTGGTAAATGTTTAACATCCAACTTTCTGAACAAAATATTCATTGTAAATTTTGATATAAAATGTGGTGTAGCATGTAATTGACAAGTAATAAAATGTGCAATACTCTTTATTGTAAATTCCATATAGCCAATTATATCTCACAGCATAATTTTGTCTGTTTTTTTCCTAAGCTCTTGTATCCTGTGGATGCAACCTGTGGTTGCAAATGATGAATGAGGATAGTTCTGGCATGACTGTTAGTTTATAATTTTGTTTATGTGAATGAGTAAGATGAAAATGAAACAAGAAACCTGGATGTCAGAACTTCACATGCTCATCAATGACATGAATGAGTTCTTTGCTGAATTGAATAATAGTTTTGAATACTGGAAGAAAATTTCCTGTGTGTGTGTGTGTGCACTCACATGTATGTGCTGTTCACATGGCAGGTTTCAAGGGCAGCAGGGGCGGGCAAACTCTGATCTACAGAACTTGAATCATGTTTGCTTACATCCTGTTGGCCAAGGCAAGTCACATGGCCAATATCAGAGTCATAGTGGGAGGGCACTAAAAATTACAGGGTAATGGAACAGATATGGATACAGGGAAGGAAATAATTGCTGGTTATTTTTTATGTATTCAGTCATTAGAGATGCTTTTAGCTCCATGTCACAGAAAACCCACAGAAAAATATTAAACTATAAGGACATGTAAATGTATTTAACACAGAGTTAGCAGGTAGGAGGTTCTAGGGTCTCTCCTACCAGTCCACCATCTCAGCCTGCTGGGATGGTATCTCGGATTCCTGTGGCTTTATCGTCTTGGTCATAAGATGGTTGCCCTCATTCTGGACATCATCAGCTTATAAAACTTTGAATAAAGGCAGAAGGTATCAGAGGGGTCAGAGCAGTGAGAGAGCTTCATTTGTGTGCCTTATCCTTTTATCAGGGTGGACTAAGTGTTCCCAGAAGCTGCCAGTAGACTGCCGATTTTGTGTCATTGGGCAGAATTGGATCACATGACCTCCCTTAGCTTTGGGAGGTTGGGATAGCAATTTTCAAGCTTTTTCCAGGAAGGGATGGGAATAGCTGAGGGATAGTCAACTGCCAGTGGCTGAGCAGGGCTCAGGAATATCCTAGGATCCCATAATTGATTCGAAGTTGAGTCAGTGTCCCCTCTCATGCCCTTGTGTCACTCAGTTCAAGGATTAGAGGCACAGCAGAGTCTAGTTTGCATAGCTTGGGTCATGTCGTGACCCCTTTACCAGAAGAGGAAATGTTCCTTCTGTCCACTCTGTACATTCAGTGCACCAAAGGTGGAATAATAATTTCCTCCACCAAAAAGTGAAATGCTGTTCCCCAAGAGAGGACTGGATATAGAATGAAAAAACCACCACAACAAATGTTCTCTCTCACGGGGGATGGATCCTTTGAAGAGAAGATAAAATTTTCTGACTAATTATGAATCTCTCCTCTGCCACACTGCATACTCTCCTGGCACAAAAGTGTATGATTTGAAGCTGTGGTAACTTAATACATTACCATAAGTTAAAATCCATAGAGAAGTTTTTACAAATTTGCATTACTAGAATGAACCGATCCTCTTACTGGGCTTCCCTTGAGCCACATTTGTTAGATTATTGATCACACCTCTGAGGGAGCCTTAAACTCAGGAACTGTGACAGAGTGACCCTTGTTCCAGACAGTGCAAGACAAGGTTGTAATTCCTTTGGCAGCTCATCAGACTGTGCCTTGTGATACCTCTTTTATTGTGATCTTGAACACATTTTTCTAGTATTGTTTGCTGTGTAACTTTTCATGTGTATATGGTTTACGTGCCCAACTAATTCTGCCAGCAACTTACTATAATTTCTCCAAAGCAATCTTGCACATGGTAGGGGGAAAATGAATATAGGATTTGTGATTGAATAAGGGTTTAGAGGTACAGGATTTCATCTGTCAGTCACTGATTTTATATCATCTCCTTGTCTTACTTAATAATAACTAATTATAAGAACATTTACTATATGCCAAGCCCTGTTCCAACAACTTTACAGATAGCCACATGACTTATTTGCACATAGGTAAGGAAGGTGACACCAAGCATGGGTCAGTAATGACCATTAAGTGAGTAGTTGAGCTAAGTGTGCCCAACCTTGCCCATGTTCTTCCCATGCTTCCATCTTGGTGCTGTGACTGTGCGGTCGTGGAGGAAGCCCTCCAAAAACGTTGGTAGGAAATGAGTCGCAACCCCTACATACGAACACAGACACATATACACACATACAGATGTATTTGGCATATATTCCAACCTGAATAGGCTCTGAGATTCTATCCTGGAAGGCAGAGCACCACCCATAGCCTGGTTCTTGCCTGTCTCTATAACTGCCTGCTTTCCATCCCTCCATGTCTCTCTCCTCCTTTGCTGTGAGTTTGAACAATGGGGCTACAGTCTGGCACGTAACAGAGTAGGAGATGGCTGGCTAGAGAGTGGGAGAGGAGATAGCATAGTCCTTCTAAGAGAACAGCACAACTAAGCCCTTCCATTATAAATAGCTTTTTCTCCCTCCTTAATTACAAAGGGATTACACCTATGCAGTGGAAAGTTTTAAAAATGCAAAAAGCGTAAAAGATAATAGTCTTTCATAATCCCGTTCCTAGATATATCTACAGTTAATATTTTTGGATTCTCTTCGAGTCCTTTTTCTATGAATACATTTATTTTTAACAAAATAAGGGCTCTGGTGTCAGTGCTATTTTCTAGGCTTCTTTCTCACTTACTGGAGCATCATGACAAGTTTCTCACAACAGTAAGGATTTCATTTTCCACCATTCGTTCATTTGTTCATTCAGAACATGTTTATTGAGAACTTCGTCTGTGACTGGCATTGGATTTTAAAGGTGCCATGGGGTACATTAAAATGATTCATCTTCATGATTTTCTTTAATTTTCTAGTGATGGCTGTTAATTCATTCAGTAGACAAATATTTATTGAGCATCCATTATGCACCTAGCATGTTCTAGGTGCTGAGGATGTGGCAGTGAATCACGCAGATACAATCCCTGCCCCCTGAAAGCTTACACTGAGGAAACGGTGCTCAGAGGCTCCGTGTAAATATACGCACAGGAAAGGTGAAGGCCTGTGTGAGACCTGTTTCCAGCTTCTTGATATTTGTCAAAAGTTTTGGTTCATTGATGGCTCTCTCCACTCCCATGTTTGGTGGTGATACAGATTGAATTCCCTTTGTACTTTACTGTTATTTTAGTAGAATTTGTGGAAAGAAAACATTAATGCTTATGCTTTGTCTGCCATCTTGCACCAGAAGCTTCTTGGCTTAAATGACTACACAGGACTTTCCCCAATCAGATAAATATACTCTTATATTTCTCGCTGATGTATTTATTTAACTATTTATTCTATATTTAATTCCCTTTAGCATGTATTTTAGTTGGTTGTAGAAATTTCGATTTATTTTCCCCCCAATATTTTGAAATCCAAGATCATAGCATATTATATGTATTCAATAAATTAGAGCTGCGATTCTACTTGATAATAGAATCAGAATAGCTTCTATTGATATTTTCTCTTGGGAATTATTGCAAATCCTAATTCTGTAGCCTGATTACACAGTGCCCATAGACATGTTACATAAAGTAATTGGAGTGGTTGAGGGGTATGTGTTTAAGAAGAATGGCTTTTTTAAAATCATAGTTCTTTGAAGCTACTTACGTTGAATTATTTAGTGTGTTGGCAGTAGAAACTTACAGAGTGAAATGGGGAAATTATTCCAGAGAGGTAGTGAAGCAAAATCATAGACTCCTAAAATACGTCAATTCACAAGTTAATGAAATATGCTAATAATCATTAGCTGTGAGTAATATTTGTTTACATTCTAATTTGTTCTTCAAATCAATAAAATGAGTCATTTCATAACTAAGAAAGGAAATTATATCTAAAGTAGGTGTCAAAATAGCCTGCTGTTGGTAGTTCTGAAGTAAATGAAAATTCATTCAGTGAACAACGAGGGGAATGGAGAAGGGGTGATGAAGATATGCTGTTTCCGGGGCATTCCTTCAAGGACTGTTTGTTGACTCTCTGCTCTGAGCCTGGTCTTGTCCTCGGTACTGGAATACAGCAGTGAACCAAACCCACAATCCCTGCTCAAATGAGGTCACATTTAGTGATTAGAGAGACACTATACGTGCACACAAGGAGGTAAATAGTACAAAGATGTTTGGGCAGAGACTTCAATCAGCTGAAGATGTGTATCAGTGGACTGTTGGGTGGAAGAGTGTTCCTGGCAAAGGGAACAGCAAGAACGAAGACCACAAGGCCAGCTGTGCTTGGTGGTTGAAGCTTCCCAAGAAGAATGACTGAGAGGAGAGTGGAGAATGGTAGTTGCTAAGAGAGAGGTGAACTGAGCCAAGGTCCTGTGGTTGTCTCTTGATTTTGTGAATCAGCACGGTCAGTTTTCCTTGCTTCATCTAAAGTTTTCTAGAGGTGATACGGCCAAGACAGTTTGAGAAGTCAACTGAGGAAACACCCACAGTGGCACAGAAAATGAGAACGAGACCCTCAGGGGCCTGGAGTTTCCATATGGGGGAGATGTGCTTCTCCGGTGTGAGCAGTCTGCCAAAGTGATCGCAAACATTTGAGTATTCACTTGTGTCTGGGCTGTAACCTCTGCAGGGAAAGGAAATCCTGATTTCTATAAATAAAGACTGTTTTTATTTTAAGCCTCAAAGGGGAACAGACCGTCCCAGTAAATACAGGTCATTGACATGTTTTAATTGTGGAATTAGAATATGAAGAGAGTTCATTTCTTTAAATCCACGGCTAGTGAGATACCTGTTTCTTAAAATGTCTCCAGACAGATTCTAAAACCTCCCTTGAGAAGTCATGAATTTGTTTCCAGTCCTGCTTGGGTTGGTGATGTTAAAGAAAAATGAAATAATAGTTCACTAATTCCTCCACTACTTTCCTGAGGTAAAATGGCTTGCTTTGCTGTGACTTCCTTCCTCATGCACGCAGCAGTGTGTATTGAGCACACGCTATGTATACCAGACACTATGCTAGGCTCTTGAGTTATAATAGTGAGTAAGATAAGAAGTCTCTGCTCTAAGGAGCTTATATTCTAGGTGGGAATCAGATAATAATTTTAAAAAATGAAGATAGACATATCAGATACCTTTACGTAGTGGTGATTTCTCTGAAGTGAAAGGAAGCAGGATGAAGAAATGAGTTAGAGGAAGTGAGTTGGAGGAGCTGTTATTTTACTTAGGGTGGTCAGGGAGAGCCTCGCAGGGCAGGTGACACTTGAACAACATGAAGGAAGTAGCCATGTGAATACGGAGAAAAGGCATCTTGCAAACAGGAGAGCAGGCGCAGAAGCTCTGAGGAAGAACTGTCTGTGATTTATCTGAAGAATGGCAGTGGGGCCAGAGTGGAGAAGAGCGGTAGAAGATGGGGGCAGAGAGGTGACGGCTGAGGTGAAAGCGCTGGGCTCTGGTTACAACTGTGGGATGGTTCTAAGTGTGAAGGAAAGCTGTCGGAGAGCTTTGATCTGATGCGTATTTGAAAAGGATGACTCCAATTCCTGTATGTAGAATAGATCGTGAGAAGGTGGCTTGAGCAGGTTTTGGGGTTTGGCTGAGAGATGGTGGCTTGGACTAGGGAGATAACAGTGGAGATGGTGACAAATTTTAGATTTGGAGCATATTGTACTTTTATTGTAGAACTAACAGGATTTGTTCATAGATTACATGTGAAGGGAGAGAGAGAGGAAAAGTTGAAAGATGATTGTAAGGTTTTTGACCCAAACAACTGAATGTTGGTGCCATTTCTTGAGATGAGGAGTTGTGAAGGGGAGCAATCAGGGACTGGTTATTAAGAGTTCTGTTGTGAACATGTTAATGTGAATACCTCATTGATAGATCTACACAGAGATGCTGAGTATCGTTAGATAGATAGGTCTGTGTTTCAGGGGAAAGCTCAATGATAGAGAGAGACGTTTGTGTCATCTGAGTATATATGGTATTGAAAGCCAGGCGACTGGATGAGATACACTAGGGGAGTGATTATAAATAGAGAAAATAAACTTTCTGAAGAATGACCCCGGAATACTTCAGCATGTAAGGTTGGAAAGAAGAGAAAGATTCAGTAACTGCAACTGAGAAGTTGCAACTCATCAAGTAGGAGGAAAACCAAGAGAATGCACTTTTCTGGAATCAAAAGAAGAAAGTGTTTTGGAAGGAGGGAATGATCAACTGGGTCAAGTGCTGCTGAGATGTCTGTGAGGACTGACAATCACCCGCAGAATCTGGCAACGTGAAGGTTATTGGCAGTCTTAAGATTGGCTTGAGAATAGAGGTTGGGCAGACAGCCCATCTGCAGTCGATTCAGGTGAGAGTGTATGCAGTGAGCACCTAGACTTCCTGTGAGGAAATTTCTATAGATGGGACGAGGAAAATGGCGTGGAATTTGGAGTGCAATGTATCTTGAGTGTTTCCCCGGCAATCTGAATTTTGATTGTTGCGTTTGAAGTTTTGAGAAGCACAATGTTCTGATTCTTAACATGTTCCCATCTCAACTAATGAATTTTATTTTCTATGAATTTAGAGTGAGATAGCAAATTTCTTGTAGTTCTCATTTTTTATGGTTCTCTGTGTTCAACAAAGAACAGTTTCTTTTCAGTACCCATTTAATCAGTATGGCTCACTATACGCATAATGAGCTTTAAACTGTCATGCGTAATTCAAATGTTTCAGGTGCAATTTTTATATGTACCTCTTCCCTCCCAGTGAAAAAGAATATGAAATAGTGCAACAAACTAGGTCTAGATGAAATGACATAGTCTCTGGCCACCGTCTTAGAAACTCCCAGTTGCTTCGAGAATACAATAGAGAGTTCTGACAACTTGCAGTTTCTGGGCTGTCCAGGTTGCCCAGATATCTCAGCTGTCACAGTGTAAACCAGAGTCCTCTCTGGAGGATTTTGTTCTACCCTCTTTTAAAGGCACAGAGAAACTTCTCTCAAAATGTCTCCCTTAAAATTTTTCCCACACTGACTCCTTCCATCTTTACTGTCTTGTGATTGTAAGCAAATTGGATCATAGAATACAAAGGAACAGGATGAAGAATGTCAGGAAGTTAACTTTTTGGGGATTGCCTGTGGCAACTCTAGGAAACTCATGAATTTTAGACAGAGAAAACAAAGAGGTATCTTAGATGTTTGCGAGGTTAGGGGCTGTTCGCCTCTATTGTTTGCCACTGTGTCTCCAGGCACCTAATAAAATAAAAACATAAACTTGTATTGGAGTAACTTGTGTCACAAGGTATTAGTATAGTTATTGGCAGATCAGCTGCCATTGTTTTTCTCTTAAAAAAACTCAAGGTATTTTATATTACTACACATATGTGTGTATAAATGATCTTTGATATGTATGAAAAATGAAAGAAATTAACCTATTTAATGCTAAGTCATAGTATAAGGTTTCACCTTGGTATTCACTTTTACTGCACTTTATATTCATTTTTACTGTTTTATCAAACAGCGCAAACATCTGTAGATTTTTTTCTCAATGTCTCATCCTTGAATTCCACCTTATTGGGATCACGTGTACTTGTTCTCTCGCTATTCTTCAGATTTAGTCTGTCAATTATCTTTATCTGCCTTTATGAGACAGCAATGTATCACTGGTCAGTTATGCTGGAAATATAATACATTTCTCTATAACCCAATAACTTGAATCAAGGTCCCCAGGCATCACAGATATCCATAAGAGCCTTTGCAGACTTTGTTTTAATACAAGCTTAGAGAGGTCTTTGTAGGTGGAGCCAAAGCCTGTTCTTGACTGAGAGCTCAGCTGAGGGGACCTGGCCTTTTGGAAGTGAACTGAAAGGCCAATTTATTAAACGTTACTTCTGGCGGGGTGGCAGGTGGCTTTGTTATCTTTGGCGACTCTCACTCTTGACTCTTCCACAAGCTACAGCATTCTTTCCAGAAGCTGTCTAACACTTTACGAGGGGAGAAGAAATTCCTTCCTATCTTGGGGAATATCAAAGTAAATGAGATAAATTGTTTTCATTTTGATCCTTTAAATCAGATGCACTGGCTGCTTATCAGGACAAAGAGGAAAAAAGTACATCATCTCCTTGGGGATTTGGTTTTCGGGAAATGAGATTTTTATCCATGAACCAAAGGATCATTAGCAGCACAATCAGAACAATGGAATTCCCCAGTATCAATGCCAACGTCCAAATCTATGGCCCTTGCTTGGTTCAAGAAATTAATGCAAAAATGTCATAATGTGAATAAATACAAGGGAATTGTTAAAAAATGTTAATTAAATTATTTTCACCAAATACAGGTTAGTTTTGAAGAAAAATAAGATATCTTAGGTATAACGCATGTATGTATCAGAAAATTCACAAAACTGGAAGTAAAGAAAGCCTTACCGTAGCCTTTTTAGTTTCAGGATCTGGCTAGAGCCGATTAGAAATCATGTGAGCTGTCTTAAAGCTATAGGAGCCAAGCAGAAATAGCAGAACCCTGAGCAAACGTGATGCATGCGACCGAGTGGTCCCTCATCTGGAGTTTATGATGAAGAATAGAGTGGCCTAGAAAATCTGGGTTTTCTTATAACTTACTTGTAACTAAGTATTAAAGTTATCTATAATAACAACAACAAATACTCATCAAGCATTTACTGTGGGTGTATCCCTATTAAAAATACTTTACATATGTTAGTTCATTTAATCTCTGCAGTGGTCCTGGGAGACAATCAATCAATAAGCAAATAAGCAAGTATATGTGTGTGTGTATACAGACACACATACACACGTGATGCATGTTATGTATATACACATATATGTGTCGAATGTAGAAATATGATTGAGAAACAAGTTTCTTTATGAATGTTAATGATTATAATATGCACGGTGAATTTTCAAGAAAGGGATAGTGTGTGCCATATTTTCCAAACTTATTTCAAACCTTGTTGTCATAGGGCTTCTCGTGGAGTCAGCACATGTGCGTTGGGAAATGTTAATTTAATCGCTGAACTCAGGTCTACGTCTAAGTCCCGTTTTCTAAATGAATGAGCACTTTGTGGGGTCGCCTGCTACAAAGCAGGTCCTGGCACAGGCGCTGGGCCGAGTGTGGATTACCATGAGATGTGAAGGGGTGATGCTGTGGGGGCCAGCGATACTTTTTTTCCTACCCTTAATCAAAGATAACTTAGCATCATTATTTTTAAGGATAATAAAAATGTAAGACTTTTGCACAGATTCTTGTTCTTGTGTGAATACCCACCTCGTCCCACCCTCCATCCGAAGTTACTGCTTTTGAGCATCGGATCTGAGCTGAAATGTCATTTCTTCAGGGAAGTCTTGCCTAATTCCTGTCTAGCCCTTTACTACATGCTCTTGTGGAATGGTGCTTCGATTCTTTATAACCCTCCTCTCACTGTGCTCTTATTCCCTATATGCATTTGTCTGATTACCTGTCTAGTGTCTCTCTTCCCTCCTGCTCTCCTGCCTTTCCAGCCTCCCCATACTTATCTCAAGAGAGCAAGGGACCATGTCTGGTTTGATTTATCATTGTATCTCTAGCTAGGGACACAGTGCCTGAGTGTTGGCTCAGGGTTTACTGAGTGAGTGAAGGACTGGGAGCCCGCGTGATATGCTGTGGTACGTCTGCACCTCCCTCTTAGGAGAGGCGTTGTGTGTGTTACTGGGCTGTGGTGGTTCACATGAGTTCTCATCGTGATTGTTGGATTTATGACCTCAGCGTTTCAACTTCATTTGGAAGACCCGTGTCCGTACCCATTCCTTCTTCCTCTTATGTACACTGTTCAGATAGCTTTGGTAAGAAAAATATTTTACCTCCAGACTCTTCTCACTAACCTCCATTTCTGTGTTTATGTCCTGCACATAATCCAGGCAGTTTTCCTCCTGTACTCTTCTCCAGTGCTATGTCCCTCATGATGACCCATACTTAGATCTATCTAATTCTTTTTGAAGAAAATCACCTAGAATAAAGTTAATTTAGTAAAAATCAAACATTTTATTTACTTATTTATATTTGTTGAGGAAGATTAGCCCTGAGCTAACTACTGACAATCCTCCCCTTTTTGCTGAGGAAGGCTGGCCCTGAACTAACATCGTGCCCATCTTCCTCTACTTTATACATGGGACGCCTGCCACAGCATGGCTTTTGTCAGGTGGTGCCATGTCCGCACCTGGGATCTGAACTGGCAAACCCCGGGCCACCTAGAAGCGGAACGTGTGAACTTAACCGCTGTGCCACCGGGCCAGCCCCAAAATCAAACATTTTAGAATATGAGAGTAAACAAGTATAAAGGAGATGGTTTACTTATTTACTTATTTTATGGAACATTAATTTTTTTAACTTACTTTCATAAGTTGGCAAACTGTTTATGCCATCCCCTGACTATTAGAGGGTTAGTGCCATCTTTGAGGATTACATAAATGCTTTGTTCCATATGTGTGCCATTAAATTAGCACTTTCTGGTCATTGGTTTATATATGTTTAATGTTAAAATTTAGTTTTAATTTAATGGAAGATTATACTTCATGCATCTTGAATACAAACCCCAACTGGAGAGTACACTAATAGAGTTATTCTTCTTTTATCTTCCTCACTGAAGAAGGTAGTCAGATGTACAAATTTTCCAAATAAGAGTATATTTTGTTTTGAATTTTATTTTAGATACTTTTTTTTCAAAGATGGACACCTGAGCTAACAAATGTTGCCGATCTTCCTTTTTTTTCTTTCTGCTTTTTCTCCCCAGATCTCCCCAATATACATAGTTGTGTGTTTTAGTTATGGGTCCTTCTAGTTGTGGCATGTGGGATGCTGCCTCAGCGTGGCCTGATGAGTGGTGCTATGTCTGCACCCAGGATCAGAACCGGCGAAACCATGGGCCGCCGAAGAGGAGAGCCCGAGCTTAACCACTCGGCCATGGGGACGGCCCCTATTTTAGATAATTTAATGGAAATCTTTCAAGTGCATCACTTAATACTGTGTATGTTTCTTTTTACCTAAAGGACTAATAATTCTGTAAATGTTAATTATCGTTGTCTTATAATGCAATCCTCCTTTGACCGTAGGGTGGGTAAGACTGACTGCCCCTTGTCTTAATGACCCCCACCAGTTTTTCTGCTGCTATAAGCTGTCCATTCTGCTGTCAACCAGCCTTCAATGGGCTGCCTCACTGCCACTACCCTTTTAATGACTTGTCTATCTAGTAAGAACTGATGATTATCGGGGTATAATTGCTACAAACCTCATTAAGTCATTTACCTTGGTTTTGTTCAAAATCTGAAATCTGTAAGCCTGGGTCCAGTGCTTTCTGGGAGAGAAAAGTACTCAGGGTTTTCAGTTCTGAATCACTGTTTGCTAGACAGACACTTCGCCAGTTTTCGAAGAGAAGCAGAACTCACAGGAAAGATCAAGGAGTATGACTTAGGACACTAGGCTGCTTGTCCTTGTTCAGGCATTACCTAGCATCTTGACCTTGCCTAGATTCCGCAGTATGTTCTGGGCATCCATCTACTCATCTGTAAATGAGAAGAGAAAATAAATAATCTCTGGAAGTTTTTCTTCTCTAGAGTTACTGATTCTTAATTTTTAGTAAAACCTTTTTAGTTGCTGTCATATTCTTCATGTTATCCAGTATGTGCCTCCGTTATCATTCATTCATTAAAGTAATGAACAAACATGTAGCCTTATTATGAAATGTAAACAATCTGTGGTATGCTATGACAGTTTTATTCAGAGTGAGACAAAGAGTGTGAAGTACATTTTTTTCCATTTCGAAGCTGCACATCCACACAGCTTATTACCGTTGTGTGAGTAATTTCAGAGTGCCTACTAAAACTTCGAATAGCCATCACTGACTAGTAAATCTGTCAAGGTATAATACAGGATAATATGTTTTTACACAACAGTGGTGAGACTCTCATTAGTTATTACCACCTATAATTGCTTGCTATTAAAGCATTTTAAAACTTAAAAATTATATGCAACAAAATAATGATTTCAAATAGCTCTAGGAAGTCTAGACACAGAAGTTGCTGCATTAGAGTTAGTGATATATGAAGTCATTTCTTATTGCTTTTGTCTTTTTTTTTTTTAAAGATTTTATTTTTCCCTTTTTCTCCCCAAAGCCCCCCAGTACATAGTTGTGTATTCTTCGTTGTGGGTCCTTCTAGTTGTGGCATGTGGGACGCTGCCTCAGCGTGGTTTGATGAGCAGTGCCATGTCCGCGCCCAGGATTCCAACCAATGAAACACTGGGCCGCCTGCAGCGGAGCGTGCAAACTTAACCACTCAGCCACAGGGCCAGCCCCGCTTTTGTCTTTTTAATAGATGCATATTATTCAAAGTAAAATAGAAGAAAAGTTTCTGCCAACACTTAAGCATCACACTAAGTCACCTCTGCTGCCTTAAAGATAAGCATGTAATTTATTAAACAGATTTCTTTAGTAATATCTGATATGTCAATATATTTATACGCCCAGGGAAGAAGAATTTTTAGTCTAGCTTTAGTCCCCAAAAGTGTTACAAGTTCAAGTTTTATGCATATTTCTATGTCTTGTAGTATAACTGACTTTTTTTTCTTTTTCTTTGGTGAGGAAGATTGGCCTTGAGCTAACATCTGTTGCCAATCTTCATATTTTGGCTTGAGAAAGATTGTCATGGAGCTAACACCTATGCCAGTCTTCCTCTATTTTGTATGTGGGTTGCTGCCACAGCATGGCTTGATGAGTGGTGTATAGGTCCATGCCCAGGATCCAAACCTGCAAACCCTGGGCTGCCAAAGCAGAGTGCACAAACTTAACCACTATACCACTGGGCCAGCCCCAAGACTTTTAAATCTCATAACCAAAATTTGCCATTTCACATTTAATCTAAACTTTAATTCCAAAAGATTTCAAGCAGACTTGTTTTTGATGAGAAATATATTCCTTCTTTTCTCAGGTATATTTTTCTTTTTATTTTTCTTTACTTTAATACAAATAGAGGGTAAGGCTAAGGTCCAAATTTAAAAATTATGAATGAAAATGGTTATTTAAGCGATGAGATTTTGAACTTAATGGAAAGGAGAGTAGCTGTAAAAAAAACGAGATCTAAGCAGAAGAGAGTCCATGGGTCAGATTCCAGATCTGCCTTTAGGAAATCAAGAGTGGAATAAATTAAAGTCACGACTTGAATGAGAAAAGGAAGTTTTCTGGCAGGAGAGTGGAGAAGAGAGGACTAACTAGAGTGGCTTTTGTGTTTCTGAATTTGGACCTTGAAGATTTCTGAAGTTGATAGACCCTCTGGTGTTAGGCATCCCATTTCAAAGGAAGCATTGGGTTTGTGGAGCAGAGAGTCATGATTGCAGAGCTGGTGCAAGAGAAAGAACTGCAGAGGGAACAAGGCAAGCAGTGTGATCATTGGCCAGGGTTATCTCTGCTTGGACAGCATGCCCGTGGCCCAGAAAATAGCCAGGTAGAGTGGAGATGCACGTGTGACCAGCTCTGCAGCGGACGGTTGTACTGTTTTTCATGGCTTGGGAAATGTATAATGAATCTTCTTATTTCAACACTATCATTTAGTCTTCATCATTTCAGCAACTGGACTTTTTCAAAGGCTTTTAAAAACTACTTCATGGAGGGGCTGGCCCGTGGCCGAGTGGTTAAGTTCGCGCGCTCCGCTGCAGGCGGCCCAGTGTTTCGTTGGTTCGGATCCTGGGTGCGGACATGGCACTGCTCATCAGACCACGCTGAGGCAGCGTCCCACATGCCACAACTAGAGGGACCCACAACGAAGAATATACAACTATGTACGGGGGGCTTTGGGGAGAAAAAGGAAAAAATAAAAAAAATCTTTAAAAAAAAAAAACTACTTCATGGAAATAGGTATTACAGATTTATTTTCATGAATCACATCTTTTGGACTGGGAGAGCAATGATTAGACGAAGAATCTATAATAACAGTTGCTGCTAGGAGAGAGAGCAAAGCCGTACCTTGATAGTGGTTCCTAGTGACTGTGATGGAACACTCTTCGTTTTCTGCCGAGCGTGGGGAGGTGGGCATTGGGTGGAGGAGGGAGGGAGGAAAAACGAAAAGTTTACGAATTTTTTTCTGGTTTCTGTTTCCTAAGATTACATTCAGAAACTAGTCACATAGCTGTGCGGTCATCGTGTGGAATTATTTTCATGTGCCTCCTTTTGAGGATATGAAATCACCAAACAAAAGAGCCTGTGCCCAAATTTGAACACATTTCAGAAGTATGCCTCCAAATAATACAGATTATTCACTTTTTCTTCTCCCCTTTCATTTATACTTTATAACTTGTATTTCTAAGGGAAAATTTACTGTTTATGCTTTTGGTGGGCTTGAACCATCTCACAATTTTTCCGTTGTTTCAGCTGTGGTTCTCTGTCCGTGATAATCACCCAGTGGTTATTCACTAAGTATTTGTTTTTTCCTATACTTAACTTTTGGATATACTTAAATTTTCAATCTGTTATTAGACGATTTTTTAAAATCGTGAAGTGATTGAAAAGGGGTGGTTTAGTTCCCTAGGCAAAGTTAATAATATAAGTTTATGACTGGGTCTTAGTTCTCGCTTACAACATCCCTGAGAAGGATCCAGTTGACCTAAGGATCTGTTGCTCTCAGAACCATCTTCAATGACCTAAGCTTTCCTGCTTTTTACAGCTTGATGCTGGCATCACTCAGGTGCAACTCCACCAAGGAAGTTGAGAGACATTCTCTGCCAGCTTTTTAGACATTCTTGTGAAAGCACTTACTCACAATGTGTCTTTGTTGTCTCTATACTCCTGGAACAATACTCAGGGAGTATTTTGGTCAGGCTAGGAAGTGGTAGCACCTCTGTAATTTCCTTGCTCATTAAGGGTGACCAGTCATGGCACTACTTGTTGTAAACAGGAGAGTTCTTGGAAAATGACTTGGGAGTCATCTTCGGTGAGACGAGTGCAACATTCAGCTGCCTGATGTGTTCTGTTATTGAGCAGAATAATTTAATCTCTGGACTTTCATCACCTTTGAGCAAAAGTAAACTGGCAGTGTGTTTTCATTTCCTAATCAGGCCATCTCTCCCTTCCCCTGTCTTTTTTCTACTTGACTGAGTCACGGATTAATTTGTTTCTGGTATTGCTTGTTCCTCGCCCTTTGTGAGTGGCCGCAACTATGGAAAAGCACCCTTTGTTCCACAGAGTTCCCATTGGCCAGGTCACATTTCAGCTCCTCATTAAAACATGTATTTATTCTACTCTGGAGCACATTGTTTGGCCAGCCATGAATTTACAGTGAAATGTAACAGTAAATTGTGCGCTGTGGTCAAAAATGCCAAATGATACACACAGCAGCATGGAGGTTCCCAGCATAGGGTAGAATTAGGGAGTTTAGGACCAGTGCCGGAGTTGTTGGCCGTATTTTCACAGTGGCCAGTTTTGTTAGAGTCGAACTTGGAGAGAGCTTGAAATCACTTATCTCAGATGTTTGTGCTCACAGCCACAAAGCCTCAGAGAAACACAGAACTGATCTTGTAATAAGCTCCAGCTGAGTTTACAAGCCTCTGAGCCTCTCTGAAAGCCTGTTTAGTTTAATGAGGGTTTTCAGATTTCAAAGCTCACACACCTTCACATAAAAACAGATGATTATGACCAAATTAGGGAATGTTGTTCCATGAGTGTTTTCCCCCAATATGTTCTCTTCTCAGTTGTCAGGCCTTGTTCCTTCACACTTTGCACCTTCCAGACATCATTTTTAAATAGAAGTTTTGAAAGTCTTATTGTATATAGTTTCTATTCAAGCAGAATGTTATATTACAGAAAAGATTTTTTTCTCTTAACAGGAAAAGACGAATATGCATATATTTTTTTCTTGCAGTTAAAAAAAGGTCCAGTCTGAAAAATAAACTGAACCCTCAGCTTCTGCTGCCATGACAACTGTCCTGAGAGGCTAGGTGTCCGTATTCACCCTGTGCCCTGCTTCACAGGTCTCTACCACCTGTTTGTAAATGGTTTGTTAAGGAGGAGAGAAAAGCCATGTCTATGACTGAGTAAGGAGGAACGTGGAAGAGAGGACATATATTGGGCAGATAACCTTCATGAACATTTACAACACTCTTTGCTTTTATTTATTTATTTTTTTGGTGAGGAAGATTGGCCCTGAGCTAATATCTGTGCCAATCTTCCTCTACTTTTTGTATGTGGGATGCCACCTCAGCATGGTTTGATGAGCTGTGTATATGGGTCCACGCCCAGGATCCAAACCTGTGAAGCCCAGGCCGCTGAAGCAGAGTGTGTGAACCGGGCCGCTGGGCCAGCCCCTTAGTTTTTAAAATTTAGTTTTTTAAAATAATAGCTTTAATATATGTGGCATAGATTGATATTATTCTACCTATTCTTATTTTTCAGAGTGTTTTCTGGGTCCCTCTTAGAAAGAAATATAATTAGGATGTGAGGCCTTCAAGCCTTACTTGAACAGCAGTCATTTATTACATTATACCCGTGGTTTTACCAACAGGCACAGCACAGAAGGTGATGTTCACATGTCAGCAATACAGGACCGTAGAGAAATGGCATATAGAGATGTCCCTGAAGAAAGCAAGAGACCTGTGGATAAGGCCAGGTTGTGCCGAAGTTGTGATGAGCTGGCAGAATCCTTGCCTCTTAAGCCCGTCTTCAATATCCCCACCTGGTCCTTCCACCACATGAGCACGTTGTAAGGCATAGTTAGAAGACACTATACACTTTAGCTGTTCTTGGGGGAAACAATTGCTATTTCATCTCTTCCTCTCCAGCTATTATTTTCTGTGCACCCCAGCCCAAGCACGGGATCCCCTGAATTTTCTCTCTCCTCTTTTTGACTCAGAATCAGCTACCCGTGGCTTCGGAAAGGATCTGGTAAGAGGATCTGTGCATTAATGGATTATATTTTGAAGAAAATTTGTATGCTAATCAGGGACAATCTTTTCACAGTTAAAAAAGTTTAACTCAGTGTAACTCAAACGGGGGTTTGAGAGTTATAAGATAATTATTAAATTTTGTATTTTTATTTCATTACTAATCTTAAGTGTACTCTTATCAATTATGGACATTTCTTTTCCTTTAACTTACTTTTCTTGCAAATGCTATTTATGTAGAACTAAGTAGTCAAAAGGTTGGTAGAAAAGATTAGTGTTCTGTATTTAAGAAGCGCATGAGCCTTTGGCTTCCACTCACAAGGAGTATCTAGTAGGGAACGTGCTTGCCTGCTCCAAACAAATAGAAAACAATATAAAATGTATAAAATGCCTGTTTTAGATACTGGCTAATAGGCAGCACAGGATCCCTGAGAAAAAGAACACAAACAAGGTAAGTACCACAATCTTCTGAGCTTTTGTCTGGAGGCAGGATCCAGGGTTGGGGGTAGGGAGAGAGAACCCAAGCAGAGCTTAGTGGTCTGGCTACGTGGAGGAGACAGAGAGGAGAGCTCAAGAAGACGGAGTCAGTAGGTTTTTTAGGGGAGGAATACTGGAAAGATGGAATCTGTACAAAGAACGAGCTCCAGAAATCTGCAGAGATGTCCACTTGAGTATTGGACTGAATACAAATCTGTGTATGCATAAGGTGAAAACATGTAAGACAGAAGAGAGGCCAACTGTTGCAAAGCTGTGAAGCTCTGTGAGCACTTTCCAGAGCTCACAAAAGGCTGAGAGACAGTTGTTTCTACCAGCCCAGTAGAAGAGATTTTACTGAACACTGAGGCATTCCCTAGAGATGTTCAAAGAGTCATGCATTAGTCGTAGTGCCAAACTATGCCTAGAGCAAATACAACTATAGAGCTGCCCAACAAAACTTAAAAATCAGCCTTGAGAGATGGGTGAAATAAATTTTAATATGTTTTGTTTTACCCAATATGTATAAAATATATAACACGTGTGATGGTTAGTTTTATGTCAACTTGGCTGGGCCATGGTGCCCAAATTTTTGCTCAAATATTATTCTAGATATATCTGTGAGGGTATTTTTAGATGAGATTAACATTTAAATTGGTGGACTTTGAATAAAGCAGATTGCTGTCCATAATGTGGGCCTCATATAATCACTTTAAGACCTGAATAGAGTAAGAGACTAATCTCCAAGCAAAGAGGAATTCTGCCAGCAGATGGCCTTCAAACTTGTGCTGCATTATAAGCTCTGCTCTGGATCTCCAGCCCACTGGCCAGTCCTGAGGATTTTGGACTTCCCAACCCCACAATCACGTTAGCCAATTCCTTAAAATAAATCTTTCTGTTTCCTCTCAGTATATACACGCGCGCACACACACACACACACACCCTATTGCTTTTATCTTTCTAGAGAACCCTCATAAAACATGTGATCAATTAAAAAAAAAAAGCCTTGAAAGATAAAACTGATATGTAAGTACCTTAATGTTTTGCCAAAATAAATATCAACATTCTTTAAAGGCAGACAGCAAAGTCCAACGGCTCACATTAATTCATAATGCCTGGCATCTAATTTAAAAAGTACACATGTGAGAAAGGAGGAAAATATGACCCATAACCAGGATTAAAAGAGTTAATGGAAACAGACCAGAAATGGTAGAGGTGATAGACTTAGCAGAAAAGAACTTCCAAGGATTTAAATGAAAATATGAAGTGAAGGACTTGTATACTGAGAACCATAAAAAACTGCTGAAAGAAATGAAAGCAAACACAAATAAGTGGAAAACATTCCATGTTTATGCATTGGAAGAATTAGTATTGTTAAAATGTCCAGTCTAACCAAAGCAATCTACAGATTCTGTTCAATTCCTATCAATATCCCAATGGCATTTTTTACAGAAATAGGAAAAACGATCCTGAAATTCATATGGAACCACAAAAGACCCCAAATAGCCCAAGCAATTTTGAGCAAGATGAGTAAAGCTGGAGGCATGACACTTTTTTTGCAGGAAAAGATTCGCCCTGAGCTAACATCTGTTGCCAATCTTCCTCTTTTTTTTTTTTTTCTCTTCCCCAGTGCCCCAGTGCACGGCTGTATATCCTAGTTGTAAGTCCTTTTAGTTCTCCTATGTGAGCTGTCCCCACGGGATGGCAGCTGACAGATAGGTGATATTGGTCTGCGACTGGGAAATGAACCCAGGCCGCCACAGTGGTGATAGCACTGAACTTTACCCACTAGGCCATCAGGGCTGGCTTGACACTTTTTTTTTTAAATGTTTTATTTGAGTTCATAATACTTTGCATCATTGTGAAACTTCAGTTGTACATTATTTCTTGTCTGTCGCCACTTGGGTGCTGCCCTTCACCCCCTGTGCCCACCCCCACCCCCCTTCCCCTGGTAACCACTGAACTGTTTTCTTTGTCCATGTGTTTGTTCATATTCCACATATGAGTGAAATGATCTCATGTTTGTCTTTCTCAGCCTGGCTTATTTCGCTAAGCATAATTCCCTCCAGGTCTTTCCATGTTGTTGCAAGTGGGATGAATTTGTCTTTTTTTCTGGCTGAATACTATTCCATTGTATATATATATACTACATCTTCTTTATCCAATCATCAGTGGATTGCACTTGGATAGTTTCCATGTCTTGGCTGTTGTGAATAGTGCTGCAATGAACATAGGGGTACATATGTTACTTTGGATTGTTGATTTCAAGTTGTTTGGGTAGATACCCAGTAGTGGGATGGCTGGGTCGTATGGTAGTTCTATTTTTAGTTTTTTGAGGAATCTCCATACTGTTTTCCATAGTGGCTACACCAGTTTGCATTCCCACCAGCAGTGTATAAGGGTTTCCTTCTCTCCACACCCTTTCCAAAATTTGTTATTTTTAGTCTTAGTGATTATAGCCCTTTTAACAGACATAAGGTGGTATCTTAGTGTAGTTTTGATTTGCATTTCCCTTGTGATTAGTGATGTTGAACATCTTTTGATGTGTTTATTGGCTATCTGTATATCTTCTTTGGAAAAATGTCTGTTCATATCCTCTGTCCATTTTTTGGTCAGGCTGTTTGTTTTTTTATTGTTCAGTTGTGTGAGTTCATTATATATTATGGAGATTAACCCCTTATCAGATATATGATTTTCAAAAATTTTCTCCCTATTGGTGGATTGTCTTTGGGTTTTGATCCTAGTTTATTTTGCTTTTATTGAAGCTCTTTAGTCTGATGAACTCCCACTTGTTTATTTTTTCTTTTGTTTCCCTTGTCTGAGAAGACATGGTATTCAAAAAGATCCTTTTAAATTCAATGTCAAAGAGTGTACTACCTGTATTATCTGCCAGGAGTTTCATGGTTTCAGGACTAATCTTCAAGTCTTTGATCCATTTTGAGTTTATTTTTGTGTATGGAGTGGGGTAATGGTCTTCTTTCCTTCTTTTGCATGTGGCTGTCCAGATTTCCCAACATCATTTATTGAAGAGACTGTCTTTTTTCCATTGTATGTTCTTGGCACTTTTGTTGAAGATTAGCTGTCTGTATATGTGCAGTTTTATTTCCGGGCTTTCAGTTTTGTTCCATTGATCTGTGTGCCTGTTTTTGTACCAGTACCATGCTGTTTTGATCACTATGGCTTGGTAGTACATTTTGAAGTCAGGGATTGTGATGCTTCCAGCTTTGTTATTTTTTTCTCAGTTTTGCTTTAGCAACTTGGGGTCTTTGGTTGCCCCATATGAATTTTAGGATTCTTTGCTCTGTTTCCCTGCAGAATGTCATTGGGATTCTGATTGGGATTGCATTGAATCTGTAGATTGCTTTGGGTAGTATGGACATTTTAACTATGTTTATACTTCTAATCCATGTGCATGGAATCTCTTTCCATCTCTTTATGTCATAATCTGTTTCTTTCAATAACGTCTTTTAGTTTTCATTGTGTGAGTCCTTTGCCTCCTTAGTTAAATTTGTTCCTAGGTACTTTAAATGGAATTGTATTCTTGAGTTCTCTTTAAAGTTCATTATTAGAGTAGAGAAATGCAACTGATATTTGTAAGTTGATTTGTGCCCCACAACTTTACTGTAGTTGTTAATTATTTCTAGTAGTTTTCCAATGGATTCTTTAAAGTTTTCTATATATAAGATCATGTCGCCTGCAAACAGTGAGAGTTTCACTTCTTCAATGCCTATTTGGATTCCTTTCTCTTGCCTATTTGCTGTGGCCAAAACCTCCAGTACTATGTTGAATAAGAGTAGTGATAGTGGGCAACTTTGTCTTGTTCCTGTTCTCAGAGGGATGGCGTTCAGTTTTTCCCCATTGAGTGTGATATTGGCTGTGGGTTTGTCATATATGGCCTTTATTATGTTGAGGTAATTTCCTTCTATCCCCATTTTCCTAGGAGTTTTTTTTTTTCTTAATCATAAATGGCTTTTGGATCTTGTCAAATGCTTTCTCTGCATCCATTGAGTTGATGATAGCTTGAAACTTTTTGACTTCAAAATATATTACACCAATCAAACAGTACAGAACTGGCATGAACACAGGTATATAGACCAATGACCAGACTGATCAAGCAAAAAAGAGAGAAGACACAGATTACATATATAAGAAATTAATAAAGAGACATCATTACAGGTCCTATAGACATTAAAAGGGTGATAAGGGAATAATATGAAAAAAGTTTATGCACATAAATTTGACAGCTCAAATAAAATGAATAGGTCCCTTGAAAGATCCAAATTGCCAAGGCTCACTTAAAAGGAAGTTGAAATCTAAGTAATGCTATATCTGTTAAGGAAACTGAATATGTAGTTTTAAATCTTCCCAAAAAAAAGAAAAAAAATCCAGTCTCAGATGGCTTTGCTAGAGAATTGTACCAGACATTTAAAGAAGATATTATACCAATTCTATAGAAATCTTCCAGAATATGAAAAAAAAAAATTGAACCTCAATCTATATTTTTTACTTCATTCAAAAATTATCTCAGAATGAATCATAAACCCAAATGTAAACCCAAACAATAAAATTTGTGGAATAAGACATAAGAGAAAAAAATCTGTGTTGCCTTAGGTTTTACAGAAACTTATTAGACATTAAACTAAAAGCATAACCCGTAAAGAAATATTTGATGAATTGGACTTTATGAAAATGAAGAACTTCGTAAAACAATGTTTAGAGAATGAAAAGACAAACCACACACTAGAAGAAAATATCTGTGAAACACATATCTGATAAACAACTTTTGTCTAGAATATGTAAAAAACTATGAGAACTCAACAATAAGAAAACCAACAACTCAAGTTAAAAACTGGGCAAAGGAAAAGAAGATATATGGATGGCCAATAGGCACATGAAAAGATGTTATCATCACTGATCATCAGGGAAATGCAAATCAAAACTACACTAAGAAATCACCTTACACCCATTAGAATGGCAAAAATAACTAAAACAAAAAGTAACAAATGTTAGAGAGGTTGTGGAGAAAAAGGAAGCCTCGTACACTGCTGGTGGGAATGCAAACTGGTGCAGCCACTATGGAAAACAGTATGGAGATTCCTCAAAAAGTTAAAAATAGAAATACCATATGACCCAGCCATCCCACTACTGGGTATCTATCCAAAGAGCTTGAGTCAGCAATTCCAAAAGTCCCATGCACCCCAATGTTCATTGCAGCATGATTTACAATAGCCAAGATGTGGCAGCAACCTAAGTGCCCATCAACTGATGACTGTATAAAGAAGATATGGTGTATATATACAATGGAATACTACTCATCCATAAAAAAGGATAAAATCGTCCCATTCACAACAACATGGATGGACCTTGAGGGAATTATAAGTGACATAAGCCTGATAGAGAAGGACAATCTCTGTATGACTCCACTCATATGAGGAATTTAAACACGTGGACAAAGAGAACTGATTAGTGGCTACCAGGGGAAAGGTGGGGTGGGGTGGGCACAAAGGCCCACAATAGTTGAAACCTGGAACAAAGGGCAAAGGGGTGCACCTACAACATGACTGACAGACAATAATGTACAACTGAAATTTCACAAGGTTGTAAACTATCATAAACTCGATAAAAATTAACTTTAAAAAAAATTTAATAGAAACTTCAATTTCCCGTTTGAAAAATACAGGTATCCCAGCAACCTATTTCATCTTATTTTACTCACTCCTGTTTAAGGTAAACTTTTTTTGCAATTTAAATCTGATGATAAGCTAATAAAGTACATTTGTTACTTAAATGAAAAAAATACTGGGCAAAGGAGTTGATTAGACGTGTCTGTGTGTGTGTGTGGCAAATAAGCACATGAAAAGATGCTCAACACCATTAGTCATTAGGGAAATGCAAATTAAACCCACGAGATATCATTATACACCTATTCGAATGTCTAAAATAAAAACAGCTGCCATTACCAGGTGCTGTCAAGGTTGCAGAGCATTTGGAACCCTCGTACATTGCTGGTGGGAATGCAAAATGGGTATACCACTTTGAAAACAGTTGGGCAGTTTCTTACAGAGCTATCTAGATACTTTCATACACCCCAGAGAAATAAAAACTTGTGTTCTCACAAAGCCTCTAAGTGAACACTTATAGAAGCTTTATTTGTAATAGTTGAAACCTGGAACTAATTCAAATGCTCCTCCATTAAGGAGTGGATACATACCCTGTGGTATATTCATGCACTACAATGGTACGCTCCTCAGCAATGAAAAGAAATAGGTTAATGATACGTGTGACAGCATGGGAAAATCTCAAATTCATGATGCCAAGTGAAAAAGGCCAGATTCAAAATTATGAATTGTATGATTCCATTTGTACAACATTCTTGAAAAAACAAATTATAGGGACAGAAAACAGATCAGTGGTGCCAGGGGCTGAGGGTCGGGGGAAAAGTTGACTACAAATGGGCATGGGGAAATTTTTTGCATGATAGAACTGGTCTATATCTTGGCTGTGGTGTGTATACTCTATATATGGCATGTGGTTATAGTATTCATTTTTCAAAGCTTGCAGAACTACACACTAAAACAGTGCATTTTATTGTATGGTAATTATACCTTAATCAGTCATTTACAATAGCATGAAAATATTAAATGCTTAGAGTTAAATTTAGCAAATGTGCCTAAGACCTATACATTGAAAACTACAAAACATTTTTGAGAGAAATTTAAAAGAAACTTATAAATAGGACAATAGACCTTTTTTCATAACAAAATAGAAGTCTCCACATTGGTAAAATACTACAGGTCTCCCCAAACTGATCTGCCTTTTAATGCAATATCATTGAAAATCATGGCAGATTTTTTTGGTAGAAATTGACAAAATGATTTTAAAATGTATGTGGAAATTCAGGAGACCTATAATATCCAAAGCAATCTTGCAAAGGAAAAAGATGGAGGGCTTATACTCCCTGAATTCAAGGCTTAGCATAAAGCTCCAATAATAAATATAATGTGGTATTGGCATAAGGGTAGACATGCAGATCACACATACCCTTATCATGTGACCCAGAAATTCTGTTCCTAGGTACTTATAAAAAATGAAAAACTTATGCCCACTGAAACACTTGTACATAAATGTTCATAGCATTTTTATTTGTAATAGTTACAAACCGGATAAAAACCAAATGTCCCTCTGTGGGTGAATGGATAAACAATTATCCTAGATCCATATAACGAAATACTAATATCAATACAAAGAGGTGAGTCTCAAATGCAGTGTGTATAAATGAGTCACAAAAGCATTATAGTGAGCAGAAGAAGCCAGCCAGAAAAGAGTACATAGTACATACTGTGTAATTTCATTTGTGTGAAATTCTATAGCAAGTGAACTAATCTATAGTGACAGAAAGAGGATCTGTGCCTCGGGTCAAGATCGTGGGTGGCCTTGACTACAAGGGACTACAATAACATTTGGGAGGGTTTATGAAAATGTTTCACGGCTTGATTGTGATTTTGGTTCCATGGGTGTTGACGATCCTTTTTCCACTGTGTTACAAATACGAATTTATAAAAGACATAACAATCCTTAATAATTATGTGAAAAGGCCATGTACAATAAAAGAGCCCTTTTCACACAGCAAATTAGCCCAGGTTGTTTGCTTGTTTGTTTTAACAAAAATACCTAATGCTAGAACAAACGGACCTTCTCTTACTCTGCTCCTGAGATTGTGGATTGACACTTCTGTAATCAGTTTGAAACTTGCTTTAAGATCCTTAAAGATGTTCCAACCCTTTTATCAAATAATTCTACGTTTAAAACGGAATTCACCATTAGGGCTATGGTTTGAATTTAGGGCCTTCTCTGGCATTAGAAGGAAGAGAGGAAATGCAGGGAATGATCGTAATTGTTAATATTATAATAGTAATTGTTACTATTATGATTTTTCTAGGTTTGTGCATTAGTAAATATTTTTCATTTAGCTTTCATTGTATGCCTGCTATTGGGAGATAGTCCTTGAGTGATGAGCTCTCAGATTTATCCCTGTAAAGAAAGTATTAACTAGGTATACTTAAAACCGATTGACTTCTAGCTATTGGACTTGTCTGTTTAACCTAGATTGCATGAAAACAAAGTATGGTATAAGGGGCAGCAACCCCGGGGAGAGCTGGGTCATCTCCTCTGGTGCTTTCCTGAGTAAAAGGATCACTTCTGTCCATATACAGAACATGTCTAGATTTATCGAATCATCTCCTCTTTTTGAATATGTCAAAATGACTGACTTTTTTTTGTTTTGCAAACAAATTACAACAGTATGTGTAATGGAATTGTAATAAACTGACCTTATTTTTATGCTGTTGGATTGCTGCAGGCTGTGTGAAAATATTTACTTCTTCCCATCTATTCTATTTCTTAATCACCTTAACTGCCAGGAATTTCTCTGAATCTTATCTCATGCTCTCCTGTTTTCTTGCTCCCTAATTAGAAGATGATTTGGTCATTATTGCCCTTAAAATATGTTATTTCTTTCTTCCGCTCTTGGAGTCATGTTGATATCAATTTTACCATTCATTTTTATTTTTAATGTTTTAGATACCTTGAGCTTTTCTAGTTAGCTTGTATTTGTGCCCTGACATTTATTTATTTGGTTTTTATTTTAAATTTAGGAGGATTTTGACATGTAATCTATTGTGATGTTTATTTTTTGCAGTTCCCCGAATGTGGTTTCTATGGAATGTATGATAAGATCCTGCTTTTTCGCCACGACCCTACCTCTGAAAACATCCTTCAGCTGGTGAAAACGGCTAGTGATATCCAGGAAGGTGATCTTATTGAAGTTGTCTTGTCAGGTAGTATACATTTTTCTCTATCCATAGATTAATAAATTGTATTTGAAGAATTCTTGGGCATTAGTTTTTAAGGCAGCACAGAAAACATCCATCAAACTCGGCCCCTAAAAGAGATTTTAGGGCTCTGTCTACATGAACTTTCAAAATTACTTTGGAAAAAGCAAAAGATTTCCTTTCAATTGGCTCTTTCCATGCCCAGTACTATCCCCATCACTTCTGGAAACTTCACACTCTCCCCAGCCCCCCAACAATGCACGCATATACCTTCATTCATTACCTTGAATCATTGGGATGGCAGCAAAAGCAAACAAAACTCACCAAGGGTGAAACTAAGACAGATGTGAGGGCCCCAGATGTGCAATATGTTTGAAAGCCAATAAATAACAGCAGGGCTGCTCTAGTTGAGTCAAAAGTCCAGGAGCTATAAGCCAAGACCAAGTCAGAAAGCAGAGCTCAGGACTTACAGCGGGTCAGCTGTGGCATGTGACACTAGCTAACTCACTCCTTGAGAAATGGCTGTGCTTCCCTCTGCCTAGATTGGTATCTCTTGCCTGGGATTTAGAAGTTAGTAACCGGACTGTGACTATCAATACAGAAATGGATGCATTTAATTAAAAAAACAAATGTCAGAGAACAGCTGTGGCAGGGAACCTTACAACGAGGATCAGTGCAGTATTGTGAAGGGGTCCAGGTTTTCATTGTTTATTTTTGTTAAAATTGAGTCATTATTGAGAAACTCAGATCGTGTTCCTCCTTTCTCTCCTCCGGCCTTCTTTGCTTGTTATCTCTTTGACTAAAAGAAATCTGTTAGCTTTAATGATTCTAGGCTTCATTTCCTCAAGTTCCTCACCTTGCTCAGAGTGCTGTACTGGGGGCACTCGTTATAATTCGGTTGGTCTTTGCTTCGATTCAGTCCACTTCGCTTTCTCTTTATCGATCACCTATTCTGTGTGAGGGCCTGGAGTCGCCACGTTTTCGTTTTGTAGATGGAGCCTATAAAACAACTTAGTTTTGCTAGATAAAAGTAATAATTTTCCTGTTGTCTATAGAGTTGCCAGTTGCTAAATAAACAAATCAAAAAAGCAAAAGCTTTCATGGTTTTCTATTAATTTTTTTTGGAAACATCACTTGCTTTGACTGGGTTCTCACATCTCCTTTGCTTTGGTTCTTTTGACATCGGCTCACTGCACCCAGCCTCAAAACTAGGGCCTCGACTGTCGTTTTCTAAGTTTCCTGTTTCTAAATACTAGGGACTGCCTGAAATCAATTATTCAGGCAAATCAGGCACTGGATCTGTTCTCGCCATAATTCATATTAAACCCATAGCAAGGGTGTTTTGCAAGTAATATAATGTGTTTTATGAGTCTTTTTTCCCTGTGGTAATGTCCAGAAATATATGAGTATTTTAAAAATTGCATTTCAAAATTTAACTTATTTTTCTTTCCTTTTTACATTATTATCAAGTGCTTTCTAGTAGTACCAGACAGACTGAATGCAAGCTGGGTGTGGGTGTGCCTGTGGAGGGGAGGGCTGCCCATTTGCGTGATATCCCAGGTCAGTGAGCCGGACCTGCCCTTCCCCCTGCTGACCTGGCGCAGCCCTCCAGTCCTGACACCATTCTGCTTTTCCTCTCCAATCTTTGCAACTGAGAACTTCGTTGTGCTCATGCTCCACTTCCTGTGCCATCCACCTTTTATCTCCTGCCTTTCCTGTCTCCCTGGCTGCCATGCTGAGAGGGCATTTAAGGGCAGCCCTCTTTCTCACCTCTCTCCTGGCATGAGGCTCAGGAAGGCCTCTCCTCTTAGCAGCTGTCTTGTTGGTGTTTATAAGAAGCCATTCTGTAACAGCCCAGTTCCAATCTTGAACCTGGAGCCTTTAAACCCTTTTCTCACTTCACATAGTCAAACTTCCCTAACATCATTTCACCCTTCAATTACTCAATTATGTATGTTTAATTTTAGATATATTCAATTATGTTTATATCTCCAGCAGTTATCTATAAACTTTGTAAACTTCTTTCTAGCTCCTCTCTCACTCTAATGCTTAGCATTGTGATTTATTCAATAAATGTTAAATATAGTTTTTTCTTAAAAACTCCCACCCCTCCAAAGCACAGCCTGTTTTCCCCCATCACTCTGACCTTCTCTCCCATACCGTTTTTGAGCCTTGAGTCCTTTGTGATCCAATGCCTGCTATTTCTTCCCTGTCTTCTTGCCTCACTGGCAGCCTGGCTCTCCTGAAATGGATGCTCCGTTCCCTTCAATATTGGAGAGCTTCCTCTCATTTTCCTCCACTCCTGGGTGAGGAGTTGAGTGAAATGATCCTCTTCCCGTTCTCCAATGCCATTTTTGGTTGTTTTCTGTACCACCCTCCTCCAGTCCCACTGTTATTTATTTCACTTATCTGTGTTGGCTTCTTGATAGTGTTGCATGAGGTGATTTCCTTCCTTGAAGACTCATTTGTTTTTAGCCATGGGAAAAAGAAACTTCAGCATCAGATTTCTAATCTTACTTTCCATTTTATATATCCAGTCGTCTTTGGCGTTGTTGTCATCCATGTTTATCATTCTTCAGACTCCTTGTTATGGCTGTTTGTTGTTAGTCACTTGCAGCATGGTCCCATACCTTGCCTCATCAGTAAGGCATGGCTCCAGCTCTGTGTGCCCCATTTGGGGTGCTCCTCCTCCATCTTGCACATCGCTACCAAATGCACATACCTGTTCCCTGTCTTTTTCACTGTACTTTTCAAAAATCACCAACTCCCTACCACTTTTGAACTGTAGTTTTCCTCTTTCTTTTTCTCTCCCCACAGCACATGGCCTACTATATGCATGTCTTACATCACTTTGATGCAGTCTCAACTACCTCCTACTCTCTTATGCCCTGCAGAGCCTGCTAAACCTGTCTGTAATCTGAATTATCTTACTGTCCATTTTTGCCATTCCTGATCCTGAGCCACACATGACAGCAAGACACACAGTCTCCTGCCTACATGGCTCATTGCAGATCCATCTTTCACCTGGCTGTACCAGTGTTTGGCAGCCTTCTCCTACCCCCATCCTTTTGTTACAATAGACATGAGGTTCTCAATAAACCTATGAGTTGATTGATTGACTATTGGCAATGAAGAAGTTATGACATAGACAAAATTTTGTAAAAATATTTATTTGTTGTAAAAATGTTATTTCTGGATATATCCTCAAAAGTAAACTGAAGGTCAGGTCTCCTTGCTATGCATTCACTTAGCCCTGACAAGAAATTAGTGCCTGTGATGTGGGCAGGACTGCACTGCATTATAATTTGAGGGAAGACAAATGATAGCTACCAAGACACTTCAGGCCATGGGTGCAAGGCAGCTGAGGCCACATACTCATTTCTGAACCAGTCCCTGAAGAGGGTGGAGTGCTATGATTGGCCAGAGAAATATGCCATTTCCTGGAGGTGTTTGAGGATCCACTTCATTCAAACTCTAGTGGGCGAGGCTGGGGAGGAGAGCAAATGCTGGAAATCCCCTCTATTGCCTTTTGATCAGTTCCAGAACATAAACATGCTGTGGAAATTTTCCTCTTGGAGACTATAGTTTTACTGTTAAAATTTGTTTAACCAAATTTTCTGTTTTTCCTCATCAAAAATTAAATTTCACTCTGTAGTTCGACATAAACATAATCTAGTTCTTTTTATATTTCACCAATATTCCACCAGCAGGAACATTTTCTGACATAGGAATATAGTAAAAATGTGAGAAAATATGGAAAAAGTTAATTTTCAGGAAGGTATAAATACTCTTGCCTCTTCAGACAACATCAAGAATTTTCTCTTGCTTATGTCATTTTCTGCTGAGACCTTTCATCATCTGTTAGTACTAACCAGGCTGCTCCTGCTAATTTGCTGGCTTTTCCGCCTCTTTTCTTTTTGAAAAACACTGCATGTGTGAGCTAGTGCATTTAGACCCAGTAAGCCAGGAAAAGATTGCTCATGGCTGGAAGGGTTGGGGTTATGGAGAAAAAAGAAGTAATTCCATGGAAGTTCCCCACCATACACACTCCCACCACTGGCAAATTTTCTTTGTTTGTTAAGCAAAGGATTAGCATTGTTACTATTGTTATGAAGTAGGAAAACACTGCAAATGGAAATTTCTCTTACTAAAGCCAAAGTCAAGTTCAAGTGTATGGTACTGAACTATAAAATAAAGTTCATGGAATTTTTCTGAAGTCTTCTTCATGATGAGTTTCTATCAAAGCCTGATAATTCAGCCATGGCACAGCAAATTAATAACAGGACTGCATTCACATGACTCAGTTCTTTTTGTTTTCTTGTGTTTTGGGGGGCTTGATCTCTAATAATTGTGCATGTGTTTGTGTGTGTGTGTGTGTGTGTACATGTATCTATCTTGTAAATGGCTAAATGGAAAATAGACAAGGACTACAACAATTTCTCAAATGAAATCACAGTTTTAAAGTCTTACAGCTAAATGTTGAATCTTTCTTGCATTAATGATAAAAATCCATATTTTTCTTGGACTTTTTCATTGTTTTTTTACAAGAGATTATGCTGTATTATTTATAACTTTTGCCAAAATGCTGTTTCCACGTGTGGTTATTTGTTCCCCATTATATAGAGAGAGGAGCCTCAGTAGAAAGCTAGTGCTGGAGCCCAGGCAGAGGGACTGTGGGGCTACATAGGCAGTGACAGAAGAGCTGCAATGAGGTAGAGAGATCAACAAATATTTTGGAGGTGAAATTAAAGAGCTATAATAACCATTTGGATAGAGCTGATGAAGGAGAATGCGAAAATGGAGAGGACTCTAAGGAGAGCTGCAGCTGCCTCAGGGTGATCACATTTCCTCTTCCCAGTCCCCAGTCTTGCCCTCATGTGATGTGTTTGCCAAATGGTTTGGGTATTGCCCTGAGGAGCTGAAGAACTGATTTCTTGGTCATGTAGTACCATTGATTTCTTTTGTAATTTTGCACAAGTTGCATAACCTCTGGGATTCAGGGCTTTTCTGTTTGCTTTTTAATAAAAAACAGAGCTTCTACTGGATGAAAGTATCATTCGGTGCTAATAGTACGTGGATTCCATGTTTTCTTCAGTCTGCAAGTAAAGTGGTATGTGTAATGACTGAGTACAGTTCCCGGGGCCAGATCATCTGGGTTCATATCCTTTCTCTATTCTCACTGCTTACGTCTTTGCCAAGACATGTAATCCTTCTGTGCTCCAGTTTCCTCATCTGTATTGGGGACAACACTAACACCTACCTTGTATGGTTATTACAAAGTTAAAATAAGTTCGTGCACGTAAAGCACTTCAGAGAACTTCTACACATAGCAACTGCACAGGAAACCTTAGCTATTTTCATTGCTTCTCCTCCTAACGCTCTAAGCAGCCGGAGTTTCCCCATGATGTTCATGGTTGTTAAACATGCCACAAAAGGGAATTCTAGTCTGATAACTTTGAGAAATATTGTGTTATACAATTTTAAAGGAAGTATTTACTACAGGACTCTTCAGAACTTTAGTGTATGCTATTATGAAGAATAACTCTCCAAGATCACTTCCCAAATTCACTTTATCACAAGATAATTTTTTTCCCTCTGAGTATCTAATGAGTTTTGGGTTAAGCAGTCTACACTGGCAGTACTCCTCTGGGTCAAGCCTGTGGATCATATGGTCTGAGAGGGTCTATCCATTCTCTCTATGCGTAGGCCACTTCTCTCTCGTGGAGGGGAATATTTGAGCCATGAAAAAGCAGGAGTTAGGAGGAAAGGAATCTTTGTTTACATATCACAAGCTTTCGAAGCAGTTTACGTAAGTAATTTGATTTCCTTTGCAGTGACTCCAGGAGGTAGTGCAATCAGATATCTTAAAAGCTATGGAATATAAATTTTAACTTGCCCACGTCGTGCAGTGAATAGAGGTAGTGCCAGAGCTGGAATCTAAGTGTTCAGTCGCTATTCACTTCAACTTCAAGTTAACCCTTTGAACTTGGACCAGTAAACAGGAATTCCTGAGGACCTTTTCAAAGAATTCCTACTATAGTAAGACAGTTTATATTTGAGGGATGCACTGATGGTATTTGTAACAACAAAACCAGCAATGAGCTACAAGTTCCATTGACATGATTTTTACCACAGAACCATTATCCCCCTCTTCCTCATGAAAAAATAAATAATAGATACAGAAACTGTGATCAGGTTAGGAGGACCCTCGAGGCTTTGTAGAGTTACGTACAAAATATGGAATAGTAAAGTACCCATGCCCCTCCTCAGACAGGATCCCGTCATGTAAATTCACAACTCTGATCGAAATTGAAATAGTGTCTTAGGGTCACTCTACTTACGAGATCCTTATGACCATGTTTTTCTGTTACTAAGATTCAATGCCTAAACCATAAGCCAGAAAAAAAAAATATTTGGTAACAAAATTCTAGCAAGGCCCTCCTTTCTTTTATGGAAAGTGTAAGTTATTGATTTATATGGCATTGTGCCCACTCTCTCCATTTCTCTCAGACACAGTACTTTGCTTAGCAGTGTTTTCACCCCCTCTGAAGTATAGGTTGAAAAGGAAAGCCTTGAGAGTGATATACTCGGTCACTGCATTATTATTTCCCAAGAGTACATTGTGTAGATATAGTTTTCTTTGTTTGCTTTTAAGAGAGCAGAAATAATCGTGGGAAGCACCTCCCCAGCCTTAATACTGCTTGAGTAATTAGGGTTGTCAAAGACCTGCCTTTTAGGACTCTCTTTATATTTCTTAGTAGTTGATCTGGACATCTAAATATGCCAAGCTGAGTGGTGCCAATTCCTGTTCAACTTTAGTTGCAATTTTTTGTGTGGGTGGTTTCATAACGATGGAATATTTAAATGTGAGACTACAGGTCATTACTCTTTGCTTCTAAGTATGGTTTATGTTAAGTGTGTCTTCAGCATTTCCTTCTTATCACTGTTAATATTAATTTTCTCCCCATCCTTATCTTTCAAGTAAACCTGGTTCTAGTTTCTTTGTGCTACACTAAACCATTTTCATAGAAAAGGGAATGCAAAGAGCAGGCATTCCCACCTTTCCCCATTTGTCACCTCAATGGGGACCAGGGGCTTGGAGGACTCCTTCCTTACTTTGGTAGTTTCCTCAGCTATTTGCCCCTTCGTGGGGTGAATTCTCCAGGGAGATGTGACACAGTAGTGCATTGCTTCTCTGTCCGTTTTTACCCGAGTGCCCCTAAGTGTCGAGGCAGAGTGAAAACATTCTCCCCAGGTAACGTAGGGTATCAGACAAACCCTATTCGGAAAAGGTCTTTGAAGAATCTTATCTCATTTGAAAATTTTATGCACATTTTGCATTCTGCTGCATCATATTTCTCCTGTTTAATTTTGAATAAATAATATTTCTCCCCCATGTTGTTCTTGAAGAAATTGTGCTAACAATAGTGATGGTGATGTAAGGGCATAGATAGTATTATGATGTGTTAGGCGCTGTTCTAAGCGCTTTACGTGTATTAACTCAGAAATATGCATCATTTTTGTTTTATGGCATATAGCCACATAACTTTGATTTGATAGATAGTGGACTTCCAAAGACTGGTTTGAGTCTCGGAGCTGCCATTTATTTCTTATATAATGTTGGGCAAGTCACCTCATTTCCCTGAGTCTTTATCTATCACCTCTCTAATAACAATAACAATATCTCCAATATAGGATTGGGCTGTAAATTTCATGAGAATAAATATAAGGCATTTGATAAGATGCCTGGCAAATGTGAAGTACTAAACCCTCTCACCCACCTCCACCCCACTGGACTACACATTTCTTGAAACAGGATCAATTTATTTTTAGATTGAATACTCAGGACCTGGCATAACACAGGCAATCAATGTCTATTTGTTGAGTGAATGAGTGAATATTTGAATTAACAAAATGAACCAATCAACAAACAAACGAATGATTTCATTGGTGCATTATATATGATATCCAAAAGTTACTGCTGTTCTGTGGAAATTGAATTTTAGTGCCTACCATTGGTCCTCCTTGGCCTAATTTATTAGTAATAACAACATTAATTTCATCTGACTCATCTTTTTCTTCCTGGATTTGTACTATGTTCTACACATTGTCAAAAACTAATTATTTTTTAGAAATTATTTAGTTTTAGAAATCCAGGCCTGCTTTCAAAACATTGCAATTTCTTTCACAACATTTCTCACGTGAAATGAGAACTAATTCATAGAACACCAGTTGTTTTCTAATCCCTACAACTCCCGGATTATGCTCATCACCACAATCAAGTAATCCCGTTTGCTACAAGACCCAGGTCACTCTTCTTTCCATCAGTGTTCCCAGCCATTGCTCTTTTCTTCCCCAGCTGTTCTTTCTTTGTAAAATGTATTCAGTAGTTGCTCCTTTGTGATACACTCCCCTCCAGTGCTAATCTTACTTGCTTATCCATTTATTGTCTCTTCCTCACCTGGAACCTCAGAGTTCCATACCTGCATTAGAGCTCATAGTGGTGACCCTGGGGCTGGCCACAGGCTCTGACCTTTCTATTTCGGTGTCTGGAAGGAATAAAGACTGACATCCTGAGATGCTGGCTGACCTTTCCTGCTGCTGCTCTTCCCCCTCCCACTCCTCATGTTGGTGCTCCGTAGCTTTATCCGTCTAGCAGAACAGCTGTCTGTGCCTAAGGGTCAGCTGGCAAGATCTATAGGAAAAGCTGAGTCATGTGCTCCAAAACTGGAGCCTAAATCTCCGTAGATCTCTGTCCGTGTACATACCGTGGTTTTCAGAGAGGGACGTATCAAGCCCCGCTGTTCACACAGAATTAGCCTAAGGCCTAGTTCTGCACCATCTGGCAAGTGGATATCCAGCCAGAAATCATAACTTCTTCTTCCCTTCTCTTTTCATCTCTAACTTCTCTAAGTGAAGACTCTCTTATAACTCATCCAGATAAATAGGAAAAGGACACAAGGGTAGTGAAAACCACAGAAAGCAGGCTTTTTTTCTATATTCTCTGGTCTCCGTGTAACCAAAAATTCCTTAAATTTGTTTCTTAGGGTAGAGAATTAATCGTCTCAGGTATATAAATCTTAGCATGTTAGTGCCTCGATGGTACAACGGGATCTCATAGGACATTGCACGTTCAGAATCCTAGAAAATATAGTAAGATGTTACATTGTTCTTTTTTGCCTTTTTACATGAATTGGTTTATAAAACACACAAAAAATGACTTCCTATTCTACCTTATTTACCAGATTTGACTCTGAATTATTTGGGGCTCATTTGCAAAACTCACACTCCAACTCAAAAATGAAGATTTTGACACATCAGAGATACCAAAATACATGAATTAGAGACTCTGACCATAATATAAAAAAATGTTTTGGCAATAGTAGTATCTTGTAAATCGGTATTATTTTGGCTCGTTTCTATACAGGGGTGATATGGATTTGTTTTCAAGTCAGAATCTTTGAAAAAATTATTAGTTTTCTGCTGAGTTAAACAACACAAAATTTTTGTGCTCAAGGCTCAAACTAGAGAACAAAACTGTTTGGGTTTTTAGTTTGTCCACTTGTTTAAAAATATGAACTTCTATTTATGGAATCAACTGAATGATATGCAGTCCACCATTCCTCTGGTTCTGCCCTGTCCAGTGTGATAGCCACTGACTGTGTGTGGCTATTTTCTATTTCAAATGTTTAATAGACACCTTGGCTAATAGCTGCCATATTGATATGGAACATTTTCACCATCAAAAAAAGTTCTATTGGACAGAACATCTAGATAAATCATATTTTCCCCTAAAGATACAACTGTGAATCACATTGTTTGCACACTCACATCCTTCAAAATGCTTTTACTAAAATGCTCTTTAATATGACGTATTGAGGGGTGTTGTAAATAAAACACTTGAAAATTTTGGTGGCATATTTATTACAGAAATCTTGTGGGAGAAATTGTTCACTATGTTGCCCTTTGACTTCCTTATGGGATAAATTCCTCAAGTTTTAGTTCCCTAAACAGCTGTACTTTATAAATAATGTTACTCTTATGGCATCTGGCTTGGCTTCTTGCTTTGGCCCTGGCCCCTCAAATCTGAATTCACAGGCCACCTTTCATCATGATACCTGGTCAATACTATATCACTATTACTACTGTATTTGGCACAATATTCAATTTTCCCGTAGTTTCTTAATTTTTCAATCTTAGTTCATTGTGTGCTACACAGAATACCCTACTGGTTGAAAGCGTAGACTCTGGAACTAAACTGCCTGAGTTCAATTCCCAGCTGCCCATTTCTTCACTGTGTAGCACTGGGAAAGCTAGTTAGTGTTTGGGTGACAATTTCCTCACCTTCAAAGTGAGGCTTAACTCTGATAATAATGTAAAATATCTAACACGTTGCCTAGGACAGAGGGATCTTGTACAATCGTCTTAGAAAGGAAGGAAACAGGGAAAGTAGGGTGGAGAAAAGGAAGGAGAAAAGGAAGAATAATACAGCGTCATGCTATGGTATATAGACTATTTCTACAATTTATGAATGGCTGTTTCTTTGTTTTATCTCACATTTTCCCAAAGTACGTTGTGGTGGCTCACAAAAACATACAAAATATAATAAAATGTCAATGATTGACAGTGGATGTTGTCCAAGTTAGAAAAGACGGCATTTAGGTAAGTGTGTAAATTCTAGAATATTTATTTTAAAATAGTCATATTACTTTATCCTCATACTTCAGAAACTGCTTTGAATCAGAGGAAAACCTGCTTTTGAAGGCCAAACCTTTCTTGGTATAGTGCCCAGATATTTATTGTCAGGAAAATCATCTCTCTGGGTTTTGGGGAAACTTATCTAGTAGCATTCTGAATGCAGCTTAATCAATCAAATATATTGATCAAGATCGATCAATGAAGGTTAAGGTTGATCAAGATAGTTTCGTGATCTTATATGGATGGATTCTCTTTTTCACTGTGAGGACATTTTGGAATGCTTTCTTGGCTTCTTCCTGTACAGTGCTAATCCCCTTAGTAATGGCAAAAATTGTAATGTATATACTTTGTTTCCATATTCATATGGCTCTCTCTGTCTCTGTATAAACACACAAGCACACATACACACACGACGAGAGCTTGGAAGAGGAAAGGAAGGAAAGAAAGACAGAATTGTATATACCATCAAAATCAGTGACATAAAGTGACTGAAGGCTGCCTGCGTTAACAAAGGCCGGTTAGAGAATGGCTGCTGAGTGGCTATCTGAAGACTTCATGGGCATGGATATTTGTTTGAGGTAAAAGATTGGACTTCACTTGAAAAGCTGCCAAATATCCCTTTTTGATGTTCCACGATTGGTGGCACATAACACTTCAATTCAATAACTCAGCCGTGCCACCATCTGCCCAGCACTCGCATTCTGCTGGTTGGCATGTCGTTTATTTGCTTTTAACATGCAGCCCATATAAAAATCCCTCGTAATCTGCCAAAATTAGAAATGCAGCTGTTTTAAGTCTCAAACAGCAATAGCACAAGACATTATGCCAGCATGGAGGAACAAAATAGAAAGATGTATTTGAAAAGAGCAATACTACACAATGTATTTGTACCTCGAATTTTCTAAGTATTTTTAAGACGTCTTTAACCTGTTTCCAGTGTTGACTTCGGGCTCAAGGTGAAATCGACACATAAAAACACCAAATATCTCTTTTCCTACATATATTTTAATAGAAGAATTGGAATTTGAATCAAGCTCTGATTTTTTTTTTCATGTTATGAAGCAATTTCAGCTTTTCAGTTTCCAGAATTTGAAAAATTTCTGGCTAACTCTGGGTCTCATCTCATTCTATTTTTATTTTCCTTAGAAGTTTTTTGAAGTTTCAATCATTATAACTTGTTAATCCTGAGAACATGATAATGTAGAGTTGTGTGTTGAATTCTCAATGAGATCAAGCAGTTGGCCCCTTAGTAAAACAAGATGAAGAGAGAAAAGATTTTTTTCCCCCACATGGTAATCCTGTGATGTGGAAACAAAAACCAAAGCTAAAGCAAAAACTCCCCCTTGTTTCACTATGTTATGCACAGTCAGAGTATTTAGGAATGATAGACGTTTGGAAACAATAAAGATCTGGTATGGAGTCCTCATCCAAAGACATCTTTCTTCACAGTGACTAGGAATAACTGTTTTGAAACTAAAGTTGGATAGTTTGAAATTGGTTTGCTCCATCCTTTCCTCGTTGATATTTGTGAAGGTCAAAGTGGAAATCATTTGGTTATGTGTGAATGTTGCCCCACCTGAGATCTTTCACCACATAAATTTCACACACTTAAAAAATAATTTCTGTTTGTGAGAACTGACCTGTGAAAAATTGTCTCCTGTGGAATCAGGGCATGAAAAGCAATGACAGAGCAAGACACAAGTTTGCTAAAGTGAATGTACTTGATATGCATTTATCTTTTATATCCAACTAGATTAGCAATACGAAAGAACAGGGATCGTGTGTTACAGTTCTTTAAAAGTCCATAAAACAGCTCAGTGCCAGATATATAGTAGTCACCCTCAAAATAGTTGTTCATGATTGATATGCTTTGCTTGGCAATTTAGACTTCATCAGTGGACCTCAATTTGAATGGAAAAATTTAATTTTAGTTTTAAGGAGTCAAAATATTTGGAAAATTCTTAAGTTAAAAAACACATTAGGCCTTATGACATATTATTATAAATAATTATTGTAAAATTTTAATGAAAAATATTTGTTTAATTCTGTAGCCTTAATATGCTACCTTTTCCACCTAGAATTAATGTATAATGTTTATATATTGAGCCAAATGGATTCATCTTGCTGTCCTTCAAGCTTAACAGCAACCTCAGGATTATCTTACATGTAAATCTCTACTCTTGCTGGTTTTATGCTTTAAAAAACATTTAGTGGAGCTGGCCCAGTGGCGCAGCGCTTAAGTTTGCACATTCTGCTTCGGCGGCCCAGGCTTCACTGGTTCGGATCCTGGGTGCGGACATAGCACCGCTTGGCAAGCCATACTGTGGCAGGTGTCCCACATATAAAGTAGAGGAAGATGGGCACGGATGTTAGCTCAGGGCCAGTCTTCCTCAGCAAAAAGAGGATGATCGCAGATGTTAGCTCAGGGCTAATCTTCCTCAAAAAAACAAAAATAACAACAACAAAAAACATTTAGTGCTGAGCAGAGGTCTTGGTTTGCTGTCTCTAGTGACTGAAATCTATTTTTGGTCTCCTGGAGTACACACAGAATGAGTGAGACAAGAACAAATACATCTTTCCAGCTTTGAAATCAGACCAGCCTGCATAGATGATGGCACCCAAGCAAGGAAGCCAGTTGTCAAAACCTGATAATTTTTAAAATAAACTTTTAAATTTTTGAATAGTTTTAGATTTACAGAAAAGTTTCAAAGATAGTACAGAGAGTTCACCTGACCCAGATTTACTTTCCCCTAATGTTGTCATCTTCCATTGTTTTGGTACATATGTCAAAACTAAGAAATCAACATTGGTACATGATTTCAGCTTACCAGTTTTTTCCCATTGCTGTTCTGTTTCCATTCCCGGACCCAGTCTAGAGTACCACACTGCATTTAAAAGTTGTCATGTTTCCCCAGTCTCCTCTGATCTGTGTCACTTTCTCAGACTTCCCTTATTTTTCATGACCTTGATGCTTTTGAGGAAGACAGATCAAGTATTCTGTAGAATGCTCTCAATCTGGGTTTATCTGATGCTTTTCTCCTGATTAAACTGGGGTTATGGATGTTTGATCAAAATTACTGTGGAGGTGAAGTACATTTCTCATCACATCACATCAGGGGGACGTGACATTGACATGACATGCTGATGATGTTAACCTTCATCACTTGGTTAGGGTGGGGTTTGCCTGGCTTCTCCACTGTAAAGTTACTGTTTTTCTCTTTCCATACTCTGTTAATAAGTCTAGCCCTCCATCAAAGGGCGAAAGATAAGTTCCACCCTCTAGAACGGGGGAGTATCTACCTATATTAAATTGAATTCTTTTGGAAGGAAGATTTGTCTCTTCTCCATTTATTTATTGAAAACCCAACTTTAAGAGTTTATTTTCTTTTACTACATTTGATAACATCAGTTGTAGTGGCACTTGTTATAGTAATATTTTTGAGTTCAGCTTTTCTTACTAAACATAAAGAGAATACATACACACACACACATACATGCATATAGTTTAAAGAGGTAATTGTGAACATTAGTGAATGCTGGTGATGGGTAATTTTGTGTGTCAATTTGACTGGGCCACAGGTGTCCAGGTATTTGGTTAAACGTTATTCTGGGTGTTCCTGTGAGGTTGTTTCTGGAGGAGATAAACATTTGAATCAATAGACTGAATAAGGCAAATTGCCCTTCTTCATGTGGGTGGGACCCATCGCATCCCTTGTAGGTCTGAAGAGAACAAAAAGGCAGAGCAAGGGAGGACGGTCTGCCTGACTGTCTTTGAACTGAGACATCGGTCTTCTCCTGCCCTCAGACTCAGGCTGGAACTGTATCATTGGCTCTCCTGGGTCTCCAGCTTGTTGACTGCAGATCTTGGGACTCGTCAGCCTTCATAATTGTGTCAACCAATTCCTTCTTTTATATATATATATCCTTCCATCCAGCCTACTGGTTCTGTTTCTCTGGAGAACTCTGGCTAATACCCCAACCATCCCACTGGAGAATTAGAGCAATACCATAACCCTGAAAACCCTTCATGTGCCCCTTCCCTGACCCTGTCTCCTTGTGTGTCCTGAAACTTATGTTAATCATCTCTTTGCATTTATTGTTTTATGTGGTGAGATTTAAAACTTATAAATTGGAATTCTTCTGAGATAGTTAAGTAGGTGTGATTCTGAGCCAGCAAAAGCTATAAAATAATTCTTTTACACTTTCAGACATTTTCCTTTTATTTAGGGAAATAAAGCGCATCTCTTTGTTACTTCTTTAGTAGTAACAATGATAAAGCACACTCTGTGTACTTGAATCACTTTTACGGAGTTTCTCTACTCCATAACTAATCTGCTTTGAAGCAGGTGCTAATCACTGAGTATCGGAACCTCTTATCTCTAGATGTGAGTTTGCCATAAAAAAGAGACTTTGCTTAGTAATAATTTTCTAGTATTGTAGTGCAAATTGGAGAAAATTGACACATTAACATTACAGTAAAAATTAAGCTGTGTAAAAATATATCTTGCAACAAATATAAAAATGTTTACTATCTTGCTATACAATACAGTGTTATCAACTCTAGTCACCATGTTATACATGAGATCCTCAGACCGTGATTTTTACCAATAACTTTGAAAATCTACATGGGGTTTATTTTAGGAGTGAAAGATTGTACACTTTCCAGAAATTTATTAATGTAGTTCCCTACATTAATAGATTAAAAGAGAAAAATGATGTGATCAACTCAATAGGTACTGGAAAAGCTTTGCATCCTTCTCTGTGATAAATCTGTAGCAAGTTAGGAATAAAGGTAAACTTCCTTAACGTGATAAAGTATATTTTAAGAAACTTGTATTAAGTATTTCATGTAACAGTGAAGTGAGGAAAAATCATTTTCATAAAAGTCTGGAATAAAATGCAGTAGACTGGTCCAATGCCACCATTATTACATATTGTATGGGAGAGCTTTGCTAATGATGTGGGGAACTTTGTAGGCAAGTATTAGAATGGAGAAAAACCAAGTATTATTTTTTTAAAACAATTTGTCTAATACTTAAATCTAAGGGACTTAACTGAATATCTCTTAGAGGTAATTAGAGTGTTTGGAATAAGCTTGGTAGTAAACCATAAATCGCTGGAGAAATCCATAAAATACTTGGGAATAAACCTTAGAAATGTTAATGCCTCTAAAAGAAAACTATGATGCATTCCAGGAAGATATTAAAAGAAGGGCAAAGGAGAAAGTTCCATATTCCTAAATAGGAAGATTCAATAAAATAAACATTTCACTTCTTCCTAGATTAATCATGAATGAAATGCAGTCTTAATAACATCTAAAAGGAATTTTATTTAATGTACAAAGCTGATCTGGAAGGGAAATGTGCAAGAATAGGACTATTTGGAATATTCAGATTGTGGCCTTTTTGTGATTCTTAGAAGGTTGGAGGATTTAGGTCTGAGACAGGAAATGTACAAGATGAGCCTGCAAAATTTTGTTGTGCCAAGAAGCAAAGAAGTTATCAAAGACTAAATGAGTTGTCAAAAGGTTATAGGAGCCTCTCAGTGAATAAATGTGGCATAATTTAAGCATCAAAAACAATAAGTTCAGTTGATGAAGACGTTGAATATAAAAATCTATGAGCTTGTGATTTGTGGGACAAAGATAGAATGAAAAAGAAAAAAAAATACTGAACACCACTGGAAAAAACTAGGGAACCATCTAATTGTTGAAAATGTTGAAAATAATAACAAGTAAAAGGAAAGAATTAAGAATTTATCTTGCCTTTCCTGTACTAACTGCATTGCAAAACAACCAAATAGTAACCAGTTTATGAGGAAAAGATATTCTTTATGGAAATATTCCAACTAACAATGTGGAATGAATGATAGAGTTAGAAAATCACTATCTTGCAGCCTCTAATGAAGTTGTTGATTCCGGCAGTGTTCATCAATGGATGAAACCATTACAGCTTTTGTTCTCAAATTTTAATGTGCATCAGAATCTCCCGGGAAACTTGTTAAAACACAGATTGCTGGGCTTCACCTCCAGAGTTTCTGTTCAGTATGTTTAGGATGTGGCCAAGAATATGCATTTCTAGCAAGTTTCCAGGTGATGCTCACACTGCTGGTCTGAGGACCACACTTTGAGAGCCTCTGCATTAGATGAAATTTTGGTGGGAACTTCAGAATGGAAAGATCAGGCTGTCTCCTGAATCTACTCATCAATCAGCACCACTAAAGTGGGGCAGGCCGATATCCTGGGCTTCCAGATGTTATGCAAAGTGAAATACATGATACTGAACTGTATTAGACAGAGTTCTCCAGAGAAACAGAACTAATAGCGTGTGTGTGTGTGTAGATGTATCTGTAGAGAGAGAGAAAGATTTATTTTAAGGAATTGGCTTATGTGATTGTAGAGACTGGCAAGTCCAAAACCTGCAGGGTAGACCAGGAGGCTGGAGACCCAGGGAAGAGCTGATGTTCCAGCTTAAGTCCAAAGGCAGTTTGCTGGCAGAATTCCCTCTTTCTTGGGGGAGGTCAGTCTTCTTTCTGTTAAGGTCTTCAACTGATTCGATGAGGCCCACTCACGTTATAGAGGGTAATCTGTTTTACTCAAAGTCTACTGATTTTAATGTTAATCTCACCTAAAAACATATCTTTGAAGAAACATTTAGAATAATGTTTGATCAAATATCTGGGTACTGTGTCCTGGCCAAGCTGACACATAAAAGAAACCATCACGCGAACATAAAGTGTTTTTGCCAAAAAAGTTGAACCTGAATCTAATCAATCCTCCAGAGCTAATTTTCTTTCACAAGAAATATGGGAGAAAGCGGAACAAGTTAAATGAGGAAACAAGGAGTAGAAGTGATTAGACGTCTTCAATATGTCAGTGGTAGTGGAAGGAAGGAGGGAGGGAGATAGGGAATGAAGAAAAGAAGAAAGGAATGGAAAGAAAGAGAGAATGAGAATGAGAGAGAGAAAGAGGAGGAAGAGAGAGAAGGGAGGGAAGGGAGGAAAAAAAGAAAAAGCAGGGGGGACTTTTCTAGACCAAAAGAGATTTAAGAGACATAACAACCAAATGTGTCGTGTTGAACTTGTTTGGACCTTAGTCAAACAAGTCAATTAAAAAAAAGAATTTTTGAAAACTATTGGAGACGTTTGTTTATTGAGTAGAAATTACCAAGAAATGAAGCTTTTGTTTGTTTCAATAGATGTGATTATGACATTTGTGATTATGTATGAAAATGTCTTTTTTTATTTTAAGAAATTCACTCTGAAATATGTAAGGGTGTAATGACAAAATGTCTGAAATCTGCTTGAAAATACTTCAGCAAAGAAAAAAAATAATTAAAAGGGATAGGTGAAGCAAATATGGCAAAATCCTGATAATTTTTGAATCTGGTGTTAGGAGTGGGCATTCAGTATAATATTCTTTCTTCAGGTTTGAAAATTTTCAGAATAAAATTTTAAAAATACCTTCTAAAAGAAGAACAGCAGAGGGGCACTTACCCTTCCAGATGTCAAAACATATTATACATTTACATAATTAAGACAACATGGTTTTGAATTAGAGTTAGGCAGATCCGTACAAAACTGTAGTCAAGAAAGAGACATGTTTGTATATAAAAATTTAGTTTCATTTTGAATGAGTAGAAAAAAGAATGGATTATACAATAGGTGATGTTGGAACAATTGGATATCCACTTAGAAAATAAATTCTGAACAGTCAACAGCTAAGAAGCAAATCTATAAATTGTAGGTTGAAGGCTTCTGAAGTGTGACACAAAACTCTAAGTCTATAAGAGAAATTATTGCTGGATTCAAACTTATTAACATATTTAAACTTCTGAACAATTTCAAAATGTCATAAATATAAAACACTAACACAAGAATTGGAGACTGTTTTGCCCTAAAAGACAGCGGATTAAGAGCAGGCATGTATGTGGAGCTCCTGCAGAAATAGGAACAAGTGAAATTAATCAAAGGAACAGTGTGCAAAGATCTGTCCAGACAGTTCTCAAAAGAAGAACGAAAAATATGTGAAGCCAAATGGGAGGTGATTAATAAACATTTGAATGGATGGTTAATCTCATTTGTAGTCTAAGAAATGCAAATTAATATAATATAGTTTTCACCTAGCAGATAGTCAAAAATTGAAAGCCCAGACAACATCCAGTACTGATGAAGGTACAGAAAAATGTGCAGCCTTACGTACTGTTTGTTGGCAAACAAGTTGGTAAAGTTCTTTTGGTGGGCAACTTGGTAGGAACTTTCAAAAATTTTAGAGAACAAACTCATTGACTAAGCAATTCCACTTCTAGCAATCCATCCTTTAGAAATACTTTGACATGTAGAAATACTCTTACAAGGTTATTAGCAACAAATTAGAAATCCACTATAATAAGTGCCCATCAATGACTAAATAAATTTTGATACTTCATTGCTATGAAATATTATATAATACTTAGAAGGAAGAATGAAAGAGGTCTATACTTATTGACTTGGAAATATGCATGACGTTGAATAGAGGAGGAAAAAGTAAGCAAATTCTGTTCTGCGGGAGGCACTTTGTCAAAGGCTGGGCTTGACCAGGTCAGTCTATACTTGCACTGTAGCATCTAACAGGAAATGGCCTTCCTCACTTCATCCCAAACACAATTTCTTTTACTTCATGAGGGCAGTGTAGGATGAACTTCGTGTTTTGTGATTTATTTATAGAGTCCTAGCTGCTGTTGATTTTATCCTTAATTTGGGGGCAAATTGATCATGGTTAAGTCAACTGTCAAGACTCACAAACCAGCAATCAGTGCGGTCACATGTTGGATGGAGCCTTGTCTGGGAGGCCCTTGCATTAATAAGTGGCTCTAAATGTAGGCGTGTGGAGGTTTAGGTTGATGTGCTTCTAATGAGCAGGGCAGACCCTCTCCCAGCTTTAAGAGTAATGCATATTTCATTATTAGAGAGCTGGGAAGGAATTGGAAAGGCTAGCATTTCCTGTAGCGTTTAAACTTCAGTCACAACCTGGAAAGCCAGAAAATAATTGAGAAGACCAAACTGTGTCTACAGTCTAGGATTTTTCCTTGATAAATCATTTCTTTCCTGTCAAGCTTGATGGAGCTTGATAAAGCCTTTCTTTATAAAATTTCAAAACTAAAAAACTTTCCTTATAAATAACACTTGTTACTTTACTCTCTTTATTGAAAAATGACATCCTAGGGAATCATGTTTATTTCACTTAGTTTTAGTAATTTAAAAAGCTTTATATAGTATCTCATAATCCAGATAATAGTAATTAGAAACAATTATTTATGTTTCAAATGTCATTTTTCAGTTTTCCCAAAATTTACTTTCAAATATCCAAATCTTTGAAGTGGGGAAAACACTGGGTTAGTGCTTCAAATATCGACACTTTGACAGATCCACTATGACTAATGATAACAGTTTTTAGAAAAATTTTAAATATAAGGTGTAATCAGAAAAGCATATTTCAGTAGTTTTTTGAGCATCTCTTGTTTTCTTGTGAATTTTGACCTCGGGTTACTTTCGAAATACGTAGCATCTTCAGATATTGCTCTCCAAGTTTGAATAGGTATTTATTCTCAGGTGCTCTGTCTTCTCTGGCATATAAAATTATAGGGTTCTTATGTAATATCAAAAAAGGAGAAAGCTGTGGGAGTTATACAATTTTGTTATGTCAAACAGGAATACATTAAAGCTTACTGTTTGTTAAAGTTAAAAATACATTTGCTGAAATTGCCGGAGAAATTTAAGCACAATCATGTCAAAAAAAAAGAAAAGAAGAACTGAAGTATGATTACCTAAAATTTCTTTAGTCCAATTCATGAAACAAATTTTATATTAAAATATTATTACTCTTCTGGAGAAGTTATTTTGCACATAGATTTTAATAGAATAGATGACATTATTAATCAGTGGCTGTGCTAAAACAGCTTCATGACATTCAAAATATAACTAAAAGCATGTCTGCATCCATGATACAGACCATCTTTATTTTAGAAAATAGTCATTCAGATAGCATTTTAACTTTTTATTAAATCTTTAATCTTGGGTACATATATTCACTTAGGCAATAGAAATGCTGGGAGTTGTGTTAGTGGTACTATGTGTCATCCGAGTGGAAGTGGCCATCTGCCTCAGAGTCCAGCGTAAGAAGAGTTTTCAGAAGATCCAGCCTTATGTTTTAGGTCCTGATACTGACAATTTAAGTTATCTTGTCAGAGTAGGAGTGGACTTAAATATGGATATATGATTTTTCTGACTGTGTGTCAAAATATGGCTATAAACTGACAGTATATGGGCCAGATACAACCTTCAGATATGCTTTATGGAACTAACAAAATGATTCCTTTGCCCAGAAAATTAGAGCAGACATTTAAAAATATGGAGATTTGAAATAAAGTCTAGACCTCAGACTAAGGCTGATTCCTTTGTTTCACATCTTCTACCAGGTTCATACTTTTAAACGTCCATAAAGACTGCTAATGGTTATGAGGTTTCTTTTGGGGGTGATGGAAATTTCTAAAATTAGATAGTGATGGCTGCACAATTCTGTGACTATACCAACACCCACTGAATTGTAAATTTTAAATGACTGGATTTTATGGTATATGAATTATGTGTTAATAGAGAAATTTTAAAAATGGCTAGAAGACCTGGTGGAAAATAAACAAAAATGGATGAATTGAATCACTTTACATTATTTTAACACATTCTGCTTGAAACATTCAGCCATTTCAAATTTTTGTTCTCTGTCATTTGCTAAAGACATGGTTTCACTAAATATTTCTGAATTGCAGTTGCAAAGATGAGTGGTAACTGATACTCGGCCTCAGTGTCAGGAAGACAGTAGAGAGTAGAGGTGACCACAGTGGACTGGAGAAGTGGCCATCCGTCAGAAGAGAAGCTACTACTCCTGGTGATGGCTGCCACGGGATCCTGAGCCTGAGTGCCACTTACTCCAGATTTTCAAGAAAACCCTGGAGTCCAGATTTTTGTGAGAACCAGAGAGCTGACAGTGTAAGCTCCAGTCCAACTCCTAAATCCTGAGAACTAGGGGTGCCAGTGGTGTTAGTTCCAGATGTTCTCTAAGGGCAGGAGAAAACCAGCATCCCAGCTAAACAGTCAGGCAGAGAGTGAATTCTCCCTTCATCTGCATTTTTGTTCTATTCAGGTCCTCAGTGCATTGGATCTACATCCATTTTGGGGAAGGCAATCTGCTTTACTCAGTTTACCAACTCAAATGCTCATCTCCTCTGGAAATACCCTCACAGACACGCCCAGAAGTAATGTTTAACCAAATATCTGGGCACCCCATGACCCAGTCAAGCTGACATAGAAAATTAGCACGCATTGCTGGTTTTTTTGCGTAGATTTCTGGGTTCCCTGGGATTGGCATTAGTTATAATATGCAAACTTTATATTTGCTGCAACTCTGGGGCGATAAATGGAATGATGTGACCTAAACTTGCAGCAAAGAGTATCCAATTTAACTGCGTCTTCAATAGCCCTTGGCCACCGAAATCCAAGCTTGATGGGCTCCAGAACACAAAGTGCTTGAAGCTCCAAATTTCTCCCTTAGAAGAGGTATTTTCTGAATATCAACGTTAAACAGTTGCAGGCGTGAGTTACAACATCTTTAGAGTTTAACCAATCAGAAAAGGCACCAGAACTGTACTGCTTGTTTAGCTCAAATGCTTTCTGGACATTGTCTCTGAGTAAATGACAGATGTTTGTCATTGCATTAAAAAACGAACAAGTTCGTTACCAAATAACAGAAGATTTCAAAATATATTATGCAGTGTATTACTGAGCAGTAGTTTAAGAAATAACAGGGCCATAGAATAACTGCTTTATTGCATATGGCCTGTACTTCACCTCTGTATATTAGGATATTTGTTGTTGTATGCAATTTAGTTACTGTGGAATGAATCAGTATTAGCCAGTGTAGAGAAAACCACTGTAGTTATTTGGCAAACTCAAATAACTTCCAGAGTCATAAAAGTCTTCTCTTTATCAGGCTCCCTATGAGGACATGACGACAGTTGGTTTTTGAAAGGGCAAAGGGGAAGGATGGGTGGATCAGGTGTTTGCGGAGCAGCACTCAGGGTAATCTGAATTGGGGAAAGTTGAGGATGGTGCATAAGTGTCACATCAGGCCACAGCAGTCCTATAAAAATAAACCTTGAGGGCGTGTTTCCGGTAATTTGCATTCAGGCTAAACTTTAATTACAAAAGGAAAATATTCTGGTTGTCCTCTCTTACCAAACATTTTTAATTCCTTTTTTCTGGTGATCACCAAATTTTGCAATTCTTTCTCTCCTTCTAGCTAAAAATAATCCTTTCCCTAAAAGCGACCCCAGGAATGGTCATTTTGTGAAGTTCTCTTTGATTAAAACCTGGTCTGTAAATTGTAGGACTCTTGCTTTCAAAATACAAATGAGGTTAACTGCTGAGACAATCGGAAGCTCTAGAGGTATTTACTTTTTTATTTAACTGTGTACACAGATTTAAAGGCAAGAATTGATTCATCTACCAGGTACACTTGGACTAAAGGCTCCTGGAACACTACATTTTCTTTTCAGCAGAAGTTTAAAAAATGAATGGGAAGTCTGTTGTGAACTCCATTGAAAGACATTTTTACGTTCCTAAAATGGCCCACTCAGATTATTGTAAAGGGGATAACTTATGAATTAGTTATCTCAAGCAAACGATACCATCATAGGAAGTTTAAGTTGTACTCAAAGCTTGGCTGTGTGGGTTAAGTTTCACATTTAAAATATTGCATTTATTTGCATCCATGAAAGTTTAGCATGCTACTTATTGTGGTGGAGCACTTACCTAGAATTGTACTTGTGCATCTTTAAAAGCCTGGAGGAAGGCCGCCTCTTCATCAAGGTGGGGAGGAGAAAACCTCTTTTTTAAGCTCCTCTAGCTGTGTCTTAGCTCCGACCATTCTAAATATGCCTTCAGAGTTTGGTGGAAGTGTATCTCTTTCTCTGTGATATGGTGATGACAAATTGAGGGAATCTTTGTTTTAATTATATAAATATTAAGTGCTGAAGAAGTGATCAACAATTGTATGTAACCTTTTATACACTGTTACTCCAACTAATTCCTCACCTTGAAGTATCAGCTTTAGCATGAGCTGCTGTCTTGATGGAATAGAACTCTTCTCGTGTTGCTCTTGTTCTGACCACCCTCTGAAGGGCAATGTGGCCCTGGAGCTGTTGAGAAAGCCCATATTCTCATGGGAGTGTTTTTAAATTAGACTACACCTGTGGTTTTAAACATTGGCTGCTCATTAAAATCATTTGGGGAAGACGAACTATATATGACCCCACTCATAGGTGGAAGATAACATATAGACAAGGAGAACTGAGCGGTGGTCACCAGGGGAAAGGGGGGTGGGGGGAGGGCACAAAGGGGGAAGTGGTGTACCCACAACAAGACTAATAATGTACAACTGAAATCTCACAAGGCTGTAATCTATCATAATCTTAATAAAAAAAAAATTTTTTTTAAATCATTTGGGGAACGTTTAAAAAATACTTATGTTTCACTATCCATCGGCAAGACCTAATCTCTTTAGCTGTCATCTAGCATGAGTATGCTTTGAAAGCCCCCCAGGTGGTTTTAATGTACAGCCGGAAGTTTATCACTACTGGGCTGGATAGAATAATCATTGGCCATGAGGACTGGCCTAGTGGCCTTTGTGATTTGCTTATGGATTTTAGGGAGTCGGAAAAATAGAGAAGATCACATGTGAAAAGAATTGGGTTCCTTCTCAACTCCATTTGAGTTTGGGCCTCAATGTAATTAAACGTGCCCTTTATTCATGTCATAAAGGTGGATTGAGCATCCACTATGTCCCAGGCCGTTTGTTAGCATGAGGATAAAATGGTGCTCAAGATAGCTATGCAGCTACCATTATGGGACTTCTGGCCAAATCAAGACTAAACAAGTAGCCAGACAATTTTCATACAGTACCACACTAAAAACAAGCAGATGGGGAAGGTATATACCCAGACTGAGGAGAAAAGGGAAGTGAAGGGAAGACAAATGAAGTTTAAGTTGAAAACTAAAGGATGAATAGGATTCAGCCAGATGAGAGGTGGGAATAGGGAAGAGTCTGAGAAAATCATACTCAAAGGCCAGAAGCAAGAAAGTGTGTGTTCATGTCACAAAATGAAAGCATTTCAGTAATGCTGGAGTGAGGGCTCCAAAGTTAGGAGAGTTAGATGAGGCTGAACAGATAAACAGAAATGAGGATTGTAGAAAGAGTCATGTCATTATTCATACAAGCAATGGTTTTGCTCTTGCTACAACATTTAAAATAGATTGAGGAAGAAGGCGAGAGTGAAGGCAGGAGGAAGAGATGCTAAGCTAGACATCCAGTAGGAGGTGATGGTGGCTTCAGTCACAGCAGTAGAACTGGAGAAAAGTAGACAGATTTGGGGAAGAATAGTTATTGGATATTGGGATACAGAAAAGAGAAAGGATGCAAGGATGGCATACATATTTTGGGTGGGGGCAATTTGACGAATTAAAGTAAGAACCTTAGGAGGAGAAACAGGTTTTAGGGAGAAGTTAATGAGTTTGATTATGAATATATGACATCTCAGGCCCCTGTGACTTGAACCAATGAACTGTGTAGTAGGTAGCTGGTAATACAAATCTAAAGCTCATGACAGATACAAGGGGCTAGAGATAGTCTTGGGGCGTATAAACATTTGTAGGATAATTAAACCAGAGGAGTGGATGACCTTATCCAGAAAGAGAGAAGAGAGGGAGCCTGTATTTAAAAGCTTAGGGAATAAAGGAGTTTGTGGTGGGAATAGCTGTCCAACACCAGTACGTTGGACATCAGTATAACTAGGTTACAGTTCTGGCTTTGCCACTGCTCATAACTATGCTTTGGGCAGGTGATTTAATTGTTCTCTTTTCATTTTCTTAATCCATTCCAGGAGAAAGCCCTGCCTCCACCTAACTCGTAAGGTTAGTGGTGATGATCTACCTAAGATGCCTTCGTGCTAATCCCTGGAAATTGTGAATCTGTTCGGTTACAGGGAGAAGGAGAGTCAAGCTCGCAGATGGAATTAAAGTTGCGAATCAGCTGACTATAAAATAGGGACATTATCCTGGTGGGCCCAATATAATCACAAGGGTCCTTAAATGTAGAGGAGAGAGACAGAAGAGAGAACCAGGGAGAGAGCAGGTGAAAAGAACTTGGCCTGATGTTACTGGCTTTGAGGGTGGAGGAATGGGCCATGAGCCAAGGAATGCCAGCCACTCTAGAAGCTTCAAGGCAAGAAAACCGATTCTCCTCTAGGGACTCCAGGAGGAATATAGCCTGCCGACACCTTGATTTTAGCCCACTGAGACCCGTTTTGGACTTCCGACTTCCAGAACTGTAAGATAATAAATGTGTGTTGTTTTAAGCCACTAAATTTGTGGTACAGCCGCAACAGGAAACTAATACAGGTGTTGGGCAGATGAAATCAGATTATGAATGTGAAATAGTTTTAAAGACAGCAAATGTATATACAAATGGACTTGCTTATGATGGCGTGTTTATGTGTGCCTCTAATAACTTCAGTGACACATGTTGAGCACTAGGAGTGCGTGAATTGTTCCAGGTGTGGTTGATTAAAACATTAGACTCTTAAACTGTTCCTAAGTAACAGGGAAAATGACCAGAAGACAAATGCACATAAGTAAACAATTAGCCATGATAATTCCGGTATTTAGATATCTGTGGAGTGCTAAGTAGTACGTCAGAGTGGTTGTGGTAAGTGAAGACAGCTTCTCCACCCCAAGCAAGGACTGTCCACATTCCAGGCCCCCTTTCCAGCTAGGAGGAGCTTGGCTGTACCTGCAGCAACCTGTGCTGGAGTCTTAGACGAGCTTGGGCCTCATGCTCTTGACCTTGAAGAGATTAAAATGTGTATTTGAAGAATATGCAAGAAGTTTTCTATTCTCATCACTTCTTTTAAAAGCCCATATTATGAAAAGAAATATATTGCAGACGGTGACACAGACTTCAAGAAATGCTCAAGGTGTACGGGTGGCTGAGCTGGGCGTGACTTCTGCCTCAGGAGGGCTCAGGCTAGCAGGTCACAGAACCTGGCAGGGAGGGGGTGGTCAAGGTCAGGCTGTGGACAATGAAGTGAAACCGACAGTTTTAAGAACTGGACAGAAGAAGGTTCTGACAAGAAAATCGTAGTATGTTGTTAATAGTCAGCTGGTGGAGTTCTTTGCCATGGTCAGCATCAGCCCTGTCTAATCTCAGGTAGAGAGAATGGTAATAATAATAGATTTCCATCTTGAGTATTTAACTGAGTGCCGACTGTTTTCTTAATCAAATTACAGAAATCCTCAAATTATTCTTTAGGTAAGCACTGTGATTATCCCATTTTACAGATGGGAAAACTGGGGCACAGAGAGGTTTATGAATTTGGCCAAGGTCACACAGCTGGTAATTGGTGAGTAGAGTTACATGGGTGACAGGCAAAGCCCTTGACTGGGAATCCAGAACATCGATTAGATAGGAGCAAGTTCCCAGCCCCTGATTTAGTTCCTGTGGCTGAACCTCTGGGGAAAACCTGGCAAAATCAAGAATGGGTAACAGATATAAAGGGGATTACCTAGACGTGGATCTTAGTACAGACAGTGGGGAAAAGACTCAGTCATCAGAACTGGGTGCTTGGAGCACCCTGAGTGTGGAGAAGAAGGCTGAAGAAGCGCAGTTGTCATGGTTGACTAACAAGGGGAGCTGGGTAACATGTCGGAATGTAGGGCCCCAGCTCAAAGCCCCCCGACCCTCTCCCAACTGAGCACACGTCCATGGTTGCTCCCCTAAATAGCTCCGCCCAGAGACTTCATGTAAGCATCCTGGTGCTTGCCTGTCCATCCAGTCAGAGTCAGGCATGTCAAGCTAGTGTGTCACCAGCTGAACTGTGGGGCGAACTCTCCCCCCAACAAGAAAGAACCCAAAGGGATTCCAATGAAGAGGGGGAGGGAAAAGGAGGAGGTTCTAAGCCATCAGTGGGACAGGAGCTCTGTAGCCCATTTCATAAAACTATGAAGAAAGTAGGATGCCCTTTGTAAGAATTGTGCGAACCGAGTCCAAAACTGCGTCGTGTCTTCCCCTTATAATACTGTTACTATGGAAAGTTATTATCTGTGTGTCTTTAAAGACTTTAAAATGGAAATAAACATTTCCCCCAAATCAGCTGTCATCATCAAAATGAGAATCTGTCTTACTGTTAGAAATTCTGAGTTAAAAAAGTTTCTATTTCTAAAACTAAATGCTGATGAGAGCTATACAGTCCAAAATAGAAATGTTTTTTTCTAAGCATAAACATCTGAAGTTTGAGTTATAGTTAGCTGGTCCAGTATTGCATAGAAAAGACTGTTAATGACACACACACAGAGTGAGGATAAAGATATATCTTTGACTCGTTTTCTGAATTATAACTATCCATCTTTCTAAAGTATTAAACTAAAGATCTCCAAAGGATGCTATTTGCCTCCAAAGATTCATCACCTTTACTGGATATGTCAGTGTTGATCACAGGATTGAGGATTTTAACCATCCACATTTTTGATCAATTAACTGAAAGTATCTTGAACCAGGTGAAGCCAAAGTTGAATAAAACGCTCTCCTTGTTGTAACAGTTTGTGATACCGGCTTCATTTGCAGGAAATTAAAGGAGCACCATTCTTTTTTTTCCTTGGCGATGATGTAAAACTGAGTTTACGTAAGAAGATTATTCAGTTGAACATTTCAGAAAGGTAAATAATGGTAACTTACAGAAAAATTGAATTATCTTACAGTGTATGAGGAAAGTTCAGTTGTAAAGAACTTCATTGCTATGGTCTTTTTCCACCAAAGTGAAACTGTTTGGATGTGTGGATCCTATCATTTCTATCAGAGTGAGGTTCCATTGCAGATGATGAAAAGAACAGTGGTTTTAAATGCGTTTAGTTCGGCATTTGTTTTCTCAAATATGTTTGGAATAACATTATGGAGCACATTTAAACAAGCTGAGAACAAGCACTCTAAGCAGGAGAAAGATGAACATTCTAGTAGTCATCAAGTTAGATGTTCTGGAAACAAATAAGGTGTCCCTAGTCCCAAGGGCAGTCAAGCTTCTGCTCAGTGGGCTGGTCTTTTGCACGTTGAGTGGGAAATGGCAAGAAGTCACACTGGGTGTCTGGCCTGAGAAATGCTGCCCGATGGATATGAGCAGGAAATTGGAGGTACTTACATTTTGGAGTTTGTCTAAATCTTACTCTAAAGAAGGACTCCATCTTTCTTTTTTTAATGGAGACACGTTTGAGAGATGTTTTCTGGGAAAAGAAATTCTTTGAGAGTTGAGAAATCAAAGAATGAAAGGCAAGAAAGCTTTCTAAAATCAGCTTAAAGTAATGCTAGTCCACTGGAAAAATTGGATGACTAGTTAGCTAACAATCTCAGGGGTGTGATAATTGCATGAGAAGCCAAGTATATTTTCAGAACTTTTAGCTCAAAGAGCCCTTCTTAGCCCCGTGAGCAGGGTCTTTCCTTGCTAGTCACTGTCCATTCAGGCCTCCACAGACTTTTTAATAGACTGAGAAGGTCCTTCTGCTCTCTTAGATCATCCTGGTAAACCCTTTTAACTGAGAACATTTCTGCTCACTTAAACCTCAACTTGATTCTGATTTCTTTTAGAGTCTGGAGACAAGGGTTAATTCATAACAATGACTTCCTCATTGGGTATACCTCACCTCTCACTGACAGCAAGTTGCTTTGTACAGTATAGAAGAAATATAGGAGGTGATAAATCTCTATCTGGAGGAGCCAGCTACTTAGCTGAGGAGAGGACAATGCACTTAAATTCTTGGTGCACAATATAGGACATTACATAAAACTAAATGGTCATCTATGTCCTGAAGAGCAAATGCTGTGAAAACTATAAAGAGAGAATATTCGGAGAGTTGGGGAAGACTTTCTGGAAATGATGGTTCTTGGACTGGGCTCTGAGGGCTGGTTTTGAGGAGTGTGAGGGACGTTTCAGCTAAAGAAATCCCACAGCAGTGGGGCACGTGGGCACAGGAATCTGTTAACTGTGAGAAAATGGTCTTTGGGGTCCAATTGCCCTGGGTGTGTTCCTGCCCTGCCAATACTAACAGCATTCTGTCCTTGGACAAGCTCCTTAAATTCCAGAAGCCTTAGTTTTCTCATCTGTTAATGGATGATGACAGTAGAATCTACCTCCTTTGTGGTTTGGGATCAGGAATAAATGAGATCATACATATATAAAGTATTTGACATAGTACCTGATAGACGCTACATGTGTAATAAATGTTAGTTACTGTTATTTCTTAGTCTGTATTCTACTCGATAGTCATCTTCTCAGTATTTGATAATGGTTTAAAACACCTCTATTTGTACATCGCTTCTCACTTAGCTTCCACTGAACTCTTGCCTCCTCTTTGACGATGGCTCTTCCATCCCTTGGAAGACCTCCGCTTGGCCCCTTTTCTCTTTCTTTTGGTGACCTTTTCACTCCCATGTCGCTAAGAACTGCCTATGTGGTGGGTAACTGCTCCAATCTGCCTCTCCCCGAACCTCTCTCCTGATGCACATTTCTAACCACTTGCTGGACATTTCCACTTGGACATCCCACTGGCATTCTTACTCAACATATCCAAAACAGAACTCCTTGAACTGCCCTTTGCTTTTCTAGGCATTTCTTTCTGCTTAAAATACCTGCCTCTTCCCAGCTGGGTCTTTTAAGTTTCACATTTACTCTCTAAGATCCAGCTGAGCTCCCAAATTCTTCTTGAAGTTCCCCCTCATCTGTTGCAGTATTTGTCAACTTTACCTATTGTAGTGTTTAGACACGTTTTGTCTCTTCGACTAGACCATGAGGTCCACGAGCACCGGAACCATATTTTACTTCTTTTCTCCTACCATCTCCATCCCTGCTTCCCTGCCTACTTCCTAGCACTGTGTCTTCCATGTAGTTGCTGTTCAACAAATGTTTCTTGAATGAATGATGCAGTGGGAAACATAAAGCCATTTAATTTTAAGCAAGAGAGGGATATTGATGAACATGGTATTTCAGGAAGATGAAACTGATACAATTACATGAAGGATCTGAGCTAAATTTTCAGAGTATTTGAAACTTACAAAAGGAAGTAAAATTATTTCAATAAGACCTTGAACCCAGTTTATCCATTAGACATAGGGAAGCTCTAGAAAAAGCCTTTGAAATAGAGGTTAAAGGGGATTCTTCTAATTTGTATCTTCTCTCCTACTGATGTGCATAGGTTAGTATGTTCCCTTTAACTGATGCTAAATAAATGTGTGTAATAATTATCAAACCTTATTGATATTCCCAGATATGATATTTACATTTCTAGATGACCTAGTATGATAGAGAACTATAAGTCAAATTGCATACCTAAATTCTTAATTACATGAATACTTGCACTCAGAGACACACTTTATGATTCAGAGGATATCAAATTAAGTACAATGATCCGTGGCCATTTTGCTAGTTTTCACTTTTCGTTTGTTCATTATCTTTAGGTTCAGTGCAGAGTTTTGCTATGGAAAATGTCATTAGTAGTATAATTGAGAATTACATCTATACTCAGCAATCTTGAAAGCCTAACTGCTAATTTTCTTAGCATTCTCTTTGTCTTATTGGCTTGTTCTGGTCCTTCTAAGAGCATTTCACCATTAAGTATGTGAATTCTTGAATACAGATTGTGCGTGTTGCATATTTGACTCAAAAGCACAGAATCAAAACTGATCCATGAGGGCAGGTTCTGGTTTACACAAAGGACAATGTAACTATGACAGAAGGGAAATTTTTCTCAGAGAGAATATTTTTTATTATTTAATTTAAAGATGTTGAAGTGTATAATTACTTGATGTATCTAAGTGCCCTCCTAATAACGTCAAAATAATAAAATCTCTACTTGGTTCATATTACTCGGTATGCAGCAGAGAATAATGCTTATCATAACAACTTTTCAAATACACATTGACTGGTGACATGAGGAAGGCAGAGTTGGTTCCATGTGGACATTCTTTACAACAGTGACACAGACAGCTTATTCATCTTTCCCTGTACCCAGTGTGAAAATATTATTCATCTCTGTTATGGACGCATATAAGTAACTTGTGATTACTCTGAAACAGAACAAATTTTCCAGGATACTAGCTTTTCTTCTCTTTTTTCTTTTTATTCTTGAGCTTTTTAGTGCATCACATATTCTTATTATGATGAAAAGACAAAGGGTCAGGATGCAGGCTTGAAAGGAACACCAGAAAACTTTCTTTTACTGTGGGAAAAAATTGAAGGCAGTAGCTAAATAAACTTTGGGATTTTTTTTAATGCATCAGCCTCCCATTTTTGAAAGCAAGAAAACATGAAAGGAAGCAGCCAAACAAGAAAAAATAATACTTTATTTGTAGCAGGAAATTTGTCCCAAAATTGCAGCATGGAACTCTACAGAGCTAAGCTGAAATAAATGGAACAGTGCTTCTCTGTAGTAGTTTTCTTTTGCTTCTTTAACCTTGACTTAAGACAGCACAGATTTATCTTAAGTTCTGGAGGTTAGAAGTCCAAATAGGTCTCACCGGGCCAAAATCAAGGTGTTGACAGGGCGGAATTCCTTTCTGGAGACTGGGGGAGAATCTGTTTCCCTGCCTTTGCCCGTTTCCAGAGGCTTCCTGCATCCCTTGCTCCATGGCCTCCCACCATATTCAAAGCCAACCATGGTCAGTAGAACCCTTCTCGTTTTGCATCACTCTGCCTTTGACTCCTGTGCTTCCCTCTTCCACGTTTAAGGACCACTGTGATTCCATTGTGCTCACCTCAATAATCCAAAATTGTCTTCCTATCTAAGTCAGCTGGTTAGCAACTTTGATTCCATCTGCTGCCTTAGTTTATCTTTCCCATAACATGTTCGCAGGTTTGGGGGATTTCGATGTAGACATCTTTGGGGGGTGGTGATTATTCTTCCTGTCACAGTCTGTCCTCTGGCCTGCAAAGATTCACATCCAGCCCATATCCATAATACATTTACCACATCCCAAGATCTCCCAAAGGCAGTCCAAAATCAACTCAAAGTCCAAAATCTCATAGCTCAAAAGTTCCAAGTTTCATTATGTGCATTTGAGTACACTGGCATCTTGTTAAAAGGTAGATTCTGATTTACTAGGTCTGGCAGGGCGTGTTGGGGTGGGGTGGGTTGGGGTTTAGGGTGTGGATGTCTGAGATTCTGCATTTCTAACAAGCTCGCAGTGATGTGGATGCTGCTGGTCCATGGAACACATTTTAAATAGCAAGAATTTACCTTCTTTTCCAAAAGCCCTGGTGGGGATTCTTGTTAAACCTTTTGAGCATTTGAGATTTGGATTTAGACTCTTGGATTGACTACCTACAGCCTGTCTTTGGCAGATTTTTAACGCAGCGGTGTCTGGTGGACACACACACACACTCACATACAGACAAGAAAAGAGAGGAAGGAAGGGAAAGAAGGAGGGAGAGAGGAAGAAAGAAAAGAAAAAGAAAAAGGATAGTAAACAACAACAAAAAAAGTAGTTTATACTTCCTGCATGTTTACCGTCTGCCAGGCACTGTTCTAAGAGCTCATTCAAGCCTCAAAATCAATTAGGTCCTATTATTATTCTCAATTCCCTTGTCGTGAGGAAAGAGAAGTTAAGTAACTCACCTAAGGTCACCTAGCAGATGAGTGATGAGGAGAGGCCAAAGCCTGTGCCCAAGCCTCTCACTCCAGAGTGTGTGCTCTTGGCCGTGCCTTAGAACTGTCATAGCTCTACCACCATCGTTGCTATCCTGCAGTGGATGTCCTAGCTCCACATATAGGTCAAGTTGATGAGGGCAGTAGCTTAAGCCATGCACTGCCACAGCAGATTAGGAAGGCCATCCTCACCTCTCACCTGTCTGGATGCAAGGAGAACTGGAGAGAAGAGACCACACCCTTACCCTCAACACACTTTCTTCCTCTGAATGCTCTACCCACTTGAAGGGCTGTAGTCTACGTAGTTTCTTGGAATCTGACCAGTTAATTACAGTGCAACTACCCCTTTGAGAGTGGACCAAGCTGCTGTGGTTGTCCGGATATGGTGGCCTTGGTTCCCCCATCAGGTGGTCTGCTTCTTTAGGGATGAGTGTCCCCCCTGGCAAGCTGAATTAAGAGCTCAAGAATTTCTGGTGAATAGGGAGAAAGTAGATACCAAGAGAGCCCACTGGGTCAGAGTTGAACGATTCTCATCCAAGAGAAAGACTCAGCAGCATATCAGCCTGCTTCTTGCTGTTTAGGATCCGTTTCACTGGGATCTAGGTTGGACCATCAGCTCTCCATAAGTAGCAATTTTAATAGGACTGTGGCCATAGCTTTGAGAACAGACTCTCTGCTGTATTATGTCTTATGATGGCTACCCTTCATGCCATGCTGGCCAAGAGCAAAGAACTGCTTACTTGCATATATTAGAATCCAGAAAAGGGAACACACGTAGCTTCTCTCCCTTGGTTATCCTAGAAGCTAATTTAGGTAGAGATGCCCAGGCAAGGAATGGCACATATATGGCTCCTGTTTTACCGCCATCCTTTCCTGTACTTATGGGAGATGTTCACAGCATTGCCTGTGGAGAGAAGAGTTGTTGAACTCATAGGTAAACTCTGATCTGTTAGTAAAGGATGCATGGAAGATGGAAGAATATTACTACAGTTAGATTCCTTTTCATAGGCTTACAATCTCACTAGGCTTCTGTTAAACTAGAATATTCTGTCCCATACTTTTTAAGCATAGCATCAGGCATATATTTTTTACTTCATTAGCCCTCACTGGTTGTCATCATACAATTCAGCTCAGAGTCACATATGTCTTTTGGCATTCTCAACATTATTATGTTCAAAGTTGTTTTATTTCCCTATCTAACAAATTGTGGATAGTGGTCATGTCTTACTTTAAATATGCCTCTTAATACTTTGAACAATAATATGCCCCTTAATACCTTGAACTGATGCTAGCTTCTAAGTCCTTGTTAATTGATTGACTTTTAGAGACTCATGGAAATCAGTGAGGTTACTCTTAGACAGTGATTCTCAACCCTGATCACTCAAGAGAGTTAAAAACAAATCCATATCCATGCTCCAACCCAGAACAATTGAATCAGATTCTCTAGTGTTCAGGTCTAAATCCTCCATGGGTTAAGGCTCCTCAGATGATCCTAATGCACAGTCAAGGTCAAGGATTTCTGCATTAGATGTAGGCAATTTGTGGACAGGAAGGTTTAGCAAAGCCCAGCTGCTTTGGTAGTTGAATAGGAAATACATATTTGGTTTTGTTTCTCCTTTTTTTTTCTTTTTTTTTTTGCTGAGGAAGATTGTCCCTGAGCTAACATCTGTTGCCAATCTTCCACTTTTTGCTTGAGGGAGGTTGTCCCTGAGCTAATGCCTGTGCCAGCCTTCCTCCATTTTGTTTGTGGGATGCCACCACAGCATGGCTTGATGAGTGGTGTGTAGGTCCGTGCCCAGGATCCAAACCTGTGAACCCCGGGCCACTGAAGCAGAGTGTGTGAACTTAATCACTACGCCACTGGGCCAGCCCCATGTTTCTCCATCTTAAGGCATAGGGAGGTTGGGAGGAGAGAGAGGTGATGAATGTCCCAGCACTGCCCTAGGCTTATCGTAGGTGGCAGAGGGCTGGTCAGCAGGAGTGTCATCATAGGGCTACAATCCAAGGACATTTTCCTCCTGCTCCAAGGACCCAAGGGCATTGCTGTGGACGTCTGCTACCCTAGAAAATGCCAAGTGCTGTGGATAAGAGAAGCTTGACTATATGAGATTCCTTTGGCATTCCAAATGAGCGAAGGAGTACCTGCATCATGGCTTTCCTCTTTCCTTTTTCTTTCCCAGCTGCCAGCAGGTTGGACTCTGCCCCTTCTCTCTCTCTTGCAAAGGTCTCTGACTGACCTGATGTTAAAAACGTGGAGGTGTTTTCTCATGCCACACAACTCACTCTTCTCCAGAGGCTTTCTTCTTTCCTCCTCTGTGACGCTGAGAGCTCCTGCTTCCCCTCTGCCCTGTATTTCTGCTTCTAACACTCCCTCCATCTGGTTCCTTCTTAGCCCTCAAGCCTCAAATCTTAGCTCTTTGCTCTCCTTCTTATTTCTCAAAAGGCTCATATAGTCTCAAATCCTTCAACAGGCATGTTTTGGAAATTATTTCTTGAACTCCTATCCTTCACCTTGGCTTCATTGTGCATTTGCTTCTACTGATGTAGTTTTCACGCTCAAATGTCTCATTCCCTCAATCATGGGTCTAAAACATGAACTTTCCCTTCAAACTTTCCTTTCTTTCCTGTTTCTACTAGTGGTACCAATATTTTGTTTCATCCATGCAGAAACAAGCCAAACTAAAACAACTCAAGCAAGTAAAATAACAAAACACACAACATCAAACTGAGTCATATTTACCTTCCAAAACTTGTACAATAATAAACTGTTGACTTTTTCTTTCTTCTGTATTCTCACTCCTTTCTTGGTCTAAGACCCCCAGCATTCTTATTTCTCTCTAAGGGGTCTCTCTTCTTTTTGTGTCTTCCTCTAAATGCTCCTTAACACTACTCAATTAATCTCACTGAGACTCTGACACTTGCCTGCTGAGTCCACCCCTCTGGGGAGGGGATCCCAAGGCAGCTTCTAAGGTAACGGTGATTTTCTTTTTCTTCAGTTGGATGGAAAGTACAATGACTGTTTATTAGTATTCTTTAAACTACACATATGTTATATATGCTGTTTTGTATATGTGATACTTTTAACTAAAATAAATTACAGTCATTTTTTAAAAAGAGTCCAAACTATGTCTTATTGCCTTCTAGAGCCTCAACTTGAACTACCCAAATTGGCCATCAGCTAATCCCAAAGAAACTATCCACTGTCTTTCCCACAGCTTGACTATAGTAACCTTCCCCTCCAGCCACGTTGATTCCTCCAGTCCCCTCACTTCCCACGTTCGTTTCCTCTTCTGAACTTTATTCCCACTCTGTTTCTATCTGAGAAATTCTATTTCTTCTTCAATCCAAGATTTATACCTTCCTTCATCTTTTACAGCAAATCTTGCCATATACTCTCCCCTCTCTTTGCCTGGAACTCTTCCTGATCTTTACAATCTCCAGATCCTTGTTTGGTCACATACTGTGCTATGGTCTACTTGACTATTTTGTTTGTCTTTTAGTTTTTATTATCTTTCCTCAGCTAGAATATAAAATCCTGGAGGGTTGGCCGTGAATCTGTTGCTACTTTGTTTTAAATATGCTGGAGAATGCTGTTTTTGTTTAGTTTAGTCATGTTGAGTGTCGAAATAATCCAGAGAATGTTACTGTAAATGTGGAGCAAGCCAAAAAATGTTGAAGGCCAGATATAATCTTTGAGTACTGAGAACAATGGCCTTTGAAAATGACTTCAAAGCTCTACCAAATGTAATAATCCTGCAGGCAAAGTCACCTTTTGGAACATTTTGCTCAGAATCACTTGTGCTAATGTTATGTTTATAGCACACTCTGGAAAGATGGGCTAAAATTGCCATATGGTGCATGTTTAATCTATTCTCTGCTTAGCATCAAATCAGCTTTCTTCCATTTTAAATTTCCACTTTTAGGTTCATTTTCATCAGCTTTTTTGATAAATGTGGCACATGGCTTGGTTTCTGAGTTTTGTACTTTTTTTCTTTATTATTTTCATCTAGGAAAATTACTAAAAGGAGTCCAGGAAAGTGATCATATTCTCTCTTGCCACGTGTCCTTCTGATTAACAGGCAGCTTTTAATAATGGCTGAAGCTTTTAACTTACCTAAAGCTGAAAGTTGATGTACAAAGTGTCTTCTGTTTTGATGTTTATTTTAATGCTTTCTTATTATCATTTCAAGTAATATTTTATGATTTAAGATGAGGATTATCACGTCAAATGTATGCTAATTATGTTGTGACTCAAATATTCACAGTTTATTAATTGAAATCTGCACATTTATGTTAAAATCCATTATTTTCATCAGAGATACAATTAAAATCAGTTAAGTATTGGAATACATTTTAATAGTAAGATTTATCTACTAACATATAATTTGGATTGTAAGAAGTTACTAGAATATCCTCTTTACTCTCTGATACACACACACACACACACACACTTTTTGATAGAAAGAAATTGAAATTTAAGATGTACCAACTCTACAACTTTCTCTCCATCCCCTCAAAAAAAGAGCATTGTGTAGGCAAGTTTAGGTGAGATGTCTATCACTTAAGCATAAACTATTTCAGAACGCATAAGAGTTGAAAAACCCAGTCCAATAAATTACCCAAATCTAGCAAAATTTTAATACCAAAACCTGGAAGAGACAGTATAAGAAAGAAAAGGAAACTGCAATGGATTGAATGTTTATGTACCCCCCCAAATGCATGTTGAAATCCTAACGCCCAAGGTGATGGTATTAGGAGGTGGGGCCTTGGGAGGTGATTAGGTCATAATGGTGGAGCCTCATAAATAGGATTTAAAAAGGGACCCCAGAGAGTGCCCTCACATCTTCTGCCATGAGAGGTGCAATGAAACAGCCATCTCTGAACAAGGAAGTGGGCCCCCTGCAGACCCTGAATCTGCCGGTGCCTTGATCTTGGACTTCGTCCCCTCCAGAACTGTTCTTTGTGAGCTACCCAGTCTGTAGTATTTTCTTAAAGCAGCCCAGACTAAGACAGAAAGAAAACTGTAGACCGTGTCCACTAATGGAATGGTTAATATTTTTGAGCACTTACGGTTCTCTAGGTACAATGATAAGCCTTTTTCAGAGGTATAGAGACGTTAAGTAATTTGCCAGGAATCACCTCCTTACCTAGCAGTAAAATTATACTTAAAATCCAGGAATATCTGAAATCAGAACCCACATGAAATTAATGAAATATTATTTTTGCTTCCTGAATACAAGTGTCCTAAATAAAATATTGGGAAAAAATAGAATCCGTAAGAATACCAAAGAATAACACAAAATAACCAAGTAAGTTATTCTAGGAATAAAAAGATCCTTTGACATTATTAGTAAATCAACTTTTAGGTTCTGTCATGAATTTTATTACTCATTTAAAGTAATGAGAAATAACTAACCCAAATCAACAGCATCATATTTAACTAGAATATTAGGCACAGTCCAGTCAAGGTTAAGAAGAGCTATCTTTACTGGTATTCACCTTTGTTCAAATGCAGTAACACCACAAAAGAAACATATCCATATAGAAGTCCGGATTCGGATTAATCTAAATTTTCTCCAGAATTTCCCTGTTATTAGCTTGTAGCCTAATTTGCCCACATCAAAAACCTTAATCTCTTCATCTATACAATGAGGATAATAACAGCACTCATTTGTGAATTTGGGGAATTAAATAAAATAAATAATAGATTGCCTTTAGCACAGAACCTGACTAAAAGTAAGAGTTCAATAAATGTTAGCCCATTACTAGTAAGTGCAATGATTATAAAGCTTGAGAATAAAGATTAAACTTGAGCTTAATAAATAAATATTAAAAAATCACTCTCTGTTTTATGTAACAGCTACAAGGTCCTTTTTCTTGGCTAGATTCTCTCTCTAGAGCAGTGCTGTCCAATACAGCTTTCTGCAATCTTGGAAATGTTCTGTGCTTTCCAATGCGGTGACCGCTAGTCATGTGTGGCCAAAGAGAACTTGAAATGTAGCTAGTGTGACTGAGGAACTGAATTTTTAATTTTTTAAAATTTAAATCAGAATACCAACAAGTGGCAAGTGGCTACCATACTGGAAATTAAGCTCTAGAGGATGTCATAAATTCACAGGGCTTTATTTGCTATTGTTATGCTGATGATTCCCAAATTAACTCTCCAGGCCCAAACCCTACTCTAAACTTCATTATGTATCCTGCGTACCCATTTGCCTGCTCCTCATCTACCCCTGCTTGAATATCTGGGGTTTTCTCAGTTGCCCCTTGCACTTTGCAGAGACAAACTTGAACTCAGGAATTGCTCCCATTGATATTCGAGGAAATATAAAAATATAAAGAACATTCACTCTAAAAGAGACGATTTGTCTCCCAATATCCTTCCTCTCTTCATTCTTTAGTGATTTGAATCCCCATTTTTTGGGGACACATTTTCTGCAGGATTCCTTGCAGTTAGTGACTTCCAACAAGTGTGGGTAAAAGGAGGTAGGCTCTCCTGTTTCCCTATCCCAGGGGTTAGAATTGATGGCCATATTGGAGCTGAAGGAAAAACCAAGCTCAGGAGATACCCGAGTGGTCAGCTGGAAGGAGCTTAGATTCGTGGAGTAGCCGTAGCAGCATGGAACTGCCTATCTCTTTATGTGAGATGTAACACATTTCTGTCTTGTTTATGCCACTAGTATTTGGGGTTTCTTTGAAATAAACACATGAACCTAATCCCATCCTTAGACAACTATAGGAGCCACATTATGAAAACGTTAAGGACATTAAAAAATTGAATAAATGGAAAGTCATTCAAAATAACAACAATAATGATCATCATCATTACTAATGTTGATTAGCACCTTACCTGGCTGATTATAGTAAGTACTAAATAAATTTTTGTTTATCTTGGCAACAATAAGTACTTGTTGAACGAATGAATGTTTCTTTGAGAAAGATAGAGATAATGCATTCATTCAACATATAGCTGCTGAGTATCTGAAATGCCAGTTTTATTCTGCAGGATAAAAATGAAACAAAATAAAACAAAGACAAAACCAAAACAGGGAATTGAGATCCTGGTCCTCAGTATATTTCTTTTCGTTGATGATTTTCAAGTGTTGATTACAAGAGTTAGCAGGGATAAACTTTCAATTTAGAAACAGCATTTAAAAAATTATTCTCTATGAAAGCTAAACAAAAAGTTGTCACACCGTTCCAGTCCTGTAATATTTTCACATAACTTTAAAACAAATAAATTATGAAATGAATATGGACAGAATAAACTAGACAGGACAAGCTTATTGCAAATATCATCGTGCATCAACAATAACTGTAATGTGAGAATAAAGAAATTTAAGAAAATTTCCTAAATTTTAGCAAACATGTATTATGACAAAGTTCTGTGCCAGGCACTGGTCTAAATGCTTTATATACGTGTAGTCCTGAGGGAATTGCTATTATACTTATCACTCTCACTTTACAGATAGGGTAACTAAGACCCACAAGAAACATGGCCAGGCTCAGACATCTGGTAAGTAGAGAGGCTGAGTTTCAGACCAAGGCCCTCTTGCTCCAGAACTGGCATTCCTAACTCGTTACACCGTATTGAACAACACAATCCTTTCTGCCTCCGTGTTACTGACGTGCCCAGCACGAAGTAAACTGCCATCCCATGGAATAATACTGTCACAGGAGAATGCTCCTCTAGACTAGGAAAGGTGTTGCTATCAGAATTCCAAGTGGTTCGTGTATAATTAGAAAACTCCTTCGTTCCCCTCCTTCCCAATGCTGGAATATCTCACTGGGAAAACAGTACAACTGTGTGAGAATCACTTCCCTAAAAGAAACTGTAACAGGAAACATCAAATTTAGATGAAAATTTACATCTCCTTTTAAAGATTTTTTCCTGCATTATTTATCTTTTATTGTCCTGAAATCACTAGATGATTAGTTCGGAATTTATATGATGATAAAAGTAGCCCCTTATTTCTTTTAAAAATAATGACGTTGTGATTTGTATTGTAAACAGGGAGAATGAATGGCATTAAAATAAATGCTAAAATCAGGTATGATTGTAATAGTCCTATGTGAGAATAAAATGTATATGAAGTGAATAAATGAACAAAGTTGAAATATTAATTTACTTGCCATACACATGCAGAGTATTTTGATAATCAAAAAGTGAATGTTGCACAAAATTAATTAAAGGCTGTCCAAACATAGTTAATTTTAGATTAAAAATCATAATCTGCAATTACTGGTGATGTTTTCTAAAAATTGTTTGATAATGATGACTTAATCTTCCAAAATATTCCCTTAAGTATTAGAACTGTAGTTTCTGATTTCAGTTCCAAAGGTGGAATGTGGTATAAGATCCTAAGACAAGTATGGGAAGCCCTGTATGTGAGTGACTTATGTCCCCAGATGCATAAATATTTGGAACACGAATGATTTTGTGATTGAACGAATATCATAAATGTTGATGATGATCCCGAACTAATTTACCAAAGCCCACTGAACACCAGTGGACCACAGCGAACTAGGTTTCATGAGCTCCTTTGCCTTCCATGTGGTTTCTCTACTGTTGAGAGTTTCTAATATACTCTAGATACAAGTCCTTTATCAAAAATGTATTTTGTAGGGGGCTGGCCCCGTGGCGCAGCAGTTAAGTTCACACGTTCCGTTTCTCGGTGGCCCGGGGTTCGCCGGTTCGGATCCTGGGTGCGGACATGGCACCGCTTGGCAAGCCATGCGGTGGCAGGCGTCCCACGTATAAAGTAGAGGAAGATGGACGTGGATGTTAGCTCAGGGCCAGTCTTCCTCAGCAAAAAGAGGAGGATTGGCAGTAGTTAGCTCACAGCTAATCTTCCTCAAAAACAAAACAACGTTTTCTCCCAGATTGTAGCTTTTTTCTTCATTTCCTTAACCAGTCTTTCAAAGACCAGAAGTTTTAATTTTGATAAAGTCTATCAATTTTGAAAAGTGAGTTATATTTTTGATGTTGTAACTAAGACATCTTTGCCTAAATCAAGGTCATAAGCATTTTTTCTGAGGTTTCTTCTAGAAGTTTTATAGTTTAGGTTTTATATTTATAGTTTAGTCTGTGATCTACTTTGAGTTAATTTTTGCAAATGGTGCAAAAACAGAAGATTATTATTAATCTACATGTACATATTTGAGAAGAAGTCTACCCTGTGTTACTATATTTTGTGTACTACCCCAGTGTAGTGCAAAGTATGATGCTGTTATTTTTAAGTGTTTTCTCATTGCAAGGATTATGAAACTATTCTTTGAGTTAATAATTATACCCGTTTCAAAGATGAGGGAAATGAGGTACAGAGAGATCCTGCAGCTTATAAGTGGTAGATGGTAACAGCAGTGGAGTCACTTTATCTCACTCTAAAAGTCATATGCTGTCCAGTGTTGTAAAAAGGAAATTGTTTTCAACAGTAAAGTTCCCATGTGAATGGCCTGTACACATCACAAATAAACGTTCCTTTCCACGTCTACCTCCCCATTGGAACCTGGGGCTCTGGACCCCAGATCCCCGCTATCCTCAGTCCCAGCATGACCCTTGGTCCTCATGCCCTGTGAATGAGTAAACTGATGCTCTGTTGAAAGGGTTCAACTGGTGAATGGATAAGCAAACTGTGGCGTGTCAACCAAGTGGAATACAATTCAGCAATAAAAAGGAATGATGCACACAAGGTGGATGAATTTCAAATGCGTTGTGCTGGAAGAAGCTAGCCTCAAGGGCTACATTTATATGACATTGTGGAAAACGGACAGAAAATAAGTCAGTGGTTGCCAGGGGTTGGGGTTGGGGAAGAGTTTATATACAAAGGTGCACAGGGGAATTTGGGAAGGGTTGATAAAATAGTTCCATATCTCGATTATGCTATTGGTAACGCAACTGTATGTGTTTGTCAAAACTGTACACAAAAAAGGTGGATTTTACTTTATGTAAATGATACCTCAATAAACCTGGCTAAAAAGCATAAACTCAGATTTTCAATTAATAAAGCTCCTATTCTGATGAACCAGAGTGGACCAACTGAATCAATCAGCCTGATTCTGCAAAAAGAGTGAGGGGAGTCGCTCAGCTGCAAGTTCCCTTTTCTGAACTCCGGCCCCCTGAGCAGCAGCCAGAACAATTCCTGCCCACAGCAGGCGCCTGGTCAGAGGCACTGAATTGAATTTAGCTGTCATTGAACTGTTACTTCTTCTGGAGTAGGAATACCCGGCAGATTTCACAGCTTTTAAGGGTTTTGCTGTTTGTGAATGAAAAGTAAGCATCTGTTTTTATGAAAAGTATAGTGAGATTTAAAGAAACTTGAAGCAAAGCGTATAGGATCTCGACTTGATGTCTCTACGTGCAAATGTATTTGACAACAGTGATGCTATTTGTCGCCAGAAACCCTGCTGCCTATTAGAACATTTCAGTATAATACCATACCTAGCCTTTGTCTACAAGCCTTTTGTAAGTAGTCTAAAGGGCAATTTGTATGCTGGTGTTCCTCATGTAAATGAGGTCATTATCCTTTTAAAGGTATGAAGTCTCCTGTATGTGATGGAGCTTTCTAAGAAACAGACCTGACCTTTCTTTCCCTCTATTCAGGGGGCCTGCAGAGCCTGCACTCATTAGCTAGAATTTGACTCCATGACATTTTTACTTAATTTTCTTTTTCCTCTATGTTGGACGCATGGGGCCACCATTTATGTTCTTTCTTGACCTGAGATGCTCTCTAATCTCTTTCCAGCTGTGGCATTTGTCATTCAGTCACATCAGGACGTGGTGACCCTTCTCTCCCCACTGCAATTCCCAGCTGTTAATTGATTCGTTTTAGAGAAGGAACTAGACACAGTCCTATGGACTTAGCTCCATTTAATTAATGTTAACCAGAGCTGCGGATAGAAAAGCAATTTCCTCTGGAGTGGAAATGTATTCTTTATGAGGTAGTAGAGGGAACATATAATAATAGTTTTTAAAACCCTTAGTTTTTTTAAGTGCTGTAAATTCAGAATAGACTTTAAAAGCAGTATTTCCCTCTATTAGTATTGATGATGATAACAATAATAATAATTATAAATTTAATAATAACTGGGATTCAAACCCAGGTCTTTCTGATTACAAAGCGCATACTGTTAATCATTATGCTAAGAAATTTTTGTGATAGCTACCAACGGTATGCCAAGGACTGTGCTGATCACTTGTGTTCCTCACAGCCCAGCGAGGCGAGCTTCACTAAGCTGCTTTAATAGAGAGGGGCACTGAGGTTGAGAGAAGTGAAATGATTTAGCCACGGTCGCCCATTCACCATGAGCAGTGTTGGAACCCAGGTATACTCTGACACTCTGGCCCTGCTTTTCATCACTACCTGCACCACGCTGCCTGTAGAGTAAGATGGCACTAGCAAGACCTCCCTGGAAAGCATTGCCAGACACTTTTTAAAGTGTGATCCATGTTATGATTCTGATGGGCTTTGCTTTGAACTTGAAATACTATATTTACAGATTATTAGGACTTAAAATGTAGAACCTTAGAACAGCAGGCAAGCAATGTGAGTTTAAAGGCATTGCTTTATTTCTTCAACTGAGGACATTAATTGATTACTTAATATGTGCATATGAGCTCAGAGAAGGTGCTATCTCTGTCCTCCAGCAATCTATGTAATGTGTGAACAGATAAAGGAGTAAGGGTGGCAGGATAGAGTGATACGTTTTATAATAAAAGTGTGCCTAAGAGCCTTTGAGAACAGAACAGGGCAGCTTATATCAGGTGGGGGCAGGTGGATGGCAGAAGGCTTCCCAGAGCAGGTGATGCCCGGCTGAGCTGTGGGATGGGTAGGAGTTAGCCACCTGAGGGGTAGCTGCATGCCAAACAGAAGGAAAGCTTTGTATGAAAGACAGGGAAGCATACGGCAGTAATGGCAGGGTCAAAAAGTATACTGAGGGGAGTGTTCTTGGCCAGCTTCTTAGTGTGAAGATGGATGGAATAAAAGAACTCCAGCTTATAGCTCCTCCTTTAGTCCCATAGAGCTTCATTTTGTATCTGTGTCATCCCAGGAGCATCTTCCTGGCAGGAGGCGTTGCTGCTTTCAGAGCAGATATTCTGTAGCAGTCATAGAACTTAGTTGCCTGGGAGGGAAACAGGATGGTTCAGGTGTTAGCTGTTAACCCTCCCAGTTCATGAACAGATCCTAGGCTACTTCTGGAACAGGGTTTAGCCCTGCCATGAAATACTCCTACTGTCCTGCTGCTTGCTTCTGGTTAAAAAGATAAAAAAAAAAAAAAAAAAAAAAAAAAAAAAGGAGGGGATTTGTTTCTTTCTGAGCAGGAATGAATACATGTGAACTTTCCTTGTCAAACATAGGCCTTGTCACCTGCGTGCCTGGTATCTAACAATGCATAGGGATCTCTTCATGAATGTTAGTAATTATATTCTAAATACCTGGAAGTATTAAGCATAATTAGCTTTCTGTGACCTGGCATATATAATTATTATAAATAAACCTATTGTAACCATGCTAAATAAAAGACTATTATATGGCTCTTTGCAAGTCAACCAGTAGTGCCTGCTACATGATCATGCTAATGAATCTTTCCCATTCGATTTCTTCCATCACTTTAGAGATTTATGAATTCCTGTCACTTTCTAAAGTCATTTTTCCTCCAGAAATTTGAAAAGCATTCACTTCTGTTGCTCTCTAGTTTTTGTATGGTTTGGAATTTACCCATCAGCATGGAGAGATGGAGAGAGGTATATATATCTATATTTAGATATCTGTAGCTATCTAGATCTAGATAGTAGGAGATAAGCTTCTAAATTGTGTTTTCCCCCAAGTAGCTAATTGTTAACCATTTGTTAAATAGTGTTTCCGTTCTTTATTGATTTGTGATCTCTCTTCTATCATATTTTAAATTCATACATTGGGTGGATTTCTGTGTTGTCAGATCTGTCCTATTGATCTCTCTTTTTTCTTACACAACCACAACATATTTTTAAATATCGTAATTCTATAGAATATTTTGACGTCAAATAGGGCTGAATTTCATTATTATTCTCCTTTTAACTTTTCCATTCTTATCAGAATATGTTCTATTTTTCTTACAGAAAGCCTTTAGAATAATTTCATTAAGCCAAATAAGATTCTGTTAGAATGTTTAGGGAGATGTCTTCTTAAGATAAAAGTGAATTTTTGAGATCTTATGCGTAAGTCGTTTAGGCTTATTGAAAACAGTTCATGTAACCGTCTTAGATAATCTTTGTTCATCCCCATTTCTTTCTCAAGTATATTTGTTTTTCCCTTTTTTCTTTTTTTCAGTTTGAGGATAATCCACTTCTAGAAAAGATAGAATCAAAACTACAAGCGAATAGTTTAGCTTTTTCTGTTTTGTCAGTTAACATTAAAGTATTTTTTTCCATGGTTCAGGCCTATCTCTGCCTCATTCTTTCCATATATAACACAGCTAAAAGGCCTTTTGTTCTGTTTCAGCTTTTTCAAAGCTTCGGTTTTTTTCCGTCTTTTAGTCTTCTTAGAATGGTTCTTATCAGGGTGACTGGCCAGAGTCACTGTGTGCCTTCACCCTGACTCTGCTGCTCTTTCTGTAGTTGATGTATTCTCTCTCAATCTGTGCTTATCAGAGAGTTGTTACGTCATCTTCTCTAGATACCATCCCCTTTTCCTCCTAATTAGGGTAACTTGTTGTTATGCTATCAATCTGGCTTGTGAGACTTTTTTATTCCTCTTGGAGCCATATTTTTTTTACGTCTTTGGCCATGGACTTATAAAATATTTTTCCAGAACTTTATGAACTGCGTAATCAACATATCTAAATACATTTTATGATTTTTCTCTTGGCTGCTGTCATCTTTGGGATGATATATTCACAGCCTCCCAAATTCCCATCATTGCACCTCACTAATGTTTTTCTGGTCAGATGTGAGTCAAAAATGGAAATTTCCATCTCTTTTTCTTCACCCATCTGAAAGATGCTATTGCAAATATCTCAAGAAAAATGTGTGTGATGTTCTTATCACTGGAGAGCCTTGGGGTCTTCCCAATGCTAGATGTCTCCAGGTATAACAAAAATGTGAAATGTGTGATTAATTTGGACAATGTTTGCATGAAGGGAGAATCTGGTACAAACATGACTTGAAAGGACTGGTACCATTGGAGAAGCAGAAAGAAATGACTAGCCTCAGGGTGTAGGTATGTGTATATTGGGTGGAGGGGGAGGGAAGTACACATGTGTAGGGTTAATTTAACAAGCACTGTCACAAGTCTGGACCACAGGGGCATGGAAATGATCTGTTGTCATCTCTCAGTTACTTGCCTCACGGATAATTTGGAGTCACTCTTGCTAACTGTCCTACGGTGCACCAAAGATGGTGAAGTGTCAAGAACCCACCATAATTATAATTATAAAGAAATCTATAGATAATCCTATAAATTATCTCTAATTAAATAAAATCAGACTATATAAAAATGTTCCCTCTTTTCTCTATCCCTTTCCCTGCTTTTCAGAATACTCTTCATCCTTCCAGATTCTGTCCCAGGATGTCCCTCCTTGATGAAGCTTTCCCTGAGAGACCAGGCGGTCTTAGTCAGGCTTTCTTTTGTGTTTCCATCCCTGCATTTTGTATTTTCATTATTTATGAATCTGTCATCTTGATTTTGACCTAAAACCCTCAATAATGGATACTATTCCTTATCATTTTATTATTCTTTATCACTATATTTGTGCTATATTACCTAGTAGGTTTTAGATATATTATTAAAGCATAACATAAATCAACTACATGCTTGAAGGTATTAGGACCACTTGGCCTACATGCACTGATTTGAGAAAGACATGATGTGTCTTAATTTTACATGCTTGCTTTTAGAACTGTCACCACCTGTATAAGTTACAGAGGAGTGTTTGGGGCTCAGTATAAGAAGCCTTTCTAATTATTGGAAATATTCACAAATATAATGAACTGATTTGTGAGTAGTCATCATTCCACCAATGAAAGATCTCAGGGAGCAGAGGATTATTTATGTATATCCATTATGTATGTGTATGGATGAATGGTAGGATGTTAAAAGTAGGCATAGTTTCTTATCCACAGAATACCTGAAAACTGATAAGTATGTGTATTTATGTGGGTGAAGTGGTATCCAGAAGCTATTTTCAATATTCCAGAGGTTAAGGAAAAAGCAAATTTATCTACGACAAATCTTAAGAGCTTTAAAAAGCTTCATAATGTTTTGCTTTTGGCCAGACTTATCAGTTGAATGTGATGACGCTGGTTATCATGTGGACACAAAGCTCCGATTGGCTGTGGTTATGCATTACCTTTGATTTCTGTAAAAATTAAAAACCAGTTATTGTTACTCACTCCAGTTTGTTTGGAAGAGGAAGGATTTCAAAAAATGGAGTCCATGCAGAAAGCACGTTAAAAGGATTTTTGATCATGAACTGAATTAATTTCATTCTGTACATTATTTCATGGACTCTTTTGTTCCCTCCAGTATTTTTTGCATCTCTGAGATAAGGCTGCATCTTACAAAGGTTGGGCCTTGTATTTACTTGCAGTGTTTTTCAAATCTTTCCTAGTGATTCATAAAATCAAAATGCAGTTTATAATCCAGAATGTTTAATAGTCAGAGAAATATGATAATTTGATTCTTAGTGGCTGAGGTGTGAGGACTGTCTGAATCAAGATCCTGTGTTACCTTGATTTCTCTGAGACTCAGTTTTCTCATCTGTAAAATAGGAACAATAGTAATATCTACTTCATAGATTGCTTGTGAAAAATTGAATGAGATGATACTTGCAATGTGTTAACCTTTTTTTCTTATTATATCTGTCCCAACTTGTCTATGCTAGAAAGAGTTAATGCTTCTCCCAAATTGCCAAAATTACCAGTTAAAAAAATTACTGAAAATCTTGGAGGATCTGACATTATTTTATTCTATTATGCAAATAATTTTGACCTTCAGAGATTATTTATTTTGCTTTAGAAGCCTCATTTCTTCTGTGCTGCTAACCAAACAGTTTATTCCATTTTGTGCAACAATTTATAATGAACCTTAAAAGAACTACTGATTATCTTAGAGTTTTTGGCTCAATTACCTGTTTCAAATGCTCGATGACTAAGGAAAGCCTGTCATTTTCTCCTCTCTTGCACACTGGAGTATAACAATAGACTGTGAATAGTGCAAATCAAAGAGATACAAATACCACTCTAAGGGGCCCATTGTGTTTAGTTTGTAGCCTTGTCATATGGCTTTAATTTAGGTCGGCTGATTGATTATGACAGACTGACAGATAGCACATTGTTCCTCTCTTGGAATCTCTAGACACTTTAATATTTCTATTCTTATCTGTCCATTTTGATTCCAAAACTTAAGTGAAATGGAATTACAGCATTCACTTTGTTTTCCTGTGCTAAGTGATTCTCTCTGAAGTGCAATTTTGTGATTAGACGAGATGGCATGCATACACTCAGCTGATGCTGATTTCCCCCAGGGTGCAGAACAGGGAAATTCATAATGAATGGATGTTGTGCTTTGATTTCAAATGGATGGAAAACCTCACCACACTTGGTAGTTTTATTTTAAAAATGTATTTAATTATTCTAAAATTAACAGGAGAATATTAAAATTGAACTTTAGAAAATGGCATTTAAACATAAGTCAAGGGTGCTAACAGCTTATGAATGTTAATCCCCTTCAACAAGAGAAAAAACAAACTTGCCTGATATAAATGGTGGCGGGGGGGGGGAACTTGGTCATTGAAAATCTTTAGTTTAATTATTTCTATTCTTTCTGATTAATTCAAAAAATATCTGAACGCAGCTTGGTATTAGTATTATCAAATTCTAACGTTCCTTATTTTGAAAACTACGGTAATTATTCAACTAATTGCTGTCATAGTATTATAGCTATTTGGTCCTAAAGGATGGCTTTTTTAGGGGGGAGACAAAGAAGCTAGGAGATAATGGTTGGCACAAAGTATTTTCTTTGATGTTTTAAAAACAAATCTTATCCATGAGTCTGAGAGCCCAATTTTAAAGAGGATTTAGCATTCCCCAAATTAGACACATTTTGACCAAACCACGAAAGTAGATGATTGGTACCCAAATCATACCTCTTTACTGATTTACTTAGAATAAGCATTAACCATAATATTGTGAATCTCGAAGTGAGAAACATAATATGCAATTTCCCAGTCTTATTTCAGTTGAACTCCTGTTTATGAGGAATATTCATGCTGGTCAGGAGTCCTTGTGGGCCGTGCTGGTGCGTGGTCATTTGGCTGGAGTTCTCTGATCAATTCCTTCTTCCCACGTTAAAAGTCTTAGCGTAGTGTCCAATATATTGTAGGAGCTCAAGAAATCTTTGTTATTCTTGTTATTATTTTCATTATCTTTCCAACTGAGTAAAAATAATTAATAAGTTGATAGGTGACTTGCAATAAAGCACATTAATTTGGAATAAAGTGCTTTTTATTCAAGATTCAAGGAAAAACAAACCCATTAAAATTTTTAATGTCCTATTATGGTCCAGTTATATGTCTTTGGAACCATCAATAATATTCTTCATGGTAGAAGCGATTCCCTTTCCTGCGTGTTCTATTATCACTTGCCCTGAGGGATGTGATACCCTCAAAGTTGTCCTCACAGTTTTGGACACCTCCCTAGCAGCGATGAATTGCCTACATTTTCAGCATTCACTCTGTCACACCTTGCATACTTGAGTTAACATGGTAAGCATTTCATAAGTGCACTCAGGGAGTGATTTGTTAGCTGATAGCCTGCTCTCTAAGGCACCAACAGGAAGATGGCGAATGTTTATTCCCCACTTCATGGGGCTATTAGATATAACTCTTTGGGCAGTGTTAGGGAAGATGAGATGTAACACTGGTTGATGAAAAGGACAATGGGTTGGGGGCCAAAACACCTGTGGGTTGTAGTCCTAGTTCTCGTTTAGTATCTGTGTGACTTTGGCTCCATTTCCCAGGTTCTTTGAACCTTAGAAGTTATTTTATAGTTCTTGTAGTGTTTTTTCTTTATTTGGTTTTATCTGTCTTTCCTGCTTCTGATGGGCTCTGCAAAGATATCTTACTCATCTTTAGATCTCTGTCCCTGGCAGTGTGCCATTGGCAATACTGAAGGTGCTTAACAAATATGTGTTGAAAAAATAAGGCAAGAAGACAAACAGGAGGAAGAGAGAAGAAGACAGAATAGAAGAATATATTGAAGGCCTAAATTTCCCCCCAAGTTCTCTTTAAATAAAACCTGGTGAAATCAAGTGCACATGGTTTTGTGCTACCGTTAATGGAAGTTTAAACTTGAAGGGCCCAGGGAAGTCACCATCAGTCAGACTTTCTCTTTTGATGTATGAGAAACTGAGGCTCCTGATGATGAAGTGAGGTGTCACTCCTGGCAATGGCAAAGCTTCCTCCAGCTCTGCTTGCTCCTGGGTCAGCACGCTTTGGACTGTACTGGGCAGCCTCACCATCAGGCTCTGTGTGCAGACAGGTCTAGAAAAATACACCCCTATCCGTTAGAATTTTGGACAAAAGGGTGGTCTTTCACTTTCAATTTTCTACACCTTTCTACTTCTTGATTTGAACAACAAGGAAGGCGTGAATTCCTTTTGTAACATAAAAAAAAAAATATCACGTGGGAAAGTATAATTTAAAAAAATAATGAAGGGCCGGCCCCGTGGCTGAGTGGTTAAGTTCATGCATTCTGCTTCGATGGCCCAGAGTTTCGCTTGTTCGGATCCTGGGTGCAAACCTAGCACTGCTCATGAAGCCATGCTGAGGTGGCATCCCACATAGCAGAACTAGAAGGACCTACAACTAGAATATATAACTTCGTACTGGAGGGCTTTGGGGAGAAGAAGAAAAAAACAATAATGAATTTCGGTACTCTACATGAATATTGTATAGAATACGTAACAATAACCAATAACAACAAGGTGCTCTACAGCATGAATATGATTTGCTAAAGTGTTTTTCTCAAAGAGTGGACTGGAATCCACCAATGTGTGTATTCAGTCCCTCTGTTTGGCATATCGGTAAAAAAGCTGCCTGGTGATTTTTAGGTCATGATTTAAATGGTTGGTTGTATTGCCTTGAGAGTTCAAACAACTCTCTCTCCCCAAGAAAAGGCTGTGCAGATTTCTCATCTGTCTTCCAGTGGAGCCCTGCCCTTCTAAGGTACCTCTTCATGGTCATATTCAAGTACTACACCATCTTTTGATCTGTTTAAATCCAGTTCATCAAATTTTTCCTTTTCCTTGATGTTTCTGAATTCCTTTCTGGTTTATTTTAGGAAAAGAAAAAGCAAAATATTTTTTAGTAACATCAAGTAAATGTGTTGGAGCCATCCCTTCATTCATGCTTTCTTCCAGCATTTTGGCTGTTTTCAAAGTGGCCTGAGACTTCAGCAAGCAGGAAGAGAAGCGAGAGGGTTGCTGTGTTACCCCTTATCAGGCTACGGTTGGAAAGAATGGAGTCTAGTGGCTAAAAGTCAAGCACTGTTGCATCTTATTGTTCCTAACTCCACCTGGAGAGTTATATCCATACTTGCATATTAATTATCTTGCATACTAATTTTCTACAGCTCAGGGTATCCACTCAACTTATTTTTCAACATTATTTTTACAGCTTCTGCTACCTTTGAAGACTTTCAGATCCGTCCCCACGCTCTCTTTGTTCATTCGTACAGAGCTCCAGCTTTCTGTGATCACTGTGGAGAGATGCTGTGGGGGTTGGTGCGTCAAGGCCTCAAATGTGAAGGTAAGGTATTTCTTTCCCCAACCAAGTCACGCAGTGCTGGAGTTAATCTGCTTGCATCGTGCCCTCTACAACAAGGATTTCTTTCTCTCAAGTGTCTGCCAGGGTCCTTTTTTTGGGGTGCATGGATTCTATTCTGTTCCTTTCTTTACATTTCCTGTCTTCAACATATTTGCTCTGATCTGGGAAACCTAATTCTCATGTCTTTTCCTTTATATTGTGTGGATATGTTTCTTTTGTGTTGGTTATTTTGGCAACAGACTAAAAACAAAATTTCTTTCTTAAGCCAGAACTTGGCTTGTGAGGTATTTTACCTATTTTCTTAACAATTCTACAAGGTAGTTATTACCCCATTTTACAGACAGGAAAACTGAGGTGAAGTAATTTGTTCAAGGCCATGTAGACAAACAAGCTTTGGACCCAGAATTCAAATCAATGTAGATCAAGAGTTGTGATGTATTGTGATTGATTTTTCCTCTGTGTCCACCCACATTAGAACTTGTGGCAGTAAAAATGGCTCAGATCTTCTCTTTGGAATTTTGTGGCTAGATTCTCAAAGCCCAAGTCCATTATGTCAGAAAACATTTTAGAGAATGGTGACCAGGGTAGTTACTGAGCCACTCCAGTAAAATCAGAATTCAAAACCCAGCTTACTTACAGATTGGGAAAAGAAATCAGGAGAAGCTCAAAAGAAAATTTGAATTTCCAAATAGCCTCAAGACAAATGGAAGTAATACCATTTTTGAAAATTTATAATTAGAACTAATACTAGAATAGCTTTTAACTTATGGTTGAACAAAAGTCATTTTGACTTTCTCTTTTCAGGATGCGGCCTGAATTACCATAAGAGATGTGCATTTAAAATCCCCAACAATTGCAGTGGTGTGAGGCGGAGAAGGCTCTCGAATGTTTCCCTCACTGGACTCAGCACCGTCCGCACAGCATCTGCCGAGCTCTCCACCAGTGCCCCCGATGAGCCCCTTCTGGTATGGCCTCCTGTTTATCCATTTCCCCGTTTCCACGAGAAATCTGTGGGACGATGTGATGACAGTGTCGATCCAAGGCAGTGCCCTGGGAGGGAGGACAGAACCAGGGTGTTAATGACTGTGTGTCTCCAGGGCCTGTGCTGGAGATTGGTCGGTGCTTCCATCAAATATCCCAGCAGCTTTGAGTTTGCTTTTGTCTGTGAGCTTTGTGCAGTTATAAAATACGTGAGATTTCATCGCCGTCATAGGACCAGAGCAGCACAAACTAATGTGTGAATGTTGCAAAACATAGTCAAAATTTGGAAACCAGACATAAAAGATGTTCTTCTCTGAAGACTTTTAGAGTACTTTGTTGCATAGCTGAATATTCATTCTGGGAGAAAATTTGGAATTTGCTCTTATGAAAATTTCTTATGTGAAAGTCTTTAATTGCTTGGCATTACTGGTATACATGCTGGTGTATTGTCAGAGTGACACTGATTGACAAAGGCCGTGAGAAAAATAGCACATAATACTTTTAATATTTCCATTACCTCTAAAATATATATATCTTATTAATGTGGCTTAAATATTCTTTAAGAAGTTAAGTTTGGATTTTCTAAACATTCAAAACAAAGTAAAAGTTGTAATTACGTGGATTCTTTAAAATAAGAACATTATTCTGAAATAAGCTACTGGTGTGAGGCTTTAAATTTCACATATTTATTCCCTCCTACAATGGATATTACAAAGACTGTAATCTGGTTATTGTGAAAATCAATTAAAGAGAAAAGTGAAAAATTACTGAAACATTTAGGTTCAATAAATCCTTCTTGGAGTGGAGAGGAGCAATGCATTTTGAAGGCATCTCTAAAAACTTGCATTAATTACTTCATTGTTTGGGAAATATTTTATTGTGATCTTTCTATCACTTGAATTTTGTTACAGCATAAACCAGACGTGTAACTCAAATGAATGTTCATTTTGATAAATAGGAAAATTCCATACTCTGTTTTCCTGTGACTTACTTTTTTTTTTTTAAGATTTTTAAAAATTTTTTCCTTTTCCTCCCCAAAGCGCCCCGGTACATAGTTGTGTATTTTTTCAGTTGTGGGTCCTTCCAGTTGTGGCATGTGGGATGCCACCTCAGTGTGGCCTGACAAACGGTGCCGTGTCCACGCCCAGGATCCGATCCAGTGAAACCCTGGGCTGCCCCAGCGGCGCCCGCAAACTCAACCACTCAGCCACGGGCCGGCCTCTCCCATGACTTCTTTTGGGAGTTTCTTGTGTTTTCGGTCCTTTATGAAGTCAGCTTGTTTGGAGAAGGCAGGTACTAAATCCACCAATAACTCAAAGAATATGTTATATTTTGGTCACTATTCAGAATGTGTGTGTGATTGTGTATTATTTCATAAAGTTGTATTAATTGGAATGAATGATATTCTTACTGAAAGCTGCTTAAATCAAAATCTGTTTTTCAAATAACTCTCATGTCACCTTCCCAATTCTCTCTTTCCTTGATTTAGTTTGAATTTAAGTAGTGATTTTATAAGTTACAGCAATTACTCCTGCTTTTAAGAATAGTCAGCAAGAGTCATACTGTTTATATGATAGACATTTAAAAACAAGTTTAAGAAACAAAATTATAAATTAATTCTATATTGTTTTCAGTTTTAGCAGGAAAAGATTTTTAAAAATTATTTAACATCTCACAAGAAATCTAAAACTCTAAATTAAAGTCGTTCATCATTAGAATAGATTAAAATCTAGATAATTCATGCTAAGGAGTCTTCTTTTAAACCTATCTCAGTTTTTTATAGTATATACATATACACGCATATGTATGTATGTATATATGTACATACTATATACTTAAAAACATCACATATATACAATTTAGATTTTATAAGTGTAAATTAAATTATATATTTAAATTATCACATGCATGCATATATGTATAAATATATGTATTTATATGTAAATATAATTTAAGTTTTATAACTATAGTCTTTAAGACAAGTTTTTGTGTTTTTTAATGAAATTATTTAATTGCTTTATTTAACCAAATTACGTAATTACTGAATTATTTGAATTACTTGATTACAAGCTATATTTTACATCAAATGTTGAAAGTCATTAATATTTTATTGCTAAATGGAATTCTTTTGTATTAGAAAGTTTAAAAACAGTCTTTAAAAACATTTTTAAAAATCAGATTTTACTGTAGCTGTCAAGAATGCTCAAAAAGTTTGATCAAATCAGATGTTTATGAGGGAAGAAAATATTGTGGCTATAAAATAAATGAAAGATATTATTATTATGAACTTTCACAACCTAGTAAAAAATGCTCTACAGGTAATTTTTAAATGAGAAATGCCTTTGGAAATAATGTTTGTGACACTATTTAACACACTGGCTCTCAAAATCATGTTTTATATATTCACCAAAGCCCTTTGTGCCCTTGTGGGGTGCCTTTACATGGTTAGAGTGCAAAGAATATGTCCCTTTTCATCCCTGTGCAAGGCCTAAAAGGCAAGTAACCATAGTTTAAAAGTTAGAGTGAATGCCTAGTCAAAAGTAATATTATGGTAATAATAGTAAGACCTTTTACTTCTCTATATAAAAAAGAACATTTTCCATTTCTGAAAAGGATGATGACCTAGCTAAAGGTGGTGTTGCTTACTAATGCCACTAGACCACTCATGTTGCAAGTCTGCCATAAATGTGTAGATTTTCTCTCAAGTGTAAGAATATGATTTTTTTCCCATGCTTGATTGCCTATTTTGACTATAAAATCACCATTTCACATACAGATTAAAACATTGGTAATTCTATTAATTCACCCATTTGGGGCACATAAATTGAATCTCAGATTTTTAAATGCTGCCAAGATAAAAAAAAGGTATAACAACATAGATCATATGACAAGCTTTATCTGTCATCAACTTTGGCAGTAAACTGTATCCATTATTCTAACCATAAGGCAGTCCATCTTTTAAGAAAATCCAAAATGTAGTCAATTTATGGTAGAAGAGCTTTGTGTGGATGTATATATCTTTTTGTAAATCATCCCCAGTATTAGAAGGAAACAAGACAAACTCAGTAGATCCTTAAACAGGATCTTAAACACACTAATGTATTATATCATTGTATATAAGTATACTTATCAAGATTATATCAGTTTTATAGGCTTTTAGACATTGCAGAAGAAAAGTCAGGATTCAGTGATCCTGTCATTTCTCTATGCTTTATTCATCTTTTTGTTTTTATTTACACATGTTCTTTTGGTATTTGGGGAAAGTCAAAGCCATTTGAAACCATGTTATGCAAAACTTAATCTTAGGCAAAAAGTTAATAATCTGTTCCAGAACTCCTGCTCCTAGCTATGAAGAAGCTTGTTTCAGATTGACTTTCCTGCAAGGGGTAATTATAAAAGCGGAATAAAATATAATAGAACAGAACAAAACAATATTTGAAGGTTCCCAAGAGCAACCAAGGCAACAGGATTTGAAGGACCAATGTCTCAGAAATAAGGAAATCACAGAGAGGTCAATGCACAGGACAACTCCCCACAACAGAGAAGTATCCAGCCTAAATGTTAATAGTGCTGAGTCTGATAACCCTTGTGGTAGAACAAAGCTGGAGAATTTCCAAACATATTATAAAGCCACAGTTAAGACAATGGTATTACACGAGGTTAAGTATTAAGACAATGTGGTATTTCACAAAAATGGAAAAATAAACTAATGAAACACAATAGAGAGAGTCCAGAAAGTACATGCATATACAGGCCAACTGATTTATGACAAGGATTCTATTTCTGTGAGAAAAGGATGGTCTTTTCAACAAATATTTCTGGGAACAATTGAATATCTATTTGGAAAATATGAATCTTGACCCTAATGTACGCTGTCTACAGAATCAATTCTGGGTAGATTGGCGACTTCTCAGAGATAACATAGAAGAATATGTACAAGAACTTGGGGGTAGGAAAAGCTTTTTAAACTGGACTCAGAACACTGATGACAAAAGAAAAAGATTGATACATTTGGCATCATTAAAATTAAATAATTTTTAGCAAAATATACCATTAAGAGAGTGGAAAAGCAAGTCATAGAATGATTGGAGAAGATATTTTCAATATGTATATCCTATAAAAGACTCATGTCGAGAATGTATTAAAGACCATCTACAAAAATTTGGAAGACAGACAACCCCATTTAAGATACAGGCAAAATACTGGAACAGCACGTTACAAAAGAAGACAGCCAATAAACATGAAAATGTACTTTGCAACATTAGTTATCAGGGAGGCTAAAGTTAAATCTACAATGAGGTTTCTCTACAACAGAATGTCTAACATTGAAAAAAAAACCCTGACAATAACAAGTATTGGTGAGTATGTTGAGCGACTGGAGCTCATATACATTACTACTTGGAATGTAAATTGGTCCAACAACGTTGGAAAACTTTGGCAGTCGTCTTCTAAAACTGAACATGTGCATATCATGTGACTCAGCAGTTCTACTCCCAGGTATATATTCAACAGAAATGTGTATAGATATGTGCAAGCATTTTTTTGTTTTGTTTTGTTTTATTATTTTAGACTTCATTTTTTTTTTTACCAGTTTTAGGTTCGCAGTAAAATTGAGAGGAAGGTATAGAGATTTCCCATATACCTCCTGCCCTCACACATGCATAGCCTGTCCCATTATCAACATCACTTAGCAGAGTGGCACTTTTTTTTAATGCTGATGAATGTAAATTGACACATCATAACCACCCGATGTCCATAGTTTACATTAGAGTTCACTCTTGGTGTTGTCCATTCTATGGGTTTGGACAAACGTATAATGACATATATTCATCATTGTGGTATCATACAGAGTAGTTTCACTGCCCTAAAAATGCTTTGTGCTCCATCTGTTCTTCCCTCCTCCCCTCCACCCAACCCCTACCAACCAGCCACTGATCTTTTTACTATCTCCATAGTTTTGCCTTTTTCAGAACGTTGTATAGTTGGAATCATACAGTGTGTACCCTTTCCAGATTGGCTTCTTTTACTTAGTAATACACATTTAAGTTTCCTCCATGGCTTTTCATGGCTTGATAGCTCATTTCTTTTTAGTGCTGAATAGTATTCCATTGTCTGGATGTCCACAGTTTGTTTATCCATTCACCTACGGGAGGGCATCTTGGTTGCTTCCAAGTTTTGGCAATTATGAATAAGGACACTATAAACATCCATGTACAGGTTTTTGAGTAGACATAAGTTTTCAACTCTTTTGAGTAAATATCAAGGAATGTGATTTTTGGGTCATATGGTAAGAATATCTTAAGTTTTGTAAGAAACCACCAAACTGTCTTCTAAAGTGGCTGTACCATTTTGCATTCCTACCAGCAATCAGTGAGAGTTTCTGTTGCTCCACATCCTTGTCAGCATTTGGTGTTGTCAGTGTTCTGGATTTTGGCCAGTCTAGTAGGTGTGTAGTGATATCTCATTGTTGTTTTAATTTGCATTTCCCTGTTGACATACGATGTGGAGCTTCTTTTTCTTTTTCTTTTCTTTTTTTTTTTTTTTTGTGAGGAAGATTAGCCCTGACCAAACATCTGCTGCCAAACCTCCTCTTTTTGCTGAGGAAGACTGGCCCTGAGCTAACATCTGTGCCCATCTTCCTCCACTTTGTATGTGGGATGCCTTCCACAGCATGGCTTGCCAAGTGGTGCCATGTCCGCACCTGGGATCAGAACTGGGAAAACCCAGATCCCTGAAGTGGAACATGCTTCAGGGATCCGGGGTTAACCTCTGCGCAACTGGGCCAGCCCCGATGTGGAGCTTCTTTTCATATGCTTGTTTGCCATCTGTGTCTCTTCTCTGGTGAGGTGTCTGTTAAGGTCTTTTGCCCACTTTTTAGTTGGGTTGTTTGTTTTCTTATTGTTGAGTTTTAAGAGTTCTTGTATATTTTGGATAACAATCCTTTATTAGATGTGTCTTTTGGAAATGTTTTGTAAATATTTTCACCCACTCTGTGGGTTGTCTTAATCTTCTTGACATTGTCTTTTGCTGAGCAGAAGTTTTTAATTTTAATTATTTCTTTCATGGATCATGCCTTTGGTGATGTAGCTAAAAAGGCATCACCATATCCAAGTATCCAAGGTCATCTAAGTTTTCTTCTATGTCATCTTCTAGGAGTTTGATAGCATTGTGCTTTACATTTAGGTCTATGATTCATTTCAAGTTAATTTTTTTAAATGTGTAAGGTCTGTGTCTAGATTCATTTTTTTGCATGTGGATGTCCAGTTGTGCCAGCACTATCTGTTGAAGTGACTACCTTTGCTCTGTTGTATTGCTTTTGCTTCTTTGTCAAAGATCAGTTGACTGTATTTATTGGGATCTGTTTTGGGGCTCAGTATTCTGATCCATTGATCTATTTGTCTATTCTTTCACCAATACTACACTGTTTTGATTATTGTAGCTTTATGGTAAGTCTTCAAGTTGGGTAGCATCCTCAGTCCTCCAACTTTGTTCTTCTCCTTCAGTGTTGTGTTGGCTATTCTGAGTCTTTTGCCTCTCCATATAAACTTTAGAATCAGTTCGTTGATATCCACAAAATAACTTGCTGGGGTTTTGTTTGGTATTGCATTGAATTTATAGGTCAAGTTTGGAAGAACAGACGTATTGGTGATATTGAATCTTCCTATTCATGAACATGGAATATCTTTCCATTATTTGTTTCTTTTTTATTTCTTTCATCAGAGTTTTGTAGTTTCCCCTCATATAGATCTTGTATATATTTGGTTAGATTTATGCCTAAGTATTTCATTTTTTGGAGGTGCTAATGTGAATTCTATTGTTACAAGCATGTTTTTAACATCTTTATCCGTAAAAGGTAAAAGCTAGAAACAAATAGTGGTAGAGTCATACAATAGAATAGTGTACAGCAGTAGAATTAGTGAACTGTCAATTCACTCAACATCATAAATAAATCTCACAAAATAATATTTAGGAAAAAAAGCCAGAGACAAAAGAGTATCTCCTTATGAATGCAGTGAATGAAATTCAAATCAAGCAAAACTAAATTGTAGTGAGAGATATCAGAATAATAGCTCCTCTTAGTTAGGCACTAACTGAGAGGGAGCAAGAGAGAGCCTTTTGGGATGCTGGAAGTATTCTATATCTTGATCTGGGTAGAGGTTATATGGGTATATGCCAATGTAAAACTTCATCAAGAGACAGTACTAGAATTTTCTGCACTTTATTCTGTATAAATTGTACCTCAATAAAAATGTTTTAAAGTGATAATAGCAAGTAGCTATCCAAATAGCAAGTTATAAAGTCATTAGGTTTCTTCATCACAGGTCCTGTGAGAAAAGAATAAAACATTATATAACAAAAATGAATAATTAAATTTAGTTCTGAGATTCCTCTCAGTCAATTAAAAGAAAACGAGGTTATAGAAATTGCATTATTTAATAACAAGAAACATAAATTCTTTGGGTGCTAAATGAAATGTACCACATCATCCTAATATACATAGTATTCATTTGCATAATAAACATTATTTTCTGCAGTTTTCACCACAGATGCAAAACTGTAATTTATATGATCTTTCTTCAAGGGGAAAACAAACATGAAAACAAAACTATAGTATCGTATTACAACCAACTACCAAGAGAATAGGTGGTTCTCTTTTTCTTGGTGACCTATGGACATTTCTGACGATTTTAATTTTATAGCATGGTAGAAAGATAGAGCTGTGTGTTTCCTCAAATTTTTTCTTCAAAATAATAGTGCTATCATGTTCTGCAAAAAAAGATTTTCCTGGTCAAATAAGATTTGGAAATGCTTCTTCGTGGTTCATCCAAGTATTAGACGTCACTAATATTCATGAAGCCTAATTATGGTTCTCAGAAGTCCTGAAATAATGAACTCAGTGTTCCTAAACTGACTCAAATATGGAATCCCTTTTTCTTGTAAAACCTAGGAATATCTAATGGGAAAAACCATGCACTTTGATAAATGGTAACTTAGAGGAGTAAGTGAATTAATACATGTTGCATAGACCATCTTCATATATCATGAGCTAAACAGCACTCATCTGAAGTTGAGTTCTAATGAAAGCCCAGAGTAAAGGTATTCAGAGCTACAAACTGGAGGAAAATCATGAGCTTTCGATAACAGATATGTTGATGACAAGGATAATCTCTTACTTTGGAAATCAAGAAACTTGATTGATTTTCTCTGTCACCTCTATATGGAGATGTTCCACAGAAGTACATATAAACAGGGTTATAATTTTTCCTCAAAAGTCATGTTTGGATCTGTTCAAATGAGCAGTTGGTGCCCCTCAGTTCTGCACATGCTTCACGTCAATCAAGAGACGTAACAGGTATTACTGGGTAACAATTAATCATGGCGGAACCCCAGTCTGAATGTGCACCACTTTCAAAGTCTCTGACAGAAGCTTAGCTGTAGATTGCAAATTAGGCTATGGGGATTGAGAGAACAGATAATAGGATTTTTCTTAAAGTGCAATAGTTTATTCAAGACTAGACAAATCGCAAATGTCAAAACACATTAATGCATTTTTATTAAGAAAAAGAGTCAACTATATTTCAGTTTTGATTTGTTTTCTAGCTATTAGATAGAGCTGCCTGGAAAAGCTTAAGGAAACAGGGATAAAAAAGAACACATTCAGTATAAATTACTAGATATGTGTTGTCTACTTAACCAAGACATTTCTTACATTTTTCACTGATACTCCTCCTCTTAAAAAAAAAGTTCAGAATAAACTTTCTCCTTTTGAATCACAGTTCAACCTTGAATGAAATCAGACAGAAAACAATGATATGCAGCAAAGACTCTAAAATGAGCAAAGGGTGCACTGTAGGCATATTTCTCTCATTAAAAGTCTAACCCACTATTGAACTTTCCAAGGTTGTAAACCGCTGACTGACGCTGATTATTCATCAGCTTATTCTTGCCTGCAGGCAGATAACAACTATGTAACATTTGATTACTTTGATGACCTTTTTCTTTCTTTTCCCATTGAGAGGATGAATTATTGTGAAGAAAATCTACATCTTTCACTTAAAGGTCAAAAATGCTTCATTCTGACTATAATTTATCTTCAATAAGGTGAAAGAAACATCTTTCATCACTGACACCATGATATGCAGATTTGTTATCTCTGCCAGCTCACAGCTGTAAACTGTGTTTTTGCAATCTTGACTTAGTGTCTATAGTTCTGTTTACGCGTTGCAAAGTTGTTTCCAACTCAGATGTCTCTGTGGCCACAAAGACTGATCAGTGGAACATTTTGCTTTCTCTTGAAAACACACCTGCATGAAACGCTATTGCGAAACGTGTTGCTTTTCTCCAATAATACTGTTTTCTTGTCTTTTCCTCCCCTTCTTCTGCTCCTTTGCCTGCCTTTTGCTCTTCCACTTCGTGTGTCAGTCTCCTGTGAGTCCTGGCTTTGAGGTAGGTACTAACTCTGCCTGGCTAGGAATGTGCTTCACCAGCTTTTGCAAAGCAACTTTATAATATTTGATTGACATCAGCCGATTATCTTCATTGACCCCATGAGAATAATCAAGTCAGAATTTAGCTCAGAATCCAACCTATTGAACTGCAGAAAGCCCATGGGTTTTGGTTTTTGTTGTCTTTTTCTTGTTGTTATTAAGTTTTCACAGTCCTCCGTAAGACAGAAAGCAATGCAGGCATTAGAGTAAAAGGTTTCGATTTGCCCTTAGATTACTTGGTTCCATAACGTTGGAGTGTTTTCTATGAAACTGAGCCTACAGGTTGAGGATAGAACTGAATATAGTCAGCCCTCACTCTACGCGCTAGCATATAAATTGAAATGCATGCATAGTGGAACTGGGTCCTGATGCCAGGTACCACAGACCCCTGCAAAGTGACATCATTATGCCAGGACACAGGTTTTGGTTGGCATGGTAAGGCATGAGACAAGGACTGCCTGAAGATGAATATAACTTTCTCAAGAAAGGAGCTTTTAATCCTTAATATATTATCACAACCTAATTATTTTGAAAAAGGATGATATGCAGGTAGCTATATTGTGGTCTCAATCCAAGGAGAAATTATATATGGAAAAGACTCAGATTTCCTTCATAAAGGTTTTAATTAAACCCCCCTCCAAAACTGGCCTTTTGTCTGTCTTACGCTATTACTAACCTGAACACAGAGAAGAGGCGTTGGGTCAAGCATTAAAGCAGAGCATACAACAGTGCTTTTATGATATCTTGTTTTGACCAGTTGACTTGTTAATGTTTAGTTTTCCTTATTTCTGTACCTCTGGCAAGTTGAGAGTTGATGTATTGTTATTTTCCCTCGAGAGACTAAATTTCAAATACCATTATTAGTGTCTATTCTAAGATGGTCTTGTGAAAGTAACTCTAACAAAGGAAGCTAATGAAAACACAACCAGAACACGTTCTGGGTTAAATAAAATTGACAAGTCAAGACATCTTGATTTATAAGATGTAAAATAAAGACATCTGCTTCAATAATAGTAAATTCCTGTGTTTGGAAAAATCATCCTAGTTCAAAATATGCCCTACTTAGAAAAGTCCATGGTGAAAGCTAGGTAAATGTAATTTTTGATATTCTTGTGGATTTAAATTTTGTAATTTCCACTGCCTTCCAGACATAATTTTAAATGTGAATTACTATCTCTCCCTTCAAATTATCCTTTGGGAATAAAGCCAAAGAAGGACTGGAAGCATTTTTCACTTCCTTCTCCTACGTTGCAATCAGGAACAGATTGTGTAAAAGAGGACTGAAGAGGGGTCTGCTTTCTGTGGAAGCTGTATGACTTGAAGGCAGCCGGGCCTCCACAGGAAGGCTCCTGATGGAAATAAGATGCATTTTCTGCATATACTATTGTTCTTAACCTTGTTTTTATCTAGTTTGTTGAAAAAGTAGCAGACTTTTCTTTTCTCTTTCTAAATGTCTTGGAAGAAAATGCATAAAATTTGACCGATTTTTAGTGATATTTGTGTAAGTTGCAGAATTGTTATAGAAACCTGGTTGTGGCTCCACGTTCGGCAAGTCCTGGTCGATTTACATTTACAGGTTTGTCACTCTAGGATGCAAAAGTGTACAAAATTAGATAGATTCTCTGCCCTCATGGAGCTTGCATAAATGGACGATATGCAAACAAATAAACATATGTCTTTGCAAAAGCTTCCTGGTACTGCATCACAATGATAGATATTAATTTACCTAGTCTCTCCTACTGTTTAGATTGTTACCATTTTTTTATTTTAAACAATGCTGAACTAAACATCCTTGTATGTATTTTGTGCACATTTGTAAAAGAGGAGTTTTCTCAATAAGCATTTGTTGAATGAATTAGTAGGTTATATTCTTAGAAGCCAGATAGACTGAAGAATATGTACTTTTTTTTTGCCAAATAGTTCTTTGGAAAGTTGTAAAAGCTTAAATTTATAACTCTGCTGACTACAGTGTATGAGTTTCCATTTCCTCATACTCTTTGTAACAATAGATTTTATCAATATTTTAAAGGCTTTTTTCACTAATTTGATTGGTAAAAAAATTTCAGTGCCTAGATATGTATTTCTTTACTGGAGAGGATAAACAGCTTTTCATATGTTTATTGGCCATTTGGATTTCACCTACAGTGAATTTCCTATCTCTTTTTTTATTGAGTTGTTTATTAGTTGCTTAGAATCTTTATATATTATGGCAGTAATCCTTTGTCTATTAGTCTATAATGGAAGTATATTTTTAGTTTTATGTGTGTTTTTGACAATGTCTTTTCCCATACTGGTATTTTAATACAGAGAAAACATTTTCACTCATTCTCTTATGATGTATACATTATTGAAAATAAATCAATGTCGGCAGATTAAACTTAATATTCTTGTCAAATGATTCAGGAGAATGATCTTTTCTTGAGGTAAAGGGGTAGAAGTCAAGGTAGGAAATGAAGCAGAATTTAAAACACTGGTGTCCTTTGCAACCACAGGATACGACTGATGGCACAATTTTTTTAAAAAAATAAGTTAGGCCTTATGGAATTTTTTTTTTAAATTTGAGAACTTTACTGAAGTTGTTTTAGATGTTTTTAAATGGTTTTAAGGAAGTGTTTACTGTTATAGCTTTGAAGTTAAGGGACCCTATGGAGAATTTATTTTTGGTAAAATTAAATGCTTTTAGCCTAGTCTTTTTGGTAGTTTTTATCATTCAGACTGCCTTACAGAAAATATTAGGAAATAGGGTGCCGGCTCCGTGGCCGAGTGGTTAAGTTCGCGCGCTCCGCTGCAGCGGCCCAGGGTTCGGATCCTGGGCGCGGACATGGCGCCGCTCGTCAGGCTGCGTTGAGGCGGCATCCCACATCCCACAGCTAGAAGGACCTGCAGCTAAGATATACAACTATGTGCCAGGGGTATTTGGGGAGATAAAGCAGAAAAAAGAAAAAAAAAGATTGGCAACAGTTGTTAGTCCAGGTGTCAATCTTTGAAAAAAAAAAAAAAGAAAAAGAAAATATTAGGAAATAAATTGCTCATTCCAAAAATTTTCCCTCTGTTTGACTGTTTTCTATCCTTTTTACATCCTTTAGTTTTTATGAAATTTACACAATATATGAGGGTGCATATTTTCTAAATAATTTTCCATAAACTATTATTTTCATAAAGTTTACTGACTCACATTTAACTAAGACAAACATTGTACTAAGAAGAACTCTTGACTGCATACTTTCCTAGAAAATCTCCCCCAAAAATGACTCATTCAGTTACTGTTTTGGTTCATTACAAAAATAATAAATAAAGACAAGAGAATACCAGTAGTGCATTATCTATCTATAAGTGGATATGATCCTGATATACTTTGTAATAGTCAAGGTAGATTCTTTTCAAATGAACAAATAATGGGGAAAAAAAAAACTTATTTCTAATCCTGAATGAAACTATGATGATGATTCTGGCCAAATGAAAATTTTCCAGGATATTTTCCAAAGTAGCAAAAGTCTATCTAGAAGTAGAGGCTTTAATTATTACTCTTGTGTTCTGGAATTTCAGGAATCCTGGTGATTCATCTGAATTAAAAAGCCATTTTTCCATTTAAATATGCTGACATCCATGTAATACTTTGCCAGATATTGCAAGATTTCTTTTGACGATTGTATAAACTAGTTTTCCAAATTCAAACCTGGGCAGAGTATACTTTCAGTGAGGAAAGACATCCAAGAATTCTTTAACCAGTACTTCTCCACCTCCTGAGAGTCAGAAAAGTATGTGCAGGGGTGGCTTTGTTGGGAAAGAGCCTCCAGTAAAATGAACTGTGAGGCCGACTTTGATGTGCTACTAGTCAGCTGTTATCTGATTTCACTTCACGTATCTGTCTGACCACATGTACATTATCAGTTCATGCTCTGAACAAAAACTTCCAGATGTGTAATTCCAAATATGAGCAATGAGGAGAGTTCTTCGTGAACTCCAAAGGGGGAGGGGGCCATCATATGCCTCTTGCCCACACTTACAAACATGTAGGTCTTAGGAGCAAATGGATCTTTAGCAAAGGCTCTGAAGGGCCTGTGCCCACCTCAGGAAAGGCCCATGGCTCCCCACAAGCCATCCCTTACAACACAAAACATTGCTCTCTGCTTTAAGACGCAGAACAGCCTTGTTACCTATAATAAATATTTGCTTAGTGGCCATCTGTATCCATCTAATGTCATGCTGGGACTGCCAGATTTAAGTCCCTTCCCCTTCAATTCCTGACCAGTCGTGACTACTGAGCTCCCAGCTACTGAGTACTAGGAAAAACGGTTACTCATGTTCACTTTGAGAACTTGTGTGTCCTCACGAATGTTCCTGCTAGAAAAAAGAAAAAGAAATAAAGGTTTGTGTTTTTGTGTTGAAGAAATAATAATGAGGAGGAGTGAGGGGAGTAGGAGATGGGAATTAGTACTGTAAGTTAGACTTTTAGCAACTTGAGAAATAATTCAGCTTCTAAAATATTTATCTGTGCTTTCAGAAATGTTTAAGGAATATTATTTTACTGGATCCATTAGATATGGCTTTCTGATATTTAGTTCTATTTGATCTTGTAAATTCCTCTCTTCTCAAGAAGAATGAAAGTATTGCCATTTTGATAATAAACATAGTGAAATGCAAGATAAAACAATGTCCAGAAGTTATGAACACGTATCCCTCTTTCTCCAAATAGCCCAGTTCTTGATGGTGTCTCTTTCTCTGTAGCTGTGCACTGAAAATATCAATGAGTGATGTAATTTGAGTTAGTGCTTTCCCGTATTTTTAAAACTCAAAGCTTCCCCTTTTTTGGTAGGTAAAGGAAAAGGTCTCTTATCTTTTCTCTCTCTCTCTTTTAACTGAGTTTCATTGAAATGCAGTCTTTGGCTCTATCTACCATGTCGTTTCAGAAGCCCATGTGCACATATGTACACAGGTAGCACCACGTGTTCCTCATTGACTGGTATAGGCTGGGATTCTATGATGTACTATAAAGTTATCCTCATGGTCCATTTTGGAAGGGAAAAGCTCTAACCTTTGTAGCCCTGGGCTGTTTTTCTGGTGCTTTCCAGCTTCTCCTCAGTGTCTCCAAGGCAGTAATCAATGGGACCGTCTCTTTCTACATTATTTCATTCAGCTTTCTAGGGAGCTTAGAAACATGGGCCAAGCCCCTGTCAATTCAGTCAGGGTCAAAAACTATGCAAATGTATGTCCCTAAAATCACTATTCTTGATTTTTCCATCTGATCTGTGTATCATCCGGTTCACTTTCTGTGTGTAGGACAAGTCTTAAAGCCCCAAAACAGAAGCTGTTGACATGCACAGTTGTTTTCTTCCTCGGTGGAAATGCTCCTTTCTTATTTTATAAATTTAGAATGCCTGGCATTAAGCTTGCGTTGCCTTCAAGTACAAAGAGAGGTAATCTTACTTATGTCTCCCTTTTCCTCCAAGAACCTACAGATTTGTAGGATGTTGGTAACTGACATTTTGAAAGAACAGTGCATGTTATTTGCAACAATTCTCCAACAGTTCTGGTGCTTTCCCCACAAAGGGTGGATCACTTAAGAAAATAATAAGGTTCCTTTACTCTTCATTTCTGTTTATTTAAAAAGAGTGAAGCAATATAAAAGTTAATGTAACTTCCAAGACTACTTTAGCAGTCGGCAAATCCAGATCACCTTGTATTTTTAATGAGAGATTATGTATGTTATTACAGTGAAAGCTTTCACAGATTGCTGCAAACATTACAAAATGGATTCTCCACCGTAAAACACAGCATCCATCACCACTAAGCAGGGGGCATACTTTTTTTTTCCTGCCCTGTGGCAACCCTTTTCACAGTTATGAAAAGGTGTTGATTAGCTTTTATTTATGCTATATATTTAAGTACCTAACTGAGGAGCCGAACTCATTTATCTGGCACACTTGGCAGGTAGTTCAAAGAATGTAGATCCAGAATTGTAACACTGAACAATTAGAAACTCACCAAACACCCTACCCTCTTCTCAGTGAGTTACAGGGCGTGGAAATATGGGTGTTCCTATGTGAACTCCATTTCCCAGGGTCTTCAGACTTGTCTGTTGCCCCCGAAATGCTCTGTGCTGGAAAATCCCTGACGCCCTGTGTGAGAGGTAATACATTCATCTAAGTGTTGTTAAAAGGAGCAGATTGTTTCTTTTCCTTAGGAAGTGACCAGCCTCAGACTGAGCATTCACTGGGATGTTTTACTAGCAGCAACTATGGGTGCGGTTAAACAATCATTTCCAAGTGGGATAAACAGATTTCTGAGTATAAAAAAGAAATCTCTAGGCAGTCTGAAGATTGGGAGGACTGAATAGTCCTACACAAAATTCTAACTGCAAATAATGCTCAACGTAGTCATTATGGGGCAAGACTCACGTCAGGGTCCACACCAAATGCCTCTTCTTCAGGAAACCCCTTTTCTGAATGACCCCTTTGCCTCCGTCATGGATGTGGTTTATCTTTTCTTTGAACCTATATGGGCACTTATTCTGTGTGAGGCAGTGTTCCTGAAGTTGGTGATACAGTGACAAATGAAATAGTCAAGATCCTCTCCTCAAGGAACTTATATTCTATTGAAGGGAGACAGTAAAAAACCAATAAGCAAATAGGTAAATAAGACAGTTGCAGGCTGCAGTAGTGGCTCTGAAGGAGAGAGGACAATGTACCAGAGAGTAACAGAGTGTAGACAGGGAGTGTGCAATAAGTTTGGTGGTCTGGAGGCCTCTTCGCAGTGACCTGTGAACTGAAATCTGAAGACTAGGGCAGAACCATGCAGAAAGAAGGGAAGAAGAGCACATATTGTTATTGTTGATAGTAGCAGTTATGTTGTGTTCAGAGTCCTACTGGATAGTAAACTCATTGGGCACAGAGACCGTTGTATATCCCGCAGCATCTGAATTAAGCTTTCAGGTAGGGTATGCTCCAGGAAACACTTGGTAAATTAGATAAATCATCTTGATGGCCATAGGAGAGAACTATCATAAGATGCTATTCTGCAGTGTTCTTTGAATGAGAGTCCAAAATGCTAGATTTTGAAACTTCTGGAATAAAGGATTAATGCTTCATTAGATCTGTTGTCACACAGTTGTGCTAGTGTCTTGTAAGTGTAACAGCACCTGAACAGGAAAGTAGGCAGCCAACTGAGTGATGCTTATACAATAGGAGCTGTTTATTCAGCTAGTCATTATATTCTAGAAAACATGCATGACTCAGACACTCTGAGCACAGACAGCTGGTTGAAAGTCTCTTCTGTAGGTCAGGTTTAAGGGGTTTCACATTGCATTTTGGCATGTAGAACATACTGTTACTTAATTATTCTCACTGTCTCCTGTGGACTCTTCCTTCATGACTTAAATGAGGGGAAGAAAATACTTTCTATTTTTATATTAGCATAAAACCAGGGAAGGTGAGAGCTGGGAGGGACTAAGAAGAGAGGAATCATTGTTATCATCTGGAGCAAGACTACCTGAGTTCGTAGTTCTGCTGCTTACAAGCGGTGTGATCTTGGGCAAAAGATTCAACCTCCCTGTGATTCAGTTTCCTTATCTTTAAAATAAGGATCATAACACTAGTGATCATCAGGTTGAATTAATGCATGTAAAGTTCTGTGAAGAGAGTTTGGTACATATAAAGGTTATAAAAAGTGTTTTGCATCATTAGCTGGTTAAAAGGTCGCAGACTCCCCATGGACCTGATTTATTCCGTCTATCAGTTGACTTGCACACTGTTTCCAGTTTTTTTCAGAGTTGCCAATGTTGAGAAATAGAATTATTTTATAAAACAGCTAGATTTTCTGCTTCTTTTGAAAAACTAAGAAGTCTGGCAACACTGGCTGCCATTGGCATGGCAGCTATTAGCAGTATTTGAGCCGTGGCCATCCCTTTTATAGAGTCTATCCTCTGCAATTGACTATAGTCTCCACCATTCTCTGTTGCATCCCTCACATGAGGGGCTGCCCATTAATATTAACAGCCTACAGGTATTGAGCTTGCTACCCCCACCTTCTAGAGCAGAAGAGTTCTGCACAGATCTTGCATTCGTGTTGGATATGCCAAGTAGGGGTGAGGAACAGGCAGACAAATATCTATGCAGAGCAGTTGCAGTGAAAAACATTCCTTAGCCAATCATACTCTCTTAATATTGAAATCCTATAAAGCAAATGTGTCAAAGTTACAGTCCATGTAATACAAACTTTAAAAAAGGCTTATATCACAGCCTGTAGTTTGAATATCTCTATTGAAATATCTCATCCATTATTCCCAGGCATTTACTTCTTGAAAACATTCATTCTCTTCAGTTCAAGCAACGCTTATTGTTTATCATGCACCCGGCACTTCCTCTGTTAACAGAGGACGAGTGTGGTTAAATCATTAGACAATAAGCTCCAAAGGAAGGGACAGTGTCTTAACCACACTTGTCCTCTGGGACAAAGAGAAAGAGAAAAGTAGAGAAGACTTGAGCATACATGTTGGCATCTCTTTTCTCTTTCTCTTTAACTTAAGGAGCATTTATGTCACCCAAAATCCACTCCCAATATGGGACTGTGAAATGAATTTTAGTTAATAAACATAAATATTTTTATACTGCAGAAGTTTTTATTTGAGCCATATATTTTGTAAAGTGACTTTTCTCTCTCAGGAAATCCTTTCTTTGATTTTTGCATAAATGACAACAAGCAAACCACAAGTAAAGTCAACTTTTCCCCCTCTGTCTTGTAGCTTTACTAATGAAGAGAATTCGTTTTGAACTTGAGGGTGGAATATACCTTGTTGGGAAATTGTTTCAGAGTCCTGTTGAATGTTTAAAGACATGCTGGCAGTTGGAGTTTCCATAATGTAATCTAAGCAGTCATTTCCTGGGAAGGTTCCAGACTTGCTGAGTCATTAATTTAGCGTACCAGGTTAAAAAGCAGAGTAAGTAGGTGTTCAGTGCATATAATTTTAACTTTGGCAGTAATTTCAAATGAGACATTATTAGCATAAGGATGTTACAGGTGCTTCAGAAAACCGTGGACTTTAAAAATATTTTAATCTCTATAATCTTTATTTTCTTTAAACTCTAATCCTGGCTTTCGATTGCAGCTTTCATCATTTTTCTCTTCTCATATTGTCTCCCATCCATGAGGTGGTTCCTCTTATGCTGAGAACAGAAAAGAGACCTTTATACTTTATCATCTATAATTTATCAAATTGAATCCTTTACGTAATCCATCCCAATACCATATATTATAGTGATGTCTTCTCACAAAAGTTCCACACCTGTAATTTGATCCAAACTCCCCCACACAGGAAAAAAAATCAATTCATAGGCCCAATGGCTAATGTAAAAATGTAAATTTTTAGATGCACATTCTCCTGCATATGCTTACCATAATTATAGAGAAGGGAATTTTAAATCTGTTCTGAGAGTTTTGAGCCAGTCTTTGGTCTGAACATAATAATGAAGAAGAATGAAACAAAATGTAGCTGTTCTCTTTCCAAAGCATTTCAACTCTCCTCCCTATTCCCGTAAAAGACAATCATGCCTCAGACGGGCCAAGTTCACCAAATGCACGGTGCCAAACTGGAGCTGCAAGTAATGGTGGAAGTTAGTTAACTTAGTAAACCTGGTAAAACCTTCACTAGTGTTGATGGGTAAGGAAGGATTTTTCTCTTTACTAGAGCTAACTTTTAAAAAAGATCTTATTTAAAGCTCTAAAATACTGTACACATTATAATTAAATATACAACTAAGTAAAAAAATGAAATGGAGTAAGTTTATGAGGAAACAAAGCAATCATGTGTCTCTTTACTTTGAACAATAATGCATTACATGCCAGAAGGACTGATTACTTAAGCTGACGTTACCCTTTGAATCACTAAGTCTGGTTTCATGTCGAAGTTATCTTAAAGTCCAGGCTACTTGGATTTAGATCAATGAGATATTTTATCATCTATTTCCTTTAAAATTACCAATTTCTGAATTTTTGCCTGCTCTGTAACTTGATACATCAAACAAAAAATACTGTAATTACAGCTTTCTGGTGTACTTACCTTCAAACAAAACTTCACATAATAATTGAAATTACATATTTTTTTCCTTAAAATAGGAACCGAATATTAATTATTAATGAAAAATATATCACTGATTCTGAAAATCCTTAGAAGTGTTTGGTTTGCATTCAAATCATTAGAAATGCTTTTAAATGGATGATTTGGCAGGATTACAGAAATGGGGGTTCTTAAACATTTATGTCAACAATGATATATATATATTATAAACAAATGTATGTACAGGGCAATGGCCGTATTTCAATATTTCATAGGCTCTTGTTTTTCTGTTTGTTTTATAATCTGTTATATATCAGTGAAGGCCTTATTTCACATTTGGATTGAAGAATGGATGACTATCTTGTAAGCATTTACAGAGTCATCAGATAGTGACCCAGTCTTCCCTTTTCTGTTAGATTCTTAGATTTGCCCCATGGTGGGGAAAAGTACATGCAAATGAATGTGTGCACACTCCCACGGAATATAATTCTGAAAACAAAGCTTCTGAAGGCTTCTCCACTCTCCCTTTCCCAAAGTGCTTGTAATTTAGTAAAGTTAGACAACTCAATCTCTTTCCAACAGTAGATCTGTTCCCATAGGAAAGGTGCTGCGCATGCACCCCATCTCAAGGTTTTAAAGCTTTGCTTTTTCATTTAGAAATATAAGCCACATTGAAAATGATTAATTATACTTGGAACTATAAGAAAAGGTAAAGATATGCATGTCTAGCCGTGTTGCTAGCTGATTTTAATTTTAAAATGTCGTGAATGGCGGGAGGCCACTCTTTATTAATGCTGTTAAAATCTTAAATTGTTATTAAATCTTAAATGCTATTAAAGTCTTAATTTCTGACACTATAAATTATGCAGTTTGTGAGTTGTTATTCTGTGCCAAGGACACATATGGCTGTGTGAATCTCATCATTGCCTGAGTGTGTGTGTAGTGCAGTCTCCGGGCCACAAAGTATTTATTTTCCCTAAACACATGTAATGTTTTAAAATTCCTTATGTAATCCTACCTTGAAGGTAATAAATGAAATGACTTCTCAAGGATAATTCTGGTTCTTGTAGTTATGGCAGTGTTTATGTGAATGTTACCATATTGGATGAAAAGAAAACATTCAGTTTATCACACTGCATCTCTCTCTTCTAAGGGAATTTGCCCCTTGGTAGAGTTAATAGTCCTATGTCAAACTGGCTCTGATAATACAGTCCTGAATTAGGTATCTTAAATTAAGGAAAATAACTAAAGAGTGATTTGGTCAACTTTTCATATAATTTTCCAAATCTGAGAACATTTTAAGTCTGCTAAGAAAGTGTGACATCAGGTCAGTTTTTATCCTGAGTGTTGAAACTTTCCAACTATGGAAAAATATCACTTTTAATTTTAGTCTGTGCTTAAAACTGGCCGGTTGGCTACAGTTACTCAAGAAGAACACATAAAACAGGGACCTGACTCTGTGGATTTGATTATTTTTCAATTCCATTGAAGATATTTATTCAATATATTTATGGTTCTGGTTTGGCAAAGCTTTGGCCTGTCTTTGAAAGCTCTCTAGATGTCTCTGCAAGAGTTGAGCCTTTCCAGAGTAATTGTGCTTTATAGTTTTCTTTTATGGAATTCTAATTTTAAATCTAACTGTAGACATAATATCCCTAAGTAGAACCTCATCTCAAATTTCTTTTTATTGCAACTAGTGAATCTGCAAATCAAAATTTCTCCATTTGACAATAAGTGGTATAACCTTTTGGTGCAGATAGACATTGAAATGAGTGGAAATTGTATATAAATAGGATTTATTTTTCCTCTCATCAGTAATTATTCCAAATTAGAAATTACTGAGTGAGTTGATAATACAGGGATTCTGGAGGTGAACAAATGTGGAGTCATGTTTTGCCTTCACTATTTACTAGCATTTGACCCAGAAGAATGTATTTAAACTTTATGAGCTTACATGCTCAACTGTAGATAACAAGGCCTATGTTATAAGGCACCTAACACGATGATTACTAAGAGTAGGAACTTAATAAATGAGATCATTATAAAAACTATGAAAAACTAATTCAGCTTGTCTTTTATTCTCATGATCCCAAAATACATTTTTTCTGATGATTCCCAAGTGTGTTTCCATGATATCAAGAGATACCATGAAATTGTCCATAAATGTTGAAAACACAGTTAACTTTAATTAATTTTATTTTTTTAAATCTATGGACTAGGCCGATTCAATAATTCCAAAATGAGAAACAAGAAGGCACAGAGGTATACTTACAACCAAAACCCCAATATTTGTGCATGCTGTATAGTCCATTAGTCACTATGTTTTTAAGTTATAAAAATGATAGTATAATTTTAACCCTTTACTTTTATATGGTTGAAGAATAAGTTTAAATCATTGTTTTTTTCTTTGAAGGAATCCAAAGAAACTCTAGGCACCTTTCAGATGAAGTGCCACGTAGGGCAGACTGGGGGATTACTTTTCATTTTCTGTCTTCTTGAGCCATGGGCATTTTCTAACCATGTGCTTGTCATACTTTAGAAGATGTCAATGAAGTAATATGTGTGATGAGATTAAGAATCCTTTTTGTGTTTATTTTCAACTTTATATTTCTGTATTAAAACCAATTAAATTACTTTTTAAAAGCCAAAAATATTTGAAAGTCCTAGAAACAAGGTTCAAAAATTCTGATCTCCAATTCTCTTCTTTTTAGACTATGAAAAGAAGGTAACTCAAATAAGAAATTGAAGGGGAATAAATTACTTTAATGAACAGAAATATAGTTTTAGTTTATTTCCCTCGTATTCTTAAGGATCAAACCACTACATACAATGTTAAAACAAAATGTGATTTCAAGATGTATAAATAGATAAATCAAGGAGTCTCTTACATCTTATTGTCCTTTATTATTTTTCAAACATCTAGCAAAAGTCACCATCGGAGTCATTTATTGGTCGAGAGAAGAGGTCGAATTCTCAGTCCTACATTGGACGGCCAATTCAGCTCGACAAGATTTTGATGTCTAAAGTGAAAGTGCCGCACACGTTCGTCATCCACTCCTACACCCGGCCCACGGTGTGCCAGTACTGCAAGAAGCTTCTCAAGGGGCTTTTTAGGCAGGGCCTGCAGTGCAAAGGTAAGGATCATCTCGCCACCAAGTATTTGTCACCAGCCAAAGTCGGATCCTTAAACTAATCCTCATCCATTTGAAATGACTATGTTTTTTGTTTTACAACATCTCTTTCTGATGAATACTCGGATTTTCTTTTAAAATCATTGTGATTAGATTGCAGATTCAACTGTCATAAACGTTGTGCCCCGAAAGTACCCAACAACTGCCTGGGCGAAGTGACCATTAATGGAGGTGGGTAACGCTCAGCAGGCACGGCCCTGCTTCTTCCCTGGTAGAGAGTGTGTCCGTTATGACTGAGCAGGATTTTTCACTTTTATTGTTTTCTGTTCAGATACTTGTGACTCAGCCCGGAGTAAATTATGGCCTTAGTTTGTTCCACTTTACTGTGGAAAAGCTCCCATTCCAGCTCAATGAGTTTTGATAAAAACCAGAGACTTGTTCAGTTTCTACATGGTGAACAGCTAGTACTGAGATCTTGGATGTCCAGAATTTGTTCCCCAGCTCTCTTATATTACATGCCTCTCCTAGTTTGTTCAGAAACGCGGAAATTGTTGGCTTGCCTACAAGTTACAGCTCTGTCTCTTCCTCCATCCTCATTCCAAGCATTGAGACAAAAGTTAACTTTTCTTCCCTGTCTGTGACAGAATGGAAGAACCACAGAGGAATAATCACCTGCTTCCTTCCTCCTTCTAGTTACTTCCATTATGGATGTGCTCATTAACCTGCATCTTTAATAATAATAAAAGGAACTTTAATTTAGCCAATTAAAAATGCATATCATTTTCTGTATTTGGGAATATTCCTTTGGGAAAACTCTTAGCTGCATAAAAAGATTCCTAAGAAAAATGTCATGTCCTAAAGGGACAGCTTACATTTTCTTCCCAAGTAGTATTTCTAATGGATTCTTAGGAAAATATTTGACTTACTATCCCAGGCTAACCTTCTCCATAGACAGTGAAGTGCTTTATATCTTCAGTCTGATATCCCTCTGGAAAGAAAATTGGAGATAGAATACCAGAGAAATAAGCTAAGTATTTTCATTACTAAAACATGGAAGAACAAGTGATTATCTTCACTCTAGATCTTTCTTCTCTAGAAGAAATATATACCTAGAAGAAGAAGATGATGATGATGAAGGGAAGTCTCTCCAGGAAAACATTCCCATACTAGTTTCTGCCTTGGTGATTCATGAATTAGCTGCCAAAATGGAAAGCTTGGCAATCTTCCCACTTTCTGTGGCATGTGGTATTGACTTTGTTCAGGTCCAGGAAATGTCTTGATAACTAGAACTAAAGGGAAACAGTGAAGTTTTTGATATTCTTGATTACTTTGAAATTGCATTTCCCCATGCAGTTAGAAAATTTTGGTAAAATGTGAATTTTTCAAGCTTGTCAGGCTAGGGTCTCTGATCAATCAATTTTCTAATTTTAAAATAAGTTCTTCACATTAGTCATTATAATTTGCTGCATTACCATAAACTACATAATGACAGAATTCAAAATTACGTCAAATATCAAATATCTTAGGTATTTAAAAGCTGCTGCTTCTGTGACCCATTTTGATATTGGAATCCATGATTTAAGAAGTCACTGGAATCACAAGAATCAATGACCCTGAGTCTTCTTGCATGTGAAGGTTTTCCCTCATCCTCCCATGTATTTCTTTTTCCCACCAGGGCTGCATTACTGAAATATGATTGGTTTCCTCTTGACTTGTATCTGATAGCACTTTGTGACACTTTGCTTGTGTCCCACCATGGCTTCCTTCTAGGGCTCTCCATGACTTTTCATGTTTTTAGACTTAGGAACTTAGGGGCATGACAAGCATCTGCTTGTAAAATTATATATTCATCCTTTCACAAATTCAGATACTTATGTACTAAAATAAAGAAGGAAAGTGAAAGAAAAGATAAAGTTATCTCATCACTGTATATTTTAGGGCTTCCAATTGATTTGTTTTAGGATTGGCTAACTTTCTCTTAAGTCGTGGCTCCAGGATTCCAGGCTTATCTTCATGGGTGCAAAACAATTTTTTAGATTTGCTTAGCCCTGGGGCAGAGTCTGACGTGGTCATGGAAGAAGGGAGTGATGACAATGACAGTGAGAGGAACAGCGGGCTCATGGATGACATGGAAGAGGCAATGGTCCAAGATGCTGAGATGGTGATGGCAGAGTGCCAGAACGACAGTGGGGAAATGCAGGACCCAGACCCAGACCACGAGGACTCCAACAGAACCATCAGGTGAGGGCTGCACTCCCAGCCTTGGTCCAACAATGGAACTCCAAGGGGTATTACTTTTTAAAGCTTTTGATATTTTAATGTATCATAAAAGTATGTGTATTATAAAAGTGTAATATATTATTAAAGTGTGTGTTTAATTTGTTGATGAATGAGCTGGATACTGTCGAGGAGTGGAGTGCCTTTGGAGTTAGGAGGTCTGGATTCAGAAGTACGTGAAATTTTATGTTTGTGATCTAATTATTGATTCTTTTTGATTACGGGATGATCCTAATTTTTGATATCAGGGGTCAGCACACTATGGCCAAATCAGGCTGCTGCCTGTTTTGTAATAAAGTTTTTTGGGGGATCATAGCCATGCCCATTCATACTGTCCAGAGCTGCTTTTGCACTGCAGTGGCAAAGTTAAGTATTCTGCAAAGCCCAAATTATTTTTTACCTGGCCCTTTACAGAAAAAGTTTCCCAGTTATTTTGTTATATTATAAAGTGTATTCTGATTTATATTATAAAGTGTATTCAAACTTTTGTGTCTGTTTTACAAATGCCATATTCATTGACAAACTGAAATTGTTCACAAGAATAGAGCAATAAAATAATTGGATTTTTTTCCATTTAGTGGTGTAAGAGACATTTTTTAAATACTGGAAAATATTAGTCTTATGACCCAACTGTCTTTTGAAGATGTACATTTCTTTGCTATCAAAGTGTGAGGGGGCGGGAGAGTGTGCTTGCATATATGGATGTGGGGGAGGGGAAGAAGAGAGGAAGAGAGAGACAGGAAAGGAAGAGGAAGAAAGAGATGAAGGATCGACAGAATTCCATGAGCAGATTCTAATTTTTATGAAATTATCCAGAGAGAGACTCAAATTAATCTTAAATGTTATCTACTATCTATAAATGATGAATATTTTGCCTGTAATATATAATAAGTAAGTAAATAAGCTTTCATGTGTGATTCTGAATATGTGGCCTCCGTACCCTAAGACAATAATCTATCTGATGTTTACCCAAAAACGGAACACTATATAGTTCAACATGAAAACTAAGGTGCTTATTATCCTGCCTCAGGCTTTTTAAAGTGTATCTATAAAGTGCCTATCACTCTTCAGAGAAATCTAGATTCTGAACCATGGTACTCTGACAATACACTTCACTAAAAATGGGATGTGAATTCTTTTTGACTTTCACTTTGAAATAGCTGAAGTAAAATTTTATGCAAGAAAGGACGATCTATGTCTAAAAATCTTTTCCTGTAATATTTTGACTTTTCAAGTCCCTCAACAAGCAACAATATCCCGCTCATGAGAGTAGTGCAGTCTGTCAAACACACGAAGAGGAAAAGCAGCACGGTGATGAAGGAGGGATGGATGGTGCACTACACCAGCAAGGACACGCTGGTAAGCCCCACGGCAAGCAGCTTTCTCTTGTCTTGCTAGCTTTAATTAGAGGAGTTGCTAATACCCTGGGAGGACCGTGGGATGTCTGAGTTACCAGGAGCAAACGTCAGCACAGGCGCGGCATAGTGAATCAGGTGGGGCTCATTAGCGGACTCTGGGTGTAGGAGGTAGTTGAGCAAGCCACTGAGTTCAAAGAAAACATAGACAGCAATCTCAGGGAACAAAACCATTGACCTCTACTGCTTGAGATGATCCCCAAACAACTTGAATGTCTGTCATTTTATAGCCATCAAGAAAATAACAGTGTGGCTTTCAGAATGCTCCTCCGTTGTTCAGAATTTTTTTAAAAAACACTGCGTTTTAGGGAGAGAAAAAACAATGACAGCTATTATATACTTCTTAAATCTCTAATTAAATGTTCACTTAAAAACTGACCTATTCAGGAAAACAGTAATCCTGTACTTTATTAGATAAAAGACAGCACATTTTAATTCTTTAATATAATCTGAGTTGTTCGCTACCCCAGGTTTTCCTAATAGTTGATGAATGAGGTTGTGCATAAGAGAGAAAAGATTTGATTTATGTTCCCATTAAACCAATTGACATTTGGTGATAAGCTTCTTTCTCAGTTACGGGTGGTATTTTCCTCATCACCTCCTATCTATCGGATCTCCATCATTTCTTTAGATAAACAGACGCCTGTAACCTAATTGCTTTGTCGATAATCTCAATCATCTCTGCTGGAGAGAGATTTACATGATTTACTGCAGGACTCAATTGAATGTCATATAGTTCTTCCCAGACATGGCGTAAAATATTTAAAGCATATTTAGTGTATTTTACTGGTCTAAGATTGGTTATGCAAGGGACCGAGAATAATTTTAGGGCTCTTTGGTCTAAAAAGATGAAAACACAGACACGCACACACACACATATCCGAAAACCATGGGACATATACCTAGAGTGAACAAGGACCTGATCACCAAATCATGGAAGTTTCGATCTGTAGTGAGCTTAAGAGGTCAAGTTATTTGAAGCATTCCCCTGACTTTGTTAAGTTGATGCTGTGGAGTCAAACATGCCATCCAACAAAATATTCTTTATAAGTTCTGCTGTAACATTCAGAATTCTTTCATCTCTAATGGAAGCCAGAATACCTGGCTGGATCAGCATTCCTTATGTTCTAAAATAATGAGAATATATAAATATTATATCTCCTACTAAGCCTTTTTATGATTTTACAGATTACAAGTCCACTTTTAGCTCTTCAAGCAGTCAAATAAGTTTAGAAATGGTGTTTTCTATTTACTTTGCATGAATTAATGCCAGGCACTGCACTGGGTGCTGATATGTCATCTCCTCTATCACTCGTAACTCTGACGTAGATGTGGAAACTTATCGCACATTTGCTAGACAGTCACCTTCTAGATTCTGAAATTGAGTGAGTCTTTTGGGCCAAAGCCCTTGCACTTTCCACCTTCAAATCTTATGTCCCCATAAAATGTTTTTATTTGATCAATCTTGGGCATTTTTAAAGTTTTTAAAACATCCTAAATCTAACTTCTGTTTCAGCGGAAACGGCACTATTGGAGGTTGGATAGCAAGTGTATTACCCTCTTTCAAAATGACACAGGAAGCAGATACTACAAGGTAAGGCCTTTCCTTGGTTGGGGTCTCGTGACCCCTCTTGCTTTCTCATGGGCATGTAGACTATCAGAAATGCAAAATACGTCCAACGGACAGGACTGGTTTTGTGCTTCCACCAAGAGATGTGTTTTCTTCTCTATAGTTTACGAATTTAGGGAGAATCAGGTTGTGACCCAAGATACTTATCTGTGAATCTCAATTTTCCCTGGGAAGTACTTCAGGCCCCATTGGATGGTTCTGGGGAGTGGCAAGAAGCTTAATTGAGTATTTTAGCAGAGATGTGTGATTTAACCAGAAAATTCAAGGTCACAGCAGGTTAGCGAAAAGTAAATTCCTGAAATGCACCACATCCAGATTTTTTAAAAATAATTTTTTTGCATCTATAGTCTTCCAGCACATCATAGGGCATCAAGAAACATTGTCTGATTTCACCGCGCACTGCCAATATTCGTAAGGAGCACTTTCCGCTAGAGAAAAATTTGGCAACCGTTTTCATTCTGTCTCTCTACATGGAATAATGCAAATGTTACGTAACATATCCCCCAGTATAACATGGTTCCAAAGAAGCTCATAGTGAAAAGAGTACATACTTGCTCCTTCGAAATGAATGCAGGCTCAGGCATACTTGATGTGATTGCCCATGGCCACTTTCCAGAGTGCTAACAGAAAAAGGAAACCTCAGTAATTTTGAAATTAAGAATTTGTTTTAAAAGTTCTTATTTCTCAGTAATTCCATACCTCCTGGAAGACAATGTAGTGATTAATTTTTTAGTATCAAAATTGTCTTAAAAGCAACTGCTTTTAAAACCAATCTCTGTGGTTTTCTTCACTAAGACTATTCACTTGGCTAGATTTTTATATTAACATCTGTGGAATCAAATTTTATGATTCATTTTCAGTGCCTTAAAGAATAGTTAAATTTCTGTGTGTGTGTGTGTGTGTGTGTGAGGCAGATTGGCCCTGAGCTGACATCTGTGCCAAGCTTCCTCTGTTTTGTATGTGAGATGCCACCACAGCATGGCTTGATGAGTGGTGTGTAGGTCCACGCCCAGAATCTGAACCGTGAACCCTGGGCCACCAAAGTGGAGTGCACGAACTTAACAACTAAGCCAGCAGGCCAGCCCCCTGAGAATAGTTAAAATTTAAAAACAGCCACACATACCCAAATGCATTGCAAAAGTGTTGTCTTTCTACTTCACAATTATAAAAATTACCATTTATATCTCATGTCTTAGATTTTGATGCAGGTTCAAAATCGTTATTCTTATTTATACTTATTCTTGCCACATGAACATAGTAAAAAAGTCACTTAAATTTTTCTGGAAAAGGTGATGATAAGCATTCCCCTAGTAAAGGTATTTTTGAATTTTGTTTAGTAATATTCTGTGTTTTATAAAACTATTTTGCATAAATGATGCCTATTTGTAGTGTCATTTCTCACATGTCCTTAGCATGAATTTTATTTGAAAGTTTATATGCTTTTGATAAACTACATTTAGCGCACACTTTCTTCCACAGGAAATTCCTTTATCAGAAATTTTATCTCTGGAACCAGCGAAACCTTCGGCTTTAATTCCTAATGGAGCCAATCCTCATTGTTTTGAGATCACTACAGCAAATGTAGTGTATTACGTGGGAGAAAATGTGGTCAACCCTTCCAGCCCAGCACCAAATAGCAGCGTCCTCACCAGTGGCGTTGGTGCAGATGTGGCCAGGCTGTGGGAGATGGCGATCCAGCATGCCCTCATGCCCGTCATTCCCAAGGGCTCATCCGTGGGTTCAGGAACCAACTCGCACAGTGAGTCTGCCAGCTTTCTAACTGTCTGTAGAACAGATGAAGAGAGCCTTCTTGGGGGTGATTTATTGGAGAACATAGGGTCTGTAAATAAAAGCTGCCACACATACTAAGATGTTTCATCCATTCAATTATCCTACTTTATTGTTTATTTATATTAAAATTTGAATAAATTCATGTAAACCCTATATGTTAGGCAATAGCAGAAACCTAGGGCTGTTGGTCATAAAAGAAGTAATCTAGTCAACTTGAGATTGACCTGGAATGCCAGTCTTGCTATTTGCAAATCTGAGTTAACATGTTTCCTCGAAACCGCTTACCATGGTACTCTGTGCAGGATCCTTGGGGTGCTGAGTACTTCAAAACTCTTGGTAATTTTTTGTCCCAGGAAGAAATCTTATTCATTATTCATTATTAATCTCATATTCATTAGTAGAATGAGATAGGTTTTACCAAAATGCAGCCAGGATCAAGTATTGAGAATGAATTTTTAAAAAGATATTTTAGAGGAATATCTGTATAAAAATGTAATTTTAAGTTTCATAATGGCTATTAATAATGAAGCCTGTCAAAAAAAACCTGTTTTTCATCTCATAGTGTGTTATCTGACGATCCACCACAACTTTTGAATTGATTGCTGCAACCAATGTACTTTTTGATACAGTTATGTATGCCATTTTGGTGCTAAGCCCTGACATGCATGTGGTCTCTATTTTAATGCCTCAAACAACCCCAACAGGTAGATGTTAATGATTCACCTGTTTCACAGGTGAAGAGATGAGGCCCTAGAGAGATGAAGTTGTCTCAGCTTGTACCAGAGCTACGAAGTGGCAGGCTAGTATTTGAACCCAAGTCTTTATGACTCCCAACTCTAAACTAACAGAATATTATTTTTCAAAGCCAAGTATAGAGTAAATCTGTAATTGTAAAAGCCAAGCAATATTCTAATAGACATCTTCCTAGAAAAATCTAGTTGCTATGACTTAAAAACAACCCGACAGCTTGGTTAGTAAGCATGTGTTGGTTTGTTTTGCTATTACTTCTCTTACTTCTTTTGCGTGTTTTTTCACGTTTTTCCAGGAGATATTTCTGTGAGTATTTCGGTATCAAATTGCCAGATTCAAGAAAATGTGGTGAGTATGCGCCTACTAATATGAAATTTGGTAATGTGCTTCTGTATTGGAAAATAAGAGCATTATAAAATACACGTTTATTTATCTAACATTTTTATTTTTCAGTATTTCCTAGAAAATAAAATATTAGGGTCTATTTGGATATTTTTCTTCCACAAGATTTTAGCCACATTACATCGTATGGATTCTTTTAGTGATTTTCTGTAATCTATTCTGGAGTGCAGTGAGCAAAACACCTATTATTCATCTCAGATGAGCAATTATAATGCAATGCCTGATTTTTCACATATTTGCCCATCTTGGTGCTGGAATTTTTATGGTTGATGTTACAAAATACCAAATAAAGTAAAGTAAATTCTTTGAGTTGCATGAGTAGCTTAAGCATGCCTTTGTTCTCATTCCTTGATTGTTACCTAAGAGCACTGTACATATCAAGGAGACCTCAGAAAGTGCATAAATCATATTTACTGGGTCCACATTCTAGCACCCTAGTTGCCTATGACACATAAACTTCATACTTTCAGCTCACTTTTTGAAAATTATAGATCAGACATATTATGAAATAATCTCCACTCTGTCATATGTTTGCTTTATTTGTTATACTTGGTCACTGTGGCGAGTAGCCCAAAAGTATTAAGACCTTTCGTACCTCATCCTGTGACTCAGACCTTCACTCTATTTGCTGGCTGTGACCAAAAGCAAAAAGTTTATAGCCATACTTACACTGATCTGAGTTTATTTTTCAAAGAATAAACTCTATGAAACTCTATTTATCACTAGTATAGCTTTGCAACCTTTGCTAAATTGGCATAAACTGAAAACCAAAGAGAATGAGAGAGAATTAGGAAAACTCCATAGTGGGAAGGTTAGATGAATTTTTGTGCTGTCAGTCGCAAGATAGATTTCTAAAGACCAGCAGGTTCCTGTTGCTCTTGCTTAGCCAGACAAGACTTTGGGAAATGTAGTTTATAAGCCTCTTGGAAAATTCTAGATACCTGGGGGATTTTTCCACCCTGTTTGACCACTGTTGTCCATTGAAAATTCTGGGTGGGCCATTGAGCTGTCATAGAAAGATGGAGTAGCTTGGACTCAGAGTACTGGAGTGGTAGTATTTCATTTTCGTGTCTCCGGACAACCTTGGACTCACCCTGTGGACACTCTCAAGGGATCCCAGGGTGGAGACAACTTGTACTTGTTTTCTATGGTGAAGGATAAAGAAAAAGGATAGGGGTGTATAGGATATGAGGAGCGTGGAATTTGATGTAAAAGGGCTTTTATTTTTGAAAAGACAAAGAGTACAAGAGTGGAGGTTAGGCAGAAAATTCCATAGGGTGGAGAGGCAATATGTAAAGCAAAAAAATACCGCGTTGCGCTCTCATAAGTGTGGTTATCAAATAACGGGTTTTAAAACGTAATGCTTTGTTTAGCAGTTATTATTTCAAAGAGAAAAGAGTAGACATTTGGAACTTGTTACCTCGAGAAGTGGTAAAAATGGAAGAGTTTAGTTACCTGGCAGAAGAGAATTTCACAGTGGATTGTCATCCTCACAGTGATTCAGTTCCCTCTTCCTTGAGTTGAGCTTCATCTGGATGTGGATGATTGACAAAGCAGCATCACCATTCTAGCCTTAAAGGTTGAAGTGACGGGAATCAGGACTCACACTGACATGATTGGGAATCATGATCATTTAAGTTGAAATGTCTAAATAGCCATCTCAATAAGCTAATCTCTTTTTCAATAATGACAGTAAATGGCATTGTATAATTTTAAGTTATTTCTCTCTAATGAAAATGTTTGATTGAACATTAGAAAACCTCTGCTTCTTAAGAGCAGAATAGTTTTCAAAACATTACAAGAGTACATTAAATAAAGAATGTGTCTTGAATGTTACAGTCATATGACAGGTTACATCTAGCATTGACAGTTTAATTGTTTATATTTAAAATATTTAATATTTATGATGTATTTAATAAAATTATATAATTTTTTAGGACTAATGTTTTGTTTCACTTCATGTTTATTTTTCATTGTATTTGTATCTACAGGACATCAGCACTGTATATCAGATTTTTCCTGACGAAGTACTGGGTTCTGGGCAGTTTGGAATTGTTTATGGAGGTAGGTTAGTTCACTAAGTATTTTTATTAATTTAAAATTTTAACTCTTGTGTTTAGAAAAGTAATATCGCCAAGGAAAGTATAAAAGACATGACCTATGTTTATATATATCTGTATGTATGTCTCTGTGTTTTACCTTTTTAGAAATTTCTCTTGAGATAGTCACTATTTCGAAAATTGGTACATTTCTATTTTGAAAGAGAAATTGTTGTGCTCCTAAAAAATTTATTTTGCTTAAATATGGACAAACTGTATACACAGTACTGGTTAAATATTAGTTTATTTAGGCAAAATATTAAGAAACAAGGAAGTTTATGAATGTTGATTCATAAACATTCCTTTTCCTTTTGGCATATTTGATCAGAACTCTATAGAAATCCATTTATTTAAGTAGACAAAAAAGTCCTTGAATTCTAACATCTTTAACAATGTATATATTTCATTAAGGTTTGCATTTTTTTAAATTTTTGAAGTGAAATCTTGAATGTTTACCTTTGTCTTATTGTCGAGCTATTTGGTGAATTTATTATTTTAACTTACGCTGTTTTAGATTCTAGCCAGTTCAATCATTATTTTTCGAGTCTTTAAGAAACATTTGATATTAATGTTTTGCCTGCTTTATAAAATGATATCATAGCTTTCAGTTCCTTAGTATAATCAGTAACAAATTATCTTTTTTGCGAGGTGAAGGTGTTCTGAAATAATCACGTTTCCTCAATATTATTTATGATAGTGTAATATTGTGCTTTTTTATTTAAAATTAAAGTCTAGTCTATTTTACAAAATAATTTTGACTTTTATAAAATGCATATATGATTTATTTTTGATAGAAAACCCATCAATGAGTCAGCAACCTTTGTGCTTTTTGTTACTGCATAAACAGTGAAATAGGGAAGAGCAAGCACTACACAGAGAATTGCTCTACAGTGTAATAATGGCATGTGACAAAAATCATGGTATATTGAGCATAGTAAATATACATACTGCACGTAGTATGGGAGTGAAGCAGGGGTGAGAAATGAGGTTAGAGAGACCAGCAGGTGCCAGAATATTTGTAATATCCAACATGGAAGGAGCAGGCACAGGAGGAGGCCTCCACCAGGAAGACTGACAAGTTAGGACTAGGCACGTATGGGGTGAAGCAGATGAGAAGAGTCTCAGAAGAGGGGTCAAGTACCCTAGTGACAGAGGAGTGGAGACAGAAGAAGCTGTGACCTTGAAGAGAGTAATTTCATTAAAATGTCTGAGTTGGAATAGAGATGGCAGTGAGTTGAAGATGAAGAGTGATGTTAAGGAAGTAGAGAACATGAAAACAAGACAATGAGGTGGTGAAGGGAAGCGGTCTAGAAAGATTCAGAAGGAAGAGTGTCAGTGGGACGGATGTAGGGGAAGGAACACTAGTTTACAAGAAAGATTGAAATAATGGAATTTCAAGTTAGTTTCTATGTGACAAAAAATTTGAATGATTAGGTGCATTTTCCACTTTCATTTTTATTTTCAGAGTCAATTAACTCTACTGTATTCTATACCTACTACAGTATAATAGTATGGAAGAGCTCAAAGGGCCCTATAGACTCCCTCAAAGTTTTGCGAGAATTAAACAGGATGTAATGTGTGTAAAGGGCTATCATGTGATGATGATGATAACTAACATTTCTTGAGTGTGTATAGTTCTCTGGGCGCTGTGCGTACTTTACATATCTGATTTCATCTAATTCTCACAACAACCCTCCCGCTGAAGATGAGAACCTAAAACTCAGAAAGCTTAAGTGACTTGCTCAAGATTACAAAGCTACTGAGTGACTGAGTCAAGACTTTCATTCTTTCCATTATAATATACATTAGTTTATCAGGATTTTAAAATTATGTTTTCTTAAGGAGAGCACTTTGCTGGTGGTATGAATATTTTCTATATTAAGTAACTCAATATCCTGTTTCTAAAACATATGCTTTTATGAGAAAATATCAGGCTGTTGATATGTATAACTTTTAATGCCTCAATTCTTTATGTTCTAAATTATGGCTGATTTTATAGTACCTGTTTTATGAAGAATAATGGCGCTAAGAAATGAAATCTTTATGGATATAAGTCAGTGCTCTTTAGAAATGTTAATTTATTCAGTGAAACATTTTTATAATTCCTGTAAGTGTCCTTATAAATTCTGGTGTTCTTTACTATAGATGGTATTTAAAACATTATGCTAATGTTTCCATTTTTGTTTTAAAGGAAAGCATCGTAAAACAGGAAGAGATGTAGCTATTAAAATCATTGACAAATTAAGATTTCCAACAAAACAAGAAAGCCAGCTTCGTAATGAGGTTGCAATTCTACAGGTATTTCTTTGTTTTTCATTTGGAAACTATAAAATACCCCCTCAACTCCTGCAAAACAAAGAAAAGTTATGCAAATATCTGCAGCGTACATACTAGGAACACGAGGAAATAACTGGAAAGGGAGCTCGAGCATCAGAGTACTGCCTGGGTAGTATCCTTCCGTGTCTAGGCGGTACTTCCTTTTTATGTACTTAATTCTGAGTTTTAATGTATTATTAATGCTCATTAAATGGGTGATGTTTCAGCATTTACTCATAGTGGACATGCTGATTCCATTTTGTCTTGCATTATAAATGATCTTGCCTTGGTAAACATTCCTCCTTTATGCTGTGATAATTACATGAATTGGGTATGTAACTGTCAGTCTATCAGGAAAGTGAGTAATATATGTCTGAGAATCAGATCATCTTGACCGTCTTAATGTCCTCTTTGTGTCTCACTGTAAACCTTTCATTTCGTATTGAAAATGTTACTTAACTCCTCTCATTAAAAAAGTCTCTTTTTAAAGCCAGAAGTTGCGAATGGAACATATTATGTGGTATATATAAATTTTGTAACTGTTAAAACGTTTTCTGCAGACCAAAAGGAAATTGAGCAATTGTTTGCTAAATGTGGTCCACTTAGCTATCCAGTCTAGACAATTTAGACCATTGATAAATGCCCATTTTTTATATAACTGCCATAATTCTCTGCTTGTTGTACAAGTTGATCGTAATTTCTAATTCATAGTTTTATTGAAAGAGTTTTATTTGAACATTGCTAGCAAAACAAAACACATTGCATTTCTTCATTTATTATTTCATTTAACTACCATTTACTCAGTTTCATGTAATGAAAAGTTGCAAAAGATACAATTTTTGCCCTATAGGAGCTCATGTGGGCAGACAACCAAACAGTACAGTTTCTGCTGTACCTAGAAAAATTACATAGACTTTCCTGTACTCAGAATTCCTAAAAATGATGTTTTTGTGCTTTTGGATGACTAATGTAACACAGAGAACTACCACAGTGTTCTCTACTTTCAGAGGGAAGAAGATAACCATGGATCTTAGATGCCAATGCATAAATTCATAGCTTAGTGCTTGCTAATCAGTTACCCAAGAAAAAGATTCTTTTTTTTATTCTTAACTTGGCAGTGTTGAACTGCAAATGACGTTTGAAAACTTAGTACATGACATCTTCCCAAAGCTGGCCCAGCTTTCCACATATCCACCCCCACATTGTGTCCTCAACGCAGACTCCTTTGCAGCATGCCAACCTCCAGAGTTGGCATATGTACAGAGACGTTTATCCTTCCTTAAGGACATGAGAGGAGTTTCATGGTTAACATGGTTTTGAATTTCTACATTTTTATCACAACTGCCGCAGAAGGTCTAATTTTCTGTGTATAGGCTCTTTAGTGGGCTCTCCTGAGCCTGTCAATACATTATCAGCTGCCGACTCTATAGTAAGGTAGAAAAACAAAATACATCTCAGCATAAACTGACTCCCATCTTCTCTTCTAAAAGATTAGATGCAATCAACAACTCAGATGCAATAAACATACAATTGGCAAAAATTTTCATTATAATGTAGTTTTCTAGAAAGAGTTTGGTTAGGGTGAAAGTCAAATTCTGCCCCATAAGCATATGAAGAGGTCCAACAGTTCTCATATTATGGCCAGATAGCTCAAAATCCTCGTCATTTATCTCTCATCTCCACTGTCCCCAACCATTCTTCATTCAACAAATTCACCTTTGTTGAGTACATACCCTGAGCTAAGCACTGCTCTAAGTCCAGTGGCTACAGCGGGGACAGGCACACAGGTCCTTGCTGTCATGGGTCTTTAACTTGTGTCACTCAGGTATACCTTCAGTCAGAGTTTGCCAATATCTCCGTGTTGAGCTTGCAATCATATAACCTGTGCGATGAGTCTTATTAAGGCTTGGCTTAATTATATGCAGATACCGGGTTCAGGAGTTCATACTTTATCATAAAGTTGCCAGTTGTTTCAAAATTTGTTCATCAAAAATAGGGAACTCATCATGTCCCCCAATTAAAAACAAAGAAAAAAACTGTTTGAGCCCTTTTTACCATTGTCAGATATATTAGCCTCTCAGGAAAGATTCTAACTCAGTGTCGAGAGACAGTGAAGTTCAAGCTCACCTCCTTTGAGTCTTTGGCCAGATATCACACCAACTGTATAAGCACCCCTCTCACACCCTATTTAAAACTACAGCCTGCTCAAACCCTCTCCCCATCCCTACCCCGTACCCCTCTTACTCTGATCTATGTTTTCTATTTTCCGTAGCATTTCTCACCTTCTAGCCTAGTATAGAATTTTGTTTATTAGCTGTGTTGTGGTTTCCTCTCCCCGCCCCAACCCAGCCCCTCCACTAGAATATGCACATCAGGAGGGCAGATATCACTGTTTCGTTTACTAATATATCCCGAACATCAGAAATTGTTCCTGGCACACGTTAGGTGTTTAGCAAATATTTGTTAAATGAATATTTGTTGAATTAAAATTCTATGGAAACACTATCCTGTCACATAAGATGGCATTCATAATGTCCAACCAGGTGGCAAAAGTCTGCATTTACTATTAATGGTTATCGGGTTGGTTAGTTAACAAAGATCATATGTGCTTTGTTCTTTGAAAGCCCTCATGGCCTCATTTTATGTTTCTTATCAAAACAAGGAACTCACCTTTTTCGACCTGAAAAAACAAAATGGTAATGGGAGTGGGTGGTGGGGGTTGGAATTCTGACTCACTAACTGATACGTTCAGAAAAAGTACCATGAGTGAAGTCAATTGAATGGTGGGGAAGCTTATCTTTTACTGTTCTTGAAAGACTCATAGGTTTTTGATAACCAAAGAAATGTTGGAAAGGGTTATTAGGCTAAAGGGCCATCTTAGTAACATAAATAATCTATGGAAAATGAGTGGAAGATTTTAGATCATTCTAGAAGAGTGGCCCTCAAACATTTTTCTCATGTGTCCTTGAAAAGAATTCTAGACAGCTTTGTACCTGCTTGTGTATTTTTGAGTTGACAGCTAGAACTCTTTTTTTAGAAGTTTAAAGAATTTTAGTTTTGTCCTGTATTGAAAATATTGATAGTTGAAAATAAAGCTATGTCACTCCTTTAAATGTATGCATTTAGAATCTAAATATCATAGACATTTGATTCTTTTTCAGTCATTTAAAAAAATACATGAATAGGCTCTTCTTTAACAATAGTATATTTTACAACAGTCCTTGTTTTCTTTGAATATGTTACACTTTTCCCAAAGAATTGTATTCCAGTGCAATGAGTTTTTATACTTGAGTGTCTTTTATTGGTCCCTCAATAACTATTTCCAATAAAAATAAGTATACATTTTAAAATTTCTTGATTACAACACCTTCAATGTTTAAAGCATTCTCCTGGATTAAGTTATCATTACAATTGTTAGTAGTAGAAGCTTTTTTCCAGCAAGATAAATATGCTACAAATTTTGATCTATGCTTGTTAAACATAAAAAGTAAAATGTGACTGAAAATACATTTATTAATGAGGTTGATTTTTAAATTTAGTTCATAAATTGGTGGGTGAATATTACTTGTTCTTTGAATTAGAGTTCAGCGACAATTTTATTCCTTTTTTAAAACTGTGGGAGCCAAGTTGTAAGCCAAAAAAAGAAAAACACAAATAGTGATTTATCTTCAGAAATTCATTTTAATCTTCTCTCTCTTAGTAAATCCATTAAATCCTTCTCTGATTTTAGTAAAAGCATGAATTAGAAGCTAAGTTGCAAAAGAATGGGTTTCCATGTTATTAGGGTCATTCACTCACTTCACAGCAACACAGTATTTCAAATTTTCCCTTTATTTTTGTCCCAGAGGATTTTCCTCCCCAAGGCAAGGCACCCTAGTAACATTTGGAATGTGTGAGAAGCATACCCTCCTTTTGGAAAGTGGGAGAAAAAATATTGTGAAAGGAAACTTGGAGACGGGCAATTTGAACACTGCCAGCATATTCTCAGACAGCTCTGTATGAGAAGAGATCTGTATTAGAAGAGTATGTATGGATGATTATAATTCATTCAAAGTATAATTATTGAGTGCCCACCGTGTTCCAGGCAGTAGGGATACAGATATAAACAAAACAGATTTTCTTAAAAGTAGCCTTCTACTCATAGAAATCTTAAAAATCTTCCTGTTCCCCAAGAGTATGCCTTCCTTAGTTTGATGATGCTGTGGTGGGACAGAGTGTGCAATAAGACCAGGAAGTGGCTTTTGTATGAGTTCATGGAGAACCTTAGATATTGCCAAGTTAATTGGATTTTCTTATGCTTGAGTGATGGTGAATTATTGAAAAGTTTTGAAAAAGAAATTATGATCAGATCAGTATTTGGGGATGATATATTGTAGAGAAGAAAGTTTAAAAGCAAGAAAGCATTGTACGGGGCTATTTCCAGCTAGTAGTGACAGTCAAAACGCCACCATTTCTTTTCTTTCTTTCTCTAATGTCACCTTGGCTGCAACCTTAGCATTTCTGTTGCTGCTAGCCTAGACCAGGCTTTTAAATTCGTGTCATGGTTACTGCAACAGATGTTATTCCTGATAGCTGGGTCTTCCCACTCACCCCACTATGTTATCGTCTTCCTGGCCACCCTTTTCCCTGGTCCATCCTGAAGGTCACAACTCGATGAGTCTTTAGTGGGTTTCCATCCCACCCAAGTGTAGTAGTTTTCTTTTTCTTATTTCATCAAATATATCTACTTTTCCTGGCTTTTACTACTATAGGCAATCTCACTGGACCCTGTCTCTCCTATTCAACTGAGTCATTTCTCTTCAAGTTGTCGTCCTTTTCATACTCTTAACCTCTGGCCATTGCTCAGCTTTTAATTCCAAGCTCGGATTCCCATCTTGATGTGCTTGGCTCATCCATGTTTGATTGATCTTCAGGATCCACCAGTTTTCCCTGACTGTCTCCTGCTGGTTTCCATATCTCCTGTGGTTTCTAGTCTTAATATAACATATTACTTTAATACTTATCAAATGCTTATTATGTGATAGAATTATAAGCAACTTGAAGGTTTCAGCAATGCCTTATTTTTTTCAGCTTCTACAATGCCTACCACAGTAGTAAAGACATTACAGGTAATTGATTAACATTTGACAAAATTGTCTTAAATCACATACTGTTTTTCCAAAAATTCTTTCTCAGGGCCTTTGTTATAATACCTTCTGTATAAATAAGTCATTAAATTTTAGGCTTTAATTAGAAAATTACAGTATTTGAAAAGGAGCAAGTGTAGAGTAGCTGCTCAGTGTTCCAGATGTTACAGGCTGTCTCAAAAGCTGAGCCCCTAGGGAAAAAATTGGGCATTGGGTGCAAAGGAAATCAGAGAACACATCAGAGTGATACTTCTAAAGACAGTGGAACCTCAAGATCAAGAGGGAATTTGGTAGCACAGAACAACACAGGTGGTACATGGGCTAAAAAAATAGAATAAGCTGGAGGGAAGAAGTACTGCCAGTCAGGAAGATAGGGAATCCAAATCATCAAGGCCAGGTGTCCAGGTGGATGTTCCAACAGGTATAGGGGACACTGTGGTGAGAAGACTGGCAACAGGCAGCATTCAGAAATCCAGACAACATGCCTTGATGGGTTGTGAGATCGTGGTGAGGAGGCTTCAGCAGTGTGACCCCTGAAGCATACCAGATAGAACAGGCAGGCCCCGGGTCCTAAATGGATTTGGAAAGAATTAAGGCGGTGTATAGCATAGTGTTTTAGGAGCATAGGTGCTGGAGTTAGACTGCCTGGGTTCAAATACTTGTATTTAAGAGTTCTTAAGAGCTCAGTTTCCTTACCTGGAAAACCTCTTAGAGATGTTATGAGAATCAAATGTGATGATTTTGTGAACCTCTTGGCAGTACCTGGCACATAGTAAAGGTTCCATACTTATTAGATATTACTAGTATTGCCAGAACTGGATTATAAGTCTAGCTCCTAGGAATAAGTTCAAATAACTTGACGTTGAATTCCCTAAATAGAGAACCTAGAGACATATAATTTCATCATAACAAAGAACATGGTTGACTCAAAGCTTCCGATAGGGCTAAACATGTCTTAACATGTGCCTGGGCCCTGGGTGGCACTCAGTAACTATTTGTTGAACAAATGATGTAGCCACAACTGAAGGAACCAGAGGGGTACAGAATTGCAGTGCATGCCAATAAGACAATAGAGTATTCCTTACCTTTGTTCCTTTTTGTCTAAAAAACATGGTAATTTGTCTTCATGGAGTAAGATTAAATATATATATCTTGTAAATATGTGGCTCTGTTCTCTTAGTCTAAAAAGATGATCAAGAGTAGGTGGAGAAGAGATAATCATTATAGAAAACCAGAGAATAATGTTGCTAAGTGTGGGTGGGAAAATGAAAATTTTTGCAAACAGATGATTTTTTTTAATTCATAAAGGAATCAATTTTTCTTTCTTTAGAGAAAAATATGCAAAATTTGAGTACTTTCTCTTTTAGTGTGTGTGAGAGATTGGTTTACACTTCTGTTTTTCCATCTAATGTGTTTATCGTATTTCTTCAAATCTTTCTTTCTTTGTATTTTATTGCATGAAGAATTTTCATGAAATTGTCGCTTTAAGACAAGACATGTTTTGCTTCTCTAAGGTAATCTTGTCATCTTCTGAATGTTCCAAAAAATAAAGCCCATGGATTATGTGTATACATGTCTAAAATACAGGAAAAAAGAAAACAAAGATCTATTATGAGAAAACGAAAAACAAACTTAGAAAATTTTCCGAATAGATATTGTGTTTGATAAGAAGTTAGTCATAGTGAAGTTAGTGTCAGAAGGCCAGGTTCCAAGTCAAAACTTTTCTGGTTTTGGTAAATCTCTTTTAACCTTGATTTCCTTATTTATGGATTAGAATTTATCTGAGTTGATTTGCTTGCTTCACAGGAATGTTTTGGGGGGACTAAATTAAATAGTAGACAAAGTGTTTTTTAAATCAGTTTCCCAATATACTTTTGGAAAAACGCTAATCTTCTGAGTTCCTTCAGGGAAGGGGGTTAAGGGGCTGGGGGTGTCCTCTTTAAGACAGTTTAGAAAATATTGTGTACTCTATCTAGGTCATCCATGTCTTGGAAGTGAATATAGTCTTTCACTTATTAAAGATTCTGGGAAGCTCCATAATTAAGAACTTGTTTCATTTTGAGAATATGCCAGTTTATTGCATTTGGCCACAGAACCCATACAAAAAAGTAAGATATCACCAACTGACCTTTTTGCAAATAGTGTTCTGTCTTCTAACCCTGTCCAGTACACCCTATATAGTCACTCCAGGTCCCATTATCTAGTACATATATAAGAGATCAGAAGAATTATGTGTCTGCACAGATCATTGAACATTATAATAGAACGTTATGCTTTCTGGAATGCTGACATCTAAATATAGAAACTGGGCTGCAGTGATATGATTTGTTAAAAATTACGCTTTAAATCTAACACCACAATGAGATTGGATTTATGTGTTCGTGTTTCCAGCCAGGTAGATTAACAGGAAATAAAAAAGTGTTCCAGATGTGTCTCCATTGCTGTGCATTTGATAGGAAATTTTTAAAATTCCAGATGTTTGATCCATTTTTCAACTTTTATATACAATAAACACATCTTCCTCTACGAATTCCAATTTCCTTATTTTAACAAGCCGTACTTTTAATTCTTGACTTTCTCCTAAACACTAGCTGAGTAATGGCTGGAGGGAAGGGGGTCAAGCTTTATAGGTAGAATGTTTACTAATACTGATTTTTTTTAAAGATGTCAGTTATTAATTTTCTGTCTTTGAAGCCTTTGCTGCTGGTTCTCAAATATTACATCCTTTTTCCTAAATTCAACTTGAAACTCTGGCCTTGGTTGGAGTTTAGGGGTGGGCACTGGGGTGCATACAAGATCCTTGCTGTTTGAGGGTCTTTCCCAAGATCTCTTGATAAAAATCACTCCCCCCACCCCCAAAATTACAGTGCTAATTTTAGCCATATACAAACATTGATCCGATGAAATTTGTGTATGAATCCAGATGGTGGGTTTAGGAAATCTAGATTTTGTTTCTAAAATTTTCCATTCATACCTCTAATCTGAAAGATGCCCGGTGATAAGTTGAAAATATCACATATTTGTGTACTATTTCTACCTGGTGAAAAATCAAGAAAGGCTGGAACTATGTGGGAGATGATGAGAGGGTTTTTTAAGTGTTGTTTTCTGCATACTCCTTCTCCCCATCTGCATTTAGCTTCTCCACCTTCTACAGGAAAAGGAGAGGACACAGTATGTTTATGGTATGTCTGCAGCAACCCCAAGGATCTAAAGCTAGATTAAAGCATTTCCAGAATTGATGAAGTGCAGAATGACTGAGAGGTGTGTAGATAGGTCTATGGGTATACATGAATACAGAAGTTATCAAGCCTCAGTTGGTTTTTCTGCTATGCAAACATTGAATTAGTCATTTAAAAAAAATTTCTTGGACCAGTATTATTTAATAGAATTCATATGACTTATAGCTAATTTAAGATGAAAAACGTGTAATGGTAAATTGTGCATGACAAGCTAACCACCTAAAAACTGAGTCCCTTTCTTGGTACCCAGGCACAATATGTGTATTGTTGTTAGCAGTTAATGAAGATGCTTCAGCTTATTATTCCTCCCACAAAATTTTGAACTATATTAAACCAGGCTCAATCGGTGCTAATTCACGCCACGACAAAAGTAACATCACACCCTACGTAGTTCAGATGGATGGTATGAGAAAACAATTCTTACCAGCAATGATCTGCACATTTCAGAGTTCCTGGACTCTAATGGGTTAAATTGGATTGTGGCCCCGTTGGTCCAAATGTCAGCCAGTGACCCCTAGCCACAGAGCGTGGATTGTTATATCTGGTCTTTGTTGTTGAAGTAATATCGTGTGCATTTATTCTTCTCACGGTATATGTTAGCTTTATTTATTTTGTTCTAGGTTCATATCCATGTGCAGTTCTAAAATTTTACAGATGAAATTCCCCCAACAAATGCTACCTCCTGAAAGATAACTAGTGAAGTATGAGCCTATCAAAGTCGTAGAGTTTCTCTGGCTGAACGTAAAATGGAAACACAATCCCACGCTACAATCCGACGATGCCCATCCTCACTCTGGGCCAGGGAGGCTTTCATGTGGTGCAACACACAGCTTCACCTGGGTGACCTCAGAGTCGAAGCCCCTCTGCCGTCACTGAAGTTCAAAAACACAGTAAGGGGAAAGGTGGGGCAGGACAAACTAGAAGATGTGAGTTTGGAGCAGTTCATACTTAACCTGACGTAGCCTCCATTAGGTGAGAGGCCAAAGGAGATGTTCTTTTCTGCCACTTAGTGTAAACTTTCAGTTATTAAACTAAAGAGGGAAGTGTGACCCAGATCTTTTAAAGATCATTGAAAATCTGCCTGATAATAATAACAACTCACTTTTACTGTGTTTCAGGCACAATTCCAAGTATTTTGTATACATTAAATATTAAGTCTCAGTTGTATTACAAGATTAGACACACTTTATTATCCCGTTTTGCATATGAAGAAATGGAGGTCAGGAGCCAGGAAGTGGCAGAGCTGGAATTCAAACTCAGTCAGTGTCTCCTGAAATATGCCCCAGGCCTCAAGGCTGTCCTTGTCCCCATACATGTCCTGGGCTAAATCAAGAATGAAGGAGAAGGGAGTTGAAAGGCCTTTTCTAAGTAAGGAGCTAAAGTACAGTGATCATTATCATCTGAATAGGCCATTTTCAGGGCTTATTTCTCATCTTCAGGACAATAATGAAATCATGGGAAATTAGGTTTTCACAATTCACATAAGGACAGTTGGCATGAGGGGAAAGGGGTAATTTAAAAGGAATATCCTCACTGTGACCTTTAGCTGCTGCTGCCTTGGTTATCTCTTGCTGGTGACTGTTTCCTATTAGCCTTTGAGACTGAGCTGAAGCTAGGAGTTTCTCCTTAGCAAGAGCTAGGTATACAATAAATACAAAGGAAGGACCTAGAGCATAGGAAATTATATGTTTCTTCCTATTAAATATGCTAAAGTATTTACAAAAGCAGTGGCCAAAATTTGTGTATTTTGAAGGAGTGGTACCTGAAAACCACCAGCACATCTTTGTTATACCCTTTGAACTTTAGGAAATCATTTTGCAACTCCTACCAATGGTGGCATTTCTGATATTCACATCCATATATTGGTATTTGTCATGAAATCATTGCTTATAATCGTATTAGTCATCATCAGAATCCTGAGATTGCTTACCAGCAGATTCAAGTGAATTCAAGCGAAGGAGTCATGGCCTGTATTTTTTTCTGAAGAGAGGATATCAGCTTATATCATATTTGATGCAAAATGTACTGTCATTAAATATGTCATACATGTATTAGCATTTCTTCAATAAAATCATTCAAATCTTAAAGAATATCATTCATGTGCTGAAAAGTAAGGAGATAAAGGAATTCATCTTTCAGTTAAGTTTACAAACTTGTGTTGGGCATTTAATATGTACCAGGCAGTAGGCTTACATTGACTGGGAACATAATCAATACAGTATTGGCCTTAAAGAGCTTTTACTCTTGTAGGTAAGACACATAGGTTCAGTAACTAAAGATAATGTGTTAACTGTTATGAAAGAGAATTGTACCAAAGACTATGAGAACAGAGACGTCCAAGTGAGACTGGAAGAGCCATGAAAGCTTCCTGACAGCTGAGTATTCTGGCCAGGCCAACAGCCTGGTTCAGGCTGAGAGAACAGTACCTATGAATCCATACAAAGGAAAGAAAGAGCGTGGCTTGTTCTGAAAATAGTTCAGTCTGCCTAGAGAGAAGGGTAGACACGTGGGAGAAGAAGAGAAGAAGCTGGAGATATTTGGGTGGGTGGGGGAAAAGGAGACGATAGTAAAGGGCCCCTTGTGCCTTGCTAAAGGGGTGCACCTCCTCCTGAAGCTGGTGGGGATTTTCTTATGGACTTGAAAGCAAGATGGTATGATCAGAATCACCTTTGGGAAGATCCTAGTGGCAGCCCTTTGACGAAGGTTTGGAGGAGAGCCAGACCTAAGACAAGGAGATCAGTCGGAAGGCTGTGGCAGATCCCTACGAAAGAGATAAGGCTCAAAAGGCCCAAAGCAGTAACGGTGAGGATGATGGTGAGGCATCAGCGTGAGAGAAGTGAAGGAGGTGGACTCTGTTAGATTCAGACACCATTTGGTTGTTGGAAGTGAGAGAGAAGTACCTATTTAGGATGACTCTCAGGTTTCTGACCTAGGTGGCTGGCAATTTACCAAGGGAGGAAACACTAGAAGAGTAAGTTTGGAGGGAAAGACATCAATTCCATTCTTGGACATGTTTTCCTTAAGTGAACATACCCAAAAGACAGTTGGAGTCTGGAATTTAGAAGAGATAGCTGAGCCTACCTTATCAATTTGGGTATTATCTTTAACAAGACTTTTTATAATCCTCTGTTCTCTACACAATGGCATTTTTAGCATCTGTCAGAGAATTACTCACTATTTTCCCTTCATAAGGCATTAGGTGATTCTGATTTCTAGGACCACTAAATGAAGCATAAATTGTAAGAGATTGTGATTCGAAAATGGATAAGATGTTGTGCTTTTCTCTCAACCCTGGCGAAGTGGCAGGAATGAGAATCAACAAAGCCGTTGCCACAGTGCTATACCTCCAAGAAAGGGACCTCACTCACCGCCACACGCACACCACCGTGTAATGGAATATTCTTCCTTCTGCTCTGCCTGCCGTTTAGAATTTAAATCCTGAATTCGTTTCTTTTAAGTTTATTTCTTTCTCTCTCAATATGAGCTAAATCATTTAGTCATTTCATAGAAAAGTAGTCAGAAGTTTTCATATTAAGCCTGAATTGCTCCTAAATAACCTGTTTAAAAGATATATTGATTCTAATTTTCCTCTTTTCCACATCTCCTATGTTTGAGCATAATAATCCTAAAAGTAGAAGAAAGAAGGGGAAAATATGACATTAACTTATCACAGCTAAATATATGGAATGAATTCTAAACTCCAGATTTACAGGATAGCAAAACTATTAGTATTAAACACTATAAGTACACATGAAATATTATTTAATAGGAATCCGAAAAATATAACATAAAATAGAATATACACATAAGCTAAAAGTTTAAATTAGTTAAATCTTTATTTCTTTTTTTTATTTACAGAATATTGTTACTTTTGTAAAAGCCTTTGCTTTGGGTGACTAGTTTCCATTGATTACATAAGAATTCTTTAGGCAACTCGAGTCAGGGACATTTTTGTCTTGCTCTTCAAATAGCATTTCCTCCTAGACTTTGAAACAACCTATTCACCCCATGGATATGTCATCAATCTGTTATGTGTGAATGGACATTATTCTTTCCTGTACTTGACCAAATGTTTCATTTCCTGAAAATTAAATTACTTAAATGCAACCAACAGATGGCCAGAGAGTCCTGTAGTAGCTTACTTTGCCATGAAATTTATTATCCGAATTCCTGAGGTAGGCCTGAGAAGTTAGCAAAAGTTCTCTCTGAATACTACCATGCCATAGCTCATGTTGTAGTCGTCAAGTCATTTTTAAATTAATTCAGTTACTTTAGACATTAGGAGGAAAAGGTTGAGAAGCTATTCCACACTTCTTTAGTTAGAAAATTAAAATTGTGAGCCAGTCACATGGACCACTTTAGTTAAAGCTTAGAGTTGCCCTTAAGGTATTAAAAAAGTAGTATGAATTACGCATGATAATAGAAAATAATAGCTTTAATTTTTTTCTATTTCCAGTCTTTAAAGATTGTCTTCTCTAGGCTAAGGAAATACTTTTCATCAGTATAGTATAGAGAATTTGGATAAATAAGGCATGATTTTTTTATATTTTTTCCTTTTGTTGCTGTTGAATGTAAAAACAAGTTTGGTCATTGGGTTCAAGGCAAAAAAATACAGCTCATGAGTAGGAATCTATGGTGGCCTTCTCTCAACCATACATAATAAACTTAAAAAATATCAACTTCTTATATATCAGCCATGCAGAAAAAATAAGGTCATTTTGCTGTTGGAAAGACTTTTCAGCTACTACTCAATGTATTCTTTAGCAAACCTATAAAGCATAAGGATTTTTGTAAAAGAGCAAGGGCCAAGTGCAACAAACATATGAGTTTAAACTTTTCTAAAACATATTTTTTTACCAGTTGTATATACATGGCTGTTAGGTCAATGTGTTCATTAAATATATTTGTATATATTTTGTTGTTGTTGTTGTTGTCGTTGTTGTTGTCGTTGTTGTTGAGGAAGATTGGCCCTGAGCTAACATCTGTTGCCAATCTTCCTCTCTTTGCTTGACGAAGATTGTTGCTGAGGTAACATCTGTGCCAGTCTCCCTCTATTTTATGTGGGATGCCGCCACAGCATGGCCTGATGAGTGGTGCCAGGTCCATGCCTGGGATCCCAACCCACAATCCCCAGGCCACTGAAACAGTGTGTGTGAACTTAACCATTATGCCACTGGGCCAGCCCCATTGAATATATATATTTTTTAAATCTATATATACCTAACTATATTCAAAGTCCTTTATCAAGAAATAGCAAAATTTTCCCTTACCGTTTTCATAAAGATGCTATTAGAGGACATTTGTAGAGTCCTTCAGAGTTTACAGTGAACATGGCACAAAACAGTTGACAGTGAACAATCTCATTAATCCATTGCATGCTTTTGGCCTAGAACATTCTGGGAATGCAGCAATTAGAGAAACACATATAGAAGTCTTACCCTCTTTATAGGTTCTCAAGTCATGTTGTAGAGTAGGGAGAAGGAAAAAGGAATATTGGATGAAGGACTTTAGTACCTCTAAGAACTCCCATCCTTAGATGAATACAGGTAGAGTCACATGAGGGTTGACATTGCTTATATATTAGGATAATTTAGGTAGGAGAGCTTCCTGGTCATCTGCTGACTTCTTCTTCTCTGCCAGCCTTCACAGTCTAAGACAAGGTCAGCAGAAGCAACAGACTGAACAGCAGCACTCTGTCCTCCCCTGTCCTTCCTGGACCCCCTAAGGTTGCTCTCCTATAACCTTAATCTCCTTCACACTCTAGTTTTTCCTCTGTCTACACACAGGGGACCCCCTTGCCTGGCTGCCTGCTTCTGTTGGTCTGCTTCTTTCCTCTTCATTGTTCCTGTACCCCACCCAGACAACAAGGCCTTGGCCATTTAAGGAAGCCAAATCCCCCAGAACACTGCTTAAGTGCTTAAAGTTAGAGTAAATAGAAAAGAGAATCAGTTAAGAAGATGCTCGAAAGAGAAAGGCACACTTGGCTTATCTCATAATGGACTTGTCCCAGGAGAAGCACAACTCAGGCTGGACTCTCATGTCATCCTTAAAGCTTCTGCTATGAATGTTGATTTAAAAGAGGACAGCTGAGACACCTGGACACCCAGAGGCTGATGGTCTGTCCAGCTGGTGTGACTTCTCTATCAGAGAAGGTGATATAAGGAAAAAGAAATGAGACAGCCTGGGCACAGGTCCAGGTATGAACAATGCTATCACTGGTATTCCAGGGATATATGCAGTCATTAATGAGAGTCTCCCACCTGAGGATCTGGTGCTCCCATAATGGTCAAAGCCAACTAGTTATCTGGCCGCGTTTATAGGCAATCAGGACAGATAAGGTAAGAATAATGCGAGTGCGAACTTTGTTAATCCCACCCTCTTTCCATGTGCTTCAGTTGTGACCAGGAGAGAATAACTCTGGAGGCCTAGTCTGTCTGAAGTAGCCAGACTTGACCAGTTAACAATGTGACAGTTTCAAGAACAATGATTCCAGCCCTCTAGAGGTGAAAGGCTATTGGGTAGATGTGCAGGCATCTGCTCCGACCACATTCACAAACTTGCTATTCCATGACCGCTTTATGCTGCATGATTGGACCCCAAGGCATCAGAATCAAAAAGACCCATCAGATGTCTGAGGCAGACACCGAAATTTCCATGGTAGTGGAAGGGCAGCCTGAGAGGCAGGTTATCATCCTAGGAGCATCTGCTAACCATAGCAGGGCTCCATATCCAGTTGTTGCCAGACTTTCCTTGCCAGTGGGTAGCGCGGAGGATGATGACAACGCAGATTCACCCACAACCCCTTCTGCTGCTCACCACCCAGCATCCATCTGTGAGCTCTGAACAGTGAGCCATTTCAGGTTTCACGTGTTTGTAAAAATTTCATTTTACATACAATTTTATCCCTCTGAGATTTTTTTTTCTAAAATAAAGCATTTATTTTTTTTCTCTGTTCAGCTGTTAGCACATTTAAGTTAGTCCATATTTTTTTATTCAGGTAGTTTTGTTTATGATGATTTTTTTTTCTGTTTCTCATTGAAATATAAGTGGAATATATAACAGTTTTTTTAATATTAGGATTTTTGTTATTGTGCACAGAAAAAAACGTAAAGGTCAAATGATCAAAGACTTTTACTGATGACCACAGATCAACATTCGCACTTAAGCATCCTTACAAGGGCCCATCTAATGTTAACAGTAATTTTGCTTGACGTGTATGACAATTAGCATGTTGAGCTAAATGCAGCCTATTGTTGTTAGCCATTGCTTTATTGTGGAAATATTTATTGAGTGCTTAAGAGCCATGCAGGATTCCCATGTAGCATGGTGTCTTGGACAAAGCAAGGACTTAATAATAATTTTTTTTTTGCTGTTTTCATGGCGATCTTCGCTCTGTATAAGAGCTTCTGTAGCAAACTACCGCAGCCTCCAGTAGCAGAGCAGTTCCAAAAAGTTTTGACTAATGTGCGTCATCAGTGCAGTCGGAAGCACGCATACGAAGTTCATCTTTTCTGTTCTACATGAAATTTCTACCAAGTGTGTAGAGATGGCCTGGTATGCTTATTTAGGATAGTATGCTTAATATTGGAGATGATCCTAAGAAATTACACATCTCTCAATATGGTATTCTAATTAAAACCTATTTAGCAATTCACTGTGCTGGAACTTGGATTTTTAGCATAGGAAAAATAATTTCGCTATGCATAGAGAGTAAAGATGTATTTTTTGGAGACATTAGAATTTCAAAAATATAAGGCAGCACATGTGGAATTTAGAGGTGTTAAAAATCTTAAGTGTGGGTTTCTCCATAGCTTTAAGCTTGAAGAGTTTTGTATCATCAACGAGCTTGCCAGACGGTATCAAAAAACTCATTTTCTTCAAGTGCTTTATTTATCTTTAATAGAACCTTCATCACCCTGGTGTTGTAAATTTGGAGTGTATGTTTGAGACGCCTGAAAGAGTGTTTGTTGTTATGGAAAAACTCCATGGAGACATGCTGGAGATGATCTTGTCAAGTGAAAAGGGCAGGTTGCCAGAGCACATAACGAAGTTTTTAATTACTCAGGTAAGAAATCAGTTAGAGACAGAAAAAAAGATAATATTTAATATCAAATGTTATCACTGGCTAACTGCAGCTTTCTAAGCGTGTTGTTCAGTGCCACGCTCCAAAGTCTAGACTGCACTCAAAAAGGTCCCAATGACTTATTGTATTATCTACTTTATATCTGTGGTATCTGGAGTCTGGTAGACCAAATGAGTGATGTGTATGCGGGCCCATGGGTTAAACCTACTCATGAAATTCTAAATTGCACAGTGGCCGAGTCCTGATTCTTTGAAAATATTCAAGAATGGGCATCCCCGTCACATATTATTGCGTTCTTTGATCTCCACCTGTCTTGGTTGCTGTAGGAATAACATAATCTACTTTTTCCACTGAAGTTCCATTAGAACCTGCTATGTTGCTCTAGCTCATTTCAGTGTCTTGAGCATAAAGAACCTAAACTGTTCATTGTGTGTTTTCTCTTGGCCCTTTATTTATGTCCCAGTAGAAAACATTTTGAAATAAACTGGTAGACCCAAATAAAATGATGTTGATGATTTTCTTCTTTATAGATACTTGTGGCTTTACGGCATCTTCACTTTAAAAATATCGTTCACTGTGACCTCAAGCCGGAAAACGTGTTGCTCGCATCAGCCGATCCTTTCCCTCAGGCAAGTACAAAAGCCTTGCTCAGCAGCAAGTCAGCTGACAGCGACACTGGCCCTCTGGCAGCATCCTGTCACCTTTTTTCCTCAAAACCTTTATTTGTTTCAAGTTTTACCTGTTCCTTTTCATCCATTTGCTATCGCATATTTTTGGGACCACAGCTTTGTCACCCTGGCTTCTGAGTTCACCCTGCCTCGCTAATACACACGGTGCCTTCTCCTTCTGCTGTGTGCAGATGCTGAAGAACTGGCAGCCCTGGGCCAGTGTTGAAAGCACTGGCCTGAGAATGAGGACACTTAAAAGGCCCAGGATGCTCTCAGCTCTCTAATGTTGACCAAGACATTTAAGTTGAGTGTTGCTCTCAGGGACAAGGGCAAAATTGCTTCTTTTCCTCAGCTCAGACGGGGCAACTGGATCCCTCCCCAGGGTCTTGCTCTAAAGTGACCTGACCAAGGTGGCTGTCCTGCCTCGCCTCCCTGACACCTTTAGGTCCTACCGACGTGCCTGTGCAGAGCTAACTTTGAGGCTTGTAGCGGATGACATGCCGTGTCCCTGTTTCTTCGACCTTTATTTATATTAAGCCCCTGAGTTAGATCCGTCACTTCCCCGATTTGCATGGTGTTTTCCTGCCTTGTACAACAATATTACCTGCTTCTTAGTATACGTATTTTCACATTTATCTCTTGGTTTTGTGGGGGAGGAAGGAAGAACATTTAAGTGATATTTTTATGAATGAAAATACACTTTGCATCAGTACATAAACCAACATCTTCAAGTACACGAAATGGAAAATGGCTATGACTTCTATCATGAGAAATCCATACAATATATGTATGTATTACAGTTGTCTTTGGTGGAGCTGGGCTATAAGAGACACACAGACACAGTTTGTGACCTTACCATTTCTGCAAACCATTATTATCAACAGGTGAAACTTTGTGATTTTGGTTTTGCCCGGATCATTGGAGAGAAGTCTTTCCGGAGGTCGGTGGTGGGTACCCCCGCTTACCTGGCTCCTGAGGTTCTGAGGAACAAAGGCTATAATCGCTCTCTAGACATGTGGTCTGTTGGGGTCATCATCTATGTCAGCCTGAGTGGCACGTTCCCCTTTAATGAGGATGAAGACATACACGACCAAATCCAGAATGCAGCTTTCATGTACCCACCCAATCCCTGGAAGGAAATCTCTCACGAAGGTAATAGCTTCCATTCAAAAACGATAATGGTTCAATCCGTCAGTGTGATATTAGTAACTCAGCTGTGAATTATTCAGTGGATAAATGCTCATTGTAGACTGCCTACTGAGTAGGGGCACAAATTAATTGAGGTGGCTTGAGAAGTAAAGAAAAAAATGGAGACTGAAAATTTCTTCTGATGAAATGTATATATATTATAGAGAAATTGAGAAATACATATTAAGAGGTAAATGAAACAAAGAGAAACTTAATATGTTGGTGTACTTCCTTAGAACTTATAAGTATTTATACATTGATTTAAAGGTAGTACGTAATCGTTACCATGAGTAATCTTTACTTACTATATACCTATTTCTGTATTAAGCATTTTTAATCTATTATGGACACAAGAACATTATGATGTTGATATTTTAATTATCGTATTACACATATTGTACCAAGTTCTTTATGCACTGATTTCTTTTGTGTGACATTAGAGTGTGTATAATATTTTATTTAACCATTACCCTGGTATTATATTTTTAGATTGTTTCTGTTTGTTCAGTATTAGATAATCTTTAAAAATAATTTCTTAGAGTAGTGGACTGCTTTTTCTTGAAGTAGTGGAACAAATGATACCTACTCTCTGGTACCATGGAGGTGTGCTGGCCTTGCTATGGAAATATAACCTATTTAGGCCAGCAATGAATAGCTATAGATTGTGAATGCTTAATAATCACTGATAATGCAGACCAGAGGCATAGACATCAATGGCTCAAGAAACTCTTGCTGAGAAAGCGCAGTATACGTACATCGTAGGTAAAAGGAAAGTAAAGGACAGAACATAAAATGTGCTTCAAAGAACTTGAAGCTAGCTGGAAGATGACTTATATGAATTTTGGAAAATGATTATTTCTTTCCTTGAATTGTCAGCTAGGTATAAAATCAGGGTCTTCAAGTTCGGAGGAAGAAGGATCGCTGTGGACGTAACCAGTTCAGAATTACATTTTCAGAGGAGATGGAACTTAGGCCAGTCACTAAAAATGGAAAAGGAAGAGATGTGGCGTTTCAGAAAGCGAATTACATGGAACAATTCGAAAGGCATTTATATTTGACCAGGAAGTAGGCATTTTACTTGGCTATGGATATATCTGAGCACTACAAATTTCCTGCCACTCGGACAAAGTGATGGGGAGTCCAGCTCAGGTGGAACCCCACTTTTCTAAATGACTCAAGTATCAGTTTGGAAATTAACTGGCTTCTCTCCTGGATATCTTCCCGTGACTCATCCTTGCCTTTGAGGCACGGAAGTTGTATTATTTGCCAACCAAGGCCCAGGGTGACAAATGAGTTACCTAACTGCTGGTGTATGAACAGAACTGATACTTGAATAGAAAGAAAAGTTAGTTAAATTATGTCATAATATTAGCTGAGGTGTCGCAAAAGTACTTACTGACCCAGATTCTATCCCACTGTCTTGAGAACAAATAATTCTCTGGTTAGCACTTATAATGGGGGCTGATACCAAATAATTTTAAGCATGTCAGATCTGATAAATACACAAGCAAACTAGAATCCGGCAGAGGATGGCACAACGGATAGAAGTAAATTTTCAGTTCCAGGATACTTGAACCCACACCAAAACAATTAAGAATCCAGATATAGGAAAATAAAAATCTAGGCATCTCAGTGACTCTAAAGTCACAGGTCAGGGATTGTCCTATCTGCCATTTTCATTAGCCATCACTTACCTTCCTTGAGTTTCAGCTCGTCATCTGTAAAACAAGGTGATGATTCCTGCCTATATAATGAGGCTGTAATAGAGAATGAATGCGATAACGGATGGGAAAGGCGTCTGTAAAGGCAGGTGTGGGGTGAGCCAAAGATTTTGATTTAGGAGGAGAATAACAGAACACTAAGCTAAGCAATTACTCTGGCGGGCAACCAAGAATTGTATAATTTTAGAAATTATATGCAAACTTATGTGCATGTTTCCCAAGTGTTCTTCAGACATGTTGTTAGTTGTATTTTTTTTCTTTGAATGAAAAAGGAAAAGATAAATGAAAGTAGTAAGATCTTTGTAGTATACATAGATGTGTCAGATTGAAAAAATTCCTTTATCGTGCATTTTTTTCTGTTAGTGTAGACATGGACTTGATACAATATAATACTATATATTGGAGTGCTTGAGCTGTCATTGTGCCATTTGATCCTCACAACAATTCTCTAATAGGTGACTTGCTTTAGTCTCTGTATTAGAGAGAAGCCAGAAGGGTTAAGTGAGTTGCCTAAAGTCACACAGTGGTAGGGCTTGGACTTGAAATCATTTATTTATCTTCATTCTTTACACCATATATCTTTTCACACCAAGAGGTGCTTATTTCTTAGGGCTTGATATTTAGGGACCTATTAGAAATATTTTAAACTCAATTTTTTTTTGCTATGCTAATATAATAAGCTGAGTACTGGCATTCTGGAGATATGCTTACTAATAATTTATCAGTGAGTTAATCAGGACTCTTGCATGCAAATAATAGAAGCCTATCTCTGGCTAACTTAGGCAGAAGATAATTTATTGACTCACACAACTGGGAAGTCTATAAGGTGATCCTCATTCATCTGGATCCTGTGGTTTAAGTATCACATTTCTCCATCTCTCAGCTCTCCTTTCTTTGATGGCTCCATCCTCAGGTGGACTCTTCATGTGGTGCAAAGTGAGCCTCCAGCAGCTCCAGCCTTACATGCTACTTGCTGTATATGATCTCAGAAGGGAAGTGTAATTATCTCCCAGTAGTCATAAAGTCTCTGAAAGGGGCGCTGATTGGCTACGCTTAACTCCTTGTAATACCGTGGGAACAATCACATTGTCACCCCAGGAGACTGCCTCTGATTGGCCAACAGGGATGATGGTAGACCCCCTCCAGGCTGGAGAGAGGACGACCTGCAGGGCAGAGATACTAGGCTAAAACAAACACAAAAGCATTAACAGATGCCCGTTATAAAAATAGATTTTGTGTGTGTGAATCAAGGTATGATTTGAAAAATGAGAAAAAATTCAAGGAAAACTTAGCAAATGTTACAGGTAAAATGGAGATGGTAAAATTAATTAAACTTTCAAAGAAAAAAATAATACCAGCTAACGCTTCTACAACATTTGCACTGTAGCCAAGCACTACTTTAAACACTTTACATATGTGAACTCATTTAATCATCACCAACCTTTGGGTAGAAAGTGTACTTGTTTCCATTTTAAAGTTGAGGCATTGCAGACATAGAGGGTTAAGTGGCTTGCCTGGGCGGGGCCAGCACACAAATCCTATCAGCTGGCTCCAAGGAGATGCTCTTATCCACTATGTTTCCTGTCTCTTCATTATCCTTCTGATGGATTTAGCTGTAGTATCACATTACATTTTTAATATGCTTTCACTAGCTTAGAACTAGAGTAGCAACACAATTTTTAATAATGTCTAAAAATACAGGGAAACAGTATCACGTCATGATAAAGAGCTGAGTTGAGAGCTCTTCCACTTAGTATCTTGGTGACCTCATCCATCCAAGTTACTTGTTCGCTTTAGGTCTCAGTTTTCTTGTCTAAAATATGGTGATACTAATTCCTAGCTCACTGGGTTATTTTAAGTATTAAATGAGATTGCACTGGAAGGTGCTTAACACAGTGATTGACATAACTAGATTGCCTTAAATATATTGAACACTTTCTATTTCCCAATCACTTCACATTTTCTGTCTGTATGTATGTGTTTAGTTATATTACACACACATATATATAACTATAATTATATAAACTTATATATGTAACTAAACACACACATATTTAATTACAGTTATATATATATAACTAAAAGCTTACATACATTACATATAGTTATACAAATGTAACTAAATAAGAATGCATATATGCAATAAAATGTCCCAAATATGATTACAAATAATTGCACAAGGGGAAACTCTAGGTAATCCTGGGAAGGGAGTTTGAGAACATTTCAGTGCATTCTAAGGCAGTGTTGTGTGTTCCACCTTCTTTCACTTCATCATTGTGACTATCTGGGTGGCCATCTGGCATCGTCCAGTTTATCCATTACTACTCATCCAGAATTAGACATGGCCTCCCTCTCACTTCCAGCTGTATCTCCTACTAGGTTAAGCTTAGCCCTCAGCACATCCATCCTATGACCTTTCTTGGTTCCTTGAAAGAACCTGTGCACCTATTTTAAAATAGTTACTTGATTAGGCAAATTTATCTTATGGAAAAGGCAGCCCATTATCACTTAAACAGTTTTTAGATAATCAGATGAAACTAAGGAAAATTGGGCCTTGCGTGATTGTATAGCAATATGCCTTCCTTTCATTGCATTTTTTGCAACTCAAAAAGAACAAGAGATAGGCCAAGCTATCCTTTACGTTTGTCACATCTGGTGTATAATAAGGGTAAATCCAGGATGGACATTGCCAACAATCAGAAAATTGCAAGCAAGACTCAGTTTATGACTTAAGAAGTAGGTACCAGGGGTGTAGAGCTTAGAATTGGCAAATAGAAAAATTAGCTAATAGTCAGAACACAAGAATATTTGCAAGGCAGGGGATGCCTAATAAGTTTACCAAAGACCCTCCTAAGATTATGGCTCATTTTAGAGCAGGCATTTTTTAATTTTGGCGTGCCCAGAGTTAATCAGAGGAGCTAGTTAAAAATGGAGATTCCCAGGCTCCATCCACGTAAACTGCCATCCTACGCTGAGAATAGAAGCCCATGGATCACAATTTCAAAAACGGTGCTCGAGAGCCCTGGTCCCCTGAGAACTGCGACAGCTGACAGTGCTCTAAAAAAATTCTGTTTCTAATATTCAAATTTAGATAAATTATAAAGTTCCTCTCTCATTCCTAACATCATTTTGCATCCACATCATCTTCTTTATCAGATATTTAATATCAGGACATGTAATTTGTTCGAAATGTCAAATGTATTTCAATATAGATTGCCATGAATATAGTAAGAATAGAAAAAGAAACACAAGCTTCTTTCGTCAAGAAGAAAAAAATATGTAAACTCCAGGAAATACAAAAGTTGTATAATAGAGAAGCAACTAACATGTGTCATCATTTTGAGCAATCAGAGAAATATAGGAAAAGAATATCCTTTTAACACCTGAAAATTCTCTTTTGAGTGGGCAAAGGTTTACAACTTTGAGGTTATAGGTTATAGGCAATAGGGAATATGTTATAATCCTTTAGCTCATCAGTTTATAATAGTTATATATAAATTATTCCACATATTGCTTGTTAATTTTAAATTTTATATAACCTTCAGACCACGCATGTCTGACCTCATTATAATTATGCAAAAGAATGTAAATAATGAAACTTCTCCAGCACTGGGGAGAGGGAGGACAGAGAAGAGGTGAAGAGAGCTGTAAGAGGGGGCCAACCCCGTGGCCAAGTGGTTAAGTTTGTGTGGTCTGCCTCGGTGGCCCAGGGTTCACCAGTTTGGATCCAAAGCGTGGACCTACTCACCGTTCATCAAGCCATGCTGTGGCAGCAGCCCACATAGAAGAACCAGAATGACCTACAACTAGGATGTATAACTATGTACTGGGGCTTTGGGGAGAAAAAAAATAAAGACAGACTGGCAACAAATGTTAGCTCAGGGCCAATCTTCGAAAAAAAGAGAGAGAGCTGTAAGAGCCCTTAAATGAGGTTCTGCCTAGGTGAATGGACTGAGTTAATATAAGTTTACGTTTATGATTTAATGCATGATTTAATCGTGAGTTAATACTTTTGAATAAATGTTACATATATGTACATGTAACACATTGTGTGCCAGGCACTGTTCTAAATTACAAAAGTGGCCAGTACATTAACCTAATGTAACTAAATTAATTGGGGAAAAGAGGAGGACAGTAAGGCAGAGAAAATTGAAATGAAATGGTTCATTGTCCTTAATGGAAGGGAATCTGTTTTGTTTTGTGAGCTGGTTCTTCTCAAACTGTGATAAAAGACCAGTCTTATTTTATTTTAATTTCCAAACATAAGGACCAGTATTTTGTAAAATATAATAAGAATGTGACAGCAATGTCAAATTCCTGTAAAAGTTTCTGAAGACTTCATCTCACTTTCTATACTTAGCTCATCAGAGACCAATAAACAGTTCAGAGTGAGAATGATTCACGGCCCACACTTTGAGTAGCACTGATTTAAAGGTCATCAGAAGAGATTTTTTAAATAGTTAAAAGAGAGCGGATCTCTGGGGAGCAGGTCTAATAATGAGGTGTGAGGTTTCTATTTTTCATTCCGAACTCTTCTCACTGATAGAGTTAGATCTTTTGCCAGGTGCATATGACATTTCATAAAAAAATGATAAAAATGAATGAAAGTGCCTGGAGGCAAAGAAGTTTCCATAAATATATGGAGTACAACCTTTTGTATAAGTATAGTTCTTCCATGCCTGGTCTAAAAGTTGTCTAAAATTTTAAATATACAAACAATATATATAATATTTTATGTATGAGTGTTATTCACCAAAGAGCTAGAAGGTTGTCTTTCCTTTTCTATAATGCCAGTCCTTGCGTCGTGGCTGCAGAAGATAAAGAAGATGTAATTTTCAGTCTCTAAACCCATCTATGCCCCCACAAAGGAGAATTTTCAAGTGTGAAAGTCAAATCCTCTTTTTCTTACATTCCTTCAGTTGCTCAAAATAACACACATCTTAAATTATTATTCTTTATATATGACTTTATTATACTGCTTTTATTTTCCCAAGAGTTTATTCTTAGTGGAAGAAAAGAAGCGACATAGGTACCGAGTGACGTGGATCGTATAGCTGGTAAATTGAGATATAACTTGCTTCCGTGCAAGTCGTCTTACTGGGAGAATGACGCCAGACTTGCAGCGAAAGGAAAGCATTCGTTAGAGGAAAAGAGCATTGCCATCATCAGATCGAATTGATGTGTTCAATTAGAGACACACGGTAAATTTGAGGAAGGTTAGTAATAGACCATGAAGATCACCAGAGAAATGACTATTTTCTTCCTTCTGAGTTTTGATATTCCTTTATGTGCCATTAGGGAGGCAAGCAGGCAGTAATCAACACAGAGGCAACCTCTCGGAAATTGTCTCACAACGAGCCCCTGCCCCCCGCAGACACAGATCATTTTCTGTGTTCACAGGTGAAGTCTGGAGAAGCACCTAATCTCAAGTCACCTGCTGGGTTGTTACTGCTCAGCTTCAGAGTCACATGGTTAGTTGGTATTAGCAAGAATTAAGATCAGACACGAAAACTTGAGATACCATATATAAAAAGAAAAAGAAGGAAATGCCCTTGCATTAATCCTATCGCTTGTCTTTAGTTCAGAATAATCAAATCGTGATGGTGCACTGGTGAAACAGGTTTTTTCCACTTGTGTGTTCTGACAGCCTCAATGATGGTGTTTCTGCCTCTTCCTTTCCCCGATAAGCACAGCTATAGTTTCTTCTTCTAGTTGGTCTCAATCCTCTGCTAACATTTATGTACAGTGTAGAATATATGGCATCTCCGGGCACAGAACAGCTATCCTAACATACCAGTAAATTCATCAAAGCGTCTAAATTTTATTTTAAAAGGAATCTTTGCCATTCAACGTGGTAAATTAAAGTAAAATTGGTCACAAGTGTGTTTTCTCCCTCAGAAATTGGAGATGAAAAATACAGCCGCTACAAACACAAAGCAAAGCTAAATAAAAGCCTAGTACCAATGCCACATGGTATGTTTTCAGAATCCCACAGTGTTCCAGAACGCTAAACACTTAAGTTGGAAGTAGCACTTTGCCATCAAAAGGAACCAGCTGTAGGTCCCTCTTTCACTACGTATTGTTCAAAACAAAAAATAACCCCATTGAAAATAAGCCTCGCATAGATGAGACCCAGAAGTCCAATGGTATGAGGAACAAAAGAAAGACAATTGTCATTTTAATAATTAAACTGTGTTTGTAACAGTTTATGAGACTTGCAGATCCAGCAAGCCTGCTGAATATTAATGAAGAGATTATTTGTCAACATATTAGCACGATTGTCAGCCGTAACCGCAAGGAGGAGAGCGAGGGGACTAGCCAGTGAACTGCTGAAAAGGCTTGACTACGTGCCGGGAAATTCCATTCCTCCTGATAAACTAAAGTGAATTAAGTGGGTCAGAACTTCCACTGGGCTTTAACATTTTAAACAATCTCTACTTGAAATTCTTAAATTACTTCCGTTTAATTTTTTTTTTAAATACGCATTTTGTTCAGTAACTTTAAAATTATGAACCAAAGGCATATAACGATTTTAAAAATCTACCAGTAGAGTGAATTTTTAAATATATGTGTATATGTGTATTTATACATATATATTTTAAAATTCAAATGAGGTCATATCTGAAAAGATGTCCCACTGGGAAAGGAATGATTTATTTTGATAGCAAGTAAAATAGAATTAATAGAATTTTCTCTAATAAATGATAATTTGTAGAGACAAATAGCTTAGAAGAAGTTTTACTAAGAATGTTGGCATTATAAGCGCTCAAAAATTGCCTGTTTATTTGCCCCCAAAACTGAAATATTCCTATATATTCCAACAATAAAATTAATTTCATTTCTAAACGTATATATCATCTTTGACTTGAAATATGAATATAGGAATATATGTGAAGTACATTCATATGGATATATGAATACATATCCGAATATTGTGGAGGTGGGTAGCGGAAGAGCAAAGGTTAAATATTCTGTGAATTTGCTTTCTTCCACAGTGACAACACAGAATAATATTTCAAAATACAGGATGTTAAAAGTCTTATCTAGGGGCCAGCCTGTTGGTGTAGTGGTTAAGTTCACGTGCTCCACTTTGGTGGCCTGGGGTTCATGGGTTCGGATCCTGGGCATAGACCTACAAACTGATCATCAACCCGTGCTGTGGCAGCATCCCACCTACAAAATAGAGGAAGACTGGCATGGATGTTAGCTCACCAACAGTCTTCCTCAAGCAAAAAGAGGAAGATTGGCAACAGATGTTAGCTCAGGGCCAATCTTCCTCACCAAAAAAAAATAAATAAAAAATAAAAAATCTTATCTAACTCCTAGTCTGCTCCACAGTACCAATCCAATGAGCAGAGTTATCCAGAATATTTTTAAATTGCTCCAGTGTTGAAAAATATACAATTTCATGAGGAGCCCTGCTTTTTTCTTAATTTGACATTTGGACAATGAGCAAAAATGTCTGTGTGTTTATACCCAATAGTAGAACAAGCCCACTCCTTTTTCCAAATAAAGGCTGGTCTCAGAGATTTGAAAGCAGCCATCATGGCACCCCTGACCCTTCCCTTCTCCTGAGCGATCAGTTTTTCCCTCAGCCTCCTGTTCACTCTGGTCCAAACACTCTCCTCTTTGTTTATGTTCTTTTGAAATCAAATCCCAAAACTGTTCTAACTGAAAGTTCAGTGAGTCTGGTTAAGAGTAAAGCCACCACTTCCCTCGTTATAAAGAAAACATTTTTTTAGCATGGCATAAAATAACAGTTGATTTGGGGCCAATAAGTAGACTCATGTTAAGTTTACTGTGGATTTAGAAGCCTGAGTTCTTCCTCATGCATGTTGTTGACGAGGCAGGTTTTCCAATTCTACACTTGGACCTTTTTTGGGGGGTGGAGAGGTGGGACCTAACTAACGGACTAGTTTCATTTGTCCCTGTTAAATGCTGTCCTGCCAGTGTGGCCCCTAGCTCTAGACTAGTTATTTTGGAACTTGTTTGTGTCGTCCAACTTGTTTGCTCTTCCTGCCGGCATCCTCTGAGCGGAAGCTGTCCTGAAGCCCGTCTCTGTCTTCCTTCCAGACTACTGACCAAAATGGGGCTGAGGACAGGGAGCGTTCTCTTTGTTGACGTGCATCTAGCCAGGGTCTTTGGGGCAATATGAAACCAGTTATTGACTACTTTCAGTGTTCTCATACCTCTAGCCCATTGCTGTTCAAAATGTGGTCTGAGGCACCACATGGGAGCCATTAAAATACAGACTCTCAGGTCCCACCCCAGAATCAGGACCCTACGGAATCAGAATCTTCAGTTTATGATCCTGGGATTATTCACGTGCATGTAAAAGTCTGCACTGCTTGGCATAGCCATCCTCACCCCTGGCTGCACTCAGTAGCAACACCTGAGGCGCTTCTGAAACAACCAACACCTGGAGGCCCCTCCCCTAAAGATGTCCCCTTGACCTTTTGCTTGAGTATCAGCGTTTATAAAAACCTGAGAAACAAAAAACCTCACCCAAGGATTTTAATGTGCAATGAAAACAAAACAAAAATTCCACCCTGAACATCATTAGAATAATATAAATATATTTTGATTTCTGCTTTAAATTTTGAATGAGTTTGGCATCCGTTTGGGGGTTGCTGTGTGCGGTGTTTAAACAATTCATAATTTCTAAGATTGTGTTTCTAGTCTTCAAGAGGAAAGGAAATTGGATGTAAAGCAAAGAAGTAACCATTGATAGAATAACCTTCTACAGAGGAAAGACCTGGAAAAGCAAAGGCACCGACTTGAGTCTCTAAAGGTCTTGCACTTCTTTTGGACCACAGGACTCGACTCAGGAAGGAGTGAGACGATGGTTTCCAGCGGCCTTGTTTGCAGCCTCTGAGAGGAGCAGCCCAGTTAGTGTTGCCGGGCAACAGCTTGCTGGGTTGAGAGCTGGAATGTGAAGGGTTGCAAAAGGATTTTTAAAATAAATACACAACTTACCATCAGCATGAAGCTAACCAAAGGGAGAAGTACTGAGCACTACGCTGTGGCAGGCAGTGAGGCAGAAGGGAAAGGGGAAAAGGAAAACACGACCTTGAAGGCAAGAAGCTCAGTGGTTGCAGGTGATGGCACCATCACTAGAATGATAGTTCTGACCAGATTTCTAATTTGAAAATTTGTACCTGAATAATTTGTGGGTGCATAGAAGACAGTGTGGAAAAAATAAAAGTGAAAACTACTGTGTCTGAACAAAACAGCTCAGCTTCAGGGTTTCACAGGTCATTTCTCTTCTGCAAAATAACCATTGTAAAATAAATATGATCCGTATTGCAGACAGTCTTAGCATTATTCTGATTTTCTGTCAGAAGTCACTGGTCCTGTGATCTGTTACATTTTGTAGAGTTGTGATGTCCTACCATCCAGGAATATTTTTAGCCAACGTATACAAACCATATGCACATAATGTGGATATTAAAATTTAGAGCTGAGAAAATGGCCATTTAAATTTCTAATTAATATATTCAATCTACCAAATGCTATTTAGCAAGCATTTTTGTAATGCATTAAATGACGCATTTTATTTTAAATATTTATGAAACTTATGTGCAAAAATGAATACACAATCTGTGTGACCTTAAAGGAGCTCAAATCCAGTGTGGGGAGAGGAGGGAGACGGGCATGTCATGAAATAGTAAAAGATGGCAAGTGGAAGATGACAGAGGTGTGACCTGAAGAACCTATTATGGATTTAAATATGTCCAGTTCCATTTTTTGTAGGATTTTCTACAAGATTTGGATGTCATTAGTTTAGCCATAAGCGATGGCACGTGCACACGTCCCTTCTGCAGACACAGGACCTGTCGTGTCCATACACGTGGTGTCTGCTTTGAAGTGGAGAATGGCTGCCGTATAGTTTCCACCATTTCAAAGATAATGCTGAATTTTGATACCAGAAGAAAATGGAATCCGTACAGTTGCCACTCTGATGGAATGTTTCTTTTCATGTTAAAACTAAAACCCGTCAGCACCTGCATGTACCATTGAATTTTGTTTTGGGGCAGATATTCTTGTGCACCTGGCAAGCAGGCTCCACGGAACTGCGGCTATTTTAACATCTGCTGAAACTCCCATTCTGGTAAAAGAGAACATTTGATAAAATTTTGTCTTCACTTTCCCAACATTTTAGTTTCTCAACTGATGGGGCAACAAGAGAGAGTGCTGTGCAGGAAGTTAGCGGGAAAGTAACTGTGTTAGCCAAGAATTTATTGTAGCAAAAAAGAAACGGTAGACTTCATAAAACCGATTTTCTTTTTTTTAGTTTATAGGAACCGTGAGTGTGAATTCGTGGCCAGAGACATTTTAGAAAGCAGAAGTCTTTGCTTATGAGGGGATAGAAGATTCTTTGAAAATAAGAATTCGAACCATACAATTGTTTAAAAATTTCCACTAAGAAAGGAAAAGGAAAGACTTCCCCATTGCCCTAATGTGGCTGTGCAAGGTGTTCAGAGAGCTTGGGTTTGAATTAACTTACTAATAATATGGAAGGCAGGGATTGAGCTCAAGGATGAACAAAAGAACAGAACTCTCAGAATAATGTTAGAAAGGCTCCCTCCCAGAATAAATGGGCAGGTACAATCAGAAAATAGTCCCACCATTCTCTGAAAAAGTTGGCATCATATTTACTGCAAAGAGAAGGAGGAACTAACCACCGCCTGTCTTGCTCCTGTTTTCTTCAGGGAGAGAGAGGGAACAAAATCTTCAAACTAGGGGAATGGGGGGAGGAAGGTGTGAAACAACAACTATAACCTGAGAGAATAGAGGGTTCTGGCTTCCTGCACAGCTTTGGCCCTAGCCCAACGCCAGCTGTTGAAAATGGCATGTGCTTATTGCCCGAAACCACGGAGCGACCAGCACTGTGTTGCAATAAACCTCACCTCCTGAAAGGCAGCTGTTTGGATATATACTTTTGGTATATCTATGGAAGGAGGTACAGGATACCAGGAATTTCTGAGGTGTTCTCTACTGACCCAGAGATCTGTTTCTCATGGGGCTCCAGATTCCTTATGGGCTCCAGGGAACCTGAAGTTTCTGCATTTTTCTACCCTTCTTCCTTGGGCATAAGCAGCCTATTTTGCTGCTGTGCCCGCATGCCGCCGTTCCTTCTGACTCTCCGCTGCTGCAGTCCTCTTCCTTAATTCCTGTTTCCCACAGCCAGACCATGTCGCCTTTCTCCTTTGCTTTGTTTGTATCTGTTTTGTATCTATCTCTCCCTCCCCGTGCCCAGCAGGCCCAAAGGCATGCCCTACCACATTCCCTCTAGATCAGAATTCTGAGTCTAAATTTGAGCTTTGGAACTGGAGTTGGGATCTCATTTGGACTTTTTTTCTGCCTGGTGGCTCTCTTTGGGACTGATGTGGCTGCTCCAGTTTTGCTAGGCTTTTTTCTCCTTTGCTGCTGATTTCCCCCTTCTCTTAGTTTGGATCGTGTATGCTTGGTGCATTACCCATAGCAGTCTTCGCTGGGAGTATTGCTGTCAAAAGAGGACACTCATTGGCAGTTCTAAAATATGACAAATGTTCAGAACTGGACATACTGCATATTGAAGGTGCTAACAGAGGTGCTCTTAGAGCCATTGTAAGTTATTTTGAATAAATCGTGGATAAAATGAGAGACATACCTGGATACTTAAGACAGGCCAGAGTTCTCTGAATTTCTAAATTCAGAGGAAAGAGTGGATTCTGAAACCGCTCAACAAGAAGCTTAACATTTATCCTTGGCAAAATCCTGGAATGAATGACTGAATGGGTAGTTTACAAACATTTAGAAAACAAATCCTGGTACTTAGAAGGAAATGACTAAAAATCAATATTAATCTGCTTAGAATCGATTACTCCAGAATAATTGCATTTTTTTTAAATAGGATTGGCAGATTGGTAGAATGAGTAATACCAAGGATTGATGTGTCTTAACTATAATAAAACATTTGAAAAAATCTCCCACAGTAGCCTTTGGAGAAGATGGTAACATGTGGACTGAACAGGATACTCCTGGGACGAAACGTTGCTTATTTACCAGCCTGCTGAAGAGTAGTTAATGGGCGTGGCACTTGGGGGTGTGATCTATGACAGAGTCTTCAAGCCCTATGTTAAAGCCTTATCCTGAAAAAAGTTCCTAATAATTTGATTAAGACATAGCAGATAGCCTTATTCAGTTTGGAAGGAGTAGAAAGCCAAGAGGATTAGTCCCTATAATAGGAGGGGAGCACTGACATTCAGAATGGTCTTGGCTGAAATATTGAGCTAAAGTCAAAAGATATATTTATCTCCCTGTTACATTTAGGTACATAATATATATATATCTCCGTGGATAAAAGTGCAGTGGAAACATAAGTAAGAAGAATTTAATGTTCATGATTGGAAAAAATTTAAAATTTAATTAATTTTGACATTATTATCAATTAGTAATAATGAGTCAGTGGTATGATCTGGCTGCTGTATGCCACAGGGTTTAAGAGCGTGGGCTTTGGAGCCGGTCCCCCTGGGTTTCGACTTCAGCTCTGTTACCTAGGAGGTGTCTGACTTTGAGCAATTTACATGACCTTTTGAAGCTTCCGCTTTTCCTTTTATATAAAATGGAGATTAAAATAACTATTTTTTAAAAAGGAAATTCCTCAGTCCTAGGCTGTAGAAATAATGTCTGTGTGTACTAATCAAGTTGGCAGTTAATTATGAGGAGCATTCTGGTCAATAATGAACAAGGACATTGGAAAACAGCTCATGAACATTAAAAGAAGGTTGCACAGTAAGACTGAGGAGTGTGAAGGAACTGTAGAAGGTGAGGTTAAAGCAAATCACCATCCCCAAGACTTGAAGAGTGGCCATATAGAGTTGAGTCAAGTTCTCCATTGCATCATTACATAAATAGGATTAATGTGGGTAAGATATACAAAGACAACTTTGGGCACAATATAAGGGAAAAGAATTCTTGTTGCTAGTATCGTGCAACACAATTGACATGAAATAGATCGGACCACTGGGGATAGTCACTAGTACCCTAGCTGGTTATATTTCAGAAGTGCTGAAGAAACCATTTTTTTCTTTGAGTAGGATAAAGGTCAAAGATTCAAAATGGTGCATTTGGTCATTATGTGTGTGTGTGTGTGTGTGTGTGTGTGTGTGTGTGCGCGCACGCATGCGCACGTTCATGCACCTGTTTTGACTTTGTAAGTAGATTGGGAGCTTTTCAGGCCCACGGCCTTATCATTGACTTATTTGTTTCCTGAGTAATTGCTAAGAGTAATTCCTTTGGGAATATTTGGTGAATGAACAGATCAATGAATGATTGATACATACATGTGAGGAACATGGCCAACAAAGAGAACTTTGTGAAAAACAAAAACGCTTTAGAATCGCTTTTAAAAATGAGTTTAATGAAAGGCATTTTGGATGGTACAGTTAATGCTGGATTCTATGAGACTTGATTAATAAAAAGGATGTTTTAAGAGGCCCAGAAACAATGACAAGTAGAATGGAGCTCTCAAACACTGATGATGGGCCTACTTTCTCAGTAAGAACAGCTCCCCAACATTTAACTACAGGTTCCAACATTTAATAGTTAATCATTTCTGTTTTCTGCTACCAGGAGCCACAAAATGTATTTATAAACATGCAAATACTCACACACACATATTTATGCGCACACACGTACCCCCTCTAATTCCCTCCTTATATCCTAAACTGTTTTCTCTTGGAGGTACTTGTCATTATCTTGCTGTGCTTACTCAGGGCCCCTGGGTCCTGTGGCTATAGTCAGACTTGTGATTGTATGCTGCATTCAGCAGAACAATTTTTTCATCTTCACATATTCCAGTCCCTTCGGACCCTTCTAGTTGCTCCTCTGGCAGTACTTCCCTCCCCATTAGGCATGTGGTTCACTGTTGGGGCCCATTTGGGCACAAACCAGACCTTTTGTTGAGTTACTGTACTCCTACCTTCCTAATTATAGAATTCAAAGCAGAATGAGTGAATTAATACCATGTATTTATTCCCTGCAGTGTCTGGGGAAGCGTAATGCTGCGGCATGCTTACAGTAGCACATAAGCTCTCCCTTCACCCCTTGTCCTCCATTTTTGCTGTGTGACTTCACAGCAGCGAGAATGGAAGGTGCACTTTACTCACCAGTGAGTAAATCATGTGAATGGATGTTTTACAGCACATGCCCAATACACAGCTCACGGAGAGAACTATACTTTCAAAAGCTCTCTGAGAACACATGCTTGGAATTTGAAATGGTGCTAAGTACTGTGTTTCCTGGGGTATCCTAGCTAAAGCAAGGTGGGTAGACAGAGACAGCTCTTAACTGTGTGCCACTGCGTTTGCTTTCTCCAGTCAAAGAATTCTTAGGTGTTTGACTCCACAGCCCTTCCATGCAGGCAAATAATTGGAATATCGGTATGAGAGAGAGACAATTCTAGATTATCCAAAGACTGTAGAAATCATTTCTCTTTACCTGATAATGAGAAAGATTCTGATGCATTCTGATCTTTGTTCCAGGTGACCTCTGGACTCCTGTGACAGTCTGTATTTTCAGGTCCCTACAGGCTGACATAGACCAAACAATAGAGTCAAAGCCACCTGATTTGGGACTTGCTGGTTGCAGAAGTTAGGGAGTTAATTCACATTTTTTCTTTATCAGCTACTTACTTGATTAACATTTTTGGTAGAAAGATCCATCTCTCAGGAACCATAATGACCAGGGTAGGTTAAGTGTGAGGATTAACTCTCTGGTGAAATGCAAATGCTTCCATTAGTTTGGCAGATTTCACTAAGCTCTTTTTGGGAAGAAAATGCTAAGATGAAAGAAAGAAATATGGGAAGTTATAAGAATGAGTGGGAAGTATAAGGTAATGAATTTAACGAATAATGAACTGTTAATTGTATAGGCCGAAAATATAATTTTCAGAAAGGTGAGTGAGAACTCTGTCACATTGTATTCTGGGTGACTAAGATGCTTTGTAGACTAGATAACTGGAAGAATCACTTTTTCTTCCTAAGTGATGCTCCATAGGAGTCCCAATCAGAGGCAGCGTGCTAGGCTGGAAGAAATGTGGTTCTAACCTCATAGAATAATTCTTGTTAGACCAGTTTCTTTCCTGTCTTCCCCTAGAAAACAATGATGAAGGCTGATATAATTCCAATTCACTGATTATTTTTACAAACAAAGTGAAAGAGACAAAAGTGTTTTCCTGGTGGGCCATTGGTTTTTAGGCTCTAAGTTTATCATGAGTCATGGCCCATGTTATATTTATTGTTTTCCTTTTAAATATGGTGTCCAGATGTCTGTCTGTCATTTAATTCAAGACGAGGAAGCCCATATGTGTATTCAAACTTTGAACACGTTTTATAACAAAATTAGTAAATGCTTTCTCTTGAATAGTAGTTTTATCCTGCCATTAGTGCAGGACATATTAAAATGATGTATATTTAAACAAAACTCCTACTTTAGAAAAATGTTTTAAAGACTAGACTAAGAAATTCACATCATACTCACAAAATATTCATACTCCTTCCTCCATAATTATTTCCAATTTCATTTTTTAGCACCCAAAATAAAATGAAGGGCAAGATTTTAGAATTCTCAAGAGGAATTTTTTTCAGGTTCTACCGCCTGTTATCACTTTGCTGCATTTAACTGTGTAAATAGCAGATGTGAAATCAACTGTAAATGAATTATACATCTGTTCTAGATTTATCTATTTTTACCAATAATTAAATTTTTTTTTCAGCCATTGATCTTATCAATAACTTGCTGCAAGTAAAAATGAGAAAGCGCTATAGTGTGGATAAGACATTGAGTCACCCTTGGCTCCAGGTAAAAATCAATCACTGGATATTTTCTCAGTCGGATGAGCTTCTAAATATTTATGAGTTTGATATTATATGTAAAAATCTTTTGTCATATTTTAAAACGTGTAATTCTAATATCAATTTGTTTGCCAGGATGCATGCAACTCCTTAGGATTTAATAGGATTTAATAATAGTTTAGTGTTTCTAAACCTCTCTTTACCAGGAAAATTTAACAGTGGAGAAACACACCACCAACACACACTCACCCCAAACCAAAAACGAAAAACAGAAAAACTAAGGGTCGTAACAAAACTTCGAGGACCAGATTTCAAAAGCATCTGTATGAGTAATCCTGATAAATGTCCAAGTAGATGCCATCTGATCATGCACTTTTCTCATTTGGAAGCCATATTCTTAAATCCTAGGCTAATATTCATGGAACAACAAATGCATGGCAAATAGAAAGTATATGCATAAGTTTGTTTTCTCTTAAATATTTGTTATTTTCACATTGAACTTAAAGTTTAGAAAAAATGATACTCTGAAATACTGAAGGATTATTTGTAGGCATTAAATTTTAAAGGAATACCATTCCTAACTGCTTGAATGCAAGCATTCACTGCCCACCCTTTGAGGCACGATGTCATATAAATACTATGCATTTGCAAAGTTTAGGCAGTAGAATGGCTTTGGTGCTGATCCTGTCACTTCAGGGTGCCTGATGAGAGATTCAGCGCTGTTAGAGTAGAAGAAAAAAGGGGTAACTCCTGGGTGGGGGAATTGCCAACATAGCAAACAGTGTTTTAGTGAGTTTCAATCATCTCTGTGGTAATGTTTTGGAATTTCTTCCTCAGGATTATCAGACCTGGTTAGACTTACGAGAGCTGGAATGCAAAATCGGGGAACGCTACATCACCCATGAAAGCGATGACTTGCGGTGGGAGCAGTATGCAGGCGAGCAAGGGCTGCAGTACCCCGCGCACCTGATCAACCCAGGTGCTCGCCACAGTGACAGTCCCGAGACTGAAGAAACAGAGATGAAAGCCCTCAGCGAGCGTGTCAGCATCCTCTGAGTTCCATCCCTCTAATCTGTCAAAACACTGTGGAATTAATAAATACATACGGTCAGGTTTAACATTTGCCTTGCAGAACTGCCATTATTTTCTGTCAGATGAGAACAAAGCTGTTAAACTGTTAGCACTGTTGATGTCTCCGAGTTGCCAAGACAAATCAACAGAAGCATTTGTATTTTGTGTGACCAACTGTGTTGTATTAACAAAAGTTCCCTGAAACACTAAACTTGTTATTGTGAATGATTCATGTTATATTCAATGCATTAAACCTGTCTCCACGGTGCCTTTGCAAATTGGCATTTTTCTTACTGGAGCCTCGATTTGGTGAGAGTCTACAGAACCTGTCCATGAAATAGTTCTGTTCTGTGTGTCCCATCAGTGTTGTCAATATAAGCAAACTCTTGAAGAGTAGATTATTGCCAGTGTTCTATGAACAACTCCAAAACTCATGTGGAAAAAATGAATGATGGGGGATGGGCAATGGATATATAGTCCTAAACACAAATGCATGGAAGAGTTGTACTGTATAGTTTCAAATCCTTTGCCTGCCTGGTGTGCCTTGGTGTATTTAAACTCAAGTCCATGGACCTAGGCGCGCCTACTACTCTTAAGCCTAAATGCCTTAGAAATGTAAACTGTCGGATATAACGTATATTTTCCCGTTTCTTACAATAACCTGCTGTACTATGGAAAAGCAGCAGCTAAGCAACCTTTTGCCTTTGTGTATTTTTCAATAATAACAAATAAATATTCTTGTCAAAATTTGTGTCCATCCGACTGGATTATTTTCATCTGTAATCTGCACTGGCATGTTCAAGCCCATCAGGAACAGAGGGATCTGCTCAAAAGGCAGAGAAAGTCGTCTGCTCTAGAATTTAGCTTTGTCTACTCTGAAGCCATAAAAATATGTTTCCAAGTGCAGTGGGGCCTTTCTGTCTTGCATGTCCTCTAGTTTCCAACAGAAAAGAGAGCTTTCAAAGGAAAAAATGACCAAAGCTAAACACAATACTTGGAGGCATAAGTAAGAATATTACAAATAGCGATGTCGGTGTAGTTTCCCAATTTAGTCAATACAAGCCAGGGATTTATTACAATAATGGCTCAGACTCTTTCTATATTGTCTAAACCAGAAGGTCCTGAGGTGAACTACAAAAACAGAACGACTGGAAAATAATTCCTAAAGAGAAAGCCAACTGAAGTGATGTTCTGTAGCCTTGGGGTGGAGAAAACTAATATTGGGCTTAACAGACTTTAGGTGTATGGAGGGGTAATGTGGGCTGTTTTTGTTTGTAACAGGGTGGCAATGAATTAGCATGTATTACTGTTACTATGTAACAGAATACATTGTAATAAATGTTTGAAAGAATTATCTAACTGTTGTGAACCACTTGAATATATTAGAGAAGTATGTTAAGACTATAGACAATATTTACACTTGGAGAGATGGGGGAAAATAGTTGATCTTTCCAATGGTTTGTATTATTACTTATCTCTTTTTCTAAAGGATTTGGAGTTTATTCTGTGTAAGTCTCAAGAAACCACTCAGACTGTTGGAACAGAAGAATAAGCAATATCAACAAGTTTACTCTGCCAGCAAGACAGAGTCTAGATTGAAGCCAGGGCAAGGGGTGGGCCAAAAGACCAGATAAACTATTGTAATAACACATCTGGGATGATGAGGTTGTGAACTGAAGCAGGAATAAACAGGAACCTAGGTGAAGAGGCATTTATAGGAGAGGTTAATAGACGGAGTCAGCGGGACTTGGTTACTGACTGAATGTGGAATTTAAAGGAGTCCAGAATGAATCCTAGGTTTTGACTTGGTTGATTAATGGAACTATTAATCAAAAGAAGTTATAGCCTTAGAAAGGGTGACGTTTGAACATGTTGAAAATAAAGTTTCTGTAAGACGCAAGTTGGAGATTTCCTGAAGGTATTTAGATTTGTGTCTGAAGGTTAGGGAAGAATTCTGGAGTTGAAGGTACAGATTTGGAAGTCAAAAACCGACAATATGTTGATTAGAATGACTCACATGCTTGGGGATACAATGACAAAGAAAGGGATCTTAGATCACAAACCTGACAAATATCAATATGGAAGTTTCAATCAGAATAAGAGGAAAATTGGAAAGAAATGTTTAAAGATAGAATTAAAAGGAGTAATATTATGAAAGTCAAGGGAAGAAGTAAGTTCAAGAATGAAGTAGCCAGTGGTAGAAAATCCTATGGAGAGGTGATGGTTTCAGACTTTAGGGAGCAGCGTTAGCAGCTATTCCAACCAGGTTAAGAGTAGATACCTAAGCCTCAGTCTTTTCTGAGTGTGTGTACAACTTTGTACATACTTGTAGGCTTACATACACCAGCCAGCAGGGATATGTGGAAACTTCTGTATCTCCGTATTAAGTTTCTAGTTGTTCTACCAATCTGTTCACTATCCCAATCAGTATTGTAACCTCAAGATAGCCGTAACGCTGGCCTTCCATGGTTGTTCACCACTGAGATTGCTCTTGTTTTTGACAATAACCCCAGAAATGGGTTTTTCCATTCTCTGCTCAAAATCGTCAGCCCCCTCTGTCAGTAAGACTCCTGGTTTTTCCCAGCCTTCCCCACCCTGGTAGAACTAGTTTGCCACATAGCTGAGGGGACAGGGGAGGAGGAGAGAAAGCTAAAAGGCCACAGACTCCCATTGTTCTTACTAAGGCTTAATAGTTTTTCCTGAATAAATGTTTATCTGTTCATTGTATGCCCTTGGCCAATTTCCAAGGTCCAAAAATGTTTATTTTGAAAAAAATTGCCAGTTATATCATTGCTCTTTGGGGAAATAGTGGAGCTTCTCTCTCCACTATTCTGGAAGCCCCCAGAGATGATGATATTAACCTCAGTTTAAGAATATTCATAGAACATTAAACAAACACACTGAAACTTACATAATCTATTATAAATAAAAAGACAGAGATAGGAGAAAATATTCAGAGAATTCCAAGTTCTCTCATTTATTCAAATTTCTCATGATGAGCTACTAAACGATCAGGTAGGTAAATTTTAATTATCTTGTGAAAGTGAAACATCTCATTTAAAGTTTTTGTTTACTCCATTTCTCTCTCTTTTGGGCTTTAAGTGAACAATATGACTCCCTGTACCCAAGTGGCTAAAAAACATTCCCTAATTCCACAACAAAGTATGAGTGAATTTGGGTGTGGCCCACATGGACCTTTAAACCCTTAGAGCTAACCTCAGCTAACAGCAGCAAGCCGCTTGAGGAGAACATGTGCCAAATTGTTTTTCCATATACAACAATTTGGCACTAGTGGTAACCATTCTGCATGTTTTCCTCAGCCTCTCGAGCTTCTTTTCTTCTTTCTTCCTCTGATTTGACTTGTTTCTCTTTCTGCCAGCTCTAAAAATTTTTTTTCTGGCTCAGAGAAAGATTTGTTTTTTTAATCTCCTCCTTCTACCTGACTCTTCTGATTCTTTTTTGCCTCTTTTCAGACAGACTCCACCAACACACCCCCAATTATCCTTGCTATGTTTGGTATCCACCATCAAATTATCCTTTGACTTTTAAAACAAGTTCAGCTTCCCACCTGCAGCAAAACACAACAACACAGTATAAACAAATCACGTTGGACTTTGCTTCTCCTTCTAGCAAATTTCTAATTTCTATCTTTTCTTTCTCTGGCAAATTCCTCTGGCAAATTTTATTATGGAATAAAATCTTCATTTTTATCATCAGTGAATCTCTTCTCACATGAGTCATCAGTGACCTCTAACTCAAAATTGATGAATTTTCTCAATATAGCATAGAAGTTAAAAACCCAAATGTAGAGACAGACTAACTTTGGCTTGAATTCTGGGTGACAATGAAAGCATGGCAATCTCTCAGCTCTCTTTCAGAGTCTTGTCACAGATGAAATAGAATAACGAATATAAAACTCTTGAGTGTATACTTGGCCAGAGACATCAATAAAGATATCAATAGTTGATATTTATTATTCTTTAGTCATTCAGCATTTATTTTTGACCACTTTCTATGTGCTGGGAATATAGCAGATAAAAAGACAGATGTAGTTCTCATATTCCCCATGACCTTGCTTCTCTGATGTCCTGCCTCTGTTTGTTTTGATGGGCTACTGGAAAGGACATGACCTTTGAAGCTTAGCAGTCATGGATCCAAATTCTAACTCCAAGCCTTTTGAGTGAACTTAGACAAACTACTCCAAAGTCTCTGAGTCTACTCAAGTGTAGAATGGCAACAATGTGTATTTTAGAGTGCAGTTGGGATAACTAAGAGAAGCATTTAAATTTCTTAGCCAAATTGCTGGCATATGCTGAAGCTCAAAATTTCCTCTTCTCTGCTACCTCTATTTGCTTTTCCCATGGTTTTCTTATTTTCTCTTTCAATGTTTTCTCCTTCTGTTATGATTTATTTCCATCAACTCAACCATTACTTTAGCTAACACTCCCAAATACATATTGGCCACCCAAAACTCTCAACAATCCAGTTTCATCTCTCCATAAATTTATAGAATATATCTATTTGGAGGTCCCACCATGACTTAAATTCAACATATTTAAAATCGTTATTATCATCTTCACCCTCAAGTCAGCTGCGTTGTCGATTTATTCTATGTGGAATCTTTTCCTTTGGGCTCTTCTCCTTCCCATCTACTCTACACTCCACGGCTAGATTTATCTTCCCCAAAAGTGCTTTCATCATTGTACTCACACGTTCTGAAATCTTCAAAGACTGCTCCCAGTTACCTACAAGATAAATTCAAATTCCTTAGTGTTACAAAAGCTGTGGGGTCCAAAAATTAATAAAGTACTATTCAATAAGAATTCCATGTATCCCACAGTTTTCTGAACCACGGATATGAATGTCAAGGCTTAGACAGAAATAATTTTCACCTCTTTGAAGTTCATTTCTTATTTCTATAACAGGACAAGATGCTGGAAAAGATGACTTCTAACTTATCATCTAATTCATAGACGTCATGAAAACATGGTTTTATTTGAATGTCAACAAGGTGCATACATTTCCTCATTATCTAGGGTGACTTCTAGTTTGAAAAAAGAAAAGGCACGTTGTTCCCCAGACCTCCTTTGTGTCACAGATTGTGTCCAGAAATTTTTGAAAATTGATAGTTTCTGTAAGTGAATCTTGACTACCAGCTACTCTCTGCTGAAAAGTGTGAACATTTGCTACAAAACTTTCTGTACCTTGAGTGAAATGGTAAGATTTTGAATTAAGATTTATTTTTTCTGGGAAATGGAAGAATCATTGTGTCTTCTGCTATTTTTTGAATATACCTAAAACTCTTGGATCTTTTCCTTTTGAATGATTAGCCTGGCTTGGTCTGGGAACTGAGGTTAAGCTTTACTTGAACTTTGGACATTTAGTGATCTCAATTTTCAAGGAGACTCAAATAGATTATTTATATTTTCTGTCATAATTTTGTCTCCACACTTGAGGGTACGTAACTGTCTAGTATTGGTTGACTACTGGATTCTACTGTCTTCCACAAAGACAAGGATTATTAGAGGCAAATACCTGAGTGTGACATATATATAAAATCTCTAACAAACTGGATTCTCTGCAGGAGCTTTCATCCCTCTCGACTGGAGAAATCACTTGAATAAAGATAGAGAAGTAATGATGAACCTGACACAAATAGGGTGAACGGTCCTGATGAAGTAAAGGGTTAATATGGAGGTAAACCCAGGAAATAACATTGTCCAGGTTAAGCAGAGCTAGAGTACCAAAGGCCTCAATAACCAAGAAGAAGAATTCACACTTTGTTCTAAAACAAGTAGGAAGCTATTGATGATTTTGTTAAGGGGAATTGTAGAATTCTTTATCTGCACTTAGAAAGGATAATAAAAATTTTGTTTCAGGTCCAAGAATTAAATATTATCTTTAAGTCATACTTATGTTTGTAAAGAGATTAAAAGGCTTAAGAAAAAAAGTAATACAAGCAGGGTTTAAGTTAAACTGACTATGCTTTCTTTACTTCCTTTTGAAGAGAGAATACTCTTTTACTATCAGATGTGATTTCTTCCTCATATTTGAGTCCCTCTATTCAGACACTCAGATAAGCTCAGAACTCTCAGAGGAGATAGTGACTTAAAGAATCTTCTGTAGGCAAAACTGCAGAATAAGCTACTCTTGGACTTCATAAAATTGTAGCTTGTGTACATAGAGAAATAATCATTAGAGCCAATTATCTTTAGACAGACTGATGTTGCAAATTCTAATTACAAAGTTCTAGCCTCATTAACACATGTGATTCATTTTCTATCTTGGCTACCACATTTTATTGTTACAATTCATTAAAAATAATGTGAAAAATGAAGATGATCATAAACTTCATCATATAAGTGAAAGAAAAAAATAGTGCCTGGGTAATGATAACAACACTTTATATTTGCGTAGCAACTTCGTTTTAAGGAGCTCAAAACATTTCACAAACATTATCTCATTAATCCTATGTGTACAGCAATAAAAAATAATTTCTTGGATCTCTGAGCTAGGGAAATCGATGCATTCAATACTCACAGTTTGTTTCCAATGTTGTACATTGAATTATGAACAAATGAAATAAAATATTCAGATTCATTGATTATTGTTTTAAAACATACATATGGTAAAATTGACCTTTTTGGTTTACATTTCTCTGAGTTTTAAGTCATACAGAATAATGTAACTACCTCCATTATTCAGGATACAAAATAGTCCTATCATTCCAAAAAACTTCTTTGTGATACCCCTTTGTAGCTAAACTCTCTCCCACATTTACCCCTGGCCAACACTAATCTGCTCTCCATCTCTACTGATTTGTCTTTTTCAGAATTACATATAAATGAAGTCACAGAGTATGTGACCTTTTGAGGTGGTTCTTTCCCTCAGGATAATGCCTTTGAGACCCATCTGTGTAGTTGTGTGAATCAATAGTTCATTCCTCTTTGTTGCTGAGTAGTATTCCATTGTATGGGTGTATCCAGTTTGTGTATCCATTCACTGATTATGGGACATTTAGGTTGTTTCCATTTTGGATTGATTTTTAATAGAGCTGCTATACATATTTATGTACAGACTTTGTGTGAAAATGAATTGCATTTCTCAAGGTTAAATACTGTGAGTGAGATTGCTGGGTTATATGGTAAGTGCCTGTTAATTTTGTAAGAAACTGACAAACTGTTTTCCAGAGTGTTTGTACCATTTTGAATTCCCAAGAGAAATCTATGAAAGTTCCAGTGGCTCTACCCTTCTCACCAGCATTTGGTACTATCACTCTTAGAAATTTTACTTTAACTACTGTAATCAATGTGTACTGGTATGTCATTGTGGCTTTCACTTGCGTTTCCATAACGGCCAAAGATACTGAATATATTTCATGTGTTTGTTTTCTGTGGATATATCTCCTTTGGTAAGGTATTTTTTCAACTGTTTTGCACTTAGAAGTTCTAGGAGTTTTTCTAGATTCCTTGAGATTTTACACACCAGCAATCATCTGCAAGTAGAGACAATTTTATTTATTCCTTTTCAATGTTAAGCATTTATTTCTTGGTCATTGTATCTAAGTTGTCAAATTTAGGCACACAGATTTGTTTGTATTATTCTTATGTTATCCTTTTGATATGAGAAGCATGTAGGGATATTTTATCTTCCATTCCTGATTTTGACAATTTATGTCTTCTCTGTTTTTTTCTTTGTTAGTCTAACTACAGGTTTATTAATTTCATTGAGCTTTTCAAAGAACTATCTTTTAGTTTCACTGATTTTTTGTTTTAAATTTAATTGATCATATCTTTATCATTTTCTTCTTTCTCCTTGCTTTGGGAAGTTTTCTAGTTTCTTAAGATGCCTCTTAAATTGTTGATTTGACACTTTTATTTTTAATATAGCATTTTAATGCTATAAATTTCCCTCTAAGTATTACTTTAGCTACATTACTCAAATATTGATATATTGTGTTTTAGTTTTTAAGTTCAAACTATTTTCTAACTTCCCTTCAGTGTTCCTCTTTGATCCATGGATCATTTAGAAGTATGTTTAATTCTCAAGTATTTGGAGATTTTTCAGTTTTCTTTTTGTTCTTGATTTTTAGCTTAATTCCATAATGATCAGGTAATATACTTTGTATGAGTTCAATTCTTTTGAATTTGCTAAGATCTGTTTTATGACCAAGATATGACCAATCTTGAGAATATTCCATGTGTACTTGAAAAGAATATGTATTCTGCTTTTGTTGGGTGGAATGCTCTACAAATGCCAACTAAATCCAGTTGATTGATGGTGTTGTCCAATTTTTCTATATCATTCTGGTTAGTATTTGCATGGTATAACTTATTCCATCTTTTTACTTTAAATATATATTTAGTTATATAATTAAATATATATTATATGTATATAAATATATATTTAGTGAGTTTCTTGTAGACATCATGTAGTTGAGTCTTAGATTATTTTCCTGAACTTTCTCCTCTCTGTGATCTCCCTGACACCTTCTTTCTCACAGGAACCCCTTTCATGGTCCTCTGGCTAGTAAGCCAGGGCTTTAGAATCCCAACTCTACCATGGAATTGCTGTGACTGTGTCTGTCTCCAGGTACAAGCAGCAAGAGGACATATAGAGAAAAAGAAACAATGGGGCTCTTCCCTACGCTTTTGGGACTACAGTTCCTCTGGTCAAAGAGAAGTGTTGCCTCATTTGTGTTTTAGGTACCTGCCTGTCACTGCCATTGCTGTCACTGCCACTTTAGGGTTGCCTAGAGGCTGGTGTAAGAGACAACAGAAAAAAACGCAGGGATTTTCCCCACTTTTTTCTGAACCCGTGGGGCCCCTTTCCTGCTCCTTAGCCAAAAAATAGAGAGCTTCTCTTGGGGCTGTTTTTGTTCCCATTCAATGCACAGTCTTAGGTTTGGGGCTGCCTTTGAGTTCATTGCTAAGAGATACCACAGAAGAAAAGAATGGGAAATTCATGGCTGATTTGGTGGTACTTCAGGTTCTAATTTCTTTCCCCAATCTGCCTGCTACCATTTACTTTTCAGAGTCCTCAGATAGCTGCTGTATGCATTATGGCTGGAGATTTCAGCTGTATTTGGGGGAAGAGACAGGGAGGAATGTGTTTACTCCATCTTGATTAGAACCAGAAACCAAGGTTTAGATCTCTCGAGTCCTAGTCACCAAACCAATCTTGAAAGCATGCTTTAGTCTAGACCCTAAAACATATGTCCAGACAGTAATGGTATGTAAGATTTTAGTGACAAAGTTTCCAAAAACTCAAGTGTTTCATTTAACCCTCCCAAAACTCTGTGAGGGTTATCTAACAGGTGTTTTATATTTTTTACCTTACAGATAGGGCACTGAGGTACAAAGATATTAAGTAACTTACCCAAGGTCATACAGATAATAACTGACTGGATCAGGATTTGTATCCAGGTATTCTGGCTCCAGAGACCAAGTTCTTAATCAGCCTCAAGATTCTCTATTCCTATTTTCTCTTTTTGTTTTATTTCAGTGTACATGATATTGTGCATTTATGGGAGAACACTGAGCATAATTGCTAAAACTACAAGCTTTCCTTACTTTACCCCAAGTTCAGGAAGGACAAAGGATTAGTTGGCAACCAGGTGATATTACCACTTCTCAGAAGGGTCAAGAAAATATTTTGGGAATCAAACAATTTCAAAGTCTCATTGAGCTTTTAAAAATACATGTTTACCAGCTGGCTTTATTCACATAGCTCTCCTTTTCCCCTCAGGTTTTTAACTCTAATGTGAGTAGAAGGGCATCTGGAAGGGAGGAGGTTTCCATAACACTCAGCCTCTGCTGTAAAAAAAAATGTTTTTTAATTAAAGCAATCAATAGCTTTCACTTATCCATAAAATTAACACCCCGAGCAACACACTAATGTAGCGCTATAAAAAGTGAAATCTGTGGAGTAGGACTGGTGTCGGACCCCCACAAATGCGTACAGAAATCGAAAGTAAATATTTAGGAATTTTGATGGCAATTTGATAGAGTAATTTTATGTTGTTGAATATAATAAGTAAAAAGTGTACTTGTTTTATTGCCTTTTAAATTTTATTCTTATCGTATTTCCTTTTTACTATATTTTCCAAAAGTATAACTATTCAATGGATTGGAAAATAAAACAAAAACAAAAATTGATTCTCCACCACAACTAGTTTGAGAAGTGCTATGCTAAAAGCACAGTGACTGCCTTCTAATTTTAAAAGAAACAATGGGAAAATTCATCAGAGCACTGGGGCCCTACCATGGTTTCCTTTCTTCAATGATTCTTCAAGTTTCTAAACAGTAGCCCTAGATTGTTAAGTAAGACTGTGTTTGTAAGAGACGAAAACCCGAGAGCTGATTTCGACTCTGCCTGAAAGCTGGTGTTTAGACTCATTGTTTTCCCTTCACGTTTTAGGCTTGAAGGGCAAGTCCTTACAGTCCCATAATGAAGAGCCCCAAAGTTGCTGCATCAGGGAGACCACTGAAGCCAGGCAAGGTCCCTGGCGGGGGTTTCTCGGGAGCTGAAGGTCCTTTTGGAGCACCAGAGCATCTTAGTCTCAACCCTTGCAAGATGAAGACAAAAGAGAGGGAGGTGGAGGCCAGCGCATCCCAGCACATGTCCGCTCTTTTCCTTATTACTCAACGCAGTCACTGACGAACAGCTCTGACTCCTTTGTTCTGATCAGCTCAACCAACATCCTACTAATATTCTTTCACTCGCATGTTACATAAACATCGATGTCTGGTTAAACGTGACAATCAACCATCTTCTCGGGAGATTCCCTTAAGTATCTAGAATTAGATCTTAATGTAAGATAATGTATTGCAACAAACACTAAATGTGTTCTTTGAGAAAAAACTGTCTACAGTGTGGAGATTGTGTTCCTTGTGATAAAGTTTTAGAACATTTAATCAGAAAAACCCTGTCTAAATTTGTTCCAAACTTCTTTTCTGCACTCTTTTTATTCTAATTGATCAGTATCTCAATATTGTAAAAAGAAAAGTATATAGAGAATTGGAAACTTTGGATGTATAAATGTCTCAGTTTGTTCTAACCAAAATACTAATAAGAATAAGAACTAATAAGAACTAATAATGTTAAAAATACAGAAAAGAAAAATAAGTCATTAGTTATGTATATCACGTTCTATGAACTAGTCCATCAGTGGTGGTTTGCAGCTTTCAGATATCAGTTGCTTGAATATACTCAAGTCTTTCGGTCTTCTTGAGCCACTCTATTCTGTAAAAACTAAATGTTCTTTTTAAGGTAGGAAACACAGTGTTTTGTCCAGGATTTCCTGGAAATTCTTGGGGCAATCTGATATTTCTCCCAGTGTGACATCTCTTCCTCCTAACAAAAAACATTTTTGATCTCCCTGTGTTTTCTCTAGTCTGCATTTACCTAAATGTGGAATATGGCCTTTAATTTCCCCAAATTATCACTTCCACGAGGCATCTGAATTTTGTAACCCTTCCCTGAAGATTGGGGTTCATTATAGCTCCTACTTCATAGAACTGTTAAGAGCATAAAGTGAAGTTGCAAAAGTAAACTGCCTGGTATACAGTAAGCATCTAATAAATGTTGGCTGCTATTATTTGTTCAGGGATAATGGTATGGGATTACATTACAGCAGAAAGAATGAAATGAAATACTAGACATGCTTGTTCTCTTTGAAATTCCTTTAGCCTGTTCAACCATGAGCGTTTCTCATTAGGTCAAACTTGCTTCCATAACAATCTTATCACCCTTTCAATCTAGTTGTCCGTATTTCAAATCCTGATACTTTTCTCAGGCAGAAGAACTCAGCATGTTCTCTCTCTCTCCCTCCCTTGTCTTATGGCACCGCTGTCCCATGGTGTGGTGGAGAGGAGAGAGGATTGGGGTCAGAATGGGACCAGGAATCTTTGATGGATCTTTTCATCTTCCAAACCCGAGTGACCTGTCAAGGAGGAATTGTCCCACTACCCTAACAGCCAGGCAGATCGATTGTGAGATTAAACGTTAAGATGGCTCCCAAATTATAACTTGATTTTACAAAATTGTTTCTGGAAATAAAACCATCATTGAAGCAAGAAGAGTTTGACAGTGTGGAAAAGTACTCTTGGAAAACTGATATCAAATATTGCTCCACGTTCAATTTTCTAATAAGCTATAAGCAGCAAATCTGAACAAGAAATAAAGATTTTACCTGTACTTGTTGTAATCAATTCAGTTAAAATTATATTGAATACATTCTTTCCAAAGAAATAAAATCTGATATTGATAGATCTCTAAGAAAAAAAAAACCTTCAAATATTTAACCAAACTAGTTCTTTTATTTAAGGAATTTTTTTAGAGATGGCTCGTGTATTAATTTCTAGGGCTGCCTTACCAAATTACCACAAACTTGGTGACTTAAAAAACAGAAACATATCCTCTCATAGTTCTGGAGGCCAGAAGTCCAAAATCGAGATGTCGGCAGGGCTGTGCTCCCTGGGAGAATCCTTCTGTCTTCTTCCAGCTCCTGGTGGCTCCAGGCCCTCCTTGGTTTGTGGCTGCGTAATTCCAATCTCTGCCTCAGTCTTCACATGACTTTCTTCTCTCTGTTGCTCCTCTGTGTGTCTCTTACGAGGATATGTATTGTTGAATTTAGTGCCTACCCTAGTCCAGGATAGTCTCATCTTGAGACCTTTAACTTCATTACATCTGCAGAGTCCATTTTTCCAAAAACATCACACTCACAGATTCGAGGCTTTAGGATAGAGACACACATTTCTGAGACCACAAATCAAATCACCCACTACAGCTCAGATAATGAACTGAGTTGGAAAAAAACTTTTCTAGCAAAATTTCATTTATTGGGTAGAATCAGGGTAAGTATGAAATAGTGAAAAACACTTGAAAATCTGCTTATATTTTAGTATATATGATAATTTTAGCAAAGTTGGCAATCTATTAAGTGCATTTTAATATCAGTGAAATGCGAAGGGTGCCCTGCAAATTTGAAAGAAACCTCTCTCTTCCCTTGTATGATTGCTGATGTGGTTAGCAGCTACTTCCATCACAGGTGAAATCAATTTGAATTGAGTCTTTTTGAATGATCAAAAATTAATGAAGTTTGAATTTATAAAATATAACTCATAAATTTTTAAAGTTGAATGAGGAATTCCACAGTTGAATTAAAACTCACTTGAATTTGCTTGGAGACTTGCTTATTTCAACACATATCTTTACAGGTTAATATTATTCCATATTATGGAAGAAGTCCCAGTTTGGTCATCTTAAGAGGGGGTGAAAAGATATTAAAGCCTTAAATCTTGACCTAAAATATCACGGGTATATTAGAATATCAGTAATTTCTAGCCAATTGGCTAAGCAAACTAAAATTAATTACTTTTATATCAGAAGATAATTAACACAAGAAACGTGTGGACTTTCATATTTACTTGTCTAAGTTAGGTTTTGATCTGAAGAATTCTCAGCCACTCTCAGAGTCAGTCAGTAGTCTATCATAATGTGCCTTTAATTGTATTCATTAATATTCATTTGGGAAAAGTGTATCATAGCTTCTATTTCAAGAACAAAAGCTGGAATATTAATTCTTGCTTTTGTCTAGAATGTTGGGTTTGAGGGTAATCTTTTCAAGACCTTTCTCTGAGGCGATTGCTGTGCTCTAACAGTTCAGTTACACAAATGTAACAAGTTTGATCTATTGAATTATAAACAATTTCTCTAGGGAATAGCCTATTTAGACCAAAGGTGAATGGTTTTAACTTAGTTTAATAATTTGCCTCATCATTTTCCTGAGAGCACATCAGCATGGGGAATTAATCAAGGGATACGGATCAAAACAATTATCAACATAAGATGCCAATGGTTTCATGGCCACCAGCAAAATGGCCAGAATTCCATCAGCAGACTTTTATTTTGCACTCACTATGTGTCAGCCGCTGTCAGCACTTTACATGCATTAACTCAGGTAATTCTCGTAACAGCTCTCTTATTATCATTCCCATTTTATAGATGAGAAAACTAAGGAGCAGAAGAATAAATAACTTGGAGTGAAGAAGTGACAGCCGAGATATGAACCAGGTAGTCTGGCTCCACAGTCCTCTCAACCCCCCCAAAACTTTGTTTTTTACTTGATATTATACGACAAACATTTTTCTAAACTATAACATTATTTGAAAATGCTAGTTACACAGCTGTACAACATCCTGAGAGTTTGACTGTAATTTATTTTACTGTTTCTCTACTGAGAATTTTTTTTGCTGTTATGAATAATATTTATACAACTGTCAGACCAATTTTTTTGATGATTTCCTTTTTAAAAGTGGAATTGACAAACACAAGAAAATGAATTTTCTAAGGTACTTAATACATTATGCCAACAGCTTCCAGAAACCTTCTATCAATTTACAACCTCAGGAGTACTAATTAGGTAACAGAAAATGACATGAGCAAAGGCACAGAAGGGTGAGAGGAGGTGGTGAATTCCAGGGAAGGGCGTGGAAGAGTGGCAGAGACTGAGACCAAAGAAATGGGCAGGATCCAGATCATGGAGGGTACAGGGAAACAAGGAATAGATATTAAGCAGTCCCAGGTTTCCTGCTTGGATGTCACAGTCCATTGGATACCAGAAGAGACATGAGATGAAAGGAGTACGCATTTTGGGAGGAAGTTAATAAGGTCAGTTCTAAATATATTAAATCTAAATTGTGTATGGCATATCCAGATGACTGTTTTAGATTTTCTGGTTGTCTAGAACTCCAGAAGCCAGGGCTTCAGATGTAGATTTGAGAGTCATTATTATATATTAGTTCACTGAAAACTGGTTGATCATTCAAAGTACGTTACAGGGAAAAGAGAAGCCACGTAGCATAGAGTTTTGGGAAAAACAATATTAAGAAGAAGTCTTATAATCTAGCTTCTCTAAACCAAAAATTTTTGAAATATAAATAACTGTAATTTTGTGATAACTAGCACTAATCATATAATCACATCATGGTTCTGAATTTGTGTAGCAATAACGCCCACTTTCCGACTGACTCATGTATACATATCAAATGGATTTAAAATGTTGTAAGAGAGGGACCCAATAATTTTGCCCTTAAAATATACATTTAGGATTTAAGAAATTCAATTTTGCTTTAAAAAGGAAACATTTATAATAAATTAGAATAGTAACATGATGCATACACTCATCTCAAGAACCAGAAATTTGGAGTAATTACCAGATTTTGAGAAATTAGTATAATTTTGCTATTCTCTAGCCAGCAGACAATCATACAAGACCCCCCCCCCAACCCCTCCCCCAAGCTGAAAGACATTTCTTCTGCAGGAAGAGCCCATCTAAACGATGTAGATTTGTCTACTTTGCCACCTTGTGGTCATTGTAGTTATTTGCATGACTCCATCTGTACTGTGGCTTGAAGATTTTCCTGTTAAAATGACTAGATGTTCTTATATATTTAATAAGAATACCAGCGAAAGTATATTAGAATAAACTTGAATGACCTTGACAAAAAGATGACTAGGCTCCAGATGAATATCTATCTGATGAATTTATTATGGCTAATATGTCCGCTTGATAGCCTTTCCTGGACCTTGCTTTCATGTTTTTTTCACATGTTGCTACAGTAATTATTTTGACACAGAATAAATGTTAATAAAGCTAAGAAAGGGGTTATTACCCTTGACAGTGTGAATATTGGTGTAATCCTTTCTGCATTTCACTAAGATTCTAAACAGCCAGCCCTGGTGATCTAGTGGTTAAGGTTCTGTGGTCTCGCCACTGCAGCCCAGGTTTGCTTCCTGGTCAGGGAACCACACCACCGTGTGTTGGGTGTCATACTGTGGTGGCTGTGTATTGCTGTGATGCTGAAAGCTATGCCACCAGTATTTCAAATACCAGCAGGGTCACCGATAGTGGATGGATTTCAGGGGGGCTTCCAGACCAGGACAGACTGGGAAGAAGGACCTGGCTACCCACTTCCAAAAAAACTAGCCATGAAAACATGTGAACAGCAGCAGAGCATTGTCTGATATAGTGCAGGAAAGTGAAAGGATGGAGCAAAAAGACCAGGCAGAGTTCTGCCCTGCTGTACACAGGGTTGTTAGGAGTCGGAATCAACCCCATGGCACTTCCAACAAAAGGTTTTAAACAGAAAACAGAACTCATGATATCATATATGTGGAGTATATATATGAATAAACAAGACAACTTTCTGTAAAACTCAAACTAAAGCATCCATGAACATTTAGGCCCAGCTTTAGTCTCCATATTTTCTAGTTCAATCTATAAGAAACAAATTTGCTGGAGAAATGAATTTTTTAAATGTCTCTAGAGGTTCAGTAGCCATTGCCAGATAACTGATGCCGTACGGATGCAAGAGGTTTGAGTTACTGGCAAGATAATAACTACTGTATATTTCATTATATTTTTGTTTCACACTCGGATTCCTTTTCACATGAGATTTGATTTTCTTATGCTTATAAATCTATAAAACAGTGAAACATTTATCTTGGAAGCTACTCGGAGGACATCATCTTGGTTTTAGTGCTCTTTCTTAGGCATAAACAGGGGTTTTTGCCATTCCGTGCCATTAGTTCCCTGTATCTGGAGGCAATAAACAGGGTTTTGAACACCAGTCTCATAGCCATAGTCATTTTATTTCTCAAAATGCAGGTGATGCTATTAAAATTTAGTGAGCTGAACAGCTGGGCTAAATTTCCTTAATTTCTTTTCCAAAAAAAAATCTATAGACTTTTGACTTATTTAAGCTTTGGTGACTGCGTATTTACCCATGTTATTCAATTGAAGGGACTTTCCTAAAGATACATCAGTAGTGAGGGGCCACGCACAGAACTCCTGAAAACACACCGCCTTGACTACGAGAGAAAACACGGGGAGAGATGATGATCATTCTATCCTTATTACTTGAAAACCAACCTAAATTACAGATGCTCTTGATGATAGGTCTGTAGTGCATAGGATGAGCTCTCAAGAATTATTTTGGCTCATGAGTCCAACAAAGGACTGAATCCCTCCAGAACCACCAGGTAGCCAGGACACACAGGCTTTTGTCACATCTACTGTCCCCACTTACCCACCAGCTTTCACCGGAATGAGGAGGGAGATTTCTTAGAGGATAGATTGTTCTCCTCTATATATTGGTAAACAAATTGTAGTACCTTATTAAACTTTAAATTGGAAGGTTGGGTTTTTCCTCATAGAATAAGAGGCTTTACTTAGGCAGTGAGGATGGTCACAGCAAGGATACACTGAAAAACATAAGGATGAGAAAGACGAAAGGAGTCACTTTTGTTCACACACCAGGGAGATTTGACGCAAAAGTGGTAGCTCCATTCACATGCACGTCACATTATATGTGATTTAATGATATAATAAATCACTGTCAATCAGTAAATGATATAATAAAGAGTTTAAGCACAAAAAATATCAGTTTAAATGAAAGCTGGATTTAAATCCCAGCTAACCCATCTCCTATTTAGGCAAGTAATTAACTGTCTCTAAGTCTCAGCTTCCTCATGTGTAACATAAAAATAATTATACTTACCTCCGGCGAATGCATCGACATTAAATAGGAAAATATTAAGAATGTCACAATTGTATTAGGATAGCATAGGCCATGCTGTGGTAACAAATAAACCCAGAAATCTCAGCGGCTTAACACAAAAGAGGTGTATTTCTTGCTCATATTACAGTTTGGTGCAAATCTGGGGAGGCCCTTCTCCAAGCTGAGACCCAAAGATCTTGGGTTTCCAGCAGCACGAATGGGAGAGAGCACACCACAGAAGGCACACCCGAGTTTTGTGTCTAGGACAGCAGTGACACATCACTTCTCCTAATATTTGATTGCTGAGAGATAGTCACATGATCTTGCGCAGATGCACGTTGAGCTGAGAACTGTAGATGAACGCGTGGATATATTGCAAAAATCAACCACCTCTACGGCTAGCCATGTATTTTTATTGCTGGAAAATTAGAAAAGACAGATGCACATAAAGAAAAAAATACATATCAAGCACAATCTTATTATCTTTTCACAATTTCAATATCCTCTCAACTTTTCTACGTGTGCATTTTCATGTACTTCTTAACGAGGCACAGGTTTTCAATAAAAACTGTTTCTTCCTCCTTTGGATGCTCCACCCATTTCTCTCCCACTCAAAAAAACATGCAAATTGGGAACAAGAGTGACATGGTAGGGATAAACTTTAATCTGCTCTAATTCCCTTAAAATAAACACCAATTACACCTTTCTGTAATTATTGGCAACCGATTACTTGTGATACAACTTTTTCCCAAGACCATGAAATAATGTGTTCTGATTCAGACTGGAAACACTTGCTTGTAGAACTTACTGGAAGAGTCAGGTGGTGATAGAACGAGCCATTAAACTGAGAACATATTTCCCTGGCTACCTGTGTTGCTACCTTAATTTTACATGACAAAGTAGTGTACATGATTTTTCATTGTTTCCTAATGATGTTTGTATATGCGGTAAGTCAAATTGCAGCATCCAATAAATCCTATGTTCGTGTTCAAAACAAATTACAGTTCACACAAGTTTACTTTTCTTTATCTGGTATCACTTCAAAGCAGGTAGCTATTATAAATAATACAAAACAAATACTTTATTTTAGAAAATTATAGAAAATAGCATCATCTCTTATAATGTTCCAGAAATATGTAGCTATTTGGACACCTTAAATCAAAATTCCTATGAATTAATATCCAAATGAACTTAGGAGGAGTAAGACTGATTTTGCAAAATCATCTTTTCCAATTTTTAATGCTAAGGTAGACATTTCATTGTAGATTAAGCATGGCTATAGAGACGTATAGACAAACAAGATGGGACTATATATTCCTGCCACCAGGACAGTAAAGACAATCATTAAATGGTCGTAGTAGTTTATTCTTTATAAAAAATATTAAGTTCTGAGTGACGTTCTTAGAGCTGATAAAATACACTGTTGGTAGTCTCATGAATATGCTCATCAGAATTTACTTAAATATTATTTATTGAATTTAATTTAGGGTAGTAATAGAAATAGATGCCATGGGTTACTTGTCTGCTACATGCCACATAACCCGCTGGGAGCTAATGTGTGCTCTACCTCATGTATTCACACAAAAAACTGCAATATAGCATTTAGCTTCATTTTACAAAGGAGGAAACTGAAGATCAAAGAAATTATGTAAAGATAGAATGTAGTAGAACCAGGCTTGGAATTCAGGTATTTGCTTCCAAAATTCCTCCTCACCACACAGTTTTCCAATAAACATTTTCAAGTCCGTAATCCAGGCATACGGTGATTCTTGACCTAGAGTCTTAGTATTTTATATATATATATATATATATATAAGGGCTCCTAAATTGTCTAATGCACACCTCTTGTTTCACAGATATGAAAACTGAGGCCATGTCGGATTTCCTCAATAGAACACAACTACATCAACAGAGCTAGACTTAAATTCTGAATTTACAGATTCTCCCCACAATGTTCCCTCATGGTTATTCCAAACTATAGGCATCAAGCAACTGAAGACTAGAGCTGGAATTGAGGACCAAGCCATTCACAGAATGGCCATAGAAAGAGAGAGGGGAGATGTAAAATGCTCAGAGAAAAGCAGAACAGCCAAGATAGACTGAGAATGAGGTAGGAGCACAAATTTATCTGACTGTTAAGACTCTGATATGATGTTGCCAAAAGTTGAGGAGACACTCACAATCTGGAAATAGGAAGACAAAGAAGAGCACTCGTCCTTGCCAGACACAAGGGACAATTGTGTTTAGCTACTTATCTTCAACATTTGCCATAAATATCCTCTCTCCATTGAAATCTATTAAAACTTCCATTCCCCCAGATAGAGATGAACATTCCCGCATTTTGGTTTTCCCTCCATCCGGTATCTTCTGTAACCACAACACTACTGTTGTTGTGGTGTCCTTGCATATTTACCCCTCTGTCTCCCTCTGTTGGTCTCAAAGCTCACAGGGCAGGGACTACTTCCTACCCATCTTTTCACTATCATTCCCAGTGCAAAGCCTGACGCTTAGGCTCAGAAGGAAGCAGAACAGCCAGGATAGAAAGAGAGAAAAGATGCTTAGAGAGAGACCATGTGCATTCAAAGGGAAGGAGAGAGTAGCTTCAGATCGCTTTCATTCTCCGGTGAGGCTCATCTGTATAACAGGGATTCTTGAAATTTCTCTAGTTTTTCAACGCCCTCATATGATCAGCTTTTTTTCTTTTTAGTTATCTTGATTGGATCTCTCTGTTACTTGCTAGCAAAGAGCCTTGGCTACAATGAGTCTTTGAGAGGTGACCATCTAATCTGAAAACAATTGTAATAATTGGTCTCTGAACACTCCACGAGGTGGGACCTTTCACTTGGGAAACAGATGTTTGAAAATTTTTGAAAGCAACAATATACTCATTAAAACAGGCATTTAAACCTCATTTCTTTTTCATTTTTTACTCATTTAAAGAGGCACTTATTATTATTTATCTGGAATCAGTAACATGTTATGCCACTTCATTCTGGGATCCCTATGTGGTAATTAACTACATGAGAGGAGCTGGACGAACAGTGCCTGTTTGACCTGGCGTGGTTTCGATGACTTTGCTGATGAAAGTATTTCAATTTTTAGTGGTTTATAATAGCAGGGTAAGACACTGCACTTGAAGATTAAGAATTTTCAGTTCCAGAGGTTAAGTTTTTGCCTTACTAGAATGAACTACTCACTTAGGAATGTAGAAGTTCTCTAGTTCTATTTGTGTAGACAGGATGATCCCAAAGGCTGACCTGGAGGCGTCACCTTTCACCACAAAGGGTTGATGTGAACCAGGGTCTGGAATTAAAGCTAATTTCTGGGCCCTGGCAAAAATTGTGTCCTGCTACAATAGTATTATAATTGGGCATACGTTTTAGGAGGTTTGGAACAAACCAGTGATAAACCACTTCTAAATCCCAGAGAACAATAAAGTCATAGTTTATATCTGTAGGAAGTCTAACACATAACTTAAACAGCTGGAATTAACAGGGATAGATGGGGAGAGGGAAGGAATGATAGAGAAAGAAGGTAGAGGGGCTGGCTCTGTGGCCAAGTGGTTAAATTCACGTGCTCCGCTGTGGCGGCCCAGGGTTCGGATCCTGGGCACAGACATGGCACCACTTGTCAGGCCACGTTGAGGTGGCGTCCCACATCCCACAACTAGAAGGACCTGCAACTAAGATATACAACTATGTACTGGCAGGGTTTGGGAAATAAAGCAGAAAAAAAAAAAAAGATTGGCAACAGTTGTTAGCCTAGGTGCCAACCTTTAAAAAAAAATTAAAAAAAACAGAGAAGGTAGAAAAAGAAAGGAGAGTTGGAGGGAGACTAACAGATATGAAAGCCAAATAAATGGGCAAATAGCTGCTCCAATTCATGAAGAGTTTCCTGTCGCAATACCAGCTCACACATTACTTAGTTTTCCTTCATTTAACTTAGCTGTACTTCATTTTTTTTTTGAACTTTTTATTGAGATTATGATAATTTACAACCTTGTGAAATTTCAGTTGTACATTATTGTTAGTCATGTTGTAGGTACACCACTTCACCCTTTGTGCCCTCCCTCCCCCACCCCCCCTTTCCCCTGGTAACCACCGATCAATTCTCTTCGTCTCTATGTTTAACTTCCACCTATGAGTGGAGTCATACAGAGTTCGTCTTTCTCTGTCTGGCTTATTTCACTTAACATAATACCTTCAATGTCCATCCATGTTGTTGTGAATGGGATGACTTTGTCTTTTTTACGGCTGAGTAGTATTCCATTGTATATATATACACCATATCTTCTTTATCCAATCATCAGTTGATGGGCATTTAGGTTGCTTCCATGTCTTGGCAATTGTAAATAATGCTGCAGTGAACATAGGGGTTCATGGGACTTTTGGAATTCCGGTACTTCATTTTTATGAGCTCATTATATCATTAAAACAAGAATATTTTTCTTGAGCAGGTTTAACTGGATTTCCCCTCTTTGCAATCACACACATACACACACACACACACATACCTTGATACATGTGCTCAATTTCTCAGTGTTTCAAGAAAACCTACTCTGTGCAACAAGGTAGTGTATTCTCTATAGAGAATATGAAGGTAAACAAAACAGGAGTTGAATTCTGCCTGGTGTGACTTGATACAACCAGGATAATACTTAAGAGTATATTTATTATTTTATATATTTTTTTAAAAAGCAGCATTTATAAAGAGCCCGTCTTCTCTGGGGATTTATAGAAGAGCAATAACAAGACATAATTCCCAACCTGGAGAAGTTTGAGTCCAGCAGTGGAAGTTCACAGTCTGGCAAATTCTGGAGGGTTCTGCTTTGGACTAGAAATGTTTCTGCCATTGAATAAACCCCTCGAGGTTGTGGGCTCCCTAGAATTGGTCATTTCTGTGATTGGTGTCAGTATTCCATGTGAGCTCTTCTTATCATTATATTGTTAGATTTCTTACTCCTTAATTTTTACTTGGAAAAGAATTGATTACCGAGCCTGAATTCTTTGCCATGAGATTCTGTTTTGTTTGTGAACAGATCAGATTCACTTGCTGTCTTAGTCAGTTCAGGCTGATATAACCAAAATAGCATAGACTGGGTGGCTTAGACAACAGAAATTTATTTCTCACAGTCCTGGAGGCTGGGAAGTCCAAGATCAAGGTGCCGGTAGGTTTGGTTCCTGGCAAGGGTCCCCTTCTTGGTTTGCAGACAGTTGCCTTCTTGCTGTATCCTGACACAGTGGAGAGCAGAGGGAGAACTCTGGTGTCTTCATCTCCTATAAGGGCCCCAGTCCCGTCATGGAGGCCTCACTCCCGTGACTTCGCCCAAAGTTAATTAATTCCCAAAGGCCTCACCTCCAAATACCATCACGTTGGAGATTAGGGCTTCAACGTACAAATTTGAAGGGGACACCAATATTGAGTCCATAGCACTTGCGCAGGGTCACCTTTAAAAAGGGTATTCGTTAAAGATGAACTAAGTGTTTGATTTCTTGGTAAAATTTTAGCTAAAATATGAAATGCAAACATGTTCTTTTGCCCAATTGAGATAAATATACTTGAATCATCTTTTCAGAAATCTAATCAAATGGAGAGTTCTAACCCTGGCCAAGTTTTCTAAAACATTCGAAGCACTTCATTGACCTACATCTTTGTATATTGTTAGCAGCTGAAAACATAACATCATAGCACGCTCAAGCTGGAGTTACAAAATGTTTTGAAGGAGTTCTAGAGACCTGGTTATGCTTAAACAGCTTGGCAAAATATTCGGTTCTGCATGTATTTATTGACTTTCCGCTATGCATTTTGCAGGCACTGTGCTAGACAGTGAGGCCTCAATTCTAAAGTAGATTTTAATCTAGAAGCCTGAAAAAAACAAAGGCACGATATGTCAAAACTCTCAGAGATAATGACCTGTTGCATTCCATAGAAGTCTGACTCTGGAAGGAGACCAAAGCATCTGGCCCAGCTTTCACTGTGTGGAAGATGAAGCTGAGGTTCAGAGAAAGTCACTCGTTATGGACTCTTCGGGACTAGAACCCAGGGCTTCTGACATTCACACGAGCATTATTAATTTTCATAGAGTGGGTGCATACCAGATTCCAAATTCATTTTAGAATAATTTGGCTTTGGACTCATTTAAATTCTTGGTTTTGTTATTTTTTACAGAGTCAGGGAGCACACTACAAAGAATATTGTGAAAATCCAATGTCAAAAGCACGAAAAACAATCCTGTGAGAAAATTTCACAATGCCAATTTATAAGGTAGTCTTATTGTTCCAATATCGTTCCATTTTTAACTCCTAGAAGATAGCCTAACAACATGGAAGGCATGATTGGTGTTAAGTACCAAGCTGTTAGATTAATTAATTAATATTTAAATTTGGAACAGGGGAGTGCAAAGGTGGGGTTTCAGGAAGAAGTAACTAAGTCGTTTTGAAAATAAGTTTACCTCATAGTAAGCGTATCCACCTGAGTTATAAATGACCAAAAATATCATTTCCTATGAAAACATAGATTTTATGTATAGTAGCCTTGCCAAGCATAATTTGAATAAGATTTTCAAGGAGAATACTATTGTTGTCACTCCATATCCACAGTTTTGCTTTCTGTGGTTTCAGTTACCCATGATCAACTGTGGTCTGAAAACATTAAATGGAAAATTCCAGAAATAAACAATTCATAAAATTTAAACGTCTGCCATTCTGAGTAGCGTGGTGCAATCTTGCATCGTCTCACTTGGTCCTGCTGGGGATGTGTCGTTCTTTTGTTGGATCCCCAACCATCAACCTTGTCTCCTGACATCCAATCACCGACATTATTATGACTTGAGGATGCTCTTTCCAACGTATGGTCAGAAAAGGTCAGTAGTAGCCTAATGCTACGTCACAATGCCTACGCCGTTCCCCTCACTTCATCTCCTCACATAGGCATTGTATCACCTCACTTCATCACAAAAAAAGAAGGGTGAGTACAGTACAATAAGATATTTTGAGAGAAAGAGACCACATTTGCGTAACTTTTATTACAGTGTAGTGTTATAATTTTCTATTTTATTAATAGTTATTGTTGTTAATCTCTTACAGTGCCTAATTTATGAATTAAACTTTGTCAGAGGTGTGTACATATAGGAAAAAACAGTATATATAGGGTTCGGTACTATCCATGGTTTCAGGCATCCACTGGGGGTCTTGGAACAAATCCCTCATGGATAAGGAGGGACCACTGTATAACAAGTGGCAGAAAAATTGGTGCTATGATACAAAGGTTAATACAATGTCCTTGCTTTTTGTGCCTTTGGATTTCAGACATACTCAGATTGAACGTCCATCATTAAAAGAAATCTCGATCTCCTCAAAGATCCCATGGGACCTCAGTAACCCTTTTTCTATTTGTATGTAACTTTCCCATGGCCTACTCCTCAGGCCATGAGCCACTGCACAAAGCCACGACTGCTTTCGCAGCAGCTCCAGGCAAAGCTCAGAAAGGAAGAAAATAATTGGCGTCTTCACTAGTTTTTCCATAGAAATTTCACACAATTTCAAACCTTGTTGTTTGTTTGTTTCCTTTTAAAAGTTCTGACATGAGCTTCAGAGACACAATCTAGAAAAAGATTATTCATTCATCTTAGATCATTTAAAGCTTTCCTTCTGATACCAAAAAAGAGTCTTCAAATAAACAGAACATTAATATTTGTTTAAAAGGCACGGGCATTTGTTTAAAGGCATTTGTTTAAAATAAGCCCTAATTTCCAACAGGTGGCACCGACTGTGCAGCACAAAAACTGTCAATTATTTGAAAGAACACTCTGCATTTAGAAAAGATTCAGAGACTCAAAAAATAATAATAATTAGAAAGTTCTTGATCAGGGTTAGTGCTGGATATTATCCATTTGTTCTTCCAGATACACTCTGCTGCTCCCGGCCACTGCTCTGCGCTCCAGGAGGCTGAGCTGTGTGCACTGCTTCACCTGGCTTCCCACCCTCTGGTTTCAATGGGCTTCAGCCAGTGGAAGGAGACAGCAGGAGAGGGAAGGAGGGAGGAGGGGGAGGTCTGGGAACTGATTTCCTCGGTTCCCCTCTAAATACGCACCGCATGCTGGCTGAAAGGCAGTCTTTCCCGTACAAGGATCTAACTAGAATGTGGGTAACTACCTTCCCTTTTCCTCTAGAGGCAGGGCCTGTAACAGCTCCCCTTGTTGTGAGCCCCAGGGCGCTGAGCTATCTTTTTTGTTTCCCTTCTTCTCTTGACAGATACAGAAAACACAAGCAAAAACATAAAGCTCATTTAGCTCAGTGAGGTTGGGAATTTCTGTCTGCTTTGTTCAGTGCCTAGAAGAGTACCTGGCAAATAGTGGGCACTCAGCAGGTATTTGTTGAATAAATTGTTATACATTTTATGAAAATTACAATTGTTAAGTGGATAAAAATAATGTTTATGATTTGCCGACCTAGAAATTAAAAGTAAATTCCTACATGCATACAAAAAAACCACCAATCACATCCATTTTTATTACATGTACTTGCTTGTTGCTACGAATGTATGAATAGAAAAGATATTAAGGGACGCGAGTGACACTGGCAGTGCCCTAATAGAAATAACTGGAGAAAGATGTTCACTACTTAAAACGCAATTTAACCTGTAGGCAGGAGATAGTTCATGCTTTCTCTTTCAACTCCCCCAAAATAGACATGCCCACTTGTACTGTCCCTTATCTAATAAGTATTTATCTAGCCCCAACTGAGTGACTGCGCTGTTCTAGCAGCTGGAGCATAATGGTGAATATGCCAGATCCTACCTCTCCCCACCCCAGGAAATGTGATGGCCTCAGGGTGGGGTAGAGGAGTACAGTACTGAGTGTTCTGAGAGCCCATGAAAGGATATCTGATCTTTGTGTTAAGACTTCTTAACAGGAGAGCTGAGAGATAAGAAGGTGTTAGCCAGGTGATGGGGGCAGGGCAGGAGGAGAAGGGTGTTCAGGCACAGGGGACAAGAGCATGCACAAAGGTGTGGCGAGAGAGAGCCGGGCTCACTCAGGCAACTGAAAGAAGTTCATTATGGCTGGAACACAGAGTTTGAAAAAGAATATTGAGAAATGAGGATGGAAAAGTAAGTAGGTCAGACTATGAAAGCCTTTATATAAGATTTAAGGGAGTTGAGATTTCACGTCAGTTAAGTGCTCATAGAATGGAAGAAAAGAAAAGGTAAGGGAGATAATTATTTTTCCCCTATTGCCCAAAATATAAATACACATACACATTTTATATCTCCCAGTTGGGAAGAAGTTAAGTCTCAAATGTTACTGTAAAGCAATCATTCTCTAGTTGATATTAACCCGTATTCTTTGACGTATTTAAATATCAACTATGATACAGCAGCTAATAGTTATTGTGTGTTTACCATGTTACAAGCACTGTTCCCAGAACATATAAGCATGATTTCCTTTAACACGCAAGATAACCCAATAGATTACCTTCTGAGGTAGTTACTATTACTATCCAAAATGTACAGATAAGGAAAAAGAGGCATGGGGAAGTTAAGTGACTTGCTCAAGGTCATGTGGATAGTAAGTGGCAAAGATTTCAAAAAAGTTGGGGGCTGGGATAGTTACTTTTCCTCATCTCTTAGAGAAGGTATGTTGGGAGAAAACCTGGGAACAGCACTGATATTGACCATGAATAATAAGGACTATGCTGATAAGCTTGCTTTATAGTGAGGCAACAAATTGTGAATGTATCTTATTGGCATAGAGAACAAGTAGTCTATGTTGCACAGACTACAATAAAGCCTTTGACTGCGTGAATCATGAAAAGCTATGGGCTGCTCTGAAAGAAGTGGGTTTTGATTGTCAACACTTGATTGTCCTGATGTGTAACTTGCATTGTGGACAAAAAGCCACTGTCAGGACAGAATATGGAGACACAGAATGGTTTCCTATGGGCAAAGGTGTCAGACAAGGGTACATTTTATCTTCCTATCTGTTTAAGCTGTACACAGAACACATCATACGAAAAACTGGGCTAGACTCAGATGAAGGAGGAGTGAAAATTGGTGGAAGAAATATCAATGATCTAAGATACGCAGATGATACCATCTTACTGGCAGAAAGCAGCAGTGACTTGAAATTACTTCTGACAAAAGTGAAAGAAGAAAGTGCCAAAGCAGGACTGCCTTTGAACATCAAGAAGACAAAAGTCATGACTACGGAAGAACTACGCAGCTTTAACTGTAGACAGTGAAGACTTGAAATTGTTAATTTTGTTTACCTCGGTTCATTCATCAACTTAAGTGGAGACTGCAGCCAAGAAATCAAAAGAAGCCTGAAACTTGGAAGGGGAGCAATGAAAGAATTAGGGAAGATCACCAAGTGTAGGGAAGCATCATTAGAGACTAAGGCCAAGATTATCCACACCCTCGTATTCCCAATTACCATGTATGGGTGCAAAAGCTGGACGATGAAGAAGGCTAAGAGGAAAAAATTTGATTCATTTGAAATATGTTGCTGGAGGAGAGCTCTATGGATATCTTGGACTGCTGGAAAGATGGATAAGTGGGTCCTAGAGCAAATTAAGCCTGAACTATCACTGGCAGCAAAAATGATAAGACTGAGGCTGTCCTACTTTGAGGACATCATGAGAAGGCAGGATTCCATGGAAAAGACAATAATGCTGGGAAAAGTAGAAGGCAGCAGGAAAAGAAGAAGAGCAAATATGAGATGGATTGACTCCACAAAGGAAGCCATAATCATGAGTCCAGAGGAGCTGAGTAGGGCTGTTGAGGACAGAACATTGTGGCCATCACTTCGATGTCCAGAGTTGGAGGAGCTGGCGTTAACTCCAGGGTCACTGGGAGTTGATGCCAACTTGCTGGCATGTGACAACAAGAGAACAAATTTAGTGAAGGGGTAAATTAAGACTTTATGTGTTGAAATCAATGTAATCACAAACACAGCCATTAAATTGCTTTTCTAAGGGAAATATTTAACAGAATTTTTTTAAAAGTCAACTATAAAATGAAACTTGAATCCTAAGAGATTAGGAACAAGTTAGGTCAAGACACTGGTGCCTCCATTTTCCGAACTTTAGAATAAAGTGACATTTTATACTAGCACATTGGAGTGTTTGAGATTATGCACCAGACGACCATTTGAAAGTAGTCTATACTGTAATTCAATATGTTGAGTCAAATTCAATAATTCTAGTCAAGTAACATCTACGTCTTTAGTTTTAATAGAAGCATACCATTTAATCTTTAAGAAAAATAAGTCTTTGGATGTTTGACGCCAGCAGATGGCACCCTAACAAAATAATTTGTGCGCCATAGGTGAACTTTCTACAGCTCACTGTGTCTGGACATGCTGGGTAGAAAAAAGAAAAACCAAAGACAAGACTTTCTCTTTTTAAGTAAAATAATTTTTATTTTGGGAGGAAAAAAACAGAAAGAATATTTTCCTTATTATTCATTATTTTGTGAATACCTAGCTAGCTTGAATCATTATTGTAAGAAAACCCTCTATAAATCTGTGTAAAAATCCAACTATCAAAGATAACATGATTACATTAAAAGAATAAAAAGGACTGATCCATATGCTTCCCAACTCAAAAAAGAAAGGAATTTGGGGAAACGAATACTCCTTGTGATTGCTTCAACTGTCAGAGATGACACTAGAGTTTTGTTTTGTTTTTTTACAGTTTAAACATGAAGTCGGCATTGAAGATACTTGCCACAATACCCATTTCAATTTCAGACCTATTCAGTTTGAATTGTTCCAATTAGGTAATTGGTGTTTGAATGCCCCCCTTGCTATTCATGCATTAACTGTTATTTTTAAAGCAAATACAGCATATTATGTCAAGATCATGATAAATGCATCTATAAGGCATGAGTATATTCTTGTTTTGGAAGGTGTCAGGGTTACCGCTTTTTCTTTCTTCTTCCTCTTGTCATCCTTTTGCTTCATTCAGGTATTTTATTTAAGAAATCAACCATATTTGCAGTTCACTTATCATTTTCTTGTCTCTGAAAAGAGTAATGATGCAAGTTATTAGCCTTTTTACTAAGCCTTCTCACCTGCCCCAGTCTCCTAACAAATAATTTTTATCTTCTATACAGACATCAGTTTATAATGAACTTTTTAAGGAACTGTAATAAAAGAATCAAACTTTGGTATAAAATCCTGGGGATGTAATGTACAGTATGGTGACTATAGCTAATAATACTGTATTGCATATTTGACAGTAGCTAGGAGAGTGGATCTTGAAAATTCTCATCACAAGAAAAATAATTTGTAACTATGTATGGTGATGGATGTTAACGGGACTTAGTGTGGTCATCATTTTGCACTATATACAAATATCAAATCATTACATTGTACACCTGAAATTTGTAATGTTATATTACTTACACCTCAATATAAACAAACAAACAAACGATTACCCAGGATCCAAGACCAGCCCTCTCTAAGATGGAAACTCCAGGTACGAGGCAGCAGCAACAGGCTACAATCAGGCTCAATCCACTTTCCTTGCACACTTACCGCAAAGAAAGAAGACATGGAGGTTTTGTGGAGCTGGTTTCAGGGCAGGCACAAGAAGATGTGGCCAAGTGGTGAAGACCAGCGGGGATCTGAAAGAAAAAGTGCAGCTACTTCATTGTTTATCAGCATTATAGATATTGTTCAAGAAAAGGACTGAAGCTAAATATACAATTCCATCCTCTTTACGACCTTGAATAAGAAGAGAGAAAGGCTAAGCAGCGTGCTTCATTATTTTAGGGACTAGGAGTGTGTGGGACGAAATCAAGGTATTTGCTTGCTGAGAAGACGAGAATGGTTATGGAGGCAAAGTCCTCTCACATAAAGAAAGCAGCTCACTTCCACCAAAGCCTTGAACAACAAGGGAAGCCAGCACTTGGATGGCGAACTGCACAATGAGGGAAGGGAAGCTCAGTGAATCAACAACAGGTCTTGGGAAGATCATCCAGTTGCTAATAATGATGGTTAACATTTATCGAGCACAAACAATGAGTTGAGGACACTTCCAAGCATTTTACACTAATTACACGCTTATAACAATCCTCTGATCTTGGTGCTATTGTATACACATTTTAAAGCTGAGGAATCTGTAACATGAACGGCTTTACCCAAATCACTCAGGACGTCTGGGTCCACTTTTCACCACTAATCCAGACCAACTTTCCATGAACCTTTTTTGAGTACTGAATTTTTCTCTGGGAGAAGTCTATACCCTACCGCTATCATCACTATCTAAATAAGGATGGAGAAAAACAGGTTTTATACAGCAAGAAGAGAAGATGCTTTTTCTTTACATATTTTCTTTCTTTTGGCACAGTGTAACTTTCTGGGTTGAAAACAAAGCTCAATACTCCCAATTTTTTGGCCACCTGGAAATGTGGGTCAGCTGTACCTTAGCCCAGAATGCCTGGTCAGCACAGAGGATCTGTCAGTGTCTGCAGGAGGGGAAAGTTCCCACTCCTCAGGAGTGATGTCAAGGAAAGACTGCCCCGGGGACAGTGGGAGGCGCAGAGAGAAACGCATCAGCAGGTAGAGATTGAGTAAACGAAACCAATGCTTTACAGAAAAGAAGGAAGGCCATTCTGGAACCACCTTGAAGGAGTGGTCAGCAAAGAACACACCAGAATGGTTTCAAGTTAATGAAGGAGGCCTTATGGCTTCTCTCTCCACCGAAAGAGACCCTTTTCTGGATATAGGAGAGAAATGCTATCAGTTTGGAGTCTCCCACAGGCTTGACTATTACTCTAGCATTCTAAAGTGAGAATCACATGTGGGAACTCCTTGACCAAATGTCGAGTTATCAATGTCACCTGTGAGTCTATTCTTCTACCAAATAACCCTAAACACTGCCAGGCCTGCCAGCTAACTCCTTGATCAAGAAAGAGCGGTCTTAGGCCTATGTTCTTCTTCATCTCTTTCTTTCCTTCTTGGGATTTCAAAACGGGGATGGTTGCTGGGTCTTCTCAGCAATCTTTTCACAACTCATTTCCCATCAGGCCAATTTGTTTTCCCACTTTATCCTAAAGAACTTCAAGGAGGGAAGGTAATAAAACCCATTAAAGGCAGAAGTTGGGTAACTACAGTCATTAGCCTCTCTGAAGTTTTTTCCCCCTTCTGTGTATTATCACCATCAAGGCTAGGCTGATGTTTAGCAAAGAGCACCTGTCAAAACAAAAGAAGAGTTTCACACCTCACAATTTTAAGCCCCAGGTAAGAAACTCAGCCTGGTGGATCGGCCAAGAGGAAGACAAGAAACCTGAAACTCCAAGACGTGGAGAAGAGGTAAATGAGTTTCCTCTGGGTACCAACAGGCTTTTGTTTAACACGATTAAATCCTCTTTGTTTCATTACAGGCATCAATTCAAAAACAAACAGTGTGATCAAGATAAAGGCCTGGAGCAGCATTCTGTTTCTCTTTCTCAGAGAGCTCTCACCACCTCTCAGTGGACGGGCTTAAAGGAACTTAACCGGCTCACAGAAAATTGATGAGCTGAGCTGAGCAGGTGTACAGGAAAGCTTCAGGCTTCAGGGTTAGGGATCGGAAAAAGTGTGAAGCACTTATGTCCATGACCAGATCGAGTGATAAGAGGACCAGCTTCCTTTGCTATCTAATTAATTGTCTTTCTTTGCAAAACACAGTCTTTGATTTCAAGAAGCACCTGAAGAAGATAAGATCTAGTCCTAGTGAAATACAACAGCCCAAAAACTCAAATTGGGCTTGGAGGTGGGGGCGGGAATGTCTGGTGTAGTCAGGGAGGATGGAGAGGGGAGGAGGGAGACGTTACAGAGTCAGTAACCAAAACAACAGACTACTGACCAGTCAAGAGACAGCAGTCAACTGAATTCTATTGGGGATGTGATGAAATTGAAACTAGTGTGCATTTCCAAGGCAATCTTTTCTATATTATTAAATTGCTTATTTTATTGTTGTTAGACAACACTAACTCTTTTTCCTAAACAAACCATGGACGTTGTCAGCGTAACAGCTACAGTGAGCTGACAGAAGCTGGGGTCATCCATATACACATTTTAATTACCTCTTTTCAGTCAGGAACATCATTAGAAGTTGATTATTACCAGCCACTATCTTGTGATCTTAATTGGCTTCCTTCACAGACTACACCATGAAGCCAGTGCAGAAGCTCTGGCAGCCTCCCAGAGATAGTGACCAGATCGGTGACACTTTACACTGATGCTGTCTTCAGTTGAATAACAACCATCAATTTAAGTTTTAATGCTAGACATGAGGTGGAAGCTTCTTTTAACACCTGTATGCAGAGATGTTCCTGATTCCGCCGTGCTGAAAAACACTCTGAAAGGTAGTGACTTTTCACACACCTTTGTTAGGGTTACAGAGAGATGATCTATACATAGGAGAGAAATATGCCAAGCAGCCAGTTGTTCCCTGTGGCGCTCTTGGATTCTGGTAAAATGAAAAAAATAGTTTGCTTATGAGACAGAAAAATCTGGATCCATTGACACGCAAATTAAATCTGCAGCCTGGGCCGTGGTTATGTGGCTGCTTGCTACTCAGAAAGTATGGCAACACCCTTAAATTAATAGTCTGCATTAATAACATCAGGCCTGAGTCAATAATAATTATTAACTTAGTTTCCAAAGCATTTGTAATCATGTTGGGGATAATGGAAAATTTTGAGGCAGGGGGAAAAGCAGAATGATTATGAAATAAACATATTGTACGTCTTGTGGTGGATGGGAAAAAGTAAGGTCTTTCTGTGAATAGAATTAGTCTCTTTCTCTTTGTAAAGGAAAAGAAATGAGCTCTGGAATCTTAAACACTGGGGTTCATGCTCTGCTCTGTAAGATCAGGCTGATGGGATCTCTGGGAGCAACCTTACTTGGATACCTCCTTATTACAGTGAGTTATCCTATTGGTTTCTGGCCCTTTGGGCCATTCTTATCTTCAGGCATTTGTAGAAATGAGCTACATTCACAAATATTCTAACTTTGGGTAATTATCAACATTCAGTAAAATTTTGAACTCCACCAAAGTGAAAAAAAAATCATTTATAAAAGCTAATGTATCATTGGATTACTTATTCAGAATAATAATGGTTAGAAAGTCTGTTTATATTTTTGTGGTTAAGATTCAAATAATGTTGGTATTATCGATGTATTCCTGATGTTCTTTTAAAAAATAGTCTTGTCATTCCTCATGATCTGCAGATTTCAGCTATACATCTATAAACATCATTACGGAAAGAGCCTAGCAAATACGTAGACTCTTAGGAGTAAAATTTTCCATTCAGTGAATTGAACTAGTAGAGTCATTAAAGTCTTGGAAAGAAGCATCAATCCACTTTGTTATCTCCCCAGAGTTTTGGTTATCACAGGATTAATACATCTGCTTTCTTTCTGGCAATTACTCTACAGCAACCTGAAACACACAGGCTGCTTTTCCAAGACTTTATATTTCACTTTTTCATAATACTCAGCCATTTAATTATAGATAAATGTTATGAAAATTTAAAAAGTATAAATGACAAAACCAGCTTCAGTTTATGGAATTCCTGGAATGTGAGGTCATGTCATGGTTCTCCATATGTAAGGATCATTCTATGCCATCTGTATAGGTTTAAATTTTAAAATGTGTCTCTTAAGACACAACACTGACATATTCCTCCTACAAATACATCTGAATTCTCAGTGAAAAGGATCTTGAAATAAGGACAAATAATTGGATGAAAAACTCAAATCACCGTAATCATTATGAGAGAGCTAAATAGGGTTTAAACTACACACAGTGAAATGGGAACTAAATCAGTTAATTCTTCTCTTCCTTCACTACCAAGCATAACCTCTTGGCGGCTCCACTTCTGTTATTGGAATGGTCATCTTTTGCCTCCAGACAATAGACGGTTTCCTTCTCGTTCTCATTTTTTGTTTACCTGACGGATTTCCTCTTTTAGGAAGACATGAAAATTAGCTTTACATTTCAACTGCTTCGCTGTATTGAAATAGGATGGTGAAAATACAGCTGTTTAAAGCATACTGTGAGCAAAAAGGCAATGAAATATTATTTTTAAGAAGAGTTATCAAAATCAGGGTGCCAATCAATCTTAGAAGCAGAGTAAAAATTACTTGTACTTCAATATTTATATTTATATTTATTACAGGAAAAAAGTTTTTTTTAATGGAAAGAAGGTGCAGAAAAGGGCACAGTATTAGCTAAATATTGTACCTTAGAACATCAGTCATTTCCTTCTCAATAGTACTGAAAGGGTCTAATTTATAAGTTTTTCCATCTCCCTGTTATGCTGGTTTGTGAGTTCTGACACTGCTACTGGTATGTTAATGAGAAGCTAGCGTTCCATTAAGAGAAAACCATATGCTCTGCTGCCTACTGTGAAAGGGAAAGCATGTAATGTGGCTGTTGCCTTAGTAACACATTAATTCATTTTGTCAGTGTTGGCACAGATCATTTCATTTATAAGAAAACAAGTATAATAGTTTACCACATCTATAATATTTACAGTGTTTCTGTTACAAAACAGTGACAAAATGAGTTTAAAAAATAGAGTTGGTATAATATCATTAAAATATGGAATTTGTGGTAAAATTTTCCCCGTAAAAATGAAAAAAAATAAAGATTGGTGTAAAATTTCTCTTCACAATCCTACTTAAAACATTTTAACACCAAACTGTTTGCTTTCTAGCATATTTGTATTATACTAATAACGTGCGTCTGCTGCAAAAAATTTAGTCCATGAAAAACACAAGTGCATTAACAGTTTTTAATGAATGCTAAACAAAATATTTCATACAACAGTTTTGTTAAATTACAACCATTATAAACCTAATCGTATGCTAGTGTGTTACTCATAACAAGGCTAAACATTTATCTAGTTTTATCTGTTCTTCCAGATGTTTATTAGTATTCTAGCACTCCTAAAATATTTAAATTAAACCACTCCATTTTCTCATGTGAATGCATTTTGGGTTTTATTCACAGAAAATCTAGTCACATGTATATCTAAATAAATATAGTACACTGTATATGCTTTATGCACAAGTGATACTTAATGTGAATTGAGATGATCCAAAAGCATGATAAAGGAGAGAAGTGATTAGAGGGAAGACAAGTTCCTGTTTATTAAAGTCTGCACCTGCAGCGGGGTATCAGCTCTACCCATCCTTAGGGTATTCCACACCTGTAAACACACATTCTTATCAACAAACATTTTGCATCTGTGATGTTCGCCCACCTTCTTTAACTGATAAAAAGGGACCTGTGTACAGGATAACGAGAGCAACTATCATTTACCAGTTTATGTAGCGATTCAAGTTTTATGTCATTTCAAGGGAAGCATTTATACATTTACATAAGTTATAGAAATGGGTGCAAAGCGCTGCAGAGCTGGCCATCTAAGTAATGAATGGCCAATTATACTTTCAACATTAAGAAATACCTTCCTAAAATATCAGTGTTCAATGGGTTCATCCAAAGCTTCGGGAACCAAATGTGGGTGTTTTTGTTTTTGCTCTCCTGACTGTATTCACAGCAATGCTCCCAAGTTTGATGGAATTCTTTCTAATTAGAACCCAAGACCCAAGAGTGCTTTTAAGAGTCTCCTTTACAGACCTGCAATGCGATTACTCTGGGAAACACTTTAGAAAATAAAATTTATGATTAGCTTTGATGAAAATGACTTTAGTTTTAACTTCATAATGTGTCTGCTTTGATATGAGTAAAATACTTTGAATGGCTACGTCACCAGAAAAGAAAATATAACCAAACACCAATGTGATTTTCTATGATGGGGAATTAAATGTCTCTGAAATGTAATCATATCACATTGACTCACCCAATAAAAGTAACTTAATGAAGTATTTTATCTAATTCCTATGTTTTTACTTATTAGCTTGTGGTGCTTGAAAAAATAAAGCTGTAAACTTTTCAAGATCCTTCTTTCAACTTAAGCTATTTCTCTCAATAAAATTGGTTTGTCAGCAGTTAAATGGCACCACATTTATGCTTTAAGTACATTAAATTATGGGTAGCTTTATAATCAGATTCACCCATTAGACTTACTATGAATAATAGGATACATATTACTATGACTTTGGCTAAGTAAAAAAATTATCTTGTGGCATATAACACCTCAAATTTTAAATCCTCTTGATTTTAACAGTTTATTGTTACTCATCTCCCTCATTAATTAATGCATTAATTAACGTAAGGATAGAAAATGACTATAAATTGGAAAATACACATATATAAATGCATATATTTATATACGCACATGTACACATATATATTTATACTATTTAATATATTATTATTTTTCTCTTGACAAATCAAATCACATATTTTATATCTAATATTACCTAGTGAATTCTCTTATTTTCTCACGATGATTTCCAAAATCTATGTTTAATATTGAGAGCAAAGAAAACTATTGTGCCTACATGATCATTGAAGAAAGAGAAAATAAAAATTCACAGGAAAAATGATTTATTATGTTTAGATATATTATATTCGGTAACGATGTTACCTATCCTTTCCTCGCTGGTAGCATCCGTTGTGTTTACTTTATTTCCATACAGGAATATGAGTAATACAGAATGACAATCATGAAGGCCAACTACACTCAAGGCCAGCTTTATGTATATATTTGTTAACATATCTGAGTCTAAGGAATTCAACTCTGGTAACATTAAATTATTATGTCGATTCACAACCGCTTACCCACAATATTGTAAAATAATATAATCTTTAATGTATGAATAATATTTGTTATAATCACTATTTTGAAATATAATCAAAACATATCAGTTAGAAGTAGATATTTTTGAGCTTTTGTGAGTATTTATTTTAAGAACTATGAGGGGGCATAGAGTAAATATATTAAAAAATCAACATCAAAATATTTTTTAAAATGATACATGTTAAATCACAGATGCCTCATAAATACTTGTTGAATAAATGAGTGAACATAAAACCTATCAGTATGCTTGCATCATGCCAACCCTCTAGTCACGTGCTTGCTGAATTTACGGTGTGCGTAAACTTACTGGTGGAGCATTTCGATTACAAGAGTGCTGAAAGTAAGTATTTAACAGTAGCTAATCAGGCTTAGCTTTGGGAGTTAATCTTTTATGGAGTAACATTTCAGTCTAATTCAATGTGAATTTGCTAAGTGGTGTAGAAGGAAGGAGAGAATTAAATGACCTCTCAAATCCTTTAGAATTTTAAGATTTGAACAGATAAAAATGCTGGTATTTAGAGAAGGACTAAATAATGTTAGCTTCACATTTACACCTTTTCAATATCTATCTTCACTTTTGTTTAAATGCATATAATTCAACAAAAAAGTTGGTGAATAGTTTCAGGTGAACTCAAATTAGCCATGTGGTTTAAAAAACTCAACTTCCCCAAGAGATGAATCATTTAAAATAAATGTCTGAATATTCACTATTCCTGAATTAAGCAGCACATTTATATAATATTTTACTCAAAGTATGAAAAATTTACACATTATATATTTTATCATAAAATTATATTAAAATAGTTGTACAATAAGAATGCAAATTTTAATAGCTATATAAAAAGATATTTTAATCTGAGGTGTAATTTGTTATTGTCATAATTATTTAACACAAAATACGTAATCTGATACAAATAAACTTTAAATAGTTGAATACAGGAAAAAATTGGTCTAATGGGAAAATTCAGATTCCTGTCAAGTTTTTCTTATTTATTCTCTACCATATGAACAATATTTCCTAATTAAATAAATTTATATACATGCTATAATATTTTAGAAGCTATTTATAGTATTATTTTATATTTTTCCATTAGTTAATACATAAGCAATTGCGAGCTATTAAGTTATTTCTAACTATTCCGGTGATTAAGATATTCTAAAGAATCTAGTCCTGGATGTTGTTTTCTAAGCTTAACTCATACGGTATGGAACTTAGTACAGCACATGTGACCTACACTTTTCTGATATAGTTAGTATATAAAAAGGCTTTATTTAGAAATTTTGGAGCACTAGATAGTTATCTTATATATTTCTTTAAGTTGACTTAAAAAGAACATGTTGGTGATAGACACTTTCCAAGTTGATGCTAAGATTGTTTAAACATACACCATGCATTTTTTTTTGAATTTTGTCTTCTTTTTAACTTTTGGCCAAATTGATAAGCAGTCCAGCTTCATAGCAGTGTTATATGGAAGCATAATTATATCTGAAGACTGAAATTTTTCTTATGGGGACTCAAGTTCTAGCCAGCCCAACATTGTTTTTCTTTTGTTTGTTTGTTTTGCTTTCTCCTCTTAAATGTGGAGAAAGAATTTTATGCCTCAAAAAGAAAGACTTTTGTGGGGGAAAAATGTAGTAAAGAAAAATACACGATATCAAATTTGAATTCTTCTACAGAAGATAAAATTTAGGCATATATTTAAAATACTTTTTTCAAGAACAAATCCCCATAATCTACACTCTATTTTGATAAAGTAAAAGAATATTTTCACAAACAAAGAGTATATTCTAAGAGACTCATGTGAGAACTGGACCTTTCCATCTTTAGTATACAAATGCTACTGCAGAACTTTTACCGTGGTAATAGTCTCTCATTTGTTAATCAATAAAGGGTAATATAAATTTTCTATAAATCCCACTCTATTCAAGTCCTCTCAAGGCTATTTTACTGGTCATTTCTACAAAATTTTGGTTATAAGATTCGTGCTGAAAAATTTTTTAAAGAACGTGATGATACCCTCAAAGCAATAAATAATTATTTCAGATTTGGCGTATGAGGAATGCCAGACCCACGGCCTCACTAAAGAGTTAATCACAAGATCTTGAAAAGTGGGTTCTCTGACTCCTGCAAGATTAATATCTGTAAAACAACCAAGATTTTTTCTTCATTTCCTTTTTGTTTGAAAGTAGATCTCCAGTTGTCCTGCTCAGTTCACTCACACTCTAGGGGGGTGGGAACTTTGCCTTCTTCGTCCATGTATTCTTCATAGTACTAGATATTGTTCCCTAAATGTCTGACGACTTGTACTGAAACCCTATGACAGGTGAGTTTGTCCTTACTTATAAGTGATGATGCTGTGCCTTGTGTTAAAATATTTATAAAGTTTATAGAAATCGCTTCATAAGGTAAACCTACGCAAAATGTAATTCTCCTTCTTGGTTTCCATGTACTAAATGTATGAGTAATTTTGCCGTAATTCCTTTAGTGAGTTGACGGCTAATGTAAAATTTTAAGTAATATCCAGTTAATTGTGTATTAAAAGTTTCAAGAAATATAGCATGACTTAATATCTCACACTGGAGGAGGCAAGTAATCAATAGTCATGCCAAATAATTTTCATAGAATTAAATTTGACGTTTAAGAATTCTCATCTATATATTTTATTCTCAATGTTTCTCAATGTACTTGTAAAATATCCAGTTACATAAGGAAGTTTCCTCTCATTTGAGCATCTAACTTGCTGAGTTTCATATGTAGTTCCTGAAAGATTAAATTATTTATTCAAGGTTATCATTTAAATATGGTTCAGAATTCAAAGTTTTCTGCCACTTTAGATTATTTCTAGATATAGCTAATTTAAACAAATTTTATAATCATAAACTTGCAACATTAAGTACAATACGGTTGGAGTGAGAACGTAACAACTCTACATTGAAAATTATAAAACCAACTTACTTTCCTTCCTCTTTTCTAATGTTTATTTTATTTTCCTGTTATGAAGACCACAATAAATTAACTGAATAAATTAAACTGAATATAATGAATGAAATAATTAACTGAATATAATATATGTGCAAGTAAATCATTACTTAATAACAGAGTAATTTGTTGAGATTATATAAGTTTGCTAAAGTAATTTATCTAAGTTTATCCCTGAAAGTGATTCAGAACACAGTATTGCCATAAAAAATGTAGAATTTTAGGCTTTATCAGGATGCTAATGGGACAAATATATACCATCTTGGTTTTGTAAGCTAAAGGTATTTTAAAAAGTTCTTTCTTACAAGTAATTGCAAGCTACAATTTGGAAAGCAGATTTCTGGAATTTTGAATATATTTTTATACATGTATAATATTATAATGAAGAAGAAGGAAGAGGAAGAAGCTGAAAGGAAGAGAAGGAAGAAGAGGAGGATGAAGAAGGAAAAAGAGAGGAAATGCTGAAGGGGGGAATACTGGAGGAAATTTCCCTGAATGACTGAACAAAAGTTGACATAGAAAAATCTAGGAAATTTAGAAAGATGTGTGTGTGTGTGACAAAGAGATTGACTAAATGTTAAGTTTAGTTATGTGTTTAAAACTGGAGAGAAGGATGAGGGGTGAGAAGAATGTACCAGGGGCCTAATTCCCCTCAAAGGAACAAGGAGATGGAGAGAAATACATGAAGCAGAGAAGGGCCCACAGGTGGCACCAATGGATAAAACAGTTTAGTTGTTTGGCAAGTTTAGCTGGTCAGTTTGGAATTGAGAAGAGGAGGAAAGGACTGAAAATATTGCATGGGACACATATTTGTCCTGAAGACAGATTAAACACAAAATGATTTTTCTAGTAGAGAGAAAAACAAGCAATTAAATTGAATCAACAAATAAAAATTTTAAGTACCAACTATGTGCCAAGTACTGTTCCAGGCCCTGGAATTACAACGATGAGCAAATAGACATAAGTTCATGGAGTTTATAGTCTAATTAGGCCAATAGCCAACACTTATCAATGCATCATCAAATAAATACTTCAGTATAAACTGTGATAAATTCTGTGAAGGAAATGAACCAGGAGTGTGTTAGTTTATGACACAGATGCTATACTTGTACTGGAGGTAGCAAGACTTCTCTGTGGAAGTGATGAGTAGACAGAAATTATCGAAAGGTGGTAGAAGAAAAAATGAGCAGGAGAACCCTAAAACAGGAAAGAATTTAATCTGTTTGGGAGACTAGATAAAGGCCAACGTGGCCCAGAATTTGCTGAGAAGAATGGTTAGACGTGAGATTGGAGTAGACAAGCAAGCTCAGGCAGGGACTTTAGGGGACATTAGGATTGGGCACTTTATCCTATGAGTCAGAAGATGGTAGAAAGTTCCAAGCTAATGGTGGAGGTGGAGAGGAGTGGGAAGATTCAACATATATTTAGGAAGTAAAATTTACAAGAACGGGAATACATCGAGTACGGGAGTGGAGAAAAAGAAGGACGTCAGAGGCTACTCTTGGGATGGGGACATTTTCAAATATCATAACTGACAATTATTTTCTCACATCATCCTGCGCTATGATTTGAAATTCATAAATGATTGTGAAATTAAAGAACACGATTATTTGCAAGGCTTCCCAAAATAGAAAATCGCATTGCCTTGGGAGCTCTATAAAAGATGTTGTGTCCATTTCTAAAATGGTGGGAGACTCAGTGTTCTATTGCTCCCAAGCTTTCTTTCCTGGAGGTAAGAATGACAAGCATCCCTCTTCCCTGCTTTCTTCTCTGGCTTTCCTTCGCCCAAGATTCCCCTGAATTCCATCATAGATCACTGGCTTGTATTCTCTATACTCCTCTCATCCCCTGTTGGTGATGGTAAGACTTTGTAAGTTCAAGATTGTATCAGTTTCAGGAAAAAACTGTGGATCTCTGCTACTTATTTTCAGGTTTTACTATCAAGAGAATTTAATTTAAACAAATTTTTTAAGTTGACAATAAAAGTATAAATAGGATTCACATTATTGAATTTTCTTACCATTCTCATCTACCATGAACATTAAGCATGCCATTTATAATTATACTATTTTTAAATTTGAAGGATAAGGAATTAGCAGTTATTGATATGTGGCCATCATAGCCATAAAATAGTTAAATTGTGTTTTCTTTGGCGTCAACAACACAAATTTGTGCTTTTTTTCTAATAATAATGGCTATAATTTTTAAGCCTCTGCTAAGGGCAAGGAGATTTATATGTACATGATCTCATGTAAATCTCACTAAAACTCTATGAGGTAGGTCATTTTTCAGGAGAAGAAACTAGTATTTTTTTTAAAAATCCAGTAACTTGTCCAAACACAGGTCTGGCTCATTTTGTAGCTCTATGTTATATCATCTTCCTAAGAAGTTTCATGATTTATATCTTTACTGAAAGCTCTTGTAGACTGAATCTTAGAAAGAAAATACTTTCAACATTCTTTTTGTGTTTTGAAACTAGAGTAAAGTTAGGTGTTCCTGGCCTAAAGCAAAGTTTTAGAAATAAATTTTAAGAAATACACATCACTTGCTCTTTGAAAAGCTTTTATTGACATGTGACCTTTGAATACATGTAAGGCCCTTGGAATGCCCCATGTTGGCCACAGGTCACACGGGAATGCACTCACTTTTATCTCTGGGCAAGTCATTTAACTGTTTTAATAATTAACGGTTTCATTTTAAAATGTGAATAGTAACATTTGCTTCTAGGAACTCCAAGATGACCAATGACTATAACTGAGGTAATTGATTAAAAATTATCATTAGAATGGTTCAGGCTAATTCGAAGTATTTATTATCTTTTGGCTATCACATTGGGAAATGTGCTATGACCCTAAAACTTTGAAAAAGGATGTTTTCACAACGTCTAAAATTCCCTCATCGTGGACATCAAAGTAGAATAAGATGATGGTAGAATTTGAATCATTTCCTAGAGTTTTTCAATAATTACCCTACACAGGGGATAGTAATGTCACAGTTTTGCTGCCTAAATTTCAAAACAATGCATAGCTTGTTAAAAAAGAGATAAATAAATTTGATTCGGTAAAATATAAAACTGATATTTTTTATCCAAGTTGGTATAGTTTGAATATATTAAATTATTTTAGAAAAAAACAAAGCAAACGGGGAAAAGGTAGTTGCATTTTTGGAGACTGTCACAAGAGGGCATTTATGGATTAACTCAGTAAATTTTTCTATATTCCAAACACAGAAAAGCATTTCCAACTCCCAAAAGCAAACTGAAAATAATCAATTAAAAAAAATTTAAAGGGAAAAAAAATCTCTAAAATTTTTGTTTTATATTAATTCTCCTCTAGGAAATTGGCTGTTCTTTTTCAGGTGTTTCTGTCAAATGAAAAGTAGTATATACTTTTAAGTGTTAGATGTCAGTAACTCATTTCTCCAAAATATCGAGATCCTAAGAATATCATATCAGCTTAAAAAAAGAATCCACCCATATTTTGTTTCTAGCATTTGTTTGTATACTACTACAAAACAAATATGTAAAATAAATCCTATTACTGCAACTGATAAAAGGTAATTACGTTTTTAAAACATGATTTTATCTTTTGTGCTGAAAAACAAGCTAATTAATATTCCGAAGTATTTTGAAAACAGGTGCCATTTAGACAATACAAGCACAAATGCCTCAATAAAATAATGAAAAGCTTAGTTTCATTAGGAAATAGACAAAGTAAATTGCTAAAAAGAGAGTGTGTTGGGGCCCAGTGAAGGGGAAGAAAACCAAACTGAAACAACTGTTAAAATGTTTTTATTCGTGATGTATTGAGCTCTTTAAAAACAAGAATATGTCGACATATTCATCTCTGTAATCCCAGCCCAGCGTGGCGCTCAGCCTATGGTACGTACTCAATGAATATAGCTAAAGGAATAAATGAAAGCATCTCTTTAATTGAGGATAAATTTAGAAGTGGCAGGGCAAGGGAAAACGTTCAGTGATTATTAATTAAATTAATGACTTTCTTGTAGCATTAATGGATGTTAAACTTTCAAATACAAAGGAAAAACTTCATTCAATCACCTGGGGTTTCCAAATAACCGCAGAGGTGGTGCGATATAAACAAAACATCAAGAGAGCTAATGTGATGAGACGTATATATTCCATTGGGAAGAACAAAGAAGTTCTTTGCAAATCTGGGAGCAACAATGTATGTAATGTAATCTGGGAATCCTGGAGCTATAAATCTCTCATGATCATCAAGTCTAGCCCAGTAATATCCAATTTATATCATGAAGGATGCCTATAATTCTTACCCAATTGATCCAATATTTTGTAATATTTTCTTTTTATTCATCAAAGACCTGTAATGGCCTTTATAAGAGTATTTAATAAGCATTAGATAATCCGTGTTGTCATACGATTCTATATAATTTCAATCAAATGTAAAGAAATGTGACATTTGAGATAACCTACAGTCTTATTACAGATAAACATACAATTTCCTTTAGGCATTTTACCATAATTAAAACAAATCTCAGATTTGTTTTCCTACTTATGCCAAAGCACAAGCTTTCAAAAGCCATCTCATCATGTCATACTCAGGAAAGACAGTGAGACATGGAGAAATGGTCTCAATGCTTGAGTTAAACAGCCCTGGATTCAGAACTCAACTCCAATACTTATTAGGAAAATTGTTTTCTCGAAATCTGCTTTTCATCTATAAAATTGGGATAATATTGCCTACTTTAGTGGATTATAGCTTGTACAGTTCTAAGTAGCAAGTTTTAATGTATGTAAATTGCCTGATAAGTAGAAGGTAGTCAGTAAATGCCAGTCTTTACAATTAGAGAACCATAGATTTTAGGACCCCTGTTGAGAAATTTGAGACTGTGGCAGATACAGAAATGATCACAAAATATTCCATGTGCTCCTTTATATTCCTCAGACATCTTTGCAATTAGTTTGGACCATGAGAATGGTTCTGACCAACTGGCTGTGTTGGAAACGATGTGTATCATCTCCGGCTGAGATAACTAAAAGCTGTATGCCGCCTTGGTCAATATCTCACCCTACCATGGTGCCCACGAAGCCTAGCCCTGAGATGGTGGTGTCTCATCATAACAAGGTCTCCATCAGCCGGGTGCTGAGTGACTAAATGGAGCAGCACCCTTGCGGGCCAGTATTGGGCACGTGCAAGATTTAACATTTGTTGTGTTAGGCCACTGATATTTAGGGGTTAAATTATCATGGCAGCATAATTAATAATCTGATCTAATCCCCACAACTCATTTTATTAATAAGGAAACCAAAGTCCAGAGAAGTCGGTTTGTGTAAGAGCCAAGACTAGAATGCAAAATTAATGTAGAGGTATCATGAGTCCTTTCTCAAGTGTTATGTTTTATGAATCACAGAGCACTTTCTTAAGTTCCTCTACATAAATATACCTAATATAGACTCCTAAATTCCTCCAGTGAAACTGAAACTGACATCTCAAGTTTTTTTAACTTTTTTTCCCTTCCTTTCATCTATATTCAAAATAAGGACCTCCTGATCAGGCCAGATAGTCTTCTGGGAAAAGACTTCTTGTCTATCTATTCTTGTCTTCATCTCTATCCAAATATCATCATTATTTTTGTGGTCTAAGCTACGGTCCAGATATCCAGTCCTGTTTATTAAGAACATATTTGAAGCCAGAAGCTCTTTTCCCAGATGGTTTTCACTGTCTAACCACTGGTTGAATTTTTAAAAAAATTAAATATGACTTTAAGTTCTAAGTTGAATTAACCAGATACTACATTCTGTAAAGGATTGTTTTATGCCATTGTCCTTAATGGAAATTTTTATCATTCTGAAATAAGTGTGGACTGAAATTTCTGGTTATAATTTGAATTTATTTTTCCAATGTTTGGCTACCTCTTGAGAGGACTGACTCATTTTTTAATCATAGTACAATGACGATAAGTGGGATTATTTAAATCTATATTTGATATACTCATTTACTTAGTCCTCGATCCTCTTTATTCCTTTGCCCAATGATTTGAAATGTTAAAAGAAGTGTTCTGAGTATTTTATGGAAGTGGGAATGGTTGTCAAGAATAAAAGTCTAGAAACAGAAAATAACTTTTCAGGACACATACATCTAAGAGCAAAGATGAACAGGAGCCACGGAAAAAGAAAGATTAGGCACAGGCAAGTAGAAGCACAGGCAATAATGTAAGTTTTCGAAAATCATAGGATAGAGTTTCAAGAAAAAGATAGTAAACATCACATAGGTCTGAGGGATAAGAGTTACAGCTGAGGAAAAGCATCTGATTTTGATGTTAAAGAAATATTTGGTAGTTTTTGAACATAGTGATTCTCAAATTTCTTTTTCTCTTTGTAACATAATATATATAACCATTTCCATCAGCCACAATGCATTGTCATAGCAGGAAATTATCAAAAGTAGTATCTTCTATCAGAATCTCATAGTAGGAGGTGGGTGGTTTAAAAACGTTTCAAGTTCTTCCCATCCACTGCCCTTGGCAGCCAAGTAACTCTTTGCTCCATCCTAATAAGAACCATTATTCCAAAGTGATTTTCTCATTCTACCCTCTGTGCAGTCTTTGGGTTCGTAGGTACAGCCTTGGGGTCTATGAGGTCACCACGAAAAATTTTTAAATTCTATGAGTTCATTTTTAGTTGAAAATCTAAAAAATAATATAAACATAACTCATATTATTGAGCGTCCACTTTCTACATGTTGGTTTCTTAAATATTTTTTTTAGGAAGTGAAGGACAAATGTCATCACCATCAGTATATGCTGTACTGATGATGGTTTCATAGTACGTCATGGGGAAGCACTGAGGGGAGGTACAGTGTGACACACACCTGTGTTATATAGATAGGCATAATATTATTGATGATATCAACAGAGAGAAGCAAATTAGATACAGAAGCACATGTTACGCTACATTATCAGTAAACACAGCTAAATATTTTCTGAAATAAATATATCATCTAGTCTACTACATTTGTTAATTTATAATTTATTGGTTTCCCAGTCCGTATTTAATTTATACTTTTATGGTTACATTGTCATAATTGATAACACCCATACAAAGTTTAAATTAAATTTCTATTTTTACATGTGTAGGTCAGATGAAAATACAAATAATTTAATATTGCCAATGTGTTAGAAGAGAATTCTATTATAACAAGAGGTACATATCTCACATTCAAGAAAAGCTGTTCTGGAGTTTACTTCATAAGGTAATGTGGATGAAAGACAGATTCCTTCCATCTAAGGAGAGTCTATGATGAGAAAACGGTGATTGTTTTGATACAAAACGTCCACTAGAGAAATATGATGGAAAAAGGAATAAGAAAAATAGGGCCAGTGCTAAAGAAATCAGCTGAGTCAGGTATGCTGGGGCCAAGGCAGAGAAGAGCCAGGCATGATGGGAAGTCAGTGCGGGGAGAAAGCCACAGAGGGAGCGGCCAGGCAGGGCAGATTCTGGTGGAAGAGGTCTGTCCTGACACTTGCCATATGGAAACAGATTGACAACACACAGTGACTTGCCACATGGCTTCAGTCCATGAAGCTTCACTAAGCAAAAAACTGACACCATCCCCAGCATCTTTCTCTACTTTCTGCCAGAGGTCTCTTGTTGGTAGGGATCCCCAACCTTGCCTGGTGAGAAGAGTCACTGAGGATAACTCTTAAAACAGAAATTCCCCGAACCCATGCCAAAAATTTGGAATCGAAATCTTCATGAGACTAGTCTAGGAAGTTGTGTTTTTAACAGGTTTCAAGGTGTTACGATCATCTGGTACCTTTTGTGGCATAGTTTAACACAGTGTTTCTCAAAGTGTGGTTCACAGACCAGGAGTATCAGGAATCCTTATAAACATAAATTCTCAGACTCTACCCCAGACCACCAAATCAGAAACTCTGGAGGTGGGCTCTACAAATCCATATTTTAACAAGCCATCCAGATGATTTTGAAGCATTCCAGCCTTTGAGAACCACTGGATAATAGGAAACCAATTGAAACAGAGTCTTTGCAAAAGGAGGCCTAGGCATGGATATTTTTAAAAAGGTTTCCTAGGTGTTATTAATATGTAGCTGTGGTTCAGAAACACAGCAAATAAATCACAGAAAAGACTATCTGAAGGACATTTGGTTGGTAAGGTTTGAATAACAAATTAATTTGCAGGACAGAGGAAAGCCCTTCTCTAAGCTTCCCTCTTACATACAATTAGGCTAACTAAAGCACTTCCATTTTTTTTCTTTTTCCCTGAGGAAGATTACCCCTGAGCTAACATCTGTTGCCAATCTTCCTCTCTCTTGTATGTGAGCCACCCCATCAGCATGGCCTCTGATGAATGGTGTAGGTCCACGCCCAGCAACCAAACCAAGGCCGCTGAAGTGCAGCACACCAGACTTAACAGCTAGGCCACAGGGGCTGGTCCTAAAGCATTTCTTTCTTATCCTGGGACCTCCATCACTAGCCCATCCCCCTGTATTTATTTACTATACACACATTCTGACATCAATGGCTGCTTGTTGATTGAATTAACCATATAATACATTAGTCCTAAACAATATCTTTCCTATAACAGATGTAAGGGATGCTGTTTACCTGCAGAGCCCGTGCTTAATTTTCAGTATGTTCTTACTCTAATTTCATCTTTCGCGTTCCAGGAAAGATTGGACTACAAGTTGATGAGAGTGATATTGTAGATAGGAGTAACTTTAAGTCTTCTCTAGTTTATTTAAAAAGGCAATTATTTGTGAAATTTGATAGTTTATTATTAGCGACAAATTACTTGAGGCACACCTCACAATTAATCAAGGCATACCACGATGTTGAGCTATTTCAAGATTGAGAACAACAAATCAACATGTGTGGAATCTGCTCAGGTTTTTGACTCCAGTTTAGAGCTTAGTGCCCTTTAGCCTGAGAGACACAAAACTATTTAGTCCAGGAAAGAGTGTATACAGATGGGTTAGGTCTTCGTCTGCCTTAGACCCTCCTTCTTTGTGTAATTACTGTGGACCCTAAAGTGAGAGACTGAAGGCTTCATTCATTACCCTAATTCCCATAGACAGTTTCCTTTATAAGTAGGCCCCTCCCTTCTTGAGACCTAGTAGGAGGGCTTGGAAAAAAGAGATAAGCAAACGAAGGAATTGTCAATTTTTTAGTTAGCTGACATTGAACTGGGATGAACTGGTTACAAAGTATTTGTCTATTGGATCACATATCAGCTGTTGTCGGATTATTATATCTGAGACCCACCTTTTACATGTGAAGAAACTGAGGGCAAGAGAGTTTGTCCCTGCCTTTTCTCTCTGTGTGCCATTCTCTCCTAGATAGGAGGCAGTTCAGAGAAAGCGTAGTGAAGGTGAGCAGGCTGATCTCTTTTTTCTCTTTGAGTCATCTCCTGGAATTCTAACTCATTCTCCAGAGTCTTGGAAAGCTGAATTCTTAACTTCTTCTTAGAAGACAAAGGAAGACTTGTCACTGAGAAAAAGAAAAATCCTGAATTGAGTGAAAAAAGAAGGAAAGGATTGGGGTCATTGGATAAATAATAGAAGGGAATAAAGACAGAGAATGAAATGAACATGAATCCCAAGTCACTTGATAAAAGGTCATTAGTTTTAGGTAATACATCAAGCATTATTTCCAGTTTATGTAGAATACTTTGTAAAAACAATTTTATATCTACCCTGTTACATAAAATGTTATTATATCATACACATCATAAGCTTCTCAGAGAAGCTTTGAAAAATGAGTGTAGGAGTTGGACAGGCTGATGGGGATGGAACTCCAAAAAGAGGGAATAGAATTTATTCATTCCTCTATTTTACCAATTCTCTTGCTCTTTGTTCATTCTCTTACCCACTCCTTCATTCACTAAGCAAATATTTATTGAGAACTTACACAGACACAATCTCTGCTTTCATGGAGCTTTATTGAGAAGTAAAACTCAGAGACATGACATAGTACAGCTCATCTGGAGAACTTTAAGAACTGTAGTTTGGTGTGGCTAGAGGGAAAGAATCACAGGGCAGCGTTGAGTGATGAAGCTAGAGATGTAGGGAGAAACTAGACAGAGACATGGGGATGACTCAGTCAGCATCCACTCTAGAAAGATCCCTCAAACTATCATGTGAAGGGAGTGATTGGAGGTAGCCAGTTTGGAGGTATGGAGCCCACTCAAGGAGCCGTTTTAGCAAAGTCAGAGTGGATGAAGATCACTGTGGACAGTTTCAGTGGGGATAGACTAAATGGGCTGCACACGGCAAATGTAAAGGTTGATAAGCAATGTAACTTGATATCCTTTCTGCCATTTTGTTCTAGGTATGGCTCTTGTGTATAGAAACATCTCTATTTTTTAAAATTTAATTCAACAATCTCTGTTTTTGAGTATAGGAATTTGATCAATTCATATTATTCTGGGTAATTGAATTTTTATTCCCAGCATCTTTTGTTTGTTTTCTATTTTGTTACCATTTTATGATGTTTCTCTTCTACTCTTTTAGTATTGCTTTCTGCTTTCCTCTTGTCCCACTCCTTGCTTTTGCTAAATTGATAAAGATGTCTTTTGAATTCCTCCTTTTTTCCGGATATTTGGAAGTACTACTATGCAGTCTATTTTTCTAGTGGTTGCCTTCATTTGTTAATTTTTATTTTTTAAATTTTTTTTGAGGAAGATTAGCCCTAAGCCAACATCTACCACCAATCCTCCTCCTTTTGCTGAGGAAGACTGGCCCTGAGCTAACATCTGTGCCCATCTTCCTCTATTTTATATGTGGGACGCCTACCGCTGCATGGCGTGATAAGTGGTGCATAGGTCCATGCCTGGGATCAGAACTGGTGAACCCTGGGCCACCAAAGTGGAGTGCGTGAACTTAACCACTGCGCCACCAGACTGTCCCCCTTCATTTTCTTTTTTTTAACAAATACATTTAAATCTTTACTTATCTATCTAATTTATCTGGGTAAGGACAAAATTTAACTAAATGAAGGATATTATAATATTAACTCTCATTTTCCAAACAATCTAGTGGTAGAATATCTAAAATTTCTTAGAAATAAAAAGACTTGATATGACCATAATCATAGTAGAAAATTTTAATATAGTATCTTAGACGTTAACAGATGAACTAGATAAAATACATTAATAATATAAAGGATTTGATTAACAAAAATAAAAATCTTAATTATACCCACTAATAAACATACACACACAGAAAGAGTCAGAAACAGAGAGAGAAAGAAGAATATGTATTCTCTGTTGGATATAGAAGTTTTGTTTTCACAAAACTTTTGTGAGAGGAAAAGAAATTTTCACCAGAAAGGTTACAAATAAAGCTAAAATTATAATTTGTAAAACGTACATCTTACAAAATATTTGCTGCACATGATTAAATAAAACAAGAAATTAAGAATAAAAAGACACAAAAGAATTAGGTACTTGAGAAAAAAGGCTGTTTTAAATAACACATGGACTAAAAAGTCAATCAGAATTGATGCAAATGATATGCAATTTAATAAAATAAATGGGCATATATCAAAACATATGACCACGGTGCAGGTTATACTTAAGATCTACAGCCTTATATTGTTTTTACTAAATAAGCATTGAACAAATAGAAAAAGATGGAAAGCAACAAAAAGAAAGGCACATGCATGTGGATTAAGATGACAAGTTCCAGAGATTTGCCTTACAACATTGTGCCTATAGTTAGCAATACTGTATTCTGCACTTAAAAATTTACCGAAAGAGTTGATCTCATGTTAAGTGTTTTTAGCTCAATAGAGAAAAAGATAAAAGATTAAACAGTAAAAAAGGAAAAAAAGTAGAACTGATGAATGAAACTGAAAGTTTTCACCTCAAGCTGTTGAATAAAATGTGTAAATCTGTCATGAATGAAAAAGAGAGAGAGGGAAAGTTTATAATATTACAAATGAAAAAATGCATGTGATTATGAGAAATACAATATTACCAGTATTATATGAAAATATTTATAAACACATGTCAATAAATCAGAATAGAACAATCACTGTGGGAGAAATTAAAAAGGTGGTCAAAGATACACAACTAGATAAAACCGCAGGCCAAAATCAGTTTACATGTTCATGAGATTTAACCTCCAAAGAAACATTACGTCCTGTGTAGTTTATTTCTGAGCACAGACAAAGATGGAGAGCTTCTTAATTCATTTTAGAAAAGTAAGATAATCACGAACAGTAAAATCTTACACATTTACTTCTCTCATAAAAGTTTATAGACCAATCTCATTTGTTTGTATAGAATTAACAACGTAAAGTATACAATTATATTCTGCGCTATATTAAAAGTTATGTATTTTATTAATAATACATAATGATAAAATATGGTTCGTTCCAGGAATCCATGGATTGCTAAATTCTAGGAAATAGACCAACATGAGAGAGGACTAATTTATAGTGGTTATGAGTGTGGGCTTCCATCAAGACTGCTGAGTATGAATCCTGATTATTCCACTCAAAGCTGTGTGACCTCTTTATTACCAGCTTCCTCATTATAAAGTTGTGGGTAATGATATGACATACCTCAATGAGTTCATAAATATAGAATGTTTAATTATGCCTGGCACATAGTGAGAAGCAGGTAATCATTAGCTATTACCATTATCAGTAAACTGATGGCAAAGACTGCATGATTATATAAAACCATTCCAAAAAGTACTTGATAAAATTCAGTCACTTCTGGTAAATTCCTCATAGGCAAAATAGGAGTAATAGATACACCTTAAATGTTATAAAATATTTATCAGAAATATCAAACATCTGAAATAATATTAAATGTTGAAATACTGAATACTTTCCTTTTTAAGTCTTTATCAAGACAGGATATTCACTATTATTTAACATTCCTGGAGGTTCCTTTTCTTATGGCATAATCTAATGCAATAAGATTAAAACAAAAAAAGTGGAATAATTATCAAGAAAAGATAAAATGTATTAATTTTTTCAGTTGATATGAAAGATATGAAACTTAGAATGTGCGACAGATTGTACAAAAGCAAGCTGTGTAAAGTAGAAGGGTAGAAAATAAATATATAAAACTCAACAGCTTTTTTATTTATACCAGTGAAAACTAACTAGCAAAGATTCCCATCACTCTTGCATTAAAAACTATAAAATGCACAGGAATAAGTTTTTAAAAAATAACATATATTTCTATATATACATGCACATAATATAGGGATGTGTGTGTAACTTGGAAACTTTGCTGCAAGACTTATAGATTGGTCTAAATAAATAAACAGGTAAGTAGGATTTTAAATCTGGAGAAAGTAAATCTTTTTCAATAAATGGCTCAGGAAGAATTGGCAACTATTTGGAAGAAAATGAACCTAGGTCCTTGCTTCACTGCATGTTTAGATAAAAATTGTAAATGGACTAAATGTATAAAAATGTTTGTGTATAGTATTTGAAATAAATATAGCATTTTCTTTTTCAAGATTGCAGACTATTAAGGGGAGATTTACAAATTTTTTTCAAAATGGAATTTGTTTTATAAATTTACAGAAAGGAGTCAGACAAGAAAGAGGCTTTGGAATACAGGCATGTAAGAGGAGAATAAAAGGAGTGAGGACCTTGAGGAGATGTGTGGGGGGCTGACACAACGCTCTAGTGGAGATGACGCCACCTGAGAAAGGACAGTTCTGTGTCTGCAGCCATAGTGTTGAGCTACCACCTGTGTAGTTATGTTTTAGGTTGTCAAGAAAACAAAGAAGAGCTCAATGTATATTTTTTTCCATGAAAACTAGAGATTGTGAATGAAAAGTGATTTCTTGTGAGGAGTGAGAAGCATTCCTCCAGAAAGGCACTTGAGAGAAGGGTCTTTATCCATCGGAAGAGTGGGAGAAGTCAGAAAAGTTGGAACGTCCACATCGGGACACCCTGGTTTCAATGGCCTAAGACCACAGGCACTTTCTTCTGTGGGTGTGTGTGGTTAAGCAGCTAACTAGATGTAATTACAATGTCTTCTGCTCCTACCCATAATAACCCTTTTAAGATTTATCTAACCATGTATGAGACATTTTCTTATTTCTCCACTGTAATCCTAGTGTATATGGACTGAGGAGAACTTGCCAGGCCAGGAGTTACTTTGTAGAGGAATCATTATTGTTCCCCAAATATTTTAGGAGCCTCTTGTGGAGATGGGACCGTAGGGGCAAAACTACCTTACACCAATGAGGTTAGATAAAACTCCTGATGAATTAACTATTAATTTGAAATATATTTTCTATAATTTATGACATAAATTCTTCTCCTTTTCCTTGTAAGCCAAAGAGACGGGCAGCTGACTTCTTTTGGGACAAAATAGCTGCAGAAAAATAGGAGCTGTTAAGCTAAAACCTGCCATACCAAGTCGTAAACTACAGCAAATTTTCATGGTTGAGTGGAAAAAAGTCCTGAAAGACCAGGCTTATAATGGAGGTGCTGACAAAGCCAGCTCTCTCAGAACAAACACAGCCTATTACCAGGCCCTTAGGGTGGACCAGTTGATATCATTTGCACTTTAAGCAGTTTAGGTGTTAAATTGCATGCAATTGCACAGTGTGATAAAACCCCCTTCAAAGATATGAAATAATCCCTCTTTTTTCCTGCACTATTTTCTTACAGGAAATCTCAACTCATAAATGGTAGTATTGGGTAATTTGTTTCTAGTAAAATGCAGCATAATCCATTTAGTTACAATGCTTATCCTGTTCCAGTGGCAAAATGTAACAGGTGTAGGGTATAGTCAATAGACAGTGAGCCGAATTTGACAGATCTGAGTTTAGACTTAGATTTTCCTTTTTAGTATTCCTTTACTGATTTTTAATGGCAATTTAAAACCATTTGACCAAAACAAAACAGGAAGGTAGCTAGCAGTGGATTTTTTTAATGTGAAAAATTTAATGTAACTGTTCCTCTATCTCCTCTCCTGGTCTAAGATTGAGACCAGAAGGAAAATAATGTTTCATTCTGGGAAATATATTGTTTGCTTGTTCAATTTTCTTCACTAATGTCATTTTGGTTTAATTCAGTGAACAACAGCTGTCATAGGATGATTAACCTGCAGCTGGGCTGATGATACAGAAATAAAGTAAAAATGAGTTTGGGTTTTTGGTAAAGTCTTCTTGAGAGTGACAGGCTTGAAGAGGATTTTCTCTATCTCTTTATGGAAATTGTCAATCTGGAATTGGTCAAATAAAGACACATTATGGTAGGCTGTACCTCGTATTGGAAATATTGCTTAGAAGAGTTTATAAATATATTTTAGAACAGTTTTTGAAATAAAATATTAGTATTATTTGATGACTTTTGTTAGAAAAGATTGAGAAATAATCCTTTAGAGAATTGAGAAAGGAAGAATTGCAAGAATAAATGAAAATGGTTAACCAGAAAGGTGAAAATATACTGTATGTTTCACATATGATGTTACTTGTTAACACTTGGATTAACCTTTTTTGGAGGGGTGGGGAGATTTTAAAACTATGTTCTTATTGTAACTTATCAACACAGTAAAGTCAGGACAATGCCTAATGGTTAGCAAAAGCTATATACTAATTGCCTCTCCAGAAATCCAACACACAAAGTTTTTTCTGGTGAAACAAAGCTGAAAGCTGTAAGTGAATATAGCCATCCATCCATGCACCCATCTGTCATTCAATTCACCCACAAAATATTTATCTTCTATTTCTCTATTTCTCTAGCAGACATAGGTAGGTAGATGTTAGGTACTAAGAATACAGAAATGAATAAAATTTATCCTCAAGGTGTTTATAGAACAATGTGTGAGGCATTCAATAACAGTAAATGCATTGATAACAAAACTGAAAAGCAAACTCGTAGAAGTAGGCTATGCAGCAGGGAAATGCTATTCTTATGAATGGGTTCAAAGTGAATAAGATGTGATTGTTTACATGTATCACTTTCTAGGTAGCTATGTGAACCGCAGGAACTCAGAAATAACAACTCTCTCCACTCGGTGGGTCATCTTAAGGAACCACAGGGAAGCAGAACAATTGCTGCTGCCGATTGAACCACAAATGTATGGACATGGCAAAAACGTTGCAATAAAATTTTCAAAAATTTAAAGAGACATTTATTCATCGCTGAAGCTACAGTGAACTAAAGCTACGAAACATCGCTGGGAGATGTGGTGATCTTTTAAATGCTATTTTCCACTTAATTGATCTGTGTAGTGAAATGACCTCAGACGAAGTTACGCTGGCTTCAATACAGGTGCTTGTACATTTGGATTTTTTTCACTTGAGCATAATTATGTTGGTTGACTGCTGAGCTTGGGGATCTGTGCCTGTTGTCCTAGATGAGGCTGGGAATATTCTTTACCTCACTGGTTTGGATCTTCACGAAGTTTTGAATATCCTTCAAGGTGCCACTCTTAACTGCATGTTTCTGTCCTTCCAGTTTCATTCTGTTTGTTTACACACACACACACACACACACATACACAAATGCATAGAGTTTTTCTTTTTCTAAACATAAACAGGATCATTGTTCTGTAATTTGTTTCCAAATGCAAAATTTCAAAGGAATATTCATGTCATCAATTGCGGTATCAATGCATTTTTAAAGATACCCAATAAAAATACAGAGGGGGATTGTAATAGACCTCAAGTGATTCTGTCTATAGCCCTTGACAGCAGTGCTTGGAAGTGACTGGCAGGGGACCTCAAGAAAGCCACAATCTCAATGCATGGGTGGGTTTACCCAGAAGACAGAGTACCCAGAGGCTGGGTCGAAGGGACTATTAAGTTTCTTTTCAGTTGAGATTTTCCCCATCTGTTTAAATGTTAGACATCTTTATGATTATTATTTGGTTTTTATAGCTTCAGACTTGTGGTTCACAAGGTTAACAATCTTTGAAATAGAAAGAAAATTTTCACAAGATGTGTTGAGTCGTTTTCTCCTTTCATTTTGCCTGGTACCAATCGGGCTCTTTCAATTTGAGTCCTTAATTTAGAGAATTTTCTTTTTTATATTTGATTCTTCCTTCTGTTCTGTTTAATTTTTCTGGAAAAAATATATAATATATATATTTCCACATATATGTATATATCTATATACGTCTATACACATATACATCTATACATCTATATACATATATACAGATATATACATATATATGCACATGTAATCTGTATGTATATTATATATATTGTCTTCCGGTGCTGTCTTTTTTCCCTCATTATCTTTGTCACGTCATTCTGCTGTAAGAATATATATAGCTGATATTTGGCTTTATTTACTGTCTCCACAGCATTTTAAAATTCAATATGTTTTTCCTTCAGTTTTAGAATTTATTTCTGAAATGAAGATAATAAGAATATCTCCCTTGCGGTAGTATGTGAATTAAATTAGAATGCAAGATTAGTGCTTAGTAAATTCTAGTTATTATTGAATTGCAATAAGAGAAGGTGTTCTATAAATGTTGTCTTTTGGAAATTACTGAGGCTTATTTTGTTTCTTAGAGGATGATTACATTTTTTGAGTCTAGAAAAAAAGATGTTTTTCAATTGGGTACAAAGTGCTCTGTATATGCTTACTAAGCATATTTGTCAATCCTTTATTCAGTTCTGGTCATGTCAAATTTTAAGCTATGTCACTCCACAATCAGCGTTTCATCAAATTATTCTTATGTTGTTGATTTTTTTCACTTTGTATATTTCAATGATACATTTACTGGTGCATAAAAGCTCCTGGCTGTGTATCTTTGAAATTTTTAACCTTAGAAAATATCCACCCCCACTTTTCTTCATTTAACGATTTTAAGTTCAACTTTAATTATCTTTTAACTATTTGTACTAGAAATCTTATGCTTTCCTCCCAGATCCACTCTCCATCCTTTTTTGTTGTGCTCTGCCTCTAGACGCTGATTTGTATGGATCACACACATCAAGAGATGCCCTTGCCCCCTGGCTTCTAGTTGGGTTAGGCTAATGGGGAACACTGGCAGGACGTCCTAGGGAGGGAGGAGAATGAAATTGGGATACTATTCCACAGCCTCCTGCTTTGTGGAGTTGCCATGTGACTATAGGTTTTGACCAAAGGTCACAGCTCCTCTCAGATGGCATCTCTCCTTATAGCCTCTGGGTTCTGGTAATCGCTCCCTCCCTTTACTCACTCAGACCTAGAGGTGGTAATAATTTCCAACTATAACTAGTGCTGGTTTTCCTAAATCCTGTCCATGCTTTGTAGAAGTCCCTTTTATTAAACACTCTTCAAACTATCCAAGCAGAATGTGCTAAATATTTTCTGCCAGGACACTTACTGATATATCATTTTCGAGATTGCTTTATTTTTACTTTTGATATATTTTTACTTTTCTTTTTATTTTCAATCTTTTGTGTCATTTTAAGTGTCCCTAAAAAACAGCATTTATAGATTTTCCTTTTTTTTAAATTAAAACTGAGTGTTTGGTCTTTTAAACGGGGATTTTTAGTTCATTCATATTTATTATGAATTCTGATATATCTTATTCCTAACTTCATTTTTTGCTTTCTTTCCTTCCTGTTATTTGTATTGTTTAATTTTTGACTTCTATGAAGTGATCATGTTGAACTTTGCTGCTTTAAAAAAATCTCTTTAGTGGCTTAGAGATTTTGCATCCTATTTCTTTTTTTCACTATTTCTATAAAATATTTGACGTTTCATTATCATCATAAAGAATACTGATAAACTAACCTTCAAATAAGATTTGACTTTGGCATACTTTTATTGTTCACCATCCCAAGACTTCAAATTAAAAAAAGAATAGAAATTTTACTTCCAAATTGTCATAAAATTTTATTCTGCAAGGAGCATCAAAGGTGAGAAGAATGTACAGAATAATTATAGTCTTGGACGTGCTGGAAAAGATCGGCTATTCCTCTTGATAAAAAGCTAAATGTATTGATGCTGGACTTACTGGTGATATTTATGATTGGATTTGTTTCTTCCCCGGAGAAAAAAATTCGTTGTTGCCAGTTTGAAATTTTGTAGTCCTAGTTCCATTTTTCCTTAATAAAAATTAGTATTATAAAATAATTTTTGACAATAGCCACTTAGTAGCACAACAGTTGCATTACTATATAGACTATTTTAGAAAGGATTGACCTGTTCAAGAATTACTTTATTCCTTAATTTACCATATATCATTGAATGCCTACTGTGTATCAAGCATTGAGATACATCAATGAAATTAGACAAAAATCCTGCCTGGGGCAGCTTATGTTCATGGAGTGGAAGACAGACAAAAATAGTTTGCATAGTGAATGAAACCATTCTTCTTTGGCTTCTCCCTCTTTTATGCTATTGTTTACTATTTGTTTCAGGTCATGAGTGAATCTTCTTGCTTTTCTTAGACTTCATTTCATTCATTCTCTTCTGAGTTCTTCGATAAGGCTGACCCCCTTTCCCTTTTTATAAATTCTTATTCTCTTATCTTCGGCGACTACAATAGTCTGATTAATTCTTCTTTTCTATCTCTTTGCCTTCTTTTCCCTCATGAGTTTCTTGTGAAATTTTTTCCTGTCCTTTAGCTGAGGTTATTTTTTTAAGGCTAAGATCTTGGCTCTCTTCCTTCTCTACAGTCTCAGAGATCACATGTATTCCTATATTTAAATGATTACTTTTACAAAAATTTTTCTAATTTTGTGTTGCCAAATCTCTACTAGATCTTTCTTTCTTGGCTAATCATTTTCTCCTCCAAAATGGCTGTTTTTCCTATCCACCATCTCCCACCCGGCACTGGTCAATGTCATTCTTATTCTTCCCTCGGCAAGGCTCAATATAATAGAATAGTAATGGAATCATAATAAAAATGATAATAATAAATAATACTTGAACTCTTCCTATACGTCAAGCACTGTTCTAAGCACTTTACATTTAATAACTCACTTACTCCTCACCAAAACCCTATGAGGTAGGTAGGTTTAGTTTCAGCATTTTACAGATGTGTCAACTGAGGTACTGAGAGGTGAAAAGTTTTCTAAATGGTCTCTCAGAATCTACAGCCTCTACTGTCTTTAACAACTACCAGTCACTTAATCAGTATTTCTAAAACTTTCTTTTTTAGCATGTCAAACCCTTACTTAAGCTCTTCAATGTTTGCATATTGCGCATATACTCATAATACTACTATCTATCATTTATTGGGGACTTATTATATGTGCTGAGAACTATTCTAAGCACATTGGCCAAAATCTGAAATGTGCCTATATTAGCAAGTGCTTTTTACTTTTACTTACTTTTTTGGTTTTAAGTAAACATTTTATTTTAGGGGCCGGTCCCGCGGCTGAGTGGTTAAGATTGCACGCTCCACTGAGGCCGCCCAGGGTTTCACTGGTTCGGATCCTGGGCACAGACATGGCACCGCTCATCAGGCCAGTTGAGGCAGCGTCCCACATGCGACAACTAGAAGGACCCACAACTAAAATATACAACTATGTACTGGGGGAATTGGGGGAAAAAAAGCAGAAAGAAAAAAAATAGATTGTCAACAGTTGTTAGCTCAGGCTCCAATCTTTAAAAAAAAATTCTTTTATTTTAGAATAGTTTTAGATTTACAGAAAAGTTGCAAAGATAGTACAGAGAGTTCCCATATACTCCACATTTTCCTCTGTTGTTAGCATCTTACATTCCTTTGGTATATTTGTCACAACTAATGAGCCAACATTGGTATAGTACTATTAACTAAACTCCATATTTTATTATTATTATTAACTAAATTCCTTTGGATTTTATTAGTTTTCCTCTAAACTCCTTTTTCTGTTCCAAACATTCCATACGGAAAAAGTAAATATGGAAATATACTTTGCTCTAACGCCCAATAACCCACTCAAATTTACTATAGGAAACCCGATGTTTTATCAGGTCCTTCCCCCCAGGCATTTCTATAATCCCAAGGGAAATTAAATGCTGCACATATATCTCATTGTCACATCCGCCCTCACTGAGCCACCTAATCATGAGTCCTTCTCTGGCTGCCCCCATGTCATCTGACAACATAAGCCAAGACTTCCACACTATCCCCTTAGACTCTGCTTTACCTGGCATTGTAGAAGCTACCTCTTCTGCGCCTATATGAAGAAAGAGAATCTTAAAAACTGATGCTTGTGAATGTCTTGTTTCTGCTGGTGGCCATGAAGAGTAAAACAACTGTCATATTAATGGAATGAAACAAATAGTAAGAGATCTTCAATACACCTTTGAGATTTTCCTCTTTCTCCTTACCCATTTTCCAGACCACTAAATCTTATGTCTTCTTCCTTTGCAACATCTTTGGATTTATTCATTTTCTTTTTTCATTCTGTTGTGATAATAGGCCAAAATTCTTTCTTTCTTTTTAAGCTTAGTATGGTTCTTCTGTATGAACAGCCCACTGTGAGTGCGTGTATATCTGAATGGTGTTTTGTGTTCTAATCAGATACAACCTTCTCGTTTAAAGGTATGCATGCTCATTATTGAGCAGCATGGTATTTAGTCATAAACTATAAGTAGTAGACAAAAATGACTGAATTGATATTACCTTTTTTTCTCTTTTAACAACTTCTGAAAAATAATGCATTGATTTAATGGGAATTCCTCCCACATTTTCAGGATTTAGCATGGTATTTTCTTCACTTATAGAATAACTTGCACATACTTACGATATTTATTATCATTGGATAAACTGGATACCAGAGAAATCATGGCACTTCAACCATGAGCAGCATTGCCAGTTGTTACACTTGTGGCTCCTTTGAAGGAACTGGGCTTAAAAGCCTAGAGCAAGTTTAAGTTCACAGTTTTTCACTCATAGCCACTAGGAAAATGATATGACATTAAGAAATGTAAATGATCTTTCTATTTAGATATTATATTTGAGGATTGTTTCAGTGTCTATGAGGTGAACTTGGACAAAAATTCTTTGAGCATAGCAGTGCCCTTTGTTTTTTTCTTTGCAGCAATATGGCTTCTGTGTAATCCTGAGTAGGTCCATGTTGATCTAGACGGGAAAAAATTCCTTTGAAATACACATTTCTTATGAGTGGGCATGCTAGGTAAGAGTGTGAAGTCTTGTCAATCACCTCTTTGCCCTCCTAGGCTTTAAAACAAATTTATTTCCCGTTTAATCAAGATGACAGGAGTTAGCTTTGGTGTGTTTGTGTGGTTTCAGTGGTCAAGTGACAGACCTGTCTGAGAGCATGTCTGAGGGCCAGGTTCTGTCCAGCAAACGTCTATTGTAGTTGTAGTATTGTTTACAGGTGCTGCCCTGAGTTCCGGTTAGACATCTCTGGTTATTTTAAAACACAATCGTTTGGTGGGGAAGAAAGGACGAAAATGTCTTCTCTGGCCAACTCTGTGTCCATTTCTTTCTTCATTTCCCCTTTCCAGTATGAAGCACTGCCATGGTTTCTGCCGGATTATAAGATTTTGGTTGAGACACATTTGCTAGTGAGTGGGGTCACTGAGTGTTAAGGAATATGCACTCTTCCCTTCCCTTCCATTCCCTTCCTTTCCCTCCTCATTTCTCTCTTTTTTTTGTTCTCTTCCCCCTGTTCTGCTCCCTGCTCACTCTCAACATTGTGCACTCACTCAACTGGTTTAGGGCTTTCCTTGGGGCCAGCTTACCCCTCTTTCTCTCTCTCTTTTCACCTTAGTTTACTGGTTAATGCTTTGAGTTCTAATAACATTGTGCAGAATGGTCCTTCCAAGATTTAGATGGAGAATGGAAGGAGCTGGTTGGAAGGCAGAGGGCTCTTTTTACATGTATTCCAACCCAGATTTTCCAGAGTTCTGTACATTGGAGAACTGGGTGCTAGTCCAAATAGTATAAAAGCGGTCCTTTGATTCCCATTTTGAAACTGTTTCTCGCTTATAGCTTTAAAGATGGCACGCTGTGAGGGCAAGTAATGGATAGTTCCAGGTTCTAACATTCCTGAACATAATCTCATCAAATTCCTGCAAATTTCACCTCAGTTCTGAACAGAGGAATGGTTCAACTTGCCTCCAAGGCTCCCAGAGGGAGAATGAGGTGGGCCTGTCTGGAGGTGTTGAGAGAAGCTACACTGTGTTCTGAGTCTATGTTATCCTTCAAGCTTATGCGTAGCATCTCTGCCTTGTAGGGAAAGCCCAGGTGGAGACTCGGAGAACAGACTTGTCATGGCACCTCCCTCTCTTATTTTGTTACCCTGAGAATGCCATTCCTCCCACCAAAGAGAAGTGCGATTGCTTGCATATGCCATCTGCTTACAAACCCCTGTGAGCTGAAATTCTCCCCCAAAAGGTTTATGTAAGCCCCCTGTGAACTCAAACCACTATGTTTTGCTCAGCTCAAATAAACATCGAAAAACTATATAAGCATTTGAACTTATAATAACATATTTATCCCAACACATGAGGCTACTCATCATTGGTGTATGTGTAATATATAATTGCGGTGTGCAGAAAACAAACAGCTCTCGATCAGAGAAGTCTCTGGATCCCACGGGGCGCTAATCATCTACCAAAAATAGAGATGGCTGGGGAAAATAACTTATAATTGCATTGGCAATCCACTATTAAAGTATAATTTCATGTTGTTTTCATTTCTAGCAAATAAATAATAAAAATCTGATTTGAAAAAATTGCTCGTTGCACTTGGTAGCAGACTCAAATGTGAAATCTAAAAATTGACTATATATACGTATTTTATTAAGCGTGCATTTAAAAAACCTAGGAAAAAACATGCAGACACAGACACATATATGTGACTTGTGCTTTAAGTTTATAAATAAAATTTAGTTTATACTCCGTATAAAATTTCAATTATACTCTTTAAAATATAAATTTATACTAAAGTTATAAAAAAATTATGACTATATATATTTCTCTTTAATGATTTTAAAATATTTACATTTATAAAGAACTAGTTTTGTGATATGCTCTCAAGATGGAAGAATTGCATTTTAACTGTATTTGCTTATATGAAACGTGAGGTTATGGGTGAACCAGCAGAGCCTGAAATTATATAACCGTAACTGAACCTGAAGTTATTTGAACCAAAGAATTTATGTTAACAAAAGTTACATAGGCTTAATCGAGGAAGAATAAAAATGGTATTATAAGGCAGAGAAAATAAAAGAAGCTACAGCTAGTGGGCGACCAATGCTCATCAGCAAATGTTTTGTCCATATTTCCTATCGTTTTGCTATTTCCTTGAAATTTATTTGTGAAATAGGTTAGGACTGTAGCATGCTGGGAATTATCTGTCATCTCTAAAATATTCATGTAAATCTCAATTAAAACTATCTACCAAATAACTAGTTGTAAATACGAGCAAAAAAATGTAGAGTAAGCTATTTGTTACCACAACAGAATGAAAGCCATCATATAAAATTAAAAGGGTAGCTGTAGTAATTGACAATTAGGAAGAAAACCTTATTTTCCAACTTGTAGATAGGAGGCAAGAGCGCCCTCCAAGGGTTTTCATGGAGGTAGGACATTTCGTCTCAACATGGCCAGCCATGTCTCCCCATTCCAATATGTCACCACAGAGGATTAGCATAGCTTTTGGTGCTAGAACATACCGAGTAGGGTCTTTACCTTTAAAGATGTATAAGGCAGAATTTCTAGTAGCCAAGACAAACTACTAGGAAAACACGTTCTGCTGAAGCATCCACCCGTAGCAGGAGGTTAAGAATAGTTGTCCCATAGGTCAAGGGACAGATTCAGAGATGACCCCATGAGTTTCTTATCAGAAAAAAAGCAACATTTGGGGCATAAGCTGCACAATATATTGCTTTGATTTACTGGTCAATAAAAAAAAAAAAAAAGTTTCCAGGAGTGTCGCCTTTTGAATTTATTGTTTGCTTGACCACTGGCCTTGGCAGTGACTTCTAAGCAGTAGGTTTTACCGATGAACTGAGCAGAGCTTCCCATGGCTGGCACCTTTGGAAGGTGGGTTACTAAAACGTACATTGCTTTATGGGTAACAATAAATCAGTTAGTCTATAGTTAAAGATGGAAAGTATGGAGGCAACTGCAGAGTTCAAGTAGGGGTATAGAAAAATCTAAGACAGCTAGTTGTGTGGGTTTTACATAACATATAACCTTTTTAAATAAAGTGATCTGCATTGGCTCGTGTAGACTGTGGGAAGGCTTGGCGAGGAATGCTTTTGGGTATATTCAAGTCTGTATAAATGACTCCCAATGTGTCATCTGAAAGCTGTTAGGATTGAAAAAGGCACTGGAACCAGTTCTTTCTTTTGTCTCCAGGAGGATTTGAACAGCCCACTCTCCTGGACTCAGAGAGAAGTTTTTTCACACCGCTTCCAAAGACACTGGTGCCGGAAGCATGCTCTGGGCCATATGTAAGAAGCAGTTAGTGCAAAGATAGCCTTGCCCGTGTATTCCCAATGGCCTTTAAAGGGCAGAGGTAACTTGATGCAACACTCTCATACCCGTTCAGGCTTTGTAGCCTTTCTGCCATGCTTTGTGCTACATTTTGGTTATGCTCACAGAGTTTAAGAAAATCTCATTACCGTGTGGAAAAGGCTGACCCTGAATTTGAGTTTCTCAATATCTTAAATGGAGATAAGATTACTCTTAAGCTCAAATGAAATAATAAAAACATTTCAAACCTTGTAAATGCTAAATATAGGATATTATGAGCTGGGGTAAAAATCTGTTTCAAAAAGGAATGATAACAACACTGTATTGTGAAATGAGTCCTGTCTCTAGCCAGTAAAAGCCTGTGTATTCTAGCTTTACAGGATCAGCAGCGATCCCCATCATGTCACAATCATCTCGTTTCAAAACACTGCCTAGTTTTCTGGCCCTTCGAGGACTTCCACTTTTCATTTAATACGCCAGCTTGGGGACTGTATCCCAGGGCTACCAAATTTTATACAAATCAAAATTGTTTGGTATGGCTCTCCAAGCTCCACATGAACAGCTCACGTTTGAAGTGTACTGCTCTGAGAACAGGGTTGCTAAAAGGGAGCAAGGGGCTATGGAGGAAAACAGGTCCCTAAACATTAAATATTTTGACAAATCTATTATCCTAGCACTGTTTCAGAAAATAGGCAAAACAAGCAAAATCAGCCCAGAGACTGGCAGTCAGGTGGACAGCTGCATCCCCACCTGCAGAAAAGTCTGGGTAGTCTTGAAGGCCAGCATCAAGTATAGAGCTCTACAACGATGAGCCTGGAGGTAACGAAAGTCTGAATGGATGGGGATTTCATCAATTTCATATGAACAGTCCCGCATCAAATGCTACTTAGAGGATGCACATATTTCTAATTTCTTTTTTAAACATTAGAGTTTTATGTTTCTTTAACTTTATAATTCCTTCCATTAAATATACTATAATGAGATTCACAGACAAAAACAAAACTCAAAGCAAGCATATTTTTAAGGCTTTTGATACATATGACTTTACTTTTCAGACAGGTTGTATTCCTACAAACTCAGTTTAAGATTTATTTCCTTGCACTTTTACCAACATTGAATATTATACTTTAAAAAGATGCCAATTTAATAGACTGAAAATGCTACGTACATATCTTGATTGTTAATTTATATTTATTCATTTGTGAATTTAGTCTTCACGTAATCTGAACTACTTTTAAGACTTCCAGTGGAAAAATCCATAATTCTCAGCCCCAGTGACAAGCCATTGTCAGTAAATTATTTTTTAATCTGAACTATGAAGTTTAAATCTCATTTATCATCAACAATATCGTGTAGCATTTATTGAACGTTCGCCATGTGCCGTGCACGCTGAGAAGGGCTTCTGACATCACACGTAGGTCTAACTATTATTCCTCCAGCCATTCGCCTACTTCTTAACTCTCCTTGACAGTACAACTCGCCAAAAGTCCACACTTCTTAGTTTGTTACCCTTCCCCAGTTTTTGCCTCAATCCACTTAAATACGGATTCTGTCTGCCATTTCACTGAGTCTCAAGGACACAAACAATTTCCTTACCACCTAATTAAAAAATCATTTTATATTTCCAATCTTTCTCCACACCTCAACAGACATTCACAAGGTTAAATCGTTGTTAAAAAAGGATTTAAATGGGTGAGTCACTTTTTATCTTGTCTTCTGTGATGGCACAATCTTCTGGTTTATCTCCTCCTTCCCTTGCAACTTTTTCACTCTATTCTCTCTGGACTCCTGCTTGTGCTGTCATTCAGCCAAGGTGGGAGTGCCCCGAGATCAGTCCTGGATCCTCTTCTTGCCTTCTATATTTTCTTACTAGACAATCTCTTTAGAGAATGTTAGCCCCACAAGCACAAGGATTTTTACCTGAAATTTTTTCAGTGCTGCATTCTTAACACTTCAAGCAGTACCTGGTTCATATTAGGTACTCAATAAGTATTTGTTGGATAAGTGAATGAATGAATGAAAGACTCCAGGCTCAAAGCATAAGTATCATCCATATGTTGATGACTTTCAAATGATAACCTCCTGCTGAACTTCTTCAGCTTGTGAACTCCAGAGGTCCAGGTGATTCTGAACATCTCCCATGTCTCCACAGTATGCCTCCAACTTATCACGCCTGAAACACAACTCCTACCTGTTCGTCCTCCAGTCTTCCTCATCTCATGACGTAGTTACTTCAGTGACAAACCTAGTATTTGTTCTTGATTCCCTAGCCACAATTTTAGGCCATGAGAAAGTCCCTTTAACACTATTTTCCACATGTCCTGACTGTCCATCTTGTACCATCTTGCACCGCTTCACCTCTTTGGTGAAACCCCCATCATCTCTCCTCTGAACTAATCAAACATCCTCACGTTTCTCACACTCACTCTCACGCTCCCCATCCTCACACTTCTCTCTCCATACTAATCCACATAGAACCCGACAGAGGGTTTTACAAACATCATTTTACTCTCCTGCTTAGTACTTTCTAATGGCTTTTCACTGCCCTCATTATATAACCCACACTCTTTACCAAGGCCTGTGAGATTTGAATCCTCCTTGGTATCAACTCAGGATGTGAGCTGGATCACAGAGTATGTCCATGTCTGCAAGGTTTGGAAGTTTGCTATGTTTTTAGGTGGAAGGGAGCAATTCCCCTCCACAATAGCCAATGACTAATTAATCAGATTTTTTAGTTCAAGATTTTATTTTCTGAAAGCTGGTGCTTTGTGGGGAGGAGGATATGGATAGAGGGCATTTCACAGCTGTGAGGACAGGTACTAAAGGAATATTTATTTTAAGTGAATACTACAATACTGTAAGTAATTCTTAAAGCAAATGCTTAAAGTAAATATTGTATTTTTACTTAAAGTAAATAAATAGTTAGGAAAACTGCAACATCGGAAATGGCCACAGGCTGTTGCTATTTACCAACGATTTGGGGACCAGATAGCATTTCTTATTGTACAGGAATTATTTTTTATAGGCTTCCATTTCATTGGTGTATATTGACTAATTTATTACACATATTATGTATTATCTATATGATTATGAATATTGAATATACATATTCAATGAATATTGAATATTGAATGAATATTGAATATAAACACATATCTCAACGCTGGTTCTATTTCATGATTTTTTTGTTTATTTGTAGAAATGAAAACTATTTTAATGTGCAAGTATACTAGAAGAAAATAGTGTAGAATATATGATTTTTAGTTTTTTCATTGTTGATAGACTATAAAAAGTCTAATATTTTCTCTTAAACTTTCACAGTTTGACAGGTAGGTATTTTATATACTTTTAACTATTTTTGAAAAACTATAGGCATATTATTTTCACAGGTGTATATGTCCACAATCATACATATCTGTATGGTATATTTTTAAGATATCTCAAATGCTGGCATTTTTAGTTCTATTTCCTACTGTCATTTGCCTTGTTAATAAATGATAGAACTTTATTCACACTTAAACTGTCAATCTCTTCAAACATATCTAGCTTATTGTCTCCAGCTTTCTTTTAGATTTCAACATATTTGTGAGAAACTACTACAGATTTAAGAAATTAATCAATTCACTAATCAAGCCTGTCCACTTCACATTTTATAGAGATAAATTAGCATGCTATTTTAGAACTCAGTATTATCTGTTTTTAATCTCTAATATTAGTATGAAAAATAAACTTCCTTTTGTTTGATATTTTTTTACCCAGCAGCACTTGGCTATTAAAAAGGTTTTAAAAGAAAACTTTCTATTTGTTGTTAATTTAAATGACTTTCAAAATCAACCCTTTAATTTCCCTTGATATCTGACAATCTTCTAGTCTTTTGAAATCTTTATTTAAAAGGTGCACATTGGGACTGGCCTGGTGGTGTAGTGGTTAAGTTTATGCACTCTGCTTCAGCAGCCTGGGGTTCAGGGGTTTGGATCCCAGGTGTGGACCTGCAAACTGCTCATCAAGCCATGCTGTGGTGGCATCCCACATACAAACTAGCAGAAGACTGGCACAGATGTTAGCTCAGGGACAATGTTCCTTACCAAAAAAAACCCCCAAAAACTAAAAAAGTGGACATTAAAATAGTGTGTCATTAATTCCATACCAACTCACAAGGTTGCATCCTTTTAGAAACTAAAAGAAATCACAACTTTATTACTTTGCAAAAAATGTGGGAACATCCACTGCCAATGTATAATGTACAGCCTAAATCTTAAATGCAGATCTGACTATTGGGGCAATGACTCAAGTTCCATATTAAATGTGATAAAATCTAACTGAGGGTTGCATAGAAGGCTTGTAAGGCAGAATATTGTGAATGCCAAGGCTTAAACTCCCTGGTATGAAGTAAAACATTAAAGGAAAAATTCATCATGGATATGAGTTTTAATACTGTCATCAAGTTATTTCCCTGTCTGGCCGTTCTCATGTTTAGTCAACAAATACAAAGGGAATGATAATGACACATGCTAAAGAAAAAAATCACATAATCTTTAATTGTGTGAGAATTAATGCATTGTACAGGCTTAATACTGTTTAAGAAGTTTTTAATTACAGTACTAAATTGGCTTACCCCAAAAGTTAAAAAAATTTTAAATTATGAGTATTTTTAAGAAACACAAAAGTATAAAGAATTATAAGCAAAAATTTGTGTTTCTACAACCAAGATTTATATTGACTTCTTCCATTCTTAGAATGAGTAGGTATGGGGGAAAGCAAATTTGGAAATTCTTTTTTTATGATAATGGACAATTGTTTTTACTTAAAATGGCGATATTTTAAAAAATCTAAGACACAAAAGTGACTAATATTTAGTCAGAAAAGTTTGAGTAATTAGTCAACTACAGAGTTTATGAAGAAGAATCAAAGGATATTTTGGAGAAGGAGTTTTAGAAATAAATGTTTGTTATCAATTTTTAAAATTTTGATTTAGGTTTACTTTCAATTTGAAAGTATAAAGATCCAAATACAGACATGAAGATTAAAGAGTTAGACACTTGAATTTTTAGTTGTGACTGATCTCAGAGTAAAATATTGATTACAGTAGGTAACATGAAGTCGCTCTTTATGGGTATTATCAGAACATGTACTAGACAGGTGGATGGATGAGTGCTTGTGGTGTGTGCAAAGACTCATTATTAGCAGTATCATTTCATAAATACATATTTCATTTTGTTTTACAAATATGTAAAATAGACAAATACATTACTAAACCCTAGACCCTGGAAGCTAAGTGATCTGTTATTAAGATTACCCAAATTTTGCCCAAATTGTGAGAATGAAGCTTTTCTAAAAATAAGCATTCAAGGTTAAATCTCATGGGAGAGATAAAACTCATGCAAGAGTTATTTTTTTGTATTAGTTATAAAACAATATTTTCCAAAATTGTATAATTAGTGAAATAAGAATAATTTTTCTGATAAGATTATTAGACAAGATTTTTTTCTATATTGGTAATGTCTCATGTAACAAAAGCGTTTCTGAAAAGTTATAAAACCCATGTTGATGTATCACAATAGCTCATTGATCTATAAAGTACTAATTAAATTCTAGAGAGCAAATTCCAGCTTGCAAATGACTTACTCTTTTACTCATGTCTTTCTTGATTCCCCAGCCAGAATTTCTGTTTCCTGTTAATTTGCATTGCTAAAATTTAATTCATGCAAACATTAAGTACTCTACATGTATTAACTAATTTATAGTCTTGACCTTGTGAGGTGTGTCCAATTATTTTCCCCATTTACAGATGAGGATGTTGAGAAAAGGTGAATCATTTGCTAAGATGATGAACCCAGACAGTCTAACTCAAGAGCTGACACTCTTAACTGTTATACCATACAACTGATTGTACCTTATTTCTTAGTTTAAAGATGGGCCAGCTTCGCCATTTATACTAAGTAAGGGAAATTAGATTGCATAATCCACTCAACAGAAGGCTTCTGTCAGAAGCCCTAATACAACAAAAGCTATCTGTATTTACTGAAGGACTACTGTGTACAAGGCTTTGAGTCAGACTCTGGGAGAATACAAAGATACATGGTCTTTTTCCTTAAAGAAATTTAGAAACCGAGATGGGAAGATGGATGTGTACAAGCAAAATATTGTGATGGCATAGAAAAAGATCATGAACATTCCAATCTGAGAGGAGTAAAGGGAGTGAGGAGAGAAAGAAAGTGATCAATATTAAGAGGGTCTGGCATAGAAACTGAAATAACATTTATATTTGACACCAATCAGAGTACTTTTTTAAAACAAGAACAAGTACAAGAAGAACAAGAAGTACAAAAAATTCGTTAATTAAATTCTCATTAACTTTCCAAAAGAGAAGAGACTAACTGAAAATAATTTCTATAGCTGTCCGTTAATACATTACCCACATAAATACAGAAAGAAAAATATAAATTGTCATTTTTTAAGATGAGCCGTGACCTACACCTCTTTTAACTTCATTCATGGGACAGGGACAATCTCCATACCATCAAGTAGAGTGGTGAGGCATTTCTAGTATAGTTCCAGCATCAGGACTGTCCAGCTTGTGGAACACTCAGTTCTCAAGGATAATAGACCATACTTGAGGTCCAGTGGAAGGTTAATATGAAGAGCGGCCATAGCACTTCTTCCTCTGTGTGGTCGAGGGAGGTGGTTTGCGGAAGCAATAAATCTAGAGTTCATCAGTCTCATGTCTTCCAGTTTCGTTGATATGATGAGAGTAAGTGAGATTTTAAAATAATCACTGAAGATCCTCTGTGAACTAGTGTTTGTGGCTTTTAAAGAAACTTAACATTAGCTCATGGGGAAAGAACTACAACAACAGGTTTTTTTGTCTTAATTTTGAGACAGACATTTTCTCAATGAGACATTACAAAAATATCACCTGCTTGCATCCAGAATGAGTTTAGAGAAACTTATAAAAAACATGTGCATACAAAAATGCTCTCAGAATAGAGAAAGAAAAAAATTTTTTTTTTAAGGTAGAAAATATACTATCAAGGAGCAAATACATGAGCTGTAATTAAGTCCCACAGTTAGCTCAGAGGTTCCTGGCAGGTGACAACAGGAAGCCAATGGAGATGAGGATGAATTTCATAACTTATTATGTTGCAAAAGATATTGCTTGCTGCTTCAAAATAAAACATTTTTGTTACTAAATTCCAAAAATATATGTAACAGGGATATTGAACAAAATCTGTAGAAGGCATTTTCAATGATATTGCTATGTGGTTTTTCCATATATAGATTTGATAAAAATCAAGGGCGTCACGTCAAAATCTTGGTCATTTGTAACAATTTTTGATTTGTAAATTATTTTGTAAATAACTTATATATTATTTACTTAGAAAATCTATTACAATGGGAGGGTTTAGATAATGTGGTCCAAATTTACTGCTTTCTGATTTATTTTGCTACAAGGTAGTTCTCAGTCTGTTAGATAAATGATCCCTACAGCCCTTTAAATATTCTCTTTTCTGTAGGTATGGACGATTGAGCTTTTGAATGGAAACTAGTAAGAAAATGTGTCCTCTCTACTGAGAATTATGTTACAAATAAAACACATTCTGAATATAGGTTCTGTGTTAGGAACAAGTATGTTTAGCTCTCAGATGTTTAGTGTAGCATTATAAAGTGCAGTTGTAGAAACAAAATGCTGAGGTTAAATGCAAAATCCACTCTCTTTTCAGTTGCAGGATGTTAGCGCCTTAGTATCTTCTTCCATAAAGTGGGATTATTAATAGAGGGTACCCTAGGGTTTAGATAAGGATTGACTGCACATATGACAATTCGCGCCATCTAATTGAGCTCTCTCATTGTCTCAGATGAGTGGCTGTTTCATATGCTATTATGACCTTCAGGAAGTCAGACTAGATTCTGTTTGTAGAGTTGAGCTCCCTTTCACACAGAGGGGAGATGAAAGACGCCAACCCACAGGGATGATATTTTTCTTTAAGAAGCAGCTTGTGAGCTACCCAAATTTCTGAAGATCTATTTGAATGGAAACATAGCTACACATCAAAGTGCATGGGAGAAATAATTTTACCCTGAAACTTTAAGAGCAAGCCATCTACCTCAGCCACGAGGGCACTACAGTTTTATACCTTTGAAATGTTTAAATTATACCAAAATCACCAGCCAAACTAGCAAAAGTTATTAGTCAAATTCATTTCTAGGAATTTAAATAAATTGATGCACTAGATTGAATTGTTAAATATTGGTAACACAAATTTTAGTTTTAGTAGAATTGGTATCAGAAATGTTGTGAGTTAGCAATAACAAGGCAAGAATTTGTAAAATGTAAAGATTTGAAGAGGCAAAGGGCAAGTTAGCCTATACGATGACATTTTTGTAGTGCTTCTTAAAACATTTCACAATATGGGTATGGGTCTCATTACAAACATGGGTTAAGAGACAAAAGATGCAATCCTGTTAAATACAGAGTACTGTGAAAATTTCCATTTCCAGCATGTCCACTGGAGAACCCCAGTAGCTCAACAGATCTTTCTCTTCCTTCTCTCTGGACTGAATAGCCCCCCAAATTCAGGGTCACAATAATTAGTTAAGAAGTACATCTCTGGTATATTTTTAACTTACCTGCTGTAATCTCCTCTCTGAAATCACCAGCTGTGACAGCTATAGTGACCTATGCTAAGTTATTAATAAGAAAAAAGAAGATAATTATTTCCCTGGATCAAAGATGCCTCTTTATTCTGCATGGATTATTAATATTTGCAGTGTTTAATTTGTCATTAATTTGAGTCATTCCACTGGGCCTAGAGCACATTGGAAAGCTATTCCTAGGCCCTAGGACCCAAAGGGCTTAAATAACTATTAGTTGAGTTGGATTGAGAGGAATTAAACAAGTAAACATTCCAAATCATCTATTGAAATCTTTAAAGGTGATAAATAGCTTGGTGTTTAAATATTGAGGGCTTTGGCTAGACATCAAGAGAAATGGCAGAGTAAGGAATTTCAAAAACTTACTCCTATGTAAAAGAATGAGAATATTTGACAAATGGTCAAAATGACTTTTTCAGAAGTCTGGTAATTACCCCAAGCCCTGCAACAATCCAAGGGGCATTTATTACAGAAAGCTGGTTGAATCTTGGTAAGAACAGTAAGGTTTGTGGTATTTCCACTTGCCCTAGTGCCCTCCCCCAACTCCTCAGCTCCAGAGTCACCTTGCAAAGCAAAAGCTCCACACTCACAACGAAAAACAAGAAAACAAGCAGCTTAGTAGCCACTAGAAGGGTCACAATGGGTTGGGGCTTTTTTAAAACCCCATTCTCAGAGAATTGTCATTAGTTGACCTGTCGTAGTTCTCTGGAAATCTCCAGTTGCAGGGCTTGCATTTACTTGACCCAACTCTGAGATCACTCAATACAAACAAATTTTTCTCCTGGGAAGAAACTATCAGTTGCAATTATTAACATCACCTCTGTCTAAGGCAGCAATAACAGTTGGAGCAAACAAGAAGCTGCCCCAAAACCTGCTAGAGAATTGTCCATAGGGGACTTTGAACAGCTTCTACATATTCCTGGGAATCTAGAAGGCCACAATGCCCAGAGCTGTGCACATGCCCAGGACTGTGTGAATGCCCGGGAAAGATCTGAGAAGGCTCTAAGCTCTCACCTCTGGTTGATCCCGAGGCCCTGTGAAGGCAGGAAATGAAGGCTAAAGCAGAGATATAAACTGCCTGCCTGGACGTTGAAGGGATGCCCCAACACGGACACAGAAACCTCAGCAAAGGCTGGGGAACATATTGCTTTCAAAAATTTAAGGGAATCTCTGTTCAATCATTAGCCAACTATTAAGCTAACTGAGCAGTGACTCCCAAGACCACACAAACAAAAACCACACTAACTTAATACTTAATGTTGAAAGACTGAATGCTTTGCCGCTAAGATCAGGAACAGGATTAGGATCCACTCTCATCATTTCTATTCAACTTTTTCCTGGAGGTCCTAGCCAGAAAATTAGACAAGGGAAAGAAGTAAAAGGCATGCAGATTGAAGCATGAAATAAAACTATCTCTATTTACAGATGTCACGATCTTGTATATAGAAAATCCTAAGGCATCCACACACAAAACACTCAGAGTTCAGCAAGGTTGCTAGATGCAGAGCAATATACAAAAAATAATTGTATTTGTATACACTTGCAATGAACATTCCAAAATGTAATTAAGAAAATAATTCCATTTACAATAGCATCAAAAAGGATAAAAGGTTTAGGAATAACTTTAAGAAAAGAAGTGCAAGACTTGTCCACTGAAAAATACAAAACATTGTTGAAAGAAATTAAAGAGGACCTAAATAAATAGACAGACACCCTGTGTACGTGAATTTGAAGATACTATTGTCAAGACATCAATGTTCCCTCAATGGTTCTACAGATTTATTTTAATCCCTATCAAAATCTCAGCTGTGTTTTTGATGGAATCGAAAAACTGATCCTAAAATTCATAAATGGAATATTTTTAGTCATAAAAAGGAATAAAGTTCTAATACATGCTATGACATGGATAAACCCTGAAGACATTATGCTAAGTGAAAGAAGGCTGAAGGCTGACATAAAAGGCCACATATTATATGATTCCATTTATATGAAATGTCCAGAGTAGGCAAATATTATTAGTGGTTGCTAAGGGTGAGGGGAATGGGGAATGGGAAATGACTGCTAATGGGTAAAGGGTTTCTTTTTTGGGTGACAAAAATGTTCTGAAATTAGATCATGGTGATGGTTCCACAACTTTGTAAATATACTAAAACTATTGAAGTGTACAGTTTATTTATTTGTTTGTTTGTTTATTTACTTATTTATCTATTTATTTTGGTGAGGAAGATTTGCCCTGAGCTAACATCTGTTGCCAATCTTCCTCATTTTTCGCTTGAGGAAGATTAGCCGTGAGCTTACACCTGTGCCAATCTTCCTCTATTTTTTGTATGTGGGATGCCTCCCCAGCATGGCCAGTGGGTTGCCACCCAGGATCCAAACCCATGAACCTGGGCCACCAGAGAGGAGCACACAGAACTTTAACCACACTTCCACCTACCCTTGATTGGATGATTCTTTCCACATTAAATTTGTTTTCTAACAGCTTGTAATCAATGATAAAACTCAATTTGTTGATTCACAGTACTTACAAATGCCAGTGTGTACTACTTTTAGCTACTATGTGCTAGACTAAATATGCTATTATATTTAGTTTTGTTAGAAATTGACGTGGTGACAATCTCAAGTTTATGTGCCTGATGCACACGCAGTAAGCCAAACACTGAGACATCGGTGCTTGGGGATGGAGAACGATTTATTCAAACCGGCCAAAATGAGAAAGTGGGAGCATGGGTTCACTTAAATCCACCTCCCCAAGAATAGAAAGCAGGGAGGTTTTGTAGAGCTAAGGGGCTCGGCAGGAGGAGCTTCAGAGAAACAAAGGGGTCACTCCTGACAAGCCTCTGGGCAATTTGACTTCTGGGTTTCAACGGCTGCTGGGGCCCAGTACTTCTCTTTCTTCTGCAAAAAAGCCTCACAAATCTTTTGCAAAACAACCTCACAAATCCTCAGACCCGTGAGTCACCCCTCAAGTTAAACAGGAAAACAGCAAATTGCTTATTGAATATCCACAGTAACCCTCAGGTACCCAACTTCAAAGGTAAAATTCTGAGAAAACTATGTTGAGCTAATCAATATTTTATTTTTTATCCTTGAATTGTTAAAACTTCGTAAAGCTTTTATTTTTATCTTTAAATTTGGGGAGAATGATTTTTTGTGTAACTGCTTTTTTACGAGCTAAATTATTCCCAGGTAAGGGCATATTCAGGACTACTGTAGACTGAATGATTAAAAAAAAATAAAAGAATATCTCCATACAAAACAATATTTACCTCATTAATAAACTCTTAGTTAAATTCAAATGTAGTCATTCTGATGGATTAAGTTCATATTTTGATAATAATGACACATTGTCCTTTTATAACAATGGGTGGGTATCCATGAAATATTTCACGTCAACAGGGAACTGAATTATTGTGGCCGTTTGTTTATTTGCCCAATGTCAGTGACTCTTCTCGGTGTACATATCTCTGTACATGGTACAAGGAAGTATCATGTCTCTGGAGTTGAAATGCCTTTTTTAGTCAGATAGTAATGCATTGGAACGGGCATTTATAGACTGTGTTTGTAGATTAATGTGGAATACAGTAATGTAAAACAACTATACAACAACATGTTTCTAGATGAAACAAGCACGTCAGTTGACTTGTGTCAGTGGTAACTTATGTGAGAGTTGATGAATCAAATGAAATGTTCTCTCAATCTAGATAATTTCTAGCAATGCTAAATCCAACCATTTGATATGAATTTTCTCATTTGTGCTCCTAATTGAGTCAAAGCTTTTGAGTGACAAATCTAGAGATTTTTCTAGGTCAATTTCTTTTATGCTTATCTTTGTTTACCTACACAGTGATCCATTAGTGGATAAGATAGATATTCATAACCATAGTGAACAATAATGTTGATTAATAAGAAAGCAGGTATTTATTCTTTTTGTTGAAATACATATGTCTAACTAAACTAATAAAAATAGCGAACATTTGTTGAATTCCTACTCAAGTGCTTTACATGTATTAGCATCTTAAAGGTGAGGTAACTAAGGTAAGGTAAGGTAAGAGAGGGTAGGTAAGTAACCTGAGGTCATTCAGTCCACCCAGCTGGCAAGTAGCTGAGCTGAAATTAAAATCCAAGTAGTTTGTTTTCTAACTACTTTGCAATGCTGCTTCTCCATAAAAAATAATGAAACTATGACATAGTAACACTTACTAGTTACTTTGGTGAAAAAGTAGAAGAGGTATTAGGCTGGAAAGTTTAGCAAAAATGTGGTTCTGAGATTATTTGTGGATCTTCAGAGTTATCAGCAATTAGGATGACGATCACTTCCTACCTCCAGAAAAGAAAATCAAATATTTGGAAGTCATATCAGATATGTCAGACATTTGATCAACCACAGTCTCAAATATTAGCTCACATTAACTGGTATGAGTGTTAGTATGAATAGACTTTCCACGTCTTCACAAACTGTTCTACAATAGCACCTCAAACAAGAGAGAGGAGTGAACTGGCACTCCGTGGAGACCTAGCGAAGGACCCTGCTCGGTCTGAAGCGTCTTGCTAACACTTTTATATTATAAATATATAAGAGAAATTCATATGCAGAATATATTCCACTTCACAAAAAATCTATTTGTTTTAGCACAAAAAATAGGTTTTAGCCAACACTTAGCAATAATTTGACGTCCCAGGAAGACGCACCATGTTGAACCTGCATATGCAAATTGTAGTTTAAGAAACACAGGATTCCACCTCACATCCACTAGGATGGCTACTATGAAAAAAGCTCCAGAAAATAACCAGTGCTGGCAATGAGGTGGAGAAATTGGAACTCTTGTGCACTGTTGGAGGGAATGTAAAATGGTGCAGACTCTGTGGAGAATAGTACAGTGGTTCCTCCACGTACTAAACTAGAATTAGCACGTGATCCAGCAATTTCACTTCTGAGTATATACCCCAAAGAACTAAAAGCAGGGTCTTGAAGAAATGTTTGCGCACCCATGTTCATAGCAGCATTATTCACAATGGCCAAAACGTGGAAGCAACCCAAGCATCGATCGATGGATGAGCGGATAAACAAAATGTGATATATACATACAACAGAATATTATTCAGCCTTAGAAAGGAAGGAAATTCTGAGCATGCTATAACATGGAGGAACCTTGAGGACCTTACGCTAAGCGAAATAATCCAGTCACAAAAAGACAAATACCATATGATTCCATTTATAGGAAGTACCTAGAATAGTGAAATTCACAGAGACAGAAAGTAGACTGGTGGTTGCCAGGGGCTGGGAAGAGGGAGAATGGGGGGCTATTGTTTAATGGGTGCAAAGTTTCAGTTTTATAAGATGAAAAGAGTTCTCCAGAAGGATGGTGGTTATGGTTGCACAACAGTGTGAATGCACTTAATGCCACTGAACTGCACACCTAAAAATGGCGAAAACGGCAAATTTTACGTTACGTTTATTTCGCCCCTATTAAAAGCAAAAGGAAAGAAAGAAAAGAAATGTAGGATCATGTGATAAAAATATCCATATCCCGTGCATAATATGTTTTACTTCGCTGTTACCATCATTATCCAAACTACCTGGATCAATGTCTTATTGGGTCACCTCCAGAACCTCATACCTTTTGGTGACCATATATTTGTCATTCACACTGGGGCACCTTTGAGTGAGAAAAGGCACTATTATAATTATTCCAAGACAATTGGCATAAACCAGGATTGTTCTCTTCTCAATAGAGAAGCCATAATGATCTTTGAAAAATGTCAGATCCTGTTCTACTGAAAACCTATAGCAGCCTCCTATTTCCACATGTGGCTAATGGCTACCATATTGGACCGTGCTGATCTAGATTATTTATATCCCCAAGCTCTCTATTTTCCCTGAAAAGTTGGGCTTTTGGGGGCCGAGTGGTTAAGTTAGTGTCCTCCTCTTCAGTGGCCCAGGGTTCCACCAGTTTGGATTCTGTGTGCCGACTTACCACCGCTCACTCATCAAGTCATGCTGAGGCGGCATCCCACATAGCAGAACTAGAAGGATCTACAACTAGAATATATAACTATGTACTGGGGGACTTTACGGAGAAGAAAAAAAAAAGGGAGAAAGATTGGCAACAGGTGTTAGCTCAGGGCCAATCTTTAAAAAAAAAAAACAATTGGGCTTTTTGTCCAAGAAGTTTGATAGTTTCCATGATTTACAGCTAGTATGTAAGCTCCATGAGAGCAGGGACTGTGTGTTTATTCACGGCTACATCCTCAGCATTCAGTCCAGTGTCTGGCATGAGGCAAGGACCTCATATTTGTTGAAATAAAGAATGATTATGTCATCAGTATTCAAACAAAATAGGACTTTGTTTTAAGACCAGAAAAATATTTAGAAATACAGCGCAGCATTTGAAGAATTGTATCCTAGAACTGTATATTTTTCCATTTCCAATTTATCTAATAAATATTGTGATAGATAATATAGAAAGTTTGGATCAAAAGATAAAATAATTAGACCTCAAAGTATCAAGATTATGTCAATGTAACTGGTACATCATATGGAAAAGTGAACAACATATTTAACTGTGTCTTTCCTTAGCCACCACTGAGTTTTTCATTTCTTCCAAGTATTTCTTTGATGAAATGGAGATATCCGTTATATTGGCTTCTAATTGACATACACCCATCAATTGGGTCATATTTTGACTAATCACCACTCTAGGTAGCTTTCACTTTTAGGGTGTGGGTAAGGAGGGAATGGGAAATATTGGTGGCATGTGGGACCCACAAATAGATACAAAGAAAGACTGCATGGGAGTCCTGCTTCTCCTTTTCTTTATTTAACTTGGCTCAGATGAGGAATACGTAAAGCCTCCTGTATAGTGTGTGTGTGTGTGTGTGTGTGTGTGAAGGGGAGGAGAAGGAGGGAGGGAAAGAGAGAGAGATGGAGAAACAGAGAGTCACAGAGAGGGAGAGAACCTGTGCTTACTCATGAAAGTCAGAGGACGAGAATGTGGTACACGGACTTACGTCATTACAGCTATGCGTTCTAGGTATACTTCTTAGACATTGGGCCTATTGTAAGTGAATAGATTTTTTCAATTTCATTATGTTACAAGCAAATTATGGGTGGTATCTGTATTTTATTAATTTCTACATTCTTCACAGCACCAAGCTCTCAATAGATTCTCAGAAAGTGTTATTTAAAAATAATAGATTCCCACTTAGTATTTGTTATCAACCAGTGGCAATCAAAATTACATTTCTGTAGCAATTGGTGGATATTGCCCAAATTTGTAAAGATTTATTGGATTAGTATTACTACAACCAGGGAGCATTTTAAAAGCTCAAAATTTTACATACACAGTGCAAGTATCTTCTTGATATATTGAATTGTTATGATAAAAGTTTTATTACGTCAGAACTGATGACTAATGATGCAGAGATGAATATTAAAGAATATTTTTTATTAAATGGTTGGACAAAGTGTCCAAAAGCATTTGAGGAATCTGTCATTCTCTTCTTTTATAACTTCTTTACCGTGAAGAGGTTGGAGAAGCCCATTGAAGTACAATGACAAGAGAACAGAGGATCACAGAAGAAATGCAATAATTAAATCACTCTGCCTGGCAGGTAACACATTGGAAGGTAATGGCTCTGGAACATAAGCTGGGAGGGGCGCTTAATTATTGCAGTCTTTAATTTAATGTGAGCTGTCTGAACACCAAGAGTTTGATCAGGATGTGTTAATCTAGTTAAAACAGGCACTTTTTCTCAAAATAAACTGGGTATATAAGGCACGCATCTCAACTCCTGATTTATAGCAACTCCAGACTTCAGAGATAAGGATTTAGATAGGGTTGTGTTTAAAATAAACAATTTGCCATTATCTGTATAAATGTGATTATTCTAACTTCAGGCTTGAGTCTTTCCAAAATCTTTTTCCCTTTATATACACATGTACTCACACATATATGTAATGAATGGTGGTGGCATATAATGAAATGATACTGCTTTCTCAAAGCCACTTATCTTTTAACCACTCGAAACAATACCCATTTACACTGATTATGTGGCAGTTGGACCAGCTGCCTTATGACTTCTTTTCTATGGAAGTTGCATTCTATAAATGACAGAAGCTTTAACCTTTATTTAGCAGGAGAAGCCATTAATCTGTCTTCAGACTTTCCCCTACCTCCCACAGAAAAAACTGCTCTTCAAAAGTTTGTTTGGAAATGAAACCAAATTCTGTTTCCTCTACAGATGGTTGACCTCTTTCAGTTGGTGGCTGCATTACTCATTTAAACAATTATACAGGTCAATATAGTTTAATCTAAATTATTTAGTCTCTTAGTGTTTTTCAGACACTACTGACACTTGGAGAAGCTCCAGCTGCTGGTTGTACCTGGACTTGAACTCCACCCAATGATAATAGAGTTTTGTCTGAATTCCAGAGGCCATCCATTGACAGTGCCTGCTAACCCACTTGACAGTCTTGCACATCGGTCCTGAGGGAGTTAGAACTTAAGAATCAATATGTCGACACGTGATTATTTTCAGATGAAAAGTTTAACTATGTGTAATTTTCAAAGACTCGTTACTACCTGGATGGTCTTTCTGCTGAAGCTTAACTTTAAAACACCTTTCTTTTCTTGTTTGTCCCCCACAGGGAGCAATTCAAATCTACCAAATAGACTAGCAAAATATTATGATAACCTTTTCCATCCTGATTTGTACTGGAGGCTGAGCGTGTAGTAGGATCAACATTAATTACTGTATAACATTTCAGCAGTGTGGTTCATGGAAATGTCAGGGAGTTAGCTAAAGGGGACTTCAGGTCTCAGAAGCGTCAGGGGGGAAATAGCTAAAGAACATGTGCTCCACAGGACAATGGGAATTTACAAGCACGAAATTTAGGACTGCGGCGGAAATAAAACCCAGGACTAAAGTGGTAAAACCAAGCAAATCCAATAAAAGTTAGGTTTATCAACGTAGAGAAAAGGCACAATGCAGTACAATCTGGTGGTCTTTCTACCATTTTTAAAATCATTTTAAAATTAGTAAAATTTAGGTTTCAGCAGTGAACACAACAGCTTGTAAAAATGATTCTTTATAATAAGGGATCTAGTTTGTTAAAGTTAATATATCAGTTTGAATTAATGAATTTTTAATTCAGATTCCTTTTGCAGCTTGAATTCAGACTAATTACAGGTTTTAAATTGTCACTAGCTGGAGCTCAGCCAAGGCATATTTCCTCTCTTCTTTACTTGTACCCTGAGAATTCATGAATCAATTTTTTTCTGGGTCATGACTTTGCCCCACCAGGAGCAGAGAAAACCCTTCAGTGAGAATAAAATTCAATGGCAGGGATCCCAGTCAGTCGGAATTTACACACAATATGCAAGGAAGTAAATGACAGAGGAAATTTCCCAGCTATGAGGGAAAAAGGCTTCAAAATCACATATACAATTGAAACAGTAATGAATTTAGTAAATACTTTTAAGCACAGCAGTATCCACGTCTATCCTTGTAATTTAGGATTACTGAATATTTTAGGAAAGGGACTACTTTTTGCAAACCTTTTTTTTAAACAGCAGAGGTCACCTTAGTACAAACCTCTTCTGGGGAGAAATGCTTTCAGTTCAGCGGTGATAAATTAAGTACTTTTCAACCATCAGCAAGTCTTCTCTTATTTCATTGAAACTCAAAAACCAAACACATGTGGTTAGTTGGATTTTTTCAAAAATTAGACAAAATGAAATTGTTTTAAAATTAAATTACCTTCTACATTTATATATTTTCTAATGAAGTGATTCCAAATGAGTGAGAATAATATGAAATAATTTAAGTAATCATAGCATCAATTATATTTCCAATCTGCTTAAGAATATTCCATTTTGTATCTATTATTAGAAAAAATCCAGTAAATCATTCTGGCTCAACCACTGTGGTTTATTTTTAAAACTAATTGTATCTATAAAATATATCCATTAATGAAGAATACCTAATAAATAGTTGACTAAACATAAAAAAGGGAGAAAAAGTTATTCAACAAAGCTCCATTTAATAAAACATCCGTTAGTTTAGATAAATGGATAATAATTTCAATTTTTGTTTTGTGACCATTTTAACTTTACACTATGGTTCATTTAATGTTGTATTATAAGCTAGTATGGGATTTGTTTTAAAGATCAAAAGGTGTACAATGGAATGCTTGTTTTCCAAGATTCCATGTAAAATATTCTTTAATTATCTAAAGTTCATTAGAATACAATTCTTATTAATAATTACACCTGGTTACATTACATGATCTTTAAATATTTAATCCATGTTTTCTAATGAACTTGCTATCTACAAGATATAATCAATTTTAAACAAATACTTCCAATATCACTTAATTACATATGCCAATAAATCGTTTTCACATTATAATGAATAACAATGATTTCGACCACGAGCATAAGATTTATTAACACTCTCTTCTTTCCCTGCCCTTTCCTTCTACCTTAACAGATGACAAAATTGCTATAACCTTCACACTAAGACTGATAAGACAATTGCCATCTTTCGGGGAATGGGAGGAAAATTCAAAGAAATAAAAATGCCCAGGAAATTCTTCAATGCTATTTTAGATTTTAATCACTTTATTAGATTTCTTGCTTGAGTGATTTGTGCAGAAAACATTTTATCTATTTTGTTTTCCTCTGATTACCAAACTGTGTTAGACACAAAAGTCTACTTGAAACTAGCTTACAGTTTAAAGACAGGTTTAATAACAGGTGAACACTGGAAAATATGCAAACAAAATGGCAGACATGAATGACTTCATTTAAGGCATAATTGCTTCTCATCAACCCAAGAAATCATGCAGAAACAGTCTCTGTTTTACCCAGCCAGGAAGAGACCAGGGAAATCACTCAGGCAGAGATACTAAAAGGAAGGTCCATTCTTGGGTCTCAGCCAGACAACCACTCCATACACAGATCCAAGCGTAAAGACAATAGTCCTTAGAATCACGGTTCATCATAACAGATAATTATACAGCAAGTAAGACAATAAGGTTTTTTGGCCTCTGACTATATAGACTAATTGCTGGCTATGGAGCTCTGCCTGGAAGGCATACAGCACAGCCTCTGCAATGTCTTCTTATTATGTGAGGACTGGTGTAATTTGGGTGGACAAGAGGTTTAGTGTCTAGTAAATTCCATATGGTGGCTCTTTCTCTTTTGTCAATTTTTTTTTCCCCTGACAGACATATAGCAGTATTCCAAATGGTTGCTGACATATATACCTGGAAGGAGTTTTAAAAGGAAATAATCCTGCCTAGTATTCCAAAGAAGTTTTCAGTTGATTTAAAAAAAAAATAGATAAAAAAGGCCACAAGAAAAACTGGTCACTTAACCATAGGGTTTGCCTTTGTACATAGAAAAATATTACAATTAGGATATGAGTCAGGTTTTACTTAAATGCATGTGGGTGTCAGCAGATTTGCTGGATAATATAGGGCAAAACCCAGAGTTAACAATCAAACATTGCTTTCAGTTATGCATCTGGAAGGAATGACATCCCACCTTCATTTGTTTTGCTTTGTTTTGTTTTGCTCCTTTTACTCTCTAACAGGATCTATCATGATTGCATTTATTTTTCATTTATTTATTATCACGAAAGATGAAAGGGGCCTGCTTTTATGATATTTACTTATGAGAGTGAGTTCCTGACAAGATAGCAAGGGGATGCAGAGGCCCTGGAACACGGATCCACTCTTCTCCCATCAGAAACAAATGTGTCTCTCTTCAATTTGTGCAGCCCACAACACCAGCCAATTAACTTGATGTTGAGTTTTGACTTAAACTTGTGACCCTTCAAGCCATAGAGTCCTATACTACATCTGGCATCACTGTATCAAGTTAGGGTAAAAATAATCTTTACTATTGCTTTTGTGTGTGCATTGCTTCTTTTCCTTGCTTTAAAAAAAAAATTGATGTTTTTAAGACCTACTGAGGTCTTTAGGATTCTTAAAGCTTTCTATATGATATTTGTATGTTTTCCTTTCTTTTGGAGGAAAAAAAGAGCTGGAGCACAATCATTTTTATTGAGTAAAGTTTGCAGTTCATGAAAGGCTTCCTTGCTCCCATGTGTAAGCGCTGACCATTACATCATGTGCCCTGAGGGCTGTGCTATAAAAGAGAAAAGAAGGAGAAATCAGCAAAAATAAAGGAGTCTTCCTGACTTGAATTGAAAAATGTGCTTGTTTTTTGTTAAACACTACAAATTTGCAGGAAGGCTGGCAAGCGTAATAGCATTCTGAGCATATGCTACCTCAAAGGCACAAAGCCCTCAGTTAAAGAAATACGCATGAAATGTACAATTTGATCCCCAAGATTTGTTCAAATAAAATTCTAGTTTCCAAGCTGTGTCATCTACTTTGAAGTTTGCTTAAAAATTCTGTTAAATAGGCTGAATATGCACTGCCCAAAGCAATTTCACTTCGTTCACTTTCATTGTAAATTAATTTGAAAAAATCTTTTTCCAGTGAAAAAAGGTGGATATCTTGAAACAAGGTGAACTGACAATCAAAATAAGCAAAAAAGAAATTGTGGGGATAGCGAATTTGCTCTTTTTTTCCTGTTTTACTCCTATTTTCTAAGAACGCAGCAACATTTGGCTATTGGAGATATTTGGTACGTAAAGTTGTGTATAAAATATATGCTCAGACATTGTAAGTACTATTATAATAGAGGTTCCAGGAGTGTAATGAAGTGCATATGTTCAAAAAGGGCTTCCAGTAGTGTCTGCAATTTAGTGGCTATTAAATGCCCGTGTCATTTTGACCCCATGTAAGTGTCTATTTTTTATTGGGAATAAAGTGAATTCACTATTTATTTGTGGTTTGATCTGCAGAAGAAAACGAAAACAAAACCAAGCTCAACAAGGCCAATTGCTTTGCTATTGTGGTGGTATTTTAATGCATTCTCTTATTCTGTGTGAATATTTTTTTTTGAAAGTACACAGATCTTAAATAGTGTAGCTAGAAAGTTGATATGGTTTAGATTTCAGATGATAAACACTACCAAACGGTGTCATATTAAAATGTAAAAACTATGCATGCATGCCACAGCCTCTGCCTGCTATGAGTTTGGTTGTACGAATGTTTTTTTGACTTCTAAATCACACATTTGCTAAAATGAGCTCTGCTCGATATCAGTTTGCGCACAGGCACAATGTGTCTCAGTCAGATTCATAAAACAGATAACTGAACTAGACTTTGACTTTTGACATCAACAATCTGACTTCAATATTTCTCCACAAAAGGAGACTCCTGACTCTGTGCCGTTTCCTTGTGATGGAGAGCTTTTCAGCTGCTGACAGCACTGAAGATAATAAATGTATTCATTAGCACTGGTGGCTGCGTATCCCCACGTCTTAAGTTTTACAGCTAGTGGCTTTGAAATGCCACCCAGAAACACCTGCAGCACTGCCTTGTCTCTGCAGAACTGCAAAGCCACTGTGAAAAAATATTATTATAAAGTTGTCTGTATATCAGCATTTCTGTGCTAAACAACCTTTTAATTCCCTACCCTCTAATTTTTCTTTGCCTGGAAACACTTGCAGGCACATATTTTAATTTAAGCTGCTCTGTTTGACTCCTCTGATCATCTGGGTTTTCATTGTCATTGCTTCACAATAATTTAATGTCATATATAATGGCATCAAATTGGGGAAAGCCCTAAAAGCTGCCAATCCGAAGTGATCTGAATGTTCCTGCGTACAAGCCTAGATAAGCTTGATTTGTTTGCGCCAACATTATTCATCACATTCTGTGTCTAACTGGGCCTGTGTTCTCTTGCTCTTGCATTTTCAAATCCTCTTTCAACATACACTGAAGCTTCTTAATCAGTGTGTTTTCTATACGACAGTTAACAAAATGGTTGAGAGTACGCCTTTGCGACAAAAAAGAGTATTATGATGATGCTTACCACAGTCCTATCTAAACATTTTTACCATCCTGTTCTTTAACTTGGTTCTTGTTAAACAAATTTCATTTTGTTTGCCGCTAGAAGAGGAGAGTTGGACCACATGTGCAATTCAACATTTGTTTTAGATTTTCATTTAATAATATTACTGAGAGCTAACTACCATTAATGAAAACTTATTTGTGAGTCTCCTCCAAGCCTGATCATATATGTCTTCTTGGGTGGAGAAGAGTTTTATTTTATAGCTAATTAAAAGTTTCTAAAGATGCTGTGGATTTTTTTTGTGCAAATTAAAATTAATTAGAGTTATTAAGGAGCCATGAAAAGAAGGATTTGAGAAATAGTGAGAAATATTATTTAAACCCTAATGGAATTCAGTGAAACCCACAGGTCTATTACAGGCCCCTGATTTGCCAGGATCACTGCAGGGAATCTAACATTAATAAGCACACTGGTAATTAAATCATTTGTTACTTTGTCTGTAATGTTGTAATGTTTCACTGATACTCTGTCAGAGCTCTTTGTGCAGATCAGAGCTAATCAAAGGTAATCAATTTTCAGCATTTGAGAAATCTGTAAATGATTATACATTCATCAGATCATTTAGTGGAGTGCAAGGAAAGTGCAATGCAATTAATCTTCCTGCATGAGGAGGAATTACCACCACAGAATTCAACAGTTATAATTAATTTCATTGTCTTGCTGTGAATTTTGATTGCTTTTCTTTGGACTGTATAGTACAAATGATGATTCATTGCAAAGTATTTGCAAAGCAAACACACCAGTGTGCTATGCAAATTAAAGTAGCTGTATAACAGATAGGTTTCAAACTTCCTATTTACTCAGGGTTGTTGAGTACTAATTTGCCAAATAATAATTGCTTGTTAACTTTATACACTCTTCCCTTGAATGTCAAGATTGGTAACCAACATAAATAGAAAGCACGTGCTATTTTGTATCTTATGGTATGTATGCAAAATACTAGTTAGCTCTTAAACTTGTTCACTTTACCAAATAATTTAAGCATTAAAAGTGGTTATTTACTTCTGAAATAATTTGCTACTTATTTTACTTACACAAAATAGATAGAAGCAATAGATTATGCATAGCAATTTTCTTATATGCACATTACTTTTTCCATTATTGTAGTTATAAATCCTTATGAGACTTTCACTTGAAACATTTGATTTGTTGAATCTATTTGTATCCAGAATGGTGCTTGTTTAAAAAAATATGTGCAATTTTTGGTACATAGTAGGGTGTTGCCAAAACATTCTCCATAATTTACAGACTTTCTATATAATTCCTTTTCAGTTTCCCAATGTTCTGTTCATTTAAATATGTGCCTATAGAAACAGAAACAGATTTAAAACGACCCAAGAGTTCATCTCACATTTTGTGACAAAATGAAATGATTTTTCGAAATGAAATTAAGGTTAATGACAAATAATGAAAAAAAGGAACATCACTTTAATGTTAACTATTTGCCAAAGGACTCCAATCCCTCTGGTAGTTAAAACGTGGAGCACAAATTTTCCCTTCTTTAGATCACTTTGTGAGATCCACTTCTCTAATGTTTTCCCCCAAATTAAACTCTATAAGTCTTAAAATCAGCTCTAATTCTTTCAACTCATAGAGATCCAGGAACATGAAAGCTTGTTTTAATATTTTTTGATCAAGAAGTTTATGTACATGAATCCCGGTTGAAAACCAATATAACATGTTACTTTTCCCTCAGATACAGGCTATGTGTGGTTACTGAGGCCTTTGTTGAATGCACATTGAGGAATAAGTCACTTTTCCTGTATGTTAATTTTTTAACTTGTAGATCAGTTTAAATTAGTTCAAACCATTACTTACGAAAACTAGAGGGTTAATATGTCTTTTCTATTCTGAAAAAACAAAAACCTTGAATGGGTTAACTGACTAAATTAACACATTCCAAATAATGTGCAATTAAAATGTCAAGGTATCTTCACTTAAAATTCATGGTAAGGTAAATAATACTAGGAAATAGACTAATATAATACAAACATATAGTAAACTAATGCTATTTTTTCTGAGAGAATTAAATTATTAAATGGTCTATAAATTCAAAGAAATAGTCAAATAAAAATTGAGGCCCCCAAACCACTATTTAGCTATAAGAATTAATAAAGCAACTATGGGAAAATTCTTTGATAGCGTCAAATCTTTCATAGACTTTAAAATATTTGCCTAAGGTGGAGATGCAATGAAGCCCTCATGCAAGATTTTGGTAAAAGACAAACTAATTCCTTGTTTCTTAACCTTAAATGTACCTTTGTTGTCTATTTTTTCATAGAAACTGTTTCTTTTTAATTTATTCAAATTTCTCCATCTTTATCTTTGCTAGTATCTTCTCTTTTAATGATTTTCCGTTGTTGCTGCCTCATCGACTCCCTTTTTGAGAGTCCTCTCCAGTTCCCATGTTTGATACACCATGCTGATCTCAGGGACTGTAAGTGGCTCAAGCACTACCATGTGCTAAGTATAGTTCAACTAATTTAAAATTATTTGAACTACCAAACTTAGAAAATTCACTTAAGAAAAGTTAGTCCTCTCCATTGATGCCTTCTACCATAATTTCTTAAGGTTGAATCTGCAAATAGTAATCCATTTGATCGTTTTGACTAAATTGACTGATCAGATCATTTGGGAAAAGATAGCCTCTTTGACTTAATAGAGGAAATAGAGATATAAACACAATATAAAACAAAGATGGAAGAAGACAAGTTAAATATACAATGCAGCACGTTTTGTGTGAGAATTGGGCCTTGGAGTGAAAAAGACTTGATTCAAATCCTGGGTCAACTTCTTTAAATTGGTGTGATCTTGGGAAACGTTCCGTACGTAAACTTTCTAAATCTCATCTATAAAATGGGCATAACAATCTGTTTTGCAGGAAATAGTTTTATTGGAAGTGTACATTAACACGATTGGCACACAGCAGGCACTCAAAGAATGAAAGCTGTTGTTAGCACCTATGGAATGAAGAAAAGGAAATGTGTGAGGTGATGGTGAAAATAGTGGGAAAAAAAGCCCCAACTTCTGGGTTTTATATATAGATGTAAATCAGTTTTTCTCTCATATTGGCCTCAGTTACAAAAGTCAGGCAAACAGAAATACAGAATGGTATTGATTGAAGAAATTGAAACACACACTTTGGATTGAGGATATAAGATGTAGATTTCTCCATTCACTGTTTGCAAAAAGTTTTTCTTTTCTTTTCCATTAACACCTTTGAAGTACTTCAAGCTTTTCTTTCTGAATGTTCATCAACTTAGGTCTCTGGGATATCTATTTTTTAAAAAGTTTCTATAAGTTGAATTATTATCTTTTCCTTCATTGGCATTAGGATAGACAAGTTTGAAATGGTAGAAATATTTCAATAATTTCTACTAGCTTGGTCAGCATTTTTTTTAATTAACAGTAATTCAGAAAATTATTTATTAGATTTATCACAAATTTAGTTAAGTGGTAATTTTCTAGATAGGATTGTAAAATCCAAGACATTCAGAAACTCTTAGCGCAGCAGAAGTCAATTTGAAAAATTTAGTCAAGGTCAATATCAAGTTGTCAAAATGCAATCTAAATATTTTTTAAAGCAAAAATCTCTCTAGAAAGATAGATTTTCATGGTAATTTCTCCATAATCCTTGGTTGTCTCTTTTCTGAGCTTCTTCTAAAATTTTCCAATTTGAATATAAATGAAAAATCTTTGTAAGTGAAAAATAAACTCAAGGATAGCTTTCTAAGATGGAAAAATCTAGGTTTTATTTTAATTTTAATAACTGCAAATACAAAAAAAATCCCCTAACTGTCATTTAATTAAAAATATGATGAGACTTCATGTTTCCTCTAGTGCAAGATTCAGGGAAACCTTTTATGATTCCGTAATTATCTTCATTAACAAAATATATTTGATGAATATTTGCTTCCACTGGTAATTTCCATAATTCATCTACTAGCTAACAATTGCTTTTTCCTATTATTTTAATTCAGAAAGTCTAATTTTATTTTGTTGGCTTTGAGGAATTCCTAATTCTAATAATTAATAAAATGCAGTTGGGGAATGAACCATATATGTTTTTGACAGATTTTGCAAGTGTTGTTCTGTTCTTTTAAAGCACTAGTCTTTGAAATTTTTCTTTGATATAAGATGGAGAGCAATATAAATAATCTATCTGATTTAAAGGATATGAAAAATAAGAAAAAAGAAAACTTGATAGGTTCTTGCAATATCATAATTTATGTGAAACATGAAAAAAACATGCATACATAACACCTTTCCTGTCTGGCTTCATCTGTATTCATTTGTTGTCAAAACAGGTTTCCATATTTAACTGCTTTTTTTGATTATGCCTTTTCCTTTATTTCGTGGAATGATATGTTATTATCTCTGAAGTGTAGATTTCTGCCAAGTTCTATGCACTTCAGTGTTAAGAGTATGGCCCACAACTCTGGGAATCTTTGTTGAAGCTGTAGAAATAAAATGAATAGTATAAAAGCTTGATGGCATCTGTGGATAGGAAACTCATTAAAGGCCCCAGCCCTCTGTTTTATTTCTAACCACATTTTCCCTGTGGGATTTCAATGTCTTGCAGGATGAAACCAGCAGGACTCATTACTGACAAAACAATGTTTAGAGTCCTTTCGTGGTGCTGGAATGCTTCTGCCAGTCAGGTAAAGAACCTAGGCCTTTATCCTTTTGGGGACAATGCCGGCCAGCTCACAAACTGCTTGGAAAAGTCATGCCTTTGAATGTAACTGCAGGTGTTGCTCCCCAAAGGCTGTTGGTTGCTACCCTTCTATGCAATGTACAATGGGATAATAGAAAATTCACTTTGGAATTCAAACAAAGTCTTAGAGAAATGGAAATAATAGGAACACAATTTTGAGACTTTCTTAGTTTTTCCCACGAACTATGGACCATGACTAATACCCTCAGGGCAAAAAACATCCCTTTGCCTTTAAGGGATGTGTACAATTCAATGTTTCAGATAAATAAGTTTCATGACCTCACCAATTTTGTGGCTTCCATTCATTTACTAGAAAATAAGTTTAAACAACAGAAGAAAGCCATGTTATGGATAGAACGTTAAGACACTCAATCTAATGAAAGATCAATGCATTTGAATATAAAGTATAACCAATATTTTATTTCTTCTAAAAGAAATCAGTGCTTTAACTGGATTCCCTAAATCAAATTAGTATAGTTCTGACTGAATTGCCTGTCTCTCTTTGGCAATGTGGCTGGTGGCATTTTGGAAATATTCTTAGAACTTGTAAAATTCCTCCAAGAATAATAAGGACCTTGCCATTGTGGAATCAAAGAGATTCAATCACTTAAAGTAGTACTATAGGCTTGTCAAGTGGAATTGCTTTTACAGATTTGCTGAATAACTCATCCATAATGGCTGAAAATTTCAGCCATTTTGTTAAAACACCCAAGGCAGAAGAGATTAGTGCGCGCCATAGAATAGCATATGTATAATCAGGAAGAAGTTTAGTCCACGTCTGCACCGTGAAGTACCATTTAAACATCCCAAGCTCCAGTCATTACATTATGGAAAACAATGTGAGCTATCTAAAAAATGAAGTGTGGCTTGCCCTTCGCTAGCTGATGAGACTTCAATAGCATTTAAGCTTGGTGAAACGTATTTCTAAACAAGTCGCTATCTTTACAGCATATCTTTACAGATGAGAAGGTCATGCAGAATTTGACTGGAGGGAATTTAAAAAACAGTTAAATATGGCAACTATAGAGAAGAAGTTAAACAGTGAGAAAGTGCTAACCTAGTTGTTGAAGAATTAATATCAATTATATTCCTATTAATAATAATAGGATAAGCTGACAACAAACATCTGGGTTGTTAAAACGAGAAACCATTCAGCTCTTCCCTGTTAAACACATTTTTGACAATGGAGACATGTATGTTATTTGTCAATGGGTAAGTTTCAAATTGCAGACTCCTGGTATTTATTTTTTATAATTTTATCTTAATTCTGAAAAAGAAATCAGGAACTAAATTGCCATTTTAAAGATTGTCCCTTGAGCCTCTTCCGCTTTGCAGAAGCTGTTGTGAAAGTTGGTTCTGGGGGGAAAAAAGCGTCTTTTTAAATGTCAAACTCACCTCTCATTTTCTGCGTGAAAAATGTCACAAATACTATACTTGATTTTGTACAGTCAAAGGCTCAAATAGATTTCATGGAGAATAATTTTTTTTTCCTCCACTTATACTTTGAATTTTGAATTTTGGGGGCTATATTTAGCTTGAGTTATATATGGCATTTAATAGAATAAAAACATGTATATAAAAGTCATCTTCAGCTTGAATTTAAATTCATCTGCTTGTTACCTTGTTTAAACAATAAAAAGGGAAAATATTCCCCAGGAAAGATGCTTAAATACCAGTATGTAAACAATGATGTCACCTTGTAATTTGAAGGAAATATTAATGGAAAGAGAGCAGATGAGTATCGGAATATATTATGAATAGAGTAAATGCAACAGAAGGGTATTTTCTACCAAAAGAAAGGTGGTAAGAAATTTAATAGTATAATTTATAGTCTCAGTAAAGTTAATGCATTTGGAATAAGATATACGACAGTCATTTAGCTTCTCTGTTCCAAGAATCTTGAATCTATGCACATGTAGATTGAAAAGTTGAGTCAGAAGGATTATAACTCAATCTACAATATCTTTTGTTTTTCGCTGTCTGCATAACTTTTGCCAGAGGTCATGCAATAGGTCAGCTGCATGCTCAGACATGCAAACTTTAATTCCAGCATTCTTTCTATCACACTTTCTCCAAAGCAAAGTTGTCTACATAGAAAGGATCAGAAAATTTCTCTTGCACACAAAGCTATTTGGAAAAAAAAGAATCAACTAATTAACCCATCTAATGAGTCATTCAATAGTAAAAGCAGGATTTACGTGACATGTTCCAAATATGCCAGCAATTGCTGCCTCTTCTTCCAAATCATATTGAGTCTTTCGCTACCAAGCTTTCCTATTCTAGTTAGCTGTGCTTAGGGTTTGAGTGTAGGCCAATAAATAACAACTTCTCTTTCTCTCCTAAGTTTAGAACCAATTAAAAGATAGGTATTCGAGGCAGCTGGATGGAGCTCAAAATGTCAGCTTTATTACTGGTAAATGGTGGAAAATGGGACCTGACTAACAGATGAACCACTCAAAACATCTGTCTGTCAATAAAGCTCCCAGCCTGCTCCTGCCGGGCTGGGTCTCTTGACTAGCAGGAGTGTGGACCTAGACTCTTCCCGGGGGCAGACAGACCTGAAGGAGAAAAAGCTTTCAGACAAAGCTGAGCCTTATCCTGAGTGCACCTTCAGAGAAATTGCTCCCCTTCTCCTGGGACTGAGGGTGAAGGCTGCATGGGTCCTCTTAAACCCTTCTCCTCCTTGGAAATAGAGGGGACATTTCCTCTACTCTAAGGAGACAAGAGGAGTGGGGAACAACTGTTAGATGAGACTTTTCCTTGTGCTACTGAATTGAAAACTCTCCTCCGTCCTGTGTACCCATATGCTTCCTTCCTCTACTCCAACTTGATTTCTCTAGTGTCTGCTCTTTTTCCTTCCACATGTGTGTTTCTGTTTAGCTTGCCTAGATTATTTTATCTTATAAGCATTTGTGGACTAGAGATGAGGACTTTATTTTTTCATCCACATATTTTCGTGTAGCTTCCTATACCTCAGCTCATGGTTCAGTTTTCTGTATGAGAATGTCCAGGTCAGGTACCTGGGTGAAAGAGGTACAATAACAATGATAAAACCAATAAATTTTATTTTGAAGGGGCTAGAGGAGATCGGTGCTCATACTTATATCTTAATAAATCATAACATGCCTCTCCCTCATTCTCAGATTTTTGCAAGCTCTTCCCAGTTTCTATTCTCACTGGCGAGTGATCTTTTCCTACCAGTCAAATAAATCAGTTGATTTAGGAAGTAAACTTATTTGAGAAGGATGTGGATCCCTACTACTTAAAATATTTTTTTTCATTAGCTCAAACCAGTGCCTGCCATTACCAACAGGCGCTGAGAAAAACTGATTTCTGTTTCCCATACATAAGAGAACCTGTTACTGTTACTGAATGCACGGTCCTGGGGCTACCAGCATCAGAATCATGGGGGAGCTCTTAGAAATACGGAATCTTGGGTGCCATTCCAGACCTCCTGACCCAGAACCTGCACTTTCGCAGGTGATTTAAGGGCATGTTAACTTTCGAGAAGCACTGGTTTGGCAAATTATTACCTTCTCACAAGTGGTCAGTTTCTTGGGGAGGCTAAGCTCTAGCTCCATTGAGGCTCTTGGTACTCACGCTATTTTTGGAGACGTGGAGTGGAGGAGTGGTGGGGCCGCATTGCTCTGTTCTCAGGGTTTCCAGGAGCGTCTTAGTCCAGCAGCTGGACTGTGTGTGGCTAGGCACGGCCCTGCACAAGATTCCATGACCATGAGCTGCACCAGGGCATTATTCAAATAATATGAACTGTGGACTCAGACGTGGGTTTGAGTCCCAGATTTGCCACTTACCAAGACTATGAGCTTGCCATGTTACTCGGCCTCTCTCAGCCTCATATTCTTGTATGTGAAAATAGGAAAATGATACTGGCATTTAGATTTGTTGTGAAGATTACATTAAGAACTCTGTGGTAAGTTCATGACATACAATAGGGAAATAATACATTTCAGTTCCTTTCCCCTTCATTTCCTACGAGTGGAAGATGGCCCTACTTGTTTTAACAGCCTCAGCTTTGGCATCTTGATTCTACACTAGCCAGTATGGGAGATGTGGAGGGAGACAGGTTTGCTCTTTTCTACACGAGGCCATCGCCCTTCGTGGCTGGGCAGTGATTGTCATATTCTGTTCTTCTGCTGTTGCACTGCAAATACCTCTTGTGCGCTGACCACTGACTGTTCTGACAACAACCCCATGATCTGGGAACTATTATTATACCCATTTTCACAGGTGATAAAGAGGTGCAACAAAGTTATGGAACCTACCCAAGGTCACCCCACTTCTAAGAGTTCAAGTTGAGATTCAAACCCTGAGCTCTTCTTCTAGAACCTTCGTTAACAACCAGGTTAGACATGGAATTGGAAAGATTCAGTCACTTTCTTTCATGTGGTTTCTGTTGTGACCGAGGATGTGTATTTTCAGGTTGAGAATGGAAAATCTGTGAGGAAACACAGAAGCACACGTAGGAGAAGACAAACCTTAGCTCTTGACCTCATTTTTCTAGGTAAGAGTCACAACCTTCTGCCTAGCAGTAACAATTCCTCGACTCTGCAAAGTTAAGTCACTTCATAGTTCCAGTTCTCTTGGGAAGTAACCAACTCCATGCAACTCTTTAAAGTTTGCATAGCATACTGTAAAGACCTCTGGCTCAATAATCAGTGGTTGTGAAGGAGAAGAGGGGCCACTGACTCCCTGTCTTTCCTTTGTGGTCAACAAGAGGCTGTAACCAATGTCTGTTTACCTCTACGTGGAGAACAAAAATGAATGTAAGCTCAACTCCCCTTTTCTTTTTCTTTTTTTGTGCTGAGGAAGATTCACCCTGAGCTAACACTTGTGCCAATATTCCTCTATTTTGTGTTTGGGTCCCCACCACAGCATGGCCACCAACAAGTGGTGTAGGTCCATGCCGGGGAAGCAAACCCAGGCTGACAAAGTAGAGCCCTCTAAACTTAACCACTAGGCCACAGGGCTGGCCCCTCAACTTCCTTTTTTATCCTCTTTATTAAGACTATTACTATTTTCAAATTTTATTATAGATAGAACATTTATGATTTATAATATATTTTTAATGTCTTAAAAGTTTCAAAACTGCACCTAAGGTGATATCATTTTAAAGGAAATCTAAAATTCTGAATACTTTTATTACTGTCATTCATTCAACAAATTTCTATTGTGCACATCCCTAGATATGGAGCTTTGTTGTAGGCACTGAGGACACAGCACTCAACAGGACAGACAAGATGCCTACTTTCACAGAGCCTGTATTCTACTTGAAGGAGACAGAACTCATGCTCTAGAGGTAAAGTCTTTGATGTCCCATTTCATCAATCTTGATCGCTTTTAGCTAATGATGAGAAAAAAGGCATAGAATGTTTAATTTGGTGAAATGTACCCAATAGTTTTTAACTACATGAATAAAAAAATTAGTAATAGTCTTTACGGGATGAAACCTAACATATTTTGATAGGTATATGTCTTAGCATAAGCAGGTTCTGTCTCAGAAAACGTTGAATGATGGTAGTAATTTAAATTAACGATGTCATTTGCAACTGTATGTAAGGTGAATCAGTTAATATCTAAACATATGAACTTGAGTTTCTAGAAAAATGTCAAATCATGTCCAGAAAATATTGTAAAAAACACGAAAACATCTACTTAGCAATCCGTCTAACTATCTACATACATAATACCTAGTAAGTTTACTATTTTTCTTGCCAAATGCTATTACTTAATTGATCAAGTGAACACTTTAACCACCTATACTTCAGACACAACACTTTGAAGAGAAACGTGCCTTGGAATTTTCCAAGTCATTGTTATTCTGTGGAAGGGTAGTATTGCACATTGCCTGAAGAAGGTGCTCATAGTTTTACTTCTCATCCAAGACTCTTAAATTTTCTATTTTAAACATTTCTTTTCCTCCATTCCTGACATTTGAATTCATCACTCACGTCTGTGACATGTTTTCATATTATCATTAATACCGATGTCAGTACCAAACAGTAATAAGGGTGCAAACATCTGTTGTTTACTCTGAAATGATTAGCTTCCATATATAATAATAAAACTTTACCCTATTGCAATAATGTTTAAAAAAGAACCTTGCAAACATTTTGGACTCTGGTGATACCTTTAAAAAGGCAGCGGAAAATCAGCTATATAAAGTTGGCCTGCGAGTTGTGTAATCCCAGTAAAATCCAGGATCAGTGGGAATAAAACTCATTTCAGATAAAGTTAGCATTAAGGACAGTCTATTTAATATACGCCTAGGCCTGCTTGGTGTTTAACTTCACTCTGGCTCGGAAACCATCCAACAAAGTGGTAAATTACCTGGACTCCTGGAGAGGAAGGCTTATCATTTTACTGTCCTTTTCAACGTTGGCTGGTTGTTTCTTTGGTGATAGTTAAGGACAAGACACAGTTGGTTGATAATACTGCTGACTTTCAGCTGAAATGGAAACATCTGCAGGAATCACGTTTCTTTGCCTGCCTAACCTTTATTCCGCCTTTGAAATTCTGCTCAGGCATCATTTTCTGCAGCAAGCCTTCCCTAAATCCCCAGGTTAGGCTAAATGTTCTTCCTCGAACCTCACAGCAGCCAGCAGATACCCCTAAGTCAGCACTCATCATGGTATTATATTTGAATCATCTCGTATCTGAAAATCTTCCCTATTAGACTGTCTGCAGAAAACCAGCCTTACTCATCTTTGTATCGCAGGTAACTGATGTAGCAATATATTATGCCTGATCATGGATAAGGGGTCAGAAGTTGGACAAAATGATGAGTTAGAACATTGCCTCAGTGCTAGGTAGGCTCAGGATGAACAAGATATTTCTTTCCTTTATGGTATAATCATCTAATAATCTAGACATAAATACATACTGCTGTGGAATTATGCACAACTTGCAATGGGAAAAAAGAGGGAAAAATAATCAACTTGAGGGAAAAGGAATGCTAGGGAAGTCTTTTGGAAGATTTAATGTGGGAATTAAGTATTGAAAGATGCACAGGTACTCACTGATTCATTGATTGCCTCAAGAGTGAGGAAGGAGGGGGCTGGCCCCGTGTGGTTAAGTTTGTGCACTCCGCTGCAGGCGGCCCAGTGTTTCGTTGGTTCGAATCCTGGGCGCGGACATGGCACTGCTCATCAGACCACGCTGAGGCAGCGTCCCTCATGCCACAGCTAGAAGGACCCACAACCAAGAATATACAACTATGTACCGGGGGGCTTTGGGGAGAAAAAGGGAAAAAATAAAATCTTTAAAAAAAAAAAAGAGTAAGGAAGGAAGACAACTTTGGGGGAACTACAAAGAATTAAATGTGTCTTGAGTTTAAGATTTTAGGGGTGGAAGATGGTGCTGGAAAAGCAGACAGGAGTTAGGACAGGATGGATGTAATTTGCAATGCCAAGTACATAGTTTTTTAACCTGCAAAATGAGGAGCCATTGAAAGATTTTAAGCAGAGGAGTGACATAGTAAGATTTATATTTAAGAGTGATAATCCACAGTAGCATGATGGAAGAGGAATTATTGGGGGGCACAAACTATATCAAGGAAACAGTGAGGAGAGTATTAAGCCAGAACTAAGGGAGGGGAGTCAGGGATAAGTTAGAGATATAGGTGACATCAAGAGGATTTAGTGAATTAAGGACGAGGGGTCTGGCAAGGTGGATTTAATTTCTGGGTTGACCCATGGGAGTATGAAGGTGGTATTCACTGAGAAAAGCAGTACACGAGGATAAGGATGTGAGCCTAGTTTTGGACAAAGTGTGTTTGGGGAGCCTGGCTGACAAGGAAGAGGTCCAACAGACAGTTAGATCTGTGGGTCTGGAGTCCAAGACCGAGGTCTGTGGTAGTGATACAGATTTGGAATTTGTCCCGCTGGTTGAAGCTGTGGATGTTTTAGTGGACACTGATATTTTTCACACAGATCCCCTGGGATCCCTTTTGTGTATCCTAGCCAGCATCTACCCCCAGCTTTCTTATGGTTTTCTATCTAGTGGCCTGACTCTGGAGGGCTACCCTGCGGTAATGCGGCTGCTTTGTCAGCAGGCTGGGAGAGCTGGAGGTGCTTGATTGTTTCTGTCCCCAGGGGCAGACCTTAGCCAATGAGCAAGTGGTACAGGAGTACAAAATCCCAGCTCCCTTGCTTCCAGTTGGTGCAAACCGTAAGGTGTAATTTGCCCTCCAGGACTTTGCCCCAAACTGCACCTTTGCTTGGTTGGTCCCCTTTCGCTGTCTAGCTTCCCCACTCTCTTACTAGTCTCCCTGGGAAGCACCTCTTTAATAAATCACTTGCACACAAATTATCATCTCAGGGTCTATTTCTGGGCATGTCTACCTAAGACATGTTGTGAATAAGACCACACAAGTAAAGTATTTAAAACGAAAAGGAAAAACATCCCAGGAAGGAACCCAGGGGAATATTACCAGTTAAGAGGTGGCTGTGAGATCCATTCTCTAGATCCCGCGAATATGGACAGGGCCATCTTCTGGGTTGAAAACTGTCCTCTAGGCCAGGTGGGTGGTTCCTCACCCCTTGCTCTCTCTTTGGTGGGATGAAATTCCTGCTGCTGCTAAATGTGAAGAGATGAGGGATTGTCTGATGAAGTGTCACAATGACACTGTTAGCAAGGATGCTGATAAAGCATATCTTGGCTCTAATAGGGAAATGGGCCCTGGACTAGGCCAAGTGAATATTACGCATTTGCTTATTAGGGAAGAACGAAAATATAATACTTCACGTATGGGGAGGAGCTGTTGTTTTCTCCCTTTTCACTCAGTGTTATGTGGTGACATTATTCTATGCAAATAAGTGTAGATTCACATCATTATTTTTAATTACTGCATTGCATATGTTATATATATGAGTTATAGTTTAAATCAATAAGTAGTGTTTCATTCATGGATGCCTTGGTTTTTTCCATGCCTTTCTTATTATGAGTGATGCTGTGATGAACACCCAGGATACCTCTCTTCTTTTGTATAGCTGCGTATCTTCTCAGGGAAATTTTCTTTAAGTGAGATTTGTTGGTTAAAGGGTCTATGTGTTATACATTTTGACATGGGTCCTTTGAATGTTTTTTTATTAAATTGGTATAGCGTATTCATATGTATAATTTATAATTTTATTTTCTCATGATTCAACATCATCTCTGTTGTAAGCTCGCATTTCCACTTGATAACAGAAAATGTTGTCTAGTCAATTTCAGGTTAAATCAGTTCAATAAACTAAGTTTACATTTAGTTAATGCAGGTTAAAAATTCAGCCATGTGGAGGTTTAAATTTTCTTCTCTCGTTCTGTCTCATCATATTGTCTCCAGGGTCAGCTCTAAGTTCTAGGACCCCCATGCAACTGCCACCAGGGTTAGAGAGGGGGGACTATTTCCTGCTCTGGCTCTGAATTTGTTCTGCACTGGCATTTTCCTCAGATGGGACTTATCAAGCCTGTCCATTGATGCAAGTGACGTCCAGCGTTTCTTAAATGATGACTACACTGTGGTTTTAATTGAAACCTGTTTAGATCTTTGGTCCAAGTGATTTCTCTGAGATGCAGCCATGTCGTCCTCAGGTTTCTAGTTGGAACAGGAATCAACTCTCATCCTGTCCGTATGACCCCTGAACCGCGGCTGGCTCTCTATCTTAGCCCATCTTCACATCCCACTTTGCCCATGGGAACTTTGGATTCTCTGCCACACCAATTGAGGAAGACAAACAACTGTAGGAAAGGTGGGAAGTCTAACAATTTCCCCCTTTTGGACCTTTTTGGTTAATCTTCCTGAGAAAAGAGGTAAGGTCACTAGATAATTCTGAAGAGAATGCACTTGAGGTTGAGGAGAGTGGTTAAGTTTTGAAAGTGCAGCTGAGAAGAAAAAGTGGACTATGGCGTAGAAATATCAGGCAGTATTCCAAGTCCAATGTAAGTTCCAGATCATAAATTTCTAGTGGAAAAGACTGAGCAAATTTGTGACATTTTCTCCATCGTAAAACCATATCAACCGCAGTGATAGTGAGAGGTTGAAGTCTGGGAGAAAATGGAGGGATGTGGGACTGGAAGCTTGAGGATGTTGGCAAATTGTGGGAGTAAAACAATAAATGAGCTGGACAGGTGGCATGTTATGGTTAGGGAAGAAGGTAATGGATTTTAATAGTTTAAAGGTAGAAAGTATTTGGGTGATGAAGCATTTTTGGAGGGGAGGTGGGAGTAAAGAAATGAAACTCACTAAACTGAAGAAGCCAAATCACTGTGAGACTGGGGTTTTGTATGGAAATTGAAGCTAGTTCGAAGGAAGGTTGAACTTGGGGTGAAGAGGAAGACAGAAAGTCAGGTTCTGAAGTGTTTAAAACATGTAGAGAGGTGATGAGGAGTTAAGTGGAATGGAACTAAAATATGTGAGGGACAATAGCAAGAAGTAAAACATGATCTATAAGGGGGCAAAAGCCCGAAAGGAGGAAAGATTTGATATGAAGGAGGAAGATAATGGTCTGGAAGTGAAAACCAGGAAATTGGAATACTAATCAATCCTTCCATTCCATTTCTCCAACTCCAGACATATGAGGCATAGAGAAGGATGAGAAGACCTATTTTCAGGGGCTGGCCAGATTTCAGTCAGGACAAAGAAGCAGAAGTGGTCCATTTGACAGCTGACTGAGAGAGCGGGAAGAGCAAAGCGATAAGAAAGTGAGAGTATGGGAAAGAGTGAAAGACTAGTGGGGCTTGCAGTTGGGATGTAGGCAAAGCAGACAGGATTGGGAGAGAAAGCTGATTGACTGCTCTTAACATTCTGAGAGAACTTTCACATACAGCTGTTTGCTGTCGCCTAAGGTCTCAGGAGTTGTAAGCTTCTTCGTTTCTTCTCTGCGGCCCAGTCAGCAGAGGGTAACTTGGCTTGAGGTTCCAAACAGAATGTTGATTAAAATACTTTTTGAGGATTTAATCCAGAGTTGGGTGTTGGGAGCAAGTGTGAATATGCTTAATGTGTCAAATAAAAGTAGAAGTCGCTTGTGGGACAAAGTGGTTGAAATTCTAATGTCAACCTAGGCAAAACCTAGCCAAAAGTTGGTGAGTTTCTTGGGTTGTGTGATCTAATTAGCAAAAACATTATTAAAGGCTTTGAAAGTCATCTTTCCCAAAGCAGATGCTAATAGCAGCAAAAGAGGCAGTCTCTTTCATCTAGAATCTGAGGAGTATAAGAGACGGTGAGGTGAACGCTGTGAAAAAGTCACAGTTAAATATGATTAACTCTATTTATATTCTGTCATCTTTAATTCTTACCTTTTAGTTATAATAACAAAGCTGAACTCGAAATCTCATTAGAAAAGAGATAAAAAAATAATAAATAATTAAAAAAATAAAAGACAGCATGCTTGTTATTTTCTTGCTATCATTCTCACTTCTTCAAGAGAGTGGCAATAGCATCAGGCAAGCATAGGCGCTGTGGCATGTTACTGTCCTATCCATCGAGGCCACAGCTAAAGCTCCCAGACTCGAGTTGGGTCCTGGCTTTGTATTTCTGTTCTGTCTTCAATCAGTCATTTCCTGTTTGGTGTGAGTTAACAGTTCCTCTGGTGGATTTTTTTCCTCTGAGTCATCTTACTTGATAATGTCAGCCATGGGCTCACTGGCACATGTTGTATTGTCAATCTGTGATTCTCACTTTGGGCCATTTCTGTTGCTTGTGTCTCTTCTACTTGCAATTTCCCTTTGGTTGCCATCCCCTATTTTAGGAGAACTCCATCCACGTGCAGAGAAATATTATAGGTTAATCTCAGCAGGATGTGTGAGAAAGAGACCTTGGAAACAGGATGAAACTTGGAGTGTCATAATTCTATTTGCAGAGACTTGATCCTTGCTTACATGGACCGATCACAGTTGCTGAAAAAAAATAACTCTGTGATATTTTCATGGATTCAGCCATATGGCACCGCCCTACCTGAACCATCATTCTGTTTTCCCTTGCAGACACTGAGGAACGCAATATGGACATCCCGTCTGACTGCACAGTATACAAACTCTTTACCTAATGTTGCAGATGGGTTTCGTATATCCAAGGGGCTGTTTATTAATGTGGATATTTTTTTTTCTCGCTTATTTACATATTGCTCAGAAGCCTGCCTACAACATGGAAATGATTTGCATGCATCTCATTTCTTAGGAGTAAAGCACACTCCTACACAATGGGGGCACATCATTTCACAGAAAGGCAAGTCATTTTGGGGTCTCCATTTCCATGTTTTGTGGGGGCAGTGCCATAAAAGTGCTCTCTACAAAAAGCACTTTCTGCAATTTACTTGGGGTTTTGAGCCAATATAAAGAGGTGCTTAAACGCTTGGAATTAGTAGGGTGTGGTAGAGAAGCCCGACCCTGGGGGGGGGGTTTGGTAGAAGGAGTGTGGGCCTTGGAATAAGACAGACTAAAGACATATTCCTGGATTTGCTATTTACCACCTATGCAGGCTTGGAAAATATTTAAACTGTATCAGCCTGGTTTTTCATCTATAAACAGGAAAAATAATATATATCATGTAAAGTTGTAAGGATTGGACACTGTGTATGTATGAGCTAAAAATGGTTGGAAATGACATTATTAAAAATAGTGTTAAGATAATTTAGGAATTATTATTATCTCTGTTTTCTCGGGACAAGAGTATTGATACTTCCAGGAAGTAAAGATAATTGTTTTTAATTATTTGTCTCTACCCTACAAGAGTTCTTGAAGTCTATATTCCCAGTCCCTATGGAAGTGCCTGGCAAGCAGTAAATACTCAATCCATCTAATTAACTATAAAATTGAATCGTTCATATGAAAAACATTTAATGTGCTTAAATAGATATTCATATTTAGGGAGATAAAATCAAAATTTTATAGACGATCCCTGGATAATTTTCTGGATAAACTTATGGAAAAGAAATCAAAGATGAAAAGAGATGCAGGTTTCTTTTTCACTCTTCACTTGCCTCAAACTCTTTGGGTTTAGAAGTGGAAACCTGACACTTGGAGAACAAAAAAAGAATAGGAACATCATTCAAGTGACTTTCTTCATTTTTATAGACTGCCTTCTTTTAATAGAATGCTAGCCTGCCTGAGAGCACAGATCTTGTCTTATTTTCTGCTAAAAACCTGCCCAGTGCCTAAAACAGTGTCTTGAATATAGTAGTTGCTCAACAGTTTCTGAATAGATTTCCATCTCTTTGTATCTAATACCTAGAGAGAAGTTTAAAATAACCACACATTTTTCTTCCTCTTTATCCCCAGAATTATGAAGCCCACCGTACTTACATTCAGGATGCTTTATTTTTCGAATTCCGGTATTTATTTTTATTTTTAACAAAAATATTTCTTCTTTAACTATTAATTTCTACTTCTACCCTTTGGTTAAATGGTTATCCAAATAATTTACCCTGCCTACTTAACTTTGTTTCAACCAAAATTTCAAAATTTGGCTATCCATAGCAATCAAATTAAAGTCCCCTATTTGTTTTGTCTGTATAGACTCACCTATGGTTTCTGTTTAGCATGGACACCTAAGCTAGGACAGCAAGATTTGTGGGAAAAAAATGTATATTAATTATTTTCTCGGGGTTTAATTTTTTTTGTTTCTATCACATAAAACTTCCAGATGGATAGCAGATCATAGAATCACATTTTCCTGCTATCTTATGGCACATTGAAACACTTGATCTGCAAGGGAACACAAAGATCTAACCACGTAACTGGCAACAGCATGACCGGGTATATACCTTATGCCTGGATCCTCTAATTTGCACATTTTTTCTGACACGTTTAGAAAGTCTGAATCCTTCAATTCATGTTCACTTCGAAGTTAGTGAAATTTTAAAATATACCAACTCTACTAGGAGTCAGATGCGAACCAATAAGCAAAATCATAGATTGTTCCCAGAGCCAATTAATACCTCTTATTGGAACTGGAGTAAGAGTCAACATCAACTGAATTTCTTGCTCTTCTTAAGGTCTTCTTACAGTAAATTTTCCGATAAGCATAGCTGGCCACAAAATGAGATGTCACACACACTAGGAGGGACTTAGCAATGGAGCAGAAAGGTGGATTCCAGGTCCCTCAGCCCATTGTTTTGGTTGCATGACTTTGGACAAGCTGTTTAAACTTCGGGCCGCTGATTCCTCATGGAAAGAAGGAACGGTTTCAGTAAGATCATTTTGAGACCATTTATAGCTCTAAAATTTTTACAATCTACAAACCAGATAGGTCAACCCTAAATTATTGAAAAATCGATACATAGCTATGTGAAACGAAACAAGTCTCTATCACAGCCAGCCCTTTAAATAATAGCAGACTTTAGCCTTGCTTACATTTATATGACAAAATACCATGTCAGCGGCAGCTCTGTCTTAGTGATATCATTCATCAGGAATACACTTTAAAACATTTGAGTGGTTCAAGGGATCTCTCAGAATTTGTCTTTTACAATTCGAGGAAAAATAAACTCTGAGAAAATTAGGCTCCAAGGTCTGGGTTAGCGTGCTCTGGAAAATATTAAACACTAAAAATCCAAGCACTGGCAAATATAGTAGTAATTTATGGATCATGCTAGAGCTCAGGCGTGTGTGTGGCTTATCTCTATATTCTAACATGTTGACAACAGGGCAATAATGATGTTTAATTCAAACAATCTTTTTATGGCAGGCAGAATGTGAGAAATATTTTTGATATATTCATCATGTTTTTGTGTTCCAGGATCATCTTGCAAAAGATGCCTTGAATCCTTCCTGAATGCGTGGTCCTTCGATTTGAACTGATAGAATATTATGACTTCCTTTGTCTTCTGTTTTGTGATTTTGCCAGTAGTTGAAAGAAGGAGAACAATAGAGTGTACATGAATAGAATTGAGCATTAGAGAAGGTGTAAAGATACTGAAAGCTGACAAAAAAGAAACACTAATGAACGGGAAAAAAAAAAATTGCTTCCATTTCTCAAGATAGGGATTTTTATATCTATATCTCTGTATCTTTTGTTTTCCTTTAAAAAAGGACAAATAGTTTATTCAAAGGGAATTAATTTCTTTACTAATAGCTATATACAATTTACTTCAACTCAAATGGAGTTTATGTAATAGATACTTAAAAGACAAAGATAAAAATGATACTGATCTTTGTGGGGAAAAGGTCCCACATAAAAATAATGGGACCTCAAATACATGTGTTAAAACTGTTTATTGATTTAAATGTGATCCCTGCTCCAATCCTTATCATTAGCAGAAAGTCAATTGCTACTTCAAAATGATCTTGCATAACATACAAGCAGTTCATTCTAGAAATCCAGGCACTGTTGTTTACAGGGACTTTGAGTCTGTCTTAGAAGCCCTCCCCAAAGGCCTTTGCTCACTTTCCTTGAGCATCATGTTGCGTCCTGCTCTGTCGACTGGGAAGTCATTTCCTTTCCCTTGGGCTCTCTATGCTGCCCATTTCCTCAAATGATGTACTCCTTTCTCCAGAATTGATGCTCCAGACTCTTCTCCCTCAGTCAATCCAGTAGTCTGGATATTTTAATGTATACTGAAGTGTGAGTAGATTTAGCTCCAGTGTAATTTGCATGTTTTAATGTTACATTTCAATGGAATGGGATCCCTGATTTGTGGGTTTATGGGACTCCCACTTTCACTTCCTGTTTATTCTCTGCCTTAGACTTCTCATCCTGCCAATAAAAGACCTCATTTGGTTACTTCGAATTTTCATGTTGGTTGAAAAATAGATAATTCCTTTACAAAAAACTATTTTGTGGGGAAAACATTCTATGCTTTTCCCCTAGTCTACATGGCCCCCGAATTCATACTTAGATTTTTCTTCTCTGCCATTACACTAGATCCCACAGTTAATGGGTCCTCGGTGAGGGCACTTTAGTTACTCATTCCCAGGTACAGTGAGTCAATAGACTTCACCTGCCAAATAGAACAATACCCGCTCACCTGCGTTGTGCGGGGTCTCTGTAGGCACTTCCAAAGGAGGCGAGGGAACTTCTTTCTTTCTGCTCCACTTGCACATTTTTTCCCCTAGTCTGCCTCCAGGTCTCTCTCACTTCGATATAGGAATGACACACCTGTCCTCAGCTGTTGTGTTCCACAGTGTCTCAGAGGCCACTTGGGGTAGTTGGTAGCTGTCTCTACTTCTGATCTTTGGTAGTAGAGTTTGTTTCCATCCAGCAAGGAAACAACTTCCCTGTTAGTGTCCAGATTCTTAGTGGTGGTGGTCCCATGGCCATGAGACCAGGTCCCGACAGACAGAGTTTTTAGCTTTACTGAACCAATGCTCTCTTTCTGGAACTCCATCCCCTGGGTGGAGTGCTTGAATTTGCCTGACAAAGCCAGTTTTGAGCCTTACTCATGATGCTTTTTCTCTTAGGAGACGCTTCATTTCTCTCTGTGGTCTGGTTTCTATTTTCACTCTTTTTTAGTCTATAAGACATATTAGTATATGTTTGGACTCCTATTGAAGACCTGGTTCAAGTTCTTACCCACGATGTTCACACACGGCATACAAATCAGAGGATGTGGCTGTTGACCTCCGCTTAAGTTTCTGTAAACAGATAAGGAGGCTTTGTCTTACCAGTGTCAGCTCTGGCCCAAATAAATCATCTTACACCACATTTCTTCATTTGGTCAGACTAATTTATTTATTCAGAGTACAGGAGGGAGAAAGATCTCTCTCTTCACTGCTAGTCTAAATATTGTATTAACCAAGCTGCCTGCTTTGTTATTGGCCTTCGGAGAATGAATGGCAGGGCATATGTGGGTGATTAGGAGTCCATGTTTTTTGTTATAAAGTATTAATTGCACATTCTAGACCAACAGATGAGCATGAGGTGAGTGGAACCCTCTTCGTCTCGGGTTAGATGAGGAAAAAATGTGGAGAAAACATGGTGAATGCTAAGTGAGCATGAGTTTAGACACAGGGGAAGAGGGACCCATGGATTCTGCAAGCAGTGTAGAATTTTGTGGCACTCTGAAGATGGAAGACAGAACTAAAATTCAGAAAGCATCTCTGCATATGAGTTTGGGAATGGAGACATTAAGCCAGAAAGACCTTTCTTAAATCATACCCCAAAGAGCTATATTAAGAAGTGTGAAAATGATGGTGGTTAAACAAAGTGGTGTCCAGTTGTGCCAGGACCAAGAGAGACAAGTCTGACACGATAGCAATGGAAGTCTCCTGTAGTAACCCAGAAGAATAAAGACAAATAGTTGCAAAGGACACAAAACTGAAACTGATTATTCCTAAAACATACCTTATTTTCAAGTTTTTCCTTATTTAAGGTCTTTTATACCTTGAGTTTTCTTCATGCTCACAAGGAAGCTAGTGTTTATAAACTTGCCACATTGGGCCACTGGGCTACAGTGGATGCCATGAGAGAAAAGGAGTATAGGCCAGAGAAATGATTTTGCATGAAGAAGTGGGCCTTGAAAAAGGGAAGGGTTGCATCAGTTCTTAGACACTGAGAAGGAAGCTCAGATGTTTGGGTAAAATGAGAGATTCCAGGACAGAAAGCACGTGTACAAAGTTTCCTGTGTTTGTTACAAATAATTTTCTTATTAATTCCCTACAAAAGGTCTGGGAATTAATACTTTGTCTCTATATAACTTTTATGTGATATGAAAGTGTTCGTTTTAAATCACCTTCAGTGAATTTAGGAATTTTCTCTTATACTCTATAATTAAATGTTGGCAAATATGGTTAGAAGGTAATAATGACTGCACCCAACCACGAATAGGAAATTTCAAGATTTTAGTTTACTAAACAAGAGGTTACCAAGTCACAGAATGTAGTTCTTGAAAAATGGTTTCTTTTCTTTGGGCTACAAATCTAGAGAGGTTACCATATATATTTGTTTCCAGAGAACAGTGTCATTAAAAATTAGAAATTCTTAGGTCAGGATCAATAGAAGTTTCAATGAGTAATGTTGTTTGATACAAGTCCTTAGCCAATGAATTATTTTTATGTAACTGGTAATGAAGACTTTGAAGACAAAGTGTTGAGTGTTTATGAATGTTTAGTGGAGCATGTCTCTGATTGTGGTCTTCATATGAGTTCATTGGTGTTTTAAAGTGAGGATCACAATGACGGTAGAACTGCTAAAATTGTGTCATCAAATTGGTGCAGGTGTCTTCATTCTCCTAGAAGGTTGCATCTTAGTGTTTCTATAATATGAAAGCGCTCACATGACACTGATTGGGAGAGCAAATCTCTAGCACGGTTATCTTCCACTTTAGGAGTGGGCATAAGATATTACTACCCTGACTGTGGTAGTTCTATTTGTCAGTTGAATGAATTCAGCTAGATCTTCAAGGTCACTTCCAATCCCAATGTATGATTCTTAACCTGATTATCAGTTAACTGGGGGTAGAGAGATTTAGATCTTTAAAATATCGAAACTTCCCATGCTATACATTTACTCATTTTATTTTATGCCATTTAATAATTTAGTGCTTACTTAATATTAATTTTTTATTTGGTATGTTAGAGTTTTGTTGTTGCTAGGATGAAAAAGCTATTACTGTCCCACATAATCAAGCTATCTCGTAATTTCTAAGAGATCTTTCTGTCGACAGTCTTATATTTTCTAGGTAGACACAGCAGCATACCTCATGTATTTGACATCTAGAGTAGACCACTTTTTAGCACCTCATCCTCTGTGTGACAAAATTATTTTCAGTAATAATCATGAAAGGAAACAAATAATAATAATGCCCAGAAAAGAAATGCAGACAGACTAGAATTTTCTTAATTGAATTTTATATTTATATCCATGTCAGTTAGAATTAACATTAAAGATAATACAAGTATTACAATACTTAAAAGGAAAAAAGATATGAGTTAATACTTTTCAATTACCTTTATGTATTTTTTCAAAAGAGGGGAATTTATATCTATCTATATATAGTCTGTTTCAATAATTAATAATGTTACAATGTCTATTTTCCAGCCTTCACTTCTAGAAATTTGTTAAACTTTGGAAAAATCAATCTTGGTATAATCAAAGTATAGCTTTGTTCATCTTTGCTCATAGTAGGTAGACTATTTCCATTAGTTTTAAATTTAAAGGTTTTTTTTTTCACCTGAAGCAACAGATATACAAATAGGAAATTTTTAAACATAAGGATAAAATTTTCAGTGATTCATAAACATCCCATTTCTTAATACATTCTAGAAATTATAATGTTGCCCATGTCTATGTTTCCTGGGGGTCTATTCTATCAGCTTCCAAATATCTCTGTGCATAAAAATGTTCCGTTAAAATCACTTCATCAGAAAGTCATCATAAGTTTCTATTACATTTGGTTGAAACATTCAAAGCTTTCCTTCTTCCGCAAAAATCAGAGGAAATAGCTGAATAATAGCAAACACTGTGGTTATTTGATCCACTGCTTGGGAATGAGTCTCCAGGTCTTGGGGAAAATGATGGAGGCGTTCAAGCCCAGTATATTTTATCTTTCTCCCGGCATGCATAAAATGGCAGAACTGAAGTAAATCCAGCTCAATTTCTTCATCTTTATAATCACTTTGATACATAAATAAACAAACATATATATATATATATTAAATCTACTGTTTAAATGCAGGAATATGTAGTGCCATAGGGGTACTAGATGCAAACAGTGCCTGAAGCAATCTTGATTAATTCTGAACTGTTAGGAACTTTCTCTCAATACAAATCTGTGTAACTGAGCCCTGTGTAATGGGTTGACCGTACAACTATTACAACAGTTATACAACTGTATAACTAGAAATTCTCCATATTGGCTTCCAGATATTTTACAAGTTATGAAGGAAAAATAATAAAATGTACTAATTTGAAACATAAATATATATTTACTAACAACAGTCACTGAAGCTGTAGTTTCAGAACTTAGACCAACTATATATATGTATATATATTTTTTTTTCAGAGAGAAATATTTTATCATTGACATTGTTTAGAATTGTGGTGATAATAAAAGTAGACTGGATTTTACTTGGTTTCGCTGCTGTTTTACAATTCTCTATAGACAACACACACTTTTATGGATCTGAAGTCGACCACTCCCACCACCACGTTGTAGCAGTGACAGTGAGCATTCTTGACCAGATCCTGACTGAAGTGAAATTGCCTCTAATTGTTCCATCATGTATGTTTCCATAGCTATTTTGTGAATAAGCCATTACCAAGCAAAAGAAGATTTCTTCTATCTCTAATTTACTAAATATTTTTAATCAGCAGCAAGTGCTGAATTTTATGAAATAATTTTTTTTGTATCTGTTGCGATGATGATATGGTTTTTATCCTTCAATTTATAAATATAACACTAATGGTTTTCTGGAAGCTGAAGCAACCTTGAACTTCTGGAATAAAACCTACTTCATAATGTATTATTCTTCTGTATACTGCTTTTAGTAATTTGCTAGCATTTTGTTTATAAACATTAATAAACACTATAGGTCTAGAAATTGTCTTTTTGTACGTTACTCTTTTTCAGTTGTGATATTGGAGAATAGCGTCTCATTGAATGAGTGTGGGAGGTTTCCATTGTTTTGGTACTCTGTAAGAATTTATGTAATCTAGTAATAGTCTGTTCCTTGCAGTCTTGGTCCCTGCATTTTTTTTTTTTTAAAGAAGTAGTTTTGTATTTTATTATCTTCTGTCTACCATTCTCAGAATTAAGTTTATAATCTTGCAATAGTGAGCCTATCTCAATTTAAAATATAGGTGTGTTATCCTCTTCAATCTCTCTCGGAAACATTATGAAAATGACTTCAGAGTTACCAGTTGTCTCCTCTAACAGCACTATTTCATTTGATGTGGAGTTCAAGTCTTTGCTGTCTTGACCGCGTTGACTTTAGTTTCTCTCTTGCTGGTGGTTTTCCTCAAATGCCTGCCAATTCTTTGTTATCTCTTTTCATGTGTAAATGAGGTTCTAGGTTGAGCAGTCCTGGTATCTGAAACAGAGTTTCAAGATATCTGCAGACAGCAAAAAGTTGCTAATGGCATCAGAAAGCCCTTCTCATCACTTCACACTTTTCACTCCCTACCCATGAGAACAAGCAGGCCTAGGACGGTTACAGTGAAGATTAGAGTGGATAAAAAATGATCCCTTCTTCCTAGTCCAAAAATATTCATTCTTAAGGATGAGAGTAAATAGTGGGGAACTATCTATAGTATCTGTGTGTGATACTGAAACTTATACAATTACAAAAGTGTAAGTTAACACTCACTTTACTTTTTGTTCAATGATTCAGACACAACAGGGGTTCTATTTGTCTTTGAATACACATGGAGAAGAATTTTCCATTTAGGTTGACATATCCAAACCCAGGCTCCTGCTCATAGAAAAGGAGTTAGGTGGTTTCCAAATCCTCTCTCTCTCTCTCTTTTTTTTTTTGACAAGGAAGTTTGGCCCTGAGCTAACATCTGTTGCCAATCTACCTCTTTTTTTCTTTTTCTCCCCAAAGTCCAAATACATAGTTGTATATCCTAGATGCAAGTCATTCTTGTTCTTCTATGTGGGATGCCACCACAGCATGGCTTGATGAGCAGTGTGTAGGTCTGTGCCCAGGACCTGAACCAGTGAACCCTGGGTCACTGAAGCGAAATGCACAAACTTAACCATTCAGCCCCAGGGCTGGACCCTCAAAGAATTAAGTTTTGAAATTACATGTGTACAGACTAAGACTCAAGAGATAAATTTATATAAACAATGGTTAATTTACATGGTTTAGCTTGAGAATTCTGTTCAATTTCACCTATTCTTTAGATTTTTAACTTTATTTTATATCTGAGTTCAGAACTACTCTATCTTAAACTCACATCTTACATGGGCATTACTACTTGGAGAGAGAATGAGGCTCAAGTTGACCCTGCAGCTTAAGTAATGCATTAACATATATTAAAGCAACAGGTGCTTTCACTGCCATCTTGAAAGGTACAAAGGGTCTGAGCCTAGAAGAGGACAGGAGAAGTGACACAGCCAGGATGTTTCAGTGGAGAAGGCAGGCATAGCCATCAAAGTCCTTGTAGACTGGGATGGGGGCAGGAATAAGAGGGAGACCTGAGGGGGCCTGGGGAGGAAGCCTGGTCAACCAGTGAATTCCTTCTCTGAAAAGATCCTTGCATCCTTGCTGTCTTTGCCCTGGTTCACTCTCTCATTTTCTCTCTGTCCAGATTATCACTATTGTTTCCTGATTAGTCCTCTTGACTAAAGTCTCCATTCTATTCCTACCCATCCTCCATGTTATCTTTCTAAAACATAAACTTGAAAGCCTCATTCCAGATGAAAGTGGGCACTGTTGTTCATGGCATCCAGAAATTATTAATGTAGCTATATTGAGACACAAGTTATGCTTCCATCACAGTAGGTTTGTTCCAGTGGTGACAGTGAAACCTGTAACATTTTTTGCTAGGCTCATGAGTGAAAATTGACTGTAACAAAACTTTTTAATATTAGAAATGACTAAAGAATAATATATTTTAGATAATCTGCCAATATAGCAATGTACTTCCTACAATTTAACTTCTAGGGCCTTAAAGTTAATTGGTTGAAGAAACTGGATCCCAAAGATCACAGGTGGGAAATTTTTAAAGTATGTCGTATATTCAAGTGGAGACCAAAGAAGCCCATCTGAAAGAATTGTGAACTGATGGACGTGACAACTGTGGATTGAGCAACATTTCTTTTCGAAAGGACTGTCTTGAAGATTATGACTCAAACTTTGGAGGAACTAAGATGATAGGCAGTGGAAGGAGTCACAACATGTGAAATTACTTAAATAAAAATTTATTGACTTTAAATAACTTTGCCTATGTTACATATAATACAAAAAAACCCCTAGGGCCAACCTGGTGGTGAAGTGGTTAAGTTCTGCATGCTCTGCTTCATTGGTCTGGGTTCATGGATTTGAATCCTGGGCATGGACCTACACCACTCAATAAGCCATGCTGTGGCAGCATCCCACATACAAAAGTGGAGGAGGATTGGCATGGATGTTAGTCAGGGCCAGTCATCCTCGAGTGAACAGAGGAGGATTTGCGAGAGGTGTTAGCTAAGTTCCTCACAAAAAAACCCCAAAAAACTCCCACAAACCTTTTACACTTTTGGTAGGGAACATAAATAAATAAATAAATAAAACACAAACTTGAGCCATCATTTCTCTTCTTAAAAACCTTCAATCGGGGCTGGCCCCGTGGCCGAGTGGTTAAGTTCGCGCGCTCCGCTGCAAGCGGCCCAGTGTTTCATTGGTTCGAATCCCGGGCGTGGACATGGCACTGCTCATCAGACCACGCTGAGGCAGCGTCCCACATGCCACAACTAGAAGGACTCACAACGAAGAATATACAACTATGTACGGGGGGCTTTGGGGAGAAAAAGGAAAAAATAAAACCTTAAAAAAAAAAAAACCTTCAATGACTCCCTATTACTACAGAATAATGTACAAATTCTTTGGAGTGACATTCAAGGCCATTCCTTCCCCCTCATTCTACCTTTTTGCAGTGTGTTTTGGTATTTTGGAGCTCAGCCTTTCAACTGTCTGGTTTCAAATCTTGACTCTACCACTCACCTTGTTGCATGACTTTGGGTGAGATATCACACCTTTCTCTGTCTCAGTTTCCTCTTCTAAAATGATAATCATCCCAACTTTGCATGGGATTCTTGTCCAGGGTAGTTGAATTAATACATGTAAAGTGCTTAGAAGTGGTGCATGGTTGGCACTCAATAAGTGTTAGCAATTGTTACTAATATCACATTACACCAATCCCCTCCATGTAATTTATATTACATTGAAGTATTTACCCTTCCCAGAAAGAACTAGGTAGGCACTCTCCATCCTCCCAGTGCCACAATTTTGCTTATCCTATCCTGGAAGCTGCAAATTTAAGTATTTTCAGGCATCTGGTGAAACAGGGAGGGGAATTGGACAGCATATGCCCTTTCCCCATAAAGGCATACACATTAAAATGTATACTTCCACTACTGTGCTGACCAAAGGAACCATATCTGGTTCCTCCTCTACTTTTATGGAAAATTACCATCTATCACCCAAGGCCAACAGCAAGCCTTATTTCTTCCATTGACTTCTGTGACTTCCTTCTTCCTTTGCACTCACATAGTCTGTCTTCATGCTCCCATTATAATGTTTATCATGTTATAATTTGGTTACCTAGATAATTGTCTGCCTGCTTAAATTTTTTAGTTCTCTGAGAGTAAGCAAAATGGCTTGTTATTTTTTATTTTCCAATCTCTAGCTAGTCTTTATTACGTTTTTTTTGAATGAATGGTAATAGAATCCGGGATACATGCAAATACGGAAAACCACCTTGAGTAGGGTTGAAAAAGGTTAAGAAGCCAAACTGGCGAGGCAGTGAAGGCAAATGTGAACTGTTTCCCATGTTTGTATTGGCTCTGACTAGAATCTCACTCACAGATTGTCACCCTACACTGTCTCTGGGCAAATGTTATCAATGGCACCACTTTTGAGCTTCTGCCAATTCAAAAACACAAGCAATTAAAAGGTGCTTTGATAAAGTAATAGACTTTTATTTCCCAATGGAGGTTGGCTCATTTCTACATAGAAATTACTAAGAATCATCAAAATTATTGATAGAAAACACTCAATAAAAGAATAGTCATTTTTCAGATGTGTTAAAGATGGTAATTTCCTTCTCTGCTTCTTTAATAGTTTTTGTAAAACAAAATGGCTGAAAACTGAAATGCCAATAATTTGTTTAATTGAAATGCATCTGTCCTTTATATACAACAAACAAACAAATGAACCAAAGCCAAACAAACAGATCTCTCTTCCCCACAAACACACAAGAAAACAAAACCAAACAAACTAAAGCCGAAATCATCAACAGGAAGGGACATGGCAAGTGTCTGGAATTTGCAACCTCTGCTGGACTCTTCAGTCCCCTTGCTAGTTCAGGAGCACCAGAAGCAGTTCTCACCTACCCACTGCCCAGTCCTTGTGACTCACCACCAGCTTTGTAGGGAGCCTTCACTTCTTTTTTAGGTGTATTAATCAGCTTGGGCTGCCATAACAGAATATCATAGACTGGGTGGCTTACACAATAGAAATTCATTTTCTCACAGTTCTGGTTGCTGGAAAGTCCACAATCAGGGTCTGGTAGGATTCACTTTCTGGTGAAGGCTCCCTTCCTGGCTTCCAGATGGCTGCCATCTTCTCGTGTGCTCACGTGACTTCTTTGTGTAACCATGGAAAGAGGGAGAGAGATCTCTCTTTTCCTCTTCTTATAAGGCCACAAATCCTATCTGATGAGGGCCCCACTCTTACGAGCTCAGTTAGCCTTAAGTACCTCCTAAAGGTCCTGTCTCCAACTACGGTCACACTGGGGGTTAGGGTTTCAACATGTGAATTTTGCAGGGGACACAATTCAGTCCATAGCACTGGGTTAATATCCTCTTAACCACTTGCTTTGAGTGCCAGTTTGCAAAGTCATTCTCTTCTCTTTTGATCAAAACACCTTTTTTTTTGATTAATTTTATTATAAGTACTGAGTTTTATCTTTTGAACCTCTTTAAACATGTTATTTCTCACTTTAAAGAATTTAGTGAGTTTTGATTATTATTGAGGGAGGGTCTCAAAGAATAAAATGTCTTTCAAGTTCTTAAGAGCATCAATAAAGGAAGAAAAATGAATGTTGCAAAGACCTTCTTTCTCAAACAATTTTAAACAATGTATTTACTCATGTTGATATGACCTCAATGAAAAAACAAAATCCCAGGGTTTATTTGTGATCACAATCAACATTAAAAATAGCACCAACAACTTTTTCACTGACTCTCCTTAGCCCAAATTCTTAAGAACTCCAAATCGGATGCTATAAATATAGTTCTGACTAAATAATTCAATTGATATGCATAATGCAATAGATTAAGTAAAGAAGGGAAAGGAGATATTTTTAAATACATCTTTTTGGTGTTTCCAATAAAGCTCGATTTTTTTCTCCCATCTCTCTGAAACACCCAGTCCTTCCTAGAAACGTTACTGTAATGATAGTACCTGCAGAGTGATACCACTACCAGACCTGGCTGTTTGTTTCTGAGTAAGAACAGCTGTGCGACAGACTGTCTGAACAGTCCCCGTTTCAGGATGCAGCTCGGATCTCTGACACTGAGGCAGCACCGCACCAGCTGGCTCTGCGCTCAGTGCCTTGCTATTCCTGGATGATTTACCTGTTCTCAACCCTGTCACCTTACTGTTTCTGCCATCTAATTAAAACCCATGTTACTGGATTCACTCCGCTACAAATTAGCAATGCTATCTGTGTTCTTTCTGAGCCTAAACTGGCCGTTTTTACTTTATGATACATGATTTATTTTTAAATTCATACAAGATGCTTGATTATTTATTTGTGGTATATTTTAGCTCTCTTGTGGAGTCTCGATCAGAAATCCTCTTCTAATGTATTCATATAGAGTGAACATCTAAATTTCCTAATCAAAATCATGTCAGCAAAAGTAGAGCTGCTCTCATGATAACATTTTAGTCTAGAAAATGATTTTCCTTTAAAAGAGATTCAATGGACATGATGACATAAAAAGAGCAGCAAAATTACACACAATCAGTTCACATAATCAAAACAGCAATGTTTTGTATTCAGCAAGGATTTCTTTCTTACTATAATAAATGGAACAAAATAATCCTTTTGGAATTCTGCAACTGTGTTACGGCTACAAATGCAACACTATTAGCATTCCACAGAATTAGGGACAAGCATTTTTGAAACTTTAGAGGAAAGGATCCCACTGAGACATAGTCCCTAAATATACATTTGGATAATATTTCATCACTACAACTCATGTTCTGCTTTCAGTTTAATTCCATTAGGAGCTCACTATTAATACCAAGATTAGTCTATTTTTAAAACAGCCTAATTCATGCAAATATTCAGTTCAAATGCCTGCATTTTAATCACAATTTCCTGGAAAAGAAATATTCTATTATACTAACATATACGTTGGAAGTGTATAGTATCTATGGAGCCTTTCTAGATCTATCAGGAAAATCTAGTCCTGTCTTGTGAGATGCTCCAATGGCCATGGTGCATACTTCTATCAGTATAGTATTCTAGAAGCGTGTGTTGTAAGGTGTGTCCAGTTTCTCAGAAAGATTGGAGTTCTTTGAAACAAGGATCATGTATTGCACATCTTTATAATCCTAGAACCTAGCCTGGGCCTGATAGATGGTAAGTGTTCCAAAAAAGATTGTTGATTGACTTCATGGGAAGTAAAGGAACATAGACTAATGTTTGTATTGACTAAGGTATTAAGTTAATTGCCTTCACAAGATGTAAAATTATAGTCACACCTATATCTATAAAAGAGTAGCCCAATCAATCACATGAATAGGTGTGCATAATCATTATCAAAGCTCTGCTTCTTTTTTATTAAAGTCTCTTTGATTCATCATCACACACACGCACACTCACATATCTTTTATGACTTTGACCTGGTTAGATAACAACTTCCTGCTCAATGATCAAATTATCCTTTGGTCTTTTCTAGACTTTTGACTTTAAGGATTTTATTTATACAGTGCATTTTCTTACTTTTTACTGTGAACTATAACAAACTTTGTGTGAATTTTGGAACTATCAGTTTACATACTGCAGGGGCTATATTTGGGAAGTAGAGATGCAGCGACAGAGGAGCTGGAGAATTTAAAAAATCGAAGGTGTCTCTCAGTAGTCAATGTGCAGGAGTCATGACCTCAATCCAGGACAGATTTGTGCTGCCTCAGTTGGTTACAGAAGCCTTTGTTACGAGCCTGTTATGATGCCACCAAGAAATACTAAAAGGGATAGAGGGAAAGGCCGCTGAGAAAGAGGACTTTATTCTCCAGGGGAGTCTGCCTAGCTTCCCTTCTCCCAGAAGCTATTTCTTCCTGTTTTAAACCATAAGGCTGTGAAGAAAGGAAGACTTTCCCTTTTCATGAAAGCAAACTGTAAAGAGTCATAAAGATTCATAGATCAGAAAAGAACAGCCTGTTAATGGGAAGTTGTCAGAGGTCACTTTGTGCCTCAGTTAGAACTAGTGTCATAACTGGCTGAAGCTGAACAGATAAGCTTATAGCCACTGGGAAGACCAAAACACAAGAGAGCAATAAAGTCGTTGATGGAAGCATGATCGGAAAGATCAATGCTGTTGTAGCCATTTGGCTAAAATGGAGCGCATAAATGCTGAAGAAATAGTCTAAAGCGTAGCCAGAGAGGAAGTATAGAACTGAGGGTCTGTGTTCATAGTAGCAGGAAATAGGTACAAGAAGGAAAGCATGCAGTCAGGCATTGCACAAGGAGAAGAGGATAAAGAACAGCAGTCCTAGTGAGAAAGTTCTCGAATTGTAGTAAAAGATGGCTGTGGACATAGGGAACCTGAGGTCCTTACTGCTCACAGGTAATGTCAGCATGCAGCCCAAGAACGGGGCAACCTGATTAGGGGACCAAAAGAAAGGAGGCCAAAAAGGAGGCCACAGGCTAGGACTTTGCATACGATTTTCTTACAAGAGTGTCTAATTCTTTTTTGTGGCCGATACACGCTTTTTTTGCATTTTACATTAGGAACCTGTGGCTTGCATTTATGTGCTTTTTTCTTAATTTCTTCTGAGCTTGAAAAATTTTCTAAGTTATATTTTTTCTGATCCCCACTTTAATTTAAAAATTATATTTAATTGTGTCAGGTATCTATTTCCTTAAATATCTTCAATTATTTGTAGATTAAGACAGATAATTTAAAAATAAAAAAATAGATATGTATGTGTCTAAGTTAATTATATACATATAACAATTACCTTAAGCACAAATTTAATTAATCATACAATATAGTTTATATATAAATTTATAATTAAGTACATAGTTGCCTACATTAATTATGTACACATATTTACTTAAGTGTTAATTTAGGTATTTCTGTAACCAATTACAAAAAGTTATAAAATGTAGTTATTCACTAAAAGCGTTATTTTGTTCCTCCAAACTGATCAGCTTTTTTCTCCTCTAGATCCTAAGGATCCCCTTCAAACATTATAAACTAGACACAACTGAACTCAGGGGGACCTTACCAACATTAGGCATCGTCTTGGAACATTTGTCCAAAATAAAGGACAAATTATTACACCTCACACCACCTATCACGAGAAAGGAAGCACAGCGCCGGGCGAGCCTCGCTGGGTTTCGGAGGCATCAGAGACCACATATTTGAATGCTCTTCTGATCTGCATAGGTGACGTAAAGGGCTGCTGTTTCGACTGGGCCCAGTTAAGTGCTTTGCAGGAGGTCTAAGCTGCAGGAAAAGTAGCTTTGCTACCTGGTCTATAAGATCTGGAACCCCATGGTGTTGGATGTCTCAGGGGTGGGAAGAATGGCATGTAGACTTCATGGCAAACCCCCATGGGTCAACCACACACAGAGAGCAAGGGTTCTGAAATAAGGGCTTTCCTTTTGCAGTGAGGAATTATACACCTTGTGAAAAATAGCTACTTGTAGGCGTCTGGGTCCAAATAGTGAAGAGGCTGTATCTGGTCGGGCAGACGGAACCTGACAGAACTGGCCATCTAAGACCTGACCTGTCATATTCTCCATTCTAGATAGGACGGCCTTGCCATTTTAGTCTTTCACCACTAGTCTCATACAAAGACAAATTCTGAAAAACAACTTTGAATACACTAGGTGGAACCATATGAAAATTATGGTTTTTTGGTAGATAAAAATGTTATTAGTAATTTCATATGCTTGAACCTAATAGGAAAAGAATAACTGACATTTACTCAGTGCCTACGATATGCCCATGATATGACTTCTTCCTCCTTTTCTCCATTCCTCTTTTCCTTTCTCCCTCCATCTCTCCTCCCTTCCTTCTTTCCAATGTACTTTCCATCCTGTTGTATGCTTTGACATCTTTATTCCTTTCTAAGCTACTAAATGCATTTGTATTTTTGCGGCATCTACTGCCTTGATTTTTGTGATTATGGTTCTTGGTTGCAATAAGAAATTGCATGGAAACCATAACCAGTCCCAGTTCCAAATGATCAGCTTACAAATGGCTGGAAAATCTTCTTTTAAGATGTTCTCCAAATATACGAGGCATACATCAGTGCGTGTAATGTCAGAAAGTTGCAGGCAATACAACAAAATGCCTAACAATTAGTAAATAAAGGTTTGCTGGGGTTGAGCACAATTTTAGCCGAACTGCAAACGTTTATGGCTTAGTTGGAAGTACGCCTGACTTTTGGTCCATTCTCTCTTTTTATCATTAAGGTACACAAAAGACAAAATAACACCATTTGATACCTAGAATTACTGAGTAAACTTTTGTACCACTGAAAATGCACATCAGGTGCTCAGACAGAATTGCGGGGGAAGGACTGCCCTTGTCATCTGGTAAGTTGTGCTTGTATGTATGCTGCTCAGAGTTGAGAAATATTTCCTTTCAAGAGAAGAGGATAGGTTTAAAGTACAAGGAATAAAAAAAAACCTGTACTAGTTTTTTTTCTCCATAAATGATATAATAAGATCAACCCAGTGCTTTTTAATTTAATAAATTTGGAAACATTATTAATATTTGGAGGCTGTTTTATCCCACCTTATTTACTATGATATTTTCAGAAATAACTGCAACTAATAAAGAAAAACAATTAAAACTGTTCTTTAGGGAGTTGAATGGATCATAGATATAGCCTCTTCATTTTCTTAGTTTTAACATAAGACTTCCAAAGGTAGAATTACGTAAGTCAAAGAAAGGGAGATTAAAGAGCAGCTAGTTCAAGTCCTTTCCTTTTACAGATGAGAAAACTGTGGCTCAGAGAGGGTGACTCGTTTATGGAACTGGAACAAGAACTCACGTCATCTGACACCCCCTCCCTGTGCCTTCTTTCATCACACACACGAATCAAGATGAGAAACATTCAGTAGTGGGGACCATTTTGTCAATGGTTATATAAGCATGCTTTGCTCAGTATGCTTACCATGTGAAAAGCAATAGTTATGCCATATACTAAATGTGCATGATACTTATTGCCTGAGGGTAATAGAATGACTGACTGGTTTGTGATTAAATTTTTCACATAGTAAGCAGACTGGTTGGATATTATTGTCTTTAAAGCAAATATGAAATTAATTTCAAACTTAAGCATGAATATCTTAACAAATACACAAATTGCAGAGAAGAGGGAGGAATGATTTGAGAACAATGAAGTTAGAGGATACAATTAATTTTTGACATGTTTCCATGTTCCTTCACCTACAAGTTACTTGATAAAAATGACCTAAAAAGTTTTTTTTGGTGCTATCTCCTCAGCTTCCCACCATGTCATTTTAACTGGCAGAAGTGCAGCCTATTTGTACTTTTTTCCTTCTGCATCGGTTTCGAATGCTTTTTATATACATGCTTTTATCTAGGTGTCAGATTCTCTCTAAAGGATACATTGTAATCTCAGCTATGGAAAAAATGAAACTTACAAAATGGATGGATTTGATTTGAAGAGATGTGGTCTAGTCAGGTGGCAGAGAGAGAGATGAGCCTCTGGTGAGCTTTGGCATTACGTGTGTTTTACATTAACTCTTGGTCTCACGCGTGTGCAAACATTTTGTAAGAAATTTCTTTGTTGTATTTTGTAAAATTATTTAACATGTCCTTCTTCCTTAGGCCTTTGAGAATAATCCAAAATCTCTGGCCAGTTTTTAAATCAGAGTATGAATTATATTCTGAAATACAGTCTATTTCTTTCACTTTCAGTACATGTAAATCAGTCACTTATTCCATCCTTTTTATATATTGACAATTTACTAGTGCAAAATATTGGAAATATTTAGCAATGTGAACGAGGAATAACGAAAACTTTGATAGACCCTATAGTCTAATGGAGGAAGCAGGAGAGTAAAGAGACAATTATTTCAGTGTGACAGACTTTATCATAGGGGTATAGATATAGAAATCAAGCTAGAGGGAAGAAAGTTGTGGCTTCTGCAAGGTAGGGACTGTGCTGAAAACACTTTTTTTATTTAAAAAAATGTATCTGTGGCATTGAGTTGAAGGTCTGTGTCCTACGATTCCCATTCAATAAACCAGACAGGCACCATGCCTTCAATTCGTGTTGATACTGTGTAAAACGGATCTTAGAAACAGCTGGATCTAGAAGGGAAACACAGGATAAACCAAATTTTTGAAATGATTTCTCCAGCCCAGTGAAGTTTAAAGAATCATATTTAGAGGAATTAGTTTCACATGTGACTGATTATGTTCCACGCGAGTTTGAAAGGGAAGTGGATTGAGGCACGAGAGAGGGTGGGGGAAATGTCAAATTCTGTTGAACCAGATTTCCTAGCATGGCTTAATTTTAAGTGCTGTAACGGAGTTTCCGAATATCATACTCAAATTCTGAGTATAAACATTACACAGAATCATATTTCATAATTTAAGTAAAATATTCTTAGTGGTAGCAACAATTCAGTTTCTTTATATTCCAGTAGATAATTGAGAGGGGATAGTTTTTATCCTGGGAATGTCCTATGGAAGAATGATGATGACAATCATCCTCCTCCTCCTCATCAGTACCGCTTATTGAGATCTATGTCAGGCACTCTTCTATGTGCCTTATATGGATGAACTCATTTAATCTTGTAACATCTCTAATAAATATATACAAATATTATCTATATTTACAGATAAGAAACATGAGACCAGAGAAGGTAAGTGCTTTTCCCAATGTCACACATGGAGTAAATGGTGAAAATTTGCATAATCTCCTTAAGGAGTCATTTGTCAATTTCAAACTCAGGAAATTAATTATTGTATTCAGGCTTTCATAGGTCTATTTTTAACAAGAGGCTTATAGGTTTAGAGAATATTAAAAATATCCTATGTTTTCTGGACTCTATATTAAAAATTTTGGATTTAATCATCTGAGCTCATGTAACCCCATTTTTAGATTTGATTTTATTTGAACAACCACAATGAGACATGCACATTCAGACATCATGAAAATAATCATCCAATGGAAAACTGACATAGACTACCTTTCTTTTAAAAATTATTTCACATTTATTTAGTATTTTACAGCTTAGAAAGCACAGTTGTTTGTCTGTGGTAATCTTATACTCTTTTCTATTACACAATTTTAATTTGCTCCATGATCTTGTTCTATGTATCCTTTTACCCTCTTTCCATATCTTTTCTCCAATCACTCCTTTCTCTTTTCTATTTCTTAGGCTGTTTTTTGGTGAAAATTTAGCTTCAGAGGTCCAAATGAGTCATTTTTTTCCATATGCCTTGCTTGGGGTCTACTCTTCATTCTGGGTCCATCACGCTTGTTGTTGAAGGTTCTGTCTCCCAGCCTGGACTGAGGTAGGCAGGGAGAAGGCAGAATGATGGTCCACATGGAGGCATATTGCTCCCATTTGCTACAGACCCACACTCTCTCCATGCTCTTTCCCCAACATTTCTGACTTGGCAGAGGCAAGGCAGTGTTTCTTTAACTTGTGCCCTCAAGGCGATTTCTTTTTTCCCTGAGGAAGATTCACCCTGAGCTAACATCTGTTGCCGATCTTCCTCTTTTTTCGCTTGAGGAAGCTTAGCCCTGAGTTTAAGATCTGTGCCAATCTTCCTCTACTTTATATGTGGGTCACCACCACAGCATGGATGACAAGTGGTGTAGGTCCATGCCTGGGATCCAAACCTGCAAACCGGGACCTCCAGAGCAGAGTGTGCCAAACTTAATCACTATGCCACAGGGCTGCCCCAAAGTGATTTTGTTTTAAACCCCTGCCTCCCACACAGTGACACCCAACGTTCTGATGTCAGTTGTTTTCTAGTCATCTGGCCAGCAGAGTTGTGACAGCTCTGTTGTATTGTGTTGATTTTGTTGTGTCTTTAATAATCAGGTGAGGCACGGTTAATTAGAGGGCTCCTTATTAAGATTTGATCCCAACAATCAGATCCAGAATCTTATTTGAGGTGAAAACAAAAACAACAACAAAATAACATGAAAGAACATTAGGTCAAAATCATCCAAAATGCCTTCAAACAAAATACTTACTTCATAATCTTTTTCTTAATTTCTTTCTTTTCCTCCTTCTTCTTTTTTTTTCTTTCTTTTCTTTAGTAGATCTTTTTGGTGAAAAGTAGCCAGTTGTGGTTTGGCCAGGAGGAGTAATTTGTAGGAGACTGGAGCATGGGAGGAGGGAGAAGGTGGGGGTATTCCTGCCCCTCTTCTGAACCAGGTCTACCACTGTTCCCACTGTGGTGTGTTCCTTTATACTTTCACTCTCTCTGTGTTCCAGTTACGCTGTTTCTTCCCCTCAACCCTACAGGCCCAAGAATGCTAATGACTTCCTATTGTTGTCAACATCTAGGTGCCTCAGATCCCAAGTTGGTTCCATTAATTCTGGCCACATCTAGGTAAAATGTCTCTTCATTAAGTTCTCAAAATTCCAGCTGAGTGTACTCTCTGCTTCCTGGTGGGACCCTCACTCCTATACAGCATAATTTAAGATCCTGAATTTTCCCTAGCATGTATCCTAGTGAGCTCATGGTTTGAGCCCCTAGCTAGAGCTGGGAAACATTTGAAGCAACTGTTGCTCTAGCATATGATAATGATGGCCAAACTTCACAGCCTGAGAGGTAGGTGTCATTACTGTACTCAGTTCATTTTATATTTTAGGGTCTATTACTTATAAGACCCTGCTTTTAGGACCATATTCTATATCAAGTATGATGTTTTTATTTGTAAGTGGTAGACAATCTAACTTAAACAAGCCTAATATGAAAGAAAATGTATTACCTCATGTAACATAAAAACCAGAAGCAGGAAAGACTTTGGTCGTGGTTCCATCAGAGAAAAAATTCTCTCTGTTGTTTTTATATCTTCCCTCACGCTGACTTCATTCATATCATGGCTTCCCTCATAGTTCTAAGATGGCCACCAAGTGAAATTGGAACTACTAGCTTCCTGGTTTACACTGGGTAAGAGCCCTTGGCCTTCACAAGTATCATACCCATGTCCTCTGCTTTACAGCATGTAGAATAAATAACAACAACAAACTTCTAAAATTATGCAGGAGACAATGATCTTATATGATTTGCCAGAAGAATAGCTGAATTCTGTATTGTTGAAGATCGGAAGGATGATCTTATCTTTCCTTAAATATTACACGATAGTTAAATATATTCAAGGACTTGTATTTTATTGTGACAAAATGGTTTAAAACATTTCCTACTTGTGCCAGCCTACACTTATCCTTTTTTACTTATAATTTGCCCTCAGGCTGGCGTTATCTTGTTCAGACATCATTATTAAATATATGTAGCCTATTTTTCATGAGAATAGCAGTGTGCCAAACTTTTAGCTATTTAACGAATAGCTATGAAATTAACTCTGTAGGTCAAGTACCACTAGAAAGTATAAAAAGATGCCAAGAGAATGATGGCATGGTCCTGTGTGAAAAATGCCTCCACATCTTCAGCTGGGCAGTATCTCATCCACCACCCACTTCTGGTGAAGATAAATAGATTAAATGCTGTTCAAAAGGTGCATTCCAATTTGTTTCCCAAAGTGTGTCCCAAATAACAGTAATTTTAAATCTATGGTAGTAAGGTTACATGGTGCAATAAATTTAGGAAATGATGCATTAAAGGCTGAGTTCAAAATGTTCATTATACTTAAATTTCTCAGGACTTTTAATACAAAAGTATGTATTGAAAATGGTTGAGAGGGTGGTATAGTATCCTGTGTTTCGCAAATAAATTTTACAATAGAAATAATTTTGAAACCACTGTTTGAAGGAGTGTACATAGAAAAATGACAGATTAAGTTACTCACTTCTGAGCCTGGTTATCCTGTAGTTATTTTTAGAATTTATAAAGGTCTACATGGTTTGAAAACATATTTACTTATTCAGCAGAAATTTAAGATTGCCTACTTTCTCCCGCAGTAGTCTATTTGGGCTGCTATAACAAAATACCATAGATGACTAGATGGCTCATAAACAACAGAAATTTATTTCTTATGGTCTGGAAGCTGCGAAGTCTGCAATCAAGGCTCCAGTAGATTCTGTGTCTGGTGAGGGCCTGCTTCCTGGTCCATAGATGGCTCTCTTTCACTGTGTCCTCATGTGGTGGAAGGGTTATGGGACATCCTCGGGACCTCTTTTATGATGGCACTAATCCCATTCATTAAGGCCCCACATCATGACCTGGTCACCTCCCAAAGGCCCCACCTCCAAATACCATCACCTTGGGGGGTTAGGTTTCAATATACAAATTTTGAGGGGACACAATCATTCAGTCTATGGCACTCTACTGCTTTGATACAGTGAAAGGGACCAAACAGGAGCTCCATAAATTTTGAGGCTTAATCATGACTATTAAAACCACATACATCTATTGACAGTGTTCCATTATGCTTGGGATACTGTAATTAGAGACTCTGATTTTAAGGGCCTCATGTTATGATTTGAAAGAACAGATAAACATAAAAAAAGTAATTAAATCTACCAGGTACTGTGTGCCAAGTGACAAATATCCTATGACAGGTGTTTAAGTTGGAGGGTCATCACCAAGGACTGAAAAGGTGAGAAAATTCTTTTTGAAGAATGTGAGAGCAAAATTGAACTTTGAAGGAAGGGTAGGGCTTGTAGGAGGCCTAGGGGAATCCTATTTTGAGATCTTATGAGAGTGTTTCTCAGAGAAACAGGATGATTCCTCTGAATTACAGAGATTGTCTTTCCCTACCAGATTAATAATCATTTTTGTTCTTTGTTAATGTAGATTGAACATCTTTGTCTTTAAAAAAGATGTAAAGAGCAGGATCCAGATGAGGAATTACAGATATCACCCACCATTTAAAGAGCTCATTGTAACAGGAATCGTTTTAAAACATCTATATAACTTTGAAAATAAGAGAAGTTATAGCATTTTAAGGCATTTTTGGACAATGCCAAATCTAAATGACTATTGGAAATCTAATAAGAACTGAAGTACTTGTCACAGAAAGCACCTCTTATTGTCATCTAATTTCCAGGTTATCTACTTGGGATAGTGGAAAATCATGAACACCAAAAATTGTAGATTCTGTAATTTCCCTGCCTTTTGCAATTTTTCTTGTTTTCTTCCACAGGTAAGTTTTCATTTTAAAGAAATACATTTCTCTCCTTTCCAGTAGCAAAGATAAAAACCTTTAAAAAGTTTCCCAAAATGACACTCTATATCTCAGCTATGCTACTTTCAAATAAACCAGAAAAAGCCTATAAAGTAAGCTGTAATTATTTCTTTTCCACTTTAAGAAGTCATACAAAAGCCTATCTTGGGTCCTTTAAATCCTAGCTGTAGTTCCTAAGAATTTTATTGTTTCATAAGCATTCAGTTGGAGTTAAGGCACTTGAAACTACCAAGCCAATTTCAGTCTGTTTTTTCCTAATTGGCCATTTTGATTATTTATTAATAAAAGCTGTTGACCCTAATCATTGGAGTCACGTTCCAGTGGTCCAGTTACTTCATTTTGGTGATAACAAGCCTGACAACTAAGGAACATGAAAAGAGTTATGACCCAAAGTCTAAGTCATTGATTGGAAACCACAAAACTTTGGTCTTCTCACTAATACTGTTAAACCCATCTTTACTGAAACTTTAGAGTCAGAGGTACTATTAAAATTATAGCAGGGGGCCCAAAGATAGACGAGTAAATCATAGACCATATTTTTAAAGGTTTTATCGTCTCCTAGGGGTAGAAAACAAGTAACTGAGCAGTGATGCATCAATGCAAGTATGTTAAGCAAAATTAAGGACTAAGGTGAGAAATCAAAGTAGAGCGTGAAACAACTGGGGCTACCGATGAGGAAATAATCCATGTGGTAGAGAGGAATTTAAGTTATGCCACTAAAAGAAAGTGCGAATTTCTGGAAGAAAAACCCAGATCTGGGGAGGAAGGAGCAAGCGACGGGTACGTCAAGAACAAAAACAGACAGGAAAGGAAAGGGCTTCGGAAGATAATGAGTAATTTCAGTTGGGTTGCTTTATGGATAGGAGTGGTAAGGCAGCCATAGCAAAGGTGCAAAGTGAGTTGGGATCACACTGAAGTGCTCTCAGAAGCACAGGGTGAGGATTTGGTCTTGATTTGGTTTTGATCATGGGAAGAGGATCACATAAGGAAACTATCATTGGCATGTATATTGCAGCTAAGGGTAGATGAAACCGACACTAGGTCATCAGGTAGGAGGTCACTGACGTTAACGATACACCCTCAGCTCTGTGTTAGAAGGAGACCGCTTACGCAAAATAAAATAACTCAGAAACATTAGAAGGTATTTGAATCTAATAAATCTTTTTCCTAACCCTTGATTCATTTTTCTTTATTCTAGACATAAAATATTGAATGGCAGCTCTTCCTAATGCCTAGTTTTATACTACTTACTGTTCCAAAGATAATGATTCATGACAATAATAATTTTGTGTAGGTTAGAATATTTAATGCTTAGAAGTGTTTCCATACGAGTAGGCTATAAATAAAAAAATAGTCTTTGGACCCTGAATTGTACTCATCCCTCAACCCAATACTGGCCTTCATTTAGCATTGCCTGTCATGTGCTTCTCCTCCTTCTCCAGCATTTCTGTCTAGAGGTCCAAAGCCATTTTTTTCCTTAGAAAATTCACGAATACAGTCTATTTTCCTATGCAAAATCAGATTTTTGATTCTTCACCACTTTCTACTACCCCTTCAATCAAGTCAATTTTTCTTTAACTCTCTCTTTCTCTTTCTTCTCTCTTTCCACTCTCTCTCATACACAGAAAGGGTAAAATATAAAATGTATTTATTTATTTTATACTCCCTGACTAATTACTTTCATTCTGTTTTAGTATTTTTGGGACCATATTTCTTTGCTTTTGTGTTAATTTTTATGATTAATCTAAGAGCAATTTCTAAAATAAAACATTATATTTGATGCCTTTTTAAATATTTCTAAATCTGTGTATATAAATCTATCTCTTGTATAGTGAGTTATGTTTTCCTTTTGGCATTTTAAAATATAAGATTGTCAGATAAAATATAGTACACCCAGTTAAATTTGAATTTCAGGTAAACAGTAAAAAATTGTTTCATATAAGTGTGTCCCAAATATTGCATGGGGCATACTTATACTAAAAATGATTTGCTGTTTATCTGAAATTCAAATTTAACTAATGTCTTGTACATTTGCTAAATCTGACAACACCTTATATTATTCAAATGCTTATTACTCCTCTTTCATTGAAATATTTTTTAAGTCTAAGCAGCTGGGATCCCTAAGACATTACTACAGGTATTTGGCAGAACTCTGGCAATTAGAAAGAGCACATGGAAATACTTTTTCAAACAGCCTAGCCAATGTAAATAGTTCTTGATGTCACTTAAGAATGGAGGAATTGTATTCTTCTTAAGAAAATAAACCAAATCTCACCAAATAATAGTAAATATTTCTTGAGATAAAATACAAAAAATGTTGGCAACCCTATTCTACTCCCTAAGAGTCTTTAGAGGATTTTATTATTTTCTATAGACTCTGGGAACCAGTGATTTCAAATACGCCGTTGTTTTTAGGTAGTTCAGACCTGGAACTGTGTATTGGTGCATTTTCTAGCTTTCAGAAGGACCATAAAAATCACTGTAATGCAGTTTTTATCAACATGAGTCTATCTTTGCCTATCCAATTACTCCCCAGGTAAGTTGGTCTAAATTTTCTATTGAGAAAGAATTTCTATTATGTATTCAATGCACCATCGACAACATAGTATATGATATATTATAAAAATCATTATAAATTATAAAAATAATGCAGACTGACTCCCACACTTGGAAAGATAAGTTAGGCAGACTTTTCCCGGAGTAAAACTAAAAACCCTGGACATTACTTAAAAAACAAACATAGGGAGATTCTGAAAAAGGCACACCAGCTAGGGATCTCATGGTCTGGAGTGAGTTCCGTAGGTTTTCTTTTTGCTTCATGTGTCCCAAACTTGGAGCTGAACAAGTTGGTAGCCTGGAAATTCCAATAGGTGCAGACACAAAAAAACCCAGCAAAAGCCTGCTCTCTAGCCAAAGGACGGGAAGGGGGCAATCTGGCAAAACAGAAAACTTTTAGCCAATAACTGCTTTACTTTAGCCAAAACACTGCAGGAAAACCTGTGGCCCAGCCCCTAACCACACCAGCAAAGATTAAGTGGGAAGCCTAGAATTCCACCCTCTCTAGGCTGTAATGAGTTCCCTTTTTTCCCTCACTGAGGTGGTATCAGACTAGGCTGAGTAGAGAGCTGAAACTTTCATCCCCCACCAAGAAGTAATGAGCTCTCCCAGCACCTCCCCACCTGCCTTCTACCCCCTGCCCCACAATGTCAGTAGAGACCACCTGGAGAGCCTGAACTTAAACCCTTACCTAGCTGTAATGAGGTGCCTGTCCCCTTCCCAGCCAGGGTGGTGTCTTCTCACCCTCTTCCCCTTGCCCCTGTGGTGTCGGTAATGAACCACTTCTACTCTCCCAGCCAGGGACTCATCAGTGGAGGCAAAATAAATCCAAAGCAAGCAGAAGGAAGGAAATAATAAAGAGAAATAAAACAAGAAAGAGATCAATGAAATTGAAAGGAAAAGAGTAGAGGAAATATCCATGAAATGAAGAGATGGTTCTTTGCAAAGATTAATGAAGTTGAGACATCTAGCCTCTTAGTCTATTGAGGCTTACAAGAAAAAAAAGAGAGACAACACAAATTATCAACATTAGGAATGAAATGAGGATATCACTACCGATCCTGCAGGTGTTAAATGAAGAATAAGGGAATATTATACACCAGATGGAAAAAGGGAGGTGTGTGTGTGTAAGAGCCGCCCTGCAAGAGATGCTGGTGCTCTGGAGCACGGCAGAGGGAGAGCATGAAGATAGTGCCTGCCCTCCAAGGTCTCAGGAAGGGTTTACAGTCAGCCCTTGGAAGTGTGTTTAATTAGAAGCCTGCGCTTCAGGCTGCAGCTATGAAGATAAATCAGCTTGAGGCCTCTTTCACAGAAAGACTGAGCTCCTGGGTCTGTGGCCTCTTGCTGTGCTGTGGGTGTGGTAGCTGTTTAAGAACTCTTTCTCCATTGTTTACAGTCCTGAGGGCCACACAAGGGAGCATAAGCCCTGCTGGCCACCAGAGCCAGCTGATGTAGAGGTGCCCCTGGCAGCAGGGGCACTAGACTAGAGTATAAGCTCTTTTCTGGAAGATATTGGTGAGCAGGAGTGAAGCAGAGGGAGAGGGCAAAGACTGCATCCACCACCTCCATTACCTGTAGGCACCTAGCCTGTCCCTCAGGCCAAAGCGTCTCAGGCTCTCTCTCAGAAAGACTGGGTGTGTTTCAGTCTGCTGTCTGCAGGGCATTGGGCATGGTCGTCTGCCAAGGACTGTCCCTCCAGATGGAACAGCCCCATGGGACCCAGGAACTCAAGGCCCCTTGGCCTTCAGAGCCAGGTGACCAAGGGGCGTCTACTGGGTGACAGCTGCAAACAGCAGGTCCCCAGGTGTACAAACCAGGGTACCAGATGTGCGTAGAGGCTCGGCTGTGGGAGATACTGGAGCTCTGCAGTGCGCAGTGGGAGAGCTCCAAGATGGCGCCCACTGGCTGAGTGAGGCAGAGGGGGCGTGCAAAGATGGCATCCCCACCCCCAAGAAAAAAAGAAAAGAAAAGAAAAAAGAAATAAAAGAAATTTAAAAAAAAAGATGGCACCCTCTGCCTTTAGCAAGGCAGAGGGAGAGCAGGAAGAGGGCGCCCACCAGCCTCTATCCCTAGCCAGTTTCCCAGCAGGCCCCTGCCCCCTCAGACTGACACTTTAAAATCAGCCAATGAGTCTCTTTCACGTAAAGTCTGGGTGCTTTTCAAAGGGCTGCTTCTGTGCTGGGCCCACGGTAAGTCTGTGTGCGGGCCTTTTAAAAGCCATTTCCCAATTCACCACAGCCCCATGGGTCCTATGGGCACAAGCCCCATTAGTCTTCAAAGACAGATGTTTTGAGGGTTTGTCTCTCAGGTACCAGTCTTAAAAGTTGAGGTGCCTAACGTGGGGTAAGAACCTTTCACTCCTCAAGGAGAAGCTACAGGTTTTGAATTCCCTTTGATTGTGGGTCTTTCGCCCTGGGTGGGTTTTATGGTGAGATTGTGTCCCAGCCTTTCCTACCTGCTTTGATGTGTTTTCCCTCTTGTTTGCCCGATGTGAAGGGGCCACTCTGCCAGTTTGTAGGTTTTTCAGAGGAAATTGTTTCAAATATAACCGTAGATTTTGTGCATCTGTGGGAGGAAGTGAGTTCAGGATCTTCCTACATCGCCATCTTGAACGGAAACCTCTAAAAATCCTAATAGTAAAGGGAACCAGAGCATCTGAATCAGCACGCTCAGAGGAACCAAGTTGAGGTAAGTGATGACACCAGACTCCTATTTCACGCATTTAGTTTCCTCTACTTGAAAACATTTCAATTCCTTAAAGAACAGCTAGGTAAAGCCATCCTGTTTCTGCTTTTGTGACTTTCCTGCTCAGCTGAATTGATTTTGAGGCCGATCTCCATGTATTTCACTGAGGCTATTTTAGGTGGATTTTGGTAGTTTGCATTGATTAGAGAGGGTTTATTACATGTTTAATGTGGAGAAGTAGAACATTCTTTACGGATCACTGCACGGAATACACTTGCCTTTCATAAAAATCTTTCAGGTGCTTAGGTTTTGAAAAGATTCCAAATTTTCTTTCCTTGAATATACAAAATGCAGGCACGGAAACGGACATCATTTCTTTTTCTTTTCTTTTGTTGTTACTAGCTTTTCTAACTTTTTGGAAATAGGTGAATTCAGGTTGATTACAGGTGACCATGGAGAGATGATAAAAGAACTTAGGAAATCTTGAGAAATCTAGGAAGCGTTATCTTTTTTTTTTTTTTTTGACGAAGATTAGCCCTGAGCTAACATCTGCTGCCAATCCTCCTCTTTTTGCTGAGGAAAACTGGCCTGAGCTAACATCCATGCCCATCTTCTTCTACTTTCTATGTGGATGCCTACCACAGCATGGCTTTACCTGAGTTGCCATGTCCTCATGGGGGATCCAAACCAGTGAATCCCCGGCTACCAAAGCGAATGTGTGAGCTTAACTGCTGCGCCACCCGCCCAGCCCCTAGGAAGTGTTGTATGATTTTTTACTTGTCTATCTTTGCTCACTCTCAACTAGTATTATTTTTGAGCTGAAATAAGGTTAAAGGTATAATTGTTTTAAGGATTTAGAAATTATTGGAATTTATAAGGCAACTCTAATTTTCCCCTTTAAACTTTGCAGTTTTATGCCTATGAAAAGCAATTCCATGGTTTGGTGACTCATCTGGTGACTGGTCATAAATGATGGCCACGATTCATCTGTAAGTGTCCTCTGACATTTCCTCTATTTTTATTTAGGTATGCCATGGAGAAGATAAAGCAATACAACAAAATAAAATGGAAGGCAGCTGGACTGGTCTAGAGTCAGAAACAGCTCATTTACTCTGAATAGTATCTGAGAACATTTGCTCACACATTACTTCAAAACCCCAAACTGAGTCACATATTGAGTAAATGGGACCAGTAACAGTAGTATAGGTTCCTAAAGAGGCTGTAATGTCCATATTTCATTTGGAAAAACATGTCAACAATGTTATTTTATTTATAAGCTAAAAGATGTATTTTGCAAAATTATACATTTTTTCCTGTGTTTTTGTTTGTTTGTTTTCATATTAAGGCTTTTTATCAGAGCCTTTGTTGTATCAGCATATAGAATGTTTGTTCGAACAAGTGAGCGAAAAACTTGTCAAGGCTGGGCAAAGAGTTGGTTGCATTTGGGTGTGGCTTCTGGAAAATCATTTTTTCATTCTAGAATCAGAAATGGTCGTGCTTCTGATATATCACTCTACTCAGGTACAGAGAGCAAGCAGACCAACCTTTGAACTGTGTGCTTCACATTTTAAGGAGTTGTTTATTATGACAGTTAATATCATAAAGACAAGACATATCATCTCAGCCTCACCCTCTCAAGTGTGTCCTGTGCACAGAATTAGTGTTTCCCAAGGCAAAGCCTATTGGAACATATTGCTTATTTCTGCTTGCTGGTAGAGGGTTATTTGTTCAAAACACTGTAATAATACATGGTTTTATGGACAGCCATGACAATTAGACAGGGAGTTGGTTACCTAAAATAATAATTAGTAAAATGTGAGACCTTTAGGTGCAATTTGCGAGACTCATCAAAGGACAGGTCTGTATTTATTAGAATCCTATAACGTTAAATGTGTAAGGACCTCCAGAGTTGTCTTTGGTATCAGGTGATTTAAATATTGGATGACAGTAAATATAGAAGCCAAAATCTATGCTTTAGCTGTTCACTAAAATAATCTCCAAACTTTAAAGCAAAGAGACAATAAGGAAAGGTAGAAGAGTTGGAGTTATTTTGTAAAGAAAAGAGAAATCTGAGTGGGCATTAACTGATCTCAAGTCAACTGGTGATATAAATAGTTTCTACTTCCATTAAGGAAACAATGAATACCATATAATTTATCATCCAAATGTGGATAATTTAGAAATGACTGGGGCCTATTAATAATTAAACATGAAAAAATAAGGCAGAAAGCAGGATGTATGGTCACCCTACGAATGATTTGTTCATTCATTAATTCAACAGACACTTGGCTAAGTATTTGGGGGAAAAAAATGAAGAAAACACCATCCTTGTCTTCAAAAAGATCAAGGCCATGTGAGTGCAATATATATGTTTTTATTAGGAATTAAGATAAAACTCTTTTTATGGAGCACAGAGGCGAGGTTTCTATCTCTGAGGAAGCAAAAAGATGCTGTTAAGCCTTTAAAGATCCGTAGGGTTGAGAATAACAGGCTCTCACTCCCATTTGACAGCTAGGGAAACTGAGACTCATGCCATTCAACCAGCTAATAGCAGATTTGAGGCTGAAGTTTATGGTCCCTGAGTTCCATTGCAAACTTTCCAAACCACTATGTTATGCCTATGAGGGTTACCAGAAGGAAAAGGACAGATGAAAATGCTGGAGATTTACTTTACATTTCTCTGGCGACAAAGAATAGCATGAAGCTTCTTTGTGATGTAGTATCCTTGCATTGAAAGAGAAGCTCTAAATGACCCAGCTTAGTAGCTTTTAACCTTACAACTCTAAAACTATACATTCTGCTCATTGAATTCTTTGAGATATCTAGTAGTTTTTCTTTCTTTCATTTTTTTTTTTTAAGGAAGACTTTTTGAGTTAAGATTTTCCATGCAAGTTGAATCTCATGATAAGAGGAATTGCAATTTGCATATTGTACTATGGGATAACTGAGCCTTTCACTATATCACATTCTAAATGGAATTTCATTATATCCAAGTGTAGCATAAGCAGATCCTACCGTGTATACACATCAACTCAAGTGAAGTCCATTATGAAAATATTTGTCAGAAGATGCTTTTTATAGTCTAGAAACATACCTGTTAGCTGGATATTGTGCTGGACCAAAATATCTGGGTGAGCCTGCCCACGTACGGGCACACACTCTTTTAGGCACGTGTTACACTGTTGAGCTAGTCTTCCATTCATTATCTTTCTAATGCTGCTTGTTTTGTTATTCATTTCACTGATAGTTTTTTGACTCAATTCACAACTTATGACCATTAAATCAATCAACCAAGAATACCTGAAACTTGTTTTTAATATCATTCCTTGTTTTTATTTTAGTAAAAAAATCTTGGCTCTTTGAAATGTTTATTTGCTCAGTTGTTTATTTGGAAGATAAAATTTTAAAGATAGAAAATGATAATTATAAGAAAAGTAATAAAATATGCTCTCCGTGGGGCAGAAAGTGCTGCACTTAGAACAAGACAATAGCCTACATTCTCTGACTGACAGGTGGATATCACATTAGATGAAAATGATAAGAGATTTAGTGGACTAAAGAATAACTTCCTCTTGACAGTGCCCTGACCCTTGACCTATGGCCTAACTCTTGTTAGCTTCACTAACACAGAGTAATTGTCACAGGTGTAGGATAAAAGACATCTCTTACAGAAGCCACCAACAGTCTGAGATTTATTTCTTTTGATGACCACAAATGTGCTGTTGAGATAAAACCATAAGTTCTGACCTCCTCTGACCTATAAAGACATGAAAATTTACCCAGGAAAAAGCAAATTCCAAATACAAAGAGCTTTCTTTACCCTTTGGCTTGAAGATCTCTGTTGTAACAGGCAGGGTACATGCACCAGGGCAAAGCGATGGTAAATATGTTATTGTCATAACCCTGAAAGCATGTTTCACATATAACTGTGATACAGATCTAATAGAGAACGCTCTATCCACAATAGGCTCCCTGAATTTTTATAATTATTAGTAAACTCTTACTATGTCACACTCTGGAAGGGTGTCTCATTCTGAAATGATTCTTTTGTATTTATATGCTAATCACCTTCTGCGAAAGAAATCAGTTCTTTGAGTTTTATTTAAACGTTCTGAAGGTAGCAGCTTTAAGAGTACTCACAGTGATGTGGTAACAATTGTGATCTCTCACGAAAGTTAATGCCTCCTCCTGTAAGAAAATATATTGTATTCTCCTTTTGAAGCAACACAAGAAATTCAGAAAACATTAACTCACAAAGAGCTATGCAAATCCATGTTATAATAGAAGAATATTACAAGGGAAAACCAAATGACTGTAACATCCATTAAAATGAAGTCAATATAGTCATATACCCATGATTAAAAAAAAGCTGCAGAAGAATGAATATTGCTGGTGAAATGAAAATGACTTCACATTTCATTAAAATGAAGTCAAAGCAGGAACCTGGCAGTGTTTTCAAAATGTTTTATCATGAAGGAAATGGAGTCAACTTTTCAAACACTTGGCATAATAAAGTAGTGTATTTCATTATTCTGTTTATATAGGGGTGTAATATTAGAATCATCCAAATGTTTGTTACTCAATATGAAGAAACCATAGTAGATTTCCAGGATCCAATTTCTATTCAAATCTATACGGAAGTCATAAATTACTTTTAAACTCATTGAGGGTTCTTATTCAGGTCATAGGTCTTTCCCTTCAGCAATTTTTCGTGCACAGCATGCTTTGATGACTCAAAATTAGTATATATAAGCTTAGGATAATCAGTCAAGGAAAATACAAAGATTACATTTATCTTAAAGTGATACTATAGGTAAACTACTTCAGTTGGTTCAGTAAAGGTATAGCCAAACCCATCTGTTTCCAAAATATCACACTTTCTTTCTATTAAATCATGAAAATAAGGGATTATAATCATGTAACTTATTGTCATGCATACTTGCTATAATAATGCCTTCTTCCCAGACTGCCATCTTTTCAAATGTGATGAGATCATCAGGTAACAGTGTAGGATATGAAGGCTTAGCATGCTGTGTTGTTAGCACATTAAAAAAAGAAATTGCTGGGATAATTAACAACTACCTATTTGTCTGTGGGATGCATTCATTATGGCTCTACAAATTGGAGGTCTCCAAAATCTGTGCAATAAAATTTAGTCTTTGTTCAGGAAGTTCCCCTTGGATTTGGGGAAAATTCTGGTTTGCTGTGTCTATTGTAATTGTGACAGGCAGTTGACATGTCTCATAGTCTAAATGTAGTGGCAAGCAGGGGGTGGTACAATGATGAAAAAACTGCCATTCATTCTTGTGCAAAGGAAAGGTGTTTCTTAGCATATTCCAACCTATGTTCGGACTAGAGTTGGGTCTCTGGGGTTGAAGGTCAAATCTGTGAGGTCAAAGCTATTTCTTGTCAATCTTCGTTCACTAATGACACATGAATTGGAAATTAGAACAAAGTAAGTAAAACGAATAGCCAGAAGGTGAGTGTCTGTTTTATTACTCAGAAGAGCTGGGAAATCTGGCCAATTGTTGCCCTATGTGGCTTGAATGACAGTTGTTAAGTTGAAAAAGGGACAGTGTGATGGGAATGCCACTTTAAATCTCAATTACCTCCTCCACTCCAATCAGCTTGGTAGAGCTTTAATGAAGTGCAATTCTCTGTCCTTTTCCTCATACTTCTATCTCTAGAATAAGCCTCACATTCAAGTTTGACAGCAGTACAATCAGTTTTCCATTCATCACTGGCCCTGTTTTAACCCTGCTGAAAAAGGGCCTAATGTACGTGGCAGTGATGGCAATTAGGCAGAAAAGTAATATTAGAAACAGACAAAAGCCTGAGTCTTTTAGCATTACAGGTGTTTTTTTTTTTAATTTTTTTTTTAGCCTGTTCTAGACATAAAGGAATAGGCAGTGTTGTTAAATTCCCTTCTTCAGTCTTCTCTTAAGCTGAAAGTCCAAGGATTTCAAGATTCAATTAATTAGAGACATGGAGAGCCAAAGAACAAGGTAAAAGCTAAGTTCTTTCTAACTGAAGACACACTTAGTAATTGGCCCCTTATTAAAATGGATATCTTCTGGGTGTATGTTTAATAAGGTTGATAAAAACTCGTCATTTCCTCATTAGGATAGCACATGAATACACTCTGTATGTAGGAAAGAAATCTTAAAGAGAACAAACAGGAAAATATCAACCTGTTAAATATAGGAACGTAAAACATAAAAATCGAAAGGCTTGAGAGCTATAACTTTTCGGAGATGAGGAGATGTTAAATGCATTGTGTGTGTGTGAATGGATGAGTGTGTAAGCTGAGATTTTTTTTTAAGACAAGTCTTGGCTCTTCAATCAGTATATCTTGGGATGCAAAATATTTAAGCATTTGAGTTCTATAACCTGGATCAATGATATTTACTGTGACTTTTTTTTAAACCATAAAAATAAATGACACATTTAAATGGCTTTCTCCTATGAAAACAAATGCACGCTTTCGAAATCTATACATTTTCGTCTGCATGTTAAGAGCCCATGTAATAATCACGCCTGTATCTTTGCACAGAAAAGCCACATGTACATACACATGTATTGTTTTATCTAATTATATTTGTAAATACGTCCCTACTAGTGTGTGAAAGCTTAGAAGAGAGAAAAGTTCATGGATTTTTGTGCATGCCTTTAATTGTTATATGTGTTTTCCTAACGGTTCTTTTTATGCCAATTTTTAAAAATGTCAGCCAGGTTGGGGTGTTTTTTTGTTTTGTTTTGTTTGATAGATTCCACAGGAACATGTGGCATCGGTGTAAGGATCTTGTTTAAGAGAATGGAGGCTTGGAGGGAAAAAAAAACAGATGCAGCAATTAGGCTGCTCTTGCTGCTCATTGGGGAGGTGACACAAGTGGGTGATAGTGGCTTTCACCTCTCACACTCCCTTCTCTCCTGCCTGATTCCTAGAACAATCCCTGTCAGAAACACTCTTTGAAAAAGGCTGCATTAGACAATGGCTCTTCACCCTTATTTTACGCTTTAAGTAGTGGAGCAGAATGCTGTAAGGGGCTGCAAACAAGGCGTAATCTGAGAAAGACGCGCAGGCATTGTTATAACTGTGAAAACCAGAAGAGCCCCTTTCAGAGCCGTGACTGAAAGTGCTCGGAAGACCTTTAGTCCTTTGCACTCTCCCAATCACCAATTAGACAAACATTAACATCAATTAAGCTGTTATACGGCACAGGTTCCATATAATTACCTTAATGGGTTGACGCTTTCTTTAGCAGCAATTTCTTAAACAAACTTCATCTTTTGTGCAACAGGCTAAGAAAATTTTCAGCAGGGAGCATTTCCTTTTGTCAAGTTTTCTAAAGAGACAGCTGAATTGTTCTATTTAACAACAAACACCTTCACTAAGGACCCTCGTCTTGTCCCCGTTCCCACCACATTTGACTACTAGGCTCAAAGCTTATTAACCATCAGAGACAAAAAAACGGACTGGCCAGGGGAGCCCAGACACATGCAGGGCGGGCAGTACACAAAGGACCAGTGAGTCTGGCACCGGTTTGCAAGCAGACCCTCGGAGAAAGCACCAATTGAATTAGTTGCCTATTTAGTATCCAAAGCGCCAGATCCGTCCTTACCAAAAGCACAAAGAAAATGAAATAGAAAAACAGGATCTTGCTCATAAAACAAGACAAATCTGTCTAATTTATTTTGTACCAGTAAGTGCTAATTAAATGCAAGCTACTCAGATTCTTCCTGTTCCTGCCTCACCTAATTCGCTTAGAATCACGACAATGCCAGTCTGATTTTTCCCCCTGTTTAACAAACATTCATTTGAAATGTACTCAAATACAGCTATAAAAATACAACCCTTATATCACTTCTATTTTTATTTTATATAAAGTCCATGTGTTTTTACTCTGTTGTGAAATTATTTGGGGCGGGGGGAGCTCTTGGCAGAAACAAGTCCTTAAACTATCCTTGTGCATCGTAAGGAATAAACAACTTGAGATGCATATAATGAACTATAATTGTTTTCCCCCCTCCCCAGGGTTGGAGTAATGTATGTAACCAAATTTCACAGCAATTCATTAAAAGTCAGAAGCTTAACTCTTCTATCTACAGCTTTTAAAGCAGACCAGGATTTAAAAAAAAAATAAAATTAAACAAATATAAAATATACACTAAATACTTATGCCAAACCAAAGTCTTTAAAGTGCTTTTCCTCAATCCCTCCACCCCCTCAAATCTCTTTTTCTCCTGTCTTTCTTTCTTTCACATTCCTACTGCTCATTTTTACATACCTGACTATAACAATATCCTCGGGAGTAGGCAATTCATTTTCCATCTTTAAGGTCAGGGCTTGGGCTCCAAAGACAAGTGTTTGCTCCATTTAGTCCTGCCCTTGTGAACTCCCCGCACCTCTCTGGGTCAAAAGCTCAAGGCCACAAAATTAAAAGATGAAGATGAACTTATGTTTAGATTTTAACCTCAGGCCGCTATCACCCATGGGCAGAGGATTTTACAGAGGAAGAATTCTAGACATGGAAAGGTATACAGTTACAAAATAATTGTTCTCATCTGGATTGCCAAGGATTAGCATTTGAAAAAATATGTATATACCAAAGATCAATTCATCTACAATGTCTAATCAGTAAAGTATTTACTAAAGAGCTTTATGATCATAAAATAAAATTAAGGTTAACTTTTCTTAAACTTTTCCCTTAGTACATTTACTCTATAGAGTGATGTTCTCCATTCCAATGTTGGTCTATTATTTATTAGCAATTATTCTTTTTTACTCAATTTATACTTTGTGTTTACATTAATTTGGTTAAAAATATATTTTGAGTCTTTCTGGATTACTGTCTTGGTGCCTCATGACATTACCTTAAATACAAAACTGTATTGCTCCTATTTTCTTCATTGGTTATTTCTGTCTGCTGCAGTACAAATACAGCTACAAATCGGGGATGTCACAAATAAATGTAGGAAGCCCAAGTAAAGAGTTTCCATCACTGAATTTTCTCAGATTGGAGTTCAGCCATTCATGATACAGTAGGAACATGTAAGATTAAATCAGGAGAGGCCTGAAGGAGAGGGGACCATTGTAGATATCCGTTTAACATTTACTTTGCAATTAAAGAAGCATTAATCTTTTCAAAATAGATTAAGAATTGGAATTTAAAAAAAAAGCTATTTCTTTGTCGAGTACCACCTGGGAATTATACATATTTGTATCCTTCTTAGAACTTTTACATATGACAGATATAATTGGCTATAATAAGGAGGGACGGGATGCCAGGTGGCAAAGTCATCTCTGTAACCACAAAGAAAATGTGTGAGGAATCTGAGATACCTTTCCCTAGTTTCCAGTATTAGGGACAAATCGGTGATGGATGAATGGATTTTTTTCCATTCAACATATCAGGCGAAGATCTGAATAAAGTTAATGTTCGCTTTTTGACACCCATCTCAAACTGAAAACACCTCAATCAACTGTTGGATGGATTTGGCATAATTATTGATACACTTTGCAGGATTTAAAGAGTGAGGATTCAGGGCTCACATACCACATTTGAAACGAACACAACTTATCAAGCAGAGTTCTGACATGTGTGACTCTTAGTATCATTTTGGAAGTGAAATAACCTGTCAGATTTTAAAATGTGTTAACAACTGGATGGTTAAATGGCAGGGACATAAAGAAAGGACATAGGCTTGGTTTGAGATTTCGTTCTGGAGTAGAGTTACTGACTGCCAGCCTAGAAGTAATCACAACAAAAGTTTTCCCCCAGGGGTTCTGAACAAAAATTCTACAGTGGAATAAATAAACTACTACACAGTTAGATTATCTTAACTAGCATCTGCAATCTTCCTTACAATAGCCATTTATTGATGTCTTTCCAAATACATTAGAAGTGGCAGATGATTTATTTTGCCTTTGAAAAGTACTTATAACCACTCACTCATTCAACAAATATTTAAGTTTCCACCATGTGCCAGGCATTCTTTTCCAAGTACATTATCAAAGTCATACAGTACAAAATGCCTAGCATCTTTTTATTGGAGATGTCTTAACTTTAAATGGATTAAGGCAATTTATATATAAGGTATAGGCCAAAAAACCCTACTTCTTTCAGACTTTGTACAGTTCTTCATCCTGATTAATTTATGTCTGGTGCCTGACACATAGTAGGTGCTTTGAAAATGGTGCTGTTAGTTTCTCTATTTTCTAACCTCAGCTGATTTTTTGTGTCTGCGAAGTTGATCAGCAAAAGAAATCCTCTGACCACTGCCACTGTTCACTTGCACTAGTCTCATTGCCATCTCTGATGAAATTTCTTTTAAGGGACTATAACACCTACTTTTAGTTTGATTTCAAAATATGCTTTCCTTATTCTTTCCATCACATTCCTTTTGGAAAAAAGTGGGAGGGCAGTGTGTGTGGAGCAGCATGGATGGTGGTATTGGGAGATGGCTCAACATTTTTTTTTTTTGAAATTAGAGTGTAAATGACTTTATGTGTGTGTGTGTGTGTGTGTGTGTATGTTACACTTCAGAATGAATTGGAGTCTCCCAAAATGAGAGTTAGAGCTGCCACTCTTCAAGGAAAAAATAATGGAATTGGGAGCAATGAACCTAGGATGGATACAATTTCCCTTTCAAGAACAGTGAGTCAATCAATGCCCATATTGCTGAGCATCTATGAGGCTGAGCAACGCTCTGGGTACCATTGGAAGAGATGCAGAAGTAGTATTGAAGAGATACAAGTGTGACTGAAACTTTCTTCTGAAGGAATTCAGAACCTGGGGTGTGGACACCCATTGGACATTTATATCATCATGTCCTTTGACAACTTTTTGCTTCTTGAGGAAATTTTGGCTGCTCATTTATGCTAAAAGTTGATGATGAAGTCCCTTCAACTGTGAAGAACTATGGTATCTTTGATTCATAATTACTTAAAAAATTGATAGCAAGCATTACATGCAATCTATCTAAAGGGAAATCAAGCTTGGAGACATCTAAGGGCAAAAACTAATTCTATGTCAAAATTGATCCCCTTGACTTCTACTGAAGTTTTATCTATATGCCTATATTTATATTCATATCTATATCCACCTATATGATCTCTGTTGTCTGCCTATCTCCTGGATTATTATAATACAAATGTATCTACTCTCTATTAAAATTAATACAATAAAATTGTACTCTCAATTAAACATAATGGCAGATGGTAATCATTCAATAAGTGGTGTACACACGCCATACACTAACAAATGCAAAGAAGTAGGATTGCTACTGAGATATTTGGAGACGCTAATATATTTCTAGCCCTTCAAATATTCTGAATATACATAGATACAAAGGGGCAAGCCCTTAGAAACTTTTGGAAGGAGGTAGGCATTTTATTCAAAATGTTGAGAATAAAATGAGAAGGCAAAGTCTGGCAGGAAACGTACTAATAAATATCTCCTTTGAAATTTCTTCCCTGCTGTAATGCATAGTTCAAATTAGCAAAAGGAGAGTTCTTATTGCAAAGGATATTTTTTCAAGCTACTACAGCCTATATGTGCACATAATTTCTATGATCCCAAAATCAGAGACATTTTATAAACCTTTCACCTTTATCTGAGCTCTTCTATGGGAACTATATTGTGTAAGGAGGGACCATCAGTATATTAGATTTGGACTAAACTTCCAGTTTTTAACCTAATTCTTCTATATTTTACTTCAGTTGTGTTCCTATTTCCACTCTGAATAAGAATGCAATAAAAACCTGGGAAATCATATTTTTTGACTACTTTAAAATTGTGCTTCATCTTTCTAATGTAGGAACTAAAACCCAAGCACTATTGAAGTGAGTTTATCGACAATCAGTCCTGAATGTTTTTGTGCTTTATTTCCAAAATGCAAACATGTTTCTGCTCTCAGATGGAGTATTGCCCATATTCCAAGTACTCTTTCATCTTCATGAAATTAAAAAAAGTCTTCCCAATCCTATTCTTTAAAGGTCCTGTATAAACTTGGGCTTTAGGATGTCTGGGGGTCAGGAAAGTTCACCTGATTCAGTGGCTTCCCATTTAGTTAACCTGGTATCGCCTAAATTCCTCAGAGTTTCTAAAGCTACCCTGTGGTGTGTGCTCTTTTTAATGGTTCAGCCTGGTTAACAAACACTATTTCCACATCGTGCATCCCTGTCTATAGGAGAGGCCAAAGCTTTCTATTCAACCTCTGGAAAGTTTCCTCTTCATTTGCAGGTAGGGGGGTAAACAGCAAAGAAGATTAGGGGTGTGTCCTGGGCCATGTCATTCCTCAATGCCCCTCCTCCTCTCTCTTTGACAAAGGACTGACTAGAGAAGACTAGGAGACTTGCAGAGTTAGTGCAAGAGGCTATGTACTGGGACGGTGTGAGTATACAGGGAAGATGAAACAATGGTGGAGAAAGTGAAATGAGAGAATATTGGAAAATACGGTAAGAAAAGTAGGCACAACCAAAAACAGGCCTTACAGCCTCTGCTTACTCAGCTTGTTTGTTTTGCTTTTGACAAGGTGTTACGAATAAAAGTACATTATGTCAGTTAGAGGTAGCCCAGATCTTAAAAAGGAAAGAGAGGGAAAAAACCCTCTCCTTTATAATCCCGCACTCTTGCTATTTTGGTACAATGCCTCAGGAAAAGATTAGGACGCAGCGGCCTTGCTTTTTATAAATGCATCATCTTTTCATATATAAATATTAACTACATTTGGCTTTTTGGATGTCACACAATTAGCAAATTAGTCGTTCACTAAGAGTATTCATCTAGGTTTTGTAATACTTTCCCCACCTTAATTTAGAATATTACATGCAAGGGGAAAAAATTGCCTTCTTTTTTATTGCACTCATTGAAATCCCTTCTCTTAATGCTAGGCTCTGGACTTATAGTGGCAGTTAGTTCCGTCATCAGAATATCAGCACTTTGAATGGAATTTTGAAAATTACAAAGACTGCACTGGCATTACAGCAGAATCGATCATTCTCTCTATACGATAAATGCACTCTCATTTTGAAGCTTATCCCTTTAATATAGCCCCCTTTCAAGTCAATTCATTGCATTTATTACAAGTATGAGACGGAAATTACAAACTTCCTCCAAGGTTTTGGATCTTTTGTGGGCAATATTTAAGAGAAAAGGAAGAACTTTTGCTGTTCTTTTATATATGAGACTTAGTGAGTTGAGCTAAAGTTCTAAGTAGAAATAAACTCATTTGCGCTTGTATGTGCAAGTATAAAATACAACATTTATATTCAAGAGAATCCAGAGGTATAATGGAGAACTTTCAATTTCATATTTAAAGTAACCTAATTCTTTCTAACATGGTATACTTCCAAAATGAAATATTCCAAGTATGACTTTCAGAGAGGCCCAGATGCTGTGTTGCATCTCTCTGGAACAGCCATGTTGAAAATTTGCCAAAGGACTGTCATCTCTGTGGACTTCTACTAATGAATCTTGAGTTATCTGAAGCTGGAGAGGAGGCCATTTTATTTCAGTCAATTTCTTTCAGACTTTCATAATTTGCCCATTGGAAGAAAAATATCTGTCCCTCAGCAAATCCAAGAGCAGTTTGTCATGCTCTGCCAGAGGGAGTCACCCTTTACTCCAAGTGGCTACGGGGTACCCAAGAGTGGCAGTGTATGCCATTTCTGGAGAATTGCGGGGCGTGTGACTTGAATGCAATCTGTAGTGTTCTGTCCATCATACCCATTAAGAGAGTTGCACAATGAAATTTCATTTTTTGAGTTGAGTATTTAGCTCTTGAAGTCACTGTGTATTGGTAATGAGACCTTGAATAAGGTCCTCCTCTTAGGAGCTGGCATTGTATAAAATAGTCCTATATGTTCATGCATTTCCATCTGTTTCTCCAAACATGGGTGTTTCTTTACTTGTCAAGTCATTAATCCTCTACTTAATATCACACTCAAGCTGAAACCTAATTATACGAATCCAGAACCACCGCATAATATTGTGAAGACAAGTGCATATATTACTTAAAGTCCCAGTGATAGTTTTAAAGGTTTATATAACTTGGAATCACCATTTTGAATATTATTGGTAAAATTATGAAAAGCAGTTCTAGGATCAAAACACAATGGCATGTTAATTTCATAGTAAAATGTGATCCTGCAACTGTAATTAATATTATCCATCTCAAAGGCTGTGGGTCATTATATAGTTTAATTCAATTATTCTTGATTAAATAGAGTTAGTTCATTGTAGGTATTGGTTAACATAATTCGTGGCAATTTACAGTGGATAGATTTATTAAAGGTATATAGTAAGAAATACTTTATTTAACATATATTTGTACTAGCTTAGTTTTAGAACTCCAAGATCATAATTTACTTTGCTCTGGCAGTACACACACACACACACACACACACACACACACGCACACGCACACACACCCTGTGGTTAGTTTATTCCTTGCTACTTTAACAATCAGTTACTGCTTTGGTGAAAGCCTGAAGCTTAATCCATTAAGAGCCATTCAGAACAAAACAAACAAACAAAGCTTTAACCACTTCAGTAACAACAGTGCAGAACCAACAAGCAGCCTTCTTAGAAAACCCTCGCAATTTTAGGATCAATAGGCTCATACTGGATGCTCCTAAGTGATGAAAGCTAGAACGTTTGTGCTGCCAGGTTTTAGAGAATAAAACAGAGCACAAAAGTGTCTGAGAAAGATAATTTGATAAGTTTAGTTTGGAAATACGCACGTAGTCCAGAGGGCTGACTTAAGTCCTATCAGCAGTCACAATGAAAACAGACTAATTTAAATGCCACTTTGGGCTGAAAATTTTACCTATGTGTCATGAGAGTTGAAACTGTTAAGATCTCTTTCAGCCTTTCTCCAAGTTCTGCTACATACAGCTTTATCATTACGAAATCTTTGGTATAGCTCTACCTATCTCTTTGAAAACAAATCTTATCTAATATCTTCATATTAAAGTATTTAGAAGAATGTTACAGTCTACCTAATTCAGGGCTACAGTTCTAACAATAAAACTTACGAATACATTTATACATGAGAGGAGAAAAAACAAACATTTTTTTCCACAAGATTAAAAGCCTATTCATTTCCTTTTAGAATTATTCCACTGTATATTATCCTTTGTGAAAAACCCATTAGCTTCTTTTATACATCCTCGAGTCTTAAATAATAACCAGTGCCGCAGAATATGTTTTATGGAAAAAAATCTACTGTCATTCCATAGAATTAAAGAAAGGCCTCCCACTTCTTTTGTATTCATTACATTATCCTTTTCAGTTTCTCAAAACAATCTTACAATACTGTATCTCCTGTAGTTATAGTTTTTTAAATGCCTTTACATTTATACTTAATTATAAACTCAGTAATGAAATAGGAGTATTATTTATTGTTTATCTCACAATGTCAGCTGGTTAGACTTTACCCACAAATTATCTGGAGGCATTAAATTATATAGCTTCATAGGTAGTCAACAGACACTGTTGGGATTGCCTGCAGTATGTCTACAGGCTAATTTGCTTACTGAATATTGTCTACTCGTTTACATTTCTGCTTTTTTTCCTCACAAAGCACATCCTCACTGAAGAAATATACTCAATATAAGGAAATTATAAAAGAAATCCTTTTAGTTTAAAAACTATGTATCAGATCAAATGCAGAATAATCTCTTTGCTGAAATGTTATCAAATAACATTGACCGTCGACATTTTGCAGACTAAAGAAATAAATTACCCAGCAATACCATTAAAATGCATGATTTTCCTGTGTGTCAGGAATGCTGTGCAGTTTTGTCTGGATTCATTAAGGCGCTCACTGCATAAGTGCGTTGCCAACCGGGGTGTGGGTGGCTGTAATGGCAGCCTGTAGGTTTGTATGGAAAACAAGTATGGCACTGTGAAAAAAATCCTTCTCTCACCCTACAGATACCTGTACGGAGAGCTTGGGAGGCATTTCCATAGGCTTACTGTCAAGTGAATGTTAAAGCCCCCATTCCCTGGGAAGCAAAGGTAAGTCTGAAAAACGCATTGAAGAAAGAGGAAGGGGGGTGGGGGTGGGGGTGAAATCACCTAGCACTGAAGCAGCCTAACCAAGTGACAGACACGGAGACAACTCTGATGCTGCCAGAACAACACTCTGCACAGCCCACCAGCAAGCAATTTGTCACTGCGACAAGAATATCCTCCGCAATTTGGCATCAGGGTCCTTGGACAGCCAACTGCGCCTGTACAGCACGAGATGTGCTATCGGCAACGGGGAAGATGGGAACCGAGGTTCTCCTTATTACGTCCAAATGTGTTATTTTATGAAAAACATAGCTTTTGTCATGATCAACATAGAGATAGAACAGCAGTAATTGATAATAACTGGGGGCAAATAAGACAACAAATTGAGAAAAATATGTCCTTGTGTGTTTTTGAGGTACCCTGTGTGTTGAGAAGATTTCAGGATATTTGCTGGGTGCGTCTGGTATTTTACGGCACACTCCCCCAGGTTTCATAGAAATAATGAATCCATAGGTGCAAGAATGAACTGGGAAGATTTTTGGTAGTAAACCATTTGCTTTTAGCAGAACATATTCTTTGCTTTGTTTTAGACTGTGTTTGTATATGGTGTGTTGATTAATATGTCGCTGAGTGCAAATCCTTTCTTACTGGTGTGATTTGAACTGAGACAAAGAGTTCAAGGTAAGTTGGGTTATAACCGCGCAAAGGAAAGACCCTTTACTCTTTACATTGCTACCCTGGTAATCTATTATAAAAGTGCAGTAAAGGAGAGAAGCCAGGGGCATAGGATAAAGGTATCTGATAAATAAGCAAGTAGTGTTCCCCTTGCCAATTACTTGGCATCTTACTTTGTAATTAATGCCACCGTAATGAAAAAAGTGGTAGGCATGAAGATTGGGCCTTTTGTGCATTCTATACAGAACCAAACACTCATAAAAATCTAGCTCAAAGCTAGCCTAGTTTGGCTCTCTCCACAATCAAAACTTGCTAGAGAATTAGAACAATCCCATAGGGGGTGTGTGTGCATGCGTGTGTGTGTTGCAATGTATTATATAAGAGTGACATCAGGCAATTGTGGTATTGCTGTCTCCATCACACAGACAAGGGTGTCCTTCATTCCCCAGACATGATGGAAACTTGTACCCATTCTGCCAGAATCTAACATCATGTTATCTATTATGTTGTTCACTAGTTGTCCTATGAAACACTTGAGCTAACTGCTTCTTAAGTGGCTATGACAACTGCCTTACAGTGCCTGGTGTATTTCCCAGTAGCTTATATATTTGTGCTCTTTGGGAACTTTCTGGAAATACTAAAACTACTAAGAGTTAAGTAATAGTGAAAGTGATAATACTAATAGGCATTTTTAAGAAATAGGAAAGAATATAATTTAGGCAATTTTGATATCATTTGAAATACAGTATGAACTTCAAAAATATCCAGCTGGTATCATAAAAATATTCCTTAAAAATATTAAAAAATGTATTTTCTCTGTCCACATAAACTGTGCAGTAATGGATGATTTGGGAATGGGGGATTGGAGAAAGAGTTGTTTAATTCTGAGACTTGGAAATAGTGATAGGGGTGGAGTATGTTGACCAGTATGTACGCGGGTGGTTAAATGCAAAGGCCTGAGATTTAGAGGGAAGGGACAAAGAAAGGGGAGAAGAGACAGGTATATGAGGAGAGAATGTTCAATGCTAGAGGGTACAAAATGCAGTAAAGATCATAAAGGAAACTAACCCCTACTTTTCTAAGCTTTGCATGGGGTGTTTTCCTTGCAACTCCCATTAAAGTCAATGGGAATCATGTAGCTAAAACCCTGTGTAACTCTTTGACAATTTACTTCCTAGTGTCTGGAAAAGGGTACTACCTACTAAGGGCAATTTACTCATTTTAGCTTGTGCCTCCCATACAAAGATGAATTTGATAGCACATAGCAGGAGGAAAAGAGAGACTGCATTTAAGATTTTGTTATTGCAAAGGAAATCATCATTGAAAAATGTCGCCTAAACTCTCACCTTGTTTAGCAACAACAATAAACAGAGACAGGCAATCCACTGAAAGAATATGAAAAGAAGTATGGACTTGATTACAGGAAAAATGGTGATTGCTAGTATGAGGGTTGTTTTTTTTCCCCCTTTTTAAATTCTCAAGCTCTGAACACAATCGCAGGGTAATAAGAATAGAGGACAATTCTTAAGACACCAAATTGAAGCTCTTGATTACTTGCTTTTTCCCATGTACCTCAAGTTGTATGTATGTAAATGTAGATGTGGAATCTTTACAAAATCTTTAATAATACAAATACAGTGAAGGGGGGGTTACCATAAGCTTCCAGTTATAGGTAGAAATATAGATAAAAGGACAAATACTTACCCTGCTGTAAGCAGTAAATGAATAAACGCACTGTATCCTCTAACATTATTTTTGAAAGCTATAGAATGTGCATGTTAAAAAGTGCATGCTATTTATAATCTCTTTCATGAACTTCAAAGTCAGAAAACTAACACTGGTTTTCAAAGTCTTTATTTTTATCATAAGGTGCTATATTTCTTTACTCTCAAATGAAATGTCTATGTAGGTGCTATAAAGCTTTACTGATATAATTTTTATAATTGTACAACCATATAATAAGTTTATGTAGGCTGAAGATATAGCTTCTGTGTTTTTTGAGTCCCTTCTCTGTGATTTGTTTGTGACTTGTCCTTTGGAGGGTGAAGAAGTAAGACCCTACTTGGCTCTGCTTTTTAGCGCATGGAGCAGAAATACATCCATGAACAACTGCCTTCGCAAGTTGATTACCGGGCAATATAATTTCTCAGTTTTTATGGGTAAATGAGTGCTTCTCGTCATGGACTAGCTTGCGCTTCAATTTAGGTAAGCATACTGCTGCAGCAGCCTTGAAACCATTGCTCTCTGATTGTGCCAATTAGCAAATCCTGAACTTTACCACCAGGAAAAGACATAGCTCCACAGTCATGAGTGCCTGGCTTTTGAGAATTAGAGTAATTGTGTCACGAAACCTACCATTGATTTTCGGATAGACATCTCAAAAATTTTGTAAGAGTTAAAACCCTTCTGAAAGCACACTGATATTTTTTTGTGGCAGAAATAATACATAGGATGAATACAGTGATTTGGTATGTGAGGACATTTAAGAGAGCGAGATTTTTTCTTGAACAGAATTTGGATATGTTTTTGGACTGAATCTTTGATTCTAAATTTCTTGTTGGAGGGTTATGACTGTGTGAGAACTTCTGAAATCTGATTCCTTGGAGGAGGGGGTTGAGAATTCACAAAATAATGAAAAGCACGTGCTGTTACTCAAGTAGATTATAATACTATTCTAAAATCATGGACAATGATAAGTTTAAGACGTTAAAATTCTCTGAGTTTTACTTTTAAAACTCACAGCTGGTTCTTACATCCCAGGCCGTTCATCGTTTGTGACCAGATCACATATCCTTAACCAAATACACATTAAAAGATATCTCTTCACAAATTAAACCTGAATTGAATTTAGCACATGAAGCTCTTTAGTTATCTATTGTTTTTCAACTGTCTCTTCTTACAGTATTTTTATAACCAACAAGAATAAGTTAACATCGGTATTTAAAACAAAAAAAAAAGTCAGATATTACAGTGGCCATGTCATTCATAATGTTACAGAAACTTGTTTTCCTCTTATGTTATAGTGCCATTGTTTCATTTTGGGCAAGAAACTGAATAATCATGAACATATTTCATAGAATCAAAGATGTACAGGATTACATATTCTAGATCTCTGATTTTAGGGATTATCTTTGCCATGATCTGGATGAGTTATATACTTAGACTAATTAAATTCTAAAATTAATCTCTGTTTATTTCAGACTTGTTTTGCTGGAAATTTACTGTAAATCAATGTTTGCTAGCACTGACGTTTAAGACATCTTTCAATATTCATTTTTTTCACATCTCCCTCCACACGGTTAAGAAATTATTATGACTTTGACATGACATCTATGCAGTCATTTTGTAGTATATGTAGTTGAGAAAGACATACAGAAATAATATATTTTCCCTTGCAATATCTCAAAATCACAGATTTGGTTTGCAATGCGCACACACACTGCATTTCTTTTTACTCAATGAGCACATTTTGAATATATTTGCCCTGAAACACTTTCCCAGTCTCAGGAATGGTGTTTTGTGAACTGATTTTATCACCTGTACAAGAGAATTATACAAACGTTCTCACTACAAAACCAAACAAGTATATAGTTAAATTAATGATTAATTATATTCATAAGGATAAGTTTCTATACATTATTTTCTTTACTGTGACCACATTCGTCTTTTTCCTATGTCCTTATTTATCTGTATTTCTTTAAACGTGATACTTGAATAGCTTTCTACAACTCAAATATATTTGGAAAGCTAAAGCGTGGAGGAAGGAAATTTTTGGATAGGGGCATGGTACTGTTAACGATGTTAATTCTCTGGCTCCAAACGTCTTTAGGATTTTTCATATGGTAAATTCCTGATGCTTCACTTCAAAGATTTGAGGCCTGAACTCTTCTTTGCTACATTTAAGAAAAGGAATCCACTGTACAATGGACTAAGTTGTCTGGAGCAAAAGGGCAACCAACATCACACGTGCTTGTTTGGGACGAAAGCACGAAAAGGAAATCCTGCCAAGCAGTGTTAAGTTGTCTGCTCCTCCTTGATGTGTGTGCCTGACTTCTTTAACATTAGGGGGATCTGAGCACAGGTATTCAAAGAGGAAGATGCCTTTTAAGGGGAAATGAGATTTGGAAATTTTTCAAAGATACCCTGAAACAGACAGGGGAAAATCTCTTTCAAATAGTAGGAACTCTGAGGCTTAAAAATGGTGGTGCAGAATGAAAAACATTTTGTTTTTACAGTTCTAAAACTAAGGTGATGGTTCAGGTGAAATGCAACATAATTTTCATAATTATTTAAGTGTGAAAGGCACATAATTTGTAGGTTCATTCACGGTCTTTCAAGTGGCAGTGTTGGGCAATGGAAAAACCAAGAGGATTATTTCTCTGGTTTTTCAAAATCATGCTATATAAATTTGAGCAAGTCATTTAACTGTTCAGGGCCTACAATGGTACAAACAAACAAGATTCAACACTGTTAACATAAGAAGGAATGCAAATTTTTTCAGATTATTTCTGATGCCTGACTTTCCATTGTTGTTTGAGCTTTTACGCTCTAAAAGCGTATATTCTATTTGCTATGATAGTTTCATTTATTTACTCATTTCTTCATTCAAAGATATATACTGAGTATTGACTAAAAGGGCGTGACTATACTTGCTATCAGTTATTCAGAGACTACTAAAATAAAGTCCCAAACCTTCAAAATACTCATAGTCTGATGATTGAAGCAATGAACCCAAATTAACAAAACAGTATAACGAAGGCTATGAAAAATGCATGCCCACATTTCTATGGGAAGTCAGAGGAGGAGCTTCTGCCTTTGCCTCAGAGACTAGAAGGCTTCACAGAGGAGGTGATCACTGAGTGGATTGATGGTAAAAGTGGGACCACTTCAACTTCTTGCCAAGTGACCAAAGATTGCCACAGGCAGGCTGAGTTAATTTGCGCTGTTTGGGAGGCCCTTTGCTTTAAAACATTCTTTTTGTGTTTGCCTTTACAAGTATACATACTTGTGATGTTCTGCTTCTATCAATTTGTTCTGAAATTGGATTTTCTTTCTTGTCCTTTGTATTACATAGAAAGGAAAGGGGAAAACAGTAACTAGTAAATATAAATATGTGATTAATGTCATGATTACTTTCTACCCATTCAATACCTCTATTTTTTGAATGGGGGTGTGTGTGTGTGTGTGTACATATGAAAAATTAAAGTAAACATGAGTTAACATGACGATGAGAATTTTATGATCTCTTTTGAGATAACAGGAGTGATGCTGTTGTATTAACAAACTCAGATAGGGAAATCTACATTCAACTTGTTTGAAATATTTGAGGAAATTCTAGGGATTTCCAAGAGCAGCTAAATATATAAAGCATTTTTTTTTCTTTCTATTATACAATGTGTTAGAAGGATTCTCTTTCTAGCAGGTGTGAAAAAGAAGCAGGTAGCAGGAGGGCTTGATACTTAGAAAATATTTGAAACAAAATCAGAATTTAATGATCTAGGCCAGTGATTCTCAAAGTATAATGTGCCTAAGAACCACCTGGAGAACTTGTTAAAGTACAGTAGGCCTGGGGTTGGACCGATGAATTTTCATTTTTCACAAACTCACAGGTGATGCTGATGCTGCTGGTTGAGGATCACACTTTGAGAACCACTAATCTAGACCAGCGCTTCTCAAATTTAATCTGTCTATGAATCTCCTGGGGATCTTGTCAAATTGAAGATACTGATTCAGTAGGCCTGGGGTGGGCAAGAGAATTTGCATTTCGAACAAGCTCAAAAGTGTTGCTAATGCTACTGGTCTGCAGAATGGCCTGTGAGAAGCAAGGACCGATGATTTCCTACCTCATGAATCCAAGTCATATGACATGGCTTGGTGATTTCAGAAAATAATAGGATGAAATAATGATTTTAAGTTCATTTCCTGAGCAAATAAGATCGTGTTCTTAACCAACAAAGGCTAATAAAGAATTAATGTTTTTTTCTTGTATATCATGTGAATAAATATTACAACCCCACTGAGAGAAGTATTCACTGAGATCCCGTTTCCCGTATAAAATGCCTGCCCTAGTTACTGTAAAAGATTAGGTGAAACATAGGTTTCTTCTTTTAAGTAGTTTCCATAACTACCTTGGAACTTTAGAAATGAAACCGTACGCTGATTGGCCATGCATTAAATGCATGTATTTCTCTGATTCTGATAAATTATGTATAAATACGGAAGGTAAAAAAAGGGTTGGTCTAATATCTCAAAAGAAAACAATCTTAGAAATAGTACACTGTTCAATTTGTGTTATCCAGCCCTCCCATTTTAAAAATTCTGTTTAGTTAGACAAGTTCTATTCCTATAAAGCAAAGGTTAAATTAAACCTAGTGAAATGAGCTGGAAAATATACTTAATTTTCGTTAGATAACAGTCCCTCGTGGATTATATGGGTGCAGGTGTGAAAGAGCCTGACTGATAAGTGTTGGCTGTCTTCAACCTACATTTTCTAGGAATTGATAATTCTTCGTTCCCTCTCTTCTGTGTATACCTTTTAAAAAGTAGAGGATTGAAATAACAGTAATGATAGTACGTTAAGGGATTTCTGTAGAAATTTCTAACAGAACATTCAAATAAAGAATACAAGAAATAGCACCTGTAGTATATACTTTGGCCAACTTTGAATGATTTTTAAGTACTATGGGGATTCTGCATTCCTATTCTTCTTATGCCCCTTCCATTCACAAATTTCCAAGTGATATGGTACTGTTAAATTCAATGACTCAACATGGTTTTTGCATAATTAATAGTAAATTTCTCAGGTTTTTTTTGGTAGACTGGATCAAATATGGGTAACTGATCAGGTTAATGTCAATACCCAAGCCCTCAGCCAAAAAATGTAAAAATATTTGAAGTATTAGTATAATTCTATCATTTCTTTTTGCCTCAGGTATGTGACTTTTTGTATTGTCATTTCTGAGGATAAATGATTATCTTTGCAACAATAATTTATGATTACGTATTTTGTCATTTCTAGTCCTTCTTCCCATTTCCCAAGGGTATTATTTTCTGATCCTCTCACCAAGTTGGACTATTACAAGAAAGAATTTTACTTGCAGATGTTTGACTTCTTAAAACAACACACTTAACGTCTTTAGTTAATATCTATCAAAAAGCAGTTGCAAACAATAAGATTTTAAAATGTAGGTGTTTGGCCAAGGAGGGCAGTGGTTCTTAACCTTTTTGGAAATATGACCCTTTATAAAAGCTGTGGCTCCTCTTCACAGAAAATTCTTATGAAACACACACAAAGAAATATCGCATACGAAGTAGCGCATAGTCACTGGACTTTTAAAGGAAGATGAACAACTCTGATCTTGATATTGACGAGCGGTTAACCAAAATGCCATCTTTTTTTTCTCTTCTTTCTCACATAGACATTGAAACCAGATGGATCAATACACTGTTTTTCTAAATACATAGTTTTGTTTTTATTGTGTAAACTTTGCCTTACAAATAAGACTTTATACTGATTTGTAACATGGAAGCAAGTGGACATCTGGCTTCTGCGAAAAATATGATTCACTCATTTGCATTTTTAAATTCCATTCATTCCATTTTTAAATTGTTCACTTGTCCTCTTTGCTCTTTCTAAAAGCAACTCTTCTCGGCTCTCTTCAATTTCGAATACCCACAGAGTTTATGTTACTTACAATTCAGAACATCGTCTCTTTAAAATTTTCAAATGAAAATCAATATTCAAGGTCCACAGCATGAAGAAACCCGCAATCTAGGTAACCAAGAAGTTAGTTGAAAATCAGCAAGGAATTTGGATGACAAAAATCAATTTACTCCTAGTACTTTATATTGATCTTGGATGACTTTGAAAGACCTTTCAAAGGCCATTTAAAAAATTTCAGGATCAAAATACTAGTAAATAATTAAATTTATTCTTTATGTTGGTTATGATATTTCTTCAAAAATATTTTGGGTATATAAAGTGTTCCTATCACTAATGATATGCTGCATACAAATTCTGTGATGAAAGATGATAGTACTATTTGTTTGTTCATAAATATTATTTACAGCAATAGTTTTTATGAGTAAAGCTTGAAAGTATAAGAACTTGAAACTTGCAAGATTTATTCCTCTGTTCTCTGCCCTAGTCCTTAGTCTTGATAGTGGAAAATCCAGAATCTAATAATTTCCACAGCATTGAAATTTCATGATAACCAAGAACAGAAAAACTCAGAAATTTCACTCCAAGTTTAGCTAACACTTCTCATGAGTGTTTCATTCCTCATCTTAAATAATTGGCCTGTTTGGAACCCTAGCATTTGAAAAGGATAGTCTTGAATAAATAGTTAAATTTAATCTTTTTGTATATTTCCCTATCACCAACTGGTTGTATCTTGGAAAAATGTCAATGAGTGTATATGTGTGTGTAAATGAAACAATTTTCTTCCAGTTGTGTGGAATAGCTGATGAGTCTAAAACCAGACAAGAGAAACAGGGATAACCAAGATAGGCAATGATGAGAGAATAAGAGAAGTTAGTTCATCATGACCCTCAGCTATGAATTTTGGACTCGATTCTGAAAGCATACCAGAAGATAGTGCTTATCTAAGAATATCGATCACATGAGTTTTTAAAGAGATTTAGTTAAAGATCACTTAGCAGGGACAGTAGAGAGGTATAGATGGGAAACTCGAGTAAGAAGACCAAGTGGTGGAAGTTCTTAAGCTCTGAGCTTGCAAGCTCTCATTTATAATACGTCTCACTACTGATGTTCTTTGCTAACATCATACAATTGAGAAAATTCCTTGAAGAACATACTGGACTTGAAATTAGGAGAAGGGAATTTGGTTAGATTTCCCAGCCTGGATTTCATGACAGCTATCACAGTGAACTAAATCACATTTCCTCTCAGGATTTGGTGCCTATGATTGGGGAGAAATAAATGATTGTTTTAGTAATTTGGTCCATAGAGCTGTTAGAGAATGAGAGCCCTCTTCTTGAGGTCCAGGCATTATAAACCTGTTTGAGACAAGTTGGAGAATTTTAGAAGCTAGAATCATAGAAGTAGATCACTCCTACAACTAACTACACACTAGGAAAGCTGATCCCCAGAGTAACCGGAATCCTAACCAAGATAGACTAACGTGATTCCAGTGAGATAAGGCAAATTGGTCCCATCAATCATTTCAGAAATGCATCAACTTTTCTGTTCTGAGGAGATTGAGATGTACGATCATCAGGACACCCACTACATCTTTTGAGACATTGTCTCAAAATACGGCTTTCAAATAGTTTCAAAATATTAATACTTTCAAATATGTTGCAGGAAGTTCAATATGGATGTAACAATCTTCAGTTCCTTTAGGACAAGAAGCAGTCCACTTCTGTCTCTTTCCAACTGGTGCAGCTGTCAGAATTCTGGATCAGGGGGCACATCTCTCTTAAAAGGAAATTTAGCTGCCCTCTTGGTAGGAGACAGTAAAACTCTGTAAGGTGTTGAATGACAATTAGCACGTCAGTCAGGCTTTCTATCTGATGTAATCAAAAGAATTAAAGGAGCCTTGAAAAAACAGTTCTGGAGAGAAATGTAGAAATTTGTCCAAAGCATATTTGTCTGGAGCAAATATTCATAGACTTCTCCACTGAAGGAGATGCTAAACACTCTTCTGAAAATGACTAGAGGAGTCTGTGTTTGATAAATTAAGTCAAAGGAGAAGTTGGATGTTTCAGCTGGCTGGTTGCAAAACAAGTACTGAATCAATCAGTTGCCCCCTTTTAGTAAAAATCCAGCTGGATTTTGGCTGTGTTTTTGATTGATTCTGCCTCTCTTGTGAGATGGGATAATAGTTTCATCCCTTACTTATTTCATACGTACGTAGCCAGAACACAATAAGATAATTATTTCTCAATATAATAACTTTTGAGATTTTAGGGGAAAAAAATGCAAGCACATAAAAATCTAAGACATGAGCATCCTATTGTGCTTTATAGTGCCTTTCATTTGGAGTTATTCTTGTAGAGGTATTTGTACATTGAAGTTCTTAACTTCTCTTTGCCATTAGTAAAACTGAAGACCAAAATCTTCATGAAGCCAATATAGAACCCAAAGCTATAGAATTTCTTTATTGGTGTAATAAGTCAGCAAAGAACATGAAAAGCCAAAGCTAAGACTTTTCTTCTGAAGCCTATTTTCATTACCATGTAATGATGTGTTTTATGTTAAGTAAACTTTTCATTGAAGTAAAACACATATTCAAAAAAATGCACCAATGTAAGTGTACATATTATTGAATATTTGAATAAAGTGAACACATCCATGTAATCCTCAATGATTTCAAGAAATAGAACATTATTCAAATATAAAAAAATTCCTCTTGCTCCCATCCTGTCACTACCCCCCGAAAGAAATCACTCTCTCGATTCCTATTTCCTCTGATGAATTTTATGTTGTTGACCTTTACATAAGTAGTAACATATGGTATGTGCTTTGTTACACCCATGCAGTGATACAAATGTGATGTAATTGTGGTTGATTTATTTTCATTGCTGTGGAGTATTTCATCACAGGAATATACCAAAATTCATTTATCCCTACTTTTGATGGACATGGTTTGGTTCTAATTTTTCACTTCTATTCATCTTCTGATATGTGTGTCAGGCACATAAGTAAACTTTTCTGTTCATATATAGCTAGGAGTGGAAATCCTGGGTAATGACTTGTGGTAGATTTGACCAAACAATTTTCCGAAGGGGTTGTGCCATTTCATGCTTGCACCAGCGATGTCTGAAGTTACTTCATATCCTCACCAGGATTTGGTGCTATTACTCTATTTAATTTTAGCCATTTGGTGGGTATGTAGTGATATCTCATTGTGATTTTAATTTGCACTCCTTAGGCAACTAGTAAGCTTTGGCCACTTTTTCTGTGTTTATTGGCCATTGGATATTTTCTTTCGTGAAGCATCTGTTGCCTACTTTTCTTTTGGGTTGTTTGTCTTTTTTTCTTACAGTTCTGTGGTACTTGCTATATTCTTCATATATGTCCTTTGTGAGATAAATACTTTGCAAACACCTTTTTCCAGTCTATCGTTTGCCTTGTTCACTTTCTTAGTAGTGTCTTTGGATGAACATAGTCTCTTAATTTTAATGTTGTCTTTTCCTTTGCGGTTAGTGCATTTTGTGTCCTGTTAAAGATATCTTTACCTCCCCCGAGGGTGTGACAATATACTCCTATTGTTTGGGAAAGCTTATTTTTACATCCTTTTATTTTTATCCTTTTATTTTTACATCCATGGACCACCTGAATCGATTTTTGTGTATGCTGTAAAGTAAGAATCAATTATAATTTTTTCTTTATGTATAATCAGTTGGCCCAATACCATTTATTGAAAAAACAATTCTCTCAATATTGCAGTGCTGTGTCGCTTTGGTCATAAATCAAGTGATTCTGTGTATGTGTAGATCTGTCTTTTGATTCTTCTTTAAGTTTTCTTATGCACTACACTGTCTTGATTATTGTACTTTGTACTAAGTCTTGATTTCTAGTAATGTATATCCTTTGATTCTGTTCTTTTTCAAGATGATCTTGGATTTTTTTATTCATTTGCATTTAAAGTTGTCCTGCTGATTTCCACATTTAAAAATGTCTACTAGAATTTTGATTGAGAATGCATTGAATCTATATATCATTTTTGGGAGAAATGCTGTGTTTTCAGTATTGTATTCTGTTCATAAGCATGCTAAGTCCTTTCATTTATAGTTTTTATAGTTTTATTTAATTTCTATCAGTAATATTTTTCAGTTTTATGGGTAGAGATCTTATACGTATTTTGTTAGGTTTTTCCTTTGGCATTTGCTATTTTGGATGCTATTGCAAATTGTATGTATATTTTTAAAATTTTGTTTTCTAACTGTTTGTTAAAGGTATTTGGAAATACAGTTTATTTTTTTATATTGACCATTTACTCAGTTCTAGTTTTCTTTCTCTCTCTCTCTCTTTCTTATCTAGTCGTATATCTCTTCTTTCTTTCTTTTTTTTTTTGCTTAGTACTCTGACCAAATGTTGAACAGAAGAAGGACTAATGGACATCTTTGTTTCTTTCCCAGTCTCATGGAGGAAAAATTTCTATATTTCACTATTACATATGACAGTTGCTCTAGGTTTTATATCGATACCTATTAACAGATTAAGGAAATTTTAATCTATTCCTAAAAGTGTATTGATTAATTTTCAAACATCTGTAGATTTTCCACTTATCTTTTTTAAAAACTGATTTCTAATCTAATAGCAATGAGGTCAGAGAATACAGCATGATTTCAATTCTCTGTTATTTGTTGAACATAAACCAACATTGATACAATGTGGTCTATTTTGGCATATATTCCAAGTGCACTTGAAAGAATGTATATTCTATCACATTTGAAGACAGTGTTCTAAATAAGTCAATTAGCAAGAGTATTTCTTTTCATGCTAAAATCTTCTATAGCCTTACTGGTATTTTGTCTATTTTTTAATTATTACTAAGAGAAGCATGTTAAAATCTTCCAAGTTGATTTTTGATTTGTGCATTTCCCTCTATTTCTATCTTATTTTGCTTCATATATTTTGAAGCAATGTTATCAGATATACTTAAATTTAAAATTGCTATATTTTCCTGATATAGTAAATCTTTTATTATTAGGAAATGCCCCTGTTTATCTCTAACAAGATTCCTTGCCTAAAGGTCTACTTTGTTTTATGTCAGTATTGTCACACCAGTTTTCTTTGGTTAGTGTTTGCAAGATATATGTTTTCCATCCTTTACTTTCAACCTCACTGTGATATTTAAGGACTTTTTTTTTGAGGAAGATTGGCTCTGGGCTAACATGTATTGCCAATGTTACTCTTTTTGCTTGAGGAAGATTGTTGCTGAGAGAACATCTGTGCCAATCTTCCTCTATTTTATGTGAGACGCTGCCGCAGTGACTTGATGAGCAGTGCGAGGTCCGTGCCTAGGATTCAAACCTGTGAACCCCAGGCTGCTGAAGCAGAGAGCATGAACTTAACCACTACACCACCAGACCAGCCCCCTAAGGATATTTTTATTAAATAGCATGGAGTTGGGCTTTTTTTGTTTTTTGTAAATCATCTCACATCTTTGTTTTCACAATGGTGTATTTAGTCCACTTATGTTTAATGTAATTGCTGATTCATTTGAATTTATGTTTACTATCCTACTATTTATTTCCTACTTATTCCACTTGTTTTAGGTTACTTTTATTTTCTTCCTTTTCTTATTTTACACTAATAAAATGTTTTTAGCAATCCATGCTCCCTCCCTGAGCCCCTAACTAGTTTGCTAATTATATTTCACTATTTTTTTATTTATTACCCTAGAGATTAGAACTCAAATCCTTATTTTATGACCATCTGTTTTAAATTTCTACTTTTACTACTTCCCAGACAATGCAAAGTACTTATAACATTTTATTTCCATGTACCTGTTTCTTGACTTTTATATTACTGTTGACACATATTTTAGTTCTAACTATATTTTAAATCACAAACTATATAATTTTTTTTATGTAGATTAAGACCTATTTTAATGTGTAAACATATTTACTTTTTCCATTGCTTTTCATTCCTCTGCATTTCTGTGTTTGCTTTTGGATTCATTTTATTCTGCTCAAGTGAATCTTTTACTATTTTCTTTAACGTGAGTCTACTGCTATGAATAATCTTAGTTTTTGTATTTTTATTTCATCTTCATTTATTGAAGGATATTTCATCTGGGTATAAAATTCAAATTTAGTAGTTGTTTAATTCTTTCAGCACTTTAAAGATCTTTCATTATCTTCTGGCTTCCATTGTTTCTTTCACTTCTTTGAAAGTAATTACTTTTTCACCCTTTGAGTGCTCTTAAGATTAAACTCTTTGTCTATGGTTTTTGCCTGTTTTAGACTGAAGAACCTCTGTGTGATTTCCTATGTGCAATTTTCTCTGTATTTTCCTGTTTGGGATTCATAAGACATCCTGAGTTTGTCTTTGCAGTTTTTCTTCAACATTTAAAAATTCTTGGTAATAATTTCTGCAATATTGCATTTGACACATTCTCCCTCTGCTCTCTTTCACGGACTTAAATTGCCTGTTTGCTAGAACTTTTCTTTACCACAACCCACATATATCTTATGACATTTTCTATACTTTCCTTTCACTTTATTCTACATGCTTCAGTCTGGATATTTTCTAGTGGCTGATCTTCCACCTCCATAAGCTCTTCTCAAACTCTTTCCAAACTACTGTTAAGCCTATCTTGGAAATCTGAATGAGTTACTATAAATTTTAGATATAAAATTTTTATTTGTTTCTTTTTGTATATTCCAGTTGTATGATAAGATTCTCTGGCTTGTTTTGTTTCTTGGACATATTGATCAACTTATCTTAAATTTGATGTATGATAACTCTAATATTTGTGTCACCTATGGATCTGTTTCTATTGTCTGCTTGTTATTTTGATACTTTTTCTTCAACAGGATGACAGTTTTTTAAATTGAATCCTAGACATTGTGTTTGATTGTAGAAACTGATTTCTGTTATGTCATTCCAGAGAGATTCATTCTATCCCCAGTCAGGTAGCAAAAGGATAGAACAGATCAATGTAATGATGGATTGAACTGTCTGGAGGCTGATTTTCTGTCTGTGTAAGGCTTGGTCTTCTTCTCATTCACCCTTTCCAAATGTATGATTTTCCATGGTCCCCAAGTGAGAGTCTTCACAGGGCCACGAGAATACCAATACCCTGTCTTGCTTTATATTTGCTTTCTGCTTGACTCCTTAGCCTAATGCTTGATGCAGCTGTATTGGTAACTTCTATGAAAAGAAGAGATTCTTCATTTTTGGGGGGGTTCTAGGCCCCTCAAATTCATGCATTTCTTGCTAGCACAAAACTCCAATTTTTGCCTTCTCAGTAGGTAGCACCTGGCCTTCACCTGCCTTCTCATCTCCTTATCCTAAGCCAAGAATTGGCATATACTATGAAAGGAAAAGAAGTATTCAAAGATTTGGCCTTGTCTTGGCAAGCTCCTTTTTCTCCAGACACTTGCCATTCAAATCCTGGCTGTCTTGGAAACTCTCCAGTGCCTTCAAGTTTATGTCTTTGTATGTTGTTCAGCTTTTCCTAATTGTTCTTAGAAAGAGCTTTGAGCTGCTATAAATTGCTCCATGTATTTGGAAGTTAAAGTAACTTTCTCTGTACATTTTTTTTTGGAAATGATGAGATTGGCTAATATTGAGTGATATTTTACATGTTAACAGTTTGTTTTAAAGTAAATCATTCAAACTCCATGTGACTTTGTATTGCAAGGAGCTCCAATAACTTCTTGAGTCTCCTTTCTTGAGTATGTCTATTGTGAATCTGAATTCAGATAATTTTCTATTATCTGACATAACTATGCTTCCAAAGTATAAAACACATATATTTTATCATTTAAAATATATGTGTTTTATACTTTGGAAGCATAGTTATGTTTTGAGATATTAATAAGTCAGGATTTTGGTATGTGGTACTTTTTTTATAAACTGATAATAAAACAGAAGGAGAAAAATCTCTCAGGGCATCACAATAGTTGGTTCTTGGGGTACAAGCTTATACAGGTGTTTTAAAATAGAGTCTCGATAAACATATTAGTCTCTTAGATGAAATTCAAGAAATACATTCAGCAATATAATGAATACTGAATATTGTTAGAATGAGTTTTTAGTATCACAGCTTTCAATTAGCTAAGAATTTACGTAAGCATTAATCTAAAACGTTTTCAAGTGAAGTAAATCCTGTAATCCCTTTCTCAAGAGCCAAACATTAGGAAAACCCTATGATACATGAAACAGTTTTGGAACCACTATGTTCAACACCCATTTCCTTTTTGATGTTGCACAATCACTGTATGCACTAAAGGCCCGTCTTACATAAGCCATCAAAATCATGGTTGGTCTTTCCTCTATAGCTTAGTATCTTCAGTCTCAGGGAGGTTTAATTTCATGTTTTCCCCTCCTTCCCATTCTTCTATGTAATTTTACATGACCTGTATCTCAACTTCTTAAGGCTTCTATGATCAAATAGTTGATCTGATAAACTGATATATAATAATAACATAAATGTTTCAAGTGGAAAGCTTTAAACACATAATCAAAATACTTCATTATAGAAGCTCTTGAATAAGGTTATCTTAATAGTATTCTCTTATACATGCATTATCAAAGAAAAAACGATGCTTTTTATTTCATTAAACATTTGCATTAGTCTTTAAATTATAGCTTTCTGGCTATAAACATATAGATTTGAATAAGTTCTGAAGATTTTTTTCCCCTCAAACCAATTCAAACCTGGAGGATATGGTATAACAACTGTCATAGTAATTAAGATATTCTTGTGCTTTGAAACTTTTCTTTCAACCAAAGTAGCATCTGGTTTTCTTTATTTTGACAATTGCAATTTCCCAGTTTCAGGACTTTTTTACATTATCCTTCAAATTAAGGTTGCATAGTGTCTGCCAGTTTTCATGGTTTGCAAGTATAATAACCATTGGGTGTTTTTATTGAAAATTACAGATTTTTATTTTCTATAATAAGTTTTTAGGAGGGATATAATTTGTAAATCCGTGAAAGAATGAATCCATTTTCATTCAGATCTCTAAATTATTTTGTTGCTTCTGTTCTACAAAAATATATTTGTCTCAAGGGCATCCAAGGATGCATTAGACAAGAAATAGTATATGTGTTGCCACTTGTATATAAAAACAGTTTTAAAGATATTTTACATGATTCAGAAAACAAACCATAAAAAGCAAACTGGAAATATTATTATATTGCTCATGGCCTTTATTCTCAAACTTTATTGTCTTAGTATTATCATAAGCCTTATTTTCAGATTAGTCCTTTTATATAGGTTATCAAAGAAAGACCAATATCACTGTGGTTATATTACTATTCTCTTGTATATATCGTTAAACATCTTACTACTTAATTATATTCTCTAAATGGTGCTAATATAAAAATGTTGTGACTTGAAAACATTGAAAATTCCTGGTCTAGCTGTTATAACACCATGCCCACAAGATATAGCTATATGCCTGCTTTATACTGCACTTATGTTTAAATTGAATGCCAACATTTCATTGCTAAGAAACATGTTAAATGAGGATGGAGATGCCATATTTATTGAAGGGCACATCTACATTGGCAGGTGTTTTCTGAATTAAACATTTGTTTCAGATAATATTTTATTCAGGAGCATCTTATCAGCCAAAATGTTTTCTCTCGTTTTTTTTTTTCAAGTTTTGAAAATTCCAGTTTCCTCACCACATATTCTAAGCTGGAAATGTTTGGGAAGAAATATTCTTTTCCTTGGGTCCCAAATGCTTCAAAACTCTCATATCCTCAGTGAAAATCTTCTGTCCAGGTCTGGTATTCACAGAGAATATTTCAGCTTTTTAGGCATTGAACTTTATTTTCCAAATGTTTTTCTTTAAAAATAGGCTTTTAGATTGGAGCTTCTCATTTGGAAATAGTTGAAAGAGTAAGTAAGTATACAGGTCAAGGTGGAGGGACTGAAAACCAAGCTTTAGAATATAACACTTGTGTAAGACAATTTTTATAGTACTTTCAGAAAGATGAGTGATTGAGGTTCTCAAGGAAACTGACTGCTGACAATGTCTGGAATTAACACACTTAGTTCTAAATCTGTGCAATTTGACCTTATTTTTTTTGTGAACAAAAGTTACACTTTGCACTAATTTGCATTGCTGCTACTTTCATTTTAAATTGGAATTTTTTATCACCATCCATCTGTAAGATACCTCCTGTTACTAATTTCTGACGTGGATTCCCTCATTAATATGAGATTCACAATTGCATAGATTAGAAGTTATCTGATCATATCTGGCTCATCCTATGTTGTATCATTCTGTTCCTCTATTTGATAGATAGTGATTTAACTGTGACAATGTTAGTATATAAAGATTGTGAGTCAGAAAGTAATATTGGAAGAGTAAAATTTTAATATATCTGTTGACATTTTATTTTACAAGGTTTAAAGTTATTAGGTTCAGTTTTCTTTTTTATCCATTTTAATTGAGTAGAAAACATAAATTTAGTGTTTTGTAGTCTTATAAATAGTAGAAATTTATATCTAAATAGTGTTAAAATGAGAATTTAAATGGCTTTCTAATTAAATGGTATGCGCGTCTGAGTAAAGCACTTTTTCTTTTTATGATTAATCATTTTGAAAGCTCTAAGTGAAAGAAATTTGTTTCTGATAACAACCTTCACAAGTCCATGAAACAGAATAGAAAACATTGTGTTAAAGAATTCTTGAAAACCAAGTTTGAGTTAGCAAGAGAGTAAGAAAGCTCTGGAATATACTGTCCATGGAACCTCTTAATTGGTTGTTTAGATCAAGGACAAAGAAACAAAACTCAACAAAACACATGAGTACAGTGAACTGAAGACCTGTTTGAGAGGTGGGTTTGATAGCTGTGTTAAGGCATCGATTGAGACGTCAAGAATTCTCTTTATAATCTGACTTAACTCTACCTGAGTCAGCCAATGCTGAGACTTGAGGCTACTTGGAATCTCTCGGTATCTGTTCCCTTATTTGCTGAAAAATTGAGCATCTCTAACTATTAGAACCCTATCTTTAATGTCATTGAGAATTTACTGAAGGATTAAAGGACTCTAGCTCCTCTCTGGTTTCAGTAATTATAATAAACTCTATGTAAGGTTTACATTTTTAATCTCTATCCTTCCTCTCACTTGGTCCTTTGTACTTATTATTTGAACTGCTCTTTCCTGACCTGCCCAGTGTGTTAACCCTGAGACGCAATGTGCCCTTTGACTAGTACTTCCTAGAATATGTATCTATTTTCTTTTCTGGACAATAAGGATGACTCTACTCATCTTCCAAAGTGGGTGGACAATAAAGGAAATAATCTTTGTGAAGATGCTCAGCCCAGTGCCTTGTACGTAGAAGGTGCTACTACCTTTTGCCTCTTTTACCACCTATTCTACTGCACTGTTACATTTTGGCTCTTTTCCTATCTATTCTCTTCTCCCTAAACCTTTCCCCATGTGATGAGAATGGCTGATGCCCTGGGGAAGGAGAGCTTTTGGAGCCACTGGAGTTTCATTCTCATGCTGTGTGGAGGATCGCCTGCCCCTGAAAGACTGTTCTCTGCTGCTTGCTGGACCTTCAACTCCTCTGCTCTCAAGCTTCTGTGTATTTCTTGCTATCTGACTTAATTGAGACCCGACGCCTAAATTATTAGAAGCTATAAACTATTCCTAACAGTAAACCAAGTGAAGAGAACTGAAAAGCTCAATAAATCTTAGTGTGAGAACCATGATGGACTCTGAGATTACTATGGAAAAGTGCGAAGAACTCTGACTCAATGATCAGAGCCCTTGACTCTTTCCTAGTTTTAAGTGTTAACATGCTAATAAGCTACTTTAACTTTTTATTCATGAATTATAGTATTTGAGTGTAAAACTAGATCAGATGTAAAGACTTTCCCATAACACTATTATAATGAGATATTCTAAGAAAAAGTAGTCAAATACATTTGAAAACTGTATAGTATGCCCCACTCCTTACATCCCCAATCTTGCAGAGTCACAAAATGACATTAACAGAGACTGTGAGTGTCTGAAAAATGAAATTTGTTTAAGAGTATCTAATCTGGTGGTCCCCACAAATTATTATTTCCTCAAACTCATCTTGGAAGACACTGAACAGCTTCGGTGAGAAAGCTAATTTTAATAACATAGCTACCTTCATATCTTAACTAGCCATTCTTCTTAGTGTAAGAGGAATACATGTCATCAAGCCCTCAAATTTTCTATTGCATCTATTTACCCCCAAAAGGTGTCATTTTCTCTTTGGCTTGTTCAGAGTCAAAAAATAACATTAATTATTGTTGGCACTTAAAAACAGTTCAGCGGGAGTAAAGACAACCTTTCCTCATAGAACACCTATTTATTTTGACCTAACACTAAAATAAGAGATGCGTTATTATGAAAAGGTTATTACTAATTCCTACATTGTAATAAAGTTTTTTTACTCTTTTTGGATTAAGTATAATTTCTTATCAGCCAGTATAATATCAGTTCAATCTTAATAAACTCCTGTTCCATGTGTTCCATTAGTAATGCATGGCACAGGAATGCCTGCTGTACCTCTTCCTCTTCATGGCTAGCTTGGCCACTGGGAAAGCAAGAGAGATTCAGGAAGGTTAAATCCCATATCCTTTGGCTGGTGTTGTGTGGAAGAACCTGGGGGATAAATTCACGCTCTGGCACACAGGTGGAGGCAGAGTGACTTTCTCTGCCAAACACAGGCCCTTTGCCCTCTCTCTGTCCCATTTCCCCATGTGACAAATGAAGTATAAGTAAACCCCAGCATTTCCCAGGTCTTTTCACGTTCTAATCATCCAAAGAACTCTTCAGCTAGTTAATAATTCCTTTTCATCGTAATAGAGCATGGGAGCATAATTTTGATCATGGTTAAGCGTAGTTAAGTGAAGCAGAGTTAATTAATAGGCATTTCATATTTCGTATGTCAAGTAGTTTTGTAGATGAAGATGAGCCCTGGAATAGGTGTCACAGACACATTAGTGTGTGGGTTTGCGTGTGTGCGCGGATTAGGAAGGAACAAATGAGGAAAGAAAAAAAAGGTAAAAAAGTGAAAAGAAAAAAACTTGGAGAAGAAAGTGAAGGAAGGTGACTGTGGCCCGACAGACGGTTCTTTGGAAGGGGACTACAATTTATATTTGTGATGAAAAGAGGTTTTGCAAAGTGCTGAACTGAAGGGATGTGTAAAGTGTGTGCATGGGATGAAAGGTGGGAGTTTGGTATTGAAAGTATTTGAATCTGGTGGGAATGGTGTAATGGCTGGGGCATGTTTTCAGTCTAAGTGACAGAAAAGTAGGTAAGTGTAGTTTTTGCTATTTCTGCCCTGCAAGGATGAATGGTATATATGTGACAAGTAATGGAAAAGTCAGGTTCAATTGTGAATTTCAGAGGGGTTATCAAAATAAATACTGCATTATTCCACCAGAAAGCTTCAATAAACAAATAGACTGCTTTATTCTTTTTTTAAAAAAACATTAAAGGCTTGATTGTTAAATATTAAACTTGACATTTGGATTAGCACGACTGTCAAAATCTTCTCTGTCTTAGGGGTAATTAAGCTTTATGTGAGAGAATATCCCATTTTCAAGGGTAGCTTTCGATCGATACTACAGAAATACTAAACATATAAGAAAAACGTATATAATTTGTTGATATACAAGTCAGAAAATTACACTAATGGTTTTAATTTACATTCCACCCTAGCCTTCTATTTTACAGGCAGAAAATTTGTGCTTCCTTTAATTGCACAAGCAATTAGGTATTTACATTCTCAAAATTAAGAGAAAATGGCTAATTGTGTATGCAATATCTGTGCCCACCACTAACCGTGGCTACAAACAATCCTGCTACTGAAGTGAAAGCCAGGGATAAAATGCTGGCCCCAAGTCACTGCCCTTTTTGAAGCTTGGAACATGCTTTGCTCATAACTTCAGTGGCTTTGAAAGTTCTGTGTTTTTGACAGACATAAGCATTAGCCTGTAGTGCTCCTTACGATCTGAAGTACAAATTATTATCATTTAAATAAAGTGGAAATGGTGACAAATTCTGAAAAAATTTATTGTAAGATATATTATATTTGAAAATTTTCTCTGGAGTATTTTAGACCAATCCTGTTGGAAATTTAATATGAGTGCCTGATTTTTAAAGTTATGTTTCCAGCTCTTAAAGCCCACCCCGAATTTGTCTCTAGTCATTTTACACCTCTTCAAATGACACCCAAATATTTACAGCCCCCAAAGCACCACAGGAGTTCCACTAAATATAGGACATTCACAAAAATTGCTGTAGAAGTGAACACAGGATGAGTCTGTGTCTCTCCATCAGAAATGTCTATTTCATTTGTATACCACTAGGTTTGTGTTACTTTTTCCTCACTAAAAAATGTAAAATCTGCTTTCTGTGTCCAATGTCTATCTTTCAAAGTAAGGATATGAAAGAAAACACTGTCCATTTACTACTGAATGTGTCCATTCAATGTCTACAAATAAGAGATAACGACTTTTTAAGACCCTTACTCAAGTTGAATACCTTCCGTGCAGTAATAAAATTCAGCTATTTTTAAAAATCACTAATAACAGCTGTTAAATACAAAAATCCATGAGATTAAATTTTGCTCTAACCACATACAGAAAATCCCTCCTTTTGCTAAATCTATTTAGCAGCCCACAGGAGTAGCCAGGCACAGCCAACTAACTCTTAATTCTACTTTACTCCCTCAGTCTGATATCCCAGCCATTATTTTTGTTGTTTTTCAAAAAATCTAACTACCCTTGCACTTATGTCATAAAAAATTCTGCCTTTTCTCCCTTTTTTAATATTTGTATTCAAGACAAACAACAGGAGGTTGAAATCAGGCCATTTAAAAGAAACATCTGCTGACATTTATTCATATGCTACATGTTCCACTTTCATCATTGAATGTAATGATAAACACACATTCCAGTCAATAATGGCAATTCCCAGCCAAGCTTTACAAATGGTCTCTTTAACACCTAAATTGACAGCTCGGGAGATTTTGAGATAGAAGCTAAATATGGTACATTTGGACACTGTTTGCCTAAGTCTAGGATGTCTTGAAGACTTTAATAAGCAGACATACATTATAAAATAGAAGAAAGTCTTGACTGTGCAGGTATTGGAGCAGTTGAGTTTGACACTTTTTGAGCAGATTAAAAGCAGGAAAAAAGAAAAACCTTCACAAACAAATGGCCCCTTGGAAGAGTAAAGTAAAATAAAACTCTGGCCCACGCTATGTGGAGCATAGTTTCGTCAAAGAGAGAAAACTAATTGCATCTCATTTAAATTATAGATCTTAATTGTGGAATGCTAAATAAGTTAAATATTTATTTTGCTTCCCAAGTTAATTGAAATAAACCCTGCTCTGAGTTTCAATTATTATAAGAACATTTTAATAAAATATTAAATGTGTTCCATTTATTGCTTGCAATGAATAATTATGTCAGCTTTTAATATGCTAAGGATTTGTTTCAAGCCTTTGCCATAGGTTTTGATACATATTCCTAAGTTTTCCTCAGAAGGGGATGTCTCACAGCACAGTGAATTAACAACGCTGAAGGTAACCATTAGAGATTTCACGACAGGATTGAAATTAGCTGGAGTCACTACTGTGAGGACATATAAATACTTGCTCCTCTGAGACATTAAGGATTCCATTTTACGTGTATCTTTTATGCATATCATTTTACATTTTAGTTCAGATTGATTAACCTTATAACTGAATTATAGACTGTGTTCCAGCCAAGCAGAAAATCACAGCTTTACCCAACTCCATCATGTGTGAAGAGTTTTCTTTTCAAAACTCTGCCATTACTGTAGTTTAAAACAGGTCAGTTGCTACCTAGCTAAAAAGAATCGAGACATTTAACCAACTCTGTCTGAAACAGAATAAGAAGTTTGTAGTTATCTCATACAACGCCATCCGAAGAATAAGTCACACCAATCTGTAGTGCTCCGATTAATGGTATTTTTCTCTGAAATCAGCTCAGTTTAGCAGACAGCTTGAAATTGTTTTTTGATTTTGTTGTGCAGGACAAATGGAGCTAAATTTGGAATGTCATATTATGATGTTTTCATCTGCTTCCAAAGCACGTTGAGAAAAGTAGCCAGACAAATCCTAACACCTTATTATTGTTCTATGTGGGAAAATAAAAAATTCAGAAGATGAATTTACAGCGCTGTGTGGCGCGTGCTACAGTAGCAATTTAAAGCATGGTATGGATGACAGGTCACAGGGACATCTCAGGCAGTATGCTAGAGGTCTGGATTGAACCCATGATTTTCAGAGTCAGCTTTTAGATTAACAGTGAGCGCCTTATGGAAAAGCTTTAAGACTATGATGTTCTTTTTCATAATGTCACCTCTCCTATGAATCTATTGAAACTAGTTCAATGAAATTTTCCTCTAACCACCCACTTTCACATATTCGTATCTTTACTGCACAGTAAAATTATGGTGGGGAAACCAATTTGTTAAAGCTTTTGGGCAGAGTTTAGAGGAATCCGTTGATTTCCACTGATCCTCTGTCCTAAAAGCTTTTTAAACATGGGTGTTTGCAGGAGTGTAACCCAGACCGGCAGCAACTACACTTGAGCAGAGTGTACTTAATGGTAAAAGGGAGAGAAAGCAGTATGTGCTCTCTCCCCGGCCCCCAAAGCCAGAGCGGAGGGAAGATGGGACGCCAAATAAATCTGCCAGTGATTACGCTAAAGGAAATTATGATCTTGTTATAGAAACCATTAAAGGAAAACCAGAGTTGGTATGTAAATATTGTTGCATCATTATACCACTGAAAAAAACAACCTAGTGCAACATTAGTATGTTATGCAATTAACAAAATGAAAAATGAGCTGCTTGAATTTAAAGCTTTTAATGTTTTTCAAACAGATAATAAGCATTTTCAACACCACTGTGAAACATAATGGAAAAGGTCTCCCTCAAAGAGACAGTGACATATTTCATCGATACTTACTATACGTTAAGGAGCTGTTGCACATTTGCACATCTCTGTTATCTGTTATATTTTAACTCACCAAACAGCAATCACATATAAACTAAAGCAGGATGAAGACAGTAGACTTGCGAGAAGCTCAGGAAGTGATTTTTGTGATTTTTTCAGAGATGATTGGCCTGCAAGTGTTTTACTGATTTTGAGAAAAACGGCTCAGATAGCCAACTTCATGCAGGCAGAAGCCCCCTTATTAAGTGTTGGATGAAATATTTTAAACGTGGAAGTATTTTTAAAATATTAAAAGAATTCTTCAGAGCCTTAGAAGTATAAAATGTAATTCACATTTAATCTATTATTTCATACTGTTATTGTGTCCTGAAAACCAGCAATTAATTTATATATTCAATTGCTCCAGTAGACTCTAAAAATTACTTTAGCAGAGTTACTTCATTGAAAAATAGGAAAACAAAAACTTCTTCAAAATATGCCATAAAACATTCTCATGCAGGATAATATGCAGATATTGTGCAAATAACGCCGTATTCATAGTATACGAGGTATCGCTATACTATTCATCTTACTATATTACTGAACAAAAAAACCAGAATTATTTACTGTTTGAAAGTCAAAGAATTGCTCAATCAAAAACAATTTTATGAAAATGAACTTACATTACCAACACTGAAGCTATTTTACTTTGCAGATGATGAGTGATTTCATTATCAAATTCAGAATAGTAAGGAAAAATTCATATGGGGACAATGCAACTTTCATAATTTCTAAATGGATATAATTTACTGTAGGCACTAGAAAGTTAATATGTTCTCTAAAGATTTCTTTAATTTAGTTGTTGCTAATTTATTCACACTAATACAGAAAAAAATACTGCAAAATTTTTCATAACAAAAAAACTGTGCATATCTCTGTGTTTTAGCTGGCATGTGGTTCTACACAGATGGTTTGGGGCTTTCTTTGCTGCAAAACAGATGGGCCTGCACTATCCCTTACCAATCAAAAGAGAACTTGAAAATATAGGAATATCTTTACCTACATTGCGTCCTTTAATTCAAGAAATTAAAATGCCTAAAAGTATAAATAACTGCCTATGGAAAATAATTTTTGAAATGGGATGTCATATGTTGAAATTATACAGTAACCCAGTTCATGTTTAATGCAAAAAATATAAAAAGTTTGGCTTGTACTTGATACTGTTTGTAACATACAACTATTAACTTAGGAAATTTACAACTATGGAATGACTGTTATCATGTGTTCACCTTGCCTAAAAAACACTGCTGTTTTAAAACTTGAAGTGTAGTTAAGCATATTTCAATTCAAAGTGATCATTCTAGGCAGCATCATCCATTGAACCAAGTTAGCAAACACATATGAGTCTGGTACACTTATAACTGACATACTTTTACAACCAAAATAGCAGTGAAAACAAAGCTCTGAATTAACCTGAGTGCTTTAAGTATTACTTTAATTATTCATAACGAATTATAAATCAGTCTTTTGTACACTGAAGAAGAATTGTGGCCAGCCTTCAGTTTTAAGATTTCTGTTGAAATGTGCAAGTATGACATTCAGGACTATTAAAGCACTCTCTTTGTTTTGTATACATCAGTAAATTGCACATAGTAACCAGGCAGGACACTCTCAGATTATCACCATGAGGCAGAGATTGTGGGCTCATGAGTTTAGAATATAGTGTTGCTTATAGGCAGAGCTCCTACTGCTTTTATCTCTAACACACAAATAAAATTGTCAACACGTGATGCTGTGACCAATGTTTGTTATTTTGTAATATACATTCTAACAGTGAGTGACTTGGCTGAGCATAGTCCCGGCTAACGGTTAGCTTTTAGAGGCTGGTGTTTCCCTGTGGCATTATCCACAAAGGTCAGTTTAGCTGTCTGGCCTACCTTTGTTTACCCAGGAGAAGTGATTTCAGAACACTGTGTACTCTGTGTTTTACTTCTCTCCCAAACTATGCATTTATATATTGTGCAACCTTTCCAGGAAAGGAAAAGTGATGAAACTCTAATGCTTAACCATAAGAAAAAGAATCTAAAATCACTTACTATATATCTATATCATCTATAGCTATATTTATGTAAACACACATACATATACATACATATATTTACGTATTTGTAACTATATATTTAACTATATATAACTGTATTTCTCTTTCTCTATTTCTCTCTCTCCCTCTCTCTCTCCTTATAAATATATATATATATGTTTATATAGATCTTCATTCCTTGCAAATATTTTACCAAGGAACAGAGAAAGACTTTTTTCTGCATATAAGCAGCCTATCTTAAACTGGTTTCTTTTTTTAATGTTCAGATTCTGAAAAGAAACTGAGTATTCTTTCTTTTGTCTGTGTGATGCAAAGTAACAGCTTTGCTTGTATTTTTCCAATTACGTGAAAACCAGTTTCTTTCATGGTTCTATGATAAAAGATTTTGTTAGGCTTGTAAATGTAAATAAAACTGTAAAATAAATATATTTAAGAAAAGAAACTGTTCCCAAGCACTCCTAAATACTTTGGCAACATCTACATAAACAAACAATTGATATGGTAATTACAAATAATTTTCATCCATTCTTTAAAAACACTTTCTAAAGATGTCTTCTCTCTTAAACCTAGATCAAATTACTATCGTTGAATGAAGTAAGACTGCATTCTTAAAACTGTCCCACACTTTAGTTTTTTAATAATTCAAAGAGTCTCCTATTTTTCTTTTTTTTATGTTAGTAAATCTGCTGGAATAGTTTTCCAGTGAAGTATGAGTTGTGAAGTTCTCTGGCTTAACATTCAAACAATAGACATTAAACCCACTAGAGAAGAAGGAAAATCAAGCAAATTTAAGCTTTGCAGCATTTTTAAGAAAAAATATCTGAATTGTTGGAAAATTCTGGCTATTGAGGGGGACCAATGCAGCCCAAGGTAAAAAAGCCCAAGGAACGAGGCTGAGCATTTTATGAGTTCTTCCTCCACTCCCCTGAGATAGGGGACACATCTACACAACTCCTTGGCATAGGAAAACTTCGATTGTGACATCAGCAATTACTGGCTTATATGGCTCTTCAGCGTCTATCTAGAAATGGGTTTGGTATACCCAAAACATAAGAAATATTGATGCCTAATTCTGGGAGAGTTAGAATGCTCCAGAGCATTTTTGTCAATTTTTAAAATATTCTCCTGCTAATTATGTGGCTCAGGTTCAAGTTTGCCAAGCCACATTGACCTGGACAGAAGTTTAAGACGCTTTCTTTGACTTTTGTCAAAACTACACCGTAAAATTTTATTGTTTCTTGCAAACACACTCATTATATTGACAAGTAAAAGTTAGCAACTCCTGCTCATTTTTTTCTCATTCAACTATTAATATCTGTGAAAACTGTATGAAAATGCAAAGAGAAGGCATTGCTACTATTTGTCCTGTTATTGTTCCCAATTATTTGTTGACCCTCCCTGCAACAGAATTATATTAGTCACTGCACCTCTGACACCAGGCTTGGCCATGGGACTTTCTTTTTCAGTGGTCTGTGAACCAGAGTGATTTACATCGCCTCTGAGCAGAAGCTGTAAGAGCTCCGGCGTGGCTCTGCCATTACTGGTTTCCCAAGGTACTAGATCAGGGTTGCTCTGCCTGTATGAATCCTGGAATGGAAAAGACGTGGGAGGTAGAGTCAGAGTGCTCCCCAGATGACTTGTAACATGAGGAAGAACTAAACCTTTGTTTTTGTGAGCCCCTGAGATTTAGGGGTTATCTGTTACTACCGCAAAACTTAGGGTAAGCTAACTAATAAGGAAATAAAGAATTTTCAAAACATCTTACATCATTTCAGTTTTTATTACATCAAAGGAACTCTTCCTGCAATGTGGAGGACAGATGGGCATGGAGAAGTCTGGAGTCAGGAGTATTAGCTGGAGGATACCAAGAGGAGTGAGCTTGCATCCCTGCTACTAAGAACCTGACAGTTTAGTGGGAGAAAGAAAGGTGTAAATTCTTTCCTAGCTGACGTGGAGCTCTGAGCAGTGGGGGTAGGGGGACCACGTAAGGCTTTGTGAAGAAGATGAGTCTAAGGAGGAAGTAAAATGTGAACCAAATATTGAGTGGAAAGTGGTCAAGAACAATAAGGGAAGATCACTAATCGTTTCTTGACTGACCTGACAAATCATTGAGTTATCTGAATTTAGTTCCTTGTTTTCTTTATGATTAAAGACATAGTTATTATTTAGTGTTTTCTGGACATCACATGCTATTCTTCACTTCTCAAAAATGTATTCTTTTAATTCATATTTATCTATCAGTTTATTTTAAAGTGTATTAGGTATTCAATGTAGAAAATTTGGAAAATGTAGATAAGCCCCCTTCCCCTCTGAAATCCTCTACCAAAAAAAAAAATCTCTAAAAATTATTGCCCAGTGATAACTTTGAACATTTTGGTGATTTTTCTAATATACACCTTTTATATAAAAATATGTCTGTCTTATAAGAAAAAAGATCATACGATAATATTATTTTATAACCTGATTTTTCTGCTATAGCACTAACAGACTTATATTTTCCATATCATTATGTTTTAATCATTTTACACTGCTGTATAGAATTCCATTTATAGACTAAATGTAATTTATTTAACCCAATTTATATTGTTGAGTATTTACATTGTTTCCATTTTTTTCTATTCTAAATAATGCAGTAGACATCTATCCTTATAGGTATATTTTTGAGAACATTTAAGGTATTTTCTCAAGTATACCAGGTACCAGTAGGATTTGACAGTATCTATTTTCTCCACTCAATACAGTCTTACAAATAAATCTCCTTCCCCAGCAGAAGAAATTCTTAAGCTAGTGGCCCTCATGTATTAATGAAAAATATTATTTTAGCCCATTGGGTTTTTTGTGTGTGTGTGTGTGTGTGAGGCAGATTGGCCCTGTACTAGCATCCATTGCCAATCTTCCTCCTTTGCTTGAGGAAGATTGTCCTTGAGCTAACATCTGAGTCAACCTTCCTCTATTTTGTATATGGGAGGCTGCCACAGCGTGGCTTGATGGGCAGTGTGTAAGTCTGAACCCGGGATCTGAACCTGCGAACCCCAGGCTGCCAAAGCAGAGTGCACCAGCTTAACCACAATGCCACTGGGCAGCCCCTGGATGGTTTTTGTTTCTTCATCCTGAAGGATGCTCTATTGCTTTGCGTATTTTTCCCCAGTAATCTAAGACCTGCAGTCATCTGAAGAGACATGAATCAAGAAAACATAGTTGTATCCTGTCACCTTATGTACAGATATGCACATTTGGCAACACTGTGCCAGACGTCAGTTCAACTATTCCCCGAATAGTCTGATTTCTATCTCTGTGGAGCCAATCACCATGAGAGGATTATTATCTCTACCTGGCAGGACTCAGGAGCGGCCATGGAACCTCCAGGCAGAAGTTTAAAAGCCAGTATACGATTGTCTATTTTTCTTTTCCTTTTGTCATGAGACCAGGTCTGGTGGTGGCTGCCCTGGCACCTGGCTTCTGCTATGCACATTCCCAATGGAGCCATAGCTGCTATGGACAGAAAGTATGAGTGAGAAATAACCCTCTGTTGTTGTAAGGCACCAAAATCCTTGATTCATTTGTTGTGACACATTGCTTATCCTCTCCTGACTTAATGCACCTAGAAAACAGCCACATGTTCATGGAGATAAGGAGGTTGTGAGAGGCAGTGGAGAGTAACGGATGAAGCCAGTCTCCCCAGGCTGACAACCAGCTTCTGCTTCTTCCTAACCAAGTAATCCTTAGGACATTTTATAACTTTTCTGTTTTCTTATCCTCACAGGAAAATGGAGATAATAATACCTACTCTCAAATAGTTGTTATGAAGATTCAATGAGATATCAAATCTAGTGTTTAATATTCTGATAATACTTAGAAAATTTTCAATATCTATCAGCTATTATTTTTTAAAGTAGTATTAGTATTAGTAATTTTAGGCAGTAAAGAATTTGAATTTTAAGTAAAAAACACTTGTATTCAAATCTCAATTCTGCCACTGACTATCTGTGTGCATTTGGATACATTGCTTGAGTTCTCTGATCCTGTTCATTCATCTACAAAATGGAGACAAGAATGCACAGGGGCCAGCCCCGTGACTGAGTGTTTAAGTTCATGGGCTCTGTTTCAGTGGCTTGGGGTTCACCAGTTCACATCCTGGGTGTGGACTGACACACCACTCATCAAGCCAAGCTGTGTCGGCATTCCACATGGAAGAATTAGAATGACCTACAACTAGGATATACAACTAGGTACTGGGGCTTTGGGGAGAAAAACAAACCAACCGTGGAAGATTGGCAACAGATGTTAGCTCAGGGCCAATCTTCCTTGCCAGAAAAGAATGCATAGCGTTGTAGCATTGAAGTGATGGAATAAGTTTGTGTAGCTAAGGAGCACAACGTATGGCACATGGAAACTGCCAATAAATGGTAGCTGTTCTTATTAAAAATCAGTAGCACTCACCACTTAAACGCTCACTACTTAAACGCTCTTGATGATGGAAAAGAATTTCAGTGGCCATATTCGATCTTCTCTGCACACTAGATTCTCAAGTTATTGCTGTCAAACCTGCTACTATACTCCCAAATCAGCTTGATGGATCAACTGATTTTGTGTACAAATTTCACCGAGCATGGCTGCAGGAAACATCTTTGACAAAAAATCTTTTTGAAAAAGTAAACCGCGCTGAACTACCTAAAAATATGAATAATACAAAATCTAATCATTCATCTGTCCTAGTCAAAGAGGATTTTAAATATACTTTGAGGTAAAAAGATAAGACAAGGAGTGAAACTACCTGAATCCAAGTCTTAATATACCATAAACAGACTTTATTAACTTGGGCAAGGGCTTTGGGGTCCACATTTCCTCATCTGTAAGGTTACTTTGTTATAGTTCATGACCAATGACTGAAGTAGGAGACATTGTGCATTGGGTTCTCAAAGTCCTAAAGTGATAAACATATATATTTTTAATCATATTACTTTAGCATAGTTTTCTCTCCAATTGCAGAGCTGGGTGGAAACTGTCGAGTATTAGTAAGCTTTGAAAGCACCAATGAGATAGGGCTTTACATTTATGGCTCCATGTTTCTTGAAGTCCTCAAGGAAATTTGGAGCAAACAACAGTGTCACCATCAATGACAAGAACCAAACAATCCCATCAGCCAGCCCTATGCCCAGGGTCCCCTTGTCATAGTGAACATTGTCCTGTAAGTGTGAAAGTGTGAAAAAACAATTACGTTCCAATGACTATATTCATTTATTCAAATCTTTTCTTTCTCTTTTCCATACCATCCAATATCTGTTTATTTTTTCATTCATGTGAATTGTTTTTCCAAAAGTTCTCAAACTAGTTGAAGAGAGTTACTTTTGTAGAAAGAGTCCAACTTAACTACAGAATATTCAAAATATATTTAAAGAAGTCATGCAAAAGTGGTAGATATTCATAAAAAGTTTAGAAACTGATAGGACTTAGTTTAGCTTCTGTCTTGTAATACCATCAAACTGTAGGATTCTATTTTCATGACCTCAAAATCAGGATAACTATGAGGGAAAGAAATCTAGTCCAATAGCTGAGTGTTTGCAAACATCCAGATATTTGTTTTTGTGTAACTACTGCGCACTTAGAATTTTTTCCGTGTCAGTCATATTTGTATAAAACATTAACACTTTTATTTCTGTTTTGAACTGGAAAGGGTAAACGGAAGTCAGGAGAAACACTGAAACATTCCAGAGCCATGGAGCTAGCAGAAGCCTGCAAACCCAGTAATTTTACTGGCCTGCCAAGTAACAAAGCCACGTCAAAAGGACTCAAACTTTCCATGCAGGAGAGGGACATTACACCAGAATGTCTTTCTTGTGGACCAACACAGTGGTATCTATTAGAAACAGACCGGCAAATATTTACTGCCTCAAGGTATCAGCAGGTGAAAGGTGAAATAGACAAAGTGAAAATGTACAGGATGGCTAGGGAGTGAGCATGTGATACTATGAAAGCCCCAAAGCATAGTGATACCTATGGTGACTTGCTAAGAATACAGTGTGGAAAGAGTCTAGGTAAGGGTGTCAATGAGCCTGGTACACAATTAACTCAGAAAAGTGTTGATGGGAAGTTTAGAAAAGGATTGTGGAGGGCTTTGAACATCAAATCAAATAGTCTGGACTTTGTTCTGGAGACAGTGGGAAACCACAAATAGTTTGTAAGCAAAGGGCTGACATCAGTGGAGCTGTGCCATGGGAAGATTGATAACCTGGCAGCCATGTGGAAAAGGGAAGTGCACACAGAAGGCTTCCTGGCTTTCAGATGACAAGGTGCCATCAAGACACAAGGGATTGTTTTTGCTTTTACTTTTGTTAGCAGAAATCTTATATTCCCACTTCCTTTTTCTTCTAAGCTTTAAAATCTGTACACATGGCAAAAATATGATTTTTAGCCTTAAATGAAGACTTTTGTTTTGACTTTATAGCAAAAATTGGGGGTCCCAATTGCAAATCTTTAAAAAAAATTTTAACCAATTCCCCCCCACCCCCGCAATTAGTAACGTTCAGCAAAAGCAAGAGTTGCAGAATGTATAAGGTGTAAGAGAAGAAAGTACTGTAGGCTAGAAAGCTTTCCTCAGTCTCTGCTCCACCATGTTAAATAAGAAAAAAAACCCCAGCACAAATACTTTATCGTGCAATCCCATAGTAGCTTTACTAGAATTGGGAAAGGTCTGTAACCTCAAAATACTGTATAACTAGAGACGCAGACTATTATTACAGGCTATTTTTTTTCTTTCCAAAGAAAAGGCATCTTGCTATTTCTCTTGAAAACTTGGTAATAATATTCATTCATGTCTTCCTGTGGTATACACGATTATTAACTGTAAACAAGTGGAACCCACAGGAACCACTGACATATTTTCCAGAACTGCCCTCAACAAAGTTTTGACACTTTTAAACTTAACAAATGTTGGCTGAGTTCAGTAGATATATCGCACAATTTTAAATATATTTAAACAGCATCAAAAAAAGAAGAAACATTCTGAATCTTTAAGCAGATAACTACAATTACTATAATCTCTTTTATATTGTCTTCTAGAACATATTTAAATTATAAATGCCATAGAGGGATTTCAAAGGTATAAAATTTCAAATAGAATTAAGGCAAGTGTCAATTTTTTTTTTCTATTTGTAACTTACCTACCTTTCACAAAACCTCACAGAGAAACATTTTGTCAACTAATAATTTAATAAAATTGACTTGTGATTTGAAGTGTTAAAACAAAGGATTTTTTCAATACCAGTAATACAAGAGGGTTTTCTGCTGTACCGTTTCAGAACTCTTTCTCAGTGAAGAAACCTTATCTAATCCTGTTTCATCCTTTAAAACTGCCTACACACTAATCTCTAGGGACAAATTTAATACTTTGCAACAAAGAGAATATATCCCTTTTCAGTTTGAATAGAGGAATTGTTAGGACACAGTGAGGTATGAATAACATTATAATGCTGCCATTTACTTGGCAAAAGAAAAAGAAAGCCTCTTGTTGCAACCAAAGAAGAAGGTCTCCTTCTTTAGGTTAAATTTTTTGACCCCTGGTCTGTCCCCAGACACCTACGTTACTGCGCTATTTGGGTCTTCCACCTCTTGCGAAATAAACACTGAGCAAATCTAAGTAAACAGTTTGTTTTAGTTGAAGATAGAAAGACTCCATTTAATTGAGTTTTGATGATAGATGTGCTCCAAATGGTGCAAACAACTTTGACATGGTAAAATAATATTGTCTTATGGCATGTGTAACACTACATAAAGAATCTTAGCTTAGCACTTTCTGAGTTTACAACATTTAAGTGAGAAAATGACAAAAGAAAGCCAAACTGTCAGAAACAGAAAAACCTTTAACAATCTTAAAATACAGACTATAATTCTCTTCTTTATTCATTTGATTTTGGGAATAATCTTTGCAACAGAAGGAAGGGAATGAGAAAGCAGCCGAACTTTGTACTTGTGAAACTTTATTTTTCTATGGTCCACCGCACATAGCCGAAAATAACTCCTCAACTCACACTTGAGCATTGATTATATGATATAGTTGTGGGCGAGCAGTTAAGGGAAATCAGCATGTCAAGGAGAGTAAACTCTAACTGAAGCAAATCCTCCATTTCTGTTTTGTTTACTACTACCATTTATGGATTAGATTACATAGGAAGCATATTGTTGTTAAAAACCACTCATGCAGAGAATTTAAAAATCAAAATCTTATATCATCTCTTTCTACCTAAACTATATTACTCATTTGAAGTATTTGTTAGAAACCAGCTTATTGTAAAACGGCAACATGCAGGAGTTAGATTATCATTAAACTCAAAGACTAACCTTTTTTATTCTCTTACCTTTGCAGTAGGTAATGCTTTTGCCAGGTTTTGAGAAATATTTTATATAGTCTTACTAAATATCAATTATATGTATCTCTTCCTATTAAAAACAAACTTTTTTGACATTCAGAATTCAGTTGATTTGATTTTGGTCCCATAATATAATAGAGCTAATCTCATTTATACAGTGTTTTCATATATGTACTAGTTTGGATTCATGGGACCACATTGCTTCCTTTTCAAGCCAGGACAACAGTATTCTGTGGGAACAGATGCAAAATTTCATGCAATTTCAAAATCAGGAGAGGTTAATCTGTAGTAGAAAAAGTGATTTTGGATAATTATAAGCTATCATCCAAAATGATCTGGATATTCTCGAAGTGATACCATCAGTAGTAAAGAACAAATGTTTCTGAGCCAACAAAATTAGAAAAGTAAATATGTCAATTATCCAATACTTTGAATATAGATTATAAACTTTGAATACATGTTTTTTCACCAAGAACTTACTCTCTTAATTTTCTTTCCCTTCTGTATTTTTAGCTTTTCTCTTACAACTGGTTCTGGCTTTTATACATCTAAATATTCTCACCTCTCTATCTTAAAACCCAAAAGCTCTTGAACAGATACTTTACAAAAAACATAAATAACCAATAAGCCATGAAAAATGCTTAAATTTATTAGTCATCAAGAAATTGCAAACTAAAACTTCAAATAAAAGTTCATTTTATAATTATTGAAACTTAAAGAGACTGAAAATATCAACTGCTAAAAAGGCTGTGGAACAGTGAGATTTTCATAAACTGCCAGTGGGAAATGAAAATGATACAACCACTTTGAAAAACAGTCTGGAATTTCTTACAAAGTCAAACATACACCTAGCCTGTGACCTAGTCATCCTAGAGAAATGAAAAGATATGTCTATAAAAAGACTTTTTAAAAAATGATACATCAAAATGTTCATCAAGAGATGAACAGGTAGACGACACATGGTCTATCCATACAATGGAATACTACTCAGTAATAAAAAGCAACAACCTAGTGAGACACAACACAAATGGATAAATCTCAAGAATATTATGCTGAGTGAAAGAAGCCAGACAGAAAAGAGAACATATTGTATGCTTCCATTCGTATAAAATTCTAGAACAAACAAAACTAAACTGTGGCGATAGAAATTAGAACAGTGGTTTCCTTGGAGGATTGAACTGAAAGGGACATGTGGGAATTTTCTGGGTGATGCAAATGTTCTGTACCTTGGATGAAGTGATAGTTACGTGGGAGTACAGTTTTCAAAACTATTTGTACTATGCACTTAAAATCTGTGTATATTCTTGTATATAAATTATAACCCAATAAAAAAATAAAAGATTCTCTTTTGATTCCATATTGACGTCCTGATAAAACCTATCTCTTTAACAGCCAAACATCTTGAACAGGTTCCTTCCATAAGCGTTCTCCATTTCCTTACTTCTGCGCTGCTGTAAACTCAATCATTCACTATAGAAAGGCCCCCACCCATGTGCTGATCCTACTATCCAAAATTCTCTTTCGCTGGAGGATTTGGCCTGACTAATGCCTACTCATTCGTTAAGTTTCAGTCTAAACATCACCATCTCCTATAACTCTCTAGACCACATTGAGTGCCATGGATATGTATTTCCATAACATTCTTTACTTTCATACTACAGCATTTATCATCTCTTCATATAATTACTTGCTTAAATTATCTCTCTTTACACTGAGCCATATGCTATGGGCAAGGATGTTTGTTTTGTTCACTCTTAAATTCTCAGTCCCAAGCAAGTGCTTGGTGCATGATATCCGAAAAACTATTTTTCAAATAGATAAACAAGGAAATGAAGGCACCATCTCTGTTACCTTCCACGTATCAGTTCTATCACTCTTCCTTTGATTTCTTCTTCCATAACTCTAGTTGAACCCTCCGCATCTCTTCCCTAGGCCTTTGCAATAAGTTCCTAACAGATTTCTCTGCCTTTCCACTCCTGACTTCCTAACCCAGCATTCACATTGCTGCAAGAAACATCCTCCTAAGCTGCCCATTAAGCTGTTAAAAAACAAAATTCAACTGAGTAAATTTGAAGAGCTAATTGGCTTTATTAAATGATTCATGAATCAGGCAGCATCTCCTCTGGCAGGCAGAGAGACACTCCGAGGAGCTATACACCATGGAAGGCTTTTATAGAAAGGAGGGTGGGACAAGGAAGTCATCAGCAAGAGAAAAATGAAAGCTCATTGGAGGAAAGTAAGAGTTCAGTTGATGAACGCATCTCATTGGCTGAGCTGTGGCATTTCCCATTGGTTGAGCTTGCTGCTGGGCAAGAGGAAAGTCTGCCTTCCTCCTGCTAGAGTAATAAAGTAGTTGCACTTCCTGTTTGGGAGTGCAAGGTATGTCTCTTCCTGTTGGAGTTTGTAATTGATGTCGAGTGGTAGTATGTGAGGGCTTCCTGTAAAGGTCTTCCTGACTCCAATTTTAGTTGCGATTTGTTTTATTAATTTTTAGCAAATTAAGCCATTTTCTCTCTCTTCAAAATCTTTAGTTACTTAGCAAATAAATTAAAAACTTCTGAAATCATTTTTCCGGAGCAATCCTTTGTTTGCTGTGTCAAAGTCTCTTCAATATCTTTCTTCTCTCCACTTCTATTTTCTCTTCACCTCTTACTTGAACTGTTGCAAACCCCTTAACTGATCTCTGCCTCCACTGCCTTTCCATTCTAGTGCTTCTTCCACAGACTCACTAGCATTATCTTCTCTGAAAATAAATTTCATCCCATCTTTTTTCAGTTTAAAAACTTACTGGCCTGCTCTTATCTACAAAGTTATATTTGTACTTCCTTACCTGGGGACAGAAGACCCTCTGTAATGCTGTTCTCAAAAAAATTTGCATATGCTGTTCCTTGTTTTTCTAGAGGGTCCATTTCTCCATTCTCCACCATGAAATACTCAGTGAAATGTCACGTCATGAGTTGTCTCATCCAAGCCCCCAAGCATGGCTGATTTCCCTGCTTGTTCTCTGTGCTAACCCATGGCTTAGTTCTTGTTTCTGCAATAACACCTCCATGGTGTTTAAGGATTTCTCTCTTTTTTCATGTTTGTTTTCCCTTATTAAGACTATGGACCTTTGAGGGTAACAACAATGTATTATATTATTTTTATTCACAATGCTTGGGATAGAGAGGTGATCAATAAATATGTGTTAAATGAATGCATTAGTGAATGATGAATCCATACCATTTCTGAATGCACGTAGCCTCTTCACAGGCTATGCTTTTACTTCTATGATTTGATCAACCTGGGTTACCCTCCTTCCAGTTCTGTGACCAGTGAAAACTTGCACCTCTTAAAGGTGTGGTTTGACTGATTCCTTTTATGTGACACTCTCCCTGCTCCCAAGTAAGAATTAATTATGTCTTCTTGTATGTCCCTTTGGTGGCTGTTGCTTATTTATCCATTATTTAATTTAATAAACATAACACTGTGAACTGGCTACATGGCAGGCACTATACATGCCATGGAGTTACAATAGAGAGTGCGACCTGGTGGCTACCACTGAGAAGTTCACAGTCTAATGGAGAGATGTATTTATAAAAATAAAGATACAATTCAATCTGTTAAATGCTATAATCAAGGTGAGAATAAAATGCTGTAAGATCAGAGAGCTTGGAGGAATTAATTTGACATGATTCATAGGCAATGATTCATAGAGTGTTTGAGATTTGAGCTGGTACTTAAAAAAGGCATAGGAGTTTGACAGGCAAATGTGTAGTTGTAAAGATATTCCAGGCAGAAGAAACAGCCTTTGTAAATGTACAGATTCATGAAAATGAACTCTGGCAACTGATTCACCCTTTTTTCCTCCACAATGATCTCCTAAACTCCTTGTCCTTGCATATAACACTTTTGAACTCTAGCTAACAACTTATTAACTCTCAGTACCAGAGACTCCAGTCAACCTCTCCAATGACCATACCTTGGATTTCGTGTCACCTAGCATAGTAAAAACTCTAAAATTCTTAATTCCAATATTCCCCTCTCATGCTTCCAATCCTCCCACTTACTTCCCCATACTTATTTTGTGTACTTGTCATGATCTTATGACTCTTCAACTCACATTACCTCTCTTGGGGGTGTTCCCTCATTCTGTGATTGTTTTCCATAAGAAAGCTGTGTTAAATTAGTAGCTTCAAGATTTAGGAAAAATAGTAACCCGATCACTCATAATAAATATTATTTTATTATTCAAATATTTTGAAGTTTTGTTTTGGAGCTTTCGTGCCGCTATAGTGAGGTGCAACCAAGGGTGGCTGCAGATGGAAAGCATAATATCCTGGAGCAGAATCCTGTGGCCCGGAAAGGATGTTCCTGCAGCCCAGCAACTAGCTAGAGTCTGAACAAAAAGTAGTTTAAAAGAGAAAGCACAATTAGGACTTTCTTGTGCTCCTTCTTTGGGGGGGCGGGGTGTGGTGTGTGTGTCACACACTTGGACAAGAAAGCTCTGAATTAAAAATGAGGCTGCCATATTAAATCAAATTATACCTTATTTAACTGGATTACTTGACTAACTTTCAACTCTGTGACATAATGCCATGTGTTTAGATATTTAAAGTGTATATATTTCTTTAATTACTTTTAACTTTTGTGACTGTACATGATATTTGGAAAACTACAGAAATAATACTTTAAAGGTGATATCCCAATATTTTGAATAGCCCATTATCTTAATATAGATTGTATTTAAAATGTAGTAAGTGATAATATTGTTCTAAGCGTTTGGCAGAGGTGAGAACTCGGGGTGAGCTGGGATTCAAACTGAGGCGATCTGGCTTCAGAACTTAAGCTTACAACCAACAGCTTTGAGGGAAAACCCTACACATCAACTCATCCCTGCTCTGCCACTTACCGCCTATGTTATTTTGAGTATGTTATCCAACGTCAGTGAGCCTCAAGAGTCCACATATAGAAGGGAGGTGATGTAGAACCTTCTTCCGAAGGTTGTTAGGGATATTAAATGAGATTGTTCTGGATATTAAATGAGATTAAATGAGCCCTGGAAATCACTCAATGTCACTTCTACCATCTTTTATTCTTTGAGGCAGTTCTATAATCCCACCCTGACACATCGAGAAGACTCGGTATACTGCCTCTTGATGGGGAGCAGCGAAGTTCTGGAAGAACATGTAGAACTAGAAATATTGCTATGACCATTTTTGGAAAATACAATCTGTCTTATTCATGAAGATTGCCAAGATATTTTAGCTGCTAGGAACATAGTCCCATTGGTTTAGCTAGGGCTGCCGTATAAAGACAGTCACAGTAACCTTTTACTTCTACCCTTAGTTCTCCATATCATTGAAGCAAAATCATGGACTCAACATTTTAGGCTCTTTTTATTTCACTCCTAAATCAAATAGAACAATTTAGAACTTTTCTTGTATTCATTATGTTGCCTATATATCTAAGAAAAAGACCTCATTCTAAGTTTATTTCCTTCGTTATTTGCATTAGATTAATTGAACCCTCTCTAACTACTCTCTTGGTGGTTTCAATTGCCCTGATCCCTTATCCTTCCACCCAATCCACTCAACCAGTCTTCAAACCTAAACATATCTTACCACCTCCATTTTAATGGTGGTGAGTTCCAGGAATTTGTCCTCACTGTTTTCTTGTCTCACTGTACATGCTCATTTCACCCCTGTTTGGCTATAATTAAATATGCTAATAATGACTATATTTCTCTTGCCACATCTACTTAAAGCTCTTGTCCCTTTGCCCCCAACTTACTACGTAAACTTCTCCAGAATGGAGGAGATACCTGAATCTTAATATGGTGTTCAAACGTAGCTCATTGTTCTCCTTTCCAAACTACTATTTTTATATCTCCCTTCACTCCATTAACCAATTCTTTCAACCCAGAAATCTTGGACATTTTCCTCTCTGCTTCTATATTACTCACCACGACTAGTTGATTCTCTTCCCTAATATTTTTAAATATAATGCCCACTGTTCTGTTTCACTTTAGGGCCTTATCATATCTCAACTGGACTCCTTTATTCATTCCAATCTTTTCTCACACTTTCCACCTGAGCAGTCTTTCTAAAATGTAAGCCTTATCATGTCACTCCTCTTTTAAAAGAAATTGCAATCAATTCTCATAACCTACTGAATAAAATCCAAAGTCTTTATCACTTCTATTAAGACCCTAATTTTCTAGACTCTACCTGACTTTCCAACCTCACTTGTATACCTGGTGTTTGAGGGGTACTCAGTGATGTTCTCTCCTTCAAAATGTGCTGATCTGGGACTGTGGGTCTCTATTTAGGCAGATCCCTTTTTACCTTTTCCTGATAACCCTGAAAGTTATCCTTTTGACATTTCAGTGAGTACTTCTTCCAGGAGAACTTACCTAATGCCGCAACCTGAGTTATTTGCCCCTCTCTAGCTCCCACGAAAACCTGTGAAAGTGTTTACCAATCAAAACTTCTTACTATAATCATATTGTTGGTTTACCGGTTTATTTAAGAGTAGGAACTGGGTCTCATTATCCTTATTTCTCTAGTGCCAGTTGCAGTTTCTGTCACAATGTAGCAGCTTGACGGAAGTTTTTTTTTTTTAAATGAATGCATGAATAAATAGATTTTTACCTCAAATATCCTGTCTTTCCCACTTTAATTAAAGCAAATCACTAGTAAACTTTGTAACAAACCTTTCTCTAATTGTACTTCTTTGTAAATTCTCCTAAAAATACATCAATATCTATCACCAAGATAGTATTGCATAATAAATAACCATGAAAACTCAGTGGCATAAAGCAATAAGTGTTTATTGATTATGCATCTGGATTGATCACATGGGTTGCTCTACTGACCTTGGCTGGGCTTGCTTACGTATCTAGCGGGTAGCTGGCTGTTGACTGATCTAGGATGGCCTCAAATGTTATTATTGAATCCTCAGTTCCACTGCAAGTGTTTCTGGTCTTTCTCCTGGGCCAGTCTGGGAATATCTTTTTCATTGGATTTGTAGAGGTGTAAGAGAACAAGCTTCAGTATGTAAGCCCATTTCAAGCCTCAGCTGATGATACCTCTGCTAACATCATATTGGCCAATGTTTGTCACGTGACCAGCTCTAAAGAAGGCAAATTATGCCTCCTCCCTTACCATGAAAGAGCGCTTCAAAATTACATGGCAGAGGATGTAAATATCTGGGATGTTTAAGAATATGGACCAGTATCACAATCTACCACAATGCCATCTAATCAATACATTCATCAGTAATTATTGTTGGCACCAGTAGTTGTACAAAACATTCTAGTAAAACGATATACAGGCTATTAGAGAAAAATGGATTAATTATTCTTTCCCTCTGGGACTTCACAGTCTTATTTGAAATTTAACTAAAGAAAAAATCTATGACCAAGAGTTACATCTACGGGATAAGAGATGTTTCATTATCGAAGAATAAAACTGTCAGTATCAACAAGAATCATTAAAAAAGGCTTTGTAGAGGAGAATGAAGAACTGGATTTTGAAATATTGCTAAGATTTTGAGAGAAGATGAGGAAGGAATTTCATGTGGAACAATTTCCTTTCTTCCATGGCACGATTAGTTTATCACATCAATTGCTTAGTATTCTTTATCTGGAAATTTGCAGACATCATTCCTAAATTGGTCTCGATGTGGTGATTGGTGCATTACAAGTGGATAACAACAGTAAATAATTCATAATCAAATCTCCCTTGAAGACATAAGTAAACATATAAATAACTGTAATAAATTAGAAGGGAACATGATGACTTTGATTTGATTGACAAAACTACCTGATGCTTTGTCCCCAGGGAGACATCATCAGGCATGGCGCAGAGTTTCCACTGCAGATTAGAATTCCGTGCACGACTTTGCTTTGAAACTCAATTAACTTTGAAACTTAAAATTGCTTTAGGGAACCAGGCTTGGGTTGATGACAAGGAGAGTTATTAGTTTTAACCGCAAAATAGAATACTTACAAACGCTGCGGAAAGACCAGGATAACCAAATGAAACCAAGCTTCCAGGGAGTAACTAATGTTTTGTTTTTTGTTTTTTCTTTTGAGGAAGATTAGCCCTGAGCTAACTACTGCCAGTCCTCCTCTTTTTGCTGAGGAAGACTGGCCCTGAGCTAACATCCATGCCCATCTTCCTCTACTTTATACATGGGATTCCTACTACAGCATGGCTTGCCAAGTGGTGCCATAGCCACACCCGGGATCCCAACCGGGAACCCTGGGCTGCCCAGTAGCGGAACATGTGAAATTCACAGCTGTGCCACTGGGCCGGCCCCTCTAATGTTTAAGAGAATATGACAAAAATGTCCTGTTGGCAGTTTTTGTTTTTTATTTTTGTTATTTTGTGTCTAACCTTCTAAACATTTCTGTAGCTATCAGACTTTTAATACCTTATTAAGTAAAATTTTTAGTCTTGCATAAGTACTCTTTTGTAAACACAAGGGTATTTCTTTCTGCCAAAAAGAGATAAAGAGAAATGAATTTTCATACCAAATTATATATTTTGTAAAACAAACCACATTGATCTATTTTAAATGGAGCATTTGATTTCCATCTTCCCACTCCACCATCCCCATCAAGTTTTGTGTCATATCCTGCTCTCCTTTTCTCTTCTCCCCTAGGACATGAGCCTTTTTATAACTGTGTTTGAAATTACATCGAATCCAGAGTTTACCTTTTTGTCTGTTCCCTTGGCACCTGAAGATGGTGCCAGAACTGCTACATTAATTTAAATGGCACACTACTTTTAGAAGTAGTAACTTTTATTCATTTATTCAGGGAAGTTATTAATGAAGCAACAATGAAGTTCATTCAATTTTTGACAAGTGTTTCTCCTGGGGGAAAGGTGATGAAAAAAAACTCCAAGGGCTGGTTCATTTTTAGAACTTGTTTACAACACACTTCCATTTATCTGTCTAAGAACGCGTTGCTAAGAGAGTCATTCCACGAGTGTTCACCTCATTTATAAATAATGATCTGGAACATCACCTAGTGGGAGCGTAAAGTCTGTGGAATCAGAGGTGGTAGAAAGACATTGGATAAAAGTCTGTATCCTTTGGATTGTGGTCCTAGTTCTGCCTCATTATAAACTTAACTTGTATGTCCCTTAGATTCTCTGGGTCTGTTTTTTTCTAAAAAAAAAAAAATAAGTGCAGTAAATAGCACTCTGTTTTCTTCACAGGGTTGTTGTGAGGAACAAATGGGATAGGTAGTACATATAAAAATATTTTACTTTTATTTCTTTTAACATGTTACAATGGAAAATTTCAACCATATCCACATCTAGAGAGAACTTCCTTGCACCCATCCCCAGCTTCAAGGGATCCAATCTGTGGCTTCTATGTTCCCATCCACTTTTTGCTCCACAGTTATTTTAAGCAAATCCACAATATTTTATTATTTCTTCTATAAGTATGTTAGTATTGATCTTAAAAAACTAAGGTCTCATAAAAAATCACAGTGTCATTATCACAAGTAAAAATAATTAAAAAATAATTATTTAATAATGTCAATAGTCGGTCAAATTCTTTGTGTGATAAATTTCATAACACTTTGAATCAAGATCCAAATAAGGTCCAATTAGTACACACATTGCAATTAAATGTTATTTTAAACTATAAGCCACTTATCTCTTTCTTCTGCCATACATTATATTTGTTGGAGAAACTGAGTAATTTGTCTTGTAGAATTTTTTCCTCATGGCGTTAAAATGTTGTTCTGTATTTTGTATTTGTTATAAATTATAGCTATATCTAGAGCCTTAGTAAGATTTAAATTTTACTTTTTTCATAATCCAAAATTGTATCCGTAATATTACCTTGTAAAATGTTTTTTCTCTACAAACAATTATTCCTTATAATTTCTATTGTCTTTTAAACTAGCACAAAGCCATATGATACACTGAACAAGATCACACATCATAATGCTCTGAAACATACCTTCCCGTACGTTTCATTTATGACCAAGAAAGGATTGCTGGGTTGTATGTACTGCTGGGACAGCCCTCCCCACACCCAGCCAATGGAATAAGTGATCAGAAGTATTGTGGTAATTACGTTGTTTTTCCTTCCATTCCTGCTCCTTCTTTCTTCTTCTTAATTATCTTTTAAAAAACTCTTGGTGGTCTTTTACCATTTGATTAGATCCATTTAGTACTGCATTACCTATGTGTAAATTATAAAGCATGATGATAAAACAGTGAGTCCACCATTCACTGTACCATCTAGAATGTTATGAGCATGGCTTTTGTACTCCTAGCCTCTCCCATCTCCCTGCCTCCTTCCTCACAGGTAAGTACTAGTCCCTCGCTTTATAAAAATTAGTTTTAGGTCTGGCCCAGTGGCATAGTGGTTAAGTTTGCGCACTCCACTTTGGTGGCCTGAGGTTCACAGGCTCGGATCCCAGTGCGGACTTGCACATCACTGATCAAGCCATGTTGTGGTGGTGTCCCACATGCAAAATAGAGGAAGATTAGCACAGATGTTAGCTCAGTGACAATATTCCTCAAGCAAAAAGAGGAGGATTGCAACAGATATTAGTTCAGGGCCCATCTTCCTCACCAAAAAAAAAAAAAAGTTTTATTCCATATATATCCATCCATAAACATTATTTAGTCTTAGTTTTTTGAGTCTTATTGAAATGGTACACTATGTAACAGTTATTTGGAACTGAATGTATTTATCCAAACTATGTTCCCAAGTCTCATCCACATAGTTATCTAGTTCATTTATTTTCCCTCCTGCATATAATTTCATTACCCATTTATCTATTCATTCCCCTATCATGGAACATTTGGGTTGTTGTTTCCATTGTTTTACAATTTCACACAATGTTGCTGAGGACATTCTTACTGTCTCCTGATGCACATGCCCCAAAATGTCTTTAGGGATTATATTTGGGAGTGGAATTGCTGTGTCATACCATGCTCATACTTTCACTTTACAAGTAATGCAAAAATGTTTCCAAAGCAGTGTACCACTTTGTACTACTATCAACAGTATGTAAGAGTACATATAGACACATTTTATTTATCAAAGACATCTTCAACATTTGGAGCTACCAGAATTCATGATTTTTGAGAAACTAGGTGTAAAAGAGTATCTCTTTGTAGACTTATTTGATGTGGTGCTGATGAATAATAATATTACATTTTCATTATTTAGCATGCATTATTGGCCATATATGTTTAAATTTCTCTTAAATTCCTGTTCATATTTTTTCCTACTTTTGTTTCTACTTTAGAGGAGTCTGTTATATATTTTAGATACTATTTTTTGTTGGCTACATATCCTGAAATTATCTTCTCCCAATTTATGGTTAATCTTTAATTTGTTAAGAATAGCTCTTGATGAGCAAAAGTTTAAACTATCAATGTAATTGTATATATCAGCACTATCCTTCATGGTTAGGAATTTTTAAGTTTTCCTTTTTATTTGTATTCTTAAGTCATAAAGCTATTTTCCTATATTTTTATCTAAAATTTTCTAAGTTTTACTTTTCATATTGAAATCTTTGTTCTACTTGGAAGTGACTTTTTGTGTACAGTGTGAGGTAGGATTCCTTTTTTTATCTCACTTTATAAATAAACAATTGTTTATACATTTTTTATGGAATAGTCCTTCGTATTCACAGTGCTCTATAATAACGTATCTGTCACCTATTAAGGTTCCATATATAGACGTGTATCTATATATTGGTTCCCATTTGGTTCCATTGATCTCTTTGTCTATTACCATTCCGGTATCACACTGTCCTAAATACTTGAAATTTATGATAATTCTTGATATCTTGAAGGAAAGGTTCTCCACATTATCTTGTTTAGAAATATTTTGGTTATACTTGACCCTTTGCTCTTCCAAGAAAGTTTGATGTCAAATTCTTTTAAAAAAAAACCTGTTGGAATTTTTATTTGAATTACATAGAATCTATAGATATATTTGGAGAAATTGACATTTTTATATTAAGTTGTTTTTATTGGTAAATATAGTATCTCTCTCCATATATTACATCTTCACTGAGATCTTTCAATAAATTTTGTGATTATTTCTACAAATTATTTAAACATCTTTGTCTATTTCTTCCTCACTAATGTATATATTTTGTTGCTATTGTAAATGATATCTTCAAAAACTTATGATCAATTTGTTTCTGATGTACAACATTGAAATTGGCTCTTTCATATTTATCTTGTATCCTGGCAGTTTACTAAAGTTATTTTTAATAATTTTTTCATAGTTTCTTTTGGATTTTCAGTGTAAACAATTATATCATCTCCCAGTAATGACAGTTTTGTTTCTACTTTTCCAATTCTTAGGTATTTCATTTTATTTTCTTATCTGATTTCTCTACCCAAGATCTACCAGTGTGGTGATAGATGCACTCTTGACCTGTATTTAAAATTTTTTTTGAATATTGTTTATTTTTTTATTAATATTTTTTAAAACCTTATTTTTTTAGAGTAGTTTTAGATTCACAGCAAAATTAAGAGGAACGTATACAGAAAACTCATATAATCTCTCCTCCTACATATGCGTAACTTCCTCCATTATCAACATACCCACTAGAATGGCATATGTGTTACAATTGATGAAATTGTATGGACACATCATCGATCGAAGATCGTAGGTTACATTAGGGTTTGCTCTTGATGTTGTACATTTTATGGTTTGCATAAACATATAATGACATGTATCCACCACTATAGTTTCATACAGAGTAGTATCACGACCCTAAAAATCCTCTGTACTCTGCCTATCTATCCCTCCCTCTGGCTAACTTCTGGCAACTAGTGATGATTTTTACTGTCTCCATAGTTTTGCCTTTTCCAGAATGCCATAGAGGTTGAATCTTACAGTATATAGCCTTTTCAGATTGACTTGCTTCACTTAGTAATATGTTCCATGTCTTTTCATGGTTTTAGAGATCATTTCTTTTTAACACTAAATAATAATCCATTGTCTGGGTGTACCATACTTTAGTAACCCATTCACCTACTAGAGGACGTCTTGGTTGCTTCCAAGTTTTGACAATTATGAATAAAGCTGCTATAAACATCTGTGTGCAGGTTTTTGTGTGGACATAAGTTTTCATCTCTTTTGGGTAAATACCAAGGAGTGTGACTGTGGTATCGTATGGTAAGAGTACTTCTAGTTGTGTAAGAAACTGCCAAACTGTCTTCCAAAGTGACTGTATTGTTCTACATTCCCACCAGCAATGAATGAGAGTTCCTGTTGTTCCAGATCCTCATTAGCATTGGTATTGTCGCGTTCTGGATTTTCCCATTCTAATAGGGATGGAGTGGTATCTCATCATTGTTTTAATTGGCATTCCCTGATAATATATCATGTGAAGCATCTTTTCGTCTGCTTATTTGCCATCAGTGTATCTTCTTTGCTGAGATGTCTGCTAAGGTCTTTGGCCCATTTTTCTCCTCCCTTATCTGGGACGGGATGGCTAGAGTGAGTTGTAGTTGGATCTTTCCAGTCCCCAGCTAGGTAGGTTCTAATAATAGCCTGGCGGGTTAGGCTCTGATACAATAGTTTCTCCTGAGGGTAGGCTTTGGTGAGAACAGAGTGCTCTGGAGCGTTGCAAAGTGGTTCCTTTTCTCTGGTATTTACTGTGGGAATCTGGTTGAGATCCTGGAGCTAAATATCACAATATCATGGGGGACCCCAGTGACTGGGTCCCCTGGAATTTTTAACTCTGAGGGTTGTCTACACTGAGCCTCTACAATTTCTCAATTATAGTTCAGGTTTTTCTTCCTCTGGCACTGATTCCCAGGGCAGTTTCCGCTTCTGAGTCTCCGCTCAGGTAAGCCATGACCCTGGATTCACATGTCTGTCTCTCCACTCTTGCAGGCAGTGATTTATCGTGTGTCCTCTCCTCTCTTACAGATCCAAAAAGAGTTGATCTTTTAGTCTGTTTACCTTTTTACTTGTTAGAACAGAGTGGTGACTTCCAAGCTCATTAAACGTGGAACCAAAAAAATTGCATCTTATTTTTTAGGATGTGCTTCCAATGTTCCCACATTAAAAATTAGGTTTGCTATAAACTTTTCACAGGTAGCTTTTTTTAAAGATTTTATTTTTTTCCTTTTTCTCCCCAAAGCCCCCTGGTACATAGTTGTATATTCTTAGTTGTGGGTCCTTCTAGTTGTGGCATGTGGGATGCCGCCTCAGCATGGCTCAATGAGCGTTGCCATGTCCACGCCCAGGATTCGAACTGGCGAAACACTGGGCTGCCTGCAGCAGAGCGTGCGAACTTAACCACTCAGCCACGGGGCCAACCTCTTCACAGGTGGCTTTTAAGGAAGTTATCTCCTATTCCTAGTTTGCTAAGTGTATATCTTAAATCATGAATGCATGTTGAATTTTATTATTTTTTTTGCATATATAGGAATAACAATATGAGTTTTCTGTTAATAATGTTAAATAACTCGGCATAAATCCTACTTTGTCATGATGTATTTTTTGTATATTGCTATATTCAGTTTAATATTTCATCTAGAATTTTAAAATTTATGTTAAAAAATAACACCAGTCTTTTCTTTTCTCATTCTGTTCTTGTCTAATGCTGGTATCAAGGATATGCTTGTCTCATGGAATAAGTTGGGAGGTTTCGCCTCGTTTTGTATCTTCTGAAAAAGTTAGCTTAAGATTGGAATGACTAGAACCTTGAAGATTTGGCATAAATTACCATTAACCTGGATAACTAGTGTTTTCTTTATGTGAATTAAAATTAACATTCAAGTTGACTAGTAAAATACACTTTCTTAGCTTTCATAAGTTGTATTTTACCAGGATATTTTCATTTCATCTAAAATTTTCAAATTGTTGGTCATACAATTGTTCAGAGTATTCTTCTTTTTAATTGCTATATATTTAAAGTTGTATCTCTTATTTTTATTCCCAGTATTATTTATTTGCACATTCTCTTTGTAAAATTTTTACTTTGGTCCGTTTTACTAGTCTTTTCAAGTATCAGTGGTGGCACACAATGCATGGAGTCAGAGAGTCTTTCCTGGGTACAGGCAGTAAGAAGGTACATTGTCTGTAGAGAATTTAAAAACAATGATAAAACTGACTGAAAGTTGGTGTGCTTTTTATTATCATCATGCACTGGTAATTCTAAACAATATCAATGATAAAACATTTCCCATTAAAAACTACTTTATTGGCTTAAGATCTAAATAATTGCCGTGGTTATATTGGGTTTTGAAAACATACATATAAATTTCAAATTACTATGTGTTTATTATTTGCGTTATAATACATTGTATTCATTCTGGAGGCTAATGGGAGAACTCCCAGTTATAGAGTCTACCTTTGATGTGTTCAGACTCAGTCACATGCATTCATTTAGAGAGTAAGTTCATAATGGTTTAGCATTTTTAGGTCTTATTTTAGACAATTTGTGTCTCCAATTGCTACAGTTTTACATGTTCCTATGTTTGTACAGTAGATTAAAAATAAATAATGATAACAGGACAGAAACCTAAAGGTATTTCATATCTGTTGTTCTAGGTTGCATTTGGAGCTTTTAGATACATTTAAAATTTTAAACAGTGAAATAGTGTGTGTAGTAGTAGGTGCAATATTGCATTTGGTAAGCAAAAAGCGTTAGTTCCAACATGAAATGTTGCATGGAATTTGAATACTATAAAAGAAATCTATTCTTCTTTATTAATTTCTGTTCATAAAGACCTTTGTTATTAACCGTAATAATTTTTTGTCATTAATTTAATTGGCCTTTGTTATTAACTCTAATGTTATTTATTACTGTAACAGACTATATAGACAAAAGTTTTTCTTTTTTCAAAATAAAATATATTAATGTAAGTTTAAAACATTATTTCCTTACTTTTCTCCTTTTTGTTTTGATATTTATTTACTTATTTTGTTGATATTTATTTTAAAAAAGTTGTTTGCTAGCATGATTGCATGTATGTTTAATAAAGTAAAATATTCACTGTCTGTGTGTCTTTTCTGGCCATTATTATTAATAGTTGTTTCATTTCATGATTGTTGCTGACAGTTATTTTATCAGAGAGGAGGGAGATGTTGACAAGAAAAGATCTGCTCTGGTTGTCGAATATGCCAGGTCTGCCACTACCGTGCAGAACCTCTCTAATGTGTCTTAGTTTCTTTATTTGGGGGATTTTTGTTTTTATCTTCATTATCTCCTTCCTTCAACTCTCTTTGGATTTATTTTGTGGTTCTTTTTCTTACTTCTTAAGTGGTACATTTAACTCACTAATTTTCAGCCTTTTCTTTAAGCTTGAGATTTTTAAACAAAATTTTAATTTTGCAATTTAAGTATATCTTTCTTCAGAGAAAGTGGAGGCTACTCCAGTAGCCTATGATGACACATTATCATTCATAATTATCTTTTCTAAACTGTTCTGTTACATTATCTTATATCCACTAATTACTTACTGAATGCTTATCACATACCCAGCAGCATACTAGGTTATACCTGTGCTGCAAAGATCCAGGAGATTGTAAATTCCTACCGTTTAAGGATATTGTATTCATTGTTAGCAATTAGCATGTCAAGAGTCTTGGCACTGTTCCGTGCCTGTGTCCAGCTATCACAAAAGGTAGTGGATGGAGATGGTGTTTAGAAGAAATATGGGTAGTGATGGACACTGGACTTGAGACTGGATGTGGGCTCATAGAAGCTGTATTTGTTTAATCTACTATATTATAATCTTCCACCAAAATCCTCATTTAAATTGCTGAACTTGCCATGGCTCCATCTCCCCTTCTATAAACAGAGCCCTGTGGGTCTAGTTTTCATTGTCATTGGCTTCCAGTCCCTAGTGTCCTGGGCTTTAAAGGAAGCTTGCATTGCTGGTATACCTGGCAAGAGAAGGATGGGATCAAGGGAAGGAAATGATATTTAGGAAGAAAAATTAGAAAAATTTGGTGAAAACTCATATCCCAAAGGGGGAAAAGAACCACTCTGCCCCTCAGGTCAGCGATTGAGGGTTGTTGATTTCCAAAGATGATGGGAGAAAACAGATGAGAACAGGAGACAAAAAGTGTGGTCCACATCAGGTTCATTTTTTTTTTTTTTTCCGGCAAGAATACTTTGTAGGCGGTATTGGGTACATCCCTCAGGAGGCACATGGTGTCTGATTAACTTTTTTGATGTTACAGCAATTAATAATTATTGCTCAGATTCATATTTCATTACAATGCCTAAAATTACAATATTTTAATTGTATCACTTCTTCTTCATTTACTTGCTGGAATAATTCTGTAAGGAAAAATTACCCTCACCAACTATTTGGTGACCCTGAATTATAGTCGGTATAGGAGAAGTGGGCTAACTGCTTCATCTTTTCCTTTATTTACCAGTTTTAATAAATGAATTAGTTCATTAATGTCCTCCAAAGGAGGCCGATAAGGTTTTTATTTTTGGAGAATCTTTATAAAGTGATGGACTTCAACATCTGTCACGTGTTTCAATTCATGACAGGCATTATCCTTATCAATGCTCAATTTGTCCAGTCGTTGGCCAGTGGTAGCCTTTCTTATGTTGGTTCCTAAGTACATTAGAGATAACCCTAATGGGCTTTGATAGTAACTTGCTTTTTGGTATTTAAGATGATCCAGGTTCATATACATTTTTTCCCTAGACTGGGAATCAGCTATTGCTCCAAGAAGTCTTCGTTCCTTTTATTCAGAAATTGCAGTCAAAGACCAAGGGTGTAGGGTGCACATTGTTACTATATTAATCACTGTTTCAAGGCCTTTTGGTGGATAGAGACGGGAAATACATGTTCCCTTTGTACATATATAATGCATCATCAATTCTTATTGGTAATTGCAATTCATATTCAGTACTATCAGGTTTTTACTTAATCTCATTGATCTTATAATTGCATTTTGTTTCTTCTATGCTTAAAATCCTAGTGTTCAAGAACACCATCATAATTACCCATTAGGTTTATCCCACAATGCACATACAACAGTTGCAGAATAAGAATATTGACACTCACTAACTAAAAACAAATTGAGAATTTGTTTTTGCAGTTTCTGTTGCCTTTAACGTCTATCCCACTGGGAATGTTTGGCCAAATTACAAGTTACTTGGAATAGTTCTTCCTTATGTGCTTGTGATAACAAGTTGATACCTGGATTTTACTTTTAACTTTTAGCAAATGCTTTTGAAATTGATTTTGCTTTAAAATTATTCAAAATATTTAGGTGGATTCAAAGTCAAACTTGAAGCATATTAAAAAATGTTTAGTTTTCATCCCTGTCCTCTCTATTCCTTCTCCTTCCGGGGAAACCTTTAAATATTCAATTTTATGCTTGTTTTTACAGTATATATTTTAAAATTTTATAATATAAATTTTCTGTTACTATGATATTCTAATGCAAATTTTATAATATAATTTTATATATGTACATATGTGTATATGAACATTTATACCCTTCCTTAGGTAAACAGTAGCCTACTACCCATGCTGTTTTCCACCTTGATAGTTCTCACCTATCTTGGAGATCACTCCACGGTAGTATACAGATAGTCCTCATTGCTTTTCACAGCCGCACAGAACTCCGTTGTGTTTACATGGCTTATTCTTAATTTGATGGACATTTGGTTTGTTTCAAGTCTTTTGCCATTGTGAAGAGTGCTGTAATAAATCAACTTGTGTATATTTTACCAGCATATTTTGAAATATTCTCCTAGAGGTGGGATTGCTAGGTCAAAGGATAAATATGTATATGAAAGTTTGTTAGACGTTGCCAATCCCTCTCCTCAGGAGTTATGGTATTTTGCATTCCTACCTGCACTATATTAGAATGCCTATTTCCCAACAGCGTCACCTATAGGTTCTTTTGTCAGACTTTGGTATTGTACCCAGTCTGATAGATGAGAAGTGGTCCTGTGATATATTCTTTTATTATAAGAAATGTTGAACATTGTTCACAACAACAGACCATTTAGAGTTTTGGGCGCTTTTCTTCTCTATTATTAGAAGTTAATACTATATTAAGGACACTACCCCTTTGCCTGGAATATAATTGGAAATTTTTTCCAAGCTCATTTGTCTTTTTACCTTGCTTATGATGATTTTGCCTTGCAAAATATTCTTAAAATTTAATAAGATTTGTCGTTTTTTCCCCATTATCCCTTCTGGATTTTGAATTATAGTTAAGAAAGATTTTCCCAAACACAAGTTACAGAGCAGTTAATCTATGTTTTCTTCTAATGCTTGTTTTGCTTTATTTTATTTTTCAACAGTCAGCTCTCTGATCTTTTTGGAATTTCTCCTGATGTATGATGTGAAGAGTCGATCCACTTTTATTGTTTTCCATGGCTATCCTTGTTTAGCCACTCTATTAATTAAGGTGTCCACCTTAATTGGACCAGTCCCTCACTGTAAGGATGAAGGTATACCTGCTTAATGTTTTCAGAACTTTCAGGAATACAAACATAAACATGTATGTAAAGAATTTACAGCCTTTAAAAGATAAATTTTCACATAAATGTGCATCTCTTGCTCCGTGTGTCTTTAGCAGAAAGACCATGACTGCAAAGCCTTTATCTCACTCAGCTGTTGAGTTGTTGGGTGTTCCTACATATATCAGTTCCTCAAAGCTGAAGAAGGTTTATTATGCAATTATTAAAAACATAGTATCTAAAACATATGGTGGAATTGCCTCTATGGCAAGCTGAGTCATCAGTATACACTCAATAATGCACCTGTTTTAATTCTGTTATTGGAGTTTTGAGACTAGTCCTGTGATCCAATTTGTCTTGCAACAAACAATGTGCAAGATGTACTATACCAGCAACAAGTTTTTCCAAATCATGTTTAATTGAAAGATCCCAATTATCAAGTTGTGTATCAGTACTAAGGACATATCTCCATTCAGGTTATTGCTGTGTTCTTCTACTTCCCTATGAATTACTGGAAAGCAACTGTTTTAAACAATGGCAGAAGGAAAGAAAGAAGAGGGGGAAAAAATCTCTTGCAATTTTTAGGTAAAAACGAAGTAGAAACAGACTCTCTGGAGACTTTGTTATAAATGGTTAGCACAATTATGCTAAACGGAATCGATATATTTACATTGTTTTATTCAAGGTTTATCATGTTCTATTATGAAACAATGAAATGCAATTAATAAATCATCAGTTCATTTTTCTTGTTTTGTTTGAAAATGCTCCGGCATATTTTAGCATATCATTTTTAGAGTAGCAAATAGCTCTAATGTATAACATTAATAAACGGTGATAGACTTTACTATAAATACTGCATCTGTTGCCAAGAAAAGTTACATAGAAAAATGGAGCATTGCAAACAGCAGTGCAGTAATTCTTTTGGTGGTAGAGACATGGGCCTTCTGCACCATTTTAAGTATCTTTGCACTACTCGACCCTCTGCACTTGGAGAATATTGTTTTTTATACATCAACAGTTTGCTGGGTTTAAGGGATTAACACCATATATGTGGCGTTGTGAGAGCTCAGAAAACCGATTGAGCAGTTTTTCCCCCTTGTGTTTTATTTGAGGGGGAAGAGTGGCGCACCGAGGAAAAGCTGTGACAAACTTTTCATGTGTGCAGTCATAGCCGGATATTGTGACAAAGAACGACGAAGAAAATCAAGGCAGTGCAATAGCATATTTAGACATAACACAAAATAAAAACCCTTCACCAAAGAGTTTCCACAGACTAAATTATTTTGGATTCCGAAAAACTTATTGTTGTTATTTAAAGATAAATATTTAAGTAATAAAACGTATAAGAATTCACAATATATTGTTTGCTGGTATTGCTTGATATATCAAAACGGATACCAATTGTATTTAACTGTAACTACTTCACAATTAACAAACTACACTCTGAATTCTTTATGAAAATTTCATTTCTATGTCAATTCAAAAGAAGCTTGAGGCGTTGAAAAGCACACAAGATACGACAAAATCAGAAAACCAGGTCAATCACCATTATATCATTATTTTTCTTCTTCTGCCTTCTTCTGTATTAAACATTATGAGGAATGTGGCAAAATATTAGAATTTGGTTTTTATATAAGAAAGGACAAAATATTTTATATTTTAACTTAAATAAAAATAACCAAATTTGTATTTCTAAATGTTATTTCTCTTAACTTAAGAGATATTTAGGTTGACTTCTAATAATGTACATTTTAAAATTTGTGGCTACCAAATATCTGAATGAAGCAGGAATTTCAAGGTAATAAGACAGAAAATAGATGACGTGATGGTAGGTGATTGTAAAGAGGTGAAAGAGATGATCTCTGAGTTTCATGGAATAAAAGTTGCGCATCTTCCTGTGTTATGAATAGTTTTTGGGAGTCCTCCCTCACTCTCTGCCTTCTAATCCAACATATCCCCTCCTTATTGGCCTGATTGCTTCAAGGCTTACAATTCCCATTAGAGAATCATTTCTTCAGACTAGGCCTTTTCTCTCTCTCCTTAAAATATGCATACAATTAAAAAATAACATGTTAGCTAAATGGTAACTTAAAGTAGATTTATATTTTCAAATATGAATAAATCAGTAACCTTTAGCTCAGGTATGATAAACTTGACAGGTAAATTGATGGGAGGATGGAAGCATTCTGAGTATGAGTTTCTGCCAAAAGAGGGGTAAGCTCAGTGGGTGATTCAGCAGAGGAACACATTAATGTGAATATGCACAAAGCAAGGATAGGTTCCAAGAAATTTGCTCCCACACTTATCAATTCCTCCACATTCAATATCTTATTCTCCTTTGGTTTCATGTTTTCTGCTCTCAAATATGCTTCCAAAAAGGGAAGCTTTTAAAAGCAAGAAAAAGCAAATATTTTTACTTGAAATATTTTCCTTTATCTACCATCCAGAAATTTTCCTTTCTTTTGCTGGAAAGCTTTTTCACAGAATGGTTAATGTTCACTGACTCCATTTTATTGATATCCATTGTCATAACGCTTTGAGTCTTGTTTCAGACCCCATCATACTACTAAAATTTCCATGTTGAAGAATTTTTATCACCACTACAATGTTTATTTTCTCTGACTTTACTCATTCTTATGTTGTTCTTATTGTCGTTAGCTTAAACAGCAGACAAGTATTTCTCATAGTTCTGGAGGCTGGAAGTCTGAGGTCCAGGCGCTAGCAAGGTTGGGCTCTGGTGAGATCTCTCTTCTGGGTTGTAGACTCCCAATTTCTAGGTGTATTCTCACATGGCAGAAGGAGAGAATGCTTGCTCTCTGTCCTCTTCTTATAAGGGCACTAATCCCATTTATGAGGATTCTACCTTAATGAACTAATTACCTCCCAATGGCCACCTCCTAATGCCATCAAATTGGGGATTAGATTTTAACACATGAATTTTGGCATAGTCCATAAGAACTACCAATTCTTCAGTGTACCACATTGTCCCCAACACTTTGATAAATTTTTACAGATTCTTCCAGCTTCAACTGTCTCTGAAATTCTTTGATATATGGAGTTCCTACTGCACAATTTCGTACTTAACTTAGGATGTACTTCCATCCTAAATTCTTCATTATTGTTCCTTAACTTTGTAATCTGAATGTTCTCAGGACTTCATCTGTGGATTTTAATAACTAATTAGTTCAATATTACATATATCATTACAGGACCTAGGCACATTCTCCTGGGATCTTCATTATTTCTGGGGCCCCAAGGGACATTGTAATGTGCTCAGGAACAAGACTGCATACATTCTTCTGCACAAGCCATTTAAGAGCGGTGCCTCAACATGGCCAACATTGACATGAGAGAGTCTCTCAACAAGTGTTGTACTTGTTCCTGCTGTTCTCTCAAGCACAGAGATTTTTACTGATGAATTCTTTGACCTCTTGGTGAAACAAAATTGCAGAGATGTCTAGGAAGTAATAGAAAGGTAAAAATTAGCTTTTTCTCCAACTCCATGCTGAATTTAATTACTCGCATCTTATCCTCTTCACCCCCTGAAACTGCATTACTTTATGCTCTAAGTCTCATATAATCTTGCTTGCTTGGAGAATCATCCGAAGTTTTTCAATCTTTAGCATCACTTCCTACAAGCGCTCAGAAATGATTTCTTCCAGGAACTGCTGTATCTTCCTCTTCTTTCCTCTCATGTGTCTTCCCCATGAGTGTGCACAAAGCAACTTTCCTCTCTTATTAGCCCTGCTTTCTTCTTAGACAAAACTTCTAAAATTCCTCATATAAATTAGCTAATAAAGATGAAGACGGAAGATGGGGAGTAAAGAAAGGAGTTGTAAGCCATCCCACAAAATTTCCACTTGTGTTTATCTTAGAAACCTCACATATTTATATCTTAGCTTCCAGTTTGATTGATTGACTAATTAGGGGTGGGGTCTCTGTTCTCCCTGTTCTTCAAAGTGCCTAACACAGTGCTCTGCAAATGGTAGATATAAAATAAATATTGGATTAATTGATTAGAAATAAAACTCTGAGGACACTTTCAAGCATCAAGTGGAAAATTTTACAGAATATGTGAGAACCATCCAACCTAGATATTTTTATTAATCTATGAAATTTTCTATGTATAATTATGCTAAAAATTATCCTATAGTCACTCTAATGAGAGATTGCATTATGAAAATTTATGAAATTTAGGGTTTTGAGATTCCCTCTGGAAATCAAGTTTAATCAAGTCTAACCTGGTTGAACAACCCTTAAAGTGACTGGTGCTTATTTATTAGATCACTCTGATAGAAAAAAACATACATTTTATCACATTTTGGAAGTACAAGAGGATGTGAGATCATTACAAATTAGTGCAAAATCTGTATGAACTCATAAAAAAACAAGGAACTATGTGATTAAAGATTACAAAGATGGTGGATAAATCGCAATGACATTTGGATGTTCCAAGGAGTGAGTGGGTCTGAGTCAGGGGCTGAGCAACCAGGAATAGAAGCCAAGGACCAGCAATGGCAGTGAGGACTTGGAAGGCTAAATTCTTACAATAAATTAATATTTATGAAGATGATGCTCTATATCATATAAATAAACTGTATTGTGTGTTTGTGTAACATGTATATTCTTCTCTCATTCATATTGTGCAAAGTAATTTCATATATATTCTGTTGTCCTTTTATCTGTAAACAGTATTGGGAGACTGGGGTTATAAGATATGGATTATAAAGTATAGTAGTTTTCTTTAACTTCTATCCTTGCTTTTTTCTAGGATGAAAACTATCATGACCACCTTTTCAAAATGATACTTTATCATGCAAATAGGGAAGCGTATAAACTAACCTGAACTCTTTTGGAGACAGACAAGTATTCAAACAAAGAAAATTTTAAGATGCCCACTTTATTCTTCTAAAATAAAGAATAATCATCAGTCTTAGTGTAATAGGTGACCTATTATTCATTGTCATTCCAGGCCATAAAAAAAGCAGATTTTAAAGCTTGACTGCCCATCTGTTTTAGTTGGCATAATTAATAAATATCTGCCAGATGCTGTACTAAAACCATATTTCTAGCTTTCTATGACAGGTGAGTCTTTTCTGTAAGCCAGTATACTGCATTCTCTATTCAGCCATCACTAAAAGTGAGAGGTCAGGAGGGCAAGGATGATTATAATCACAATTTGAGTTTTTACAAAACTATTTCTTAATTAGATTTGTTATCATGTTCTATCTAGTTTATATGCTTCCATTTAGGTTCCTGGTAGATCAGTTTTTGAAGTTAACACTTCTGTTATTTTCTTGGTTTTGTAGAGGTGTAAGAATCTGAGAGTAAAAGGCCGGGAATTCTTCTTTGATGTAATTAACCAGATAACTTCTTCACTCTCATTTCTTTCCTGCTCGTGCTGACCAGCTCACTGTTAGGGGTCCTTAAGTGTTGGAGTTCCTCCAACATGTGCTGGATGTATATGAGGATGAAGGATAAAGCAGGTAGAGAGTACGGCTGGGTGTCCTTCAACAGTATACCAGAGAGGAGTGTTCAATGGATTGGTAAAGGAAAGCTTAAATTACCTGGTCCAGAAATACAGAACTAAGCAAGAGAACATGGGAAGATAGGAGCAGGAGCAGTAATTCAAGACAGGAAAGTTGGAAGAGAGGTGTGGATAAAATCCGCAGAGAGTACTTTCTGAGAATAGACATGTACTTTTTATCAGAGGGAAGTATTTCTGTATAGCTCACCTTTGCATTCTCCAAAGCATTTGACAGTTTTTATGTTTAGGCATTGAATAAATATATTTTGAATGAATGCTTACATCATAAAATGCCAGATATTATTTGTTTACCAACGAATAACTTTTATTAAATTTCCAACTTAACATTCTTTCCCATGGATAACAAAGTGACACTTAACTTATAGCCATGTTTTCAACGCAAAACCCCAACCCTTACACCATTATATCTCTTTTTTACAGAGAGATTTTGAATTACTAAGTAATGATATTTGGAGTACAGGAGAGTCCTGATCTTTCTGCATAGATTTCGGAAAGAAATCTACTTTATTCTTCTCTGCTTTATTTTCAGTTTCATTTGCTTTATTTTCCAGAACTTCTTTATTACCATAAATTTAATTATTTGCATCTTATCATAGAGAAGATCAGTTCTCAGAAAATTCTTCTTTTTATAGAGTTTCTAGTTGCTCATTTTTATCTTCCTTCTCAAGTTCTTACATCCCTTTAAGTGAATCATGATTTTGCTCCTCCTGCCTATGTCTGTATTTTCCCTCTTGGTGTTTGGGGCAGGACAAACCAGCAGATGCTAGCAGACACACTGGTTTGGTTTTGTTGAGATCATCTTCCTGGAAGCTGGCAAGCTCTTACTCTTTTGCTATGACTCTAAAAAGAGTATCATTTACTCCCAGGTCTCTCCGTGTGAAAGTAACACTCTTCAGTTTCCTTCTGTAATTTTAATCATAATTATTACATGCAAGATTCTTTGTTTGTCCTGCTTCAATAGACAATGTAATGGCAAAAATACACTGCAAATTAAGTATAACATATGCAACAACTTATTAAAAGTTGTCGGAGCAACGCTGTCCAAAGGAAATATAATGCATGCCACTTGTGTCATTTTAAATGTTTAAAAAAATAAAAATGTTTTTTATCTATGTTTAAAAAGGTGAAAAGAAACAAGTACAATTATTTTTCATAATATATTTTTTAACTATATTTAACCACATATATTAACATTTCAACATGTGATCAGTATTAAAATTACTAATGAGATAGTTTCTATTCTTTTTCTCATACTAAGCTTTCAAAATCCAGTGGGCGTTTTCTCCTTATAGCACATCTCAATTAGGACTCTAAATTTTCATTGGGTATACTTGATTCTTTATTTATATTTCATAAAGTATGCAGTTGGGAACAAAGATTTATATATTCCAGTTGTTCAAGCATACTTATAAGTTTTATAAAGCTGAATCAAATATCAGATTTTAGATTTAAGTTTTTTTACATGCATTTTTTAGAGGAGTTTTTGGTTCACAGCAAAACTGAGAAGAAATTAGAGAGATTTTCCATATACCCATTGCCCCCCCACACGCATATCCTCCCCTATTATCAATATCCCCCATGAGAGCGGTGCATTTACTGCAATTGATGAAACTACCTGCACACATCATTATCACCCAAAGATCATAGTCTTACATTAGGTTTCACTCTTGGAGTTGCACGGTTTATACAAATGTATAATGGCATGTATCCGCCATTATAGTTTCATACAGAGTAGTTTCACTGCCCTGAAAATCCTCTGTGCTCCACCCATTCATCCCTCCCTCCACCAGGGCCTGGCAACCGTTGATCTTTTTACTGTCTCCTTAGTTTTGTCTTTTGTAGACTCTCATATAGTTGGAATCACACAGTATGTAGCCTTTTCAGATTGGCTTGTTTCATTTAGTAATATGCATTTAAGTTTCTTCCATGTCTTTTCGTGGATTCATAGATCATTTCTTTTTAGCGCCGAACAACATTCCATTGTTTGAATGTACCAGTTTATTTCTCCATTCGCTTACTGAAGGACATCTTGGTTGCTTCCAAGTTTTGACAATTATGAATAAAGCTGCTATAAACATCTGTGTGCAGGTTTTTCTGTGGAAATAAGTTTTCAATTCCTTTGGGTCTATACCAAGCAGTATGAATGCTAAATTGTATGATAAAAATATGTTTAGTTTTGTGAACTGTCTTCCAAAGTAGCCGTACCATTTTGCATTCCCCCAATCAGTGAATGAGAGTCCTTGTTGCTCCACAACCTTGTCAGCACGTGGTGTTGTCAGTTGTTCTAGATTTTGGTCATTCCAGTAGGTATGCAGTGGTATTTCATTCTTGTTTTAATTTGCATTTCTCTGATGACATATGATGTGGAGCATCTTTTCATATGCTTCCTTACTATCTGTATATCTTCTTTGGTGAGCTATCTTTCAAGTCATTTGCCTATTTTTTAATCAGGATTTTTGTTTTCTTCTTGTTAAGTTTCAAAAGTTCTTTGTATATCTTGGGTTACAGTCTTTCACCAGATACGTCTTTTGCAAATATTTTCTCCTGGTCTGTGGTTTGTCTCGTCATTCTTGACAGTGTCTTTCACAGATCAGAAGTTTTCAATTTAATCAGGATTTATCAATTTATCAATTCCTTCTTTTATGAATCATGCCTTTGGTGTTATATCTAAAAAGTCATCACCAAACTCAGAGTCATCTTGGTTTTCTCATATGTTACCTTCTGGAAGTTTTATAGGTTTGCGTTTTACATTTAGCTCTGTGATCTACTTTGAGTTAATTTTTGTGAAGGGTGTAACGTCAGTAGTGGATCCATTTTTTTGCATGTGGACATACAGTTTTAGATTTAAATTTAAATTAGTTAAAATTAAATAAAATTAGAAATTTAGTGTCTCAGTTGCACTAGCCATATTTTAAATACAGTAGCCACATATGGCTAGTGGCTATCCTATCGGTTATTGTGGGTCTGGAAGATTGGTGATAGAAGTATTCCAAGCTTCCCACCTCTCCTCAAGAATTAGATTACTCACAGAGTCATTAATTAACGTGTGAGGCTGTCCCCTTGGAATTTGGAAGTACCTTGGCATAAAGATTTGACTGATTCAGCTTTTCCATGGATGAAATTGATTTCAGCATATTCCTGGATAGATTTGGCTTCTTTGCTGTAGTGTTTCAACCACTTCTGGTGTCAGCCTTAGTAATCTAAGCAGATTTCTTTCTTATTATTTCTTTCCTAGTTTATTCATAACACAAACACTGCATGAGTGTTACGTAGCCTCCATTAGAGCCATTTTCAATCCACATTGCTACCTGCAGTGGTGCTGTAAGAATCCAATTCCTTCTGGTCTTTCACAATTCTAGATACGAAATTATCCATGTAATGGACAAAAACTACTTCTTTATTTACCGCAACATTACAAAGCTTAAAGACAAGCACTCTGTAATCAAAGATGGACCTTTATATATGGAGATTAGGGTTGGGATCTTTGTTTTCCAGACTCTTACGCCATTCTACAACATATTAATATCACCAAACTTTGATTGGACTACCCATGCATGGTATTACCAGGAATCCAAGGTTTGATTGGATAACTAAAATTATTTTCTGACCTCTTTTGCACTAAAGTCATCAGCCTGAAATTGCTAGCAATATTATTTCAACATGTGGTCAAAAGTCATTTACTTCAAAACATTAGGGGAGCTTAAAAAAAAGACAGATTCCACAGAGATTCTGATTCAGTCGCTATGGAGTGGAGCCCAGGAATTTATCTTTTCAATGAAATTCAAGTAATTCTGATATACATTGAAGTTTGAGAACTATTGGTATAGACGTTGTTTTAATAACATAGAATAATTTTAGCAGTGGTTTAAATTTCCATTTCTGTCGGTTCAAAGTGTCGTGTTTGATTTCCACTTCTTGATTTTTCCTCTTATTTCATAGTTGGGTGGCCTTTTCTTTTGAGGTTCAAATCATACATATGTGTAGAAATGGAAGAAGTAAAAAGCAAGGAAATAGAAAAACCTCGTTAATTGGCATTTTAATTAGTTACATTATATGTTCTTTAGAAATACAAGATTTAAAAAAGTAAATACTGGACTCATTGCAGGTTATATATAGAAAAACTTCAGCTAAAGCCTGCCACATTACTATATCTATATTTAGACTGTACAAAGACTTCTGCTTTTTAAATTCCTACCTGCCCATATGTTTAAAAAAAATCTGAGACACTTTAAAAGGTAACATTTTTTAAAGTTATTTTAGGAAAAGTTTCATTTTAGTTTATTTCACTTGGTAAATAATGTTAAAATGAGTCATATTTCGTTTGCAGCTTTAGTTATTTTAATAATTTGAATGTAATTCTATTTAGCACTATTTACGTGGTTGGTCATAATGTATATATCTTTGTCTCATTATGTTTTTAATTGTTTTGTATTTGTCATTTCCACAGTTTTTTTCCACATGTGTTAAATCTGGAGGATTTGCCAAGTGGAAAGCCAAACAAAGAGAATGAAGTGTATTAATTACAGAAAGTAATTAATATGCATATATGCACTGTGTGCAATTATCTATGGACTTTCAACACTGCCTTGAAAATTCTGCTATATATTTTTTAACAGATTCCCTTTCCCACTTTCTGGGAAAATTATTTTATCCCTTGTTTTTCTTCTCACCTTCCACCTTACTCACACATTTACACCACTCCATCTTCCACTCACATATAGTTCATGGAAGAAAATTAAAAATAGTAGATTGGAACTAACATACTCATCTCTGATCAGCAAATAGACACAAGCCTACCTCCATTGTCACTCAAAAATTTATTTTCTTATATTAAAATGTAGTCAGTGTTTCTCCTCCTATACAAGGATCCTCCCTCCATTTGTATGCTGGATCCTGAACCCACTCATCCTCTTGGGGATGTGATCCTCGTGGGTAGCCCCTGTCTCTCTTGCATCTTGCCCCTCGTTCTAAGTCTCAATTTCCCCTGCCTGGAACACTGTTCTGCCTTTTTAGTTTAACGCCTGTCTTATTAATTCCTTGGATTTCAGTCTGAATAGTATGTCAAAGAGATGTTCTATCACCCTATTTAAAGAAATACTAAAGTCTCTCTCCTTCTCCCCCTGCCTCCCTGTTATTTTCGATCACAGCATCTTATTTTCCTCTTTATCTGCATGCATCATTGTTCACTTGGAATTTATCTATCTTGTTTTCCAGACTATAACCCGCACAAGGGCAGAGACCATATCAGTCTTCTTCACTTCTTTTTTTTTTTAAAATTGGGACCTGAGCTAACATCTGTTGCCAATCTTCTTTTTGTTTTTTCTTTTCTTTCTTCTTCTCCCCAAAGCCCCGCTCCCTGGTACATAGTTGTATATTAGTTGTGAGTGCCTCTGGCTGTGCACTGTGGAATGCCACCTCAGCATGGCCTGATGACTGACGCCTTGTCTGCGTCCAGGATCCGAAGCTGTGAAACCCTGGGCTGCTGAAGTGGAGTGGGCAAAATTAACCACTTGGCCATGGGGCCCGCCCCTCTTCACATCTGTGTCCTTAGCTCCTGGTACAATGCTTGGCCCACGGTAATTTCTCACTAAGTATTTATTGAACACGTAAATAACTTCTCCCAGGTTGGTGCATTTTGATATACCAGAGCATAATAGTTCTCCTATAGATGAATATTTATTTCTAGTTTGTTCTATTGCAAAGAATATTTCCTAGGACATTTTACATATCCATCTCCATGTGTTTGTGCTATAATTTCTATAAGAATGATTTGCTGAAGTGGGAATGCTGGGTCGTGCCCTAGGTATGGCCAGTGAAGATTCTGATACTTGGGAATCAGATTCTTAACACTTATTAGATTGGCTCTAAGTGGAAGAGAAAAATCACCATTTTGTTCAGCCCAAATTCTTTTTGAGGCAGTTATTTTTAGCACCAGGGTGTGTACTTCAAATTGTGGACAGCTATTTGTCTTTGTTGCTCCACCACTATCTTTTAGTACCAACTATTTATCGATTGACTTCTCCAGAAGCCTTTGCGTCCTTCGCACATTCTCTAGAAATGGTAGCTTTCTTTTTACCTCTGGGAACGGCAGTGGGCTGCAGGGGCTCTGGCTCCTGCTTTAGACTCACTCTTTCTTCAATAGACTGCTCCCGGTCTGCGTTTACCATGCTGTGATCGACATCCTTTCTGCCTGTTTTGGCATTGGCAGTATTTGTTTAAGCCTTTTCTGGTGGAAAAAATCACCTGCTGCTAGGAGCTTGGGCTAAACACAAGATTTTTCATTTTTCAACCCTTTGGGAAGGATCAGGCCACTGCTGGTGCTTCAAACAATTTGAAAATATTTTAGTCCATGACAGAACCAGCACTGTGATACTACTCCATGACTTCTTCCTATTCAACCTTGTTCTCTGCTTCCCTGGAATCCTTTACTCTCTACGTAAATACCTAACCCTCCTTTAAGGACAAGCCAAAGCATTCTCTGATTCCCCTGTGTGGACTGAAGCAGTCTCATTTTGTCTCTTGTAGCATAGTTGACCTACAATATCGTATTAGTTTCAGGTGTACAACATAGTGATTTGACATGTATATACATTACAAAATGATCACCACAACATGTTGAGTAACTCTCTGTTGCCATGCAAAGTTACTACAATAATATTGGTTATATTCTCTATGCTGTACCTTACATTCCTGTGACTTATTTATTTTATAACTGGAAGTTTGTACATCTTAATCCTCTTCACCCATTTTACCCATTCCCCTATCCCCTTCCCTCTGGTTTGTTCTTTGTATCTATGAGTTTGTTTCTGTTTTGTTTTGTTTGTTCATTTCTTTTGTTTTGTAGGTTCAACATATAAGTGAAATCATAAAGTATATGTCTTTCTCTGTGTGACTTATTTCACTTAGCATAATACCCTCTAGGTCCATTGATGTTGTCACAAATGACAAGATTTCATTCTTTTTTTCAGTAATATTCCGTTATATATATATACATATCACATCTTCTTTATCCATTCATCTATCAATGGACACTTAGGTTGCTTCTATATCTTGGTTATTGTAAATAATGATGCAATGAACAGAGGTGCAAATATCTTTTCAAATTAGTGTTTTCATTTTCTTCAGATAAATACCCAGAATTGGAATTGCTGATCGTATGGTAGATATACCACGCTCACAGATTGGAAGAATTAATATTGTTAAATTGTCCAGACTACCCAAAGCAATCTACAGATTCAATGCAATCTTTATCAAAATACCAATGGCATTTTTCACAGAACTAGAACAAATAATCCTAAAATTTGTATGAAACCACAAACGACCTTGAATAGCCAAAGCAATCTTGAGAATGAAGCAATTTTTCTTATAGACACTTTGTAATCATCAGCATCAAGAACAATTATGTTTGTTCCCATATCTCTTTGCCTCACAGATTCTAAGCCCTTTGAGGACAGGGACCATGTGGTTAAAGGCATCTAGCTATTCAATCAGAGAGATCTGTGTTTAATCCATTCGTACCACTTTCTAGCTGTGTGAGCTTGGGCGAGTCACTTAGCTTCTTTGCCTCATCTATAAAAACAGAATAATCAAAAGACCAATCTCATGATGTTGTTGTGAAGAATCAATGAGGTAATGCCTACAATATGCTTAAAAATGATGACTGATGTGTTTTATGTCCTCAATAAGTGCTAGCTATTGTGGCAGCCATGAAAATGCACCACGTAGATTATAGACTACAATCTCAGAGCATTATTGACTCATAACCTCAGGTTCTGTCCCCTGAAATCCATCCCTGTGTTTGGCCTGAGGCTGTATCTCCCACAGGCTCCTCCCAGCTGATGACGAATGTGACAGGGACACCAAGGCAGGCCCATTCTTGGGAGACATGGGAACCCTCTGACTTTGTCTCCAGGACACCCATCACCTTGCTGAACTTCCTTAGAATTGCATTGCAGTCTAAAGCTTTCCCACCCACACTTCCTTCCTTCCTATTATCCTTTTAAAGGGTCAGTTCTACATAACAATTTGATGGCTTTCATAGACTCCTCTGGCTCCCCTACCCTCACAGTTGTTTCTTGCCATTGGCTTTTTAGAGGATCTGAAAGATTTGAAACTGGTTCACCTACAAATTGGTGGGTCAAGAGGATGCTATTCTGGTTGGTAGATGAGGCATGAATAGTTCCTGGCACAAGACAGTGGCTCAGTTGCTAAAGCTTTCACCAGTGATAATGTGGGAAAATGTCCTTGTAAGGGAATACTGTACTAGGTGCAATAATGTAGGTGTTTGAAAGATATGGTGGAAACAATGCCAATAAGACAGAGTTGGCTGGTTATTGCTAAATTGTATGGATGTCCTGCCGAGAGATAATGACAGACTAAGGGGAATTAACAAGCAGTTAATGGCTAAGTGTGACAACAAAAGGGCCTCTCTGGTAGCTTATAAAGAAGGCCCTTATCTTCTGTAGTGGAAAAACAGATATAGCTGAGCAGCAGCCTGAAGATACCATTGTTAGAGCTGCTAACAGTGAGAAGTTTGAATACTCAGCCAAGGCAGGTCTGTTATCCAAAGGTCAGAGCCCTTGTAGGGAAAACCTATCATCTTAATCATGGGATGGGGCATCTGGTTGATTACCCTTTATGATGTTTGTTCTATACAACCCACTGACTCTCTGGCCTTGCAGAAGTGGTCCTCCTTCCCTAGTAATAGCTAGCACTTCCCTATGCTGCATGATGCTGGAGAAGCCTTTCCTCCACATGCTAACATGTACCTCCCTCAGGATGTGCCCCCACCTTCTATCTTGGCTGCCAAGGTGCTAACTAGGGCTAAATCCCTGCATAACCCAGCTGGGGATGTGCTGGGCCTAATAAAAGAGGGAGGAAACAAAAGAGTTGCAAGAATTCATTAGCATGTACCAAGCAGGATCCAGGAGAGTACCTCAGTGATCGGGAGGGCCAGAATATAAGGCTGGATAAAGAAGAAGTCATTGATTTGGGAGCACTTTCTTGGGACATAGGACTAGAATCCTAATAGGATGCCCAAGGGAATAGGGCGAACTTGCTGCTAAAGTGATCCTCAGAAGCCTGGAAAAACTCATGTCCAATGCTCAGCAAAGTGGAAATCCTGAGTTGCCATGAAAGATGATGAAAGAGGGAAGAAAAGCTCTGAGGGAATTTCTCATCCTGGGATGGATATCATATGTAAGGATAGAGGACCCACTAGAGAATTATGTTCCACAGAAGGGCTCAGAGGACATACCATTCATCCAGCCCACCAGGAATACACCAGTGAGAGTGATGTGGGGTCGGTGAGCCGAGGAGTCGAAAGAAAGATTTCTTAGACTCTTAAGATCTGGCAGTAGTGCTCTTTTATTTAGAGAATAGTATAGGATAGCATGGGGACAGGACCCATGGGCAGTCAGAGATGCTGCTGGCATGGGGAGCTGCTGCTGCTGCCGCTGGCATGGGGACAGAACCTAAGGGCAGGCAGAGCTGCTGCTGGCAGGTTGCTGCTGCCACTTCTGCTGCAAAGTTGGGTGGAGAGTAAGGCTAAATTTAAGGCATAGGTATGTGAATTATCTCTTTACAAGACAAAAAAAAAGTTAAAATGGTCCCAGTGCAGGTAGGGTCTGGCCACTGGGCGGTCCCACAACTTTTAGATAAGAATCAAACCGGATTGAGTAAATGGCAGAAGTCACAGCTCAAATATTATCTTCAACTAAAGACAAAGGAGGATTTTGGGGTGGGGGGTCAGTTACATGAGGTTGCCAGACAGTAAACAACTTAAGTTCTTGCCTTCCCCATTAAGAGTTTCCAGAGATAAGGCCATCCCCGCTTCCTCCTGGCGCAGAGAGGGAGGCATGGAGATTTCCTTCACAAATGCAACTGTCTCTGATCAAAGGGCAAGCAAATTCCACTCCTCAGAGCCTGCTTCTTATCTGTAGTTTTAAAAGTAACCAGCCTAAAAATCTTCGTCATAAACCGTTTTAAAATTAAGCAGCCTGAAAATCCTCATCAAGAGGGGAACCAAGATCACTAAGAAGTTCTGTGGTGGCTCACCTCCTCAGTCCAGACTGGAGGGGAGACAGTCACTGAGGTGGGCTCATTAACATCTTTGGGAAGATGGGGACCGAAAGAAATAGTCAACTGGTGGTACTTAAACACTAAAAGTATCATGGCGCCCCATTTAGAGTGCAGGCCTTCAGTGAGTCCTGGGTAAGATCTAGTTCACAATGTGGCCACTGGGTCAGTGGATTCACTCAGTGGTCATTTCCCAGTTACCTTGTGTATATGATGGAATTGATACACTTGGCATTTGGAACAAAACCCCCATTGGGTCATTGGTCTGTGGGATAAAAGCTATCAGAGTGGGGGTTGGAGGGAGATTACTACCACTATTAAAGACTAAAAGATGCAGTTGTGGTAGTCCTTATCATATTTCTGTTTATTTTCCCATATTTACCTTGTCATATTTCTGTTTAGTTTGGGATTACAGAAACCTCATCCTGGAGAGCAACTGTGGACTACTTCAGACTTAACAAGTAGGAGTCTTGGTCATAGTAGCTCTGGCTGATGTGGTGTCCCTGTTGGAGCAGATGGTATGTGGCCAGTGTTTTGGTGAATTCATCCTTCTCCATTCCAGCTAGAAAAAGTAGATCAGAAATTGTTTGCATCCCAGTTGCCTCTGGGATATGTTAACTTCACTTCCCTGCCTCTGTCGTAACATAGTCCAAAGAGATCTGAACTCCATGAACATCACACAGACTGTCACATAGATCCATTAGCAATGACATTATGCTGATAGGACAGGATGAGCAAGGGGTGGCTAGAATGCTGGAGAATTCAGTAAAACACCTAGACTCCGAGGGTGGGAGATAAACTCTAGAAGATTTCAGGGATCTGCCACTTCTGTGAAATTCCTAGGTACGGTGGTCAGAAGTGTGTGGGATATCTCCTCCAAAGTAAAAAATAAATTGCTGCATCTTCCATCTCCTGCAATGCAAAGGAAATATAGTACCTGGTAGATCTTTTGGCTTCTGGATGCAGCACATCCTACCCCTAGGAGTAGTGCCCTAGTGCAATGCTTTAGTGCAATTCCCTTAGTGGTAACATGGAAGACTGCCAGCTTTAAGTGGAACGGGGGATAAGAAAAGAGCTCTGCAGGAGTTCCAGGCTGCGGTGCATCAGCATGGCCACTTGGACCATATGATCCAGCAGACTGTAAGGTGTTGGAGGTGACAGAAATAGGAAAAGAAGCAGTATAGAGATTATGGCAAGGCCCAAAGGGAGAATTCAACGCAGGCTCCTGGAATCTGGAACAAGGACATGCCATCTGTAGCAGAGATTATACACTCTTTGAGAAACAGCTCTTGACATGTTACCAAGCCCTGGTGGAGATGAGATGCTTGACTTTGGAAAACACCAAGTAACCATGCATCTGGAAATGCCCATTACAAGCTAGATCCTGTTAGACCTGCCGAGTCAAAGTCAGATGTACTCAGCAGAGCTCATTCTATGATGGAAGTGGGACATTGGGATTGAGCCCAAGCAGGACCAGATATACAAGTAACCTCCAGAAATAAGGAGCCACAGCCCCTTGCCACTCATCACGATCGCACTGGTGCTCCTTTCGGAGCTCGCACCTATGTGAGGTCTCATACAAATAGCTAAAGGAGTAGAAAAGTCTTAACTTTGCACACTGTAGGAGTTTAATAGATAGCAAGTTAATGCAAGGATTTGGTTAAGCTTCTGCCTTTGTGTGGGTACATAATTATTATTCCTGTTCCGTGGATGAAAAAACTGAGGCCAAGTGAATTAGGTAAAATTCATTACCTGTAGGTAATGAGTAAGGAGACTGGAAAACAGATGCCCTGCCTCATGTTGTAATGCGCTTTCTATGACACTCTCCTGTTTTTCATGTTTACCATGGGATGCTATCTTTATTTTGGAAGGAGAATCAGGTTCATTATTAGAAATTAAATTATAACACAGTTAATGTTCCACATTTAAAACATTTAAAATGCCATTGCCCCGTTTGCTAACCTAAAAACTGGGATCCACATATGTTGAGTCACTTTTTTCAATTACTTGCAAAAATGGATAGAGACTGGGAGGGGCTGTGAATTTATGCATACTAATGAAATCTTAAAATAAAATGTTTCCATGTGCAACTTCTAGTCTTGTTGGATAACTTTACTTGATTGAAAATTACTTGAGAAAGATGAAATCATAAATTACCTTAAATTTACTGAAAGCCCGTAAAACACCTATGTTAGGTGTGAAGCTGATGAAGTTTCATCTTGAATGGAAATAAGTTGAGAAAACAACATGGCTAATGTTTCAGATACATCTCCAGAAAGAAGAATGACAGTGTTAGTACCACCGGATCCCAAACTGGGCAACATTGCAAATACATTTCTACTATCATTACAATTGCTAAAGTTCCATTTAGTACTCACAATTTCTGCTTGTTCCACTCATATTTCCTATTGTACCCATTCCCTCTGACTTTTTCTACTACTACTGATTCATTCATTCATTTATTTCTTCATTCAACAAACTTTTAGCTTACTATATGAACGGCGCTGTGCTCTTTTGGAATAGTTCCTACCTGTATTAGTGGTAGGTAACATATTGGTAAATTATGATGAGGCAACACTTTGAAGAAAAAGCAAGGAGAGGTTTGGTAAATTCTTCAGTGTCACACAGCTAGTGTATGAATGATTTGAGATTCAGGCCAGGAAGCATGGGTCTAGAGTCCATGCTTTTAACCACTATATTGTTTCTCACAAAGCTCACAGTGTTGTACCACTCTCCGCTTCTCTGGTTTAAGATATCACTGACATATTTCTGAGGTAAATACGTACAGAATTCCACCAGAAAAGTAAAACATAATGAAAAAAAGAGGAAAGTCACACATTTTTGTGGGCCTGTGGCAACTTCTCTTGGGCCTCAGAAAACTTCTTATTGTTTAAAAAAATTATTTCTTTTGTCATAGATCATTCAGAAAAAATCTGATAGGTGTTGTGTTTGAACCAACTGCTGTAGAATTTGGTGTTCTGTATATAACAAAAATTGTTGAAGACACCTCTATATGTGATTTAGTAATAGCAATACAATTTAAATGAAAATATGAGTGGACAAGGTAAGTTTGATATGCAGCAAGATTATTTTGGGAAAACATATAAATATAAAGCAATTGTGGTTGTATTTGTAAGAATGCCTTGTTATCTTTAAAATTTGGGTAATAGCTCATTTAGAATTCTTCAGGATACACATATACATAGATATAATATGTCTAAGCTATGGACATATGTATATATATACATATATACGTATAGACATAACATAGATATAATATGTCTAAACTAATTTACTCAGCAATAAGACAGACAAATTTCCTAATACTTGAAGAACCTGATGACTGAAGTTGACTTGAAGTTGACTGTCCCTCTAAGGTCACTCTAGTCTTATCACAACAGTATTTAAATATGTGATTTGTTTTGATAGATACAGGGTCTTATAGATCAGAAATTAAAATCTTCAAATGATTGAGCTGAATGAGACCCTAGAATGCATGAGAGTGAAAGTGACTGGACACTTTTCTTTTTTTTTAAAGGCAAAAGTATTTCCACGGTCCAAGCCGGTAAGCTCTTACTTTTTTTCTAATTGTGATATTGTGTGTGCTTGTAACCTATAACATCCTTTGAAATTAATTCAATAAACTGGGTTTACTAAAATAAAAAATAAGCAAAAAGTCTGTCACAATTTGAACATCCTGGACTGAGAATCCTATGATTATTTCCAACTGGTCCTGGGGTTTTGTTTCCCAGTTGTGTGCATTCACGTCCATCTGCTACCATGGCGCTGTGACAGCTCACACTCTTGTTGGAGCCCTGACTTGCTTAGTTAAACAGGGGTTTCAAGTCAATGTTCAAATAAAAAACTTTCCCACTGAGCTCTGATCTATTAAATTACACCCTCCACTTATTTTATACTCAATAACAACACTTTTAAGCTCATCCATAATTCAATTCATCCAAAAGACCACTTTTTCTTTAAATAAACTTTTCTTTTAGAATTGATTTAGATTTACAGAAAAGTTACAAAGACAGTACAGAGAATTCCCGTGTACCTTGCACCCAGTGTACTCCCCTATTAGCATCTTGCATTAGTATGGTATTTGACACAATTAATGAACCAGTATTGATACATTGGTACTAATTAAAGTCCATACTTTATTTGGACTTACTTACATTTTACCTAGGATCTTTTGATTTTCCAGGATCCCTCCATTTGTTGTCATGTCTCCTTGGACTCCTCTTGACTGTGGCTGTTTCTCAGACTTCCCTTATTTTCGATGACCTTGACAGTTTTGAAGAGTGCTGGCCAGGTATTTTGTAGAATGTCACTTAAATAGAATTTGTCTGATGACTTTATTGTGATTAAACTGGGGGTATGAGGTTTTCAGAGGGAGACCACAGAGGTAAAGTGCCACTTCATCATATCACAGCAAGGATACAAACTATCAACATAATGTACTATTGTGGAAGGTGTCCTTGATCTCCTTGACGAGGTAGTGTTGGTCAGGTTTCTCCACTGAAAAGTTACTTATTTTTTATCCCCTCTGTTTCTTCTGTATGCTTTGGAAGAAAGTCATGATGAGAAACCCACATTGAGGAAGTGGAGAGTTATCCTCTACCTCTTTGAGGATAGGGTATCCGCATAATTTATTTAGAATTCTTTTGCATGGGAGATTTGTCTTATTTGCTCTCTTTCATTTGTTTAATCATTTATATATCAGTGTGGACACATGAATATTTATTTTATACTTTGGGCTATAGTTTAGTAGTATTTTGCTTATTTTGTTGCTCAAGTTGTGCCAGTTTTGGCCATTGGGAATTCTTTCAGTTGGCTCCTATGTCCCTTTGACATACCCCATTAATGTGCATGTATGTGTTTTAGCACTTCCTTGCTTTTTGGCGGTACAATATAGAACTGACTCATTTTGTATATTTCCTACTCCATCCCAGAATCAGCCATTTTTCTAAGCAACTCTGTTTCCTTTTATTGGAGAATGGTGTTAAAAACCAAGATCTGAGTACTAGTTATACTCATTGCTGCTGGGATGTCATTGTTTTTAGGCCCTTTCAGCTGACAGAGCAAAAAATATATATATAAAATAATCTGTGGGTATATACACATACGTATACGTATTCTATCTATATCTGTATCAATCTCTTTCTCTGTATATTTATATATTCTCTCTATATATCTATATCTATATATCTATATCTATTCATCTGTATCTATATTAAATTCAAATTGATGTCTTCAACTCTGATTCCTTACTACGTGAATCATTCTAGCCTTTTCTTACTTGTCTATAACTTCCTATTCCAATAGCGATCAACCTGGCTCCTACCATCCCCCACCCATTTACTTAATTATTGTATTCCAGTATACATGTATGGTGGTTTCGGAATTGTTAATCCTTATCAATTTTATGATCTAGGGTATAGGACTTATGCACAATTCGTTTTGCTTTCACTCTTACAGAGTCTACTCACTTCCAGTTACTTAGGTCAGCACTTTTCCCTTACCTTCTTCCGTGAGGTTATTTCAGAGATTCATAATACAGTTAGATTCTTTTTTGTCACTTCCTGCATTCATCCTGTAATCCCCTGACTTCCTAAATTTTTGTTTTTTTTTTTTATTTTTCATACATTAAGGTTCACTCTTTTTGCTGTAAAGTTCTATGGCTTTGACAAATGCACAGTGTCATATATCTCCAAATACAGTTCCACCCAGCGTATTTTCCTTGTCCTAAAAATCCTCTGTGCTTCCATCTATTCAACCCTCCTGCATCCCACAGGGCAAATTTTCAAATTGCACTTTTCTCTATCCAATTATCATTTTTCTTGAAATATTTTACATATATAGGTGATCTATGTATCAATTTCTATTATTATTTTATAATTGGTAGTATAAAAGGTTGTGTCTGTAATATATGTGTGTGTGTGTGACTATCCAGTTCCTTGTTGTTTGATTATGTTGATATGTACATTCACATAAAAACCAACTAACTTTTGGGTCTACGTCTGCACTAATGAGAAGCTAAAAGATACTGTGTAATATATAACCAGACTAATCTCTTATTTCATATTCTTTCCATTTTAACGTCATAGGGTATATTATGGGAATTAAGTACATTGCACCATTCCATTCAATTAGTCTTTATTAAAGCCTTACCAATTGAGTGAAATCAATGACCCTATCTGACCAAATGGTGCGAGATGTTTGGTAGATAGCTGTTAGCTAAAAATCTAGAGTAGGTGCAAGAACAAAGCTTATCGGTTTATGTAGAAACCTAGGTCAAATTTTCTTTGTATTCTAATCTGGCTTTACAAATGTAACTTTTGAAACTTGAATCTCATTTTTTTGCATTGTTATTTTTTTACGGACACCAGGAAAATATGTCTGTTTACAGTAGAACAAATGCAGTTTCCTTAAAACATTTAAAAAACATGCAAAAGTTCATGTTTTATAATGATATTAGGGTTTCTTTAGGTAGGAGTTCTGCATTTCAGAGGATCCATATGTGACACAAACAGTGAACAATTGGGAAGACTAGCTGATAATGATATGATCATTTTTGGCAGTCTCTTTGTGTAGTTCTGGCAGAAGTGTAGTGATACATTAGTCATTTTCACAGAGAAGATACCGGTCCAAGCCAGTCTCTTATTTGGGGTGCCATCTGCACCTTTTTTTGTCAGTAGATTCAAAAAGAAAATATATCCATTGATGGATACTATTTCTATTTCTTAATCACTGAGGCAAACTATACCATTCTTAGAGTATAACAAATACTACATGTAACTAAAATTGCTTCTGGACATCCTTTGTTAACTAGAATATTTGTCTCAAAATTGCTCGAATAAGTTTTAACACTTCCATTTAATTTAACTTGCTCATAAATTACTATCTGGTGGAGCTCTTGGTTAAGCATAAGAGGAGATTGTGAGTTCTACTTTTTGCTTCATTAATCATGGAGCAACTCACTTGACCCTCTTTGTTTCGGTTCCTTTATCTGTAAATACGGTAATAAGGACATATGGTATTTGAAAAGATGGGCTATATTTCTGTTAAAGTTAACAACAATTAATGTTAATCTAGATTTAAAGGATGGTAAGAACATTACAGAGGCAGGCCTTTCAAAGATTGCTGACTCACTTTAACGAAATGTCTACATTAATAATATAAATTACACACAGCTTATAAACTCTTGACGAAAGGGATCATATTTTGCTCATGCTTTGAATGTAGGAAACACTCAATAGATATTTGTTGTGCTGAAATGAAGCACAGATGGACCTGCTATAATGGCTTAAGAGAAGCTTCTGAGATAGTCAGGAAGAGGAGTTAACAGATATGCATCTGTGTAAAATAGGGTTTAGAAAACTGATTTCTCACTGTTGCTATTTTGGAGGGGTGAGAAGTGGAAACCGTCACTTACTCCCAGATTAATAGGAGAAATTTTGTGGTTTTGCTGAATTGGTTAGAGATCACAACAAAAGGGATTCTGAATTATGAGTATCATTTAAGTGACTACTACACAAACAAAGTTGAATTTTCCAAGCTTTACTAGTCATTGAAAAGAAATCTCATTTACTAATGATAACTGAAATCTATTGAAAGCTTGCTTTGTACAAAGTATGTTATTTTACCTCTATTATCTCATTTAATCCCTAGATAGCCCTTTGAAATAAATACAACCCTTATTTCTAATTTACTAGTGGGTAAACCATGTCTTGATGTACTTTTGTACAATTATCCATCTTGCAGTGAATAGCTTTAAGACATAAATCTTATTTATAATACAGATCCCCGAGGATAATTATAGCTTGCTAATATGTATAAAAAGCCTTATTTTGTTGTACAGATATACTAGTGAAATGCCAGATGTTTTGTCAGTGATTAAGAATATATGAAATATTGAGAAGTGGTAATATCCTTTTAACTAACTGCAATTGATGAAACAGCGTTTTTGATATTTTAGATCATAACAGCAAGACATTTTTAATCTTGCATTTAGTATCTGGTACCTCATTTAAAAGTAACCTTCTGATTATTCACGATTTCTCTAGGTATTTCAGGTGGCCCGCTGCCTTCTCCAATCCCTAGAATAAACTACTGAGAAAGAAATTTATTAAGTCTTCTTGTCTAAATGCTCGGAGAGTAGTTGTTTCTGTAGCCACCCGTATAAACAGCCACTCCTTTAAGTTGTGCAAATAATGGCCCAGAATACCTGGGTTTGGTATGAATTCTCACAAAGGGTTCATTTTAGTACATCCTGTACATTCATTTTAGTACATTTGGCTCTGAAATGGCAACCAGTATATTTTTGGGTAGGCCATCGACCAATAATTTTTCTTCTATTCTCTTGATACAAAGTTGATGGTAATGTATTGAAGGCAGGTTAGCTTTCAAAACACAAAACAAAATATAAAAAAATAAAATAAAAATGGGTGAGTAGAAGCAAAACAAATTATATTTAACTTACTCCTTTCCAAAACTGTATTTTGGCATGAATGTTCCTAAATTGGATTTGTACAGTAATATCATAAAGTACTAGAAAAAGTTTTTCCCAACCAACTTTGTTTGGGCTGAGAGTCCAAGACTTTGAGTAAAACTGGGGGGAAGGTCAGAATCAAAGGACAAATGGTAGCAACTACAGTTCCGAGTTCTGAAAATGAAGTTTATATAAGTAAAAAAGGCTTGCTGTCTTCTAAATTAGACTGGATCCTGGGTCTAGCAAGAGTGTTAACAAGTATCCCCCATGTAATTACATTTCTAATCTAGATAGATAGATAAATAGATACATGGATAGATAGATATGGATATAGATATAGACGTAATATTTATTTAACTGTAGGTAAACCTCAGAAGGCTCTGCCTGATCCCAGAGACAAGCATCACTTAGGGTGTACCCCTTGTTAAGGCAGGTGCAGGTATTAGCAATATTTTCTCCTCTAGAAATATCCTGGTACCCTTATTACAGGGCCCAGTGATATGAATAGCAGGTATTAGCAATATTTTCTCCTCTAGAAATATCCTGGTACCCTTATTACAGGGCCCAGTGATATGAATAAATAGTTGTTATGGCACTGATGGTTACTCCTTCACTCTACGCCTCTCTCCCGAGTGGATTTCCTTTTGTTCAGAATCATGTGCAGATGGACATCTAGAGATGCTTTAAATATACTTCCTCTTCGTCTCCCAAAAATGAAAGTTAAACCTGAGAGCAGTTACCCTCCCTTCTGAAATCCAAAGCCACAACAACTAACACGACTTTCAGGAACCTCCATCCAGTACCCCCTACAAAATTTCCCTGTAGCCCTGGAGAAGAGGTGGTGACTTTTCACCATGATTCTCAAGTTTGGAATGTGTTTTGAATAAATGCATAAGAGATATCTTCTTGTTCAATTGTCAAGTTGAAGAAATAAGGTTTTCCTGTTGTGAAAAAGCCTGTGTAGTTTCAAGTTCTTCCCTCTCCTCTCAAATATCTATACTACCTATTTATTTAACTCATTCTTCTGGCTCTTGAGCTAGATTTCCACCATCACACATCTCTTCAGCCCTGATGCATAACTAGATTATATAAAAAATACAAGGGAGCCAAAGATACAGTAGAGAAGACTGAGCTTTCAGAAGTAAAGTACTCCTGGGAGACCTCACTTTGACGTTTTGACAGTCTATCTTCCCAAGAGAGAAAAATTAAGTAAAAGGAGGATAGAAACAATAAAAACATTAATGAAGTAAAATAACGAGAGAAACTTAATGGGTTTCATACTGACAATCTATAAGTAATGCTTCATGGAATAATTAACTATTTTTTCTAAATATATTTCATCACTACTTAAATCAATAAGAAAAATCTTTTAAAATTCTATGTCCAAGTCCAACTTAAAGATAAATTACTACACGTTTTACTCAACTTAAAGTGTGTAATGGTTAACTGTTGAATGAGAATAATTTTAGAGGAGAATGACATTTGAAGCAATTCAAAGGACAAATCTAAATCTTATTCAATACTCTTGAAGATTCCAAACCAAAGCTGTTCAATCAAGATAGTTTACTTATGGAATAATAGAATAGCAAACTTTTCATCAATAAAACTTTCTAAGTTACATATGTACCGTTATTAACTTGTAATCAAGCCTGTCATTGTTTGAAAATATCTTCCTATGGTCGATGCATTTGATAAATCCTTCAGATGACTCTTCAAGACTGAGGCTAGTTTTGTTTTGTTTTTTAACTTATATGGCTTATGTTTTTCAGTGATTATTTTGAACACATATTGCAACACAGAGAGCTTTCTCAGTGCATACAAGCATGAGCCAAAATAAAACGATTTTGAGAAGTATAATGCTTTGGTACGTTAAGTAATGATGATAAATACTGGCTTATAAGAATTCAAACTGCATTTTGTGAGACTATTTTATAGCTAGAAGCTTGAAAATTTGAGTACCTGCACAGTGGGAAAGTCCGAATGAACGCCTACGCTGATGTCTGCTCTAAGAACAGAACAACCAGCGTGCTATATGATACAGAGAAGCAAAGTGAAGTGCCAATTCTAAGTGGTGCTTAACTTTATTAAGCCAAGAGAACACTATTACTGAGAGTGTGTGTCTGACAAAGGCCAATTACTTTGTTGTAATCATGTTCATGAGCTGTCTTGTGCTGCCAGTCAAGGCCTGCCACTCATCTAAATGCAGCCGCAGCCTTGAAAATGTTAACTAGATATAACGGCCTGATCAATCTGAAGAACCTTTAATTTATACCACCATTTTCTTTGAAACGTTCTCACTGTTTATAAGAAAAACAGCCATGGAATTGTGACAATGTCAAAAGGTCAGCCTGCTACACAAACTCCTTTGCAATCTTGAAGTGTGTAGTCAGATATATCTAAATGAAAATCTAGTGATTATCTCATTGGGAAATATTTCTACTATATCAATGAAAAATGATCTGATTAAAAGATGCAAAATTACTGTTTATACTTAGCTTGGCCACAGCTTTTTAGAAGGGTAGTTGATACGCATTTTCTAAACTTTTCTCCCTCTTATTCTAAAGAGAAAAGCTACAGAACTTACTGTGTTCTGATTTCTTTCCCTGCCACTCCACTGAAACTATTCTTAGTGATGTCGCTGTCAGCATTAACTGACAAATTTAATAGCTGCTTTCCAGTATCCCCTTCGTACAATTTGACGCTGTTGGTCCATCTCTCCTTCCTGACTCTCTCTTGATCCCATTTTCTCTTAGTTTCTTTGCCACCCAAAAGACTAAATGTCAGTTTCCTTTATGGGCTCCTCTTCCTTCATACACACAGGTGTACCTCAGAATTCCATCTTCTAGTCTTCTCGTTCTGCGTACATCTCTAGATGTTCACACCCACTCCCAAGATTTACCTTCCATTTATATTGATCATTCCTAACAATCAGGGAAATGGAATCTGAAAAGTCAGTTCTTCTGATTCCAGAGGTGAAGACCAGTGAATGGAACTGGGGACAATGGAAAGCAACAGCACATTATCTCTATATCCGAAGCAAAGCCTCATTTCAGACCATCATCTCCTCTCATTGACTATGTGGCAGGCATTGTAAGAAAAAGTGTGTGTGGAAGGTTATATAAAATAAATCAAAAGGTCATGATATTCTACTTGTCTAGTATGAATCTACTCTTAGGAGTGATTGAATAACCATTTGCTAATTGTTTGGGTCTACTAAATGGGTCATAGGAAGTTCATCTGGTCTGGCAACTTCCTAGTATTACTCAAGAATTAAAAAAAAAAAGACAAGAACAGATGCTGTTGTAGAGGTCATGCCAAGAAAATGTGAAGCTTTGAAGCTTTTCATTTCCTCGTAACTACCGCCATTACCTCTTCAAATTTCAAATTGAATGTTTGTCAGTATTAAGTCAAAGAGACAAGCTGTTCATGCTACAAATTCATCATATTCTATAAGTGTACATGACAAACGCATCTTAGTTAGAATGTTTTCTTTAGGAAAAAACCTGTAGACAATTAGCTTAACGGAAATAATTATTTTATTGGTAAGTGTGCGGAACCCCTGCTCATGGAATTCATAGAATGAGACCACTCAGATTGTATTCTTCAGTGATCTATGCATCATTGTAGTGCTGTGGATCAATATGACTAAGTTACATGTTTTCCCTAAGAATAGTTATCCCAGGGGTACAGTTAATTTAGGAAAGGAAATAATAGGAGATGAAAATATATACTTTCCCCTGGGGCATAGAAATAAATAAAACAAGTAGTAATACTGCTTTTATTTTAAAATATCAGAATGTAATAGATACCTTTTCTCAGAAAATTGTACTCCACTCTTTAAACTTTCTCAAATATTCCTGTATTCCCAGCCATGCTGTCTGTGAGATGTGCCTCTAGCAGCTGTGTACAATGTGCTGCTATGTCTGTGACTACCTAGGCCAGACATGCTCAGAAGAACAGTCTGTAGGGGTTAAATAACTAAAATAGAAAGAAAAGAGGAGGTAGAGAGAGTGTGTCCTGATAGTCTTCCTGTGGATTGTCCAGGCATTCTATCCTGCCTGGATGCCCTCCCCTCATGTGTTCTTTAAGACAGCATTACATCCTTTCAATAAAAGCCCTGTTTCGTTTGAACTAATTTGTCTTGGAATGTATATTTGTATTTGTTGCCTGCTATTTGCCTGCCAAAAACCCATTTCATCTGGGAGAAGCGTGGTCTTTCTTTTAGAAATTATTCCTTTTCTCTGCTTCTCAGTCTTACTCTACTCCGACAGTTTCTGTGGAAGGTGCTGTATTTTTTATATAAATCCTGTGCAATGACTATAGCTGACTAGTCCAGAGGTTGGCATCTGGCCAGGTCTAGACTAATCACAGGCCCTCGCTAGTAGTACCTTCTCTCTCCACTGGCAAATTTTTCAAATATAAAACTCAGTAAATGCAAGGATTTTTCCCACTAATGCAAGTCTGCGGTAAAAGACTGTGAAGGCAAAACATGATGCATAATGAGGAGAGAATACCGAAGATGTCCCTGTTGTTGCTACTAGCTATTTCTTAGACTAGCTATATCTTTGACCTTTTTGCCCTTTATCTGTTTAAATCTTTCTTAGATTTTCTGCATCAATAATTCTCAGGTATGCCTAAGCTTGTTTGAATTTGGTTTTGATTAAGGTTGCCAGATTTAGCAAATAAAAAGTACGGGTTGCCCAGTTACACTTGAATATCACATAAATAATGATATTGCAATATTTGGGATATACTTATACTAAAAATTTATCCATACTTATCTGATATTCAGGTTTAACTGGACAGCTAGAATTTTATCTAGAACCATGGTTTGATTACTTGCAACCAAATTAATTCAGTTGCTCTCTGGGATTTGTAACTTACGATCTTATTCAATACAGCACTTTAGCTATATATTCCTAGTTCAATCAAACAGAGAACACAGGAAGCATATTTTGTGTTTTTTAGGAAAATTTGTGTGGGCTAAATATATCCCACAGCTCTGATTTGTCCTATACAACTTTTGGAATTATCTCTCTACAGAGTATAAATGTAACTTGGAAGCAGAACATCTAAGTTACTCAGGAGCCTTAACGTGTATTTGAAGTCAAGGCTCTGAGAAATGGATTTAATGTTCTCTCAACGCTGGAATCTAGGATCCCTTGAGTGTCAAGGCCGAATGAGTGCTCCTGGACAAATCACTTAATCTTGCTTCTTCTATCTCCTTATCTTTAAACTGTACGTACTATTTCTTTCCAGTCTTCCAGAAGTGTCATAGTGATTAACATTTATGGACTGCTTTGAAGAAGAAAATTCCATATCTTGTTAAGCATTAGCAAGATGGCAAATAATATATAATTATGGCATGTACCTGCAATAATGTAAGAGCACATGTATTTTCGCAGTTTTAATAATACTTTCTGTAACAGAAAAGCGTGAGGCTCACTTCTCATTTTAATTTGATAAACGCTTTGCCTCAGTATTATAGCCATAGGAAAGGTTATTTGAAAAAAGAAGAAAAGGTAAATGTAAATATTTTCCAATATTTAGGCTACAAGCAATTTTTCTTCATAAAAATCTCATTGTTCTTAATCACAAATGGCCAAATGTTTTCTTTTCAAATGAGGTCTACCATTAAGATTGCTTTTGAAAGCATGCATTAGGACCGAGGGATGGGAAGTTGCTATAATTTTCAGTTCATGTTACTTCTTGAGTACTGTCAGTTCTCTATATAAAGCTATAGAAAGTGAACATTAGCCCTTTAAAGGAGTCATGTTTCAAGGATCAGGTGGGAAAGACAGAAGTGTCGGATGCACCTCACTGCACTGCTGTTCATCCCCAACACTTTGCACAATGTGAGAATGTTTAATAATTCCAACCCAACCTACAGATAAGAATCTCTGGTGTCACATCACAACTGACAGTGCTGGTGTGAGATTTGCAGTAAAACAATATTCCAGCTGTAGCTTTCATTTACAGAAATAAAACAGCAGAAGAGGAGGGAAAAAGGCCAGGAGAAGATAAACACTTTCATCCTGCAACAGCGCTGACATTAAATTATAATAGCCATACTCAAACAAGGAGAGAAAATCCAACCTCAGGACCTAACGCTGACATGTATTCTATCATTTGAAAGCCGTGGCTCTATCTGTATTTTAAGCGAGTCGGTTAATGTTTAGTTATCCAGAGAGCTCACCAAATATAAATAAGCTCTTGACCAAATAGCGTCTATGGCAACTGTGGGACAGGCGGCCTTATTTTTCTCCCATTAATCATTAGAAACTTCACACGGCGTGAAAGTCTCGGGGGATATTTCTGGCTGGGAAAAAGATCCTCCCTCCTCAGTCCTAATCAGTCCATCCCATCTGTAATGGCTTTAGAAAATTGTTAATGACATAAAGTGACAGTCGAAGGGCTCTTTGGTCTGTCAGGGTAGGGTTACTATGAGCTCTTTAACAAACTACTACATGCAGGCCTCAAAGCTGCTGGAAAATGATCTGGATTACGAAGGAATAAATTTGATATGTTAGCAATCACAAGCGGGAACTGAAAAGAAAGGCTTCCTTAATACGGTTCTTTCAGGCTATAATGGGAAATACGAAGATAAATCTGGCTCAGAGACAAACCCACATAAGACTGCCTCGAGCACGCAGAATATAGATCTCGGTTATGCGATGTGTAAAACACACAATGGCCTGAATAAGGAGCTAAGTATATAAGTGCAAACAAGCCCGTTTTTATAGTTAGCATGGCATTTTGAATGGAGCTTTAAGCCTAAAGGACACTCTCCTACTTACAGATGAAGATGGGGAATGTAACAGTAAGTACTGTGCTTTTATATATAGAAGTCTAATAAGAAAATGTTCTAGAAAATTATGAACATAAATCAGATTAAACCTGAATTCTTTTTCCCCGTCAAAAATGGAAAATTTTGCTTTCCCTAATCTAAAATATTGTTTTTCTTCCAGTTCCATGATCTTGTTTTGGATTCATGGAAATTCTGAACAGTGATGTGAGAATGACTGCAATTTGCAGTATCTGTTAAATACAGCAACATGACATCACAAGGTATAATCTCATTCCTTGCATTATATAAAAGTTCTGCACAGAATTGATAAATAGATGCATATCTGGGAATTTGAATCAGTTAAAAATAAGCAGATAATTGATATGGAAATGGAAATGTGGAGAATTTTTTTAAAGGTTAATTTTGTTCTAATGCGGTAAAACATTTTCTCTCATGTATTTTTTTTTCCAATTTCTAGAACATTCACCTCATTAGGGTGTCACAAAAAGTGACAATATAAACAGTTTCCCACGTATCTCCTGTAGGTTGTGCATAAGGGCTATAAAAATATTATATTCTGACAATTTCACAGATCTTGCAAGATTAGGTCAAAAGATTTTTACTGAGTAGGGAAATTTCTACAGAGAACAGCTAGGTATTTCTCCCCAATCCTAACATGTTCAGTAGGATACCAGAAAGGGAATTTTATCTCAGTATAGAATAATATCTTCTTAGTGTAAGAAAATGCGGAGAACTTTAAAATTTTTTTATTAATCTGAGATGGTTTAACAAGGGCCCTATCTGAAGAAAACCATTTTTATCAGATAGTTTCTAAAGGTAACTTCCAGCTCTATGGCAATTTCTTGTGGGTAAGTAACATCTGGTAGGAACAGACAACCTGCTGACGGGCCCTGGACTAGTCTAGGGTTGTGCATTGAAAACAGGAATAGATGAAGAGAGAACAAGAATAATTTTTCAGGGGTTATTTTGATTGAACAAGGTAGTGGAATTTCAACTGATTTTCTTTCTATTATTAAAGGTTGCACATTCTTTCTGAGAATTGTAGCTAGGACTGGGAAATCCCTGGCATACTGAGAGAAGTTCATCCCTTTTGACTTTGGAGTGGGTCGTAGTCTTTGGAGACCTGCTCTAATTCTTTCAGACTACTAGGGGCCATCTCATAAATCTCTATTTCAGTGCTCTAAAATGACTTAATGACATCATGATGACCTAGTTTAAGGAAAATATTACATGAAGGCCCTAAATGGCACCCTAGTGGCCTGAAAGAGTTAATGCAGTTTCCTTAAGTGGCCAATTCAGTGTTAGTTTGCAAAGTACAGAGAATGTGTCTCACTAACTCACTGATAGCTTCACCTAATATTAGTATATTAAGTCGAGAGAAGTCATTTGAAGGAGTCTATAACAGAGCAGGTGGCAAGTCTGTTTAATACAGCAGCTCTGCTAGGGAAGGAAAAATGGAGCCCATGGAAATTCAATAATCCTATGGAGAAACATTGAAATGATGCTCCTCTTAAAGAATATCTCAAGAAATCATGATGCGTGAACAGAGATTGTGTTCTTCCAAAATACAGCTAAACTTTACGTGTAACACACTCTGAGAACAAATAATAGTTGTGTTTTTACAGCAAGGACTGAGAGACTAGGTGAATGTTCTTCTAACTTTTCAATGTATTCAATATAGTAAAACTATAATACGTTAGAACAGCAGATAGCAATTAGAAATTAATCTCTTCTTATGCAACATGAATGTTCATAACACAAAAGTTGTCAAAAATGTTTAATCATTTTATATGGGGTTTAACATTATTAGATCAAAGTCTATGATCAAGTTGGGTACAGGAAAAAGTGAGAAATATGAGAAAATATGAGAAAGAAATAGCAGAGAAACTGAAGAGAGAATTTTGAGAGTGAAGGTAGTGAACATAGTCGGTATGCAAAAATAATTTGGTTAAATGAATCAATCAATTAACAGAAGCATGGAAACATGGAACAAAAAGAACTAATCACCAGTCCTTTATTCACCTTAAAACTACCACATATAAGCATATATATGTAAATATATTTACGTCAATATATGTAAAGTTCAGAAATAGCCCAAGTAGAAGGAAATTTCAATATATATAGTAATACATGAATTTCATGAAATTTATTACAGGAAAAAGGAGACCTTTCAAATCTACGGGCAGGAGAAGGATTCTGGAAGTCAGTACAGTGTGATTGTGAAAAGAATGGATTCTTGGGTCATACCTCTTGTTTCTAATTACGGCTCTTATGTGTAGTAGCTGTATCACCTTGAGCAAATCACTTAACTCTTCTTCAGTTTCTTTATCTGAAAGTTGGGAAGTACCACACTACCTACCTTGTTGGGTTGTGAGAATTAACAGAGATAATAAACATAAAACATTTGGCAGCGTGTCTGACTCATAGTAAACCGCAATAAATAATAGGCATTATTATTATTCAATAAATGGCTAACCACTTAGAAAATGACAGTTTGTTCCCCTTTCATATCTTATATAAAAAATAAAATCAGATAGATTAAAGAGATAAATGTAAAAAAGATAACTATAAAAGTAGAAAAGAAAATATATGTGAATATTTATAATAATCTTGTATTGAGGGAAAGCAGAAGTTGCAAAAACCTATGGAAGACTGCTGAAATTTTAAACTTCTGGTGGAAAAAATATTAATAAAAACAAAAGGCAGATGGCAGAATAGAAAAATATTTACAGTGTGTAATACAAAAGATTATCATAATTTATAGAAAAACCATTCCTACTATGAATTTTTCTAAAAAGTAATATTATATCAAGCACATAATGAACATAAACAGATAGTATATATTATAACTTTACTGCTCTCTCTAGACTCATGGCCTTCTCAAACTTCATCTTAGGCAACTTATTCTCCACATGAAGGAAGCAGCTTAAATGTTACTTCAGTAGAAAGGCCTTCTTTTTTTGGTGAGGAAGATTAGCCCTGAGTTAACATCCGCCACAAATTCTCCTTTTCTTTTCTGAGGAAATTGGCCCTAGCTAACATCTGTGTCCATCGTCCTCTACTTTATATGTGGGATGCCTGCCACAGCATGGCTTGATTAGTGATGCACACATCCATGCTTGGGATCCAAACTGGCAAACCTGGGGCCGGAAAATGGAGAGCGCGAACTCAACCACTAAGCCACTGGGCCAGCCCCTTGAAAGACCTTCTCTAATCAACCTACATTACGTCTCCCTAAATTTCTTTCTCATGGCATTTTTTTTCGTTCTGTCATAGCTCCTGTTGTGTGTTGATTTCTTCCACTTTCCTTCAGTAGACAATAAGCTCATGGGGACAAGCCATAGAGTATTTGCCACTGTATAGCAAGCCTCTAGCATGCAGCTGGTGTTTGAAGTACCGAAAGTGAATATCATAAAGGGTCTTGTACTCCATGTTAAGGCATTTAGGCTTTATAGCTAAGGTAATCAGGAAGAATTTTAAGCTGGATAAATCCTTTTGAGGCTCCAGTGAAGGGTGGGTGTAGAATGAACTGGAAGGGAGCATGCTTGGAGGACAGGTGGTTGATTAGAAAAGAAATTGAAACAATCCAAGAAATTACGAAGCTCTAAACTAAGGAAGTTAAATGGAAATAGAAGAGGAATGGTTCCAAAGATATTTAAAATTAGACTATTTTAACTAAAGCAGAGTGTATATATAAGGAAATAATGAGAATTAAATTTGATTCTGGATTTTGGGGCAGATTGTAAACCTCTAATGCTATATCAAGGCATTTGTAATTCTTTCTCGAAGGAGTATAAAGTCAAGGAAGAATTTTGAAAATAGGATTTTGTTTTGTTTCTCTTTTTTGTTTGCTTGCTTATATGTTTTAAACCATCTTGATTGGCAGGACTAAGTTATTGAGACATATGGAGCAGACTTTTAGGACCACAGGAAAGTTGAATTTTCAGTTTTATGAATCAATACTCTCTAAATCAGCCATAAGTCTCTTGGTCCAAGGTCATCTCAATGAAGAAACTTTGGGATCCTGACAATTATTATCAAATTAGCTTTCTTTATCATTGTTACCAGCACTATCGTCATCATCATCACCACAACCAATAATAATGGTAATAATGACAGCAACAACATCAACAACCATTGAACAATTACTATGTCTAAAGCACTGCAGTGCGTGCTTGAGTACATAGAAATCTGACATAGTCCCTGACGTCAAAGAGGCAGAGTATATATGCATTAAAAGACACTAGCCGTGGCCAGTAGCATACGATAAAAAGAGTTACAGGAAAGTAATCGCTACTGGAGTTCAAATAAGAGTGAGTTGATCATAGTTGAAAAGTCTTTAGAAAAAGCTACAAAGAGGAAGTGAGACTTGAATAGGGCTTTGAAGAAGGAAGAAATTAAGGTAAATATAGAGGAAGGGCAACTACTCAGGCCGGGAGCATTGCAAGAGTAAAGGGGGAGGTGGAGTTGCTACGTGTGTTTTAATGACAAGTAGACAAGTGGACAAACAGACTGCTTTGGCTAAAGCAATGAGTTCATAAAGAGACATAAAGGAAGCAGTGAGAGGGTTGAGTGGAAACAGGTTGTGAGGTATCTTTGATATCAAATGAATGATGGTTTATTTTTGATAAACTTATGATTGCTTATTTTGAAGAAAGTAAAGAATTACTTATAAATTTTGAGCAAAGTAGCTACTTGTGGAAAGTTGTATTTTAAATTTTTAAGAGGGTGAACCTGAGGAGCATGTTCTGGGTGGATCTTAGAGGTGAAAATCCGGGTTGATGAGACCAGCTACTATGCCAATATTTCTGAAAAGGAAAATGGGAACCTGATGTGGGAAAGGAGAAGGAGGAAGTAATATGAGATTTCTCTTCTTACCTTTTATTATGAAAAATTTTAAAATACAATGTAGGGAGAATAATATAATGAATCCCCAAATATTCACCATCCAGCTTCAAAAATTATTAAATCATGACCAATCTTATTACATCTTCATTCCTACCAACCTACTTTACTTCCAGGTTTTTTGAAGCCAATCAATATACTTTATATATATATAAACACACGCGCACACACACACACACACACTTACGTATGAAATTCTAAAGATAAAGACTCATTAAAAAACATAACCACAGTGTCGTTATCATACCTAAAAAATTAAAAATTTCTTAATCCCAAATATGCAGTCGTTGGTCAAGTTTCTCTAATTTCTATATGACATTTTTTTTGTAATTCATTTATTTGAATCAGTGTCCAAATAAAGACCATTCTTTATAATTGGTTGATAATGTTTCTTAAATGTTTTAAATCTTAGTTTCACCTTCCATCTCTTTTTTTACCTTGAAATTTATTTATTAAAGAGACTGAGACAATATTTGCTGATTTCATATTCATGGTAATATTTACAGTGTTATACTAACTCTTATATTTCCCAAAAAATGGTGGTTAAATTTAAAAGCTTCATCAGATTTATGTTTGAATTTCTGGGAAAGAATTGTTTATAGGTTGTGCTGTGTACTATCGGAGGGCACGTAATATTTGCTTGTCTCTTTTCTTGTGTGTTATAGCAACTATTACAAAATCATGATATTCTAATTCAATCATTGCTTTCATTTACTAATTAAATACTACTACAAATAGAAACTTCCCATCAATAATTTGATTACCTTGACTTATAGTTCATCTAAGAAATGCAGGATAAATGTGTGCATTTATCTGCATTTACAGTTCTCAAAATAATGAGTTGGTACCCTAGCCTTCTCCAAAGTTACCAAGAGTGTCTTTATTTTAAAATAAGTATTATGAACTCATGTATTAAAATATGTTTGATGTATTTCAATCTATTGCAATTATCCTCATTAATGTTCAGATTGTCCTATGTTTGCCCAATCGGAAACCACTTTAAGTTGACTTTTGTGTCTTTGAGAGATTTCTTTCTTATATAACAAGATATCCCAGGGTCATCTTTTAAGTTTTCTACCCAGCACTCAGAATCACTCATACTCCGAGGAGACTTTATTACTTGCATTGTGAAATGGTATTTAGAGACCACAAATGAGTGCTATGGGGTGCTCATTGCTATGGAGTCAGTCATTGTTTTTACATATTTTCAGAAGACAAGGCTAAGAAATGTGTATTTTTTTAAAGATAAAATTTATTGTGAGTTCATATTATGTATATTTATTGTTAATTCCAATTCAAAATTAAGAGTATATGGTTTTTACATAATCTTTCTGTTTCTCTAATGGCCAACACTCCTGTTTTTCAATGATAATCATGTAAATTCTCATTTGCCTTTTCCCTCACTACAAAGACAACAGTCTCATGGTAACAATACAACACTGCTACTACAATATAAATCCTGAAATTGTATAGTCAGTTATTTTTTCACGTTTTATTTTTTTGGGACCACAGAATATATTCAAATAAGGACATACAGTCAAATTCTTGTGTTTTAATGTTACTGTAAATAATTCCTCTTTTTGTGTTATGTAACCTGTCTCTTTATGTGTGGATTTCATACTGTTTTAGTTACAGAAGTTTTATAATATGTGCCAATAACTTCTAGGGATAGGGTATTTTCATTCTCCTCTTTTCAGCATTATCTTTTACTTCACAGTTATTGCTATCTTTTTTGTTTTTCCAATTGAACTCTGTCTAGCTTTAGGAAAAATAAAAACCTAATGATATTTTTATTGTGTTGACATATTTATGATAATTCTTCCCATCCAAGAACATAATATGTTGTTTCATTTGTTCACTTCTACTTATGTGTCTTTCAGGATTGTTTTGGACTCTTCTGGATATGAGAGATATTAAAAAGGTGAAACAGTAGGACTGGAATATTAGGGGCGAAATAGAGAAAACTGTGGTTTCCAGCCTCTCTTTGGCAGAATGATTTGTTTGTTTGTTTCACAGAATTGGGATTATTTGAAGAGATTAACACAAGGAATAATGGTGAGTTTTCATTTTGGTACTAGACCTATCTAAACGTTAGTGGCAATTAAATATATCAAATTTATATGGGATCAAATGTTATTAAAATAAATTAGGAATAATCCCTGAGAGAGTAAATGACGTGAGATAATTATTCACTCTACTTATTCACATGACATGAAAAAAAAGTTCCTTTTAGAGCTTGTGCCGTTCGATGCAAAATTGTAGGGAAGGCTATCCTCCTCTGCCTCTTCACATGTTTCTCGTATTGTAGCACTCACCTTGCAACTGCCCTACCCCTACTGCCACCACCTCATTCTGGATTTCAATGGTCCTTCAAACAGCTCTGATGTCCGAAATCAGGGTCCTGTACTGGACTTTTCCCTCCCTCTCCCACTTCTGTGTTCATCTACTGCATCCCAACTCCTGTTCAGTCTACCTCCTAAAAAAGCTGGATAAGCGGCTTGAGTGTCCCTCCTGAAAAGCCCTTGAAAAATCTCTTCCTCCTCTTCATTATCCTTGCCTATGTCAATGCTTTATTCCGAAGGTCATTTTCTCACCAATTATATTGAGATCAACTCTTCAGTACTCATCTTGCTGTTTTTCTCCTTGTTTCCTTTCTTATATGACTACATGTGGCAATATTTATCCTATTTATAACATCTTCAAGCCATCTTCTGTACTGCTACCACGTCATCTTTAAAAATACAAGTTAAACACTTCTAGGACCCCCATTACTTAAGCAAATTTCCGATGTATATTCTAGAAAATGTCAAAGGGTCCCTTGACAAATGCTACATAATATATTCTTAAGAGAGTCACAGGGTATATTGGCTATAAAGAGCTCCCTCTAGTAGAGAAGTCTGTTTAAATGTGATCAACTTTATGGGCTTGGATTCATGTGATTATGGACTATTTTAAATATATCTATCAATTTTTTGTCAATAAATTGTTCTGAAACATACTTTAGAATATACTGACAAAAAGAATAAAACCAAAACTCCATATCATGAATGACTTTACTATTGCTGTGGCGTCATCTGCCACAGCTCCCTCTTATACCTAGTATTCCATCACGGACTGTAGCATTGCACAACACCAAGGAGCACAGTTCACACTCCTGTGCACTGTGGACAGTCCTGCTGAATTTGCCATATGGATTTATCTCTCTGTATTTTTGTGTACGCAGTACTATTTTTCTAAACTGATTTTGCTCCTGTCATCTACCTAATAAATTCCCACTCGTCCTTCAAGACTCAGTTTAGATGTCACCTCTTCAGTACCAGTTTGAATATCATCTACATAGAGATGAATCGGAAAAGATATGATGAGCCAAAGAATATACGCAAAATGAGATGAAAGCCAAAAACACACCTTCAGCAATGCCTTTACTTAGGAATAAGTCCCCTTTCTTTAGGAAGGAGCCCCACGAAGGAGACTGAGAAGGAATTTTTAGAGTTATAGGATGGAAATCAATGGGAATTTTGTTCCAGAGGACAATTAAAGTGAAAAATTGCTAATAGGAAGGCTCAAATATTACAGTTATAAATAGGAGGAAGAAGAAGACCAAAAAGACACTTATTGAGTCTTATTGATGATCTTAATGAAGCAATTTCAGGAAAGCTATCGAATACTGCTAGATAACTACTCTCCTTCATTCCCCCACCTTCAAACTTGATTGTCTAATAGTAACAAATTTTTCATAACTTCAAATGTTAAGGATATAACAAAAGAGTTACAAAAGGAAGAAGATAGGGCTGTAGTGTGAAAAGAAAGTAGAACTGAGGAAAATATTTTGCTAGGCCAAAGGAAGGAGACAGGAGAAAGGAACATAGCGCGAAGGCAATAGAGAGGAGTGAATTAATGGAATAGAGTATTAGGGAAGGGTATTTATATATGTGTGTATGTGTGTGTGTGCATGAGCACATGTGGAGGGTGTGTGTGTGCATGTGTGTCTGTGATGGGACTGGGAGGAAAGAAACATTGAATCGGGCCAATATTTTGGCTTCACATTCAATTCTTTGAACAATAACTCAGGTTTTTAGGCTATTAATGTTTGATGTCTCTGTATACCTCTCCCATGCACTTATTAAGAATGTTGCTTTCTTTTCACTATAATCCTTTATAGATCCTGCTTGTCTTAAATTTCCACAAATATACAAAATGCCTCACTCTATAGCTCTGTGAACATTCAGAGAGAAAACCTTCTTAGGATCACACGTGGCAAGGAAAAAAATGTTTCCTCTATCTTATTTATAGAAAAGTCACGTTATTATTCTCCCTAGATATAGAACTGGCTATTTATGCTCTTGCCTGTTCTTTATTGTTCTCAATATATTGGGAACATGGAATACATTTTAGAGGTGAAAACCACTTAGGGAGTGCATAGCGAATCTTTGAGCAAAATGAATCTGCTGCATATTTCTGTACCCTTTTCATAATTTACTGTTATGAAGTCAGGCCTCAACGAGGGCAAGGGGCATGGATTTCTTTTTCACAACATTGTTTAATCAGTGGAAAATTTTTATTTTATTTCACGAAGTCTTTAAGTAAAGAGTAGGGTTTCTGCATGATCTATGAAATGAAAGTTGAATAGAAGTAATAGAAGGCCTCCTCTGTCCATTGCCACCAAAGCTTCCAGAAGTTTTATCTTGCCTGGAACATTCCTTACACATGGCTTTTATTTCTTAGCTGGAAACTACACCTAGGAGGAATCTTTTGTTCTCAGGGCTGCCAAAACTTCCATCTTCCAGCAGTGACCTCAGTTTAGCACCTGCTCATAAGATGTGTTTGCACATCGTTGGGACGTTATGGTGACATATATGTTCCCATCAAGGAGACTGTCATAGAATTCAGGAGATGTTAACATTTTTCCATCTGTGTGTGAAAGTGACGTTTCCTGTTAATTTTGTTCTCTTGCTGAACTCTCCAAGCAAAAGCCTTCTGTAGGAGGCAGAATGATGTCATTATAGTCATAGCATAAATTTTTCAACCTTTAGAATGAGACATATTGTGGCATATATTTCACTACTTTTAAAAGCAGTGAAATAAAAACTTGGAGAATGATGATATCAATTTTATATTTTCATGTGTGGGGGTTTCCAGCGCCTTAAAATTGACTCCAGGGCTAAAATTTCCTCTGGCACATGGATTTCCTCTGTAGCCTTAGGAGAGGCAAGCTCATCAATGGATGCTTATGTTTATGAGACCAGTCGAGACGTGGATATTTAATTTTAGAGGTATTGAGACTTTGTGCAGGCAAAAGAGTCTAGCACTAGTGATTTAAAAATAAAAAGATATCAAACTTCTGATTTCAACTCTGACATGTAAAAAGCTTGGAAGTTATCACTCTTATTTTTACAACCAGAAAAAGCCTGAACAAACTAAAAATCAATGACTTTTCTTGGACCTAGCAGAGAAGTGAGGTTTCAGAGAAAACTGCCACCCTGAAATCCAAAAAGACAGGCAAACGTGGAGTCACAGTCTCCATCTTCTTTCCTTAGGAAGCAGTCACTGGAGCCATAAATACTGGAAACACTTAAATGATAATTTCGATGAATTTTTAGATGCTGAATGTAGACTAGCATGAAAGTGAGAGATTTCTGGGGGCTGCAGTGTTAAAGGGGCCTCTCACTTTCTTGGATTTTGCCTCCAGGAACCGTTCTAGTTTCTCACTTCGAAGAACCAAGAAAGATTCCCTCCTGGCTCTCACGGAGGAGGGTAAAAGTAGCCATTGTGAAATAGTCCATGGGGTGTGGCCATAATGAAGCACTACTCTTCAAGGGACAGACTACCAGAGCTTCGCTACCTAAGGAAAGGCATTGTCTCCACTCCAGCCTCCTGTAACTTTCCTGTAACACCTAAGTGGAAAAAACCTAAGGACTACAACTTGCAACGGTTATAGTCTAGGTGCACAGGCCTACTAAAAGACAGAGATTCAATCATAATATTGTAGAATGCTTGCTTTCCTCCATTTGCTACCATCATATCAACAGGGTTACAGTATGAAAATAGTGCATTATAGCTCAAGATGCTGCAAGGCAGACTTTATCTAAAGAAGAGTTCTTAGGGAAGCCAAACACAAAAACAAAGGCAGTAAAGGAATTTGAAGCCTTTAGCACTTACAGCTATAGCAAATATTAAACAGCCCTACTCCTAGACACACTAACATGAAACCCTACACTAAAGGCCTATTTACCCTCAGTTCCTAATACATCATATCTGGTTTTCAATAGAAAACTACAAGACATGCTAAAAGGTAAGAGAAAAACAGTCTGAAGACAAAGTGAACATCAAATTAGACTCAGATATGACACAGATGTTGAAATTATGAGACAGGGAATTTAAAATAACTGTGATAAATATGTCAAGGGTGCTAATGGAAAAAGTAGACAGCATGCAAGAACAGATGGGGAAAGTAAGCAGAGGGATGGAAACTCTAGGAAAGAATCAAAAGAAAATTCTAGACATCAAAATGACTGTAACAAAAATGAAGAATGCTTTAGAAGGGTTCCTCAGTGAACTTAGTACAGCTGACAAAGGAATAAGTGACCTCGAAGACAGTCACTACAGACTTTCCAAAAAGAAATGCAAAGAGAAAAAAGAATTTAAAAAAAAAAGAAAAAAATGAACAGGACATCCAACAAGTATGGTACAATTACAAAAAGTGTGTAACCTACATGCAATGGGAATACTAGAAGGACAAGAAAGAAAGGAGTGGAAGAAATATTTGAAGTAATAATAGCTGAGGATTTTGCAATATTAATGACAGACACTAAATCATAGATCTAGGAAGTTCAGAAAACACTAAGCAAGATAAATACCAAAAAAATCAAGGCATATCACCTTCAAAATACAGAAAACCAAAGACAAAGATAAAATGTTGAAATTGGCCAGAATTTTTAAAAAAGCCTTACTGATAGAGAAAAAAAGGATAAGAATTACAGCAAACTTCCCTTCTAAAACTATGCTAGCAAGAAGAGAGTGAATTAAAACACTTAAAGTATTAAAAAAACACCCTCAACCTCTAATTCTATATTCAGTGAAATTATTCTCTAGAAGCCAAAGGAAAATATAGACTTTCTCAGACAAATGAAAATTTAGGGAATTCATCACTAATAGACCTTCCCTGCAAGAAATATTTTACAAAAGCCCTTTAGAGAGAAAAAAGATATATTTCTGAAACTCAGGTCTACATAAAGAAAGGAAGAACATCAGAGAAGGAATAAATGAGAGCATTTTATTAAAGAAAAAGTTCTACTTTTCTTACTTTTAACTAATCTAAAAGACAACTATTTATTTAAAGTTATACTAGTAATGATGTGTTGTGTGATTATAGCCCATGGGGATTAGTTAAAAGTGTATACAGCAAACTCTAGGGTAACCACTAAATTTAAAAAAAAATAAGTATAGCTGATATGCTAAGAGAAGAATGAAAATGAAGTCAAATAAAAGGCTGAATTGAAACCAGAGGAAGCAAAAAAAGAGGGAGAAAAAGAAACAAACAAAGAATCTATGCAATGAGCAGAAAACAGAAACATGGAGATTATTAATCCAACTATATAAAAATTCATCTTAAATATGAATGGCCTAAATATACCAATTAAAAGACAGAGACTGTTATATTAAAAAAGACACTGAACTATATGATGTCTAGAAGAAATCCACTTTAATTATAAAGACCCTAATAGCCTAAAAGTAAAGAGATGGAGAGAGAAATAACCTGTTGTTAATGATCAAAAGAAAGCTAGAACAGCTATATTAATTTCAGATAACGTTGACATCAGAAGAAGAAAAATTATTATTAAGGATAAAGATGGGAATTATATAAAAATAAAGGGCCACTTCTTTAAGCAGTTCACAATTCTTAATATATATGTACCTGAACAAAAACGTATCAAAATATGTAAGATAAAAATTGATAGAACTTCAAGGAGAAATAGATAAATCCACTATTAAAGTTGAAGATTTCAAAACCCTTTTGTCAGTAACTGACAGATCAAGTAGGCAGAAAATCAGTAAAGATATAGTTGAACTGAATAGCGTTATTAATAAACTCGAGCTGATTAACATTTATAGAATATTCCGTTCAACACCAGGAGAATATACATTTTTCTCAAGATTGCCTGGAACATTTCTTAATGATAGACCATATGCTCAGTCATAAAACACATCTTAACCAATTCAAAAGAAAATAAATCATACAGGGTATGTTTTCTGACCACAATGGAATTAATTAAACTAGAAGTCAATAACGCATAGATAGCTAGAAAAACTCCCAAATATTTGGAGATTAAACAACACACTTTTAAATACCATATGGGTCAAAGAAGAAATCTCAAGAAAAAAAATTTTAAATATTTCGTACTAAATGAAAATGAAAATACAACCTATCAAAATTTGTGGGATGCAGTGAAATCAGTACTTAGAGGGAAATTTATAACATCAAATGCATATATTCAAAAACAAGAAAAGATCTATAATCTGTAATCTAAGCTTCCACTTTGGGAAACTAGAGAGAGAAGACTAATTTAAGCTTATATCAAGCAAGAGAAAATAAATAATAAAAATTAGAGCAGAAATCAATGAAATTGAAAACAGGAAAACAATGGAGAAAATCAATGAAACCAAAAACTTCTTCTTTGAAATGATCTATAAAATTGACAAATCTATAGGCAAGTTAACTAGGAAAAAATAGAGAATACGCAAATTCACAGTATCAGAAAGGAAAAGGGGATCGTCACTACTGGTCCCAAGGACATTAACAGAATAATAAAGGAATAATATTAACAACTTTATGCCCTCAATTGACATCTTATAAAAAGTGGACCAATTCCTTGCTTTCAAGGAATTGAAACCACCAAACTACCAAAACTCACACAAGAAGAATATCTAGTTTGAGTAGCCGATATCTGTTAAATAAATTGAATCAACAATTACCTTTCAAAAAGGAAAGCATCGGCCCAGATGTTTCCACTGGTGAATTCTACGAAGCATTTAAGGAAGACATTATAACAATTCTTCGCAATCTCTTCCAGAATATAGATGCAGGAGAAACACTTCCTAACCCCTTCTACGAGGCCAGCATTACCCTACTACCAAAACCAGACAAAGACACTACAAGGAAGAGAAATTGTAGACCAATATCTCTCCTGAATACAGATCAAAAATCCTCAACAAAATAGCAAAGTGAATTCACACCATTAAGACAAGAATAGTAGCAGTCACAGGCCAGGAGAAGTATTTGCAAAACATTTACCTGGAAAGAAATTATATACCAAACATATAAATAACTCTTAAAAATCATGCCATGAGAAAACAAACAACCTAATTTAAAAAGTAAAGCAAAAATATCAGTAAAGAAGATATATAGATGGAAAATAAATGTGAAAAGATGATCAACATCATTTGTCATTAGGAAATTCCAACTGGAACAATGAGACACCACAACATAGCTATTAGAACAAGTAAAATAAAAGAAAAAGACTGACAATACCAAAGCTGGTAGGATTTGGAGCAACATTACTGGTGGGATGGCAAAATGGTACAGTCACTTTGGAAGACAGGTGCAAAGTTTCTTACAATGCCTAACATAGTCTTACAATGTGATCACATCACAGGCAATCATGCTCCTAGATATTTGTCCAACTTTCTTGTAAACTTATGCCCACTTGAAAACCTGCACATGAATGTTTGTAATAACCTTGTTTGTCATTACCAAAATCCAGAAACAACCAAGATGTCCTTCAATATGTGAATAAATAAACAAACTGTGGGACAGTCACACAAAGGAATACTACTCAGCGATAAACCCAAATAAACTATCAGGCCATGAGAAGACACAGATGACTCTTAATGCTATTTTTAAGGTGAAACAAGCCAGTCTGAAAATATTAAATATTATATAATAGCAATTATATGACATCTGGAAAAGGCAAACAGTAAAAGATTAGTGGTTGCAGGGAGGGAGAAGAATTGAATAGGCAAAAGACAGAGGATTTACAGGGTAGTTTTTTTTCTTCATGGGCGTATGGGTTAACACTTTTGATATTGCTATACATGTATACTGGAATTACATAATTTAGTAAATAGACAGTGAATTATGGGAGCAAGCTTGCTTACTGTTGGAGTAAGAATTTACAAATAAGTAAAAGAAGGAGAATAAACTGATCAATGTGGTAACAGATTAGAGTTGGAGACATCAGTATGAACTTATTTTTAGCTTCATATAGATACAAATGTTTATATATAGTAATATTTATATATATATATGTATATACATGTATTCATATGCACACAAATATTTCTTTGCTGTGTCAGCTGAGAGGGCCTAAAAGAAATGACACTCCATTAGCAAAGAATATACCTAGTACCCAGATCTTGATTGCTAACACCATTCTCCAACCAAAGGAACCAGAACTTCATAGAGAAATGACTGATTCTAGGTTTGGGGCAGGAAACATACAAGATGAGCCTGGATCATCTTACAGCACCAGAAATTAGAGAAGTGCTACACACACACACACACACACACACTGATAGGAGTATGTTAAAAGGGCCATAGGATCCAACTGAAAGAGCTCTCAACAGCTGGGGATAGAACCATGAGCAAAGAAATAAATACTGTATTGAACTTTAAACTAAAGTATAAAATGAATACTTGTAAGTCTATATTGATATAAACAAGAGATTGAATAAATAAACGAAGGAGAAGATAAAGATCCCTTGTAGAAGAATTCCAAATAGTTTGTGTAGACACTTTGCCCTCAAAGAAATGAAACATAATTCTCCAGTCTTTAAGTGATGTCCATGCATAGTGACTCACAAAAAGTACAGTATGGAAAAAGGTAAAAACAATTACTCTACAGTAGAGAAACCTGAGAAACATTACCTCAGCCAGATGGTCAAGGTCAATATCAACAGTGATAAGTCACGTTGATAGTATGTACCAGTGATATGATGTGAGGATAATGACGCTTCACTTCTATGGTCTTCCTCCCCGAAACACACACCCCAGTCTACCACTGAGAAGTACATCAGACAAATTCCAATAGAGAGACATTTTATAAAATACTTCTTCAGTACTCCTCAAAACTGTCAAGGTCATCAAAAACAAGGGAAATCTAATAACTGTCACAGTGAAGAGTAGCCTAAGGGAACCTGACAACTAAATGTAATGTATCTTGGATGAGATTCTGGAACAACAGCAATGAAAGGACATTGGATAAAAACTAAGGAAATCTGAATAAAATACGGACTTCAGTTAAAAATAGTATATCAATATTGGTTCATTGATTTTGGCAAATGTACTATATTAATGTAAGATGTTTAGAAAGGAAGACCTAGCCACCTACTTCTGGAAAATTGACCATGAAAATCGATAGCAGTGGAGCATTTTCTAGTACAGCACTGGAAGGTGAGAGGATGGTACAAAAAGACTGGGAAGTGCTCTGCTCTGCTGTACACAGGGTCACTAAGAGTCAGAATCGACTTAACGGTACCAACAAAAAAATGTAAGATGTTAATAATAAGGTCAACTTGGTACAGAGTTTATGGGAAATCACTACTATCTTCATGATATTTGTGTAAATCTGAAAATGTTCTAAAAATAAAATGCATTAACAAAATATGCTACTCAATTCACATGAAATAGAAAAAAAGAGCTCCAAATAAGTAATGCTAACAAAAAATATTACATCAAGAAACAAAGGATATAATAAAAATTAAAATCACTTGTCTGATAAGTGAAGAGTTTTAGAATAGTCAACATAGCATGAAGATGAATGAGAGAATAGACCATTCTACCTAACAAAAGTTATGTTTAATAAAGATACAAAATTATCTTTAATTTTACTGTGCAATTCATATTTTTTCCTTCAGGATCCTAAAGTATTCTTTGTTTTAAATAATGTTTCCCCTTCTTATAAAATTAATACATAATCATTGCAGAAAATTTGGAAAGTATCCAGAAGTATAAAGAGGAAATTAACAATACCTACAATTGCTCCATCCAGTCATAAAAGGTTTTAGTATTTTATTTTCTAGCCATAACATTTTATTTTAATAAAATATTTTAGATATTATATGGAATAAGCATTTATGAATTAATAGGATCATATTGAAAACATTACTGAACTGCATTTAGGTAATTCTGCCCCATACGGTGTTCTAGAGTTCCAGTAGATTGTATCATTGGGAAAATATTTTAGGGAAATGCAGATAACTTTACATATAATTATATTAGTGAGAAGAGATTGTATAAATTATGCCTATATAATGACATTTTGACTGAATGCATTTGCTAGTCAAATAGAATAAGTCAATTGAGTTTTAAAAGTATTCAAACTGATTGACGTCCTCGACACAGAGTCAATTTGATTGAAAATCATTTTCACTGGTGAAAGAATCATTTATTCAATAAAGCTTTCAAACCAGGCACTATTTTAGGCTCTGGGGACAACAGTGAACCAAAGACATGCAATTCCTGACTTCATGGAGCTTACATTCTAGGGCGGGGAGGAGCAGATAAGTAAGATATATCATATAGTGATACAAGCTATTGAGAAAAAGAAAGAAAGGAGGCAGAATAGAAGATGAGTAGGACTGGTGGGTGCAGGAGAATTGTCTTCTGCTTATAGGTCCTGGAAGGTTAGGATTTTCAGGATCAATGGGAATCTTGGGCTTTCGATATTTACTATGGAAAGGGCATGATGATATCAGCACCGAAAAGGTAGGTAGAGGATGTAAGGTGGAAAATTTTGCAGGACGGTAGGTGAAGGGCTTTCCAGGAAGACTCTGAGTTCAGGAGCCCTTCCTTAACTACTGTCCTGGTGACCTGGAAGTCATGGAAAAAGCAGTCTTTCATATGGAGCTTCTATGTTTCTTTGTAACTACTGAAAATGGTGGCCAAAGACTAGGGCAAGCGACTGTTTAATCATGTAGAAGAGTTTAGCAGAAAAACAAAGTGGCTTTGCCTCAGTTCCATGGGTGTCAAGTGTGTCCATGAGAAAGCACTTTCCATGAGACCTCTTCATACCCTGGCTAGGAAACTGTGCAGCGGGTCTCCAAATACTTTTATACTTTGTAGCCTTTATAAAATATCTTTCTGAACCTCAATATAATTTTCTGTAAAAATGAAACTGGGAGTTCTGGTCTGGCAGGTAAGGAGCTCATGGTCTGTCCTAACAACAAGTATAAAGCTGAACAAACTGAAAAATCAACAGCTTTCCTTAGATCCATCATAGAAGTGTGGTCACAGGGCAAACCACTGTCCCCCAAATTGGAGAGACTGACAGGTGGATAAAGAGAATAACGACTTACCAAAGCAGAAACCCATGAGCAGAAACCTCTCTGGGGACCAATGCTGGGGTAAGAAAACCTAGACTAGGGGCCAGCCCAGTAGCATAATGGTTAAGTTCACATGCTCCACTTTGGTGGCCTGTGGTTTGTGGGTTTGGATCCTAGGCTCTGACCTACACACTGCTCATCAAGCCATGCTGTGGTGGCATCTCACAAAAATAGAGGAAGATTGGCATAAATTTTTCTTACCAAAGAAAACCAAAAAAAACAAAGAAAAGAAACCTTAAAGTATAATTGACAAATTGCTGGGGGCTCAATGTGGACAAGTCTGAGTGTTAAAAACTCCAGGAAGATCCATTCATAGGATCTTACTCTGACTTTTTACCTCTAGGAGTTTTACCTCTAGGAGCTCTTCCAGTTCCTTACAGTGAACATCAAAGAAAACTCCCCTCATGCTTCTGGCAGTGGGAGGCGAAAAGGGAAAATTTTGAAATATGGCAGAGCATTCTATTCTTAACAAGGCCTACCCTCAGGAGAAACTATTTAACCAAAGTCTAACTGACCCAGGGAAAGGAAATATCCAACTCTAATCTGCTCAAGCTATCTTGTCTCACATAAGCAGGGCAGAGGGGAGGAAAACTGAGAAGCAATTGTGAAGGTCACAGTCCAGGGGTGCAGGTTCACTGAAAGACAGAAACCTAATCATAAGACTATAGAACACTTCCCCTGCCCCGACACCTTACCAATACATTACTAAAGGTCTATTTAACATACTTACTCTAACCCAGTGCATCATGTCCACCTTTCAAAATTACGGTGCATACTAACAGGAAAATAAACCACAGTGCGTGTAGACTGAATAAGCATCAGAGTGAAGTATGGCAGGAATGTTAGAATTATCAGAACAGGAAGTTTAAAAAACTATGATTAATATGCTAAAAGCTTTAACGGAAAAAATAGGCAACATTCAAGAACAGATGGAAATGCATGCAGAGAGATGAAATATCTAAAAAAATAAAAAAGAAATGCTAGAGATCAAAGTCAATGTAACAGAAATAAAGAATGCATCGGTGGGCTCATCAGCTGAGGAAAGAATTTCTGAGCTTTTGTATATGACAATGGAAACTTTCAAAAGTGAAAAGCAAAAAGAAAAAGACTGGAAAAAAATAGAATATCCAAGAATTGTGAGACAATGATAAAAGGTGTAAATATATATAATGGCAATACCATTCAAAGCAATAGTTACTGAGAATTTCCCCAAATTAATGTCAGACACTAAACCGTAGATCCAGGAAGGCAGAGAAGAGAAATAAGCACGATAAATATCAAAAATCCGCCACCTAGGCATATCATATTCAACTTCAGAAACCCAAAGATAAAGAAAAAATCCTGAAAGAAGCCAGAGAAAAAAAGACCTTGTCTATAGAGGAACAAAGATAAGAATTACATTCTACTTCTCCTCAGAAACTATGCAAGGAAGAAAAAAGTGAGTGAAATATTTAGTGTTCATAGAAAAAAGCCTTTAACTTAGAATTCTGTACCCTGTGAAATTATCCTTCAAAAGTGAGAGAGAAATAAAGACTTTTTCAGACAAAAATTTGAGAATAAATAGAATATAATTGTGTTTGCAGATGACTGTCTATGTAGAAAATCCAAAAGAATTGATGAAAAATCTCCTGAAACTAATAACTGATTAAAACAAGTTTGCAAGATTCAAGGTTAATATACAAAAGTCAATTGCTTTCATATATACCAGCAATGACTAAGTGGAGTCTGAAATTAAAAACCCAATATCATTTACATTAGCACCCCCAAAAATGAAATACTTAGGTAAAATCTAACAAAATATGTACAAAACCTATGTGAGGAAACCCCAAAACTCTGATGAATAGAATCAAAGGAGAACTAAATAAACGAGACATTCTATGCTCATAGATAACAAAGACTGGATATCGTCAGTATGTCAGTTCTTCCCAAATTGATCTATAGATTCAATGCGATCCCAATCAAAACCCCAGTAAGTTATTTTGTGCATATCAACAAACTGATTCTAAAGTTTATATGGAGAGGCAAAAGACCCAGAACAACCAACTCAGTATTGAAGAAGCACAAAGTCAAGACTGACACTACCTGACTCAGGACTTACTATAAAGCTCTGGTAATGAAGACTGTGTGTTCCTGAGAGAATGGACAAATAGATCAATGGAGCAGAACAGAGACCCTGAAATAGACCCATGTAAATATAATTAACTGAGCTTGACAAAAGGATCAAGGGAAATACAATGGAGAAAAGATAACCTTTTGAACAAATGGTGTTGGAACTGCTGGACATTCACATGCAAACAAATGAATCTAGGCATAAGCACAAAAGTTAACTCTAAATGGATCCCAAACCGAAATGTAAAATGCTAAATTATAAAACTCTTAGAATATAACATAAGGGGAAACCTAGGTGACCTTGGATATGGCAATGAGTTTTTGATGCAACATAAAAGACACAGTCTATAAAAAAACAATTGATTAGCTAGACTTTACTGAAATTAAAAACTTCGGTGTGAAAGACGATGTCAAGAAAATGAGAAGACAGGCCAAAGACTGGGAAAAAATGTTTGCGGGAGACATATCTGATAACAGACTGTTATCCAAAATACACAAAGAACTCTGAACACTCAGCAATAAGAAAATAAACAACCTGATTAAAACGTGAGCAAAAGACCTGAACAAACTTTGACTAAAGAAGATATACGGAATGCAAGTAAGTATGTGAAGAGATGTTCAACATCATATGTCATTATGTAATTGCAAATTAAAACAATGAGGTACCACTCACGCTTGTTAGAATGGCCAAAATCCACAACACTGGAAATACCAAAGATTAGCAAGTACGTGGAGCAACTGGAACTCTCATTTATTGCTAGTGGGAATACAAAACTGTACAGCCGATTTTTTAGACAGTTTGGCAATTTCTTACTAAGCTAAACATACTCTTACTATATTACCCAGCAATTGCACTTCTTGGTATTTACCCATACTAATGAAAACTTATGTCCAGATAAAAACCTGCACATGGATGCTTATGGCAGCTTTACCCATAATTGCCAAAACTTGGAAGCAATCAAGATTTCCTTCAACAGAAGAATAGGTAAATTCACTGGTACATCCACACGATGGAATATTATTCAGTGCTAGAAAGAAATGAACTGTCAAGCCACTAAAAGGCATGGAGGAAATCTAAATGCATATTACTAAGTGAAAGAAGCCAATCCAAAAAGGCTGCATGCCTTGTGATTCCAACTTTATGACATTCTGGAAGAGGCAAAACAATGGAGACAGCAAAAAATGAGTGGTTGCTAGGAATTGGGGATGAGGGAGGGATGAATATGTGGAATGTGGAGAATTTTTAGGGCAGTGAAACTGCTCTATATGATACTACAGTGGTGGATACATGTCATTATATATTTGTCAAAACCCATAGAATATACAAAACCATGAGTGAACTCTAATGTAAACTATGGCATTTGGGTGATAATGATGTGTCAATGTAGGTTCATGGATTGTAACAAATGTACCACTGGGATGCAGGATGTCAATAGTGGGAGAGGTTGTGCATGCATAGGGACAGCAAATATATGGGTACTCTCTGTACTTCTGCTCAGTTTTTCTGTGAACCTAAAACTACTCTAGAAAATAATATTTATCATTTAAAAAAATGAAATGATGAGGCTGAGCTGTCCACTGAAATAGACAACAAAAAGAGAAAAAGGTCAATAAAATTGTTTAATTTTTCAGAAATTTTAAACATACATTGCCATAAAACATAAAACTATAAAATATAGAGAAAATGATACATTTATTTTCATTATGAATTTGAAATTTATATAATAAAAGACAAGAAATTGTTAGTTCTTTAAAGAAAACCACTTCTGATGATATTAGCAATTGAGACAAAAATGAAATATAAGACAAGTCTTGCAAATGCTGCCAGGAAATTGAGCAGAGTTTAAAGAAAACTTGAGCTGACGTTTGTGGCAAAGTTTGGGATTTAAGGTTCAGATTGGAAATGGTTGGTTGTGTTTTATTCTGTAGTTTGAACTCAATTGAATAAAGCAGTATATGATGAGGTGCTTTTAATTTACTTTTCAGCTTGTAAACTTTCTGAGTGAGGAGCTATGTGTGAAACCCGAGCCATCCTGAAATCTATGAAGAAATGTTTCTTCCATTCAAAGGAAAACAATGTACAGGGTACACAATTAATGACAATTTTTACTGGGGGCTTTAAGCCATGTCTTTTTCTCTACCTGACTTTTTTCTTCCTAAATAGTCAATCACACATAGTTCTTGTTATTTTCTTTTTGGATGGGGCTGGTGGGCTGATGATATAAAAGTGTAAGGTGCCAAGGTGATAGAATTACCAGAGCAGATACTGTCTTTAGCACAATATGTATTCTTATTCATAGATCAGTATACAAACCATTTTCTCGTCTTTCTTCAGATGTCATCATCTAGAGCTATATAGAAAATGCTTGAATTCATTCATGTACTCATTCATTCAATGATTATTTATTGAGCACATATTATGTGTCAGGTGCTACTCTGGGATGTAGTACTAGCAAAAGAAGAATCATTTGGCCTTCGTGGAGACTACTGTTGACTGGAAGAGATGGACATTAATCAAATAATCACGTTCAATGATAAGGGCCAGGAAGAGGCGGTGTGTGATTTGGTGTAATAGGAATTCAGCTTCGGGAAGTCAGAGAAAAACTATCCCTAAGGAAGTGAAAATTAAGCTGAAGTAAAAGAATAAATAGAAGTTATCTGGTGGAAGAGGGCAGGAAAGAGCATTCCAGGATGAAAATATTTAGTTAAATATGTTGCCATAGATAGGACTTAATACAAGTTTACTGTCAACATACAACAGCAAATAATAGAATAATTGGTTACACAAATGCTACCACTGACTTTCCGTTGAATATGTGTTTCAAACTCCAAAATTATTAAATTGGCCCTGTTAGGGAGATGAGATCATGAATGGGTCTTTTTTTATTTGCTTTCTTATTTTTCTAAATATAGTTAAAATACTTTTATATAATAGGAATATTTTACAAAAAAACAAAGTGATTGTGTACCACTATTGTGTTTTACTAAATACCTTGTATCATTGTTTCTTTATTAAAAAATGTTTAGCATTCAACACCTTACTTTCCATCAACGTAAACTGATTTTTCTCAAAAATACTACATTCTTTTAAAAGTCCCCATTTTAACTTATGCCAGGTTTGGCACAGCGGACAGCGTCATAGGGGAAGGGAGTGCTGTACCCTTAGAGAGACCTCTCGACCAGTCAGAATGCTCATTATCAGTCCAATTATCCCCTGATAATTGGCCTGCCTGTGGGAATAATAGGCTGGGATGATTTAACTCAGTGCTGACATATTCACAGCATCCTACACACCACATTCTAAACTTCGTAACTTTTCTTTAAATAATAGAAGAATCTGTTAGAATACTTTATTTGCTCAACATTTAACTTCCTGTGAACACTGAAGAACCACTCTACTGAGACCTGGGGAATGCTCCTCGTTTGTACTAAACTTTGCAATGCTGGCAAAAATCTTACGTAACGTCCAGCTTTCCTATTTTGTCTCTGTACAACATTCTCCAAAAAGACAAGTCTCTCTCCTTGGGCTCTGTGAAATTTAGTCATAGGATAACACTCTCAGAATGGAGTCACTTGGCTTGTAAATGCTTACCAGCATTTCAACACTTCGAGATGGCTGGCTGATGTCCAAATGAGTCTAGGGAATGGCCAAGGAGAGGAATTGCGATGGAATTTTACAGAGGAGAGGGTAGTCGCTTTTGTGTGTTTCTTGAAATAATGAGGTTGAATTAGGTTACACTTATGGTATAGTGGTTTAAAGTTTCCAGTTTGAGATTCAAATGTCCTCACTTTTTTACGTCTTGTGTTCCTGAAAATTTGTTTGCAGGATGGGGATGTTTGCATTCTTTAGGTCTCTTTTTTTAGTGCCTAAATTTATCTGTTTAATAAATAGTTCACACACTGGCCAGAAACCAAGTGGACAAATTGTACTCACTAACCCTTTAATACTTGGCTCCTTTGTATAATGACCCAGCCCATTATTAGATAATGAAAGAGTGTATGAGAAAGTGGGAGATTATTTATGATGGAAACAAAATGAAACTAATGGGACAAGATTTGAAAGCTGTGATGCATGAAAGGTGCTATGCAGGCAGCTCTGGCACCATGACAAACAGAGATAAAGGCTCAGTGGGAAGCAACAGTGTGAACATGACTATGAAGAAGAAAGAATGGATTTCCTGAATGAATTCTTGCCATCTGGTGTTTGTTTAACACACAATGAAGGTCAAATGGCTACTGATCCTTTTTTCTATAGTCCAGTGACTACAAGAATGAGAGGAATCAATGAGTTTATCGATATGTCTGGAAATGACTCACCATATGATCTGATTGAGTCAATAAAACTGGAGTAACTTGTCATTACTCTTTCAAATGTGATTTGGATCTATGGCCACAATTCGGTATATAGATTTTTTTTTGAGCCAATTTGCTGGATCAAATGTGACTGGTACCTTTTTCAAGATTAATGTTTTGAAGCATTTAATTTTATAGGTATATGTGATTTATAAGAAAGTCAGGAGGAAAGTCTCTCATAAAGTTGAAAGTTTCTCCTGTTTTCAAATAGATCTGTTAAACGTTTATTTCTGTTGATTGGTGGTGGATTAAAAATTTTTTTCCATTTTGCCTTTTCTATCTATGTGATTTATTACACACCTATTTTATGCAATTATTCCTAGGGGATATATTAACTTTTGGTGAGATATGTTTATCAAGCATTATATGTAAACAGCATACGCTTTGGGGAAGTCACATGTAAGTCAAAAGTACTATTTTATGTAGATTCTCTTTCCTGCAGTGTGTTCCAGTAATACACTTCCACAATATGATGCTGGAACTCTTACCCTCTACTGCTGAAGTTGCAGGGTTTTCTGTTGAGATCTTTTCTAAAGACTAAAATAAAAGATACTTTTCTCACATTAATATTTCTCAGCTGCCATGAAAACAGGGATAGGAGAAGCCAAAAATAGAGGAACCAGCTGTGGGAGGCTGCTTTCTTTCTTTCTTTTTTTTTTTTTTCAGGACAACTCAGAAAAGTCTTTCAAATTCATTCCATAAAGAGTGTGTTAATGCAAACACTGTTTCCATTGCCTGTGTGCTATACTTCAGAAGCTAATACACACTCAGTTGTGACATGAGCAATGTTATCTGACTGTTGTAGGGGTAGCAGAATTGCTAAGTTTATCTCTGGGGTAGATGCATTTGGTATTCTTTACCTCTTCTCTTTTTGGAAAGACTCTCTTTACTGAAGCTAGTTAATTAAAATAAGAGTGGGTGATTGTGAAAAAAATTCTCTTCTTCCTCAAGTAGACTCAATATGTTTTATTCTAGATGCTACATATTTTGTTGGTGTTTTGACTTTTTTCCCCACGAGCATGAAAGTATTACATGCTCCCCTGACTATGTAAAAGAAAAAACAAAAAAGAATCAGCCATCATCCCAGTTTGCAGAGGCACCATGTTTAATGTATCAGCTTCATTATTTTTTCTATCCAATTTTTCTTTACTTAACTGAGATAATACTGTAAATACAATTTATAACTTGATTTTTTTCTTTTTTGGCTTAACATTTTATCATAGTATTTTATGCTCATGAAGCCTTTTCATACTCTCATAGTATGTAAAGTAGACTGGCCACTTTCTTCCTTGTGTTCCCACTGTGCTGTGATACTGTGTTCTAACGTAGTATCTTTAGTATTGTGTTTGCATGTTTTTTATTTAACAGCTGTAAAATCTTAGAAAGCAAGAACCTACATTTTATACATTTTTACAACATAAAAAAGAAGACTCTAGTGATTAAATGTATAGACAGAAAGAGATATTCACCTGATAATCAGAATTGCCCGTCTACTGGGCATGTTAAGAAAAAGGATTACTACAACAGAAATGTTGTAAAAGTGTTTCCTATACTTGATTGGAATTTGGATTCTATAGCATAGAAGGACCCTTACAACTTCAAGATACTGACATTATATTGGATTGACAGATTAACTGCTTAATGGCCGGGCATGCATAAGCCCTGAAGTATAAAGTTAGGAAATTTTTATGGTTCGTTGCTAAATAGAAAGTGATTTTAGCTTTTATGACCAACTGGCCATCTTTTTTTTAAAAAAACTAGGGTCATTTATATGTGTATTTATTTTTTCCAGCTTTATTGAGATATTATTGACATATAACATGTGTAAGCTTAAGTTATACATGATGATTTAATACATGTGTATATTGCAAAATGCTTACCACAATAAGGTTAGTTAACAGGACTATCCTCTCACATAATTAACCATTGTTTTGTGTGTGGTGGTGACTTTTAAGATCTACTCTCTTAACAACTTTTAAGTATACAATGCAGCGTTGTTAATTATAGTCACCATGCTGCACATTAGATCCCCAGAAGTTATTCATCTTATAGCTGGAGTTTGTACCCTTTGCCCAACATTTACCCATTTCTCCCCCTCCCCCAGCTCCAGGCAACCACCATTCCACTCTCTGTTTCAATGAGTTCAGCTTTGTTAGATTCCACACATAAGTGAGAGCATACAGTACTTACCTTTCTCTGTCTGAAGTATTTTACTTAGTGTAATGCTCTCAAGATCCATCCATATTGTCACAAAAGGTAGGATTTCCTTCTTTTTTATGAAACTGGCCATCATTTAAAGGGTCAAATACATTCTCCAGGCCTCAGAGGCCTTTGGTAGTGAGTGCCAGCAAGGTAGGTTGACAGGCCAAAGGACTGTGGATGCTTTTCTTGTATTTTAAGATAACTTGATTCAGTTGGGGCTTGCAAATCCTAAGAGTATAGAAATGACTTTCAGGTCAATTGCCTTGGATTTTCTCAAGGTGAAAGGTGCAATAGAAATGTCAAAATGTGAGTACTGTTATTATATTTTCTGTTATCAACCAATAGCTTTGCCTCTTATGACTCATTTATTCAAAAGTTGGCATAAAACTAAGAAGCAGTTGTATAATCAAACTTTAAATTAAAAAAAGTAAATTTGGGATTTATTCAGCATAAATAAACCTCATCTCTCTACCTTTTTTCAAATCCATGAATTTTAACTGTACAGCCATTTTGCCTACTGTTCTTTTTTGAAAGAAAGATATATGGGTACATATTGTTTTAATAGACATATGTTGGAATTATGCAAATAACTAGTAATTTTAACTATAGGAAATCTTTATTATGTCTCTACTATGCTTGCTTGTAATTTTTTAGGATGTGATTCATTAGATAAAAATATGATTCTTCATCTATTTTCTTTTGTGTAATAAAGACTCACATTAACAAAAATATGACTCCCAAAGAAATAATCTGATATCAAACATCTTAGCAAAAATATTTACCTGAATCATTGGAGTCTAGAAATTCTCTATGACCTACAAATGGTATAGTCTAACTAAAGATACTACCTTCTTAGAGTTAGTTTCCCATCTTCTTCTACTGCTCTTGAGACCTAGTACAAACTATGAAGAATATTTCCTGGTCTTGAGTACATTAAGGAGTTCATAGTTTCCCATAGAAACCAACGACGGGAGAGAGATAGTTGACTTTTACTTATAAGATTGAATGATATCAAGATTCATACCTGTTTACTTAAGCCTCTCCTGAAGACATTTATGTCTGGAGTATGGGTTATTAATTTGTCACATTGAAAGCCACAAAGTTTATCAATTCCATTTTAGAATACCATTGATTTGGGTTACCCGTATGCCTCCCTGTGAAAATATTTTATTTAAGGTTATATTTTCTCAAAAAATTTCTATACAAGATACATCAGAAATATACTTTTGTTTGTTATATTATTACTATTGTGGTGGTGGTGGTTTTATTATTATTATTGTTCTTTTTGCCTCTGGGCCAGGCCCCAAAGCTGAAAGCTCCATGGTTTTGCGTCTTGGAGAAAATGATCAGTGATGGAGTCTGATTAGTTTCCCTTATAGTTCTGTGGAATCTGACTCTTTAAGTGGTTACCAATGATTCTATGGCTGGAAAGAGAAAGACTGCAGGCATAGCTGATTAGAGCTAGAGTGGGAAACACAGGGCATGCAATATGGGTAAAGCCAAATATCAACCCAGAATTTTTGCATTGAGTAAATCTGAACTCACTGACTTACCTGGAAATTATCAGACTCACCTAGTCTAGCAACAATTGAGTCTTAATCCATTTCTTTTACATTTTTTTAGGACTGAGAAATGGATAGGAAATGCAGTGGTGCTGAGGAGTATTTGAATACCTTAGGCCTTTAAGGAAATTCTACTGAAAGTGACATAACTAAGGTAAAACAAATCTTTATTTTTAAAATATGGCTATTTTTCAAAATATAACATTTGGTGCATTTTAACAAATTATTTAATTTTTAAAATTCTTATAAAAAAGCCCTTTAAGATAAACTCTATATAGTTCAAATATCTGAGCTACCATTCAAGGCTCCTCTGTGTTATGGAGGGAAATTCTTGCTTTATGGATATTGAGAGTGTGGGAACATGATAACCGAAACAGGGATGCGCCTTCCCTTTGCTCTGAAATTCCACTTGTTCCTGTTTCTCTGAGTCGTATTGACTTAAAGAGTTAATTTCTGTGTATTTTTAAAAGAGAAAAATATTAAACATCAACTATCTGAAGTACACAAAAAAAATATGTGTGCATGCATTGTTGCATTTCCTTGTACTCTCCTAGGTAATCGGTTGAGAACCTGATGAGTAATATCTCTCTCCTGAAAATCATTTGGCTCAGCTTTTAGACAAAATCTCCCAAGAGCTTTGTTAGAGGGGAGAGTAAACCTCATTTTGGGCTGAGACAGAAATGAAGGATATTTCTCTCTGGAAAAAAAAATTCAAATATATATCTGCTGGTATATATGTACATACCAGCAGCTCCTTGTTTGCCTGATGTTTGCCCAGCTCCGGTCCCACCTAATGGGCAAGCAACGAGACAAGCAGAGGGAAATTCTAACAGCACAAAAGGTTGGAGTAGGAAGATGGCCAGAGAAGATCAGGCAATTAACCCCAAGAAGTTGGGTTCAGTGCCTTTATTGGGGGGATTAGGGAGATAAAATAAGGTCAATTCTCTTGTATAGAAGAAGACAGAGGGGTCAAGAACTTAGAAGCATGGAGAGGGAAGAGAGGGAGAAAGGACCTGGTGCTGCTCTTCATTTCCTGCTCTGTGACAAAGGTCCAAATGATGGCCCTTCTGAACTTTGAAGAGATGATCTTTCTTTATTGAGATTAAGTTTCCAAAGTCGCATTCACTGAACTTCCTAAAAGTAGCAATGAACATTTTAGAATGAACTTTTAAAGCACAAGGGTCCTTGACTCCATGTTGAAATTCTCCCAGCTGAACTGAGCAGTAGAGAGCTACACCGGGAAATCCATTTGACCAAGCTGTATGAAGCAATATGGCTTCATACATATTGAATGTACGAAGTTGGCTTTCAAGGCTTTAACCTCTCAAAATGTCAAAAGATATCCATTACACACAAAAATAACACAAAATTCCTCAGCCAAATATACCAACAGTATTTATTCAACAATACCTATAAACTTAAATTTAGAGAATAAGATAGTGAAATTTTTCCATTTAATGTACTGTTTTACCTTCAATGCCATAGGTATTATTTTGAGGGACACAATTTTAGAATCCAAGCATTTTCTTATAGTAAATACCTTAGTCCCTCCACAGTGCCATAGCGGATCCAATTGACATGGAGTCTAAATCAAAATGATATATAAAGGACAGTAAAATCTCAGGATTTTCTATTTTATGATATTGAGGTCAATAGTTTCTAACTTGGATTAAAAGATCAATGGGAATTATATGGTACTAACAAATTTAAATGTCCTTTCTATGTATAAAGACATATATAAATTAATATATATAGGTGTTTTTGTGGGGGAGGAATATAGATTTTATAAATACCAGCACATTCTGATTATCACATTTCTTTATTGCCTTTTCCACATCATAGCACAGTTGACTCAGATCCTAAGAATTAGCTACTAGGTTTGTAAGAAAAATTTCAAAATTTTGAAAATCCACAGAATTGAAGAAAGTACTTTCTCTCACCAAATTTGAATGGAAAACAACCTTAGGAATTTTACACATCTTTGAATTCCAGTGACATCAACACTTACAAATCAGATTTCTTCCCTGTCTTGTTTGGGATGAGTTAATATAGTTAATATAGTTAACTGGTTAATATAGTTCATTATTTTCCACTCAGGGAAATTTTATGACTTCATTTTTAGAAATGAATTCAAATGCAATTCTCCCGTGATTGAGTGACTAAGACAGTGACTTTACCATGGTATATTGTGGAGGAGAAAAAATATCGATGATTCACAGAAAGTTTTGATGGAAGCACAGATTTTATTCCCCTTAGTGATTCATTTGTGACTTTTCTTTCTCTTCACTTACTTGAAGTGTTTCATTGCCCCTCCCTCAAAGCCAGGAGAGCAGGGTCTGAAAAACTATGAACGTCTTCTCTCTTCACTGTGAAAAAGACAGAGAGTTAAGGATCCTAGAAGAGAGGTTTTTCCTAAGTAGCTTACATCACAGAGTTCTCAGGTTCTCCCTTCTTTAACTAGTGAAGCTAAGGTAATTATTATGTCTAAAGTCTGAGTTTTTTTCCAAAGATTATGGGAGATTGATTATAGTAAAATCAGAGAAGGAATTGGTGTTCTGCTCCTACTGATGTCTTTGAGATAACTACTGGGCTAGTTTCTGTGCACAGAACAACCCTCCACCTTCTCTTCATGGTATTATGACAGCCTCCCAGCCTCACTGGCAACTCAACTCAGGTTGGCTAATGTCTAGGTTAAGCTGTGTCCTGTGGAGGTGTGCGTGGTGATGGTGGTGAGCAATTAACAACAATTTTATTCAGATCAATGAACAGTTTTCTGCTATTTTGACACACTCTAACCATATTTTGAAATACATATTGTCTGTCCCAAAGTAAATGGTCTAATTCTCTTTTTCCAAAGCGATCAGATCTATTAATAAATAATACACAGGATGTAGTTTTCTTATTCTGAGGAATGAGTTTAAGTAACTAGGATAGGCACGTAGTTTTTGGTTTTATGTCACACAGTATGATTATAAGGTGAAAATATTGTATTTAAGAATTTCAGGGGGGAAATGGGCTTAGCAAACACCATAAGATTCTTCTGAGGATTGTGAAGCTGTCTTTTGCATTATAAACAGGAGGAAGATAAAAGTGGCCCTGCTTAGTCCACAGGTCATGCTAACAATTACAAAACAATATGCATCAAAAACTCATATTTTTTTCATTCATTCACATAACAAATATGCTGAATACCATCTCCGTTTTGTATGAAAAATATATCATTGTGGAATATATACTCAAAAGCAGATAGGCAAAGTTACTGATAGTCTTTGAGGTTACATAAGTTCTCAAGGAAACACAAACATCTAAGAGAACACATAATTTGAAAGAGTAAGCTTTATATGTGTTTGTAGTGTGATAGTATTTCTTAATTATAAGCATCACTACAACTTACAAAATCTAACCAAATAACAACATTTTGAGTGGCATAGAAAATAGCTTCTAGTAATAGATACAGAAATATGTAAATCAACTAAACTCAACTGTATGCTAATTGGCCAACACACTTCTCATTTAACCAACAGTGAGCTATTCCACAAGTATCTGGAAATCAAATGGTGACTGTGTAGGTGTAATTGCATCTCTAAATTAATTTTCCAATAATAGACAATTTCTAACAAACAGAAACTCGGAAAAATAAACAACCATAAGGGCAGAAGGATATTTTGTGTGTGATTTTAATAAGTATGATGGTTTTTGTGTTTAAATGCTGTGGAATTTCAGCAACCATACAAAGCATAACAAAAGTAAACTTTGACTAAGGTTTCCTACACACAACAAGCCTTTGGTGTCACTACAAATAAATTCTTCTCTTCTTACCTGCTAACCACAGTGCTATAAGGGCAAATCATCTACTGTGTCTGTTTCTTTAAAAAGCATTTCTATTTTTTCCCAGAGTCACTACATTATCAATTTGAAGAATATATCCCATATTTATTCATATATATTTACTTATTTTGTGTGAATATATATATTTATATATAATATTATATATACACACACATATGTATGTTTAATTTTCTAAAGTTTTATTAAAATAATGCAAAATTTCCATCAATAGAATGTGAAGAAATTATTGGGATACATTACAGTAAATAAGAATAAGTGAAATCACGATTCTTCCATGTTAACATCTACACCATATTCATAGATTATAGAACTGAAATGGTTCTTAGGTTTTAATAAAAATCTCTCTAATTTATAAATAAAGAAACTGCAGTTAAATCACTTGTCCACTATGACATAATTAGCTATATCTACGTTCAAAAATTTTTATTTAGTTTTTTTAACTTTATATGGCACATGAAACATTCAAATGGAATTAGAAACAAATTTCTGATGGTTGAAACCCAAAGTTGTTTTAAAGATGAGATATTACTAAAACACTGGACACTATTGACAAAGCCATAGACTTCTCTCAATTTTCCTCTAAATTTGTCCATCTCTAAAGTTTTATCCTCAAGAGTATCACAGATTTATAAGAATCCATCAATGTGTAAACTGTACGTCTTCATAGTTTATTTGTTACATTGAAAAATAAACCTTTCCTTCAAAATAAATGATAAGGTTTTAAGATACAAAGACAACAGCAGTCAATCACAGATCATAGACATAAAAATGTAAATTTTCTTTTTGTACTTAACTCTTCATGCAAAACTCCTCTGCGTTTCATGTTTTAATAGACAGAGCAGAATCCAGGGAGAGCATCAAAGGAGCACTGTCAATGTGAATTGTTGAAGAGTTGCTAGCAAAAAAATACCCATTTTACTAAGATTAGAACTGCTTAAGAAATTTCTCTCTCTTTTCCCTTATTCATGATTTTGACCACCTCTTTTTGAGAAGCTTTTGTGCTGATGAATTTAGTAATTCTAGCTTGTTACACATACTATGCTTTAGAAATCGCAACAATGCTGTTGCAGACATTAAAATGACATATTCATTTCATTTATGTATATTCAGTCACATATAAGCTCATGGAGATATCAATATTATGAATAAGCATGGTAAGAAGTGTGGGCCTTGGTTAAAGATCATGGTAAAATTCTTTTCCTTTGGGTCCACTAGAGATGTACAGCTGGTACATTAAAAATGTTTGTAGCAGTAATTAACCACTATTGGTTCTTGTAGCATAGAGAAATTTGAAAGTATCAAATGGTTTTTAAATGACACTTGCATGGTGACAAGTGGACTAAAGAACATATTTACTTTCAAATTGCTTAAATATCAAGGGCAAACCGGTTGGCAGATGACACAACAGATGTTAATTCTAGTCCTCTCTTCTCCCTTCCAACCCAGAATTTTCACAGCAATTGGAGGTCTGAGGGTGTTGGAATAGTTCAATCAGTAGTTAGACCCTATCTCTAGCATGTAGACGTGAATTATTTCTTATAACAGAAATAGCTCTTTTGATAAAAAGTGTAAGAAAATTAACGTTTATTGAAAGACGTATTGGAAATAATTTTTGTTTTGTTTCTGGTGAGGATCCCATAGATTTTGACACTTCTTAATATATTGGCTTAAGTATAAAATATTGGCACTTAAATGGTATTCTCATGTTAAGTCTGAAAACATAGTCTCTTTGCTCACACAAATACCTTTAAAGGAGGGTAATTAGTGACCAGTGGCTAGGAAGACCTCTGTGTTGACAGGTTATGCCTAAGCCTCTTGAAGATTCTCCATGTAAACAAGTCAGACCACATCACTCATTATCCCTCCTTTGTTTACTTGGAAAAAGGTTCAAACTATTTAATGAGAGGATTACCCATACTTCAACCCTATTGAGAAAGATTAATTGATATTTTCCTGTTGGAGGTTTCACCACTTGCTTTTGGCTTCCACTCTCCTATTGTTATCGGTGCTGTGATCAACAGAGCAAAGTTGCTTAAAGGTTATCCAAATTTCACAGTTTAGCATTACTCAAACTAATTGTATTTTTTCCTCGTCTCATAGACTTTGACGCTCAAGGACTGTTAATTCGTTGTTCAAAGAGACTGTGTTTTAAACTTTACTTTTCTGAATAGAAAATTTTACTAAAATCTGGATATTTTGTAAAGTTTTGCTGACTATGTTATAGATGAAGTGGAGAACCTACTCAGAATGGGATATTAAAGCATAGAGCCAAATTCCCATGTAAACCTAAAAATAATGAATTTTTCCACTGTAGTGTATATAGGAGATTTTGAAACATAATTTCCATCTTACCATCTTCTTGGGAACACAATATAAAAAGCCAGATCCCCACCATTTTGAGATACAATTCTGTGATAGAAATCTTTACAAATTTTTCCCCCAAAAATGTGTGTATTATGGACATATGGCTGCATATTTGGATAACACCATTTGCATTTTTCAAACTTGCGTTTTTTTAAAGCACTAGCTTGGCTTTTGCTGTCAGAATGGCAAACTGCTAGCGTATTCATCTAAAATTCCTAGTTTAACTCTTTGTCACTTTAGCATTTTATGTAATGCTAATATGTTCACCTTTTCTTTAAAAAGTAACCTAATATGTTGGAGGCAGTAAAACAAGAAAGACTTTTCAAACCATAAAGTTTAATAATAGGAGGAGTCACATCATAGTGTGAGAAAAAAAAGGATACTGTCAAAATTTGATCTTAGAAAAAAACGTTTTTGAAAATTACTGGGGGAAAAAAAAAGCACGTGAAAACGATTTTACTTCAGATTAATTCCCTGGAAGGATTTGCAGTTTTTATAGTTTTCTAGGGGTTATTTTGTAAAAGCAGTTTTAGTTCCTGAACATTTAAACATAACACACTGGAATATAGAACACTAAAAAAAAAAGATGATGAGAAAATAAACAACCCCGACATTAGTAACTTATGGAGATTATACTTTCAAGGGAAATGAATTTTCATTTGCTGTATGCTTTCTAACATACATGCATAAATTTTTAAATTTCATCTTTAAATTTCTTTATGGTGCAGTGTTAAAAATGAGGCATATTGTGCACATGGCCTTGCGACAGCATTTTAAGACATGCTTACTTCAATTTCTCCCAGCCCCAAGAAGCAATCTTATTTAAGGAAATCAGGTAACCACTTATGGATAAAAAATTTACCTGTCTTACGTTATTTATACATATCAAAAATTGCATTGTCTAAAGAACATTTTTTGACTTATAGATTAATTTTCATATAAATTATACTTTCAAATTGACATTACCAATACTCTTTTATTTTCAGATAACCACACCAAAGGTCCATGTTACATCTTCTATATATGTTAAAATATGCACTATTTTAAATTTTGCAATATTGTACATATATTTGGACATATTGCAGACATATTTGGACATATTGTGGACATATTTGGAATATTTCAGTTTTTCTCTTAATTGACATACTATATGGCTACTTATATTCCCAAGCCACTTCAATCTGCCTCTTTTGAATTATGTTTTTGCAATGTGTTTATCTAATTATTACTTATTTATTAGTTTCAGCAGAAGTATTTAATTAATTAGCATCTGATGCAAAGATAAAAGTAAATACCAGCACATAAATTATGCTATTGAATAGGTACACATTTCATTGGTCCTAATGCTGACAAATGCAGTTAACCTTATTGATTTAGTCAAGAACATTTAAATAACATAATAAAAACTATTTTACCACAAGGCATTTTAATGTGACCACTGTGTCAGCTATTTTGCCTTCAAAACTTAAATGCATAGCCTAACATCGAACACATTGATTCTTTTAAATAGTCATCCTATAATAAATATAACATTATCACTCCAAGTTCGGGCAATCGTGTTAGGTGATTAGAGAGAAGGGATGTAATCAGAGGAAGTAGTCTGAAAGACAATCTTTCTTTATTCTCTTCCTTTGAAACACACAGAGAGGGGAGCTATGGAAGAGCAATAATTGCTGAACTGGCGGTTACATAATCTGTGATAAATGATGAGGTACTGATACTTGCAAAGTGATCATCTATCCCTTTAAATATTGAGGATTCAGAACACATGGAAATTCACTTACCATAGCTGCGAAGGTTCTGAGAGCTAATTTAAGAACTTTACAAAAGTATATAAGAAAATACTTTTAAGGATTATTTATTAAATCACCGAACACATATATTTTCATTATTCAATACATGGCAGATAAAATACCAGGAATCAGGTAAACAAAGATGAATTCCAGGTGACTCCAGCTCACAGTCTAAAGCTAGAGTACTTACTTAAAGATCATTAGTACACATGGTTATCTACTCACGTAGAATTTGAAAGAAATTATTAAGGTCAAAACAGAGTGGTTGAACTCATGTATATGTCCACCAGTTTCACCACCCATGAGATCTTCACCCCAGTTTTAACATTTTTGCCAAGGAGTACAAAACCACAAGCCACTTTTGGAAGATGATAAAATATGATCATATTCTAATAATATATTTTAAAACCCAATGTACTTAATCCAGCTATTAAAAGGCATAACTTAAACAGAAGGAACACAAGACTTAAACAAAGCAGAAGACAGCTGTCCAGAAATTATCAATTGCTAAAGCACACAGATTGTGATTAAATTTTAATGTGGCTTTTAAGCAAAGATTTTGCTTATCAGAAAGAAAGAATCCCAGAGAAAATATTGTTATTGATTTCATCATTTTAGACGTAACTGATCCTTTAAGTAATTTTTCTTGCTTTTAATATCACTTTTTAAAGTGACTGCTTATACTGGGTCAATCATTAGATGATATGTTCGCTTAAAATTCTAAGCCAAATGCATAAATTGTTCTCCATTGCTCTCAAAGTCACATCTGTTGAAAACAAAACACAGCATTCAATCCGTTGAATAAAAACAAAACATAACTGCAGAATAGCTGGATAGTCAAGTCATGTAAATTAAATGGCATTGAAAATGATATTTTTTATTGATTTTTTTCAGGGGACCCAGTCTTTGGAATTAAAATACATTGATTGCCTTTTATGTAACCCAAATTAACAGTAAGGCAAATGGATTTGCTGGAACATCACAGTAGTTCAGAGTCAGAAAATAGGGAATAAGCGTAAGTTTTCTCTCTGTTTTTTAACAAGTAGAATGCCATGTTGGCTTTCTGGATCAAGGTACATATCTTATCATTTATCAAAAAAATTAATGATTAAAAATGGCAAGTTATTATAGTCATTTTTTATGTTCTAGTGGACCATAATTATTTAACCACGTGTAAGACTGGTAAGGTCAAAAAAGCAACTTTAGTTCAGCTCCCTGGATGTGAGTTAATACTTGGTGTCTAAAAATTGGTTATAAGTTTAAGAAATAAGTGTACATTTAGTTATAGAATTATTTTTCTTTATTTATTAATTCAGTAAATATATATTGAATGCTGAGTAAGTGACAGACAGCTAAGCTAGGTACCAGGGTGTATGCGTATATATTTATATGTTCTCATAGTAAAATTAACATATATAGACTTGCATAGAAGGCATAAATATTGATTCTATTTTTCTCTCTAATGCATATGTCAGTCAGTTTATTAATTGGTCAATGTGAAGTTAAGTAAAAGATCTATATAATGCAATATCTCCTTAAAAGACTGTAAGTTTTCAGGGGCTGGCCCCGTGGCCGATTGGTTAAGTTCGCGTGCTCTGCTTCAGGTGGCCCAGTGTTTCGTGGTTCGAATCCTGGGTGCGGACATGGCACTGCTCATCAAACCACACTGAGACAGCGTCCCACATGCCACAACTAGAAGGACCCACAATGAAGAATATACAACTATGTACTGGGGGGCTTTGGGGAGAAAAAGGAGAAAAATAAAAAATCTTTAAAAAAATAAAAAAAGACTAAGTTTTCTTACTTTTAGAAATTTGGGGTATACCGTTTAAACCAGATGAGTTTTAATCTGATAAAAATATATAATGGCCTAAATTTTAATAACTATCCTGCTTTGGTATTTTCTAATTCATATTTTATTACCCTATTTGCTCTTCCAGCTTTATACAAATATTCTCAATTGATCGAATCAATATTGGTCCAATTGGTCATTGGCAGCACAGAAGAGCCAAACAGCTAAAACTATTCCTATGTGTCCCAAACATCTGAAGATAGTTGTAGATGGAGATATAGATACAGATTTAGATACAGATATAGATGTATAGATACTGATACAGATATAGATATGAGATAATTGATTGAAGTTTTCACTTTTTAGCCATGTGACAACTAGACCAACTACTAATAAATGAAAGATATACAAATAATCATATAATGTATGAATAAATGAAATGTTAATAAATGAAAGAACACTTTTTGTATATTCTTATTTGTGTCCTCGATTAACAGAGATCTGAGAAATTACACAATCTAGTATGGGCATACACAGAGTTAAAAAGATTCATCTCCTAAACAAGCAGTATCTGTATTCATTTGCCCCTATAGTTAGCATTTCTGAATATTTCAAGATCAGTAAGATGTTTTAGTTTATTGACAATTAACTGAATTCTCACTTCCAAAGAAATCCCTTTGCTTACTGATTAACCTATACTGATCAAGCTACATAAAGCCTGTGGATAGTGCGAACACAGCCCACAGTCCAAAACCCATCTCTTGGTACATTTTTTGTTGTCTTTGGTGGGGAGAGGGAAGGGAAATGGAGACAAAAATTTTTAGTGATATCTTCAATTTTGAAAAATAAAAAGGCAATCTAGTTTAAATTCTATCAAAAAGAAAATTTTTGGTTAATATCGTTCTGTCACTGACATAAATAATTTAATTATTATCAGATGTACTAGGTGTTTGGGATTTTCTAGTAATTATAGTGATATAGCATGTGCCTTCCTTCAGTCTTTTACAGAAAAAAATGGTTCTTGTTTGAAATTTGAAAATTCTGAAGTCAATCTTTTCATGTCATAAACGTTTACTTCGTTCAATTAGGAACAACTTTACCACTTAGACTAATATTCCTCTAAACATCTTAAACTTCAAAAATATCATTATAGGTGCTGGCCCCATGGCTGAGTGGTTAAGTTCACCCTCTGCTTTGGCAGCCCGAGGTTTCACGGGTTCGGATCCTGGGCACGGACCTAGCACAGATAGTCAGGCCATGCTGAGGCAGCATCCCACATAACTCAACTAGAAGGATCTACAACTAGAATATACAACTATGTGCTGGGGGGGCTTCAGGAGAAGAAACAAAAAGAAGATTGGCAACAGATGTTAGCTCAGGTGCCTTTCTAAAAAAAAAAAAATCGTTATAATCATTTGGAAAATCTAAATTCTATTTGCTAAAATTCTCCTATGAGTTAAATAATGTTGAAAAATACTTGTTTACCTACATTATAGAAAGCTTTTAATCCAACACAGGGCCAACTTAGTCTCTGTTACATTGAGAGATCTGCAAGGACCTCAGTATGATAAAGTGTCTCATTCAATGTCTGTGCTCTCCTATGACCGAGGGGAGGACTGATAATTCTTAAGGGGTGATAAATGACCACATGGCAGTGGTCAACCAGCTCATTCTTCATGGCCTGGAAACATCCATCACTTAACTCTTAACTACTTGCCTAATCTACTTTTGAAGTAAGAACACCAAAATTCCAGTTCCCACGTTTCTATAACCAGAAGAAATTCAGACCACCTATTCCTCCAAAGTAAAGAGAATCCAGGCTGGTTTCAGCTTTTCTGACCAAGTGTTGAATGTTAAGGAGACAAATTAATGTTCAAAAAAGATCAGATTTTAAAGTGTTAGTTATTTGGAACTGTCAGACACCTCATCTCCTTCTTGCCTGACCAAGTATCTTTCAATATCTTAATTATAAAATTCTATGTTTGTGCATCACTTGTTAAACTCAGGATCCAAATTTCCCTTTTACCAAAATGCAAAAACAACTCATCCACTTCTGCTTTACCCAAGTGAGGCAATCATTTCTAGTCTCATTTTAATTAAACTTCAGTCCTTTTTGCCATAGATTTAATTAATTAATTTTTAAAATGTTTGCTTTTATGTTTTTCTCCCCTGGGGCCCCAGTATGTACTTGTATATCCTAGTTGTAAGTCATTCTAATTCTTCTATGTGGGATGCCACCACAGCACAGTTTGATGAGTGATGTGTAGGTCCATGCCCAGGATCTGAACTGGAGGAACCCCAGGCTGCTGAAGCTGAACCCGCGAACTTAACCAATCAACCACCAGGGCTGGCCCCAACTATAGGTTTAATTTAAAATAAACACGTACACACATTCTTGATGGTGGTGATGAGACGCAATAGAATTAGATAATTTCTTGATTGCTAATTTAAATAAAGCACAAAAACAGAGAAAAACTATTCTCTGCCAAAGAAAACCTCAGCAGATTATAAATGCTTGTCTGTAAGCTTTGAGCTTAATGGCTTATTGAAAAGATGGAACTTCGAGATCCGTGTCTGTGAGTGTGCTGTTGGTGGAAGTAGAATTGAGGTGTTGCTTTCTCTCTTCCTAACCACACAATCAGCTTATGCAGGAAGAACCACATCACACGATCACGTGATCCCCTTGAGCCCAAAGGTGAAAGTACAGGAGGTAAAATGAAAGAATTTCTTGGGGTCGTATCACTACACCTTTTGTTCCCCTCCTTCCTGGTCATTGTATCTTTCTCTTGAGCTGGTTTTCATTACACATACTGTAAAAGTTGAAGCCCATATCATTTTGGTGAGGCTTTGCTGAAAACAATAGCAACGATATCCAAAACTTTTGAATAGAGTTTATGTGTTATGTGCTAAACTGATACTAATTCATCTTATTCTCAAAAATTAAAAGTTGTCCTATTGTGGGGCCAGCCTGATGGCCTAGTGTTTAAGTTTGCACGCTCCACTTAGGTGGCCTGGGGTTTGCTGGTTTGGATCCTGGGCTCAGACTTATACACAACTCATCAAGCCATGCTGTGGCAGTGTCCCACATGCAAAATAGAGGAATAGTGGCATAGATGTTAGCTCAGCGACAATCTTCCTCAAGCAAAAAGAGGAAGATTGGCAACAGATGTTAGCTCTATGACAATCTTCCTTGCCAAAAAATAAAAAATTAGAAGAAAATCTTAAAAAATGGGTGATCTTAAAAAAGAAGTTTTCCTATTGTGACTTCATTTTCATTGCTGGGAAATAAATCACGTGCCTGCATTCAGCACGTGATATTGCCAATTTCAAGGTTACGTGATTAATTCTCAAGGGCTGAAATTTATGAGAAGCAGCAGAGTAGACTTTTGAGCATACATTTGGGAATTAGACATATTTGTATAAGAATCTTTATGTCATTACTTGTTCCACGACCTACAGCAACTCAGTTAGCCTCCTTATGTCTCAACCTCATGCGAGAAATGGGCAGAAAAATACCTTGCAAGGTTGTTGAGAGAATTTAATGAGATAATATGCTGAAAGTGCTTAGAACTGTGTCTGTAATGGGGAAGCACTGAATATTATTAATATTAGTAAAACATGATGGCATGAAATGACAGAACTACTTGACATTCTATAATATTTTATCCTAACCATTTTCTCACTTACAAATCTTTCCATTCTTTGGGGATTACCTGCCAGGAGAAAGGAAGCTGATAGCTTGAAAGGAAGTCAGACCCTTCAGAGTGGCCCAGAGCAAAACTAGGATACAATCAGATATTAGGAAATTAACATATAGACAGGTTGCAGTGTTCAAGCTGTCACTCTAGAGTGTAACATTTTCCCAATGACATTAGTGCAATTGTTGCAGCCAAGAGTTTTAATACATTTTCCCTTGAAAATGTATTTTTTCTCTTCTTGTTGGTATGTGGCATTATCTTCCCCCTCAATGTGAAGACATCCATTTGGAAAGCGGATAGAGATCTTTTTCACCAATCCTATTATAAGCCCTTTATGTTTACGAAAGTTCTCTTTTTCCTCTCCTGCAAGATCCATGTTTGCAGATTTTCTACAAACTATTTTAAGAGTTACTAATATCATTTTTGTATGTCTTTCAGGAAGGATTTAAGTGGGTATAATTGTATTTTTCTTTTGTTTTCTTACAAGAACCTTAATCTTTTTCTCTTTCCCTTCTTATACAGATTATTGCAAAACAGCAGGTCTAAGCTTTAATTAGGATTGAATACATCTTGAAAGCTGATACTTTATATCATGCTAAATGATAGTGCTCTTTAAATTGTATGTGTTATGCTGTAAATAAGGTCAAAATACAAAGAATCAAGAGTTTTAGGAATCTCAAGGTCTTATTACATTAATCTCAGGTCAGATACTGTTTTATGAGGGAGCACAGTAGTTTAATGGGCATCTGTCGATTTAAATTAAATTATAACTTTGGAGACAGTAACTCGCAACCTTAAAGCAGTCATACGATATTATGAGTTACATCTTATGCACATTAAGAGATCTTAAAGCAAGGAAACCAAAGATAGAAAATATTGGTTCACATTTCAAACCACAATAAGTGTGAATATAGCCTCAATTTAATAAAAATGTATAATGCGACTTTCCCTGGGTTAAATGTCTTACAATTGCTCTTGGAATCGGCACTTGTTTTCCCATTATTGGCCACTTTAATTGACTTACACTCTAGTTTTCTCATTTAAAGATCACTTTCTAGTACTGGGTGCTCTTCATCGAGTAATATGTTCTGCTCCTGCCTGGTCCAACAACACAACAGTTTACATATTTCTGAACTTGATCTGAAAACCGATTTAAAAATCCATATTGACAATCCAATTTCTCTGAAAATATATACACACAAGTCTGCTCAGAGGTGGCTAAAATAAAATAAATTTCGTTTTAGGAGACAGGAAGGAAGCCGAGACAAAAAAGTGAAGATTCTGAAGTAAATGGCTACTTGCTCTGACCAAGATCGAAACCCACCTCTCTCCAGAGAATATTAGAAGAGGGCAAGGAAAGCAAGCGTTGGAAAAGTAGAATGTTTGTGCTTTTCTTTCTGGTGACTGCATTAAATATTCAGCAAAAGGGGGCATCAGTTTACACTACTCTTCTTGTTTCTCGTGTATCCGCTGACAGGTGCTGTAAACATACATAGATAAACAAGGTCCTGTGTTTGCAGTGCTCCAGTGACCAAGGGAAGACCGTCTTTCATCTCCCAAAGTAATCACACTGAGGATTTAGCAGCCACACTATGCTCAGATTGGAGAAGAGGCCGTGTGCATTCTGTTTCCCACAAAACTACAGGAGCTTGCCTTTCGACTTTGATTCTCAAGAAAACTCGTTCAGAGAGTAGTTTTGTTCCAGCAACAAGTTACTGAGGTAGAACAATCTTGTTTTGATTCTGAGGACTTGACTGAAACCCTCATTTCTACTTTTGAAATAATAGTAGCAGAAAGAACCCAAGAGGCGCTGTCATCTTCTGTACATCTTGCTTTGCTGGGGGTAAATCGCCGACTCACACCTCCTTGATTTCGCTAAAGATAGGATCTCTGCAATCAGGGAGAAAGAACTGACCTTGGCTTCGAGATCAGAACTGGGATTTAAAACATTCACTCGTTCACGTTTTAGAGATGTTGCGGTAAATAAATTATGACTGTTTATACTGAAGACTAAGAGGCTCCTTTTTCTACACTATAGGCAGCGATTTGGCTGAGACTGTATCATTCTGTGATGCTACCTTTTTTCTCACTTGAATTGTACTTTTGGCTGTCATTTGCGCTTTTGAATAAAGGTTTACATTAGTGGAAGATATCATAATAGCGTATCTCCTTTTCCGGAGTTGATATACAAATCAAAAAGAAAGGATAAGGCCAAGACTCCCTTTGTCCTTGGAAAAGTATGCCATCTGCATTTAGCTTATGATATTCGGCTGGGAACAAAATTCTAGCATAAGGAAGTCGTTAATACAACCCTCAAGTTACACTGTAAATTCAAAGTACTTTAAATGCCTTATAATAGTCAAAGCCAGTAAAATCGACCCTGTATATTTTTATTTCATCTCTGTTGGATCATATGATATTTAATAATTGGTTCTGGCACCTCGTTGCAAATTATTATAACTTTGAGATTCAACAGTCCTATTGAACATATGGGCAGCACAGCCTCAGAACATATATATGATACAGCCTCTCAAGAGGACCTTCTGTCTTGTTTTCCTTAGCTTGGAAGGGTCAGGTAAATTTTGTTGTGTCGTCATGTGCTAAGATTCCTCAATCTCTGTTTTGCAGGGTAAATGCTTAATGGAACTGATTTTTTTTTTTTCGCCTTAACTGTGAACACTTCTTTGCAAAGCCAAAGGAGAAATTCATACATCTGGGATGCAGTTTACTGGGCTCTTACTAAAGCAGTTATAAAGCTATTCCAGTATCAGTGCACAAGTATTCATCAACCCAGAATAGGTTCTATTACTTAGTGCCATATTGTATCCTGGTTTAGCTGCAGACTACAAGAGTTTCTGGAGTCAGGAGACCTTCCCATGCTGTTAAAGCATATGATGATTCTTCACTAATCCTAGAGAAGATGGAAAGTTGGCTATAAAATACAGTTGGCCCCAAGAAAACCTTTTGTATAGTTAGACACTCTCCCTTCAGCATTTCTTTTTTCCAGCTCTACTCACAGTAACACCCTGAGACAATATTAGGAAAAGCACTTCCACGGCACCAGCCCATTAAGGTTATTTTCAAAGTTCCTGCTGCTTTGTCTGTATATCTAGCCTAGGTGCCTTGATTTGCACTTGTATTATTTCACATTAATTGCCATATTGTTTATCGCCATGTTCAAACATACCACAGTATGGGAACAGAGGCAATAATTACATAGCAAGCTGTCCTTAAAAAGAGATGTCAAGATGGATAGTGGTGGGTGGGGTAGGCAGAAGGTTATGATTTATACCTTATGTTGACATTGTGAAACAGAGCTGGTCTAATTTCTCTTGATTTCACTATAATGCATAATACCAATCTCTCTCTGTCATATAATTATTCATTACTAAGGCTAGTAAGCTAAAAAGTTCATGGAGGCGGGGGGCAACGGTTAAAGGAATTTTTCGAGCACTGATTTTCCTTTTGCTACTGCAATATTATATTTTTAAAATGGATGTATTGGTGGACAAGAAATAGCCATATGCAATATTTGTAATCTTAACTCATTTTAAAACTAGATACCCTGTTTTCCTTAAGAAGTTTTTTTGGACAAAAGTATTTTTTATACTTACATTTGTGTGTATATATGTTTACCCTAAATATGCATAAAAGTCATTTTGTGGCTCCGCAATGTGTTCCCCTCCATCTTTGTTATAGTTAAAAAAGCCACTTCTTCGTGAGCCATTCTACCCTCAAACAGCACACAGATACTGAGAGTCTTCTTCCCAATTAGTTTGTTACTTGGTCAAGTCAAATAGCAGGAATTGTCCTAACCCTGGTGAGCAGCAAGTCAGAGTCTTATTTGATTCTGGCTGACAATCTGGAAGCTGAGAACCTTTTTCGTATCAGTAGAGATGAAAGTATCTTTTACCACTTCTGATTTGCTTCCTATCATGGTCTGCTTGCTTGGCATCGTGTAAGCCAGTAGGTGGAGTGCTTGCTAACAGTAATTGAATATACAGAACTTGAACTTAAAATAAGTGGAAGCCACTTTTCTTGTTATAAACTGCTAAAACCATATTTACATTGAACTCTTTCTATGGATATAATTAGTTGAAAAAATGTTACAAGGGCAGCGTTGAGATGAATGCAGGACTATAGTGACATGCTAGAACACAGAGGCACGTTGTGCCCAAGAAGATCAACACATCATATGGTATAAACCTATGTAAAGGGACACTTGCTCAAACATTCAACTGAATTTGATTTGGTAAATAGACCTTACTTCCTCTGTTAAAAATTTAGTATTTATGCTGTCCAAAAGATAAACTAGCTTTGATTAGCTGTACATAAAAAAGCTCATGTGATAGAGGATTAATTACATACTAGTGTTAATAATAGTCATAGTAAATTCAGCATCTTTGGAAAGAAAAGTTGTGAGAGATTCCTCCAAAATAAAGTGTAACTTTCCCATGAGAGTGTCTTGTTTTCCTTCAGAAGAAGGTTTTCAAATGTATTTAAAAGCTGCAGCTTGAGACTTGCTAACTACATCACTCTAAATCTATCTATATCACACCTAAAGATGTTAAAGCAACATTTAGAACTCCAAGGAGAAAACAAGCAACAGAATTTAGAAAGCAGGAACCACATGGAAATACGAAAAATCTTCAGTCGTTTTTTAAGAATGTGAGTTCTATGATGTGAAGTAGATGAAAATGCAAGAGTTTAAAAAAGAATCTCTTGTTCCATATCAGGAATACTTAGAGATCCGATTCCATGGCACGTAAGGACTGAAGATCTCTATGGCTTGGAAATACCATTTCGTCTAAAAGGACTTCAGAGCAAATAATTGCACAGTATGCAATGACAAACACTACTAAAATAGGGATCACTTCCCCTTTATTTAACTTTTTAATTATAAAAATGGTAAACTCTCTTAAATATAATTTCTGTCAGGACATTGTTGATTTTTTAAAAAATTGTGCCATCATGTTCTCAGCTCATACTAAATTTTGGACAGATTTGTGTTTCAAATATATGACTTTTTTTTCGCATTGGATTGGAAGTGAGGAAGGGAAGAGAAGAGTGAGCACTGTTCACTGAATTAATCAGCCAAAGCTTGATGTGGTAAATAACTCTTTGAAGCTTTACTCAAACCAAGCACCCGCTTGCCACTCTCTGCCTTTTCAAGTAGTATCAGTAGCAAAATTGAACCTCCCTCAGGCCAAAAAGGAAAAAAAAATGGGAGGGCAAAGAATATTTATTGTTAATTTAAAATAATAAAATATTATAATTTCTATTTCTCATCGAAAGGGAAAAAAGTATGTTCATTTCCGTGAAGAATCTTAAATCAATCCTGGAATTTGGCCAGTAGCTACAAGTGTCAACCCATGATCAGGATGTAATCTAGATCTCTTAGTCAAGAAAGAGAACTTTTTGGAATTTATTTATAATTTGCCTATTTTGATTGGAGAAATAGTATGAATATTGGCATATTTTAATTCCGAGGCAAATTGCACGATCATGGGCTAGCCTATGAAAGAATTGTAAAGGAGTTCTAATGAGGAAGGAATATCTTTGTGTAAATCTTTCTCCACGTTTATTTATTTCTTTGGGTTCTACAAGTATCATTGCATACTTAGCATATTTTTATTCCTCTCTTCTGAAAAGAAAATTGAGTTCACTTGCTTTTTTTGTCAGTTGTCATTCATTTTACCTTGTTTTGCTTGCTTTACCCTTAGATGTTGAACCATGTCATTCTCAACCAGTGTTCCTCCCTTGGTAGTGAGTAGGAATAGACTTTATTGAGAAATAGATAAGTGTTAGCCACCGATCTCACCGAGATTATATTCTCTCTTAATAGAAGCTGTTGATAGATCCTGAACAGCTCCACACTTGGGGTGTTGACTTGTAGAACGAAATCCTCTGCACACAAGCAGAGCAAAATATTTTGGTGAAAAGTAATTATCAGAAATAGTGACACTAGTAAATTAGTTAACTACATTTCAGCGTGATGCTTGAGTTACCCCTGCCCATTCTTGTTCCAGACCCATCTGAAATCAGCAATTCAGCTTAATGATGTCACAACATTTGCCAGGCTGTGGGCACTGGAGGGAAGGCACAGCATTGCTCCCATTGCATGAGGTTCTCCTCCTGTCTCTCTACCCACAAACAGCCCATCTGTCTCACTCACACGGAAACTGTTATCTTTGAAACATCATTCTATTATTATCATGGTTGTTCTTTAAAATTGGTCCTTAACTTTAGATTGTGTTTTGGAAATCAGGTTTTCAAATTCTCCCAGCTCTCATTGGCCCACTTAAAATGTTGACAGTAATATGCCCTGGAAGCAGATCGTCTCACTAAAGAACTCAAATACTATATATTTCCATTCACTTACTAGAGGATAACCTTTTTTGAAACACAGATAGCCTACTTTTTTTCCTAAATCACAACAAAGAATCCACTCCCCCCGCAACCTCTAATATTTTTCAAAGTGTGAATTGAAGAGGACTTAGAGACAGATGGGTCTGGATGATCAAGTTACCTGTTATAGCAGCACATCTGCCGGGGCAGTCAATCACTGTGATGGCTCTGACAGGTCGATGGAGCCTGAGCAAGAACGGCTAATGCAGACAGAAGAACGGCTGGGGAAGGGCAGACCTCCTGCCTGTCTCCTGGGTTTGGCTGGTCTGAAAGCTGTACTTGAATTTGCTCTGGTTAAAATTCTGTCTGTCTGTTGAGCAATGATATTAGATGAAAGATTTGGGCTCCTAATTTTTTTAAAGC